>NC_081409.1:823891433-825296433 GCF_030272615.1 Cryptomeria japonica
GGAGATTCTTATGAAGTGAAAGTGCAAGTTTTATGAAGTATACAACAGAAAATCAAGCATTCACCAAGTCTACACCAAGTATTTTCAACACCCTTTAGGAGCTTTGAAGACATTGAAGAATAATAGGAGATCGCTAACTGATGATTGGCTTATACCTCTCCCTTAGGGTTTGGTATGGTTTCATGTTGTTTTCATGTCTTTATATGAGCTTCATTTTCAGATTTACATTCATGCTATAGATATCTATATCATTTGTGATCTTAAGCATTTGCATTTACTTTTACAAGAATTTAGGGTTTTCTCTCTAAAGCGTGGGGTAGAACTCAAGATTTACTTTCTTGTTCATTTAGGATCTTGCATACACACAAGATTCTTGTAAACACATTTTTTAGTACATTATCAGCTATCTGTAGAAGTAGAAATCACCAAAACAAGGGGTTTGCCTAAGGCAAAACCCTATATAGCCACCTAAACACCCTCTTTCAAGTTGTCGATGCAAGTGCAAGAATCCAGGGAATGCACAAATTTCAGGACTAACAGAAGACACAGAGACAGTCTTAGGGCCAGAATCTAATCTCAAATCACAGAGATAGGGGTTTGGAACCCTAGTCTTGAGGGTTTTGTAGTTTTCTGTGTCAGAATTGCATTTTAGACCCTCAAGACCTCAAATCCAAAAATCAAACTTTTTGTATGCATAGGGACAAAGGTGCCCAACGCTGCTCATTCTGAATCATTTTTTGGTAGCAAGTACACCACTGAGACCATTTTCCATCCTTGCTTTATGTATCTTAGTTTCAATTTACACAAAATCTACATTTTTTAGTTTAAGTGTGCTTCGTTTCTCATCTCTTAGTTTAGTCCATTGTTGCATCATATTTCACATATCTACTCCTCATTTACAACAAAAGAATAGAAACCCTAAGAGATATTTTTCAACTCTCTCTTCCCTACAATAAGTAGTCAAAGCAAGTTATCTCCCTAGGCTCTTTTTTATTCCACTATGTGTACATGAGAGTGGGATTAGGCTCTTGTGTGTGTGTGTGTGTGTGTGTGTGTGTGTATCTATATATGTATACACACACACACACACACACACACACACACACACACACACACACACACACACACACACACACACACACTGATGCATGGGCATCCCTAGTTTTTGGCAATCTTGCATCACCCAAAAATATTTTCTTTCAGTTTCTTTGTTTTGTTTTAGAGAGTTGTCGGATACCTTGGTGTTGATCATTTCTCTTACGAAGATGGATTTGAACTTCATTTTGGATCATCTTTCTTGTTATGGGTCTTAGTTTTGTTTAGATCTATTTCTGGCAAGTTATCGCTTCTTGATTGGCAGGAAATTTTTCTATTTTCCTGGATGCTTGACCTTAACGATTAGTTGATTTTCCCAGATCTTGCAGAGCAATTACTTTCTTTGTGGAGCTAACTTATCATATTGTGGATGATCTTCGATGTCTGGCTGGCCCTCTTGTTGGTCTGCGCTTCGTGGTGATTCTTTTTTGGAGGATTTTCATCTCATCTTTGGGCTGACCTATCTACACATTTCATTTTCCTTTATTTGGGGAATGTGATCTTTCTTGGCCAACCCAGATGTTCTCGGATGCTATATAATGATATATTTGATCGTAGTAGAGTAGTATTTAGGATATAGAATAGTAGATTGTAGTTTGAATCTGA
This sequence comes from Cryptomeria japonica, assembly GCF_030272615.1. NCBI lineage: Eukaryota > Viridiplantae > Streptophyta > Pinopsida > Cupressales > Cupressaceae > Cryptomeria > Cryptomeria japonica. The sequence continues at coordinate 823,893,135 of NC_081409.1, forward strand.
TGTTTTCTTCTGGATTGATGTATATGGATGTATTTTTGTAATAAGGTAGTTGTCCGCATGTAAGTCAAATGTTATCGATAATTCTATTTGAATCAATCAATTGATCCACGCCTAATCAGGCATTCTCTCTCTCTCTCTCTAATGTGTTGTTTGTGTCATTTTGATCTTGTTGTACAGACCGGACTGTCCCCTTTGATGACCCTCCTATCCATGGCTGCAATAGTTGGTATTAGAGCAAAGGTTCTCCCTATTGGAATTTGTAGTAGGGTGGTAGATTGCGGGTCAGACTTGCAACTGCAGAAGACTTGCTCCTATGGCACAAAGAGGTAATGTGAGAGGTGGAAACCAGAGAGATGTTGATCCAGCGGTGATGGACATGTTGAGATAGATTGCAGCTCATTTGGATGTTGTTGAGACCACACAGAGAAGAGGTTGACATATTGAGGATGTAAGTGATGAAGAAGAAGAGCAAAATGTTGAACTGGAAAATGGAGTTTAGTTGGAGTTGGTGCAAGATGATGAAAGATTGATTAAAGCTTTGACAAATGTGAATAGTAAACCGCACTTTAACCTAATAGAGTATAGTGGTAAGTTAGATTCAGATGAGTTGATAGATTGGATTACCAAGATGGAGAAATACTTTGATTTCAAGGGTATCGGTGAAGAGAAGAAGGTGAAATTTGCTTGCAACAAGTTGAAGGGACATGCTTCCTTGTGGTGGGAACATTTGCAGACTAGTAAATAGAGGAAACGAAAGGACAAAATTAAATCATGGGATCAGATGGTGAGTAAGTCAAAGGTGAAGTTTTTGCCGATGGATTATCAAGTCAATTTATTCCAGAGATTGCAGAATCTAAAGTAGAAAGAATGTAGTGTGAAGGAGTACACCAAGGAGTTCTACAAGTTGAATATCAAATTTGGACATGCTAAAGATGAAGTTGAGCAAATTAAGATTTATGTTAATGGCTTAAGAATGTCCATACAAGATGAGATTAGTATGGTGAAATTGCAGAGTGTGAAAGAACCTTATCAGTATGCCCTAAACGCTGAAGAAAGATTTAATAAGAGGCATGAGCAGAGGCAAAATTGATATTAACAATGCAAAATCAAGAAATATTTTGTTAAAGTTTAGAATTATTTATGATGCATTTCTAAAATAATATATATAATTAGAAAGTTGATAAAAATAAATAATTCTAAACTTAATGTACATATTTTCTTGTTATATTTTAATATTTCTATAATGTGGGAGATAAAAATAAGACTAATTCCTTGATAAAATAAAGATATAATTCCTATATAAATTAAAAAATTTGTAGCTCAAGTGAGTTGAAAAGATGAATGACCAGAGACATCATAGATACATTAATTATAATTTATGTAAATTAAGCACACAAACCTAAACATATAACATTATCAATGATGAAAGTTCTTTAAAGGTTCTCTCAACAAATAAATATTCTTTTATTATGCTCAAAAATTCCTTGGGAAAGGATTCATAAGATTTATATAATCTATAGGATAATCAGCTAATCTAACACAATACTAAAATGGGTAAAATTAATAGGAGAAAAAACTCTTATTCTTCAATATATCCTATGCATTCCTAATAGTTCAATTAATTCAAGATGCCTCAAAATAATTTTCACCCCATAAAACAAGTCTCCCCATCATGTACATAAACAAAACCTCATTAATTAGTATTAGTATAACTCCATGCTTTAACATTGTATATATATATCAATTGAAAAGAGCATACATCACACAAGGAGGTGGCCTATAACAAAAATAAATCCATAAACCTTAATAAAGGAGCATAAACCTTAGGTCACATAAGGGATTTGGATCTATCTGTTTCTATTAGAGAATAAATCACTCACATAAATGTCAAGTCCAAATAATTTAATCTATAAAATAAAAAACTGACTAGATTGAAGATACAAGAAGTCTGGAAAAGTTTGATATATAATTTAAATAAATTAAATGTGATACTTAGCTCAACTTTTGATGATTGAATATACTATTAAAGAAAACTACATTTCCAATATCTAGGTTATTGATTTTAAATGATGTTATATTTGATTGCATGAATCATTAGTCACCAACATTTCAAATAATATTCCATAATCCATCTATTGATATGATTGGGGTGTTTTTTTTAGCTACTTCATCACCTAGGTCCTATTCACAATTGTTGGAGCGATTCTCCCAAGCCAAGATCAATGACAACTATCAATCAAGAGAAAATATAAATCACCAGACATGATAATGTATTGAGATGAGATATCTACAAATGTACATATGCCTTTTTTTATAAACGAATGGGTGAGAAAGAGAGCACCAATGAGGTTGAGGGTAGGTACAACCACCAAACACAATTTACTAAATGCATAGTTAATAAAATAATAATAAACTCTATCTACTCACCTAGAAATATGTAATAATACTATGTGCCTAAGTTGGACTTAAGCACCGTAAATAGGGAAAACTTATTTACTCTAACACCCCTCTTAAGTTAAACTTAGGGAGAAAAATGATATATGAAATGATGATGATGATAGGTCCCAAAAAACTAGGCCATCTTAGGTACCCATGTACAACTAATCATGCAACCAATCTCTTACAAATAGAGAGAAGGAGAAAACCTAATGGAACAAAACTCCTCTCCAAAAAAGAGATAATTAAAATCAAATCAAGAAGTGATGAATGGAGATCTCCACAATACCCCCCAAGTGCAACATCCATCTCCAAAATATAATACAATCACCCCTCCAATGAAGGGAAATATAGAGACAACATAGTAAATAGTAGACCAATAGCCACTAAATAGTAGACATGGTGGCATTGGAACCAAGACACGACAAGGAAGAAAAATTGAGAAGAGTAAGAATTAAACTAAAATTGTGAAAAGAAAGAGAGAACAAAAAACAGGAAAAAGGACTAGTAACTTCAAAGAAAAAATATAATGAAGGTGAAAGAAGAAAATTATTAAGAGAATAAAAAATAAATGTAATTAAATAAGGTATGCTTATACACACAAACACACATTATCATACACATACAAATACATATATGTACACATGTGTATATGCATATACATATACATATAAATATACATATAGATATATCTGCACATGTGTATATGCATATACATATACATACACATACACTTACGTATACGCATACGCATATGCATACACATACACATACACATACACATACACATACATGTGTATGTACGTAAATGAGAAATATACTTTAAAGGTGTGAAATATATTCACAAACATGCTAAAATTCACAAGATTTTCTAGAAAATGTCTTAAATTTGTAAATTTATTATGTTTCATTCAAGTTTGGATCTACAAATATGAAACTAATATCCTTGCATGTGGATTAAGTAAGCTATCATGTGGATCTAAATCTATACCCATGGAAATATGATCATGTTAAAATGTGATTATTAAAATTTCATATTCTTGTCTTCAATTTTTTGTAGCAAATTAGTGTTTATAAATATTATTTTGGAAGTCTTTAATTTAGACTTAGGTTCTCCTTACTCATATCCCTAGTTTGACCAATTCTATGGTGACAAACAAATATTAAAGACACTAGGAAAGCATGCAATATCCATAAAAAAAAAGTAATAATATGGCTTAGATATGACTTTCTCATATTATAATTCTAGATGATTTAAATGAACCTAAGTAACTCCTTAGATATACCACTGTAGCTTGCATTTTGAAATAGGTTGTATTTTGGTTAGCTCATAATGGATATAAAAAAGAGTAAAATGTGAGCTCAAATTAAGAAATTTAAATTTAAAAATTCCAAGTTTATATTCATATTATAGAAATAAATATATCATTGAAGAGATCACTTACCTTATAATTATGCCAAGTGGTATTCCCTACCGCCACAGTAGATAGAATAAAAATAAAATATTTTGTGTAAACAATAAAAAAATGGTTGATATTCTTGACAATTACAATCATAAATATACTATAGTTTAAGATTACATTAAATGTGCATAGCATTGGTTGTTACAAATGAAATAAAAATGAAGCAACGTGGAAGCCGAATGGTAATGGCACTTGTTGCCTTCCTAGCAGCTTGCCTTTCTTTTAAAAACACTTTCAACACTAATCTCCTTGCATTTAGTAGCCAGGTTTTGTGCTAAATTTTATTTTGTTGTTTTGTGGTAGTGTTGCAACATGATGGAGAGGAACATAACATGACAACACAGTGTATGACTCTTGGCTTCATAGGAGATGAATCTATCAGGAAGGTGGCCCAATTTATTTGATATTGTGCATTTACTGCTTCTCGATGGAGAGGAACATAACACGACAACGTAGTGCATGGCTCTTAGCCTTCATAAGAGATGAATCTACCAAGAAGGCGACCCAATTTATTTGATATTGTGCATTTACTACTTCTCATCCATCATCAATGAGGTTTTCTCTTTTATTTGATATTGTGAATTTATGATGGATAGGGAATAAAAAATTTACTTTGTATTAATCAATTTTACATCCTAAAGTCAAATAAATGCATTGAAATGTATATATACATTTATACATATATATACTAAGATGAAACATACCATAACATGAACAAATACGCTTAAAGGCCATAAACATCTAACAAATTACCATCAAAGACCTCTACACGCCCTCCTTATCTTATACTTTGTTGCTTTTATCCTTTTTTCCTCGAGTGCAGGAAGCCTTAGCTTTGAATTCCCTCCTTTCAAATATATAAAAACCAAAAATGATGCCCATTATCATAGATATAGAAACAAGCTCCAACTTCGGCTGTCCCATATAGCAGCTTCGGCTGGGCGGCTTATAATAAGCCTATTCCTCTATGGGACAACTTCTCTCAGTCTCTGGCAAATTTTTCTACCCATTTCCAATTCATTATTGGCATTAACAATTATGGTCAACCCAAGAATGCTTATGGCGGATATCAGAAAGCCGTCGCCAACAAACAATTATTAAACCAAATACGACCACAACAACGAAGAACACACATATTAAAATAACTTTGACAGAATTTCTAATTCCATCCAGAGCGTTGTTTGAAGGACCAGTAGGTGGGATTTCCCACGGATATTCACAAGAGAAATTCCAAAATTTTATAGTGTGTCTCTGTTGATTCTCCAGTGGAAGCTAAGAAGCCAACCTTGATGATTTCTGGTAGAAAAATGCGCAGATCTATAGGTTAGGAAAATAGCGGGCTTTTGGGTTTAGAAATAATGGTGTTGTGGGAATTATACAAGAGAAATATTTGCAGACTATTTTCTCAACCATCATAATCCAGGTAGGCATCCCATGTTTCTTCGTTTATCAAATCTGGGTAGGAAGAGGGATTGGACTTTCTGAGCGAAACACTTAACTTTGAGAAAACATCATTGATGCCCATCCCCACATGATTTCTAGTAGGATGCCATTCATTCTTGTAACTGTCAAACTCCACAGCAACCATCTGATAGAATGATCCATTGAACAAGCCAAGACCTCTGCCATAAGCGTTCATTGGGTGCTCCATCTCAAAAGGTGTCATGAAGAACGTAAGTCCATCTCCAAGACCATATTGATTATCTTTGATCATGTCAATAATGTGTTAGGCTAGCAAAAAATAACAATTTGGAATCTCTATTAGCAACAAATAGAAAAAAGAATGGAAAGAATGGCAATCTAAATATAATTTGTATTCCTATAAAAAAAACTGTACATTGAAAACAAAATAAACAAGCAGATATAAAGAGGAGGCAAAAACAGTTATAAACTGTTATACAAAACTGTTGGAATAGAAAAACCTAATAAATAAACTAATGAAAAATTAATCTAAATAAAACTAAACCCATGAAGAGAACTAAACCCGTGAAGAGATATTAACATCCCCCCTTAAACTGAAGGGGTTAAGCCAAGCATTTCTTTGAACTTCTCAAACTTTTCTCTGCCCAAAGCCTTGGTAAGAATATCTGCTGGTTGATCTGCAGTGGGGCAATATTTAAGGTATATGGTGCCATCTTTCACACAATGCCGAATCAAATGAAACTATGTATTGATGTGCTTGGTGCGATCATGAAATACTAGATTTTTAGCCATTTTGATAGTAGATTGATTGTCAATGAAGAGTGGAGTTGATGAAATCTATGGTGTCTATAAGTCTTCAAGAATTCTTCGAAACCATAAGATTTCCCGAGTTTCTTCAAAGGTGGCCATATATTCAGCTTCAGAAGAAGAGGTAGTTGGAACATATTGCTTTTTAGATCTCCAAGAGATGAGAGCAGATCCAAGATACATTAAATACCCGGATGTAGATTTTCCATCTGTAGAATCACCTGCATAATCGGAATCGGAATAGCCAACCAAAAAAAATTGGTTTGTCTTGGAATATTTGAGCCCATAGTGCTGAGTACCTTGCAAATAGCGAAGAATGTGCTTGGCAGCTAACCAATGAGTTTCTCTAGGTTGTTGCATAAACCTTGAAAGAACTCCAACAACAAAAGAAATATTCGGACGGGTAGTTGTAGCATAAATCAAACTACCAACAAGTTTCCTATAGATAGTTGCATCAACCAATGCTGAAGGGTCATCTGAAGGGAGCTTAAGATTTTGCTTCATAGGAGTACTAAGAGGTTTACAATCAGCCATGCCAAACTTATGCAAAATTTCACCAATATATTAATGTTGGGTGATAAAAATAAAAGGAGGTGTTTGAGTTACCTCAATACCCAAATAGAAATGAAGATGGCCCAAATCAGTCATATCAAAACCTTGCTTCAGTTGTTCTTTCACATTTTGAATATTATTCTCATCGGGATCAGTGATAATTAAATCATCCACATAAACAATAAGATAGACAATAATCTTATCAAGTTTTTTAACAAAAAGTGTGGCATCATCAAATTCAAAATGCTGGAAATTCAACTTTAACAGATACTCAGTAAGTTTTTCATACCGGGCTCGAGAAGCTTGTTTCAAACCATATAATGATTTGACAAGTCTGCATACCTGATGTTCTTTTCCATTGACTACATACCCATTTGGTTGAGTCATATAAACTGATTCTTTGAGATCATCATTTAAGAATTTTGTTTTAACATCCATTTGGTGAATTTTCCACCCATATTGAGTTGCAAAGGCCAACAAAGCACGAATGGTGGTCCATTTTGCTAGAGGTGCAAAGGTTTCATCATAATCTATCCCCTCCTTTTGAGCATAACCTTTGGCAACAAGTTGGGCTTTGTGTTTGTCAAGTGTATTATCTGCTTTATATTTATTCCTAAAAATCGACTTGTAGCCAATAGGTTTACAACCAACTACCATGTGCCATTTTTCAAAAGAACATCATACTCATCTTGCATAGCTTTCCTCCATATTGTAATATTTTTGGCTTCATTATAGGTTGATGGTTCAGAGTCAATTATGAGATTGACTTCACCAATGGCCTCCAAGTTATCTACACTATTGGTTTGAGCTTGGAGCCTTGCTTTGTAAGAGCTTCTTGTACCTGTTTTACCTATTTCATCAGGTCTTAAATCTTTCAATGTTTGTTGGACTTCTTTTTTCCACTTATGAGAAGACTTTGGTTGCACAAAAGATGTGACCATTTCATTACTAGATGTTGTATTAGTGGTTAATAGTTTAGAGAGTTCAAGCTCATCATGATGGGCTTCTTCTTAGTCATTTATTGATGGAGCAACATGAATTAGATCACTTAGAGATATAGATTCTATATGTGGAATCTCACAAGAGTTTTCTATCAAAGGAGACAAATTTGTAATTGTATCAAACTATTTGAATTTACATTCATCATTTTCAGCAATGTTGGAGGTTTCAACAAATACAACATCACATGTAATAAAGAAAGTTTTGTTGACTACATCATACAACCGATATGCTTTGGAAGATTCTGAATAACCAAGAAAAATACACTTAATACTGCGATGTTGTAACTTACTTCTTTTGTCCTTGGGAATTAAAGCATAGCAAGTGGAACCAAAAATGCAAAGATGTCAAACAGAAGGAGGATATTCAAACCACACTTCATATGGAATAGATTGGTGTAATGTAAATGATGGAGATCTATTATGAAGATAAACTACAGTTCTTGCTGCTTCAGCCCAAAAATGTAATTTGATTCCTTTAAAATATAACATTGCACAAACCATATTTATAATAGTTCTATTCATTCGTTCAACAACACCATTTTGTTGAGGAGTACCTGGAACAGTAAGATGATGTTGGATCCCATTTTGACGTAGATAGTCCTCAAAACCTAGAGAAGTAAATTCTCCACCATTATGTGTTCGAAGAGTACCAATTTGAGATTGAGCTTGTTTTTCAATCATAACACAAAACCTTTTAAAAATTTCAAAAGCTTCTGATTTTTGCTGCAAGAAATAAATCCAAGTCGTGTGACTGTAATCATCAATAAACAACATGAAATACTTAGATCCTCCCACAGAATTTACTGGCAAAGGTTCACATAAATCAGAATGAGTAAGCTACAATTTTCTTTGTGCTCTCCAAGTGGAGCGAGGAAAAGAATTTCTATGTTTCTTGGCAAGAATACATGTTTCACATTTTTCAATTGTTTTAGGCAAAATAGGTAAGCCATCAACACCATGCTTTTGCAAGATATGAATGTTATCATAGCCAATATGCCCAAGTCTTGCATGCCATAAAAGAATAGGAGATAGAATACCTTCTTTAGTAAGATATGCAAAAATTTTAGAAAAAGAAGTGCCATTTAGTTTTAATAATCTCCCATCCTCACATCCAGTGAATACAATTTGATTATTTGATTGTTTTCTAACAACAACTTGCCCATCTTTTAACAGAACAGATTAGCCTTGTTGTCGAATCAATACTAGTGATAACAAATTACGTTGCAATTGAGGAATAAACAATACATCATGAAGCACAAAGTTTGGAAGATTAGGCAACTTAAATCGAACAATTCCTTTTCCAATAGGTTTGAGACTTGATTTATCAGCTAAATAAATTGGACCACATGCACTTTCATGAAATTCCTCAAAGTAATCAAGCTGAAATGTCATATGTTGTGTGGCTCCAGTATCTAAGATCCAAGAATCATACCATGAGGAATTAAATGCAAAGTCAAAAACAGAAAGCACATATTGATCACCATCACTATCACAAGCAAATTGGACTACTCTTGGAATTTTATCATCTGAATGTTTATCATCATTATAAACTTTTGTTTTATCTTTTTGCTTAAAAGTATTTTCTTTAAAACTTTCTATCTTATCCCATGACAATTTGCATTCATGTGCTTCATGACTTCCTTTTCTACCACATCTTTTACAATATAAATGTTGCCTATCATTTTGATTATCATTTTTCCTTCATTGACCTCTACTTTTGCCTCTATCATTATAACCTCTTCTTGAAGAGCTCTTATTTAGAGGTTTTTCTTGGTGAGCAAAACAAACATTTTCATTAGTATTATCTATTTTGCTTCCAAAAGCTTTTTCACGTTCAGCCAATTTTTCAACCAATAAATCAAAAGTAATGGTTTTCAATTGGTTACTTGCTTGAAGGGACTCTAGATAAGTAGAATGTATTGAAAGGAGTGCCTTAATAAAAGAAGTGAGATAAATATCAACTTTCCCACTAGCAGCATTAACATCTTGTTTTATGGCTCTAATTTCAGAAGCCAAACTCATAACATCACCATTTTTTAATTCAAGATTGAACAATTTTAATTGTAACTGAATAAATTCTAATTCTGAATGAGAATCAAATAAATTTTTTAAATTGTCAAGGGCTGACGATATACATCTCCATTAACTTAAGCTCTTATCAAAGTCAAGGCTTTTAAATTTTTATAATTCCAAATTTCTTTTTCTTTAACATCTGTTGTAGGTTGGGTATCTCCATCACATATTTTATACCATAAATCATTAAAAATTAATGTATTTTCCACTTTTCTGTGCCATTCCAACCAAGTATCTTTTCTAGTTAATATTTCCCCAATCAATGAAATAATGGACTGCATTGTAAATTGAAAATAAATGTATATAGAATTTGCAAAGTTTGCAAATTTATAGGATTGCTCAAAATCTCTTGCCAAACTTTACCAAATATAACAAGATATAAAATTCTTGTACAAATAAATAAATTGATTTCAACTGAATCAATTTTTGTTTCCGTATTTTGATTCCGTAGAAAGCTGCAATCTTCAAATGCTTCACATAAAAATATACTCCAAACACTAAAGCTCTGATACCACTATTAGGCTAGCAAAAAATAACAATCTGGAATTTTTTTTTATCTGTTAGCACCAGATAAAAAAAAAATGGAAAGAATGACAATCTGAATATAATAAATAAACTAATGAAAAATTAATTTAAATAAAACTAAACCCGTGAAGAGAACTAAACCCGTGAAAAGATATTAACATAATGAACTGGAAATGGGTAGAAAAAGTTGCCAGAGCTGGAAAGGAGCTGTCCCATAGAGGAATAGGATTCCTATAAGCTGCCCGGCCGAAGCTGTTGTTTAGCGCCCCTGATGCTTCATTTTTGGTGAGCTGCAGCTTGTCTCCTTCACTGTCGGTTTTTATATCTCTGAAGAGAGGGAACTCAAAGCTAAGATTCCTGCATGCGAGAATAAAAGAAAAGAAGCAACACAGCATAAGAAAAGGAGGGCGGGTAGGGCTGACAGAGATTGTCCGTCTGATTATCTGCTTTACAGGGTTTAGACCTGGCGATTAGTTTGGTTGAGGTCTTTGTGGACGTATGGAGAGCCCAAACTTAATAAGAATGTTTTCGATATCTTGCAATATGGAATTGATCGTGGATTTCCTTTTGGACATACGAACAAAACACACAGAAGACGTTAAACGGATAAGATAATCTTCTAAGACAGTCAGGTACGGTCCAGACGATGCTGGAAACCATATACTTCAATTTTTTTTGGTATAAAATGTTAAATGCCTCGTTAGTCGATGGTCTCTAAAAGCACATTTTAATGTTATGATCATGTGTTTCCTAGGAAATAATTGTAAGGTAAGCGATTTCTTCAATCGAATATTTCTGGTTTTCATTTTATGTGCATGATGATTAGGTTACATTTTATATATTAATTACTTAATATTTCTTTGAGACTTAATAAATAAAGTTATTTTAGTCTATTTTTATATCATTTATTTCAAATTTAACTTTATATCTAGTTATTTGTCACTTCTCTATTGTCTTTTGTCATATTTGAATTGAGTATGATGTATGAAATTAAAAGAAGAAAAAAAATTTTCAAATTCAAAAAAAGGCATAAAGGAGAAGAAATGGGCTTTTTATTTTCATTCTAGCATATTGGGGAAAAATGGCTCCCAAGTCTTCTCCTTCGAAAATTTAAAAAATTTGAATTGGGAATAGATTTTATATTAGATGAGCTTGGAGATTGCATGAAAGTGGAAGAAATTCAAGGTATTGCATTAAGTTTGTGATTCAATTGCCTCTTGTTGGATAAAATGAAAGAATTCAAATTTTTGGTCAACTCAAAATTAGAGGTAAATATATTCACTATCTTTGTTTCTTGCATTGCTCTAAATTTTGGATGTCATTATTATCCTTAAAGTGGCATAATGACCAGTTTCAAAATGTGAATTTTATTTCACACAATGGTTTTTATCATTGTATGATCAAAACGGGTAGGTTTTGTTTTTCAAATTCCTAAATTTGAAATTGAGCTCCCATCAATAGAGTCTTTAAGAAATATTCTGATTTTTTAAATAAAAATAGATGTGAAAATTTAAATTTTAATATTGCAATCAGATGAATTTTAATGTGGAATTTTATTCCCCTTTAATTATTTTTCATTTTACTTGCATTGAAATCATGTTCATTATTTTATCCATGTTTATGAAAGTCAAGCTTTCATCAATTGTGTTTCAAAGATTTTTTGATAAAAGTAATTCGGAAATTTTGAATGTTTGGGTTAAAGTTAAATGAATTAGAATATGGAATTTTATATATCATTAATTATTTTCTATTATGATTGCAAATTAAATTAATTTTCCTATTTTATTTCATGTCTATTTATTATTTTACATGTCAACCCAATTGGTCAAATTAGAGCATGGAGAGGCTAGGATTGAGGTTTAGGGTTAGAAGGGAGTGGAACTACATGTCCCAATCCCCTATGTTAATTGGTGGCCATAATAGTGGTATAGTTGTCAATAAACTAGAAATTGTATGATTGGTTTAGCTAATAGTAATATGTCTATGACATAGCTTTAGTAATTCCATAGACTCGACATGACCAACCAAGGGCATGCCATATCTAATTGGATGTTGGATGCCACTTGAGTGCCCCATTTGCCTCATGATTGGCATATGTATTTAATTTTACAACCCATCTCTTCATTCTTAGCAATTACATTCCTTGTCTCACTATTTCTCTCATCCGTGTAGTCATTGAATGTTGTAGCTAATGTGTTTCTATCATTAGCCTTATTATATTCATGGTGTAATAATTTTGCATGTTGTTTATACCATTTGTATTCTTTATTTTTGGTGTGAGTGCAATCCCACTCCCTCATGATTGTTGTCATTGCACTTGTGGCTCATGTGATTATCTCTTAGCATAGTTGAGTGGATCTTTTGATTGAACATGGTTGGGTAGCATCAAACCACCATTATAGATTAGAGGATCTATTTGGAGAGCTCCACAGTTATTTTCCAGTTTGGAAATGCTTCAAATTTTGTTTCATGTATTTTTATTTTTATTTTATTAAAAATCTATAGTGTAGAAATGTTAAGTCCTCCTATGTAATTGTCTTAAATTATTGGAGCCTTCAAATTAAATGGAGTGTAAACCAACCCATAAGTGGTATCCATACTATATTGGTTTTATCATGTATTGTTATTTTTTATTAAGGTAAACATGATTTTGAGAGGGCCCTAAACCCTTGTACAAGGATGGGAGGCATTCAACTAGCAAGGAAGAACAAGCCCCCAAGCAAAGGACCAAAATATTAAAAAGAAAAGCTCCCAATACCAACAAGGGTTTTCCAAAGGACCCAGAAACCTTCACACCTAGAAACTAACTATCTAGAAGGAAAAAGAAGGGATAGTAGCTAGACAATCCACCAACAAAACCTCCTAGATCACCAGGTGCAGAAGGAGGATGGATTTTTCCCAAGTTCCCCACACCTTTAATAAGGGTTTTGAATTAGCACCCTGAACCAACCACAAAATTTGAATTTGGAACACCCACCAACAAATCATCTTCCCATCAGTAGAACTCCCCTCCACCTCAAAAGAAAGGGATCCTAGCTCAATAAGAGAAAGAGAGAACGAGACAAACAAAGGGGTGAACCAAACAAGCTACAACCCAACATTTGAACTAACACCGTTTGAGAAAATACCATATAGAGTGGCCACCACCCTCCATCCAAAAGTAGATCCCCACTTCTATAGGAGATGCCCCCACCTGAATAATGAACAAGAAAGAGATCAATAGAAGAAAAATACACCATTCCATCAACAAATAACCCATCAGAAACCCCACCTCAATAGGGGAAACCTTCACCTCCATAGAATCCATACTGAAAGAAGCCCAACCAAGAATAACACAAGCCCAACTAAAAGAGAGAGGGAGAAACAAGTCCATGAAAAAATCATACCCTAACTAGAAACAAACTAAAGACAAAACAAGGCCTTGAAAACTACTAGCAACCATCTCACTAACAAGAGGAACAACATCAACAACACACTTAAACACTAAGAGACTAAGAAAACTAAAAGGTCTCACCATCAGCTGGTTCTGGAAGGCTTCTAGCAATGTCAAGGAAAATTGATCCCTAGTACACACTAGATAGACATAAAATAGGTCAGCCAAGGGGAAGGGTAGAGGAACTGCAACAATGTAGAACAAAATAAGGTCCTTCACCTTAATCACCAAGGTACCAACTGAAAGCATCCACCTCGATAGGTGGCACACTACAAAGTCGAACTCCTCCAAAAAGGAAAAGGAAGCTAAGTCTATAGAATAGGAGCAAACAACACCACTTCAAGTCTCCCAAACCCACTAGTCAGCCTCCAACCACCAGCAGTAACAACACCAATTGAAAAAGAGAAAAAATGGGAGTTAAGAAAGCCCATAAAGTGGGTAGCATAGAACAAACCCACAAAGATGTAAATACACCAAAAGGGTACAGGAATCTCCAAGATGAAGTAAGACAGAACCCTCCCCATCTTATTCTCATCACAAAAAACAGTAGGGGAAGCACCAGGTATCGCCAAGACACCACATGAAGGGGAGGCAAAACAAGGCCAATACACGCTAAACCCAAATAGCATGTACCCAATGGCGCTGAAGGTCACCTCAATGCAAGGAAACCAAATAAGGTCCCACACCCACCAACCATGAGATTTGCAACTAGCCAAAACTAAGACCGTAAACAGAAGGAACTGATTTTCCCAAAAAGAGGCGCAAAACAGTAATAGAAGAATGAGATGGGGCCACACAAGCTAGAAACCACCAAATTCTAGAAAGAAACTCCTACATAATAGAACATAGACTACCAGAAACCCCCATCCATCATCCTCATCACCATCATCGTCATCCTCTGTAGCATCCCCTGCAACACTACCGCCTCCAGAAACCCTAACACAACACCCGGTCCCGCTCTCCATCTCATGTATTGTTGTTGGTGTTGAGAAATATGTATGTCATTTAATATGCATTGTAGATTTTTTAATATCAATTAAAATGAAATAGAGCACATTTCAATTTTTGTTTGAAATAAATATTTTTTTGAGAAATCATCTCATTTCGTATTTTTGAAATCCCTAAAATATTTCCTATGTCTCTTTTGTGTCGAGTGGAAGAATGGTCCATATTGTTGAGGTATCATTTAGGTCTCTTCTTAGGGTCTTGGAGTGAGTGAAAGGTGTTGGGAGGTTTCATAAATTGCATAACAAGGTACAAACAAAGTTAGATTGCTAATATTTTAAAAAATTTGAAGAAATTTTAAAAATTTGTGAATGAAATAAGTTGATTCCATTCAATAATTTATTTCTAAATCTGAAGGTATTGTGAACCAATTTAGGATTCAAGGAGAAATTATAACAAAATAGAAAATTGTATAAAAAAATTTAAGATCACTTCCTTCGGTGGTATAGCGTGTTGTAGATGATCTTGGCGAATTATTTGGTGTTGTTGCATGTTTGAGGATTTGATTTGGGTGCATGCTATGTCCTTGCCAACATTGTATTGGTCTAGTTATGGATTTATTGAATTGTGTGATGTAATTTTGTAATTAGGTCTTGTGTTTTGAGCCAAGCTTAAGGTTAAGGTTGATGATCTGTATAAATAGGTGATGTATTCATGTAAGTCATGTGTCTACGAGTGTCTGTGATTGTGTTTATGATTTGAGAGAGACTTGTATTTTGAACAAGTGAATCTATCATTCAAAAGTGTGGAAGAGAAGACAAGAGATGTAGTGCAGACAGTGTGCTTAACTAGAACTATAATCAAGAATTTGGAGATGCTATTCTTCAATCCATGTAATTTAGACTATTGTTTGATCTTTGTAAGCCAGTCAGCCTTCCCAAGGTTGTATCCCTTTTTTGTTTTGAGCAGTGAAATATAGGCAATGTGTTTGAATGCATGCACATTCCTTATTGTAATATTTACACATGCTATTGCAAAGTATCATCTTATTGTGGGTAGGTTCCCACTGTGGTTTTTCCCTTTGGGTTTTCCATATCAAAAATATTTGTGTTATGTGTGTTATTGATGTGGTGTTTATCTTTGTTATTATTGTTATTGATCAAATATAGTTTATTTGATAAAGTTTTGTGAAAAATGATTCACCCTCCCCCCCTCTTAGTTTTCTTGCATTGTTGCTATCATGCTGCCAACAATTGGTATCAGAGCTAGATCTTTTGGAAGAAGCTTGACCTCTTGAGGTGATATGGGATGGCACTTGATGTTTTCAGGGAGAGTCTGAGATTTGATGGAACTAATTACTCTATATGGAAGCACCAGATGGAAGTTCACTTGATCCATCTTGGAAAAGATTATTGGTAGATTACAAAGAATGCATATATTGTTCCTTCGAATGTTCCTGTTACTGCAACTGAGATCAAGGATGTTGAATGTAGTATTAGAGCTAAGGAAGCATTGCTAAGTTCCCTAACTAATGCAGAGATGACTAATGTAATGGGATTTTAAACTACACATGAGATTTGGGTGAAGCTTGAAATCTTGTATGAAGGAGATAAACATGTAAAAGTTGCTAAATTATAAAACTTGAAAGGAAAGTATGAGTAGCTAATAATGGGATAAGATGAGAATATTCCATCCTTTATGGCTAAAGTGAATGATCTTGTGTTGAATATCATATGTGCTAGTGGAGTCCTTAAAGAAGATGAGATTGTGGCTAAAGTGTTGACGTCTTTGCCTCCTACTTATAAACATAAAGTTACTACTATAGATGAGATTAAAACTGTGACAAGAGATATGTTTGTTGGTAAACTTGCTTCTTTTTAATTAAGTGAAGTTGGTGAATCACGTGGAAAGACTAAGACTGCATTTAAAGCTACTATATCCGGGAAACAAAATTATGATCCGAGAGAAATGTCAACTAGGGTGTCCAGATATGAAAGATAAATGAGAGAGATGGAAGAACAAGAAAGAGATTTGGAAGAGCTTGAAGCACTTATTGCCATAATATTGCCTAAGGGAGGTGCTAATTATGAAGGAAAGTTACCTTTTAAATATTTTTCTTGCAATAAGATTGGTCATTTTGCTTCTAGCTATCCTGAGAGAATAGAAAAAGTATCTACATGTGATAAGCCTTACAAGCCTAGCCAAAAGTATAGATATCAGAAGAAGTGATATTATGTTGTTGATGAAGGTGTGACAGATGAGGAGTCTAAGAAAAGGGATTTTGAAGATGAATTTGTGTTCATTGCTATCAAAGAAGATGATCTGATATATATTGATTCTACAAGTTGTATTGTTGAAGACAAAGATTTGGCTACTAAGATTGATGAGAAAGATGAATGGGTGACTGATAGTGGTTTCTCACATCATATGATAGGAGATAAAGGTAAATTTGTGAATATAGATAAGTGTGATGACCATGTAGTGAGCTTTGGAGATAATAAAGCTTGTGTAATCCATGGTAGAGGTTCTATTTCTATTGATGGTAAGCATAATACTAATGATGTTTTATATGTTGAAGATTTGAAGCATAATCTTTTGAGTGTTGGATAGATGGTTGATAAGGGATATCATTTTTAATTTAATAATGGGAAATGCAAGATATTGAATAGATCCAATATAGAGATTGCATTAGGTACTAAGACTATAGGTGATATCTTTCATCTAAATGTTGGTGAGAAAAGTTTCTTGATTGCTCAGATTGATGAGAGTTGGTTGTGTCATTGGAGAATATATCATATTAACTTTGACTATATGATTAAGATAAGTTCTACTCAAGCTATGAGAGATCTACCTAAGATAGTGAAGCCTACTAATCCAGTATGTAAAGAATGTCGATTGGGAAAGAAAACAAGAATTTCATTCAAGAAAAAATTGTATACATCTAATGGATTATGAGATCTTGTGCATACTAATTTATGTGGACCTTCTAGAGTGAGAAGCTTGCAGGGAGATAGATACTTTATGTTGTTGATTGATGACTATTCTAGGATGATGTGGGTCACTTTTCTAAGAGAGAAATCTAAAGCGCTGGAGAAATTCAAAATATTCAAACCTAAAGTGGAGATAGAGATAGGATTGAAGCTGAAGTGTCTGAGGTTTGATAGGGGAGGACAATTTACCTCTACTGAGTTTAACTCTTTTTGTGAAGAGCATGGAATCAGGAGACAATTATCTGCTTCGAGAACCCCTTAGCATAATGGAGTTGTTGAAAGGAAGAACAAAACTATTTTGGATGCTACTAGAACTATGATAATTGAAGGAAATGTTTTGCATATCTATTGGAGAGAATTTTTTAGCACTACTATATACACATTCAATCAGGTGCATATAAAAGGTGATTTTGGTAAGACCCCTTACGAGCTCTAGTTTTGGTCATGTTCCTACAATTAAATATTTTAGAATATTGGAAGCAAATGTTATATCAAAAGAGATGAGGATATAGGAAAATTTGATTCAAGATGTGATGAAGGAACATTTTTGAGATATTCTACTCTGAGAAAAGCCTACTCGTCTTATAATAAGAGACTGAGAAAGATAGTGGAGAGTGTGAATGTGAAGGTTGATGAGAATCATGAAAAGAAAATTAGAGCATGTGGATATGAGTTTGATGATCGGGATGTTAAGAAAGTGCAGACTAAGAACATGAAGCAGAGTGATTCAGTAGAGATGGAGATGGTGGATGCAGATGTTGTTGCCAATCAAGAAGTTCAAGAGCCTAAAAAATAAAAATAATCAGAAGACCCTGAGGTATGTAAGATTGAATCATTCAGAAAATTAGATTATTGGTGATAAAAATAAAGGTGTGATGACTAAGAGAAGGATTATTGTTCAAGAGACATGTTTGATTTCTAAAATTGAGTCTAAAGATGTTGTTGAAGCTTTTAAAGATGAAAAATGGGTAAAAGATATGGAAAAAGAGTTAGATCAGATTGAGAAGACCAAAACATGGGAACTTGTTCCAAGACCTAAGGACAAAAATGTAATTGGCACTAAAATGGGTGTTTCGGAATAAGTTGAATGAAGATGGACAGGTTGTTAGAAATAAAGAAAGACTGGTATGTAAGGGATATTCACAAATGGAAGGTATTGATTTTGATGGAGGAGCATCCTCAATTGATGAGAAATCTTGCATCATCCAAAAATATTTCCTTTCAGTTTTGTTCTTTATGTTGTTTTCTATGTTCTTGCCGGTTGGCACCGGTAGTCTCTTGTTCTTCATGGAAGATCTTATTTTTGGTTTCCATGTGGTTTCGTGTGCTTGATTCTATATTTCTAGTTCATTTGGATTCTTCTCTGATCAATTATCACTTTCAGTTGACTGTTTCTCGTTTCCCAGATAGTTCTTGTGCTTACCAGTTGGTTTTCCTTCATTACTGGCGTGATTCGTAGCGTGTGGATCTATCTTGGGTCTTTTCTAATGTTATTTGGCATGTGGCCAACCTTCCTATTGAACCGCATTGCTTGGTTGTTATTTTCTGGAAAGATTTGTTTAATTCTTAGGGTCGACCTACTTACACATTTCATTTCCTGCATTGGTAAATGTAATCTTATGAGTCCGACCCAGATATGTTCTGGTGGGTATAAATATTTTGTTATGTAATCATTTATAGGGACAAAGGAAGTAGAATTGAGAATAAGGATGGATATTTGCATTTGGTGATCTGGTTGATTTTTAGGGTCCCAAATTGATTTGTATATGGTTGATAGCCTGCATGTAATCGGTTAATTGCTGGATGTTCTTTGATGATTATATGATGATTACCAGATGATTGGCAGAAGTTATAAGGCATTAATATGATATTTATAGATGATCTTGTTATGTTTTCTTGTTACTTTTTCTGGATAAGCTGGTTGATTATATTTGAGGATTTTACCAATTATGGCTACATCAAGTGGTGTCAGAGCTCGTTATGGACTGGCTGGTGGAAGAATTGTTTGCCAACACTGAGGCATTCCTTTGGGTGGAAAGATCACTGATTGGAGGTAGGCTATGTGTGTGTTAAATAGATCGCTAAGGGGAGGCAATTGAAACCAATAGTCAGATCACTAAATGATAGTTCACTGGAGTGGAAGAAGAGATGTTGCAGAGGAGGACAAACCCCGGGAGGGTAGATTAGATGATGGAAGACTTCAAGAATGAAGTGAGGAATGAAATCTGAAATGCTTTCACTAGTTTGCAAAGAAACCCTAATTCTGAGGATGAATATGAGGAAGTCGGTGAAGAGCTTGAGGAAGCTGAAGGCCCAGAAGATGAAAGAGAGGAAAGATTCCTGAGAGCAGTAGTGAAAGCAAGTAAAGTTCATAAAGTTGAAGTTTCCAACTTTTCTGGAACATTGAACCCGGATAATCTGATCGATTGGATGAGAGAGTTAAAGGACTACTTTGAGTTTGAGGATGTTAAGGACCCACAGAGAGTCTGATTGGCAAAAATTTAAGTTGTAAGGGCATGTTACCTTATGGTGGAAAGAATTGTAGAAAGATAGAGTAGAGAATGGTGAATTGAAGATCACCTGGTGGAGAGATATTGTTGCAAGATTGAAGGCCAAGTTCATACCAAGAGTCTATGAATTGGAACTATTCAAAGAGTTGCAAAACTTGAAATAGAGAAACATGACTATGAAGGAATATACTGAGGAATTCTACAAGGTGGTGATTAGATATGGACATAGAGAGATGGACAGAGAAAAGGTGGCAAGGTACATAAATGGACTTTCTTTTAACATTAAAGATGAGATGAGTATGTTGAAGGTTTCCACAGGGGAAGAAGCTTATCAGTATGCTTTGAAGGCTAAGGAGAAGATGAGGAGAAGATGAGGAGAAGATGAGGAGAAGACAACCGAATAGAGGGAAGGAGAAATTCAAGATGAGTGATAGTATGAATAAATCGGTTGAAGAAGATGAGTCAAAACCTAAGTGGAATAAAGATCTAGAGAAGAAGACATTGAGGAAAGGTAGAAATGGTAGAGAATTTCCTGGCAAATATTTCAAGTGTGGAGAAACCGGACATAGATTATATGAATGTAAGTAGAAAATGGCAAGAAGTTGTGTGGCGAATGAGGAACCAGAAGGTGATGGTACGGGATCTGACTGTTCATTAGAGAAAGGAGAATCCATTATGCTCAGAAGGAAGGATACTAGATCTACTCAGAGGAAGAGTCTTTTCTAGACTGTGTGCAAATTGATGAACTTATAAGGCACTGAGAGGGTGGGTGAATCAATGCAAGTAAAAATAATACAAATCTGATTATCAATTTCACCAACTTAAAACTTAATAGGCATATAAGAAATAACACCAAGTATGCAATCACCACATAAAGAATAAACCACATGACACAAGAGTTTATACGTGGAAAAACCAAATGGGAAAAACTAGGGTGGGAGTTAGTACCCACAAGATCCACTATCTGCAGTATAGAGATTTGACTGGTTAGGGGCACACCATGTTAGAAGTGTCTAAGCCCAGTTAAGAGCTTTACAAAAAGGCCTGTGAAGACCAGCCCTATTAGGAGCTACCCAAGTTACTGGTATTTTCTAACACAAGTTATTGTGTCACCTAGTCAGAGGATTTAATGATCAAAACTGTTATGATCTGACTACACCCTATTAGGAGTGACCTTGTGAGAGGATTTTTTTGCTACAACTGTTAGGGAGACAACAAGTAAAAATGATCTCAGTATAACACCTTTAGTGTCTGATAAGATTTTCTTCAGAACATTACAACATCACATAGACTTCATCTCTCAACTCCTCTAATCATCGCACAATTAAAAATACAAAATTCGCTAATCATATTTCACACTTTCAAGCTCATACACATATATCCTTTCATACCTCATCACACATTTAAAATCATCATTAGGTCAAATAGAACCTTGTTACAATTCCTTAGGTTTAATGCATCTAGACAATCTTTCATTTTACACTATAGTTATGTCAACCACCGACATAACAAATCCAATTTTGTGTCGTTTTACCGATCTGAGTGATTTTCATCACTACCGGTTATGTCTTAGTCAGAATGCCTACTCTGTCAATCAAAACTTCTTCATCTGATCGAATCAGCATATGCGATCATGAACATAACTTCATCTATCATCCTTCATTTCTTTTGTAAAACCGCATCATCTCATTCTCCATAGATTTCACGTACCAATTGTCAGAATGTAACTCTATCTGTCTTTTATCAATTAAAATCCTAATTACCGATTCTGATAAAACTATCTCTGCTTGCAGGTTAAACCTTGTCAGTTGACCTATAGGACTTAGATGACTGTAAAAATATAGTTTCCACCAATGACACATACAATATAGTCATCATACAAAAATCTAATCAGACATGTACCCGTTGCATCAAGCAAACAAACAATTGTCAGTTAAGATCAAATGATCAAATGCCAACACAACTAAGGTGGTAAGTGTTGCAAGGTTATTGTAGATAGTGGAAGTACTGACAATTTGGTATCTAAGGAGATGGTTGTGAAGCTTGGATTGAAGAGGCTTAAGCATCCTTCTCCTTATGAGGTGAGTTGGTTGCAAGATGATCAGAAGATAGAGATAATAGAGCAGTGTTTGGTAAATTTTAATAGTAGGCCTTTTAGAGATGAGGTTTTGTGTGATGTTGTATCTATGAGTGCATGTATTGTTGGGAAAACCTTGGTAGTATGATAGAGGAGAAATTTATGACTATAGAAGAAACTTAGTCACTATTGAGAAGAATGGGCAGAAGTTCACATTGATTTCTTTGAAGGAGAAAGAGATGGAGGTGAATAATCTAAGTCCTGAGAAAAGTTGTAGTACTGAGAAACCAGTGGTAGAGGTTATACCAAAAGGTTTGATAGAACCTATTGCAGAGGTTATACCAGAAGGTTTGAAGGAAGATTTGATGGAAAAGGTTAAACTGGAGAGTGACATGAGTTTGCAGAAGGATCTGATAGTTGAGCCTAACAGACAAATGGAACTAGATGATAGAGAACTTATGATGACAACCGGATAAAGTCTTGTGGTAGAACCAAGTCAGAATTGCAGAAGAAAGAGAATAATAGACAAAGACAATGTGTAGATCTGAAGCAAAGGAAAAGAAACAAGGAGAGTTAGAGGTTAGAGAAGCCAGTTGAGGTACCAAAAGAGTTAAAGAAAAGGTTGGCAGATAAAGAAGATGTTTGGATTAGAAATGAGCATGGGATGTTTATTATAAATCCTTTTAGATGTTCATAAGCTGCCTCTCATGGAACATATTTTTCTACTTGGGTTGTCTGATGCAGGAGCATCCCCATTCGATGAGCAATCTTGCATCATCCAAAAATATTTCCTTTCAGTTTTGCTCTTTATGTTATTTTCAGCATTCTTACCGGTTGGCACCGTTAGTTGCTTGTTCTTCGTGGTAGATCTTATTTTCGGTTTCTAGGAAGTTTCATGTGCTTGATTCCATATTTACAGTTTATTTGGATTCTTTTACGATCAATTATCACTTCTAGTTGATTGTTTTTGGGTTCTTGGATAGTTCTTGTGCTTACCGGTTGGTTTTCCTTCATCACTGGTGTGATTCTTGGCATGTGGATCTATCTTGGGTCTTGTTCGATGTTCTTTGGCATGTGGTCGACCTCCTTGCTGAACTGCATCACTTGGTTGTTATTTTCCGAAAAGATTTGTTTAATTCTTAGGGCCGACCTAATTACATGTTTTATTTCCTGCATTGGTAACTGTAATCTTATGAAGCCAACTCGGATATGTTCTGGTGGGTATAAATATGTTATTATGTAATCATTTGTAGGGACAAAGGAAGTAGAATTAAGAATAAGGATGGAGATTTGCATTTGGTGATCTGGTTGATTTTTAGAGTCCCGGATTGGTTTGTATCTGGTTGATAGCCTACATGTAACTAGTTAATTGTCGAATGTTCTTTGAGTATTATATGATGAGTAACAGATGATTGCCAAAACTTCTAAGGCATTAATATGATCTTTTTAGATGATCTTGTTATGCTTTCTTGTTGCTTTTGTTGTGTTGCTCTTGTTGCATAAGATGGTTTATTCTCTTTGACAGTTTTAACGGTTATGGTTGCATCAGATTTTGAGGAGACTTTTGCTCTAGTAGCTAGAATTGAAGCTATTACACTATTTATTGAATATGTTGATCATAAGAAATTCAAGGTATATCAGATGGATATAAAGTCATCCTTTTTGAATGGTGAATTAGAAGAGGAATTCTACATTGAGCAATCAGATGGATTTTCATTGACAGATGAATAAGACATGGTATGCAGATTGAAGAAAACATTGTATGGTCTGAAATAAGCCCCTAGAGCTTGGTATGCTATATTGGACAAGTATTTGATGAAGTTGGGATTTTGTAAAGGTACTGCTGATAGTAATTTGTACTTCAACATTGATAATGATAATATTTTACTTGTTGAAGTTTTTGTTGATGATATTATTTTTGGAGGAGATGATGATTTGAGTAAGAAATTTGTTAATTATATGCAAAAATAATTTGAGATGTCTATGATAGATGAGATGAAGTTCTTTCTAGGATTGCAAATTGCACAGACTGATAAAGGCATTTTCATATCATAATCTAACTATGTGAAGGAATTGTTGAAGAAGTTTGGGTCAGATGATTCCAAACTTGTTGGAACTCCTATGGTGACTAGATGCAAGATGACCAAAGATGATGAATCTCTAAAGGCTAACCAAACCTTGTATAGATCTACTATTGGTGGATTGCTTTATTTGACTTAGACTAGGCCTGAAATTATGAATGATGTATGCCTTGTTGCAAGATTTTAGGTTGATCCTAAGGAAAGTCATGTTACTGCTATAAAAAGGATATTCAGATACTTGAAGGGAACAATAGATTATGGTTTGTGGTATCTAAAGGATTTCAATTTCACTTTAAATGCATATATTGATGCTAATTGGGCAAGTGATGTTGATGATCGAAAGAGAACTACCAGTGGAGCATTCTTTTTGGGAAAGAAGTTGCTTGCATGGACAAGTAAGAAGCAAGATTCTATTTCTTTATCTATTGCACAAGCTGAATATATTGTTGCTTCTAGAAACTGTACTTAGGTTATTTGGATGAAGCAGATGTTGAAGGATATTAGAGTTGTTTATGATGAGCGTATTGTTATCTATTGTGATAATTATAGTGCTATTAATATTTTAAGAATCCAGTTTTGCATTCCAAAACAAAGCATATATCAATCAAGTTTCATTTTCTGAGAGAGAAAGTCACTGATCAGGAAGTCAAATTGAAGTATGTACCTACAAAGGAATAGATTGCAGATATCTTCACTAAGCCTTTGCCTACAGAAACATTTATCTAAGAGAGAATTTAGGAGTAATTGCCTCTCCTTCTGTGAACTAGATGCATTGAGTTGCATTGATATGGTGGACTTCATTGTCTTATTTTGTTATCCAGATTGATGAGTGGGTGTTTTTGCTCTGGGGGAGTAGTCAGTATGTTGTTCAGTTGATCACATTTCTAAGTTTATCCTAAGGGGGAGAGATTTTCCTTCTTAGAAAGAGAGATGTATGAGAGAATAATGATTTGTATATATCTTTGGCATTGTTGTCAAAGGGGACAAGAGCATGTGAAAAAACGTGAAATATTTTTAGAGTTATTTGTTGTAAGGACCCGCTAATCCTAACCTTAGGATACTAACATAATTGATTCCCAATTAAATATAAGTAATTTTTTTCCACTTGAATAAATGCAAATCTTCATTTAATTACCAAGCAAATGAATAACAATTGTCGTAAATGTGAGTACAATATGCTACATTCAATCTATAAGTGATAAAAAAGTAAGGACAAATCAGATAAATGTTCTAAGCATTTAATAGCGAATATAGAAATGATTTAAAAGATAACCATATGTTAGTGTATACAAAAATTATGAAATACAACAATAATCTTATTCGAGCATCATGCTTACGAAGAAACTTATCAAAGAGAATACTCACATAATGGTTCATGCGTATAATAAATGCAAACTTAAAGTATGCATCAAACTTAACAAACATTCATGAAATGAAATGAGAATAAGCATGAAAACATGCATACCACAAATCATACACAAGTAGGATGCACGTTAGTGGTTAGTGGTTAGTAGTTTTTCCTTACTTTTGTTAGTTACATCTTATTAGTGACTTCCTGTCGCATTTTTGATAGTAGGTCTTATAGAGACCTTTACATAGCTTACACAGCTTGATCATACATAGCTTACTTATCTTGGTTATGAGACCACATTTGTCTATTACAAGAAATCATTAATACATCATACAATATTACATACGATTTTACAATGATATACCTAATACTTTGTCTCCAGATGTAGTGTTTTCCTCGCCCTCGAGCTCGCCTTGATTTGCAATCTAGAAGATGGACAAATAGCCTAGGCATTTTATCCACCTAACTAATTGAAGCTTGTGCTTCCCGATGCTCATGACAAGCTCGGGTTCATCATGGCGGAGTGTCCTAGCAAGCCGTCATCAACTTTCAGAAATGGACTTGTGCATGCATGTAGCATCTAAAAAACACCCTGTTGAACTTATCTACATGTGATATGGTAGGGAGAAAAATAATAACTTGGCCAATTAAACCCTTTTGGGTAGGTGAAAACACCCTTCCCTGTTTGACCCATAATCATGCACCCTATCCATTATACATCCCTCATAGACAAAGATAAAATTATCCCTCCAGGATAAAACTTATTATTAGTTGAATGTGAACTTATTTCCAAACAAATTAAATCCAACCAATTTTACACCCCCCAATCTGAAAAAACATTATCAATTTTATAACTAAGAAATATATATTTATATAAATACATCTTTAGCTTATATATATATATATATATATATATCTTGTATTATCCTTATTAAATCTAGAGAGTCAATGGTATTAATAACAAATCAATGATGCCTAGTTGTATTTAATAATAGATTAAATTATGGAGGGAAAATAAATTTAATCAAAAACAAGATTTTGTTTTAAGCACCCTGGTCTAGACAAGACAGGAATTCGGAAAAAGCTTCAGCAGTAAATAAGAAAATGATCACAGAAGAACAACTTAACCAAATTACCAATTCGATACAAGGGAAAAATAGGATCTATTAGCTAATATAAAAGCTAAATAAAAATTTAACTCAAGGAATTAATGCAGAAATTGATTTAGTCAACAGATCGATCTATCAAATTATGAATCAACAGAACTACAAATCGAACTGTGTTAAATTTTGCAAATTTAAGGAAGGGGGAATGCATGGTAAACTCAATTCAACAAAGTTGCAAAAGAAAACAAGGAGAGATGGAGAAAGTTCGACTTCAGACTATGGAGAGATCAACTCTCTTCTAAGTTGTCCTTAGACATAATATATTTGAGATACCTTGGCCTGCAAATCTTAAGATTTCAGAGCATTAGATCAGCATCGATATAGATAAAAACGAGCTTGATTGAAACATATCATGAAAGGAAAAGCATGTATACTATGCTAACAAGAAAATATCAATACCAGAGGACAAGAGAAATTAGTAATATTTGCAGATGTTTAATCAAACCTCTCATGTCGACTCACAGCAGAATAAGTAATTCCATCCATGCAATCCTTTCCCAAGAAAAAAAGAGAAGAGGATAGGGGCGATAAAACAAAGAAAAAAAAAAACACTCACCTGCCAGCCACGTGAAAGAGGATATAACTGTGGAGAGCAGATATACGCCCTGCCAGCCCAATCGATTTGGAGTAAAAGGCAGAATACTCAGCAAGGAATATGTGGGGAGGAGAGAGTGATAAAGGCATGGGTTGTGTTGTATCTAAATCTTCCAAACACCTTCAGCGCCCAAGTTCATCTATCTACCTTTGTTTGTAGAGCCATTTGCAGACTGACAGTTGGGAGGAATAAAAAAAAAAAAGGGAGGAGATACTAATTGATTTTACAAGTGGATATGGAGGGAGAGAAGTGAATGGAAAGGGGGAGGCTTAGTGAGAAGAGTAGGATGCTAGCGCCCTCTCCCTTGCCAACCAAGTTGACCCTCTACAGAAAATTATATTTTGCACAAAAAAAAAACGATAATCCTCCCTTCAACCTCCTAGCTCAGTATTTATAATAAATTTGGCTAAGGTTTTCATCCAGGAAAAATGGATCTTGAATGCAAAAAATTAAGGTGATTGGAAAGAGAATTGTAAGTTAAAGTGGGGTACTCCATTAGATTAGCCAGTCAAGAAAGCTGATTAAGAGTTGGACTAGATTGATTAACTAGTCAGGAAGATAAAATTGAAAGATGACACGGAGTTACTAAGTTGGCAAGAAGAAAAAATTAGTTCGACTCTATTTTCCAAAAACTCACATGTTTTATTTTTAAATCTTAATATTAAGTCATTAAATTAATATTTTAAATTTATTACTTGAAATCCCTTATTTAATATTTAATATTTTAATTATTTCTTAATGCTATTTATTATGGATTTTATTATTTAATTAATTTGTTTAATAATTTCATCTGTGTATGTGTGAATGCACAGGTCATGTTCCCTAGGTTACTGCCAACGAGCTAGGAGACTCCTCTTCAGTTATGTGTCCACCTTCGATGGTCGACCCTGCATCCACCTTGCACTCAACATAGTTGATAGATTACATGATAAAATCTCCATAAAAAGATAAACATCGAGTTAAAATTTTCATCAATAATTTCAAATTACATTAACATCACGTCACTAAGAATCAAGTATCAATTAATGTCATTCATCATCAAAATAATATTATCAAATATCATCAATAATGTTAACGGGCATAATAATTAATCATCATATTAGTAAAATGTCATCAAGCATAATAATGTCACCAAGTGTTATAATGACAAAATAATAACATCAAACACCATATTGTCAGGAAATATCAATCCCTAACTTATCAAGTTAGACTAAAAATTATTTATTTAAATCAGGTCGTGACATTTGTCTAAGGGGGAGTTGATCCTTATGATCTCATGGGGAGATTGTTGGTTGTTGATTTCTTTCTTTGCATTGATTTTTTTTTCACATTCATATTTTTTCATAAATGCCAAAGGGGGAGATTGTTGGATATTAGAGTTGTTCAAATATGATGTTGTCATTGATGTCAACATATTCTTGTGTTGCAGAGAACAGGTGTATTGCAAAGAGTTGGCTTCGATGATCTGTAGATGATGTGCTGATGCAGTTTATTGGGTTTTGAGACACTTATCTATAGTTGATACAGTATGAGTTTCATGATGATGTGTGGTGATTTGGTCAATTTGTGAGGTCTGGTATGTGGACTAGTTTTTCAATGTTTTGTGTTGTAGAAATACCACAACTCTAGTTGGTATTTGATCCTTATCTCTCCGGAATGATTATATCTTGAGTTGCGGATTTTGGAAAGTGTTTGGGAAGTTCATGTGTGTCTTTTGATTGGATGGTTCATGATTTGGAACTTCACAAGTGTATCTTTCAGTTTGTCAGTTGGTGTTCTTGAGCTCTAGTGATGGCGTTAATTTTCTTGGTGTTCTTGAGCTCTAGTGCTTAACTGGAAGTATAATCAAACATTTGAAGATGCTGTTATTTCAGTTCATATTTAATCTCGATTGTTTTCCGATCTTTGTAAGGCAGTTAGCCTTCCTAGAGTTGTAGCCCTTTGTTGTTTTGAGCAGTGAGCTCTAGACAGTGTGCCTGAATGCATATGTATTCCACATTTTAATATTTACACATACTACTACAGAGTATCATCTTATTATGGGTAGGTTCCCACCGTGGTTTTTCCCTTAACCGGGTTTTCCAAGTGAAAAATGCTTGTTTTATGTGTGTTGTTGATGTGGTGTTTATCTTTGTTATTATTGTTATTGATCAGATCTGTTATTAAGGTTAATTTGCTAGAGTTTGATGAAAACTGATAACCCCCCCCTCCCTCTTAGTTTTCCTACATTGTTGTTGCACAAATGATTGTGTAAGAATATTTATTTTTTCTTTATAGATGATTTCTTGTCACACTTAGGTTTACTACCAACAAATGATTGTGTAAGAATATTTATTTTTTCTTCATAGATGATTTCTTGTCACACTTTGGTTTACTTTCTTAAGAAAAAGTTTGATGCTTTTGTGTTTTTCAATAATTTAAGGCTACGGTTGAAAAGTAGAGTGGGTATTATGTCAAAATATTCAAAATAGATAGAGGGGGATAATTCACTTCGAAAGAGTTCTAATTTTTGTATCAAAAATGTATAAAAGGATAGATTACTATTACATATACACCCCAATAAAATGGTATTGTAGAAAGAAATAATCACACCATTATCAAAATGACACAAAATATATTGCAGACAAAAAATCTTCCTAATAGTTTATGGAAAGAAGCAATTACCAAAATATATATTTTGAATCAAATTCCCACAAAATCAATTCAAAATATCACTCCAAATGAAGCTTAGAATGGTCATAAGTGATCAGTGACTCATCTTCGAATATTTGAATGTCTAGCATATGTAAATTCCCACTCAAAGATGATAAATATATGAGGTGAGCAAGGAATGACCAAATTTCTACCTTGATTCCATAACTATCTTCCCACCATAAAATGATCTTCCAAGGCTCTTCCTGCAATGTCAAACATTTATCTACATTTATTTTATTAGGATGTTATGTTATGATTTTGGTGTTTTAATAGTCATTGTATACACATAAAATTGGCTATGAGTAATTAAATAAATAAAAAAACTGGTTATGAGTAATTAAATAAATATTAAATATTTATTTAATGATTATTCTTCTATTAAATAATTAATTTGAAAAGATTAATTTATTTAATTCATTAGTATTTAATATTCTTCTATTAATTAATTGAGTTGAAACATTTAATTAATTCATTCATTATCCCCCTTTCTTCTAGGCCAAAAATTAAATATTAAATATTTAATTATCATTCCTTATCATATTTGTGCACTATTCACTATCCTGTAGTTTAATTATTAAATAATTTCAAAATTATTTAATTACCACTTTCCAACTCACCCTTCATCTCCACCTTTTCCAACTCATCCATCATGTGGCTAATTTAAATCAATAAAATCAAATAAAACTAAATCATTTATGAGTCACTTATCTCCAACTCTCATATTCATGAATAAAATGTGTACATGCACATAATCTTTGAAACCTCCCTATTTTTTCTCCAACACTCCTATATTCTTGGTGGAGGTTTTTTCGACCTAACCCTAGTCCATCTCCACTTGTCCCTCCATCCCTAAATATTCTCCAACCAATCCTAGATTGTCTCAGTCTTCCCCTCACTCAAGGTGAGATGAGTGACACGTGTTTTCTCCTTGCCCCTTTCTCTCAACCTTCACCCTCTTTCTCATAGCCATCCAAAAATTAAGATTTAATCATCACCGGTGATCTTTTCCACCTAAGATTATGCACTCAAAAATCTATAAATAGAGGATTTCTAGTGAATTTTCAGACCAATGTCCAATAGTCTAAGTCAACTAGGAGTCTTAATCTTTGCATCCATTAGTTCATTTGTCTAATCATTTTAGAGTTTTTGAGCAAATTAGCATAAATTGTTTTCATAGTATAGCTTATGCATATCATTTATCAATCCATTCCACACTCACCATCTTGGAATCTACCAGTGCTTGTCTAAGAGAAAATCATCTACAACCAATAACAATGGGGTTAGGACACAATGAGACATAATCCATGAAGGTATATTTTTTTTATTTGCTTTATTTCATGTTGTTTCATTGGTTGAAGCTTGAGTTCCTATAGCTTTTATTTTTCATGATGGACTAACATAAGTTGCAAGTCAATTTCTAAGGTGAAAACTTAAGTTAGATCCTTGTGCCTTGAAAGAAGCCTAATAGCTTGAGGAAGATATAGAAGATTAAATCAATAGACTCCGGTTTGCAGAGACAGCTTTGTGTGGCACTTGAAGATCTTAATGCAACAATGAATGAAAAGAGTAGTTTGAAAATAAATCTAAATGTAGCTGAAGACTTCATTGAAACTCTGAAAGATTAATTAAACACTTCTTGGGATAAGAGAAAGGAGTTGATGGACAAGCTGAAGAAGAAAGAAGAGCAAAGCATTGAGAATCAAGACAAGACTGATGAATGTGACAAGTTGGCCAACGAGAATGCAGTTT
The DNA here is from genome assembly GCF_030272615.1 of Cryptomeria japonica. NCBI lineage: Eukaryota > Viridiplantae > Streptophyta > Pinopsida > Cupressales > Cupressaceae > Cryptomeria > Cryptomeria japonica. The sequence continues at coordinate 823,925,005 of NC_081409.1, forward strand.
TGAAGAATGAGATGCAATCTATTGTCATGAAGTTGACTAAGGAGATTGAAGACCAAAAGAAGATTAAAGAAAGATTGAATCAATCCTTGAACAACACATCTGATGAATGTTACAGATTGCCATATGAGAATGAACAGTTGAAGGTTGAATTGGTGCAAACAAAGAATGGTGGACAAGAACTTGAGAGACAAATCATAATTCTAATCTAGATGAGTTGACTACTGCTAATGAGTACAAAGAAAAGTTTAAAACTAGTTCAGCTCGATTGGATGAGATGAAGGATAGTCAAAGACATGTAAAAGAAATGCGAGGACTTGGATTTGAGAAAGGAGAATCATTCAATTCTAGTCAAAGAAAACATCAGCAGAAGAACAAAAAACCTCTGACAAGATAGCTTAATGCCTATAAATTCAATGGTAGATGTTTTACTTGCAATAAATTTAGTCGTATGACAAATAAATGCAGAAGTAGGATGAGTAATGGGATGATGAAAAATGCAATGGATAATGGTTCTACCTTGACCGGTAAATGTTTCAAATGCAACAACTCTGGTCTTAAGTCAAATATGTGTAGAATGATGATCAATTTCTAGAATAAGAGATGTTTTGCATGTGGGATATTTGGACATATATCTAACCAATACAGGATGAGATAAAATCAAATGAATTTTAAACCATGCAAAGAAATGTTGTCTTCCATGCATGCAACAAACATGGACATATTGCAAGACATTTCAGAAGCAAGAATGCACCGGTGAACAAGAACAAATCTAGTGAGAAAGGAAAAGAAAAGGTAAATGAAATCAGAGTATAGTATAAGAAGATGTGGGTAAAGAAAGAAGATTAAAATGTGAACAATGGCTCTACATTTGAATTCAGTGATGGAACCTCATCCAGTAACTAGGGCTTTTTGGCCTTAGGGGCAATTTTTCATGCAAATATTTAGAACCCCCTCTTCAGATATTCGTAACCATTTCTAGAAGGTTGCAGAAGATTTAGATCGAGCATGCAGATGATATCCAAAAGATTTGTGATAGTTTGGTAATGGGGTGAATGAAATAATGGAAAGTAAGGTAAGCAGAAGCTTTAAGGTTGAGCATTGATTACAACTAGAAATTAGGTAAAAAGGGTATTTCAAAAGCTTATTCTTCACAATGCGATCAAGAGAAAAGAGCAGAGCAACAAAGTGAAAGAGATTTGACAGCAAAACTGAGCTTGAAGCAATCATTCAAAAATCCATTTGAATTTTCTATGGGCCATTAAATTAAGTGTAATGCCTTCCACGAAAATCCTAGAGAAACTAATGATAAACTCTAGAAAATAGAGAATTTAAAAAAGAAAAATTGCAACAACACATCCTACATTAACTCATTACTCATTAAAAAATTACATATACAAATTATACATGTACATATAAAACTAAAGTGCATAAGTGGAATAATTAAGAAGCATAGAAACATTCTTCCCTAGGGTATCATAACATCATTACTTAACCACAACATCCATAAATAACTATACAACTAACAACAATTCTTTCCATCACATACAACATAAAAGAGTAACCATATAATTTCATTAAACACATAAGGGTATGTGCAAGATCATGGGGGGTCAAAAATTGGCAATGGAGAAAAAAATGCATTTTAAACCTTTCCAAACACGCCAAAATCCGCTTTGACTTTTTGTTTGGGTCAACCAAAATTTGATTCTGGTTTGGTAATACCAAACTAAATTGGATATTTTTTAATATCAGACATCTATTAATATTAGATATCTGTTAATATCGAATATTAACGAATATCTGATTTATGATGTCACTATTGTGATGTCATACTTTTTCAAATCAGATATATGTTTTTCTCAACATAAAAAGCATAGTTTAGTAAAATGGGCATAACCTTTGCATTTCTTATCAAAATTTTGATTTTTAATAGGTGTTGGAAAGGCAATTCAGAGACCTATCAAATGGATAAGGTAGTTTTATGATATTATAGACCAAAAATTAGTTTTAATCATTTGAATTTAGTCCTTCAATTTTAAAACTTTAAAAACTCACAAATTTTGCATACAAAGTCTCATTTTTTTCCTATCACCTCCTTTATCTATCACTTGTCTATCTATACTTATATAAATATATTTTATCTATCTCTTTCTTCTCTACTTATGTCTCTTATTTTCTCATCCCATCCAGATAAATAAATTCCCAAGTTACATGCATCTCTGTATATATCTCCATCTTTCTATTCCTATCTCTCCCTCTCCCACTACATCATTGTCACTCCTTATTTCTATATTTCTCTCTAGTAATCTCTCTTCCCTCTACTTATCTCCCTCCTCTACCTTATCCTACCTACACTTCTATATTACTTATCTCTATCACCTCCTTTATCTCCCTATCTTGTCCCCTCTATCTCTATGTCCCTATAGATCTATCTTCATGTATATTTATCTCATTATCTCTAATCTCACTTATTCACTCCATCTCTCCCTACATTTGTCTTACTCTCTCTATAATTTTCTATCCATGTCTATATCTATCTCCATATTCACATCTCAATCTCTTTCCCTATCAATCTCTCTTTCTATATGTTCCTCTGTCTTTATATATCTTCCTTTATACATGATTAATCTACTTCTCTATCTCTGTCTCTTCCTCTATCACCCTGTTGAAGTATCTTTCCATTTCTCTACCTTTATCTCTTTATTTACTCCATCTTTATACATCTTTGGCTCTCTCCCCACATCCTTCTCTATAGTGCCTTTATATATCTCTATATCTCCATCTTTCTCTCTCTCCCTCTCTATCTATCCCTATCTATAATCTCTATCTCTCTTTCTCACTCACTTGCACTATCTATATCTCTCTATCTATCGATATTTATCTTCCTTTATATCTCTCTATCTCTTCATTTTTTTATCTAACTCTCTTTACCCCTCTCTATCCATTTTTCTCCTTCTCTTTATATATTTATCTTTGTCTTTACCTCTCTCTTTCTCTATATCTATTCATCTCCCTCTCCCTTTATCTTCTTTTTTTATCTCTATCTTCCTCTCTCCTTTTCAATATCTAGATATGTCTACCTCTTTCTATCCATCCTTGTCCTTTAGTTTTTCTCCCTCTCACTTCCTACTCCTTAATATCTATATCTCTATTTATATCCTTGACTGTTAGTTCTTCTCCCTCTCTTTAGCTCATCATCTCTCTTCACCCTTATACCTCTCCTTATTTGAAACTTAGTACATATGGTCTCCTAAGGGGTTATATGGTGTCCTAAGGGGCCATATGGTGTCCTAAGGGGTCATAAAATACCATATGACCCCTTAAGACACAATAAGACCCCTTAGTTCATCTCTCTTCACCCTTATATCTCTCCTTATTTGAAACTTAGTATATATGGTCTCCTAAGGGGTTATATGGTGTCCTAAGGGGTCATAGAACACCATATGACACCATATAGTCTCCTAAGGAGCCATATGGTGTCCTAAGGGGTCATAAAATACCATATGACCCCTTAAGACACAATAAGACCCCTAATGACACTATATGGTGTCCTAAGGGGTCATAAGACACCAAATGACCCCTTAGGACACTATACGACCCCTAATGACACAGTGTGGCATCCTAAAGGGTCATATGGTGTCCTAAGGGGCCATAGGAGACCATATGACCCCTTAGGACACCATACAACCCATAGCACCATTTAGTGTCCCAAGGGGTCATATGGTGTCCTAAGGGGTCATAGAACACCATATGACCCATTAGGACACAATACGACCCCTAACGATACCTAAGGGGTCATATAGTCTCTTAAGGGGTCATAGGACACCATATGACCCCTTAGGACACCATACGACCCCTTAAGAAACCATATGATGTCCTAAGGGGTCATATGGTATCCTAAGGGGTCATATAACACCATATGACCCCTTACAACACAACAAGACCCATAACGACATGATATGGTGTCCTAAGGGGTCATATAGTGTCACAAGACACCATATGACCCCTTAGGACACAATATGACCCCTAACGATACCTAAGGGGTCATATGATATCCTAAGGGGTTATATGATGTCCTAAGAACCTTTAGGACACAATATGACCCCTTAGCACACTATAAAACCCCTAACGACACCATATGGTGTCTTAAGGGGTCGTAGGATACCATATGACCCGTTAGGACACAATATGATCCCTAATGACACCTAAGGGGTCATAGGACACCATATGACCCCTAACAACACAAAATGATGCCTAACAGTACCTAAGGGGTCATATGGCATTCTAAGGGGTCATAGGGTGCTGTATGACCCCTTAGCATATCATACGACCCTTAATGGCACCATATGGTATCCTAAGGGGTCATATGGTGTCCTAAGGGGTCATAGAACACCATATGACCCCTTAGGACACCATATGATGCATAATGACACTATATGGTGTCCTAAGGGGTCATAGGACACTATATAACCCCTAGGAGACCATACAACCCATAACAACATAATATGGTGTCCTAAGGGGTCATATAACACCATATGACCCTTTAGAACACCATACAACCATAATGACACCATGTGGTGTCCTAAGGGGTCAGAAGACATAATATGACCCCTTAGGGTATAATATGACCCCTAACGATGTCATATAGTGTCCTAAGGGGTCATAGGACACCATATGACCCCTTAGGACACAATACAACCCCTTAGAACACAAATAAACCGTAACGACACCTAAGGGGGAATATAGTTTCCTAAGGGGTCATAGGACACCATATGACTCCTTAGCACACCATATGACCCCTAACAACACCATATGGTGTCCTAAGGGGTCATATGGTATCCTAAGGGGTCATAAGACACCATATGACCCCTTAGGACACCATACAACGTATAACAACACCAAATAGTGTCCTAAGGGGTCATATGGTGTCCTAAGAGGTCATAGGACACCATATGACCCCTTAGGACACAAAATAAACTCTAACAACACCTAAGGGTTCATATAGTTTCCTATGGGGTCATAGGACATCACATGACTCCTTAACACACCATACGACCACTAACAACACTATATGGTGTCCTAATGGGTCATATGGTGTCCTAAGGAGTCATAGAACACCATATGACTCCTTAGGACACCATACGAAATCTAGCAACACCAAATAGTGTCCTAAGGGGTCATATAGTGTCCTAATGTGTCATAGGACACCATATGACCCCTTAGGAGACCATATGACCCATAACAACACCATATGGTGTCCTAAGGGGTCATAGAACAACATATGACCCCTTAGGACACCATATGACCGGTAATAATACCATATGGTGTCCTAAGGGATCATAAGACACCATATGACCCCTAATGACATCATATAGTGTCCTAAGGGGTTATAGGACCCCTTTTGACCCCTTATGACACAATATGGCCCCTAAAAGCGTCATATGGTGTTCTAAGGGGTTATATAACACCATATGACCCCTTAGGACACCATAAGACCCATAAAGACACCAAATGATATCCTAAGGGGTCATATGGTGTCCCAAAGGATCACAGGACACCATATGACCTCTTAGGACATAGTTTGACCCCTAACAAAAACTAATAGATCATATGATGTCTAAGGGGTCATATGATGTCTAGTGACCCCTTAGGACACAATATGACCCCTTATCACACCATACAACCCCCAACAACACCATATGGTTTCCTAAAGGGTCATAGGACACCATATGACCCGTTCAAATATAATATGACCCCTAACAATACCTAAGGGGTCATATGGTGTCCTAAGGGCTCATAGGATACCATATGACCCCTTAACACACCATACGACCCCTAACAACACCATATGGTATCCTAAAGGCTCACAGAACACCATATGACCCCTTAGGACACCATAAGACCCATAACAACATCATATGGTGTCCTAAGGTGTCATATGGTGTCCTAAAGGTTCATGAGACACCATATGACCCTTTAGGACACAATATGACCCCTAATGACACTTGAGGGGTCATATGGTGTCCTAATGAGTCATATGATGTCCTATGGCCCTTTAAGATACAATATGACCCCTTAGCACACCATGTAACCCCTAACGATGTCATATGGTATCCTAAGGGGTTATAAGATACCATATGGTATCCTAAGGTGTTACAAGATACCATATGACCCGTTAGGACACAATATGACCCCTAACAACACATAAGGGGTCATAAGACACCATATGAACCCTTAGGACACAATATAACCCCTAACAACACCTAATGGGTTATATGGTGTCCCAAGTGGTCATATGACATCCTATGACCCCTTACCACACCATGCAACCCCTAACAACACTATATGGTGTCCTAAGGGGTCATAGGACACTATATGACCCGTTAGGACACAATATGACCCCAAATGACACCTAAGGGATCAGATGTTGTCCTAAGGGGTCAGGGGACACCATATGACCCCTTAGGACACCATACGATCCATGATGACACCATATGGTGTCCTAAGGGGTCATAGGACACCATATGACCCCTTAGGATACAATATGACCCCTAACAACACCTTAAGGATCATATGGTGTCCTCAATGGTCATATGATATCTTATGGCCCCTTAGCACACCATACAAACCCTAAAGACACCATATGGTGTCCTAAGGGATCATAGGATACCATATGACCCCTTAGGACACCATATGACCCATAACAACACCATATAGTGTTTTAAGGAGTCATATGGTGTCCTAAGAGGTCATAGGACACCATATGACCCTTTAAGACACAATATGAGCCCTTAGCACACCATATGACCCATAGCAACATCATATGGTGTCCTAAGGGTTCACGGGACACCATATGACTCATTAGGACACACTATGACCCCTAACGAAACCTAAGCAGTCATATGGTAAAGTTAGAGGTGAGGATAGGTATGAAAAAGAGATGGCATTTGGGGAAGAGAGAATTAGAGAGAGTTGGGGCTAATTAGGGTTTGGGAGGAGAGGGGGATGGGAAAGTATCAACAAAGGGAGAGGAGAGATGAGGAGACAGGTTCAAAGAGAGAGGTCTAGAGAGAAGGTAATTAGGGGAAGGGGAGGGGAGAGAGAGGGAGGGAGTATCAACAAAGGAAGAGGTGGGAGAGATGGGGAGAGAGCCCCCTGATTACCCTCTCTCTAGTCCATCTCTTTTTTAATACTTCCCTCTTCCCCTCTACTCCCCCTAATTATCCTCCCTCTATCACTCTCTTCACCTCTCTCCACATATCTCCCTCTCTCCTTTTGTTGATACTTACTCTTCTCCCTCTCTTATTATCCGATAATTACTCCCAACTCTCTCTCATATTATTTCTTTCCCTCATTTACCCTCGATCACCTCTCTCCTCCTATGGGTTTATAGATACTTCCCTCTCCCCCTCTCCCCACCCCCTAATTACTCTCTATGTCTCTCTTCACCTTTTTCCCCATCTCTCTTCTCTCTTTTTTGATACTTTCCCATCTCCCCCTCTCCTCCTTCCCCCTAATAATCTCAAACTCTCCCTCTCATTCTCTCTTCAACCCAATCACCCTCTCCCTCTCTCTCTTTGCCTTCCACCTAATTACCTCTAGCTCTCTCTCTAACACTCTCTCTTCCCCCCAATTAATCTCTCCTTCTCACCTCTCTCCCACTCTCCTTTTTTTGATACTTCCCTACGCCTCTCCTTGTGCCCTTTGAATTTTGTTGCTAGAGATGAGAAGGAAATGTAGAGAGACCAGTCTAGATCTTAGGGAAGAGAGAGTGACATATAAGAGGAAATTATGAAGAGGTAGAAATATAAGCACCTTATAGAGCTTGAGTGAATGAATGAGGTATTCAATGACACAATAGTACATTCGGAGCTGATTTTCGATGGCCGTTTGTTAGATTTTTGACAAATTTTCGTTGGAGTATCAACAAAATCCACCATCAAAAACTCATCATTGGTTTGGTTGACGATGCCATGCTCATCGAAAATTCGACAATCCAATGGACTTTGCCATTGGTCAAAGAAGTCGTTGGTCAAAAGCTTGGTATTCCTCATAATTCCAACAATGATCATTTTTATAAAAAAAATAAGTATAAAAGAGCCATCGAAGGAAGGAAGTTCTTTCAATTTGTTTTAAATCCTAAGGGGTTCAAGGTTTACGTTTTAAGTTGCTTCAATACCTGAGAAAAGCCCTTTTGGTTTCTAATTTGGCGTTACTATATTCACTTAAGCGATGGGTCCATTTATCATAAAAGTGTTCTCCCCTTGTCATTTACCTAGGCGGTCCCTTTAAATATTTTATTCTTGCTCACTTTTAATCTGCCTTTTCTAATGTCCATCGGGCCTTATAAGTATCATGCGATTTTACGTTGATCTGACAGCCTACGTTGATTTGCGACCAAAAAGTGCTCGAAACTTAGTTTCTGCGAAGTAGCGAAAGGCGAAGTTGGACCTGGCATATAGGTTTGGACCAAATCGAAACACCAATCAAGTTTCATCTGATCAGATGGATAGCGTGATTTTGTGAGATCAAGCTAAACGTGTTTTAAGCTTCGCAAAGTGGCAAAAGGGTTTGGCGGGTCCCAGAGATAAGCGGTCTTCTTTGGTTAAAGAATGATCGGGTTGGAAAAAGATCAATGGCTTCTCATTGTTTCGTGGCCGGGAGATGCACGAGCTATACCTTCAGCGAAATAGCGAAAACGTGGTAGTAAACGTGGTAACCCTAGTCGGCGATGACATGGCAGTAACAAGGCACTGAGTTGGCGATATGTAGTGGGTCCGGGCAAGGTTGTCATAAAAAGAGTAACAATGAGCAAGTTCTTGAGATCTAATGGCTCGCATGAATTTGCGAAGATAAGATGCTAGCAAGTTAGTCATTGCGAAGTAGCAAAAAGGCCGATGGGCCCAAGGGATGGGCATGGCATGAAGTTAAAAGCAGATCAAGTCTGTTTTGATCTAACAGTTCTTGTGGTTTCATGACTGCAAGCCAAATGAAGAATAATGTTCGCGAAGTCGCAAAAGACAGGTGGAAATCACATGGAGGAGTGACGTGGCATAACAGCTGCCACTTTTTGTAGAGCTTTTCGTAGAGCTTGGAAAAAGATCAATGGCTTCTCATTATTTCATGGTTGGGCGATGCACCAGCTATACCTTCAGTGAAATAGCAAAAAGGTGGAGGGTCCCGCTAAGAGTGGTAGTAAATGTGGTAACCCCAGTTGGCAATGACATGGCAGTGACAAGGCACTCAGTTGGTGGTATGTAGTGGGTTCGGGCAAGGTTGTCATAAAAAAAGTAAACAACAAGAAAATTCTTGAGATCTAATGGATTGCGTGAATTCGCAAAGATAAGATGCTAGAAAGTTAGCGAAAAGGTCGATGGGCCCAAGGGATAGGCATGGCATGAAGTTAAAAGTAGATCAGGTCTATTTTGATCTAATGGTTCTCGTGGTTTCGTGGCTGCAAGCCAAATGAAGAATAATGTTCGCAAAGTCGTGAAAGATAGGTGGAAATCACATGGAGGAGTGGCGTAACATGTGGTTTAAAAAAGTGGTTGAGGGCCCGCCTAGGTGTAACCGACAGTTATGTGGGAATAGTAAAAGGGAACATGTGGTGGATTAAGGGTGGAACCAAAAGGAGTTTCTAGGGCTAATGGCCAACTGCCATGTGGCATTTATTAACCAGATAACAAGTGGGGTAAGTAATTCCCGGATAAAGGGCCCACTTAAAAGGCATTCATCTCAAGATTGATCCAATGCTTCTCGTTGTTTCGTGACCCGAAGATGCCCGCATCTTAACCTCAGCAAAATGGTGAAAACCGTTAGCCGTCAAGATGAGGCGTGGTTAGTTTAAAGGATTGACGGTCCCGATTGGAGTTAAAGGCCGGGTGATTTGAGTTTGATCTAACACTTGGCGCGGCCTCGTGAAGGAAAAGTGCATGACTGTTAAACTCCGCGAAGTGGCAAAAAGGAGGTAGGGCCCGACACTAAAGAAAAGAGATTAAATAGAGATAAAGGCAATGTAAGTTCTTGAGATCCAATGGCTAGCGTTGTTTCACAAAAGAAAAGAGCATGGGTTTTATGTTCTGCAAAGTAGCAAAAGAGCGAAACAGAGGAAAGACTTAGAGAAATTATGACCCGTTGGAGCTAGTTTTGAATTCGATTTGGCGAATTTAATTTTGAAAAGAAAGCCGAAGCATGTGGAGTTAATTTCTAAAAACTTAAATGCCAACTTGCCCTTTTCAGTTTGCATCAACTTGATTGCTAAGTATTGTTTCTTCGAAGTTTGTTGCAGAGTGAATTGTTGCAAAGTGAATTGTTGCAGAGTGATTTTCTTTAGGCGAATAATCAGGTTTCTTGTGCTTTTCTTAATAACTCTTGGTTTGTTCTCAAATATTGTTTTGTGAATTACTTCATTAGAGGTCTGTGCTAGCTTCTAGTGATATAATTATTTGACCAGAATGGCACCCAGAACAGAATTTACAGGGAAAGTGAATTACAAGGACCAAAATATCTGTGATGATTTTTTAGAGAAATTAACCATGTCCACCAATGTTGGGGCTAAGGCCAAAGAGCTAGTACCTAAGAACCCTCGTCTAAAAATTGGAGATGGCCTTTATGATAAGGGTAATTGGTTGAGGGACCTTGAAATAGGATTGTCAGGCTTAGGACTCTTCAAAGTCGGTTTTGGGCAGAGGAATTCCCTAGCTCCTTTGAATGGCATATGGGAGCAAGATGTAGGAAAGCTTGTGGTCCCAGGTGTTTTTATGGATGTAGATCTATTAGCTCTGATTGCACAGAATTATGACTTTATGGCAAGATGCATCAGGAACATAAAGCGATCAGTCTTGATTGAGATAAATGAAGATGAATTCAGGAAAGTGTTTAAACTCAGTGAGTCCTCCAATTTGTTAGAACCTATTGACTTTGAGTCGTTAGCCTAGGTTTACAACACACAAAGTGATCATCTTAGAAGTGGCCCATTGAAAGAATTCTTTGTAAAGATAGGGGGGTTAACAGTTGTAAGCCCCAGCACAATGGAACCATTCTCTCTCAACCTATTCACTCTGAGAGCTAAGGGTATGTATTGGGCATTATGCCAGATTTTTGGAGAGGATGCTGAAAAGAATATGCCAACCCATTATATGGTAATGATTGCACAAATTCTAAACCCCTCCCTAGCAATAACATTTGATTATGCCTCATACCTTGCTTATGCAATTCATAAAGGGCTAGTAGGAATCAAAAATGGTAAGGTGGATAGACCATTTGGATGGTACTCCATGTTAATGCATATGTTTCTGTTCAAAGGGGCTGATTATTTTGGAAAGGAGATGGACCTGATTAAGGTCAAGGATAAAGAGGAGATGCCAGTGCAATTGTGGAGTACTGTTCTATCTTGGGATAGAGAAGATGCAAGTTATTTAAAGTTTGATAGATGCTTTGCATCTAAAATTAGGATTCTTCTATGTAGAGAAAACCCTAGAATTCCTAAGACTCTTTTGGAGTTTCTCAGACCAAAGGAGTTTGCAAAGGATATCAAGATTGTTCACAATTGGGGAGACATATATTTGTACCCTGTGTCTACTTTTTTTAGAGTGTTTGGATTTAGAGGCACCCCCTTTTTCCTACACTATCAGGGCCCATTGAAGATAGGGATTGCAGAAGTCCTGAGACAAATTGGGGGAGTACAAGAAGCAGAGCTAACCAATAGTGGTAAAGGGACTATTTTCCCAACTATTACCATGGCTCACCATTTTGTGATCACTAAGGGTGGATGGAGATTTTTTGAAGAATTATTTAAGCCATATAGGTTGTCTACTGCAGTGTCAAGATGTGCAGACCCCGAGGATTTTTTCAATGGCATGTTCAGAAAAAGAGCAGTGTGCGGAGGTAGGCCACATCAAATTCAGTTCCCAGAAGATCTAATTAGAAATGAATTCAGCTTAGATGAGCAAGAACTAAGGAAGGAGAAGTGGGTGGTGTAGACACCCAAAATTGTCTAGTCTAATTAAATAAATATTTAATTTATTTAATTATCTAAGCTTAATTCTTTTATTAATTGAATAAATCTTTATTTATTTAATTAATTCATTTATCCTCCTCTAGCCTTATTTCTCATTTAAATAAATACATTTATTTATTTAAATGATCTTTTTCCTAAATTAAATAAATATCTTATTTATTTAATTGATCCCACTTCTTCTATTAATTAAATAAATCTTTATTTATTTAATTAACTCATTAACCTTTTTTACCCATGACACATGTCATTCATCTCTTAATTCATACACTAGCTACCCCTTTCATTATTTTATTATTTCTTTTACCTACCCTCTTATCATAGCCGACCTCCTTTTACACCTCTCAATCTTGTCCCTCCATTTCATATAGTGTCTTCTATATAAGGAGATGCTTCCTTCATTATCAAACCCCCCGTTGACAACTTGACTACACTATGCTTTTGAACATAGACGATCCTACTTGCAACCACATTCCTTTCTTTGTTGAGCTCTTCTGCACATAAAATCTGAGAGCAAATATATCAAGCAAGATCAATGGAGATAGGAAGAATGGAGATCCAAACCCTATTGGACATGTGATGGTATAATCTTTGTGATTTCATTTGATTTGCATTATCTTAGGTAATCTTCATATGTTATGGTGGATCTTTGTTGTTGTTAGGCTAGGGTTTTGTCGTTGAATTCATTTAGCCTTTCAATATCATTATTATTGTTATCCATTTTCACCATAAACATTTTGGCATGCCTCGTGGGACATGGATTTTTGTTATATCTATGTTTTTTTCTAGATTTTTCTAACCCTATATTGCTGTTTTGTAAAACAATTTGGAGAATAACCTTGTGTAGCTAGGGTTTTGGACACAAAGTCAAGATCTTGGAGAGATTTGATCATATCTCACAAACGGCTTGGAAATTTTGCACCAAATTTGTTTTGCAGGTTGAAGAAAGTATCAGGAGCACCCAATACAAAATTCAGAATTTTTTGAGGACATTTTCATTTTCTATGAATTTTTTATGATTTTTCATAAAAAATTAATTTTGAGAGCAAATGAGAGAATTTTTTGGATTTTATTACATTTTTGGAAATATCTCAGAATTATACACAGGATATTTTCTTTGTGATTTTAATTTTAATGCAAAATATTTCCCTAAAAATTGGATCTTTAAAAATTAGGGTTTTTCCTTATTTTGATCAAATTGCACAAATGGCTTTGAATTTTAGCATCAAATGTTTTCTATAGTTTAGGAAAAGTATCAGAAGGATTCAGTGAAAATTTTAGGTTTTTTGGATAATTTGTTCAATTTATATGAATTTTTTATGAGGTTTAACAACAAATTAATTTTGAGAGCAAATTAGCAAATTTTTTGGATTTTCTTACTTTTTTGGAAATCTCTCAGAATTATACATAGGATCTGTTCTTTGTGATTTTAAATTTGATGCAAAATCATTCCTCAAAAATAAGATCTTCAAAAATTAGGGTTTTGCATTATTTTACTCATATCTCACAAACTGCTTGGATTTGTTGTAGAAATGTTTTTATGCAAGTTTGGAAGACCATCAGGACTCCCCAATAAAAATTTTAGATTTTTTGGATCGATGTTGCATTTTCTATGAATTTTTTATGATTTTTCATAAAAAATTAATTTTTGGAGCAAATTAGCAATTTTTTTGGATTTTCTTACATTTCTGGAAATCTCTTGAAATTTTGCAGGTGATCTTTTTTTATGATGAATCAAATCTTTGAATTGGTCAACAAAATGCATTGTTGAAGGCCCCTATTTCACAAAGTCTTTTGGAACTAAAATTTACCTAACTTGTGTGCTCCCAGGAAGGGGTGATTATTTCAAACAATCCAAACTACTAATAAATCTTTGTTGCAGGTCCTTGGCAAGGGTTTTTGAATTTTTATTGTGTGCCTTGTTTTATTGTGTGCCAAACACTACAATTGGTGCACTAAAATTGAATCATTGTCTTTTGTGTCTTGAGCAATAGGCTCTTTTTGTTTAATCTTTAGAGGGTCTATCTTCCCGTGTGGTCATTAGGACTACTAGTGAGAAGAGAACGACCCAAGTGGTAGCAAGGAAAACCCACCTCTTTTGAACCACTATAAACAATTGTATTCATGGTGAAAACTATGGATAATGTGTGCTAATTAGTTCATACCAACACTATGTCTCCCCATAAACCCATTTGATCAAATTTATTTGATCAGTTGTAGGGCGTAACCCCTACCGGCTGGGAGCCTTCTATATTTATAGAGCTGAAAGTGCCGCATGTATGGCCACACTAGCGGGTGCCCTTACTAACACCTTTTTGTTTAAGAAGCCAAAATCCTTCTAGTTGTTGAGGCAGGAGGTCGGACCTCTAGTAGCGGCCCACACACATACGGTTCTCAGTAGAGATACAAAGTTTGCCATGGCGAGTTTTGTGGGGACTAATGCTTGGCTGACCCGAGAAGTGAGTGCCGAGGGTGGAGCCAATGAGGTCGAGCATCTAAGTATCTGCTCTGAATAGCGTAGCCTTGGGGGTAAAACCTCATGTGGGATCAACAACTATTGTCTTAGCCAGCCATAAGAATTGTGCTTGACTTATTTTAAAAATTCAAAACATTCAAGACCAAATAGCAAAACATTGTGTCTTTTGTGTCTTCAAGTGTATGCAAAACATTTTTACATCAAACAACACACTTTTCTTGGAGTCATTTTGAGTCTAAACAATTGCAAACATTGAGTCCTTATCAACATTGTGTCCTCTTGTCACGAAAAATAGTCAAACATTCAGATTTGGTCACAACCAACAACTTCACAAATTGGAAAAATCTTACAGTCCAGCAAACAAGAGCAATCAGTTTCAGAATTCTTAAGCTTCCTAGGTTGTTTCTCCAGGTTTTCATCTAGCATTCAACCTATTTTTGGGTCTCACAAAATCCATCATTGCTTTACACCTTACATTACATTCACATTTGTCTAAACTTGAGTCAAAAGGTCACTTGCTTGTCCTCATCATACTTTGTCAACACACTACATACAACAACATTTTGCTAAGTAGTCCCTCATCAAGGTCTATCACCTTTGGGTCTCATTTGGTCTTACTTAGAGTCAAGGTCAACTTACCTCATCAAGAGAAACTATCCTCTCTTTGGAAGTCACACCTACTCTACTACATACATACTTGGTCTTACACTTTGGACATTGCAAGTACACTTCAGATTCATTTACATTCCATCCAATCCTTGGTCTTCCATACTTTTTCCATTTTCATCTGGTCTACATTACCTGACATGGATGCCTATAGAAACATTCCAAATGTTGAGAACATGGACACTACAAACAACAATGATACACACAATGATGATATGGACAACTTTTTAGTACATTCAAGAGATGTGGAAGAATCCATTATGGATCCCCATTTCAATTGATAAGTTGAGGAAATAATGAGGAGGGATAGACAATACTTCTTACAAACGATGGCACAAAGTGGAGCCAAGATACCTCATGATTTTGACATGTCTCAAACAATGGAAAATCGACCTTTGCAACAACCTCACTCCAACATGGATCAAAGGAGGCCTAATAGTGGAGGCAATAGAAGACCACATCTTGTGCCTAAATCACCATCATCTTTGTAACAAAAACTAGAGGTCCCATACACACATGGTCAAGCATATGATACTCACCTTCACAGACCATTATGGAAGTCCTATGCAGAAAAATATGCTCAATCACATACCAATGCTAAGGATCAACCACCAAAGCAATTGGATATTCAAAGGCATGCTCAAAATTTGGACACAAGGAAACCCCGTGTCAAATTTGGGGGCAACACATTAGAACATGACATGCCTGTAGAGTATGGTATAAATGGACAAAATAGATATTTCGTTCCTCAACATGAATCTATACCAAGTGGTCCATATATGCAACATCACTATAGACCTCCTCCATATGAACATGTGTATGATAAATATCATCCATATATGCAACATGCTCCTCCTCCACCCGGTGCCTCAAGCATGGGTATGGTCCAAGAAGTCGGTCTCCATCGAAGAACAATTTGGAGCAACAAATTAGAGACTTACAAAAGAAAATGGAGGACATAAATACACCGAAGCCAACTTACACAATGAGAGACATATGTCCCTATCCATTGGACAAAAGCATTCCAATGCCTCCTTTTCCTACACACTTTGTGATGCCTAAATTTGATAAATACAGAGGCAAAGGGGATCTTAAGGCACACATAAGACAGTTTTTCACAGCTTGCATTGAGGTAGCAGTAGAAGAGACATATTTGATGAGATTATTCCCACAAAGCCTAGGTGATCAAGCTATGGAATGGTTCTCCCAACTTCCACCTGGTATTAAGTCATGGGGTGACTTAGTAGAGGCATTTATTCAACATTTCTCCTACAACATAGAGACAGACATACCAGTCACTACTTTGTGCAACACCAAGCAAAAGGATGGAGAGTATTTTTCATCATTTTTACAAAGATGAAGGAATCTAGCTAGCAGATGCTCTTGTGAAATTCCACAAAAACAAATGGTAGAAATTTTCACCTAGAATGTTAACAAAGATATTGGTTATGACTTAAGAAAAGCTTGTTTGTCCACTTTCAAGGACATCATTGAAAAAGGCTTAGCGACAGAAAAGGTCCTAATTGAACAAGGAGTCATTAAGATATTCAAGGAAAACAAAGATGACTTTAAAGCAAAAGATAAGCCAAGATTTTGGAATAAAAACAAGAACACAGTCAATGATGGTGTTGTTGATGCCAATACAGTGCGACCCAAAATCATTTTTTCGGGATCAAGCTCTATAAACAATCAAGTGAATACTCAAACAACTTCTAGATCATGAAGGAAGTACATCCCATTGGGAGAACCACTTGAGTCTGTTTTCAAAAAGTTAGTGGCAAACAAAGTAATCACAGTTCCATATTTTCCTCCATATGAACCAAAGGTCAAACCAAATTGGTGGAATGATGATGAATATTGTGAATTTCATAAGAGAAAGGGTCATAGGACAGGAAATTGCCATCGACTAAAAAACATCATACAAGATCTCATTGATAGAGGTGACATTGAGATTGAAGGACACTCATCCAATCAAGAACATGAGATGTTTAAGGAACCATTCCCAAAGCATGACAAAGGAAAATCTAAAGCCACAGATGACTAAACCAACTATACCAGAGCATCTTATAACTATGATTCAACTATCAATCACATTTCAATGGACGATTATGTCTCTACCATTATCATCAAGGACAAAAACCCTAAGAATTCTACCCAGAGACCCAAGATTGTCTTAAAAGGCATTGGATCTTCTTCCGAACCTACCTTTGAATGTCATGTTACAACCCATCGAGGTAAAATCACTTTGCAAGGTGCTCTAGCCAAGAACACCGCTTCCTCATCAACCAAACCTGAGTATGACCTTGTAGAACAATTAGGGAAGACACCCGTGCTCATCTCCATTCTTGATCTCCTACACATATCCCTCGCACATAAAGCCATTCTTGACAAAACTTTGAGAGACACTTCCATCCCCACTGATCTAAACATGGACCAGTTTCAAGCCATGGTGGGATACCTTTCCATTCCACACTCCCTTACATTCATAGAAGCCAATGACATCTCCGTAAGTCAGCCACATAATGCACCATTACACATTGAAGCCTTCCTACACAAACATCGAATAAAATGAGTCGTGATAGATGGAGGAGCTAGTCTAAACATTTGTACATTGAACACTATTAAACAATTGGGATATGCAGACAAAGCTGTGAATTCTACAAATAAAATTACCATCAAAGCATATGATGATGAAGAACGTTCATCCAAAGGTACAGTCACTTTACCTCTCAGGGTTGGGTCAGTTACAAAAGATGTGGTTTGTCAAGTCCTAGACCTTGATCTCACATACAACATATTGCTAGGACATCCTTGGATTCATGAAATGAGGGCAGTCCCATCTACATATCATCGATGTATCAAGTTTCCACACAATGGAGTTGAAGTGACCGTCAAAGAAGATCCAAATCCATTCATATATTGCAACAATCTGCAACCTCGATCAGAAATAACAATCCCAATCAATCATGAAGTTGTTCCATCTTCAGCATATGTTGATCCAGAATCCTTGAAAGCTTCTACATCAAAACAAGTAGAGATCAAAGAAAAGTTCAAGATTAAAGACATGGGATGTGGTGAGTATATCTTTCATGTTGATCGACTCCCACCATCTCCTAAGGTATTTAGCCAACATGAACAATCTGCAAACAATTTGCAATGCCAAGGAATTGGGTACGAACCACCTAGTGTTGTGGCTACTAAGTCTGAATGCAAATCTCCTCTAGTGGTGCAAGCAACCCTTGATATCAATAGTCCTAAGAGTGGTTCCAACAAAGAATCTATTGAGTGTATCACCAGCCCTCTTGAGAACTCACATAGCTTTACCATATCATCCACTCATTCCATTTCCAGTCCGCTCCTAGACTTGGATCAACAAGAATTACAAAAGCCCTTAATTATCAGGGATGAAAAATCAAGCATTGAAAAAAAAAACTAAAAGTCAAAACTAAAGAAAAGTCCTTTAGTCCAAATCAAAATCAAAAGCTACTGGACTCCACAAAAATCAAAGTCAATGACAAAAATCCTATGAAGCAAAAAGAGAAAGAGTTGATCTCCCCTAATATCAAAATAACTAGGGACAAAAGTTCTAAAATTTCAAGTCAAAAAGCATACTTGTTGATCCTAAGTCTCCATCATGCTATCCTACTTTCACTTCTTTTCACAATCATAAGCCTTCATCACTCATCTAATTGTTCCACACATCCTTTCCCTTCTGGCGATAAATCATGGACCTTTAATGGAGCTTCCTCAAGGGACTTTGTTATCAGGGATGCCCAAACTTCTTGAGGTGACATGCATATGGGCCTGAGTATTCCACACACTAGTAATTCTATCTCAGTTCCTTCATCAAGGAAGACAGTCACTCGAGATACATATCATTCAATCAAGGAATGTTGCAGCTACAATCATAAAGTCAAGCCTCACACATTTGAGGTAGGTGACTTGGTTCTCAGAGAAAATCCTAAAAACCAACAAGACAAACAAAAGAAAGGCAAGTTTGAACCAAATTGGCTTGGTCCTTACATCATTACAGTAGCATATGGATCTGGGGCATATCAGCTCTCAACTACAGAAGGTGAACCTTTGGAGGATCCTATCAACAGCATGCACCTTCGCAGGTTTTACACATAGCTCTTTAGAGTATCCTAATTCAAAAAAAAAAAAAATTCAAAAATACAAAAAAATAAAAAATTTCAAAAATACAAAAAAATTCAAAAATTTCAAAAATACAAAAAATAAATAAATTATAAAACAAAAAAATCGTTACTTGGTGAAAACTTGGCAAACAGGTGCCTTGTGACACAAAAAAAAAACATTGAAAAATCGAAAAAAGTAAAGAGAAATAATTTCATCCAATGGTGAAAACCACTTCGGTGGCGCCCAAGGCAAGTACCATGGTGAAAACTGGGTCACCAGCGCCATGTGTAGAGACATTGCTCCTCCCTCCTTCAAGATTCTTTTTCATTACTTCACTTTGCACACACTCACAACCATTTCATTCATAATAAACTTACCCATTCCCATCATGGCTTGTTATTGATCTACCCAAGATTGGTTAGCCATTCATAATAAACCTCCCCTTTCACCTCCCTTTCCATCCATAATAAATCAGATCCTATTTGTGGCTAAGGCAAATCCTACATCTAGTAATGGGTGTGGAACTGAGAACATCACATGTTTTGAGGAGTACAGTTTCTTCCAGCTTCCTTCAGTCTATCCGCACATAATCCACAATAAAGCAACATTTGTATCACAGATCTGAAATAAAGTTTCATCTTCTCCACAATAAAGTATCAGTTTCATGGATTCAGTCAGTTTCAGATGAGACAGCAACAACAATGGGCTTCAACAAAATCAAATCTTTCAACAGACTCAGACAACATATGGTTCAGTGCTATCTATCCTTTATGTGAAAGTAAACATTGTGACCACAATCAAATAAGACTTATACAAGTGACAAGAGACACTAAATTTGAGGACTATAGTGGATGTTGGTGTCGAGTCTTGGTTTTCTTTTGATCATATCTTTTGGTGACATATCTTTTAGCTTTTCTAGGATGTCTCTGACTAGAAATTTTATCTCCAGGATGTCTTTGACTAGAAAGGCGAGGATGGGGTATCATCACCTATTTGTATTTGATGTCTTTGGATTGTCTTTTAGTAATGCTATGACTTGTCCAAGGCTATGAGGACACTGTGAGTCTAGTATGAACTGGGGCATTCCTTGTTTGTGATTGTCTTATCTCCATGCAAACAGGTACAATGACTTTCTAGGTCAAACATATGCCTTGATTGTCATAACCTACTTGCCATAATAAAGCTCAATGATGATAACGCACAAGAAGCTCTTTCACTTTCATATCTTCGATCTTTCATCCCCTTTTCTTGATTGACTTCCATCATCCTTCTCGAGTCCACGTAGCCTGCTATCACATGACTGAGTATAATGACACACCAAAAACATTTGCATTTCATGTAGTTGCACCTGCATTACCACATATAAGCATTTCATACATACATATAGATATCACAACTGCATCACATCCTGCACACAACACCTGTTAGCACAATTTACATTTGCATTATCATATTCATCTGCATTACATACATTTACATTTGCATCATGCATACACATATAAAACATAAAAGAACAAAAAAAAATATTGCATTGCATCATATACATATTTATATCCATATCATAAGCATCACATAGAAACATACATCACATAGGTATGCATGCATATAGCTACCGCAAAGATGAATCATCTCATATATATAATCATAATTGTCATGATACAATGATGTCAAAATTATATGGCTACAATCACTCGAAGGTGTCTACATCATCATACAAAATGGTACAAAACTAATACATAGGAACCCACTGATCACTCCTACCAACACTTCCGCTAGAGCCAATCCTGTCTGTGTCATCATGTCCCATGCCATGTGTCCAACCCTCATCTCCAGTCCTAGATCCTAAAACACTCGTCTCAGTGCATCCCTATCTCCGTCTCGATCATAGGGTATCAGCTCCCCATCAATCGGTATCCACAGAATCCTGTAAACATCCTCCAAGGTGACTGTCATCTCCCCCATTGGCAAATGAAAAGTGCAAGTCTCAGAGTGCCACCTCTCCACCAGTGCAGTCAGTAATCCCATGTTCACCTGAAACTCAGGCACATACAAAATATGTCTCAATCCCATAGCCTCAATCGCAGCTCGATCCTCGGCTGTCAACTTAGGTCGCAACCTCTGAGTCGATGGGAATCTCTCCCATGACTCCAGCATAGGTAGATCCTCCTATAGTCAAGGAAATCAATCATGTCAGTCATAGTGACACTCACTGTTCATCACAAAGTGTTGCTTTTTATCCTAGTGGTACTCCCTGTTCATCACAAAGTACTACGTGTTTTTGCACTCCCTGTTCATCACAAAGTGTTGCTCATATTTGTACTCTCTGTTCATCACAAAGTACTATGTCTTAGTGTTCACTGTTCATCACAAAGTGCCTCAATCTATCTTAGTCTTCCCTAGAGGACCTGCTTGAGTGTATCCTCTCAGCAACTTATCCAATCAACAACGTATGTTCATCACAGAACTGTCGATTTGACCTTGAAGACATAAACACGCCTTCATGACATAAACACACTTACATATTACACAGACGCACCTAAGCATTTTTTGACCTCATTTACATATTCTAAAATGCATTTATTCCACTACCTATCATGCATTAATGACAACATTTATTGCGACAAAGTACAATAAGGTTTTGCGGTACTTACCAACTCTCCTGCATCTACTGGCCTCTAAAATCGGTGAATGTGATTGAATCTACGCACCAATGCCATCACTGCTGACTGTTGCTGCTCTATTCTCTCTCTGCACTCTGATCTCTTGGATGTGTGGATGACAATGAGGATGTATTCCCCTCGTGGTCTATCTTATAGACTACCCTAGCCCTAGTCTCCTGTGTCAGTCTTCGTTATCCCATGACTTTGTCACTTTATCTGGTCAGTCCATTCTAGCCTTTCTTTCTTATCAAGAGATTTTTTGCGATCTTTCCAGACACTTTCATGCAATCTCTCGAGGGGGCACATCATTCCCATCTTAAAGCAACTTTGTATTAGTTTATCTTATCTTCTTTGAAACAACGCGACAAGCCACATTGTCTCAAAGAGGGGCAAAATGTAGACACCCAAAATTGTCTAGTCTAATTAAATAAATATTTTATTTATTTAATTATCTAAGCTTAATTCTTCTATTAATTGAATAAATCTTTATTTATTTAATTAATTCATTTATCCTCTTCTAGCCTTATTTCTCATTTAAATAAATACATTTATTTATTTAAATTATCCTTTTCCTAAATTAAATAAATATCTTATTTATTTAATTGATCCCACTTCTTCTATTAATTAAATAAATCTTTATTTATTTAATTAATTCATTAACCTTTTTTACCCATGACACATGTCATTCATCTCTTAATTCATACACTACCAACCCCTTTCATTATTTTATTATTTCTTTTATCTACCCTCTAATCATAGCCGACCTCCTTTTACACCTCTCAATCTTATCCCTCCATTTCATACAGTGTCTTCTATATAAGGAGATGATTCCTTCATTATCAAACCCCCTGTTGACTACTTGACTACACTATGCTTTTGAACATAGATGATCCTACTTGCAACCACATTCTGTTCTTTGTTGAGCTCTTGTGAACATAAAATCTGAGAGAAAATATATCAAGCAAGATCAATGGAGATAGGAAGAATGGAGACCCAAACCCTATTGGACATGTGATGGTATAATCTTTGTGATTTCATTTGATTTGCATTGTCTTAGGTGATCTTCATATGTTATGGTGGATCTTTGTTGTTGTTAGGCTAGGGTTTTGTGGTTGAATTCATTTAGCCTTTCAATATCGTTATTATTGTTATCCATTTTCAACATATATAGGTGGCATATAAGAAAGCCCTTGATTTTATCCATCAATTTGACACTGGCTATGACTCCCTTTCTAGCTTCAATCCATTTGAGGAGAAAATAAAATTCCTGATTCTTTATTTTGAAGATCTCATGCAAACCTTAAAAGAAAAGAGGGAGGCCATAATGCAAAATGAGCCTGATAAGGCTAAGATGGTATTGGCTAAGCCTGCCTTTGCTAGAGACATCCCACGTGGTGACTATGTAATGCACAAAAGGTCAAAGTACACTGCGATAATGCCAGTGACAGGTGAGCCTTCCACTTCAAAAGGGAAGAGGAAAATTTAAGATTTCATTGACATCCAAGATTCCCCTAAGAAGCAAAGAGTGGGAAAGGAAATTGAAACTGATGAGCCTCAATATTCTCCATCTCAGTCTCCTATCCACATTGGAGATGAACAAGTTGTGGCTAAACAATTATTGCAGTTAGGGAGTCTTCGTGAGATTGCCTATACCTATGAGGAGACCCAAGAGGGGATGCCCAAAGAGCCACCTAATTCTAAAATGGATTTGACTGATGGTGAGTTAAAGGGCCAAGAAATGGACCTTACTGTTAAGCAAGCTAGTGAAGAATTCCTAGCTGATAGTAGTTTTGTCACATCAGGAGCTTTTATATAGTTTCTATGGAAGCAAAATATTGATCACTTCAAGACTAGATGTGAATAGAGGAAAAGTGAACAGCCTCTTAAAAATACAACTCAGGTAGAAGAAGAGGTTAAGAAAGAAATGATGGAGGAGTTCAAAGCAATCACCCCTGAGAAAGGAAGACAAATGGTAGCAAAGGTTGGTCCGTTGATTCTCCCTAAATGGGATATAGCTGATGCCTTAGTGCTTGATGCAGTGAGGAAAGAAACAAAGCCTATGGAAGGAGTGACATTCAGCAAAGATAATGTTGCTCTTGTCATGTGGTCTTTAACAAAGGATGAAAACAAAAGAAGGAAGGATGCGTCAGATTCTAGCCTCTTAGGAGGCATGATAGTTAAAAGAGTCCAAGACACAGGGGTAGTGGAAGCTGCAAGCACATTCCTAGAGACTACAAAATTCAGTGTTGTGGTGGCAGAGAAAGAAGCACAAGAAAAGGCTAATCTCCAATTGAAGTTGGAGACTATTTTAAAATATTACAATGATGCTAAAGAAGGAATAGCCAATAGAGACAGCATAATTGCTAGACTCCAGATTCAACTGGCAGGTCAATATCATCCTAGTGAATCTTCTACACTCATGATAGCCTCCTCTCCAGCAAGACCCCCTCCTACTAGTCCCATCATTGAATATCCCCCTTCTCCTATGCCTTCTAGTTCCCAATTACCTAAAAATGTTGAACATGAGTTGGAAAAATTGAATCAAGCTCAGACATTGTATGCAAACAAATATGAGGAGAAGGTGAAAGCCACCATCTTGAAGTTTGCTGACTCAGTCAAAACCTCCAATGTATACATAAATATGAAGAGGATTCTTGAGATTTTGATCAAATTGAGAGAAGAAGAAGCCACTTTGGAACCAGTCCTGAATAAGTGGGTGCCTAGAGGTAAAGAGTTAGAGCTCATGTGTTCTTCCCATGCAGATGCAGAAGAGAATGATAATCTGAGGTCCACATGTGAGTTTATAAAAGAGATGAATATTCTTTCAGTGGAAGGAGCAAGTATAAAAATAAAATCCCAAATTTATAGGAAAGAATATTCAAATCATAAATTTGAAATGTTTCAAGGAGGTGTCATTGGTCCTGTCTAGCTAAAGGAAGAGAAGACTTGGTTAAAGGAGGTGGACCACAATTTGTCCCTAAGGATCAATTAGATTATTAGTATTGATGATACATCCTTATTTTTCCAAAAAATTGAGGAAATTGAAAAAGTGAAATCTCATTATGGTTTCATAGAAATAGAGATTGGGCATGTACGAGTCACTTGGAAGCGGCTAGAAGATATGAAACAGAAGATTGCTAGTTTTACTTGGCCTCGTGATGATGTGTATCAGAAGTGGAAAGATGAGTATATGGGACAGAAAGAAGATGCTCGGGAGCAGTTACAGGAGGTTGCAACAAAACAACAAGCAGAGGAAGTCACAGATGCTGAAAAGGACTTATAACCGCTTCTTGAAAATGACCGGTTGTTTGTAACAAACTTTCTTTTGAAGGGTTCAAAGCTTGTATGCATCAATACTATTATAAATGGATACCAAGACTCCTAAAAAAATGATCACAAGTAATTGTAAGAAAACGTTGTAGAAATTTATCTGAGCTTTTTTCTAGTCTTATGGAGAATACTCTGAGTTTTGTAATATTTTCTCAAAATTAATATCAATATATAGACTAGAAATAGTGTATATACATAAATGTGCATAGCAGTCATAGGGAAAGTCATGTCAAATGTGCAACTCAATACAATAAATAATCTTAGTTTGTAGCCGTATAGCATCATAATGCAGTCCTTGACCAAATATGCATACAAGAAACATCTAGATCTATTAAGGCACAAGCATCAAAGTCAGAGGTTATGACAACTAGTGAAAAACATCAAGAACAAAAAGTTTAGTCTCAAGAATTAGGAGTTGTAATAAAAAAACTTACAAGGATGAGGCATATTCATAACTTTTGCAATCCCACCTTGGATATCAACACTAGAAGCAACTCATATTGTTTGTGTACAGACAAGACAATATGGGAGTTCATTATACCCATCAACTCATGGTGTTGTTGTTTGTTTTGGCTCTATTGGACCCTACAATTAAGATTCAATATACATTATTCAATAAGATTAACTGTGCAACATAATGAAATATTAAAAAGTGTGTTACCTTGTTGAGCTTTGCTTGGTTTCGAGAATAGTTTAATATTCTCTACTTAACAGGGCCAACCACGTGAAGGTGGAATCTCATTTGGCCCTTCCCCCCCCCCCCCAAACATCACTCTAAATTCCCCGTTAACATCTTATAACATTCATTCATTAATTCTTTCTACCAGTAATAAAATATAGCATTCATTCATTAATATCACATAACGTTCATTAACACATAACATTGATTAACATTAATTAACACACAACATTCATCAATATTAATTAACACATATCATCCATAACCATTAATTAGCACATAATTGCATTCACTAACACATAAAAATTAGTCATTATCAAATAAGTTAGATTACAATCATTTCTTTCTTTGTTTTTTCTTTGAAGCTATGAAAAGACTAAGTGGAACATCGGTGTCTTCATCATTTCCACCCTCTGCAGATGTTCCACCAACTGCTCGTGATCTTAATGTATGCCTAGTCCTATACTGAGGACGAGGACACTGAAGCGAAGGGGGGTCCTCTGCAATAACAAAGAAATGGATTAAATTCAAAACAAAAAAATTATTATTGTTACAAGTATTTCATTAATTTAGAGAACATAATTGTTGTGCTCTTTACCTAATGGGGCCACATCATTTTGTGTAGCCTCAACCTCAACATATTGAACATCATGGTCCTCTTCACCTGAGTGGGGAACATCACATTCTTCAGGTTGTGTACCCAGATCATGCTCCACTTGCTCACGACCGACTACATGCTCTAAAATATTAACAAGAAAGGTTACATTAATTACTACTCTAATTACAAATTAAGATGTTTAATTGTATTAATAGCTAAATAAATAAATTTGAATAGAAAATGAATACCTCCACTACTAGGATGCACATTTGGACCTTCATGTGTAGGTGGTGTTTCACAATTAGCAGGCTGCATTCCAATGACATGCACATTGTTATCATTGCTTGCTTATTTAAACAAATATAGTCACTTTATGTTGGAACTCAACATCAATTAGATTATTGGTAAAGTATTCAATTTGAAACAACTTCCATTTACCATATTTACTTGTGTGACGGATGCACTTGAATGTTGTGTGTGCCCACTCAATTCTCGTAGCCGATCAGCCACGGATGAATAGCCTTGCCGGTAGGCAATTCTCTTGTCATCTTCTATGGGCGCTCTATTGAATTCAGAGCCCTACATTTTTGCTTGGTACCATGAATTTTGCTTGCATTGTTTGATAAAAAAAAAACATATGCAATTTATTAATATTTTGAGACAATATGGGAGTTTACATGAGATACTTACAATTCATGTAGCAAGTTTCATGTAACCACCAGAGCTGAGTTTGTGTTGCCCGTTCTTTTCTTGGCTTGCCTTGGTTGCCTTTGACGTGTCACTCAGTCTATAAAAAGTTTGAAATATGTTAGATTATATAAATATAAAGAGTAATTAATTAGTACATAATTACATTCTTAATAGTATCCCGTACCTTCTTCTGGCATCTATTGGTGTATTTCATTTTTTCCTTTCAATTCTCTCCTTGGCATCCAAAATCAGGTCCTTCCACTCCCTCTCTCGAATCATGGGGGGACACTCGTACTTTAGGTTCCTCTCCAAATGTGTCCTGTATTGGTCCCTCACATACTTTAGATATGTGCCAGCTTTTTCA
The DNA here is from genome assembly GCF_030272615.1 of Cryptomeria japonica. Lineage (NCBI taxonomy): Eukaryota > Viridiplantae > Streptophyta > Pinopsida > Cupressales > Cupressaceae > Cryptomeria > Cryptomeria japonica. Next base: position 823,952,621 of record NC_081409.1, read on the forward strand.
AGGAGCTTGGTTTTGTCAAAGGTGTCATTTCCAAACCACTCAACCATTTGGTTTGTCAATTCATCTTTTACCCTTTTTTCTTGGTCATTCCACCTTTTAAAGCAAAAACAAACCTGTTAGATTCAGAAATGAACAGAAGCTACATTTATTACACTTCAAGATATGGATCAAAGGAAAAGTATTCTAGAAATGATATGAAATCAAAAGTGGATAAGGGTTAGTTCACATATGATGTACCACCTTTTATCTATGGTGGGCCCAAATATCTGCAATGCAATGTCACTAAGATGTTTATAGAAAATATCACTGCCTGCAAAAAATTCATGGGATCAATATTAGTCCAAAACGAGTAATCATAAAGTAAATTACAATTAGAGTATATATAATAATAATTTTAAAGTACCTAGAACCTTTTGTATCTTTAAGGAAAGCATTTCTTCGTCGCTCACCACGAATGTGGCCTGCAATGTTTCCGTACTAGCAATACGAGAAGATCCAAGAAACGATGCTATGTTATCAGCAGTAGTCGCCTCTGGCACATCCTCACGTGCATCTCCTCCTCCAAAAAATGAATCCACTATGAAATGGCATTAGAATTCAAGAAAGAACGCTTGAAGGGAAATAAACACATGACAGAAGATAGAGCAAAAGAGGGATCTACCAACAGTGGGCGGGCCAAAATGACGTGCACTAGAGGATGTTTGCATGCTACGTGTTGCCGAAATTGCAGTCAAAAATATAGGTGAGGGTGACCTCTGATGAGGCAGCGTCGATATTTTGACAATAACATTGACAGCACCTAAAGAATAATACATTAAATATATCAAACATTAAATATATGAAAAGTGCAAGAATTGTAAACAAGGATGAACCTTTATTTTGAAAATTGATAGTATCAAGTATGATGTGTTTTGGGTACTCAGAGTGATAAGCCAAGCAAGTGATAATACAAGAAAATCGTCATCACCTGATCCTGCAACAGCCTGATCATAGGAACAACTTTCATGAGGGCGGATAAATTGCTGTAAAAACAATACGTACATATTTTAGTTAATGACATAAAAAGAGAATAAAATATAAACCATTATTGAACTTTTGTTATAATTAAAGCTTTCATTACTGCTTACTTGCAAGTTTTCTACTGTCTTATACAATAATTCCACCCTCTGTCGTATCTCATCAGTGGTAGGATGCACGGCTACCAAAGCAACAATCTCTTTTCTAATTTTTATAAGAGGCATTTTAAAGAATTTCACAAGGTTTGTGGGATCTTCAGGGTTATCATTGCTTAATCCTAATGATTTCACATCCATAGAAAGGTTCTTAGGTACTACAACTCCCTTTCCCTTTCCCTGAACATCCGTCTATGTCAAGAATATTATTAACAATTACAAAATTAGTATAAATCACTAAAAAAAAGAACATAATAATGTAACAGTTTGCTTCTACCTAATTTGTACAATTAATGAGGTTTACCTACTTAGTAGAAGTGTCGCAAGGTACATCTTTGTGTGTGATATGTGATGGATCCATGTCAGCCTGTGACAAAGAAAAAATATAAAAAACGTTAGCAAAAATTACATCATACACAACATGAACGACATGAACTTTGTAGACAAAAAGAGTATTAAATAATAAAAAGATGTTGTCATCAAAATCATTGTAAATTTTGTAATTTCTTACCTTTACTTTATGTAGACTATGCAGGATCCTTAACTAAATGGTCACATAAATAGTCACATAGCTAATAAACAATCCAATTTCCATAAATAAACACAGTTTAAAAATTGTCACATAAATAGTCACACCCCCTATCTCCATCTCCATATTAAAAGGTACATCATGAATTAATTATGTAATGGCATTAGAATTCAAAATAGAATGAATAAATTATGTAAAAACAATTCTATCAAGAAGTCAATATTCAATAGATAATATACTAATCGCATTCCTCATACATTTCATTCCCCATCATCATGAACATCAAGGTCATCATCGCCATCATCATCATCATCATCATCATCATCATCATCATCATCATCATCATTATCATCATCATCATCATCATCATCATCATCATCATCATCATCATCATCAACGTCTTTGCCATCATCATCACCATCATCACCATCACCATCACCATCATCATCATCATCATCATCATCATCATCATCTTCTTCTTCTTCTTCTTCTTCTTCTTGTTCTTCTTCATCGTCATTGTGAAACTGTCAATCGTGATCATCATCCACTTCATCTTCTTCTTCTTCTTCTTCTTTGGTATCTTCTTCTTCCATCACATTATACTTTATCGGCCTTCCTCTTGGATCATGTCTAACAACAAATGACCAACCCGGTTTATGTGGAACCTCTAAGTAAAATACTTGCTCACATTGGCTTCGAAGAACATAGGGCTCATCCCCAACTAGTTCAAATGACCTTGTATTTAGCATTATAAAACCATCATCATGTTCAATAACAGTTCTATTAGGATCATTTTTATTCAATCATAGCCTGTACCATTTGACAACGAACAAAACTAATTTGAAGGAATTAAAGTCACACTCAAGTATATCATCCAAAATGCCATAGTATCGATTTTGAGACTGTTGAGGATGAATGTCATTTCTCGATGAAATATTTGTCACCTCAAAAACTGTAGTGATGCCAGAATCACAAGTTTTCTTTGTGTCATCCAACTTTTTTATGAGAAATTTATGACCATTGCAGCACATAGCCTTGTGGTGTTTGACCTGTGATATGTCAAACATGTAAAATTTATTGCATTGTGAGATGATAAACATATGGGTGATTAATAAATTTATACGTACCTGTTTATCTCTTAAACCATATGCTAAATCAATTTCCCTTTGCGTAACATTGAAATCTTCATTATGATGTGCTTCTTTAACCAATGAAGCCACACCTTCCCATGTTAACGTGCATCTAGAATGTTGACAACGTTCAATCCATACCGTCATCCAATCAAGATTGTTTTTAATATACAAATGTAGTGCATCCCACTCTCGACCAACTGTACAAAAAATAAATAGACGTCTTATAATCGATTTATTTTGAAGATTAAGAATTAATTAACTACAATAACATCTTATTATTACCTCTCACTTTCCTCAATCTACCTTTCCCCATCAAGTACTCCCCTTCGAATTTGTTAATGGTGTTGGGATCCCAAATGCGATCCACGTGGATCTTTGCTGCAAACTTAGGAAGATATTCAGAAATGTACACCATAGTTTGGTATACCATATATCCCTCCACCATAGAACCCTCAGGATGTGCTCTTTGTCGAACCAAAGCCTTCAAAAAATTCAAGTGCCTCTCAACCATCCACATTGACCTAGTGTGTATAGGTCCACACAATTCAATCTCCTCAACTTGGTGTATGAGGTAGTGTTCTTGTGCATTGAAAAAAGCTGGAGGTAGACACTTTTACATTTCACACATTAAATGAGGAATTTTTCTCTTCCAATGTTTTATATCATCTTTATGGATTTCTTTACATGACAACCACCTACAAGGTATTCAAGACACAAAAAAATATATGACATAAGAAGTAAAACAAATCGCAAATATAATATCTATACAACGAACTAAACAAATATCACTACTTACCGTATGTATTTTCCAAGATCATATATGACTTGCTTGAAATTATTGTCGAAGTCATCTGGGAGAGATAGAGGTAGAATGTAATGCAAAAATTATAAAATTATCTTTTCATTTTTTTGTAACATAATGAAAAGTACACGTACGCTCAGTACTTAAATACATACTAAAAACACAAGAACATGAATTACCGTAATGAAGGTATGCCAATCATGCATTTTCATCCTTGGCCCAATTTCACTTTTCTTTGATATGAGATTGTTTATGTTCGTAGCAAATCCTATGGGAAATCGAATTTTTTGTATGACTTCTTTTATAGCATTGCTTTGCTGGTCCGTTAATAACCAAGGAAGCTCACTATATTAATCTAGTCTCTATGGCTATTTGATTGAATGACATTTATCATTGCATGATTGGAATCCTGAATGTCACTACATATTTTGACAATTTTTTCTTTGTCACGCCTTCCATCCAATATTTTCCATAATGTCTCTGTTATATTCTTTCCAATATGCATACTATCAAACAAATGAATAATTTGTAACTGCTCGTAGTAGGGCAACCTACTAAATTGTCGGGGATAACTTTTTATTCCCTTAGGAAGGTGGTCATTTATGCCTTCACAACCTTCATGATCATCAATCACATCATCAGTAAATAAAACAAAATAGAAAAGATGTTTTATGACAAACCAATAGATGGAATGGCATTACCTTGATGATTAATTCTATTATATTCTAACTTCCATAGGTGAGGTGTCATTCCTCGTGGCTTTGATGTATTCTCTTCTTTCCCATTGAAAATATGTTTTTCAGTATTTCGATACTTATGATTTTTGTGGAGAAAGTGCCTATACTCATCAAACACCTGATTTCCTAAACTTTTTGAATGATGAGATTTCATCTTTGGACCACAAACAGGACATGCAAATTTTCCCTTTGTTTGAAGACCTACAAGATAATGTATAATTGGATTAAATATGATAATTTTTTGAATTATAATGTTCATGCACAACTTAAACACTATAACATACCACAAAAATGTGTTAGCCCCGGGGCATCGTGTATTGTCCATAGAAGCATTGCACAAAATTGAAATTATCTTTGTCTTATTGGTCTAGAGACATCATACATAGTGACACCATTCCATAACTCCAGAAACTCGTTGATAAGAGGCTCAATATATACATTCATATCTTTAACTTGGTCCTTACCTAATCGAATGAACAAAAACATTACATAATTATTATGACCATTTTACTGCAATATTTATAATTAAATTTAGATGACTATATTTAAATGATAAAATACCTAGAACAATCATTGCCAACACTATGTGCTCCCTCTTTATTGAAATCCATGGAGGAATGTTATTGTTGATAACAAAAACAGGCCACACTGAGTAAACAGATCTCATCTCTCCAAATGGATTGACACCGTCCACTGCCAATGAAAGCCTGAGATTACGAGGTTATTCTTTAAAGTGTGGCCACTTTTCCTCTATGTCCATAAATGTTGAACCATCTGTAAGCATTCAAATAAAGTCATCTCAACTTCTATTGCGTGCATGGTAATCCATAAATTGTGCCAAGCTAGTGCACTTGAATAATCGTTGCATACGTGGAATAATGAGAATATAGCAAAGAACCTTGCGAGGAACCCTTTTTGTTATTTGATCTGTTTATCTACTGATATGACATTTAGGGTATTCAGTTTGAAATTCATGTTGTTTGTGATATATAATATGATCATTGGGACAAGCATCTATTGCTTGATACTCCATTCCAATACCTTTCATAACGGCAGATAATTCTCGGTATGAGCGAGGTAGAATATTTGATGGTGGTAACAAAAACTCACCTATCAATCTACAACAACAAAATATAATTTGTTATAATAAAGAATATTAATGGTACAGCATGACTCACAATTTATTATGACATATATGACATGCCTTAACATACGTGACATTGTTATGTTGGATAAACCATTCATAACCTTCAAGTTCACCAACAATAATATAGCAGAGAGAAGAGTTGCCTGAGAGCCTTCATAAAGGGCCTCAGATGCCTTCTCAAGTAGAGGGACATCATGAACAACATCAAGGTCATCTTCATCATCATGATCAGATGCGCGAGTACTAAATGAGTCATGGATCAATGTATTTGTACCATCATCTTCAATTGTGTTTTCTGGCTCATGATCGTCATCTTTCATGGGATCATTATCTTTAGCTTCGATATTCACACCTCCATGTTCATCCACTTCGAAAACCATATTATCAGGGTTGTGTTGATCCATACCATGTGCTCTTGGGTGCTTGACCTATATAAAATTGATATACATAAATAAACCGTGATCATGATCTCATCATCACGTGATTTATTATGTATATAAATTGTCAAAACGATATAATGAAAAACTTACCAATGGATGATAATCATGTCCACCTTCAATGTGACCATGCAGCCTACAATGTTTCTTCATTGTTTTGATTAGAAGTCTTCTAGTATTTAACCCCTTACAAATTTTGCACGGACAATAACATTTTCCATCACCTTTTCTTTTCAAGTTAAACCACAATCTAGAAATTGTCTCCTTATTTTGTTGTTCATTGATATTGTCTGACATGGTCTTTCTTCATAGGCAAGAAAATAGAAATTATTGTCTAACATGGTCTTTCCCTCAGGAGTTGGCAGATCCTGCTTCCATACTTTAATTCTATTTTCTCAAAGGACAATCCTAAAAATCCATGCATTGCAAACAACTTTTTACACCTTTGTTGGTTGTGGTGGCGTCACACAGAGTTTACATCAATAAATGAAGAACATGCCAATGCTTTTAATGTAGCAGTAGAAGTCTATCTCTTATTCAATATCTCTAGTGAAACCCCCATGATCTTTTGTTGGAGTAGAATTTGTTATATTCTAGAAAGTGTCTTGTCCTTTGTTGATGGGATATTCATCTACCTCAAGAAATAACTATTCTTTTCTCCAACAAGAAGTGGAACTAAATGAAGATATAGCACCATGAAATTAATCCTCAAAAGGATTACTATAGTTAGTTTTGGTAGATAATGATCTGGGTAAAATACTAATGTGGCTTTACGAAACATTATGCACTAGCTTAGCATACTCTAACAACTTTGGTGCAACATGCTACATCCAATTAAGTCTCTATCGGTATCTCTATTGTGTTTATGGATTGGGATTCAATGTACTCTTTTTATACACAGATTTTACATTCAATTGAGGAGGTTTGTATGTACTTACTTGTCTTTCGATTGTATCCCTATTTCAATAATTTCTTCTATCAAAAAATCATTTGTTGTAAGTTGTACAAGTGGAAGCTTGAACATGCCTTCCATGCTAGCCTTGTTGATACGTTCAACACCATCTTGTCCAACAAATCTTTAGAACTCCATTTTTTTGAATTGAAGAGTGAGTAGTAGGGACAATCTAGGACACTTACAGAGGTTTTGCAAGAGAGATAAATAGACCTAAATATTATGGCTTAATAATGATCAATAGGTAAATAGATAAGAAACTCTCAATATCAAAATGACTTTCTCAATTGTCTTTATTAGAAATGGATAGATCTGCTAATAATGGCTTTATGACTATATGTCAACTTTAGACTCAATCCAAGAAGAGCTATAACTAATATGCGATATCTAGATTTATGATCTCTATAATATAACAATCCCATAATTATGTTTCCACGCATCTATACCACAACACAAACATCATGCTAGTGTTCAGCCATAGCAATTGATATCCTAATTATAGAATGTGAAATATGCACATAACTATGAATAAAGATTAAGAAAAACAAAGAAAGATGCTTATTGCAAACATAAATGACTAATGGACAAGAATTGAATTCATTTTAGATAGTTTTGAATATCAAATTCACTTATTTGTGTGCATTTAGTAACTCATGTACTTGTGGCCAACCATTTATATCTTTCATATATTAAACACTTATTAATAACATTAAATGGCTGAGTAATTATGTTTTAGTTGAAATTGAAAATAAAATATTTTATTTCAGGATAGCTCACACTATTACCCTATCATATTTTAGACTCTTTGTTTTGTTAGTAGTGGTTTGATGTCTTTGGAGATGATCATTGCATTTCTTTAGTTACGTTTGCCAGCCTACTCCCAGCCTGTGCCAAAATGGGAGCTTTGGAACAGGGTATGGACATCCATCAAAGCATAAAAGATAGAGGAATTTTGTTAGATGTAGTTGCAACTACACAAAATGGATTTGTTGAGAAGCCTTTAGAAACTTTCAAGCAAATGCAATCGGCAAGTGTAAAGCCAAATTCCACGACCATTGCTACTATCCTCCCTGCCTGTGCCAAAATGGGAGATTTGGAACAGGGTATGGACATTCATCGAAGCATAAAGGATAGAGAAATTTTGTCAGATGTTGTAGTTGTAACTTCCTTGGTAGACATGTATGCAAAATGTGGAAGCATAGAAAAGGCACGTGAACTATTTGATAGAATGCCTGAAAGAAATGTTGTCTTGTGGACTGCAGCGATTGCTAGATATGCACAAAATGGATTTGTCAAAAAGGCTTTAGACACTTTCAAGAAAATGAAATTGGAAGGCATAAAGCCAAATTCCACAACCTTTGCCAGCATCCTCCCTGCTTGTGCAAAAATGGGAGCTTTGGAATAGGGTATGGACATCCATCAAAGCACAATGGATAGAGGAATTTTGTTAGGTGTTGTACTTGAAAATGCCTTGCTTGACATGAATGCAAAATGTGGAAACATGGACAAGGCTCGTGAATTGTTTGATACGATGGCGCAAAGAGATGTGATCTCATGTGAACAATCAACATGCGCGTATACAGGAGGAAGGGATTGCTGATACAAAATTGAATGCTCACTCCTCAATCACAGTTCTATGGTTTTACAAGATTAAACTAGGATAATTAACCACCACATGTATATTTTTTGCAACATGAAATTAAAAACTAGGGCAATTTGAATCTACCTACTACGTGGGATTGCCTTCAACGCGGGTTTGATGTTCTTGGGGGTTGAAGTAACCATGGACGCCTACGCAGGATTGTAATTCACAAATGAATTCCCCACCTCTTTTTTATTTTGTAATGGTCGTTGTCGTCGGAATTACGATAAACTCGAGCACTTTTTTGAAAAAAAGAAAATTCTCATTGCTAATGCCTTCGTCAAAACCAAATGGGTAATGTTCATTGGAATTATGATGAATGCTGGCATTTTTTTTAAAAAAAATCAAATTTGGCCACAATATACCTTCTCCATCGAAAACCTCAGTCGAAAATCTAGTCCAAATGTATTAGTGACAATTATAGATATAGGTCTAGAGAGAGATGTATAAATATGGACAAAAGAGAGGGAGGAAGAAACAAACAGGTGGAGTGATAGATTTATGAGAGAGAGGTGGAGAAAGGAACAAAAATAGATAACATGGTTTATCAAAATTTATCGAACTCAATAAAATTCATAAATTTTCTATTATTAATTAATTAATTATTTAGTTTATTTTGAGATGATTGTTACAAAAATTCATGCAATAGGGAAATCATATGAAAAAGTCATGAGTTTTTTATGTTTTAAAAATGATGGATGAATTTAAATGAATTATAATTATTTTTTAAAACAAATAATTGAAAATCTACCTATTTCATATCATAAAGCTCTTAATTACCTTTCCAACACCTATTAAAAATTTAAAATTTGATATAAAACGCAAAAGTTATCCTCAATTTACTAAAATATATTTTTTTATTTTTTCAAAAATGGATATCCATCGGATATCCAATTTTAAAACATAAATTTTTCCCTCCATCTTTTTCATTCGGGTTTTCTTTGTGATTTGGCTTGGAAGTGATAAACTTGGAAAGTCAACTGAAAAAACGTGTTTTTCAATATTCTTTGATTTTCCAAACTTTACACTGGTGGCTAACGACTTTTTTTATTGTCAAATTTGATGAAATGAAAAGAGTTTTCTAAGTTAATTCTCATCTTTCCAACAATGTAAGGCTTGTCTTATTTTGACTTTAATAAAGAATTATTATTTATTTTCTAATTGAATTCTGACAAAAGTCCTGATTGATAGACTGATTGAAAAACACTCATAACTTTCAAACAACATAACATTTTTTGTATCTAAAACATGCATCACATCTTATGCTTCATCTACTATAGGAAAAAAAAATTAAAAATGAATTCCATAAGGTTTTGACCAAGTTAAGGTGGTCAGACATAAGAGTTTCTGAATTTCTGAAAAGTTGTAGTAAAAAATTCATAAATAATTATTTACTTGATAAAAAATTATAAAAAAATATGTGTCACATCCGGACATGAGTCTAATACTTATATTATAATTATTATAAAAAAATATTATGATTTGATTGTGATTAGGGTGGTCAAACATACATCTACTTCTTATCTTTTTCCTGAAATTTTTGTACCATTGCATTGAAATTTAAAATTTTCATCAAATAGGAATTTTTTTTTCAAAAAACAACTAGTTGCTTAGAAACCACATTCAATTTTCTATAGATTCTCTTTTTTACATATTTTAAAAATAATGTTCATAACTTATTCAATTTTTCATGTCACATTGCATAACTCTGATTTTTTGAAATTTCATTGCCACTTAAGGACCTTTTTTGGCACACCATGATCCTGCACATACCCTTAACCATAAAACATTATCATATCTAAAACTAATAAATCCATTTACTACCATCTCATCAAATTATCCTAAACTAGCAATACTAGCATCCACATCTCTCTAATTATCAGTAAATAAGTCATCATTATAATACATATTACATCATATACAAGTAATCATTATAAATATACATTATTTGCCTTGAACAATAATTCATGGTGTCCATTTGCTCCAAGAATCCATAGCGCAAGAATTGAAGAAAAGAATAAATATCCATCTCACTCACAAGCATACAAAGAAGAGAAAAAATCCTAATGGAAGATGGCATCAACCACCCGACCATGTGGAACCAAAAGGAACCACCCCCCATTCTCCATAAAATGATATAAGGCCCCACACACACTAATCTTAGACTGACACCTATCTCTCAAAGAAACACATCTAGATAACATAAACAAAGATTATCAATACAAAACATAGACTCAAAGCATTAAAAAAGGCTTTCCAAAGACTTCCATAAAACAAAGGCTAAGACCAAGGATAGAAGTAGGGGAATGTGTCATCGCATGTTGTCATCAAGGTTATCCATGTAGTCTCTCTCTAGACCCCATCGCCAAGTGACCCATGCAGAACCATCTCAACCTCTCATGAAGACAAGGGAGTATGGTCATACCAACAAGGCCTTCCCAATCTAATCTTGAGTCTAAACTAGAACTTCAAGCCATAAGTGGGGTACCATAATTAATCTTGTTAATGTGAAATCTACCCAACCACTAAATAAATTTATTAAGGTTATCACTTGTTTATCCACTAACTCCCAATGATATCTCCTAGCAGCCACTTATAGGCCTCAACACTCACTTGGAAGCCACTCTCCCTAACATGTTCCTATAGTCTAGGGATAAATACAATCAATAAATCACCATACATTTCTCAAAATCATAGTAATGCATAATCAATTGGTTCCCACACAATATTTCAAAGCAATGCAATAAGTTGTTTCTCAAACATAATATTCCAATAAGATATATTAAGAATACCAAATAAATCCTCTAAAACCAATTAAACAATTTTGGAAATCCATCATAGGGAAAAACACAAATCCGCAAACAAGTCTCTAGTCTGACTCAAACTGAAAAAAATCTCAAAAAATTCCCCCCAAAAAATACAAAATAACTAGAATCACGCATTTGAAAACTCTTTTAGCACCTTTGCACATTCTTGTCGCGCATTTACAAATTTATTTAGCACATTCATTAATTCTTCTAGCACATTTGTGACCCAGATTAATGCATATGTGACTTACAATAGCTCACATATGTGACTCAGATTACTGCTTATGTTAATTCTTTTAGCAGATATGAAAAAGTAGTAAAATGAAACATAAATCAAATTCATAAACAAACTCCAGATAACTCAAATAAGGTCTGACACAATAAAAAACAATCCGGGAAGAGACGTATTTCACTTAGAAGAAAAATAAATCTCCAAACAAAAAATTTATCCTTGAAAATAATTTCTCGACAAGAACCAAAATCCCCAAAATAGAATTTGTTTTCACCGAAAAATTTCTTAGCAAAATCAAAACAAGCTTCCATATACAATTAATAGAATGTTGGAATAACACACATAAATAACACGCATAGAGACAAAAATTTTGACAAGAAAAACCCAAAAAATCCCCATGCATAGTAATTAAATTTATGATGATAAGATTCTACAAATTTCTCTAAAGTTTCATAAAACAATTTCCAAACACAAAGTAGACAATCATTTCTTTTCCAAAATAGAAGATGCATAAAATAAAATTCAAGCTAATAGAATCTCCAACCTAGAATTAGAAGTATGGTCTAAATTTGAAGAAAGTTGAAGCACAACCATAATCCAGAAAACACCAACACAATTTATAGCGACAATGAAAAATTTCCACAAATGAACAATCTCACATAAAGCTTCTTCAAAAAAATTGAAAGCAAATCTTCTCTCGAATAACCCCAAAATCTAAAATATTTCCCCAGAAAATAATATCACAACTTTTTCAAAATTTCAGCCCCAAACAATAATAATGCAAAACTCTTCTAGAAATTCTCTAAAAAGACCTAGTTAAAACATATGCAAAAATCTTAAAATAGTCTTCCTTCATGCACAAAAGCTCAATTAGAAACTTCAATGCAAAGCATAAATCTCAATCCACTAGAAAATAATTAAAAATAATATTTACTAAATAAAACTCCTAATTAGCAAATGAAGATAAAATAAAATAAACAATTTAAATTCTCAATTAAATATAGAGAACTCCAATAAAATAATTCCAAAAAATAATCAGTTAATATTATATATTAAACTCACAATAAATATTATTTATTAATTACGCATCAAGGCCTATAACATTATTAATTAATTAATAACCATCACTTAATAAAATCAACCCAACATAATATTTTAAAAAATACCACATAATCGAATACTAGAACTGACAAGGTATCAACTAGGCTTAGAATGTGATAGGACATTATATCATTCTCCGTTTCAAATTGCCATTAGGATTAGAGAAACGTTCAAACCTATGAAGCCAGGTGGAGACGATGTCTAGTACCTACATTCCTACATAACACTAAATGTTTTTGCACAACATATATATATATATAGTCATGGAGTAGACAGGTGAAAAGAGAATCACAATGTCATGTTGGATTGGTTGAAGAGACCTGAATACTGAGAGGGGGAGGGTGAATCAGTATTCCCACATATTCTAAAACTTTCACCAAACTTAAAGCATTTGTTGATATATCAAACTATTTAATTAAGCATATCATACATGAAATAGAAAATACAAAATAAATATGAAACACAACCACAAAAGGAACACCATAATTTATACGTGGAAAACTCAAATGGGAAAAACCACAGAGAGTGTTAACTATTAAGAAAATATAACTAGTTATATGGTGTTTTATAGAAGGGCGGTTCATTGTCGGGTGGCTCACTACCACAATAAAAAAATGACTCACTGCAAAGTTACAAAGATAGCTTACTGTCGGAATTCTCACTGCAACAAGTAGGATTGAACTAAAAAGGATTGCATCTCTGAATGCATGAGGTTAGTTCCAAGTTAATCTCATATCACAATTCTCAAACCCTACGATAAATCCAATGAAATATCTATGTAAAACTATCCTTTGTAATAGATCTGGTGAAGGGTTACTGCAACACTATCTGTACAATGATTCTACACCAATTGCCTTCACTGTCTGCAACTCGCACGTCATGCTATCACTTGCTTTTATGTTATCATCATAGCTATGTCACCCTCATATCACATACCTCTCTCTCTCTATGTATATATATATATCGAAGGAAACATATATTGGGATAATGTGTCATCCCAGCCAAACACGTTATCCAATAAAGTCATGAATAATAATAATGATACTCAAGTTGGCCTACACAAGATTTCTACACACATCCTTTTTCATAATTAATTTACCGATGCATATACCATGATTATTAGAATGGGATAGAGCCATTTGAAATTGAAGATACTAACCCATTATCATAAAACTCAAGAATAACAACTCCAAACTCCAAGAATACGCATTCTATACATACCATAGATACCGAACCATGAGACAAGAAAAGATACATCTTCCACAACTAAAATATCAAATACTTGAACACAACTGATATCGGGACTAATGTAAGCACAACTTAGAATTCTAGCTATAAGGATCTTTCAGAAATCACTCCATCAGATCAACTACATCTTACTGCAACACTTCCCATAGCAATACCAGAATGTGCATAACCTTCTCATTGCAAAAGTTGCACATACTGACTGCATACAACATCTAGACCAAACTGGATAACAAGTTTGACTTCAATATATTGGAGATACCATCTAGACCAAACCGGATAACTAGTTTGACATCAATAACAATAATATTCATATAAATCTACCAATCTCCCCCTTTTTCATTGATGACAAAACATATCAACAACATATTTTCACATAACTCAACTCCTCCTAACTCATACATCTCCTTAATTCCAATATCCATAATCCTTTCCCTCCCTATTTATATCAAGGACAAAGGATACCTTTGATGAAAAAGATTTGAAAGAAAAATAAAGTATATACACAACTACAAAAATGTTAAAAATAAGTACCAAACCAAATAGAACCTTCAGCTACTCTTCTTTGAAAAGATAATCTTGTATTTCTCCTTCAGTTCTAGAAGAACATCCCAAGAATGTATGGCTAATTTATTGCTAACTGAAAGACTCCTACACTCCACTAACAGATCATTAGCATGGGAGAAACTCTCGAGAACAGATGGATTCTACTCATACTCAATTGCATTGCTAAGCAATACAAAGAAATGCTCCAATATTGCCTCAATGATCTCTTTCACTTTCTAATACATATGTACGAAGTCTTCTCTCTGCCTTTGCAAGAATACAAGTTTATCCTGAAGAGAGTTTATTCTTTTCCTCTGCTCACTATCTTTATCATCTAGAAAATCAAAAGATCTAATAAATGAACTCAATCATCTTTAATGGCATTAATTTTGGTTTTATGCTTCATTGTAGCTATCGGCCAAGAGATATAGTACATGTAGAGTCTTTTGGCACTACAGATACAATCTCTCAATTCCTCAATGCACATTGATAAATCTTTCTACACATCAACACACTCATTCAATAGATTCTACACATCAATTCCTTTTTTCTTGGATACTCCAACTTCAATAGATTTCTTAGATAACTTCTCCTTAAGAACTTCATTCAAAGATTCTAGAAGTGAATTATGGATACCCTCAATGCTCGTGTTATTCCAAGATAAGTGATTCATCAAAACATTTTCAATTTTATCTGACTCAACCAAGGTCATATCTTGTCGATTGTGTTGATTCCATCAGTTCTACCAACCAATTCCAGCAAATTAGATTCATAATCTAATTCTTTAGCTTCCTACTTTACAATAGCCAACTCACCAGGGGACTTTGGATCCACAATTACAATAATATCTTCCTCTTCTGAATCCTTCTTTCTTTTCTTTGACTCTAAAATACTCATAGAAACAGATTGTCTTCTTTTTCTCTTTCCGAAGGAAGAACCTCCAGAACTGGAAATAGGGGATATTGGGCCAACACTCCACATGTCCAAAAAAGATTTAAATATGCATTACAAGCTTCCTCTTTACTGTCTAAACTATTCAAATATCTAAATATCTGTGCAACCAGAAAAAAAAATCCCATATTACATTTTCTTTTGCCGAAATGGATCCCAAACAATACATATCCAAACACACAAGCAATGAACCAAAATGAAAGAAATAAATTTTCTCTTTTGACATTTTAACATTTCTAGAAAAAATTCTCCCAATAATTCACACAACTTGAATTATTTATTTTCAATCAAAAGCATATGTGTCATATACATTGCAATTGTAAAAGTGGTGCCTTCCCTATTTTTGAAGTGGATCTTATAATAAATTTCGTAGGCAACATACCTCACCACAAGATTGATGATCTTCTGAATGATTTGTGCTCACTAATCACCCTTTACACCGGTTAGGGTTTCCACTTTGTTCTTTATTGACTTTTTAGCCAAAACATCTCCATTGTCACATAAGTCGGTGATCACTAAGATAATCTTCTTCATGATTGGATAGGATTTGTCTGACATAATGCTATCATACCGCACATGACTAAAGATCACTCTGATAACATCTGCATCATCAAACAAAGATAATTCAGTCCATAGATTCAAACCTTTGCATTCCAATTCCTTGAAATTTTGCAACTCAACATCACTCAAACTAGCTTCAAAAATTTTGATCTTCTCCGAGTTGAATTCTAAGAACACTTTTTCTAAAACCTAAAACTTTGTGCTAATAGATTCCTCGATGAAAATTTTACCTTCCATGACTGTCTGTTCTTCCCTCTAGCTTTGCTGCTCTTCTACTATTCACAATATTCTCAAGCACAAATGATTGATAATGAAAATAATGAATTCAAAACATTGATACCTATCTCAAAAAACTCCTTTTAAGGTTTTGCCACCAAGAAATATCTAATATATTATATTAGCAAAATACATTTGATTATCGGATAGCCTCTAAACACAGTCATGTCAGATCAACGACATGATCCACTTAGACAGGAGAGAATGAAATATTTTTCTTTCAACAGATAGCTCCCCCTGAGCCAAAGCAATATGCTTAATTACCGAATGAAGAGGTGCCTACACCAAATTTCGATACATCAGGCTCACTTCCTTTCACTAGTACATTTGGAGCAGTTTTCAGATGATCGTTCATCATAATTCAGACAACTAAACATCAAAATTCTAATGTATTTGTTCATTGCTATTTTTTCATCGGTGATTCCGGCGACGGGTTTCATGTCAAAAATCAGACAACACCACGTCAGAAATTTCTATGCACCTGCGGTATGTTTTTTTGATGAGGAGACGTCGAACTTCCAACCTCGTTGCATTTTTTATCACTATAACCTTTGCCGATGACCCTTTATTTATTGTTGTAACATTTGCCGATGCATTTTTACTTTGGCAGTGTCCATCGGGATGAGTCTTACCGATAGCCTCATCGGCTATCGGTAAGACAAGATTTCTCCATTGCCTCTAGTGTGTGTTCTATCGATGGACCATCTTCAAGGAAATGTCATAATTTCAACGATTAAGACAATGAACGAGGTTACATCATGCCACATTTTTGTCATCACAAGTATGGCAGCATCATTGGTTGTCTTGTGGTGTTCGTCAGAATTCCGACCTTCCCCAAGATTTTTATTTTTTTAAAATCCTGACTACTTTTGTCTACACCGATGACCCTTTTATCATCGTAACCCTTGCTGATGCATTTTACTTTTTGCCAGTGTCCATCGGGATAAGTCGTACTAATAGTCTCATCGGCTATCAGAAAGACAAGATTTCTCCATTGCCACTAGTATGTGTTATACCAATGGACTTAAATGGTGTATGCTATCTCAATCACATGCTTCTACTTATCGGTGTTATCATCGGTTTGACTTTTGTCGATTACAAAGGATTAATATCAGCAGCACAAATAATAGTGAGCTTAAAAAGGATTAAGCATGGTGGGTACTTCATTATCAGGAAGATAAAGACGAAATAGCTACAATAATGCATGCAAGAAGACTTATCATAAGGAATCATAACAGTAAATGCCAAAAATGTCTTGAAGCCAATACATAGAGCATTCATAAATAGTCATACAAATAGTCATATTATTGTTTAAAAATACTATCAAATGAGGATGTTATAAAGATAGAGACCTAGAACTTTGTATGTAGTCATGGATAATAGTATAGGGTTAGGTATTGTAGACACCCAAAATTGTCCAATCTAATTAAATAAATATTTTATTTATTTAATTATCTAAGCTTAATTCTTCTATTAATTAAATAAATCTTTATTTATTAAATTAATTCATTTATCCTCTTCTAGCCTTATTTCTCATTTAAATAAATACATTTATTTATTTAAATTATCCTTTTCCTAAATTAAATAAATATCTTATTTATTTAATTATCCCACTTCTTCTATTAATTAAATAAATCTTTATTTATTTAATTAATTCATTAACCTTTTCTACCTATGACACATGTCATTCATCTCTTAATTCATACCCTACCTACCCCTTTCATTATTTTATTATTTCTTTTACCTACCCTCTAATCATAACCGACCTCCTTTTACACCTCTCAATCTTATCCCTCCATTTCATATTGTGTCTTCTATATAAGGAAATGCTTCCTTCATTATCAAACCCTAATGAACTAATTATTCTATGCATCCTAACTACTTGAGCAATTGACTACACTACGATCCTACTTGCAACCACATTCCGTTCTTTGTTGAGCTCTTGTGCATATAAAATCTGAGAGCAAATATATCAAGCAAGATCAATGGAGATAGGAAGAATGGAGATCAAAACCCTATTGGACATGTGATGGTATAATCTTTGTGATTTCATTTGATTTGCATTGTCTTAGGTAATCTTCATATGTTATGGTGGATCTTTGTTGTTGTTAGGCTAGGGTTTTGTGGTTGAATTCATTTAGCCTTTCAATATTGTTATTATTGTTATCCATTTTCACCATATACATTTTGGCACGCCCTGTGGGACATGGATTTTTGTTAGATCTATGTTTTTTGCAGATTTTTCTAACCCTATATTGCTATTTTGTAAAACAATTTGGAGAATAATCTTGTGCAGCTAGGGTTTTGGACACAAAATCAAGATCTTGGAGAGATTCGATCATATCTCACAAACAGCTAGGAAATTTTGTACCAAATTGTTTTTACAAGTTGAAGAAAGTATCAGGAGCTTTCAATCAAAAATTCAGAATTTTTGGAGTACATTTTCATTTTCTATGAATTTTTTATGATTTCTCATAATAAATTAATTTTGAGAGAAAATGAAAGAATTTTTTGGATTTTCTTACATTTTTGGAAATCTCTCATAATTATACATAGGATCTGTTCTTTGTGATTTTAATTTTGATGCAAAATATTTCCCTAAAAATTGGATCTTTAAAAATTAGGGTTTTTTCTTATTTTGATCAGATCTCACAAACGGCTTTGAATTTTGGCATAAAATGTTTTGTGTAGGTCAAAAAAAGTATCAAAAGGCTTCAATAAAAATTTCAGATTTTTTGGATCATTTTGTCAATTTATATGAATTTTTTATGAATTTTCATAAAAAATTAATTTTGAGAGAAAATTAGCGAATTTTTTCAGATTTTCTTACATTTTTGGAAATATCTTAGAATTATAAATAGGATCTATTCTTTTTTATTTTAAATTTGATGCAAAATCATTCCTCAAAAATTAGATCTTTGAAAATTAGGGTTTTGCATTATTTTACTCATATCTCACAAACTGCTTAGATTTGTTGTAGAAATTTTTTATGCAAGTTTGGAAGGCCATCAGGACTCTCCAGTAAAAATGTTAGATTTTTTGGATCAATTTTGAATTTTATATGAATTTTTTATGATTTTTCATAAAAAATTAAGTTTTGGAGCAAATTAGCAAATTTTTTGGATTTTCTTACATTTCTGGAAATCTCTTGAAATTTTACAGGTGGATTTTTTTTATGATGAATCAGATCTTTGAATTGGTTAACAAAACGCATTGTTGAAGGCCTCTATTTCACAAAGTCTTTTGGATCTAAAATTTACCTAACTTGTGTGCTTGCAGGAAGGGGTGACCATTTGAAACAATCCAAACTACTAATAAATCTTTGTTGCAGGTCCTTGGCAAGGGTTTTTGGATTTTTATTGTGTGCCTTGTTTTCATAGACTAGCAAACACTTCAATTGGTGCACTAAAATTGAATCATTGTCTTTTGTGTCTTGAGCAATAGGCTCTTTTTGTTTAATCTTTAGAGGGCCTGTCTTCCCGTGTGGTCATTAGGACTATTAGTGAGAAGAGAACGACCCAAGTGGTAGCGAGGAAAACCCACCTCTTTGAAACCACTATAAACAAATGTATTCATGGTGAAAACTATGAATAATATGTGCTGATTAGTTCATACCGACACTATGTCTCCCCATAAACCTGTTTGATCAAATTTATTTGATCAGTTGTAGGGCATAACTCCTACCGGCTGGGAGCCTTCTGTATTTACAGAGCTGAAAGTGCCACATGTATGGCCACACGAGCGAATGCCCTTACTAGCACCTTTTTTGTTTTAGAAGCCAAAATCCTTCTAGTTGTTGGGGTCGGAGGTCGGACCTCTAGTAGCGGCCCACACACATACGGTTCTTAGTAGAGATACAAAGTTTGCCACGGGGAGTTTTCGTGGGGATTGATGCTTGGCTGACCCGAGAAGTGAGTGCCGAGGGTGGAGCCAGTGAGGTCAAGCATCTAAGTATCTGCTCTGAATAGCATAGCCTCGAGGGTAAAACCTCATGTGGGATCAACAACTATTGTCTTGGCCAGCCATAAGAATTGTACTTGACTTATTTTTGTAAGGAAGTTAAGTAGCGGAAACAACTTCCTACACTAACCTTGAGAGGAGGGTAATGCAAAACTTTTTCAGATCATTACAACAGTTACAGAAAATAGAAATAGATATAATAGCAATCATACCACAACACAATGATTTACGTGGGGAAAACCCTTTCGGGAGAAAAACCCCACCCTCCAAAAGCAGCTCAATATTTTATTCAGCAATCAAAAACAGATTACAAAATACTTGCAGAGCAAGCTCTTTGCAGGAGTACCACTAATCAGAGATTCAGAGGCAACTCAATAGCCATAAGACTCTTACACACAACCTCTATCTCACACACCTCATAAATAGGAGATACAATACAAGAAACCGTCAAACGGTATTACAAAACCATGGGCTAAAACCACCCAATAAGGTGTAGCCGACCTTATCTCCCTTCTAGATGCCCTATGACATGTTAAAGCACACATCAGCACGTGTCACTCCCTTTTACAGCTCATTTATGTATTCGATACAAATTATTTTTCCTATTTCAGGAGTACAAACTTCCGGAGGCCATAACTTGAGAACCGGGTGTCCGATTAACGAACCGTTTGAAGCGCCGGAAAGCTCGCGAAGTGCTCTATCACCTCATAATGCCGGTTACGGCAACTTTTCAGGGCATTTCGGAGCCTCTAAAGTCCCCAAAATTAAGTTTAAACATTTTATTGCACCCCTCCAAGATGAAAACTTTAATATCTTCAAAACTAGCTGTGACCTTGCGACGCAACTTTACCGGAATGCTTATCTAGCCAACCAGAAGCTTCAGGGAGAGTTTCGCACCATTTCGTGCTCAAATAAAAACTTACTATAAATAGTAACCTCGCATAAATGCAAGGTTGACACACCATTTTTCCCAACAAATCTCCCACTTGTCGAACACCTTGCATGAGCGGAAGGGAATGTCAACACAATGAATCAATTGCTAGGGGCCATAAGGCCCATAGACTCTGAACACCATCTGAACTTCTCTGTGCTCACAGCCTTAGTTAAAGCATCTGCAACATTCATCAAAGTGTCCACCTTAACCAGCTTCACCCTACCATCTTCGACCATATCTCTAACAAAATGATACTGAACATCAATATGTTTGGTCCGGGCATGAAATGTCGGGTTCTTAGCTAGGCTAATTGCACTCTGACTGTCACAGTAAACTGCCACTGTACCTTGTTTTATTCCAATATCCGAACACAGTCTCTTAAGCCAAATGGCCTCTTTACAAGCATGAGTAGTTGCCATATACTCTGCTTCAGTAGTGGATAAAGCAACCACAGCCTGTCGCTTACTCATCCAACTAATTGCACCACCAAACAAAGTAAACACATAAGCACTGGTGGATCTTCTGCTATCAATATCACTTGCCCAATCTGAATCTACATAACCATGGATATCAAGGGAAGTCATGTCTCCAACTGAATTACAATGATAACACAAAGAATACTCTGAAGTACCCTTCAAATATCTGAAGACTCTTTTGACTGCATCCCAATGAACTCTACCAGGATTAGACATATATCTAGAAAGTACTCCCACTGCTTGGGCAATATCTGGTCTAGTACAGACCATAGCATACATCAAGCTTCCAACTGCACTCTGGTAAGGCACTCTGCTCATGTCTTCCATCTCCAATGGGGATGTAGGACAATCTGAAACAGATAGTTTCGTTCCAACTGTAAAAGGAACACTCAATGGTCTACAATTCTGCATGTTGAACCTCTGTAACACTGAATTCACATACTTACTCTGGCCTAGCCATAGCTTTCTGTTCACCCTATCTCTTCTAATTTCCATCCCAAGAATGTGCTTTGCTACACCAAGATCTTTCATTTCAAATTTAGCAACGAGCTGAAACTTCAGTTCTGAAATCATACCTTTCCCTTTACCAATGAATAACATATCATCAACATACAATGCAATGAATAAGAAATGATCACCATAAGATTTATAATAAACACAGTGATCTAATTTAGAACGTTCAAATCCCAAACTCAACACATATGTATCAAATTTCTGGTACCACATCCTAGGACTTTGTTTGAGGCCATACAAAGATTTCTTCAATTTACAGACCAAATTACTTTTGCCTTTCACCACATAGTGCTCCGGCTGTGTCATATAAATATCTTCCTCCAAATCACCATGAAGGAAAGCAGTTTTCACATCCATTTTCTCAACCTCTAAATCATAAGCAGTAGCAATAGAAAGCAAAAATCTAATGGACGTCATTTTTGCAACAGGAGAAAATATCTCACCGTAATCAACACCCTCAACCTGAGAGTAGCCTTTTGCAACTAACCTTGCTTTATACTTTTCAATGCTTCCATCTGAACCAATCTTTTTCTTGAACACCCATTTACAACCAACAGGTTTTCGTCCTTCAGGCAATGGTACAAGATCCCATGTATCATTCTTTTTCAAAGCTGCCATTTCTTCCTCCATAGCAATCTTCCAAGATTCTGCATCATTCATACCTAATGCCTCTTCTACAGATTTCGGTTCATCCACACTAGTATTCAGAGCAAAAATACATCTCCAATCATCAGGTGAATACCTTTCGGGTGGTTGTCTATGTCTTGTAGACCTTCGAACAAGCTGAGTTGGAGGTTCTTCCTCCTCTTCTGAAGATTCAGAGCTAGACGAGCTCTCCTCAAATTCTTGCCTATCTAAGGGTCTTGATTCAACTCTTTCAGGTGTAGAAGGAAGTTGAATCACATCTTCTTTTTTAGTCTGTTCTGGCTGCAATGTAACAGAAGGAGACTTAATTTCTCTAAAAATAACACTTCTACTGTGAATTACCTTTTGTGCAACAGGGTCCCAAAGCTTGTATCCTTTCACACCATAACTATACCCGATGAAGATACATTTCACAGCCTTGTTCTCCAACTTTGTTCGCTTCTCCTTTGGCACATGTGCATATGCCTCGCAACCAAAAACTCTAAGATGTCTCAATGAAGGCTTGTGACCTGACCATGCTTCCATAGGTGTTTTATCAACAAGAGCTGATGTAGGAGACCTGTTAATCAAGTAGCAAGCAGTGGCAACAGCTTCAGCCCAAAACTTTTGTTCAAGACCAGCACCACTCAACATACTCCTAGCCTTTTCCATCAGTGTCCTGTTCATTCTTTCTACAACTCCATTCTGCTGTGGAGAATATGGAGTTGTCTTCTGCCTGTTAATTCCACAGTCTTTACAGAATCTATCAAAATCATTAGAGCAAAACTCACCGCCATTATTAGTTCTCAAACATTTTATTTTCTTTCCAGTCTGCAACTCAACCATTGCTTTAAATTCTTTAAAACGACTAAAAACTTCAGATTTACTCTTTAGAAAATAAACCCATGTCCTTCTACTAAAATCATCAATAAATGAAACATAATATGTGGATTTTCCAATCGAAGAGACATCTACTGGACCAAACACATCAGAATGGATAAGATCCAAAACACCACAAGTTTTATGAGAACTCGAGTAAAACTGAACGCGGTTTTGTTTTCCATAAATGCAATGCTCACAGAAATCAAAGTCAAGGTTATAGTCATTCAAACCTTCAACAAGGTTTTTATTTTTCAAGGTCCTTAGACCCTTTTCTCCAATGTGGCCAAGTCTCTGGTGCCATAACATAGTCTTCTCTGTAGGTAACTTTGCTTCAGACGAAAGAGCACCCTTACGTACCCAAAAACCATTTCCATCTGCTGAAGGTGAAACCTTCAAATCTTCCAGTGAAGTATCCGCAGATTTGCTTTTTACAGAAGTGCTATTACACTCAACAGTGTATGTTTCAAGCTTATACAAAGTGCCAAACCTGACACCTCTAGCAACTACCATAGCACCCTTAATCATCTTACATCCTGTTTCAGAAAAGACTACCTGCACACCCGCATCTATCAGTTTGCTCACAGATAACAGGTTTCGTTTTAATCCAGGGATATGCAGCACACCATTAATCCCTTTTATTCTACCATCGAAAAACCTGATTCTAACCTTACCTCGACCAACAATGTCTAGAGGTGAATCATCACCCAAGTACACCTTACCTCCATTAAATCCTTCATATTCAGAAAACCAATCTCTATTGGAAGTCATATGAAAAGATGCACCTGAGTCAATTAGCCAGGTATCATTACCTGCATGAGTCGCCAAAGCCGCAATAAATGCATCGCCATCTTCCTTGTCGGACTCAGAATCAGAATTGAACTTTTTCTTTTTCTTCTTCTTTTCTTCTTTGCAGTCCTTACGGATGTGACCCGGTTTACCGCAATTCCAGCAAATGACTTTGGACTTTCCAGGAGATTTCGATCTCCCTTTGGATTTGGACTTGCCGCGCTTCTCATTCTTCTTGCCTTTCTCCTTAGGTCTTCCACGAACTGTTAGGGCTTCCTTTGAATTGATGGATACCTTCCTTCGCATCTCTTCACCGAGTAGGGCACCCACCACGTCTTCAGATTTCAAAACAATAGAAGTACTACCGATAGCCATAACAAGAGAATCCCACGAATCAGGCAAAGAACAAAGCAAGATCTGACATTTCTCCTTCTCGTCCATCTTAACACCGACGGATACTAATTGAGCCACAATCATATTGAATGCTTCTAGGTGGTCTGCAATTCGTCCACCCTCTTCCATCTTCAAGGAATACAATTTCTTTCTTAAGAAAATTTGATTTAATAAAGATTTCACTTGATACATCTCACCAAGCTTAGTCCATAGCTTCTTTGCAGAGTTCTCTTCATGGACATTGATTAGAACAGAGTCTGCCAGGCACAGTTTGATTAGACCCTTGGCTTTTCGGTCCATAACATCATACTGAGCTGCCGCAGTAGGATCTGAGGGCCTTTGGACATTCGCATCAACAGCATCCCAAAGATCTCGATCTATTAGCAGATCTTCCATCTTCAGCTTCCACATCTCAAAATTACTTCCATTAAATTTCTCCACCTCTATTCTCCCTGACGAACTCGCCATCTGAATATTCCTGCAACAAGATCAAAAAGTGTCTTCTGCACAAGCTCCCACTCAAATCTAGATTAGTTCAAAAAACCCAACTGCCCACAATTGAAACCAAAGGTGATCAGGCTCTGATACCACTTGTAAGGAAGTTAAGTAGCGGAAACAACTTCCTACACTAACCTTGAGAGGAGGGTAATGCAAAACTTTTTCAGATCATTACAACAGTTACAGAAAATAGAAATAGATATAATAGCAATCATACCACAACACAATGATTTACGTGGGGAAAACCCTTTCGGGAGAAAAACCCCACCCTCCAAAAGCAGCTCAATATTTTATTCAGCAATCAAAAACAGATTACAAAATACTTGCAGAGCAAGCTCTTCGCAGGAGTACCACTAATCAGAGATTCAGAGGCAACTCAATAGCCATAAGACTCTTACACACAACCTCTATCTCACACACCTCATAAATAGGAGATACAATACAAGAAACCGTCAAACGGTATTACAAAACCATGGGCTAAAACCACCCAATAAGGTGTAGCCGACCTTATCTCCCTTCTAGATGCCCTATGACATGTTAAAGCACACATCAACACGTGTCGCTCCCTTTTACAGCTCATTTATGTATTCGATACAAATTATTTTTCCTATTTCAGGAGTACAAACTTCCGGAGGCCATAACTTGAGAACCGGGTGTCCGATTGACGAACCGTTTGAAGCGCCGGAAAGCTCGCGAAGTGCTCTATCACCTCGTAACCGGCTTCGCCGGTTACGGCAACTTTTCAGGGCGTTTCGGAGCCTCTAAAGTCCCCAAAATTAAGTTTAAACATTTTATTGCACCCCTCCAAGACGAAAACTTTAATATCTTCAAAACTAGTTGTGACCTTGCGACGCAACTTTACCGGAATGCTTATCTAGCCAACCAGAAACTTCAGGGAGAGTTTCGCACCATTTCGTGCTCAAATAAAAACTTACTATAAATAGTAACCTCGCATAAATGCAAGGTTGAGACACCATTTTTCCCAACAATTTTAAACATTCAAAACATTCAAGACCAAACAGCAAAACATTGTGTCTTTTGTGTCTTCAAGTGTATGCAAAACATTTTTTTTACATCAAACAACACACTTTTCTTGGAGTCATTTTGAGTCTAAACGCTTGCAAACATTGAGTCCTCATCAACATTGTGTCCTCTTGTCATGAAAAATAGTCAAACATTCAGATTTGGTCACAACAAAACAACGTCATAGATTGGAAAAATTGCACAAAATTTGCAAAAACGCATCTGTGTCGGGCATAATAGCGTCTGTGTTGTTTAGCCACATCTGTGAAGGGCAGAAACGTGTCTGTGTCCACAAAATCAATATCACACTTTGCAAAAAATCTCAGAAGCACGTCTATGTTAAATAGAGCTGCGTCTGTGTCGGGAAACCGCATCTGTGAAGTATACAGGCGCGTCTATGTCCAGAATTGAAAAAAAAAAAAGTTGTTACAGTCCAGCGAACAACACAGTCAGTTTTGGAATTCTTGAGCTTCCTAGGTCATTTCTCCAGGGTTTCATTTAGCATTCAACCTGTCCTTGGGTCTCACAAAGTCAATCATTGCTTTACATCTCACTTTACATTCACAATTGTCTAAATTTGAGTCAAAAGGTCACTTGCTTGTCCTCATCATACTTTCTCAACACACTACATATAACAACACTTTACTAAGTGGTCCCTCATCAAGGTTTCCTACCTTTGGGTCTCATTTGGTCTTACTTAGAGTCAAGGTCAACTTACCTCATCAAGAGAAACTATCCTCTCTTTGGAAGCCACACCTACTCTACTACATACATACTTGGTCTTACACTTTGGACATTGCAAGTACACCTTAGATTCATTTACATTCCATCCAACTCTTAGTCTTCCATACTCTTTCCATTTTTCATCTAGTCTCACACATCTTGGTCAAGACCTAGTTCATGGTTGAAACCCATCTTCAAAAATCTAGGAGAGAAACTAAGGAGGCTCAAGAGTCCGCAAACATGAGTTCTTATGAGTATGACAATGATATCTTTTTCAATTCTGATCATACTACATTACCTGACATGGATACCTATAGAAACATTCCCAATGTTGAGAACATGGACACTATAAACAACAATGCTACACAAAATGACAATGTAGACAACTTTTCAGTACATTCAGCAGATGTGGAACAATCCATTATGAATCCCCATTTCAATCGATTGGTTGAGGAAACAATGAGGAGGGATAGGCAATACTTCTTACAAATGATGGCACAAAGTGGAGCCAAGATACCTCATGATTTTGACATGTCTCAAATAATGGAAAATTGACCTTTGCAACAACCTCACCCCAATATGGATCAAAGGAGACCTAATAGTGGAGGAAATAGAGGACCACACATGGTACCTGAATCACCATCAGCTTTGCTTCAAAAACCAGAGGTCCCACAGACATATGGTCAAGCATATGTACTCACTTTCATAGACCATTATGGAAGTCTTATGCAGACAGATATGCTCAATCACATACCAATGCTAAGGATCAACCACCAAAGCAATTGGATATTCAAAGGCATACTCAAAATTTGGACACAAGGAAACCTCATGTCAAATTTGGGGGCAACACAATAGAACATGACATGCCTGTAGAATATGGTATACATGCACAAAATAGATATGGTGTTCCTCAACATGAATCTATACCAAGTGGTCCATATATGCAGCATCACTATAGACCTCCTCCATATGAACATGTGTATGATCAATATAATCCATATATGCAACATGCTCCTCCTCCAATTGGTGCCTAAAGCATGGGGTATGGTCCAAGAAGTTGATCTCCACCTAAGAGCAGTTTGGAACAACAAATCAGGGACTTACAAAAGAAAATGGGGGGCATAAATACACCGAAGCCAACATACACAATGAGAGACACATGTCCTTATCCATTTGACAAGAGCATTCCAATGCCTCCATTTCCTACACATTTTGTGACGCCTAAATTTGATAAGTATAGAGGAAAAGGGGATCCTAAGGTGCACATAAGATAGTTTTTCATAGCTTGCATTGAGGTAGCAGCAGAAGAGACATATTTCATGAGATTATTCACACAGAGCTTAGGCGATCAAGCTATGGAATGGTTCTCCCAACTTCCACCTGGTATTAAGTCATGGGGTGATCTAGCAGAGGCATTTATTCAACATTTCTCCTACAACATAGAGACAGACATATCAGTCACTACTTTGTGCAACACCAAGCAAAAAGAGGGAGAGTCTTTTGCATCATTTTTACAAAGATGGAGAAATCTAGCCAACATATGCTCTTGTGAAATTCCACAAAAACAAATGGTAGAGATGTTCACACAAAATGTTAACAAAGACATTGGCTATGATCTAAGGAAAGCTTGTTTGTCCACCTTCAAGGATGTCATTGAAAAAGGCTTAGCGACAGTAAAGGTCTTAATTGAACAAGGAGTTATTAAGATATTCAAGGAAAACAAAGATGACTTTAAAGGAAAAGACAAGCCAAGATTTTGGAATAAAAACAAGAACACAGTCAATGATGGTGTTGTTGATGCCAATACACTGCGACCCAAATTCATTTTTTCTGGATCAAGTTCTACAAACAATCAAGTGAATACTCAAACAACTTCTAGATCATGAAGGAAGTACACCCCATTGGGAGAACCACTTGAGTCAGTTTTCAAGAAGTTAGTGGCAAACAAGGTGATCACAATTCCAAATTTCCTGCCATATGAACCAAAGGTCAAACCAAATTGGTGGAATGATGACGAGTATTGTGAATTTCATAAGAGCAAGGGTCATAAGATAGGAAATTGTCATCGACTGAAGAACATCATACAAGATCTCATTGATAGAGGTGACATTGAAATTGAGGGACATTCATCTAATCAAGAACATGAGATGTTTAAGGAACCATTCCCAAAACATGACAAAGGAAAAGCTAAAGCCATAGATGATCAAACCAACTATACCAGAGCATCCTACAACTATGATTCAACTATCAATCACATCTCGATGGACAATTACGTCTCTACCATTATCATCAAGGACAAAAACCCTAAGAATTCTACCCAGAGACCCATGATTGTCTTAAAAGGCATTGGATCTTCTTCTGAACCTACCTCTGAATGTCATGTTACAACCCGTCGAGGTAAATTTACCTTGCAAGGTGCTCCAGCCAAAAACACCCCTTCTTCATCAACCAAGCTTGAGTACGACCTTGTAGAACTATTAGGGAAGACACCCGCGCTCATCTCCATTCTTGAGCTCCTACGCATATCCCCCGCACATAAATCTATTCTTGACCAAATCTTGAGAGACACTACCATTCCTACTAATCTGAACATGGACCAATTTCAAGCCATGGTGGGATACCTTTCTATTCCACACTCCCTTACTTTCACAGAAGTCGATAACACCTCCGTAAGTCAACCACATAATGCACTGTTACACATTGAAGCCTTCATACACAAACATCGAATAAAACGAGGCCTAATAGATGGAGGAGCAGGTCTAAACATTTGTACATTGAGCACTATTAAACAATTGGGATATTCTGATAAAGCTATGAATTCTACAAACAAAATCACCATCAAGGCATATGACGATGAAGAGCGTTCATCCAAGGGCACAGTCACCTTACCTCTCAGAGTTGGGCCAGTTACAAAGGATGTGGTTTGTCAAGTCCTAGACCTAGATCTCACATACAATATATTACTAGGACATCCTTGGATTCATGAGATGAGCACAGTCCCATCTACATATCATCGATGCATCAAGTTTCCACACAATGGAGTTGAAGTGACCATCAAAGTTGACCCAAATCCATTCATATATTGCAACAATCTATGACCTAGATCAGAAATAACAATCCCAATCAATCGAGAAGCTATTCCTTCATCAGCATATGTGGATCCAGAATCCTTGAAAGCTTCTACATCAAAACAAGCAGAGCACAAAGAAAACTTCAAGTTTAAAGACATGGGATGTGGTAAGTATATATTTCATGTTGACCAACTCTCATTATCTCCTAAGGTATTTAGTCAACAAGAACAACCTACAAACAATTTGCAATGCCAAGGAATTTGGTGTGAACCACCTAGTGTTGTGGCTACTAAGTCTAAATGCAAATCTCCTCTAGTGGTGCAAGCATCTCTTGATATCAATAGTCCTAAGAGTGGTTCCAGAGAAGAATCTATTGAGCGTATTGCTAGCCCTCTTGAGAACTCACATAGCCTTACCATTTCATCTACTCATTCCATCTCCACTCCTCTCCCAAACTTGGATCAACCAGAATCACAAAAGCCCTTAGTCATTGGGGATCAAGAATCAAGCTTTGAAAAGAAAAATTTAAAAGTCAAAAATAAAGAAAAGTGCTTTAGTCCAAATCAAAATCAAAAGCTATTGGACTCTACAAAAATAAAAGTCAAGGATAAAAATACTATGAAAGAAAAAGAACAAGAGTTCATCTCCCCTACTACCAAAATAATTGGGGGCAAAAGTTCTACAATTTCAAGTAAAAAAGAACACTTGTTGATCCTAAGTCTCCATCATGCTATCCTACTTTCACTTCTTTTCACAGTCATAAGCCTTCATAACTCATCTACTTGTTCCACACATCCTTTTCCTTCTGGTGATACATCATGGACCTTTAATGGAGCTTCCTCAAAGGACTTTGTTATCAGGGATGCCCAAACTTCTTCAGGTGACATGCATATGGGCCTGTGTAGTCCACACACTAGTAATTCTATCGCAATTCCTTCATCAAGGAAGACAAACACTCAAGCTACACATCATTCAATCAAGGAATAATGTAGTTACAATCACAAGGTAAAGCCTCACACATTTGAGGTAGGGGACTTAGTTCTTAGAGAAAATCCCAAAAATCAGCAAGACAAAGAGAAGAAGGGCAAGTTCGAACCAAACTGGCTTGGTCCTTACATCATCATAGCAGCATATGGATCTGGTGCATATCAACTCTCAACTACAGAAGGTGAACCTTTGGAGGATCCTATCAACAACATGCACCTTCGCAGGTTCTACACATAGCTCTTCAGAATATCCTAATTCAAAAAATACAAAAAAAATCAAAAATTTCAAAAATACAAAAAAATTCAAAATTTTCAAAAATACAAAAAAAAATCAAAAAATTCAAAAAAAATAAAAATTATAAAACAAAAACAAAAAAAAATTGAAAAATCAAAAAAAGTAAAGAGAAATAATTTCCTCCAACAGTGAAAACCACTTTGGTGGTGCCCTGGGAAAGTACCATGGTGAAAACTGGGTCACCAACGCCATGTGTAGAGACATTGCTCCTCCCTCCTTCAGGATTCACTTTCATCCTTTCACTTTGCACACACTCACAACCTATTCATTCATAATAAACTTACTCATTCCTATCATGGCTTGTTATTGATCTACCCAAGATTGGTTAGCCATTCATAATGAACCTCCCTTTTCACCTCCCTTTCCATCCATAATAAATCAGATCCTATTTGTGGCTAAGGCAAAATCCTACGTCTAGTAATGGGTGTTGAACTAAGAACATCACATGTTTCGAGGAGTACAGTTTCTTCCAGCTTCCTTCAGTCTATCTACGCACAATCCGCAATAAAGCAACATCTGCATCACAAATCCGCAATAAAGTTTCGTCTTCTCCGCAATAAAGTATCAGTTTCATGGATTCAGTCAGTTTCAGATGAGACATAGTAGCAACAATGGGCTTCAACAAATCAAATCTTTCAACAGACTCAAACAACATATGGTTCAGTGCTATCTATCCTTTCTGTGAAAGTAAACATTGTGACCACAATCAAATAAGACTTATACAAGTGACAAGAGACACTAAGCTTGAGGACTACATTGGATGTTGGTGTCGAGTCTTGGTTTTCTTTTGATTTTATCTTTTGGTGGCATATCTTTTAGCTTTTCCAGGATGTCTTTGACTAGAGATTCTATCTCCAAGATGTCTTTGACTAGAAAGGCAAGGATGGGGTATCATCACCTATTTGTATTTGCTGTCTATGGATTGTCTCTTAGTAATGATATGACTTGTCCAAGGATATGAGGACACTATGAGTCTAGTGTGAATTGGGGCATTCCTTGTTTGTGACTGTCTTATCTCCATGCAAACAGGCACAATGACTTTCTGGGTCAAACATATGCCTCGATTGTCATAACCTATCTTGCCATAATAAAGCTCAATGATGATAACGCACAAGAAGCTCTTTCACTTTCATATCTTTTGTCTTCCATTCCCCTTTCTTGATTGACTTCCATCGTCCTTCTCGAGTCCGCGTAGCCTGCTATCACATGACTGAGTATAATGACACACCAAAAACATTTGCATGTCATGTAGTTACACTTGCATTACCACATATAAGCATTTCATACATACAAATAGATATTACAAATGCATCACATCCTGCACACAACAACTGTTAGCACAAATTACATTTTGCATTATCATATTCATTTGCATTACATACATTCACATTTGCATCATGCATACACATATAAAACATAAAAGAACAAAAATATTGCATTGCCTCATATACATATTTGCATCCATAGCATAAAACAAACATCACATAAGAACATCTCATCGCATAGGTACACATGCATATAGCTGCCACAAAAAATGAATCATCTCATATATATAATCCAAAAAGTGTCATGATACAATGATGTCAAAATCATATGGCTACAAAAGCACCCGCAGGTGTCTACAATACAAAAATGGTACAAAACTGATACAAAGGGAGCCCTCTATGGCTATGATGAACTCCCTCCCTCGGAGCCACCTGGCCTCGACAGAATCTAAGCCCCTGAAGGACCCGCCCCAAGATCATCCTACCTATGCCCTCTATCTGGTAGTGGCGGAGGACCCATAACCCCACCACTCAATGCCTGTCTCCTCCGGCTCCCTCCCATAGCTGTCGCTGTATGCGACAGTCTATGGAAGCTCCTCACCCGCTGATCTGCTGGCACTGTACCATAGTAGAGGTCCCTCCAGTAGGCTATCTCCTCCCCTGCCCGCAGGACATAAGCATATCCTACCCCTGTATCCTCCGCTTCCTGTCTCCCGGCCCTCAATGCTATCTCAGCCTCTGTATAGCACTGGATAGCCTGATCCCGCTCCCGCTCAGTATCTCTAAGCCTCATCCTGAGCCGATCCCTCTCCCTCTCCAGCTCTTGGATCTCATATGCCTGACCCTGGCAGATCTCTCTTAGCTCTAGCAACTCATCCTCCACTAGGTCAGCCCCCTCTGCCTCTGCTTGTGGCTCCCCATCTGCGAGTGCCTGCCTCTATGCCTGTACCTGTACCTGTACTAGTGCCTATACTGGTACCTATCTCTATCCCTGTCCCTGTATCTGTACCTGCTTGGGACCCTATGTTGCTGGCACCTGTAAAGGCAATCCACCATGACCCCTCACCACTCGAGCCTGCCTCTCCTCTCCACCCTCCCTCCGCGGTGCAACCTGCCTCTCTCCAACTACTCCCCTCCTCCTCCATCGGCCTCTGCCCCCATCACCTCCGCCATCCTCATCATCACCACCACCATCTCCCTCCAATGCCTCTCCTGGATCTGTCAATCGTGGGAACAGATGCTCTGTCCAATAGGCTGTGTACTTGGCATCCATGTTGGCGTCCTTGATCTCTGGCCACATGTCCCAGGGTAGGGGCATCATCTCTACCGATTGTGTCACTGCCTGATCATATGACAGCAACGGCCCAAACTATGCCTGATCTCTAACTGTGCAGGCATACATGCCTAAGCCCCGAGGCATCCTCTGAATCCGGCCAAACTGTCGGCCAACCCTATCCACCAGCTATCTCTCTAGCACATAGGGCATCCGCCCAATCAAGTACCTACTCCAGAAGGTGTAGGGCAGCTCAACTGCATCATCCTCCCACTCCTCATAGCCCAGATATGATCTCCATATGACCACATCAATGTCGTCCAACACTCGCCGCCAGTGATCCAACCTGCCAATTTGTGGCTGTGATGTGATCATATCATATAAATGTACAAAGCTACATCCATGACCCCTGCCCCTGAAGTGTATCGGTCGGGTAACCAGCAGATGCTCGTAGGCCCATACCTGCAGCAATGTCACTCCATAGCCCAATCCTACGGATCCATGGTACACAAACTGATGAAGCTCATAATACAAATGGGCCAGCATACATGGTCCCCAGGCATATCGGGTGTGCTGTGTCACCACTGTCTCCAGTGCTTCTCCCCAGCCCACAGCCAACCCCCGTGTCGCCCTATCCGGACATAGGAACCCATTGATAGCTCCTCCTATCACTATCGGCAATGCCAATCCTATGGCTGTCATGGTGTCCCATGCCACGTGTCCTGCCCTCATCTCTAGTCTAGTGTCCTGGAACACCCGTCTCAAGGCCTCTCTGTCTCCATCTCAATCGTATGGGATCAGCTCCCCATCGATCGGTATCTACAATATCTTGTACACATCCTCTAGGGTGACTGTCATCTCACCCATTGGTAAATGAAACGTGCACGTCTCAGAGTGCCATCTCTTAGCCAGCGTAGTCAGCAAACCCATGTTTGCCCAAAACTCAGGCACATACAGCACATGTCTTAATCCCATCTCCTCGATGGCAGCTCTGTCCTCGAACGACAACTCAGGTCGTAACCTCTACGTTGACGGGAATCTCTCCTGTGACTCCAGCATCGGAAAATACTCCTACAGTCAAGCAAATCAATCATGTCAATCATAGTGGCATTCACTGTTTATCACAAAATGCTACTTTCTATCTAAATGCATATGGTTATCTACCCTAGTGACACTCACTATTCATCACAAAGTGTTGCTTCTACCCTAGTGATACTCACTGTTCATCACAAAGTGTTGCTATTTATCCTAGTGGTACTCCCTGTTCATCACAAAATACTACGTGTGTGACACTCACTATTCATCACAAAGTGTTACTCACATTTGCACTCCCTGTTCATCACAAAGTGTTGCTTATATTTTAGTACTCCCTATTCATCACAAAGTACTCTATCTTGGTACTCACTGTTCATCACAAAGTGCCTTGATCTATCCTAGTCTTCCTAGAGGACCTGCTTGAGTGTATCCTCTCAGTAGCTTATCCAATCGACAGTGTATGTTCATCACAGAACTGCCGATTTGACCTTGAAGATGCAAATTCACACCTTCTCAAACGCAAATGCGCTTACATGACATAAATGCGCTTTCAGACTGCACAGACGCCCCTAAAAAACATAGATGCACCTGCTTTACACAGACGTGCCTATGCTCTGCACAGACATGCCTAAATGACACAAACGTGCCTTCTTGGCACAAACGCGCCTGCACATCACAGACATGGTCGCAATTGACACAGACGCGAGTCCAGACATAGACGCACCTGGCACAAACACAGACGCGCCTGGCACCAACGCAGACACGTCTAAACATTTTTTGACACTTTTTGGACCCTACTCTAAGCGCATTTATGACCCTATCTAGCATGCATTAATGACAAAAATTAAATGCCTCAAAGTACAAAGAGGTTTGGTGGTACTTACCGGCTCTCCTGCCTCTGCTGGCCTCTAAAATCAGCGAATGCGGTCGAATCTGTGAGTGAAAGCCATTGCTGCTAACTGCTCCTGCTCTATTTTTGCTCTGCAATATGCTCTTGTGGATGTGTAGAGGACAATGAGGATGTATTTTTCCCCGTGGTCTATCTTATAGCCTACCCTAGCCCTCGCCTTCATTTCCTGAGTCAGTCTTCATTATCTCATGACTCTGTCACTTTATCCGATCAGTCCATTCTATCTTGTCTTTCTTATCGAGAGATTGTCTGTAATCTTTTCAAACATTTTCATCCAATCTCTTGAGGGGGCATATCATTCCCATCTTGGGGCAACTTTGTATCAGTTCATCTTATCTTCTTTGAAACAACGCGACAAGCCGCATTGTCTCAAAGAGGGGCAAAATGTAGACACCCAAAATTGTCCAATCTAATTAAATAAATATTTTATTTATTTAATTATCTAAGCTTAATTCTTCTATTAATTAAATAAATCTTTATTTATTTAATTAATTCATTTATCCTCTTCTAGCCTTATTTCTCATTTAAATAAATACATTTATTTATTTAAATTATCCTTTTCCTAAATTAAATAAATATCTTATTTATTTAATTATCCCACTTCTTCTATTAATTAAATAAATCTTTATTTATTTAATTAATTCATTAACCTTTTCTACCTATGACACATGTCATTCATCTCTTAATTCATACCCTACCTACCCCTTTCATTATTTTATTATTTCTTTTACCTACCCTCTAATCATAGCCGACCTCCTTTTACACCTCTCAATCTTATCCCTCCATTTCATATTGTGTCTTCTATATAAGGAGATGCTTCCTTCATTATCAAACCCTAATGAGCTAATCATTCTATGCATCCTAACTACTTGAGCAATTGACTACACTACGATCCTACTTGCAACCACATTCCGTTCTTTGTTGAGCTCTTGTGCATATAAAATCTGAGAGCAAATATATCAAGCAAGATCAATGGAGATAGGAAGAATGGAGATCAAAACCCTATTGGACATGTGATGGTATAATCTTTGTGATTTCATTTGATTTGCATTGTCTTAGGTAATCTTCATATGTTATGGTGGATCTTTGTTGTTGTTAGGCTAGGGTTTTGTGGTTGAATTCATTTAGCCTTTCAATATTGTTATTATTGTTATCCATTTTCACCATATACAGGTATTGTCCTAGACCTTGTTTAAAGAGAAACATGTGATAGTGCACATGCCTAAGGAAAACTCTACAAAATAGTGAGCAGCAAGACTATCAAGAATAGTATTTCAGCCTTAGGCATACATAGCTTGAGGAGAGAATGATTAACAAAGAAATCACTTACAAAGATATATCTAGTCATAAAAGATAATAATCTGAGTTGGAGACATGAGAATATTGTAGAACACAAAGGAGACAGTGCCATCATAAGGTGTATACTCCATTTCAAGGCTCCAAACTTAAGGGAAATACAAGGAGATCCCATCAATGCCAATTGTAGTCCATAAATGCCTTGTCGCAAAGAAAATCAAAGACAAAGTATAGTAATAGGTCATACATGAGACAAGATGGATTTTAGGTAATTTAACAGCTAAGTTACTGATTCGGGTACGCATACGGATATAGAATCAGGTATGAATTCATGGAATTAGCAAAAAATAATCCTTGGGTATGGGTACAAGTACGTCCATACACACACACACACACACACACATATATTTATATGACATAAAATCTACTCCAATGATATATAAGCAACTAAGAGAAAATGTAATCTTGAATTTATTTAGTTTATGACAGACTGAAATGAAATCAAAATAAACACTCATACAGTGAATTGCATAGATGCAGAAACTGATTTGATTAATGATGCTCAATTAGGTCTTGAAACCCTTGGAAAAAATATTGACAATACCAGATCTAGTCATCAAGATAGTAAGATGACAAAATCTAGTGATAGATAATGCCACTATTGTTGGCATTATGATGGCCATTGATATCAACTGGTATAGGATGGTTACCGGTATAAGAAATGTTTGTGTTGTACTATTATTGTTGCATACTTAATGAGATGTCTTTGATATTCACTTGTAAGTGAGGATCAGTCTTTTAGCACAAAGACCTTTGGAGTCACCGGTACACAAGTTAGTGTTGACTTGTGCAAGGACTACAGGCTAGTATAGGATATGTTGGTAGGGCATTGTTTCCAACTGACAAGTGAGTTAGTGGCAACCAGCAATCGATATGTTGAAGGATGTTTGGATAAGAAACAACACGACTCCCACCGGATAAAGAAGTAGTCACCATAAGAAGTAGTTGACATGATGATGCAGTCATAGGAGTTAACTTAGACTAAAGTTTAGTAGTCTTATGCATGATTGGATCTCTCTAGACAGACAAGTGATTAGTCTGCTTAGTGATTAGTGACCGATGGCAGAAAATAACAAAGTTACACTAGTGAGCCAGTGATACAGGTTGAAGGATGATATCCACAGAGAATCTCAAAGTAGTGACTGGTAAGTTGGATGCGATGACCAAAGGTGAGTCAGTCATGGTGAGATCTCATCAAACAAATGGATAGTGAAGTCTACAACAGTTAACAACCAGTTAAGGTGAGATTTGTGTGGATTTTCTGGTTCATATTAAAAAGACAGAACACAACCCAGAGGTTGGTGAAATTATGAATTGTAGAGGCACTCAAGGATGAGTTGTTGATGAGATTGATGGAGAGCACACAGAGAGAGTGCGGGAAGATTTGAAAAGATATAAATTTCAAATCTACCGAGTTTTAGGTGTAAAATGATTAAGGAATCAGCGGGTATGTGTTGGCGAAATATGGTATAAAGGTTTTTGGTGAAAACCAAAATGATTGATCAAAAAAATTGCAAAGTGTAAATCCTGTGAGAGGCGATCTAAAGTGTAGAGTGAAGAATGAGGAAGTGCTAAGTGATTTAGCAGAGCAGAGTGTGTGTGAAGTAGATTGACGGAGTGTAGAGCTAAGGGTATGAGTAGAGAACTGGTATAGTGCAGAGCAAATACAACCGGTGCAGATAGAGTATGAGTTTCATTGTGATCTAATCAAGTTATCAGTAGCTATTCCAGCAGATCAACTTCCTATTGCTTTCTAACCATTGCAACTCAAAATCCCTTAACTAGGTGGACTTTAACAGGTCCCTTTGTAAAATCCCTTAACTAGCTGACATCTTAATTGATGATCCTAAGACCTCTAATAGGGTAAAGGTCCTAACAGGCCTTAAAGAAAGTCCCTTAACTAGGTGGCACCTAATAGTTTCTTTGTAATCTCCTAACAGGGATGGATCCTCACCAGGTGTACTCCAGAAGAGTGCAAATTTTGTGAGTTTCTACTCACACTATGGTTTTCTCCCATTTGGGTTTCCATGAGATAAATCATGGTGTTATTGTGTATCTATTCATGTATGAATGTTCTCCTACAATAATTGTTTGTATTGTTGAATATTAAGTTAGTGCAGACTTGAGTAAAAAAAGGGTTTTAATTCAATAAAACTAATAAAGTATTGATTCACCCCTCCCCTCTCAACACTGATTCGAACTAACAATATTGACAATACCAGATCTAGTCATCAAAATAGTAGGATGATAAAATATAGTGATAAATAATGCCATTATAACTATTGGAAGATCTCTGAGCTGATTACTAATCAATATGATAACCAATTGACCAATAAGAAATCACTAATAGCAGTTTCACATCGTTATGACAGTATGAAGAAATCAACAAAAATAGAAAAAAAGATCATATTGCACTAATGATGACAGGCTGTGTATTTATGAGAATTGCAATTTAAATAGCAGTTTGGATTAGATCACACACCTTACAAAAGGTTGCAACATATATGACATAGCAATTTAAATTGTACACTTTGCAGCCAGCACCACTTTATTAATTTGCCCCAAAATTAGGCACAACAGATGATGAATAATCACTAAGGACCCAGCCATGTAAGGACCTTGGAGGAATCTAAGGGGAATTAGGCTCAGACCAAGACCCCAGCAGAATCAGAATCAGGATCGAGGGGTTTTAGTGAAGAATCAGTAACTTAGTTTAACAATCAGTTTCTAGTAGTTCCACCTTTTATGCATGCTCTTTCTTCAAATTCGACCCAAAATAAACTCAAAATGAACAAAATGAGGTAGTGTGTCTATTCAAAAACAAAATGAACAAATGTTAAGGAATGAACAGAGAAAGTGTGTCTATTCTAGAACAAAATAAACTCGCAAAACCAATGAGGCATGCATTCACTTGTAATGTGGAACTATCTCGTAGAAGCATGTTCACAACCTGCAACACTGAATATGTAACCTACAAACAAGATGCTTACCATCAATAAGATTAATAGTGGAGCATAATGAAATATTGAAAAGTGTGTTACCTTATTGAGCTTCTCTTTGTTTCAAGAATAGTTTAATATTCTCTACTTAATAGGACCAACCACATGAAGGTGGAAGCTCATTTGGCCCCTCTCCCCCCCTAATATCACTCTAAATTCCTCGTTACCATCTAACATTCTTTCATCCATTAATGAAACATAACATTCATTCATTATCACGTAACATTCATTAACACATAACATTCATCAACATTCATTAACACATATCATTCATTAACAAGTAACATTCATCAACATTCATTAACACATATCATTAATTAACACATAATTAAATTCATTAACACATAAAATCTAGTTGTTAACATATAATAAGATTACAATCATTTTTATTTTTTCTTTCTTTTTGAATCTTGGAGGTAAAGACTAAGTGGATGATCATTGTCTTCATCATTTGTCCCCTCTTCAGTTCTTTTGCCCTCTGCTCGTGATCTAGTTAATGTATGCCTAATCCTATACTCACAATGAGGACGTGTATGCAAAGGGGGGTCCATTGCAATAACAAAGAAATGGGTTAAATTCATAAGTTTTATTATTATTGTTACAAGTATTTCATTAATTAAAAGAAAATTACAAGGGTTCTCTTTACCTGATGGGGCCACATCATCTTCTTGATCATTTTGTCTAGCCTCATCCTCAACATCCTGAACACCCTCTAAATCCTCTGGAGTTGAAACATGAAAGGTTACATTAATCAATACACTAATT
This sequence comes from Cryptomeria japonica, assembly GCF_030272615.1. Classification (NCBI taxonomy): domain Eukaryota; kingdom Viridiplantae; phylum Streptophyta; class Pinopsida; order Cupressales; family Cupressaceae; genus Cryptomeria; species Cryptomeria japonica. The sequence continues at coordinate 823,993,658 of NC_081409.1, forward strand.
GAAATTAAATTCATTTAAAGGAATAACGGTGGTCATCTTTACCCGGTGGAGCCCCATAATGTTCCTAATGTTGTCTACCTGGATCATGCTTAACTTGCTCACCACGTTTTACATGCTCTAAAATAAAAATAAAAAAAGGTTACATTAATTACTACACCAATTTCAATTAAAGATGTTTAATTGTAATAATCATTACATGCTCATCCTCAACATCTTGGACACCCTCTAAATCCTTTAGAGTTAAAACATGAAAGGTTACATTAATCAATACACCAATTGAAATTAAATTCATTTAAAGGAATAACAGTGCTCCTCTTTACCTAGTGGGGCCCCATCACATTCTTGATGTTGTCTACGCGGATCATGCTCAACTTGCTCACCATGGTCTACATGCTCTAAAATAAAAACAAAAAAGGTTACATTAATTACTACACCAATTTTAATTAAAGATGTTTAATTGTAATAAATCATTACATAAAAAAAATTGTTTAGCATGTGAATACCTCCAGTACTGGAATGCACACCATGACCTTCATCATGTGCAGGTTGTGTTCTACCCTATGCAGCTTGCATTCCAATGTCATGTGCATTGTTATGATTGCTTGATTATTTAAAATAAATATAGTCACATTATGCTGGAAATTAACATCAAATAGATTATTTCTCAAGTATTCAATTTTAAATAATTTTCATTTAGCTTATTTACATGATTGACGAATGCACTGGATTCTTTTGTTTTCCCACTCAATCCTTTTAGACATTCAGCCACGACTCTATAGCCCTCCCGAAAGTCAATTTTCATGTCATCTTCTGTGGGCACTCTATTAATTTAGAGCCCTGAATTTTTTGCTTAGTATCATGAATTTTGCTTGTATTATATAATGATTAAAAAATTTATTTGCAATTTATTATTTTTATGCGATATTTAATTTATTGATACTTACAATTCGTGCGACAACTTTCATATAACCACTAGAGCCGAGTTTGTGTTGCCCATGCTTTTCTAGTCTTGCCTTAATTGCTTTTCATGTGTCGATAACTCTATGAAAAGTTTGAAATATGTTAAATTATATAAATATAAAGAGTAATTAGTATATAATTACATTCTTAATAGTATCACATACCTTCTTTTGTCTGGTGTTGTATTTCCTTTTTTCCTTTCAACTCTCTCATTTGCATCCAAAATCAGGTCCTTCCACTTCCTCTCTTGAATCATGGGGGGATGCTTGTACTTTTTGTTCTTCTCTAAATGTGTCCTATACTGGTCCCTCACATACTTTAGATGTTTTCTAGCTTGGTCAAGGACCTTGCTTTTCTCAAATCTGTCATTTTCAAACAACCTAACTAAATGGTTTATGAGCTCATCTTTTAAATTTTTTTCTTGTTCATTCCACCATTTTATGTACGGTGGGCCCAAAGATCTCCTATGTAATTTCATTAAGATTTTTATAAAAAATATCATTTCCTGCAAACAAATCATGGGATGATTAGTCCAAAATGAGTGATCAATGCATAAATTACAATTACTCTATATAGCTTAATAATTTTAAAGTACCTAGAACCTTCTCTATCTTTATGGGAAGCAAATCTTCGGTCACAATAAATGTGATCGACAACATTCTCGTACTAAAAATATGGGAAGATCCATGAAATGCTACTATGGTATCACCACTAGTGGCCTCTGCATCCTCATGTACATGTCTTGCTATAGAAACTGAATCCACTATGAAATGCCCCCAAGAAAGAACACTTTAAGGGAAATAAATACATAACAAAAGAGAGAGAAAAAGAGGGATCTACCAACTCCAAGGTCAATATGATATGCATTATTGGATGTCTGCATGCTGCATGTTTCCGATATTGGAGTTGGCAATATAGGTGGAGATGGTGGGATATGATGAGGCGGCATTTGCACAAGAACATGGACATCACCTGAAAAATAATACATTAAATATATGAGCAATAACATAATGGTGCAGGAGCACCAAAAGCACAATGAGGAACTAGGACCAATTTTCTAAAGTAGTAGTTTTAATGTATGGAACATGGACATCACCTGAACTACTTGGAGTACCCTGATCATGGCCACCATCTTGATGAGGATGCACTATTTCTTGTAAAAATAATACATACATATATTAGTTCCTGACATAAAAGAGTATAAAATATAAACCATTTTTTAACTTATGTTATAATTAAATATTATATTACTGCTTACTTGCATGTTTTGTGCTCTCTGCATCAATTCTTACAACCTCTCTTTTATCGCATAAGTTTGAGGGACTTGGTATGCCAGAGCAATAATTTCTCTATTAACATTTTTTGGGATCTTTCTCATCGTTCCGATAGGGTCTGTGGAATATGTGTTGTCATCATCGCATAATAGTGAGTCCACCACTTTATTGTCATCAGGTAATGCAGGTTCCTTTCCCCAAACATCCGTCTATGACAAGAATATTAGTAACATTATCAAGATTACTCGAAAACCCTTAAGAAAAGAACATAATAATATAACATTTTTCTTCTATCTAATTTGTACAATTACAGTGAGGTTTACCTGCTGGATAGAAGGGATGGGAGCTACATTCCTATCTGTGCTATGTGGCGGATGAATGTCACCATGTGACAAAGATTAAATATAGAAAAAACATTAGAGAAATCAAACCAATAGATAGCAAAAAAACTTAATAATAAAATGGTATATTAGAGTCATTAACTGAAGGTTAGTTCAAATGGTATATAGTATGTACCACCCCATGATAGTAACTGTAGATACCCAAAATTGTCCAGTCTAATTAAATAAATATTTTGTTTATTTAATTATCTAAGCCTAATTCTTCTATTAATTAAATAAATCCTTATTTATTTAATTAATTCATTTATCCTCTTCTAGCCTTATTTCTCATTTAAATAAATACATTTATTTATTTAAATTATCCCTTTTCTAAATTAAATAAATATTTTATTTATTTAATTATCCTACTTCTATTAATTAAATAAATCTTTATTTATTTAATTAATTCATTATCTTTTTCTACCCATGACACATGTCATTCATCTCTTAATTCCTACACTACCTACCTCTTTCATTATTTTGGTATTTCTTCTACCTACCCTCTAATCCTAGCCGACCTCTCTTTTTACACCTCTCAATCTTATCCCTCCATTTCATATTGTGTCTTCTATTTAAGGAGATGCCTTCTTCATTGTCAAACCCTAATGCCTAATGAGACATCCTAACAACTTGATCAATTGACTACACTACGATCCTACTTGCAACCACATTCCGTTCTTTGTTGAGCTCTTGTGCATATAAAAATCTGAGAGCAAATATATCAAGCAAGATCAATGGAGATAGGAAGAATGGAGATCAAAACCCTATTGGACATGTGATGGTATAATCTTTGTGATTTCATGTGATTTGCATTGTCTTAGGTAATCTTCATATGTTATGGTGGATCTTTGTTGATTGTTAGGCTAGGGTTTTGTGGTTGGATTCATTTAGCCTTTCAATATTGTTATTATTGTTATCCATTTTCACCATACACAGTAACTTTATTTGTATCTATGCGATTCAAATTTTAATCAATTAGCAGCTCTTCCCCTACACTTACAAATACATGATTTCCCTCGCATGCCTCAAATATGCAATTGGGTATCTTATTAGTTGACCCAAGTCGTGTACTATTTATAAAACCTACAATATTCCTTGTTGCTTTTGGCCTTCTGTCAATGTACATAGCCACTCTTTTACTTTGATCATTATCTTTTCATTGTATACAATTAATTGAGTGCATACCTATGCATACTTTTTTTATATTGAACAATCTGCATCCAATTTTTATAATTGTAACAAGGTCTGACATACACCATCAATTTAGCAACTTTTTTGTAATGGACCTTTATGTCATCCATGGAAAATAGGCCCAAACCATGTAATGATGATGGTGCTATGCGATATATCCTCTCGTTAACAAAAATTCAGTATTTATTGGAGGAAGTTCCTTGGGTACCCATTGTTTTTGTAGATGTTTCTACCTCAAGGGCACCTCGATGTCGCCTATGCTCTCATCATCATAAGAACATGACCCCCCTTGAGCAAGAAAAAATTGCATGTGTTTATTGAATTTTATCTTAATCTTTTGACCTCTAGTTGATCTCCCTCTTTTAGATGCATTACATGTCTCACTTTCATCTCCTCTTCCTGAATTTCTCTCACTAGAGGAAGACAAATCTGAAAAATACCTATTTGGTGGTACCTGCACTCCATCAAATGAAGAAGTCAGCCCTAAATTTGATATTAAGATTAAAATTTGAATAAGCCCAACTGGGGCCTCAAGTGTTAATAACTGTATTAGATTTGTTGCATATAGGAGGGCCGAGAAGGTGGAATGATCTATAACATGTGGTTTCGATGAGAAAAAAAAATCAAAGTTTTGACAAAATATTGTTGCTAAAACCTGGTTTATTATTAAAGAGAAAGAAAGCAATAAATAAATGGTTTCTATAAGGTTTATTGACTTATACCTATCATTCCATGACACTATGCAGGATCTTCATCAAAGGGACAGGTTCCTGCATATGTAATTCATTTATCTTATGTTAGCTAAAAATTACATGATACGTATGCTAAAAATTATATATTAGACAACATGAACAATATGCAGACATCATAATCATTGTATTTTTTTTTTCCTTACCTTTCATTTATCTAGAAAGTGCAGGGTCCTCAACAAAAGGGTTGATGACGTCTATAGTCAATTACCCGTTTCCACCAAGCATGACAGAATCAGACAAAATATATACATATAATCAACAGCAACAATTGAGCATCATAAGCATTACATGATATGTATATTTTATCCAAGTCTATATTTTAAAAAGAATCTCAAAGATCATGGAAAGAAATAACAAAGCTCCTATGTGTGTTAGAGGTTTTGTTTAGTTTATATTGAATCCATTAAGCATATTATAAACATTTGTATCCATAATATGATGTACAAGTTGCAAATAATTGAAACTTGTACTACAGCCAAAGTTATCTCGATGAAAACACTTAGACAAAATGAGTAGTGCAAGGTCGGGATATCATATACCAATGTATAAGAATGATAAGTCGAAGTTGGATGCATCAGTGGAAGTCATATTGATCATTTCCAAGGAGCCAAGGAATTCATGTAGCTCGAAAAAACATATACTGATTATGGTCATCGGCAAAACATACACTAGCGGCAAAGTAAAAATATTGTCTTGTCGAAAGTCATTGAGGCTATTTGTAAGACTTATCCCGATGAACACAACCAAGGATAAAAGTGCATCGGTGAATGTTATAATGAAGAATGATCACCGCCATAGCCAAAGTAGTCGAGATGTGTCATTTTGATTCTCCCAGATGCCCGATGAAGTGATTGGTTAGAAGATCATCGAGAAAGATTATGTCGATGGAACATAATGTAGCGGGAAAATTTATGCCAAAGGAAAACATCATTGGGAAAACTATGCTTGTCTCCATGACACATTTGAAGTTACCTCAATGCCTGATGATATTATCGAGTTTACATATACTGATAAAGAAAAAGGAGTGTCATCGGCTTATGTTACCCCGATAGGAAAGATAAACTTTCTTAAAGGAAAAGGGATTTTTCTAATGGCACCAAAGATGAAGTTTCATCAAAGATACATACGCCTATAAGTCGTTGTCATATCAGAATTTAAAATTGAAATAATGAGCTTTTATTAAATGCTTGCATCAGGTAGATTTATTTATGGTTCACACGAGGTAGATTTATGAGAGGATCATCTTTACAATTTTTACACAGCAAAGGAATTGATAGAACAGAGAATTGAATTTCTGAGAGTTAGAGCAAAAAAATTTGATTGCAAAAATGGAGTCTTTGAGTTCCATGAGAAAGAAAAGAGTGATAAAAAGCTCTAAATCTAGGGCTAAGAAATTTAAGAAAGAACATGAAGCCTCGATTTGAAGACTAAACCAGGATATGATACAACAAATGCAAGCACCAGGACCTAAGTCTAGAAGATCAAAACAATATTTGTCGGGGAGGGACCAATTGGAAGATAAATAGAAAAATGTCGGAGATGTGTGGACCAAAGTGTGAGGATACAAATTATTCTTGTTTCACTACCTGAGAAGAGACAAGGAAATGCCACTATGCAACCCTTGGAAGACCAATTTGGGTAAGTTGATTGTCCCAAATGTGTTTGTAAGTGTGAAATTGCTAGAAACCCTAGTGAAAAACTATAATTTTGTGGGGTGGTATTTCAAGAGCCCAATGGAGATGACTTTATTAGGTTTTATGTTGGTACATTGATTGAAGTATTTAACTTGGATCCCAACCTTGATAAACCCTTGTCTTTCAAAGAATTGGAAGAAGAATACTTCAGAATGGATACAACATATACTAGGTGGAAGTTAGCAGGTATACTGACAAAATAGGATGGGCCACCATTCAACATTGAGTTATTCAGACATTACCTACAATATACTTTTATGTCTTGTGGGTAGTTAGGAGGAATTGAAGTTTATGATCTAATGAGTACTGGGTCGTTAATCTTAGCCTCAGATATCCAAATGTATGAGCCTAGACCATTTGGTTACACCTCTTATTTGGTAGAAAAATTACATAAGGGTTTCCTAAACCTTAGGGATAACAAAAGCCCTAATTTCAAGTTTTATTCATTGTTGATGCATTTAGTATTTTTTTATGGACATTTCATGGTTATGTGGCTTGAGGAGTTAGTGCTTAATACTAGAAATAGGGAAGGGGAGGAACAACTAGTTCAATTATGGGCTTCTATTTGGGACTCTCGTTATGTGAGATCAAACTAAATAATATTTGCAGAGTGGATAGCAAAACCATTATACAAGATGTACGGAGTTCCTTGTGATGGATCAATTTCAAATGAGATTAAGGCATTTTTAAGGCCTAAAGATTTTGATGATAGGCAAATTGTGAATCATAACTGTGGAGATTGGTACATGCACTACAACTTTACTTGTTTTAGGATCTATGGATTTAAAGGAAGCCCATACATGTTACCAAAATGTGTTCCTAATAGAATAGCATATTTGGAGATTGTAAGACAATTAAGTGTTTCAAATACTAAACACTTTGGTGATCAACATAAGAAGTCTTTCTTGCCTGGAACTCTTAGTTTTGGAGATTTCACAATTGTTTCTACAAAGGCATATGAAATAATTGACAGAAAGTTAATGGAGGAGTATAATTTGTTTGAACATATTGTAAGAAAAAACTATGATCCAGAGAGGTACATCCACTCCTGTAAGAAAAGACAAAATCTAGGAGGTTATTTGCACTTGAGTTTGGAAGCAGAAGACATCTTCAGAAATATGAAAGATGCAAAAGCACAAGAGGTAATTGATAATTTGAATAGAGATTTAGAAGAAAAGAAACAAAGGTTAATGGAAATGGAGACAAAAGAAGAGATGTCAGAAAGTGAACTAGATGAACATGAAGTTGTTTCTAGATATCGGGCAAAGGAACAAGAAGAAGAACCAAATAAAAATGAGCAAATTGTGACTAAGATGGAGATTCATGTAGATTCAAGGTTAGAAGAACATTATGCTTTTGTAGCAGATGATGTATTTGTGAAATCTAAATAATTTAAATCTTTTCTCTATAATTTCGAAGGTAGAAGGTTGAGAGAATCTATCCCACATATAACACTTGAAAAATGAGGCAGAGTTGTTGAAAAGGTTAAAGGAGGATATAGAAGTAGAGTCGGTTACAATGACTCCCCAAAAAGGGAGGCAATTACTTGTAGAAGCCAGAGTAATTTTTTTTCCAGGATGGGATTTGGGTGCATCTTTTATTTTTGATAGTCTATTACACTCTGACAATAAGGATTTGAAATTGGATATTCAAGGAGTAAATGATGTGTTTATTGAATCTAGATTTGACCAAGATGAGGAAGTCTTACTACTATGGGCATTGTATCCTTCGAATAAAAGGCCTAAAATTATTGATGTGAATAAGCATTTGGCCATATGATGAAATTGAATGTTGGGGAAATTGATCCCATTGTTTCAACAGACATTGGAGTCGACATTTCAAAGTTTAACAGAGCACAAATAATTAGAATGGTAAGGGAAAGAGATAAATGCAAAGCATTGTATGAGGAAACCATAAGAAGAAGTGGACAATTTGTGCCAATGATACTTTCCCCTGATAATTCAAAATGGAAAAATAAATGTGAAGAGCTACAACAAGAAAATCAAATAATTCTTAAACAAATACAGAATGTAAGAGTTGATACTGCCTCTTTTCTATTGAATAAAAGATTTGAAAAGTTGAAAGGATATTTGGAAGAGTTTTGGGTTGTTTTTTAAACGAATATGGACAATGCTATATCATATAATAGGATAAAGAAAATATTGGGAGCTAGACTACATGACAAGACTTTGGAAGGGACAAATGCTAAACAAATTGATAAGATCAAAAGGTTGCTTGCAAAACATGAGAAATTTGATGCAGAGTTACAAACTGAATATGATGAATGTAAAGACATAGTCCTGTTAGGATAACTGATGAGCAACTAAGAGGGGGGGTGTGAATTAGTTGTTAATAGATCATAACTTTTAATCCACTTAATAGCCTTTAAACAGATCAAGTACCAATAAAGCACATATAGATGCCAGTAGGAACAGATACCAGTAAACAATACAACTTAACAATTAAACAGATAATCAATGAAAAGCAACCATACCACATAACACCATGATTTGTATGTGAAAAAATTGGAAAGGGAAAAGCCACGGTGGGAAGCCTACCCATAATCAAATGATACTTTTGTAGAAAGTATGTGTTACAATGAGGGGCCTACACATGTAGGAAGGCACATTGCCTAGTGCGTACTGATCATTATAAATAGAGTCTCACTAACTACAGAGGTTAAAACCACCTCAAGATAAATGGACAACAATCCAATAAAGTGAACTGCCAGTGATAGCATATCCCATGCTTGATTACAATCTTAGTTAAGCTCAATACCAGAGGCCTTTGACCTCTTCCTTAATCCAATTGATCACCTATGATCAACCAAACCTCCTTCGCATATGATATTACATTCCAAGACCACAACACATAATCCCCATACCGCGATTTGCAAATGAGATCTCACATCATTTTATACAAACCCTAAGGCCTAAACTAATTAGGTTGGCCACCTAAAATATATTACATAAATCCATTTTACATTGATATGCCATGTCGGCTTAAGATCAAAACAATAATAACAAATCCATAAATCATCTTGAAACATCTCGGTAACATGTAGAGTACATGCTAGCATGATACCAATCCATAACTTAGATAGGTATCAGACCTATTCTGGGTCCACTACGCCAAAGCAATGTCTTCAAGCATTTGAAGCACAATCAAATAACATCTTTAGCATCTTGAAATCCATGTAGAAGCTGCACCAACACCAATTATGCATCCTGTCAAGATTCCTTAGTGAAAGCTCTATCGGTAGAGCCTTAAACCAATGTCAGTAAGGGTTTACCATAATGTATGATAGTATCCAATACGAAGCCAATACCAACTGACTAAAACATTCTCATGGATCATATAACACATGTAATCAAACATACTTCACTGATCCAAACATGGTGGAAGTGTACAACAGATAGTCTCTTATGTCGGTAACACTAGATCTTCTATCGGTAACCAAAACCTGTATGTCGGTAACCAACCATATCAGCTAGTGTTGACATCAATGACAAAACATCAATGCAACACATAATCAATTCATCCATAATACTAACAATCTCCCCCTTTGGCATTGATGGCAACACTATATGTGAAAAACATCTAAATACCAAAAAATGCCAAAGAAGTCTCCCCCTATGGAAGACAACCAACAATCTTTGTAAGGTTTTGAATAAATCTCTCTTCCTAATGTATACAACTCCTTTATTTTTATTTTCACATCAATATCTCTCCCCCTTTGACATCAATGCTAGAAATCTGACAAAAATATCAAAGCAATAATGTAAACCTCTGAAACTCTGAGCTGACTACTCTCCCTGAGTAGTAGCACCACTCATCAGTGTTGGAATGAATAATGTCTTTGGTAATGCATGCCAGACTGATGGCAAACTGCATCAATCAAGTCTCTTCCAGAGGGGCAGAAACCCCTAACTGTCTCTGAAATACTCAAATGATTCCTTAGACTGTGGTTTAGTGAATATATCTGCAATGTGTTCTTTAGTGTTCATATAAATCAATTTGACTTCCTTTGCTTCTACCTTGTCCTTCAGAAAGTTATACTTTATTGAAATATGCTTAGTCTTAGAGTGAAATATAGGATTCTTATACATCTCAATAGCTACAGAGTTATCATAGTAGATAACTACCAGTTCACTATAATTTACCCTGATATCCTTCAACATTTGCTTCATCCACAAGACTTGAGTGCAATTAGTTGTTGTTGCAACTTACTTGGCTTCTACAGTAGATAAAGAAATGCATGATTGTTTTTTGTTGATCCATGAAACTAGTTTCTTTCCGAGAAAGAAATCTCCACCAGAAGTGATTTTCATGTCATCAATATCTCCTGCCCAATCTGAGTCAGTATATGCACATAAAGTGAAATCATCTTTTTTAGAATACCATAGGCCATATTCTGTTATTCCTTGTAGATATCAAAATATTCTCTTTACTGCACATTCATGATTTTTTTAAGGATTACTTTGATACCTAGAAACAATACTTACTACATTTATAATATCCAATCTAGTCTAATTTGGATATAACAGACCACCAATCATAGACTTATACCTTGTCAGATTTACTAATGTAGAAGTATCCTTGATAGATAATTTCTCACTTGTTACCATAGGGGTACTTATTGGTTTGTAATTATCCATACCAAACTTCTTCAACAACTCCCTCAGATACTTAGTTTGACAGATAAAAATGTCTTGTCAGTTTGAGTAATCTGCAAACCTAAGAAAAATCTCATCTCACCAATCATGGACATTTCAAATTCATTCTTCATGGTATTAGCAAATTCCATGCACAATTTATCTTCTCCTCCAAAAATGATATCATCGACAAATACCTCAATAATCATAATATCATAATTAGTGATCTTATAATATAAATTACTATCAGCATTGGCTTTAGTAAAACCAAGCTTCAAAAGATATTTATCCAACTTTGCATACCAAGCTCTAGGAGCATGTTTCAATCCATATAAAGCTTTCTTCAATCTGCAACCATATCTTTATCAGCTATCAGTGAAAATCAATTAGATTTCTCAATGTAAACTTCTTCCTCAAGCTCACCATTCAAAAATGCACATTTAACATCCATTTGATAAACCTTATAGTTCTTAAAAGCTACATAGGCAAAAAATAGTCTAACAGCTTCAATTCTAGCTATAGGTGCAAATGTCTCATCATAATCAATTCCTTCCATTTGAGAATATCCTTTACAAACCAATCTAGCCTTGTTTCTTATAACTTGACCATCCTCATTTAGTTTATTTCTAAAAACCCATTTAGTTCCAATAACATTCTTATTTTTAGGTCGGGGAACTAAAGACCAAGTCTCATTTTTCTCTATCTGATCTAATTCATCTTCCATAGCTTTTAACAAATGTTTATTCTTACAAGCTTCAATAACAATTACCAATTCAAATTGAGAAATAAGACACTTCTTCATTTGCCAATTTTCTTCTTGTCATAACTCCCTTGTTCCTATCTCCAATAATTTGATCTTCAGAATGATTTAATCTTACATATCTCGGTGTCTTCTGAACTTTAGGTTCACTGCTCTAATCATCAATAGGTGTAACTATTGCAGTTTCCTATACCGGTTGAGGCATTGTCAGTTCAGTTATGATCATTTCCATTGTCGGTTCCCTGTCATATGATATAGAATGATTTATGTACTATTCATCCACTTTCACATTAGCATTTTTCACAATTTTCTACAATTTTTTTTTATAACATCTATATGCTTTACTTTGAATTGAATACCCAAGAAATATCCCTTCATCACATCTAGGATCAAAATTTCCAATTGAATCATCTCTTTTGATATAGCATTAACTTCCAAAAATTATGAAATATTTAACAGTAGGTGTATGTTCAAACCATAGTTCATAAGTTGTCTTACCAGTTTCACCTTTGATGTGAATTTTGTTGAATGTGTAGACTATTGTACTCATTGATTCTCTCCAGTAGTTATGAGGCAATTTGGCTTCCATCATCATAAATCTTGTTGCATCGAAAATGGTTATGTTCTTTCTTTCAACTACTCCATTATGTTGAGGAGTCCTAGGTGCAGATAGTTGTCTCTTTATTCCATGTCTCACAATAACTGTTAAATTCATGAGAAGTGAACTCACCGCCATGATCTTATCTTAGAAATTTGATTTTCAATCCAGATTTTGTTTCAACCTTTTCTATAAAGATCTTGAATTTCTCAAAAGCTTCAGACTTCTCCCTTAGAAAAGTCACCCACATCATTCTAGAATAGTCATCAATAATCAACATGAAATACCTATCACCTTGAAAGACTTTAGTCCTTGTTGGACCACATAAATCAGTGTGAATCAAATCAAGTACATCATTAGATTTATCCTGTATGCTCTTAAAAGAAATTCTAACTTTCTTTCCGAATTGACATTCCTTACATACCAGATTATGAGGCTTCATAATCTTAGGTATATCTCTAACTACCTTAGTTGAACTGATCTTAACAATACAATCAAAATTAACATGACACAACCTCTTATGCCATAACCAACTCTCATCAATATGAGCAATCAAACATGTCTCATTACCAGTGTTCATGTGAAAGATATTACTTCCTGTCTGAATATCGGTTACAATCTCCAAACTAGTCTTGTTAATTATTTTGCATTTTCTATCTTTAAACTGAAGTTGGAAACCCTTATCAACCAATTGACCAACACTCAAAAGATTATTCTTTAAACCTTCTACATAATAGACATTATCAATATTATGCTTACCATCTAGAGATATAATACCTTTACCTCTGATCATACATGCTTTGTCATCTCCAAATCTGACTTGACCGCCATTATATTCTTGCAGGGACAAAAATTTTCCTTTATCTCCAGTCATATGATGTGAGCATCCACTATCAATTACCCATTCATCCTTATCTTCAACTTTTATTGTCAGGGCTTTTTCTTCATTCTTGATAGCTGGTTCCGGTTCTTCTTCCTTCAAAGCATAGAACACCCATTCCTTTCCATTCTCAGATCCACTAGCAGAGTCTTCTATCGGTCCATCTCCAGAGTCGTCAGTTACTCCTTCCTCATCTGTTGTGTAGCATTGTTTACTTTTATTGAAGATCTATATCTGTTCGGGTTAGGTTTAAAATATTTCTTAACTCTTTCCTCAAACCTTGCATTCCTTTCAAGACATCTAGATGCAAAATGACCAATCGTGTTACATGAAAAACATTTAAAAGGTGCTTTTCCTTCATACTTACTTCTAGTTGGTCCTTCGGGTACTCTTCTAGCAAATAAGGCTTCAAGTTGCTCAAGTTATTCATCTTCTTTCCTCATGTCTTCCAATTCCTTTGCATATAGGGCTTTCCAATCACTTTTGCTTGTAGATGATGATGATGATGCATGAAAAGCAGGTTCAAACTTTACAGCTTTGGAAGATCCAAATTCTTCAAGCTCAAAAGAAGATAATTTCCCAATTAGAATGACTCTATTAACTAAAGAGTTTTCCATTGTTCTTAACTCATTAATTGCAGTTGCCTTCATCTTGTAAGCCGATCGAAGGGCTCTCAAGACTTTGGAAACTATTTCATCTTCACTTAGAAATCCTCTACAACAATAAATTCCCATAATAATCTCATTTACTCTTTCCATAAACACAGCAATTCTCTCATTATCTTCCATCTCTAAGTTTTCATATCTTACCCGGTAACCATCAAGTTTAGTAATTTTGACAGTGGGATCACCTTCATTCAGAGTTTGCAATTTTTCCCACATAACCTTAGCCGATGATTTATCAGTCAATCCCATGATCTGTTGATCAGTAAGTGCACACAAAAGGGCTTCTCTAGTTCTGCAAGCATATTCAATATTCTTATCCAAGTCTACAGGAGAAGGATCGCCAGATGCTCGATCATAAGGTGTGTATCCTTTCTCAGTTATCTCTCAAAGATCCTTGCCAAGACATCTAAGATGAGTCTCCATTCAAATTTTCCATATCCCATAATTTATTCCATCAAGCTTAGGGATTTATCCTCTAAAAATAGTTGTCGGTGGATTAGAAGTGTTAGCTACCATAAGATCTACCTCAAGTGGTTAAGCTTTTGCAAAAGAGGACTAAAACTCTGATACCAAATGTTAGGATAACTGGTGAACAGATGAGAGGGGGGCTGAATCAGTTGTTAATAAATTATAACTTTTAATCTAGTTAATAACCTTTAAACAGATCAAGTGCCGGTAAAGCACATACAGATGTTGGTAGGAACAGATACCGGTAAATAATACAGCTTAACAATTAACAAATAATCAATGCAAAGCAACCATACCACATAACACGATGATTTGTATGTGGGAAACCTAGAAAGGGAAAAACCATGGTGGGAAGCCTAACCACAGTTACATGATACTTCTACAGAAAGTATGTGTTACAATGAGGGGCCTACACATGCAAGAAGACACACTACCTAGAGTGTACTACTCATTACAAAAAGAGTCTCACTGGCTACAAAGATTAAAACCACCTCAAGATAAATGGACAACAATCCAATAAAGTGAACTGCTAGAGATAGAATCTACCATGCCTAATTATAGTCTCAGTTAAGCTCAATACCGGAGGCCTTTAACCTCTTCCTTAATCCAATTTGGTCACCTATGATTGACCAAATCTCCTTCGCATATGATATTGCATTCCAACACCACGACATATAATCCCCATACCACGATCTACAAATGAGATCTTACATCATTTTATACAAACCCTAAGGCCTAAACCAATTAGGTCGGCCACCTAAAAGATATTACATAAATCCATATTACATTGATATGCCATACTGGCTTAAGATCAAAACAACAATAATAAATCCATAAATCATCTCGAAACATCCCGGTAACGTGTAGAGTACACGTCAGCATGATACTGGTCCATAACCTAGATAGGTACCGCATCTATTCTGGGTCCACTATGCCAAAGCAATGTCTTCAAGCAGTTGAAGCATGATCAAAGAACATCTTCAACATCCTGAAACCCATGTAGAAGTTGCACCAACACCAATTATGCATCTTGTCAAGATTCGTTAGTGAAAGCTCTATTGGTAGAGCCTGAAGCCAATGTTGGGAAGGGTTTACCAGAATGTATTATAGTATCCAATACCAAGCCAATACCAACTGACCAAAACATGCTCATGGAGCATATAATACATATAATCAAAAATACTTCACTAATCCAAACATGTCGGAAGTGTCCAACAAATAATCTCTTTTGTCGATAACACTAGATCTTCTACCGGTAACCAAAACCTATATGTCGGTAACCAACCATATCAGCTAGTGTTTACATCAATGACAAAACATCAATGCAACACATAATCAATTCATCCATAATGCCAACAAGTCTAGCATGGTATCCCAGTGCTAACTGATCAGATGGGAGAAATCAAGGATAAAGACAAGTGGATATCAGAATGCCAAAATCTACTTAGTGCTACCCTTAATGTTTCCTGATTAGATGGAATTGATTTGAAGGAAACAATCACACATATGGAACAATTCGTCATGTGGGAGATCATTGTCAGGGACCCAATCCGTGATGCAGACACCTACAAATCAGAAAATTACTTGGAGCATAATTAGAAATGTGGCAAGATACTTGGGGATTGAAATTGTTTTCAAATATTTCAAAATGTTATCTCTAATGCTTTTATGTAATATATCTAGTAGTTAAGTTAGTTTTAGTCAGTCAGTTTTTAGTTAGGAGTTTAAGTCTTGGTTAGTTTAATTCCAGGTGAAAGGGTATGCCCTTTCATTTTAGAACTGAATCCTCATCAATTTATAGGGGATCCTTTTGATGAGAAGACATTCATGATCATACTATTCAAGACCTATTTTATGCAAGTCCTTTTGAATTTTGTTTTCTGGAAATTCCAAAATTGGCGAATGATATTATGTTGTACTTAAGCCAGTTGATTATCTTATGCTTATATCAATATAAAGATCACATGTTTTGCATCTCTGATGGTATCTATCTTTTCAATTGTTTGTCTAGTTCCATGTGATAAATCTATTCAGTTAGATTATTTCAATGTCCTATCTCATGATATTATAATTTGAATTAGGTTTCAATTTGAATAACAGTTTTAGTTTGAATTATTAGTTTGAATAATTCATGTAGATGCCTTTGAAGTGATGATCTTGTTTTAAAGAGCAAGTTTAATAAGACTGTCTCCAGGGTTATATTCTAGAAATGCCAAACTAGTGAAAAGACATTGTTCTATATGTTATCAGTTGATTGTCTTATGTTTATTTCAATGCAAAGATCAAGTGTTTTTCATCTCTGATGGCATTTATCTTTTTTATTGTTAGATTAGTTCTTTGTGATAAATCTATTCATTTAGATTGTTTCATTGTGCTATCCTATGTTATTATAGTTTGGGTTAAATTTTAGTTTGATTATCAGTTTGAATGATTGGATGTCAAGCTTCATTCTGTCATATTGGTTTTTCAAAGCAAAGTTAAATTCAGTAAGACTAACTGCAACATTATGTCATGGGTGAAGGCACTAGTCTACTATTGTTTGAAGATAATTTAATCAGGTGTTTTCAGAGTAATCTCAATTAAAAAATCATACTTATAATAAAATAACCTTTTATTTAACGCATTCATTTACAAGCAAGCAATTAAAAGTTTTTAGTAATTATTTAATTGAAGTGACAATCTCAGGAATCATTTTCCCTCTAATGCACATAAACCTTGGAAACATTCAATTCCAATCAGGCATACTTGACAACAATGGGATTAATACCCATAAAAAGTCTCTTCTCAATCTTCAAAACAACCTTACAAGACAACAACTTAATAGACACCAACCATACTTTGAGGAAGATAAACATGACAAAGTCTTCCCTTACCTTGCAATGAACCCAATCGCTCTAGTCAGTCTCTTGATATCATTGTTAGAGACTTATCCTGCAATTTATAGAAAGATCCAATAGTTCAAATAAAAGTTATGATAATTCTTCCAAAACTACTACAGAATACAAGAAAGATAATATTAAGATAAACTATACAAGATACATATTATGAAGAAAACTAGTCAAAATTCTTGATAACATCAAATGAAATATAGTGTTTGATTAGATTCTACTTTCTTTTAAAGTTCTATACAATACCCAGATTTCTATTAACCCATAACAAAATACGCAACTAACAAATAAAATGAGATAAACTATTCATATTTCAAGCCTCCAACTCAAAATGATTTTGCATGATAGAACCAATATCCATTAGGACTCGTTTCACCTTATGTTATGATGATGAATTCAATGTGTAGGAAAAAATTTATTAGATTGTGAGGCGTGTTGTGGCTCTTGGTCAGTATCTTCTAAATCCATTGGCCATGGTTGCAACATTATATGGTCCTCGCAAAGAGATATTATCATTGAAGCTTCATTCACTCGAACATTTCCTTAGTCAATATGACAAATATGAAGTTGTCAACCAACCAAGTTGGTGTTGACATAAACCTTGCAGCATTACATAAATGGATTTTTTCTCCTCTACAATTTGTAGCTAGCCTTGGTCCTAGAAAAGTTGCTTCCATACAAAGGGCTATTTCAAGGGTTGGAAGGGTTTACAGTCGCAGAGAATTGTTGACCCCTCTAGAAGCTATGAAGTTACTTGTCTTTATAAATGCTTTTGGTTTTTTAAGGGTTAGAGGGACCGAGCAAGCAGCTTCTGGGAACCATGTTATGGATCCATTGGACTATACTAGAATTCATCCAGTCATATGAACTAGCCAAGAAAATGGCTGAGGATGTATACTATGAAGATGCAGGATAGGATATAGATGATATAGATGAGGAAACACAAGAAATGGCAGTTGAACATGTCAAAAAATATCCCCATGTATTAAAGGCCCTTGATATTGATGAATATGCTAGAAGTGTTGAACAATGAACATCCAATAAAAAGCAGGAAACTCTTGCTGACATAAAGATTGAATTGGTCCATGGATTTAAGGATTGGCGAACACCATATAAAGAGCCATCTCAGGATGAGGAATTTTATCTACTAACTAGAGAAAATGAAAAGACCCTTTCAATGGGGAAAATTGTACAAGTAACAGCCCGTAGAGTCCTAAATAATCGTATAAAAGTTGCTTCCATACAAACGGCTATTTTGAGGGCTGGAAGGGTTTATAGTCGTAGAGAATTGCTAACCCCTCTAGAAGCTATGAAGCAACTTGTCTTTATAAATTTTGTTGGTTTTTTAAGGGTTAGAGGGACCAAGCAAGCAGCTTCTGGGAACCATGTTATGGATCTGTTGGATGATACTAGAATTCATCTAGAGTCATATGAACTAGCCAAAAAAATGGTTGAGGATGTATACTATGAAGATGTAGGACAACATATAGATGATATGGATGAGGAAACACAAGAAATGGTAGTTGAACATGTCAATAAATATCCCCATGTGTTAAAGGCCCTAGATATTGATGAATATGCTAGAAGTGTGAAACAACAGACATCAAATAAAAAGCGGGAAACTATTGCTGACATAAAGATTGAATTGGTACATGTATTTAAGGATTGGCGAACACAATATAAAGAGCCATCCCAGGATGAGGAATTTTATCTACTAACTAGAGAAAATGAAGAGACCCTTTCAGTGGGGAAAATTGCACAAGAAACTTCCCGTAGAGTCCTATATAATCGTATAAAAGTTGCTTCCATACAAAGGGCTATTTTGAGGGTTGGAACGGTTTATAGTTGCAGAGAATTATTCACCCCTCTAGAAGCTATGAAGCAACTTGTCTTTATAAATGCTGGTAGTTTTTTAAGGGTTAGAGGGACCAGGCAAGCAGCTTCTAGGAACCATGTTATGGATCTATTGGATGATACTAGAGTTCATCCAAAGTCATATGAACTAGCCAAAAAGATGGCTGGGGATGTATACTGTGAAGATGCAGGACATCATATAGATGATATGGATGAGGAAACACAAGAAATGGCAGTTGAACATGTCAAAAAATATCCCCATGTGTTAAAGGCCCTAGATATTGATGAATATGCTAGAAGTGTGGAACAACAGACGTCCAATAAAATGACTCTTGCTGACATAAATATTGAATTGGTACATGGATTTAAGGATTGGCTAACACCATATAAAGAGCCATCCCAGGATGAGGAATTTTATCTACTAACTAGAGGAAATGAAGAGACCCTTTCAGTGAGGAAATTATACAAGCAACTGTTCATAGAGTCCTAAATAATCGTATAAAAGTGGCTTCCATACAAAGGGCTATTTTGAGGGCTAGAAGGGTTTATAGTCACACATAATTGTTCACCCCTCTAGAAGCTATGAAGAGAGTTGTCTTTATAACTGGTAGTCACAGAATGGAGAGGTTAAGGAGGTTGAGGATCCATATTTTGCCAAAGCGGATACCATTAAAAAAATTGAACAAGAGAATGCAAGGAAAGCAAAGGAACTTGCAAAAAAATCTTGATGACAAGAACGAAAGGACCAACCTCTTGTATAGTTGTTGTTGAGCATCTATCTGTAGCAATTGTGCCCTAATAATTGCCCTAATTTTAATTTTTACTCATTATTGATGCATTTAATCTTATTCTATGGACTTTTTAGGGGTATGTGGCCCAAGGAATTGAGGCTTAATGTCAAAAACAGCCAAGGGGGGGAGCAACCTATTCAATTATGGACTTATGTTTGGGATTCTAGTTACATAAGATCAAATTATATCAAATTTGAGTAATGGATAGTAAAGCCAATTTATCAGATGTATGGATTTCCTTGTGATGGATCAATATCGGATGATATTAAATATTTTTAAGACCTAAAGATTTTGATAACAGAAAGATAGTGAATCATAACTGATGAGATTGGTATGTCCAGCGACTTGTCTTTAGAACTGGCAAGTGCAAAATGGAGAGGTTAAGGAGGTTGAGGATCCATATTTTGCCAAAGTCGATACCAATAAATAAAGTGAACAAGAGAATGTGAGGAAAGAAAAGAAACTTAAAAAAAAATCATGGTTACAAGAACGAAAGGACCAGCCTCTTGTACAGTTGTTGTCGACCATCTATCTGTAGCAATTATGCTCACTTCCTCCCAATTTTCACACCCTGAGCCTATATATAATGATGGCACGTGATTACTTTTTTTTTTAAAAATACCATGTGTTTGTTGGAATTTTGACATTAAATATGAAATCTGTGCTATTGGCAAAAGTCAACCTGATGCTAACACACAAGTAGAAGTATGTGATTAGGATAGAATACACTGATGAAGTCCATCAACAGAACGCATACTAGGGGCAATGGAGAAATCTTGTATTGCCAATAGACGATGATGCTATCAGTACAACTTATACTGCTAGACACTGGAAAAAGTAATACGCATCGGCAAAGGTTACGGCGATAAAGGGCCAAAGATTATGTTGAGGAGACAACGTATTGAGAGGAGCTACGCTGAGGGAAAAGACATTAGGGAAATTATGCCCATCGCCTGACATATTTTAATCTATCTCAATTCCCAATGAGAGTAGCATGATAACTCGCACCGATCAGCAGGAAGAGACGTCATCAGCTTATGTTATCCCGATGAGTAATAGTAAACCAAGAGGCTTTGAAAAACATCAGACCAACATATGTCGATCAATAGGTAAAATCCGTGTTCATCGGGATGCCGACGTGAAATTTCAACAAGTCTAAATTCCAACAAACATAGGGTATACTTTAAAAAACAAAAATTAATCCGACAAAGCAAAATAAATCCCACAGCCAGTCGGAAATGTTCGTTGGTTTTTTGTCTAAATTCCGATGGGAAATTTTAACACGGTGGAATTCTAATGAAAATGGGGTAATTTTTGACAAAAAAAACAAAGTAATCCGACAAAACAAAAGAACTCCCATAGGTCATCTAAAATGCTCATCGAAAAATCACTCCAAATGTACTAGTGTTTGTTAACTTCCTTCTTTCTCTAGACCAAGTTTTCCTTCTTTAATTCATCATTCTTCATCATGTTCTTCTCACCAGATTTCTCCACATTTCCGTTTCCAAATTTATTAGCATAATGTTCGGACTTCTTGCACTTCAAACAACTAATAACTTTCCTTGCAAAGTTTACTGAATGACATCCATATCTGCACTAATTAGCTTTATGAACTTAGCAATTGCAAGTATAACAATATCCATGAACTTGTTGTAATTCATCTTATTTACTTCAGCCAGATTATGATTTTGACACATACCATGGTTTCTACAGTAATTTACTTTCTGACCAAACGTCTTGCATCAATAATACTGAATTCTTCTACAATTTATGGCCTTGTGTCAAAATTTATTGCATTGAAAACAATAACCATTAAAAGATGGGTAGGCCCAATATGGAAAGGTACTGAGAGGGGAGGGGTGAATCAGTACTTCAAATCCTTTTCTCAACAATATCTTTACTATTATGCATAAACCAAAAACTATTGTAACATAACATAAAGCTAAAACAAATGAGTAACAATCATACATGATTCACTCCATAACACATATATTTTGGTTACGCAGAAACTCTTGGTTAGAGAGAAAAACTGCGGTGGGGATGGCACCCACAACTTCACTACTACAATAATAAAGAGTGCTTGGTTAGAGCTACATTTAGCTATTTCTGATAGCTTACCCTATTAGGAGTATTAAGATCAGTTAGATCTACCTTACTAAAGGATTTATACAACACTATATAAGTGTAGCACCTGGTTAAAGGATTTACAATTTATAGACTTGGTTAGAGTCTTTTACCCTATTAAAGGTTTCTCTTACAACTTCAAAATATTACAATAAGACGTTACAAATATATGCAACTTTACATCTAAAATGCTGTAGCAGAGTCTATGTGCTTAAAATAAGATTACCTTGCCTATAGCATACCTCGGTAACTCATAAAGTAACTCGGTAAACCCTTCTGTTTACTCTGTTCCTCGACTGTTCTTTCATAACCTTCTCGGTGATCTCTGTGTCTCTGTAACAGTCATAATACTCTGTGATTTCTCATGTATCACATAAGTCTTGCTTCATACACATATGCACACACATTTCTCACATTCACACCCCTTTCTAACCCTAAATTCATGCTATATAAATAGACTTCTTATGTCGGTGATCTAATTCATTGCTTCGATCTTACAAAAATGATTTCTCAAATAAATAACCATGCAAAATATTTCATTGGTTAGATGATCTCAAAATTATAAAAAATATGTATGTGCAATTTTCAATGTGATAACGATTCTGTGTGCCTCGATCTTGTAACACATTTTCATATGTGTGTCCAAGTTCAATGAATTTGGTAACACGTTTCACTTGGTGTATATCAACTCGGTGTATTATCTTTATTGCTCGGTAGACATGAAATAACACTCGGTAGACAGCTCAGTGTATACTGGGCTTTGTGATTGTTTTCCTTCTGTAACCGACTAGGCTATTCATACCGACTAAATATTTCGGTAGTGGTAACCGACTAGAGTATATAGAATGACTTTGTATATAAAACTAATGGCAATTTGATAAGTAGTAACAATCTCCCCTTTTGACATTAGTTGAGATGTTTGACAAAACTACTTTCAAAGTCATTACTCAAAAATCTGTATACTTTACAAAATTTGACTAAACATGCAATATATACATTAGTCATTGAAATAGTATAATCAAATATACTCCCCTTATCAATATACTGTTCAAAACTCTGTAATGTGTGCTCGGTGATCAATACTCTATAATCACTGTTCTTTCCTCTATTCACTACTCTTGGATACTCTGCTTATTCTGCTCATTCTCTGCTTGGTATACTCCCCCTGTATACTACACTCTAGTTGTTTGATACTTTGAATACTATACACTCTTGATGATATACTCTGATATACTCCCCCTTTTTGACAAACATCAAAATTTAGTTACCATTGGGAGGTGGCAACTGATCAAAAATGGATTTGTACTTTGTTTTGGCTTCGGTGAGAGTGACAGAGAGTGCATCCTTTACACTGTCCATTAAAGAATTATGTGCATTAATATCAGCCAATAATGAAATTAAGCCATCTAAAGTGCTTCCCTCTTGTGTAGTAGAGAGATAAGGGGCTTAGTTTAGCTGTTCTTGAACGGATGAAAGATGAGGAAGGAATAATGTTTGAAGTGTCATTATGTCCATCCTGATCTTGTGTTCTTCATTCCTCGGTTCCAATTGTTGAGCCATGAGCTGTTGTAGCTTAGTATAAAATTTCTGAACTGAATTGGGCTCGAGGGTCAACTTATTTGAGAGATCGGTGATCTCTTTCTCAATTGCTTTTGTTTTATTCTTAATGTCTTTAAGAAATAAACAAAATGTGCAGAGTTTCTGAAATAATGAAAGAATGTGCTTGAGTTGAGGGGACAACTCAGCAATAAATTTGACAAGTTTTACCTTGCCAACAGCAATGGATCTCTGTACTTCCTCTATCATTTTAGCAGTTAGCTCCTTGTCTTTTAGTTTGCTCAAGTATTCAGATGCATCTACTCCAGATGTCTCAATCTAATTTAGGAGTTCATCCAATTAAATATGGATGGCTGCATCGGTTGATACTGTAGCTGAAGGTAGCATATCTGATAGTAAGGTCTTGACCTTCTGAAGAACTTTATTCTTCTTTTGTATGGCCAGTTGCTTCTCCTGTTCGGCCTTTGCTTTGCACAGTTCACCGAATTCATTGAGTGCTTGCCCTTTCAATGTGGAGATGTCTACATTGGGCAACACTATCAGTTTTGATAAATCAATTTTGAAACTATGCTTTTTCAACTTCTTTTCTTTACCTTTCACCAGGTGAACCACTACAATAGCTTGAGAGGCTTGAGAACCCTTGGTAGGTTGCTTGGTAGAAACAACACTTTTGTCAGTTTCTTTAGCCTTGGTAGTGTCCTTCAGTGTCTCAGTGCTTGGTGTCTCAGTTGTAACATTTTTCGTGCTAGAAGGTGCTTGAGAGGTTTGTTCTTGTGAAGTACCTTCTGCTGTAGACTTTTGACCTTCGGTGCCTTCACCTGTAGCCTGAGGAGCTTCGGTTGTAGCAGGTTGATTGATCAGTGGGTAAGGCTGAACTTGTTCCAAAATAGATTCACTAGAGACAAGTTTTGCATAAGCATTGCCTTCTATCATTTCTTATTCAGGTGCCTCTGCATCCATGATATCTTCATCTATTTGAATGGTGACAGTAGGGTCTTGCTCGGTGACATCAAACTCTTGGTCGGTGACATCGACTATTTCCACTATAGATTGTTCACCAGCATTCTTTCTTCGAAAGATGGTCTTCCATTGCTCTTTTGTTTCCTTCTCCACTTCTATATATAGGCCATTCATCAATTTCAAGGCCTTTTGTTTTATTGTAAATTGAGTTTGGTTGTTTGTCAGATGTTCTTTTATTTCATCAACCGACATATCAAGAAAGAGATGCACCAAACTTCTTTCTCTGATTTGTTTCTCTAAGTCTAGGGCATATTGCCATCTAGTTTCAATATGTGCATATAATTCCGTAGGAATAGAATTACATACTTCTAATGGGACCACTCAGAATTTGAGAAGTGTGCAAATGACAGCTTCTTCAATTTGCCTCTTTTCATCAGCAGATTTGGATTCATATTTGACAAATCTGAATCCACCAAATCCACCATATTCCTTTAGATTATTAAAAGAAAATTCTACACTATGTACATCTACCTTCTTTCTTTTCACAATCTGAAATTTATTTGCATCTTCTGATTCAGTATCACTCGACTCTTTTGGCAAAATAAGTCTCCAAGTAGATTTCTTGTAAGTTCTAGTTACTTTAGGAACGGAAACAGTCTTTTGTTTCTTACTCGGTGATGCAGCAGATGCCCTTGTGTTAGGTCTCTTTGTTGGAGGGTTAGTAGGGCCATTGAAGTGTCCTATTTCTTTCTCTTCAACACTTTTCCCTTAGGCAATTCGGTGCTAAGTGTTATGGCTGCTTCTTGGGCTTTTGTCTCTTCTTCGGTGATGGCTAGAACTCCTTTCATAGGTGTGGAGGAAGACTCTTCTCCAAATTTCTTAGTTAATGTCTTAATCATCTTTGTAGCTTTTCTTGTAGCCTTAGGTACTACAATGCTCATTTTTTATTTTTACTTCATCTCTTCATAGGTTCCATACCTCAGCCTGGTAGTATGCCTTGGCAATGATAGATAGGCATCAATTTGCTATTGTGTGATATCAAAATCAATCTCGTAATTCATAGGTGACAAAGATTGAGTCCTCGGTTCCACAATAATCGGTGTCGACCTCAAAACATATTTCATCTTTGTATTTTTCTACCAGCTATGGTGGAATCCGGTACCTGTTATGCATTTTCTCTTAGAACTTGCTAAAGTAATCATCCATTATATCATTAAAGTTATCACCTAACTTCTTGATGAAGTCATTGATCTGATGGGTGATTGGTCGGTGTAGTTCCCAAACAACTTTACTTACTGTTGGAAAAAACTTCTCAAAGTAGAAAAACATACATACAAGTAGTGATCCAAATTTTAGAGTATTTGCCGAGTTGTTCTTCTTCGGCTTCCTGATTGTGTTCAGATTTTCAAACAAGTTCTTCAGCAATACTTCACACAAGTCAATTTTCATGCCTTTCTTAAAAAATTTGTATGCTAAGTCCACTACTGCACAGGGTACACTATTTTCCCTTGCCGATTGGAAGAAACAGTAACCAATTACTCTAATGGCAAATTTGAGTTCAGGATCAGTGACATTGTTCAACTTGAGACCTCTGTAGTCCGATTCAACTCTAGTTAAACTGATCGATTCCTTCTGTGATATCATTTTCTATGCTCAGGCATGATCATAGATAGGATAACCGGTGATCAGATGAATGATTTCTTTAGTGATCTTAAACAGTTGCTCTTGTAGCCACATGAAATCATCATGCACTCGGCTTAGTACAAACTTGACCCACTGGGGTTTGAACACATGGGGATAGGTTAGGGCTTCAGTCAATCCCTTGATTTTGATATGCTCATACTTGCTATCCATTTTACCATCTGTGCACAATTCATCATATGCATCTTTGATCTCAACATGACAGAGTTCTTCAACACGACATTTTGTGAAGAATCTCACATCCTCGACTAACAAGACTCGATCCAGGATGAGTGAAAAGGTAGTTTTGTCATCCGGTGCAGATGCAATTTCAGGAGTCAAAGAGTATTTTAGTGAGGGCTTTTCTACATTTGTGACAGCAATGGGGTCTTGGATCTTAGATGCCATTTTTATTTTAGATAAAAATTGACACAGGAACCTTAGGGTTTGACAACTAAACAAATGCCAGACGCTTGACACTCAGCAGATAATAACAACTTAATGAGTTTGGTAAACCAGCTTAGCAATACAATGAGATTCAATGTAAATACCTTAGATTTTGCTTTCAAGATGGTTTGATCACCTTGATTTGCTCTGCTCTGCTTCTTGAAAACTTAGTGAATGAAAATGACTGTGAAAAACATTTTAAGTACTCAAAAATACCTTATCGGGCTCCATGCAAGTTAGGTCAAAGACATTAAATGCACTCAATTCACTGAACTTTCTTTCCCATTTTTTTTTGCGCTTGAACCAAGTAACCAGATTTCCTTCATATACCAACTTGACAGGCTTCTTGAATTCACCGACTTAACAGTTTTCCAGTAAAGTGCTCCAAAAGACTTTGATAGAATTTCAAACTTACTACTACATCTTACTATGTAGATTTTGAATTCAGTACATACTAAAATAGGAACTGTTTAAGATTTAACCTTGTGAGAATGCAGTCCCTTCATACCTTTACCGATTAATTTGGAGTGGGAGCACCTAATTGGTAGGTAAGGTGCTTTCTTTATTTGACACAATTTCCTTCTTTCTCCAAATCATCTTTAATTTATCTTTTATTTCCTCAATGTCATTCCTAGGTTTATCTCTGCAATCTCCAGCCAAGTGTCCAACTTTGCGACAATGAAAACATGCCATACCAGGATTTCTCCATGATCTTTGGTTATTCATTCCAAACCTTATAAAGCAGTTGGCACTTATATGTCCATATCTTCCACAACATTCACACCATATCCTTGTATTGTAATCCCATAGTACTACAGAATATTGTCGATAAGGATCTGTGTGAGTTCGGTAACCTCTAGTATTTGCTCGATGTGCAGACCACATGTGGCTCTTTTGCTTAAACCAACACTTCTCGGTACTATGTCCATATCTATTGCAGTTTTTACAAAACCCTTTGAATTTTGCCTTTTGATAATTGTTAACAGACTTTTTCCTACATTGATTAGATGTGTGACCATATTTATTGCAATTGTAACAATAACCATTGGTCTTAGTGGTATTCGATTGCTTACCTTTTCTAATTTGACACATGTTGGCAGTATGACCTTGATTTCCATAGTAGTAGCAAATAGACTTCTTCCTTTTGATGTTATTCCTTTTTCCAGCTTGTTTTGATGATTCTCCTCTCTCGGTAGTGCAGATTCCCTTCTTGGTAGAGTCTTTTCCTTTGTAACCAAGTCCTCCATTGTAGGGTCATCTTGTGTTCAGTTGCACATCCAACATCTTTGATGCTTCATAACTCTTCTTCAGTGTTTCATGGATTTCTTCTCTGTTCCAAGTTCATTTCTCAACCTTGATACTTCAAGTTTCACTGCTTGATTCTCATCATTTTTCAGATTTCCTTCATGATGTGTATAACCTAGTTGATCTATCAGATTTTGTTGAATACCAGTTAGCCTTATGATTTCATCATTCTTATCAGATACTAAGACTTCAAGTTGTTGTTTCTCTCTCTATAGATCTCTTGCTTTATCCTCGGCTATCCTTAATGTATCTAGATTTTTAGTCATCTGTGTACTGAAATGTTCATGTTCTCTTTTCATTGCTTTTAGTTGATCAGCCAATGCTTTGTTCTTTTCTTTCAACATTCTAATCATTTCTTCAATTTCTTCAAATATACTGTTCTCAGATGATGTCTCGATTTGTTCCACTAACTCTTGAGAATCCTGCAAGTCATTAGATAATCTTCTCCTTACTTTCAGAGATTTTTGCATTTGCCTTTGTATATCTGCAATCACTTGATTTGCATTATCCAGCTCTTCTTGTAGATACACAATCCTCCGAGATTGTTTATAGCCTTCCAATGATAAGATCTTTCTCTTTAGGTAGTTAAACCCTTTTCCAAGATTCAAGCTCTTATACCAATTGCTAGGCCCAATATGGAAAGCTAATGTACTGAGAGGGGAGGGGTGAATTAGTACTTCAAATCCTTTTCTCAACAATATCTTTACTGTTATGCATAAACCAAAAACTACTGTAACATAACATAAAGCTAAAACAAATGAGAAACAATCATACATGATTCACTCGATAACACATATATTTTGGTTATGCAGAAACTCTTGGTTAGAGAGAAAAAATGCGGTGGGGATGGCACCCACAACTTCACTACTACAATAATAAAGAGTGCTCGGTTAGAGCTACATTTAGCTATTTCTGATAGCTTACTCTGTTAGGAGTATTAAGATCAGTTAGATCTACCTTACTAAAGGATTTATACAACACTATATAAGTGTAGCACCTGGTTAAAGGATTTACAATTTATAGACTTGGTTAGAGTCTTTTACGCTGTTAAAGGTTTTTAAAACTTCAAAATATTACAATAAGACTTTACAAATATCTGCAACTTTACATCTGAAATGTTGTAGCAGATTTTATGTGCTCAAAATAAGATTACCTTGCCTATAGCATACCTCGGTAACTCATAAAGTAACTTGGTAAACCCTTTTGTTTACTCTATTCCTCGACTGTTCTCTGATAACCTTCTTGGTGACCTCTGTGTCTCTGTAATAGTCATAATACTCTATGATTTCTCATGTATTACATAAGTCTTGCTTCATACACATACGCACACACATTTCTCACATTCACACGCCTTTCTAACCCTAAATTCATGTTGTATAAATAGACTTCTTATGTCGGTGATCTGATTCATTGCTTTGATGTTACAAACATGCTTTCTCGAATAAATTACCATGCAAAATATTTCATTGGTTAGATGACCTCAAAATTATACAAAATCTGTATGTACAATTTCCAATGTGATAACAGTTTTGTGTGCCTCGATCTTGTAACATGTTTTCATATGTGTGTCCAGATTCAATGAATCTGGTAACACGTTTCACTCGGTGTCTATCAACTCAGTTTATTATCTTTGCTGCTTGGTAGACATGAAATAACACTCGGTAGACAGCTTGGTGTATATTGGGCTTTGTGACTATTTTCCTTCTGTAACCGACTAGGTTGTTCATACCGACTAAATATTTCAGTAGTGGTAACCGACTAGAGTATATAGAATGACTTTGTATATAAAACTAATGGCAATTTGATAAGTAGTAACACCTTTGCGCATTAGGTTGACGAACCGGTGGCCCTCTTGCACTAGTATTCTGATTCTGGGATTTTCCTTCATCTTCTAATTTCTTCTCAATGTCATCTTTAACTTATTTTATTTTGTCTCTTTTATCCAAACATACACCGTGCTGAAATCCAAATGCGGTGTTGTCCAAATTAGCTTTCTACATGCTGAATAGGTCTTCCAATAGCTTGCCAATATCAAGGACCTTATTTTTTGCCTTCAGCTTCTTCACTTCTTGCTCTAGCTTTCCACATTCTTCTAATTTCATCTTAATTGTTTCTTTCAGATATTTCTCTATCTTATCTTTCTCCTCAATCTTCTGCATTGGATCTTTACCAGCCTCATTCACTTGCTTCAACTGATTGTTAACCTCCTTATGCCTCAGATTGAATTTTTGGATTTGTTCTTTCAACTTCTACACACTTTCATTTGCTACCTTCACATTCTCACTCAATTTCTCATTTTCTGATTCAACACTTTCCAAATCTTCAAGAGTTGTCTTCAAGTCTTCATCCATTTAAATTTCTTTAGTTATACATATAGGTGTCATGATTCAACCAACACAGATCTCCCTCAAGTGGTTAAGCTTTCAGACAAGGGACAAAATCTTTGATACCAATTGTTAGATTGGTTGAAGAGACTAGAATACTAAGAGGGGGGTGAATCAATATTCCCACAGATTATAAAACGTTAACCAAAATTAAACCATTTGCTAATATATCAAACTCATTAAATAAGCATATCATACATGAAATAGCAAATGCAGAATAAACATGAAACACAGCCACAAGAGGAACACCAAAATTTATACATGGAAAACCCAAATGGGAAAAACCACAGAGAGTGTTAACTCTCAAGAGAATTCCCACTGCAAAGTTACAAAGATGGCTTACAATTGGATTGCTCACTGCAACAAGTAGGATTGAACTGAAAAGGATTACATCTTTGAGTGCATGAGATCAATTCCAAGTTAAGATCAGATCACAATTCTCAAACCCTACAGTACATCTAGTGAAATATCTTTGTACAACTATCATCTACAGCAAATCTGATGAAGGATTACTGCAACACTATCTACACATAGATTCTACGCCAACTGCCTTCGCTATCCACAACTCACACTTCACTCTCTGTCATTTGCTTCTCTGATATCATCATAACATTGTCACTCTCATACCACATATGATGCATAGGCATCATGGAAACCCAACCGACTATCAAGGATCACATTGATCCAATCATCTGAACAACATTTTAGAGGCATTTCTCATGTAACAACATACCTTATCAATGAATCAATAACATATATGATATGTTCCTCAATCTTATCAAAGATACTTACAACCTTTACATTCCATCAACTTAAACATTCAATAAATAATCTTCAAGTAATTACAAAACTTTCACCATATCCTTACAAACTAATACCAATCAATCATGAGTCCATCCAATTCATGCTTTCAATCACCTTCTAACATTGTCCCAGTTGTGACAGTTTTGATACCATGTATTCTATTATTCATATCTTTCAAACCAGACACCATTTTTCAAATATCTCTGATGGGGACATCGATAACTAGGCTTACTAAAACATATCCAAAATTCATAAAAATACAACAGTTCAATAAACCGTTATGACTTCTGCACTGAGACCGTTTTGATTGTTACAGAAAAACCTGAAATGTGCATGCCCAGTCCGCCTAGGGCATCAAATATCTCGTGATTTACACAATCAATAACCTTAAAACCAAATTCATATGAAATTTTATTATGTTTACTATTAGATTCTAGAATATGGAAATTTTTGAATGGTTGTATCTTAAGATATCTTCAAACCCTTGCATACAACTCGGTTATAGATGGTTTCTAATCAGATTTTGAAAAATCTAATAGAACTCTTACCACAATCTATGGAAAATGACCAAATTGGTTCTTAAAGGAAGCTAACTCACTATTATTTGTCTTCCAATCATTAATTAGGAGTGTTCAATCCATTTACATACAAGAAAATGTCAAATAGCAGCAAGAAACATGCCTGCAACCAATAACTGTCAACTTAATGAATTCAAAACAACAAACTTTTATTATTTTCCCAATAAAATACATTATAAAAATGATTTGTTGGTGGTCATTTGTCGTCCTCAATCTCTATTCTTAGTACATGAAGATCCTTTCTAGTTGGATGCACAAAACCTTCATGACTGTCACCATAAACTTGCAGTATGGGTGACAGTCGGAGGTACAAATGATGTAACCTCTAAATCCTCTCCTCCAACTTGATCACCATGCTTCAAACCAACAACCAAAGACCTTTTATAATGTATTTTTTAGTTTTCAAACTGTTGCAATTGTTATTGGGACCGTACACCCTTAATGTACCACCTTTTTTACAAATGCTGCATAATGCAACTTCATACCAACTTTGACACTCTTAACATAAACAACCAAAATATTGCATAGAACTTTGGCATATTAGAATGGAGTTAAAATGACATCCTAGACCCTTCTTATCCTTCACATTTTGACCATGTTGAACACTTTCAACCTCCTGAGGACCTATTTGAGAACCTTGGACAATTTATTATAAATGGCTCAGATAGCCTTACATTATGATTCACAATGACTCAAAATACATTAAAATGACCTTGTAGATTTTTAATGAAATTGCTCATGACATGACTATTGACAAGGTGCTCCTACAGCATACTCTCGACCTTGAAAATTTTCCAAGTCCATTGGAAACATGGGTGCAATGACCTGCAAGAAAAAAAAATTGAGTGAAATATTCACCTTTGTCTTCATCTTTACCTCTTTATGCCTCTTTATGTTGTTGCTTCCTTCTCAAAAAATCTCTTTGTGACTCCTACCAATGGAGTTTGTAATGGTTGCCATCCAAGTGCTTTTACCAACCATAAGTTCACCTCACCTCACCAACAACCTTTGTGCCTCACCTAGGAGTTCTCATCTTTGCCTCTTTCCCTAGTCTGTTGGTAATCAATGGACCATCCCATGGCCCTTGACAGACCTTCCTTGTCTGCCCACACACACACACAACCAACTTCCTCTTGTAGCTAGATGGATAAGCAGCTATAACTAAACTCATTAGCAACACAAAACAGCAACTTGCTTATCCCAGATCTTTTTCTGAGCTCTGATGCCAATTTGATGCAGAGGGTTTGGGATGTTATATCACTTGCTTGGTTTTTCCTCTTTAAAGGGTCTCCACTTGGTACCATCTGATGGACCAATATCTTCAACCTACTCAAGGTTTCTAGAGCTTTCCCTAGATCCTTTCCAAGGATATCTCCACTCAGGACAACTCACAACTAACAAGGAGTTTCCTACTCCTAAGTTTTCAACCCTTCAACCAAGGTCAACCAACAACCCCAAACCCCAAGCAACAGGATCTTTACTCAAATGGTGGAATCTAACCTATGTGAGTGTTTTCACATATGTTATATGGTATTTTCATTGATCTTGACCCCTTAGATGGGTGTTTACTAGCCCTTTGTATCTTTTCCCCTTTTGGACCTAGGAAATAGGACTACAAGCAATTAGCCCTCTATTTGGAAATGTCCCACTTTCTCTCACAACCTACCTCAACAACCCCCTAAAAAAATTTTATATTCGAGTACCCTTTTGGGCATTCTACAAGATTCCAAACATCTGCATCTAGGTTTTGAGTGCGGATGGTCAAACCCTACTGGCCCTATTTAGCGTCTTCTAGCCGGTATTGGGAATTAGGCTCTCAAAAGCTTCACCAATCACAAATGAAGGAAGGATTAATTCTTGCCAAGGGTCTGTACCTATCCAAGGGTCCTTCTCATGTCAAGTTTGACAATCCTTCAGTCTATTGTCCAAGTTTTCCACCATCTTCTTCTACTGCACAGGCTTGCCACATGAGCGATGTCAAGCCTAAGGCATCATCTTAAGAAAGGCAAATGGCATTTTGTGTCTCCAAAACCACTAGGAAATTCTACTTCATTTTTTAAATGTGTCTACATCATTTTGATTCATGGTTATGCTTAGGAATATAATATGCAATGTGTGTGTTTGAAGGCCTATTGATTAGGTCTAGACAGTGTAATAAACCCGGAGGCTCCAAGGTGTGTCAACCTGGTCAAAGGCCTTGTATGGGAATTTTATATGTATTTTTGGTGTTTAGGGGTTTTCAATGTGTGGTATGTTCATTCTTGACCTTTGGTGTGAAGTAAAGACCGAATTGTAGCAAGTGGACAAAAGTTGCAAAGTTGCATTATTGTCTTAAGCAACATTTCTTGCAAGATTTTGAAATATGGTTATCCCAACAGTTAGTTGGTTGATTGTATGAGTTGGAGGTGGTTGGAGGATTTCCTTGGCATGATATAATCTTGGGGGAATTATTCCAACTAGTTAGAGATGATATTGAATGAAATTCTTGTCTTCAAAACAAATTGTTATTGCAATTCCTTCCATTCTTCTTGAGCTTTTTGTTCTTGCATAATTCTTTGTGAATGGTGGGCTTGAAATAAAAATTTGGCAAGTTGTAATAGAGGTTCACCTTCCATTTGGAGTTGATCTAAGGTCTTGAGGCCTTTGGGTTTGGAAGGAACTGAAATTTCTTTCCCACTGGCCTGACAAAACCCTCAAAACCAAGGTTTGGATGCAAACAGTGACACAAATCAACATCTCTCTATGGGATTGGTTTGAAACCCTAGTGGCTCTTGATTTTACATGTATACTAAATTTTCCTGGTGGTTTTGGAGACAGGAAGTTCCATTTTCCTTTCTTAAGATGGCGCCCTAGACTTGACATTGCTCATGTGGCAAGCTTGTGCAGTAGAAGAAGAGGGTGGAAACCTTAGACAACAGACTAAAGGATGGTCAAAATTGACATGAGAAGGACCCTTGGAAATGTGCAGACCCTTGGAAAGCATTAATCCTTCCTTCCTTTGTGACTGGTGAAGCTTTTGAGAGCCTAATTACCAATACCAGCTAGAAGAGGCTAAATAGGGCTAGTAGGGTTTGACCATTCGTACACAAAACCCAAATGTAGAAGTTTAGAATCTTGTAAAAGGTCCAAAACGGTACTCAAATATCAAATTTGTTTAGGGGGTTGTTTGGGTAGGTTGTGAGACAAAGTGGGAAAAGTCCAAACGGAGGGCTAATTGCTTGTAGCCCTATTTCCTAGGTCCAAAAGGGGAAAAGATACAAAGGGCTAGTAAACACCCATATAAGGGGTCAAGATTAGTGAAAATACCATATAACACATGTGAAAACACTCACATAGGTTAGATTCCACCATTTGATTAAAGATCTTGTTGCTTGGGGTTTGGGGTTGTTTGTTGACCTTGGTTGAAGGGTTGAAACCTTAGGAGTAGGAAAATCCTTGTCATTTGTGAGTTGTCCTGAGTGGAGAGATCCTTGGGAAGGATCTAGGGAAAGATCTAGAAACCTTCATTAGGTTAAAGACATTGGTCCATCGGATGGTACCAAGTGGAGACCCTTGAAAGAGGCAAAACCAAGCAACAAGTGATATAACATCTTAAACCCTTTGCATCAGCATACCTCTCTCTCTCTCTCTCTCTCTCTCTCTCTCTCTCTCTCTCTCTCTCTCTCTCTCTCTATATATATATATATATATATATATATATATATATATATATCAGAGGAAACACATATCGGGATATTGTGTCATCCTAGCCCAACACGTTATCCAATAAAGCCTTGAATGATAATCATGATAACCAAGTCGACCTCCACAATATTTCTACATGCTTTCTTTTTCATAATTCACTTACCAATACATCTACCATGATTACCAGAATGGGACACGGTCATCCAGACCCAAAGATACTGACCCATTATTAAAAAAATTAAACATACCAATTCCAAAATTCAAGGATACACATTCTATTCATATCATAGATATTGAACCACGAGACAAGAAAAGATACATCTGCCACAACCAAAAGAACTAATATTGGAACACATAATTGATATTGGGACCAATGTAAGCACAACTCAAAATTTTCGGTACAAGGATCTTCTTAAAATCACTCCATCAAATCAACTACATGTTATTGCAACACTTCCCATAGAAATACCAGAACATGTAACGCCTACTCATAGCAAAAGTTGCACATACCAACTTCATACAACATCCAAACCAAACCAGATAATAGGTTTGACTTCAATATACCGTATATACCATCCGGACCAAACCGGATAACTGGTTTGACATCAATGACAACAATATTCTCACAAGTCTAACAATCTCCCCCTTTGTCATTGATGACAAAACATATCAACAACATATCTACACATAACTCAACTCTCCCTAACTTATACATCTCCTTAATTCCAAAATCCACAATCCTTTCTCCCCCTTTTGACATCAAGGAAAAGGAATACCTTTGATGAAAAAGAAAAGAAAGAGAAACAAAGTATATACACAACTATAAAAATGTTCAAAATTGAGTACCAAACCAGATAGAACCTTCAGTTGCTCTTCTTCGAAAAGATAAGCTTGTATTTCGCCTTCATCTTTGGAAGAAGAACCTCCTAAGAATTTATGGCTAACTAAATGCTAACTGAAAGAATCCTACACTCCACTAACAGATCATCAACGTGGGAGAAACTATCTGGAGTAGATCGATTCTTCTCATTCTCAACTGGACTACTAAGCAATGTAGATAAATGCTCCAACTTTGCCTCAACGATCTCTTTCACTTAACGAAGTCTTCTCTCTGCCTTTGCAAGGATAAAGTTCATCCTCAAAAGAGTTTATTATTTTCCTCTGATCACCATCCTTATCATCCAGAAAATCAAAACATTTCCCTAATGAATTCAATTCATCTTTAATGGAATCAATTTTGGTTTTGTGCTTCACTACAGCTGCTAGCCAAGAGATACAATACCTGCAGACAATATTGGCACTACAGCTACAATCTCTCAATTTCTTAATGCACACTGATAAATCTTTTTGTGCATCAACACACTCATTCAACAAATTTTGCAGATCAATTCATTTTTCCTCAGATACTCCAACCTCCACAAATTCATTAGATAACTTCTCCTTAAGAACTTCATTCAAAGATTCTGGAAGTAAATTACTGATATCCTCAATGCTCATGCTATTCTGGACCAAGTGATTCATCAATCAAAACATTTTCAATTCTATCTCAACGAGATCAACCATATCTTGTCAATTTTCTTGATTCCATAAGTGCTACCAACCAACTCCAACAAATTAGAGTCATCATCTAATTCTTTAGCTTCCTGTTCTACAATAGCCAACTCACCATGGAACTTCAAATCCACAATTATAATAATATCTTCCTCTTTTCCATCCTTCTTGCTTTTCTTTGACTCTGAAATACTCATAGAAACAGATTGTCTTCATTTCCTCTTTCTGGAGGAAGAACCTCCCAAACCGAAAACAGGGAATACTGGGCCAACACTCCACATGTCCAAAAAAGATTTGAAATATGCATTACAAGCTTCCTTTTTACTATCTAAACTGTTCAAATATCTAAATATTTTCTTTGCAACTGGGACACCAGATTCCCATATGAAATTTTCTTTTGCCGGAATGGATCTCAAACAATACATAACCAAACATACAAGCAATGAACCAAAATGAAAGGGATAGTTCTTCTCTTTTGACATTTTAACATTTTTCAGAAACAATTATCTCAACAATTCACACAAGTCGAATGATTTATTTTTCATCACAAGCATATGTGCCATATACACTGCAATTGCCAAAGTGACGCCTTCCCTATTTCTGAAGTAGATCCTATAGGAAATCTCGTAGGGAACATACCTCACCACAGGATTGATGATCTTCTCAATGATTAGTGCTCGTTGATCACCCTTTTATGTCGGTTAGGGTTTCCACTTCTTTGTTCTTTATTGACTTTTTAGCCAAAACATCTTCATTGCCGCATAAGTTGGTGATCACTAAGATAATCTCCTTTGTGATTGGATAGGATTTGTCCAACACAATGCTGTCATTTCACACATGGCTAAGAATCACTCTAATAAACTCTCAATCATAAAACCAAGGGAATTCGGTCCATATATTAAAACCTTTGCATTCCAATTCCTTAACTTTCTACAACTCAACATCACTTAGACTAGTTTCAACATTTATGATCTTCTCCGAGTCGAATTCATCCAAGTACACTTTTTCCAAAATCTGAAACTCTGCACAGCTAGATTCTCCGATGACTATTTTGCCTTCCATGATTGTGTGCTCTCCCCTCTAGCTCTACTAATCTTCCACTATTCACAATATTCTCAAGCACAAATGATTAACAATGAAAGAATGAATTCAAAAAGTTGATACGTATCTCAAAAATTTCCTTTTAGGGTTTTGTTGCCAAGAAATGTCTTCTTGATGATGCTAGCAAAATACCTTTCAATATCGATAGCCTCTAAACACGGTCATGCAAGATCAACGACATGATCCACTCAGACAGGGGAAAATAAAATATTTTTCTTTCAAAAGAGAACTCCCCCTGAGCCAAAGCAATATCTTCAATTACGAGAGGAAGAGGTGCTTGCACTAGATTCCGGTACATCAAGCTCACTTCTATTGTTCACTTCTTTCTTTCTCCAGACCAAGATTTCCTTCTTTGATTTATCATTCTTCGTCATGCTCTTCTTCTTAGGCCCAATATGGAAAGCTAATGTACTGAGAGGGGAGGGGTGAATCAATACTCCAAAACTTTTCTTAAGTACTAACCTTACTGTTATGCATAAATAGAATAGTGCAGTAACATAAAACAAAACTATAATCAATAGATAACAATCATACATGATTCACTCCCTAACACATATATTTTGGTCACGCAGAAACTCTTGGTTAGAGAGAAAAACTGCGGTGGGGATGGCTCCCACAACTTCACTACTACAATAATAAAGAGTACTCGGTTAGAGTTACATTTAGCTATTTCTGATAGCTTACCCTGTTAGGAGTATTAAGATTAGTTAGATCTACTTTACTAAAGGATTTATACAACACTATATAAGTGTAGCACCTAGTTAAAGGATTTACAATTTATACACTTGGTTAGAGTCTTTTACCCTGTTAAAGGTTTCTCTTACAACTTCAAAATATTAAAATAAGACTTTACAAATATCTGCAACTTTACATCTGAAATGTTGTAGCAAATTCTATGTGCTCAAAATAAGATTACCTTGCCTATAGCATACCTCGGTAACTCATAAAGTAACTCGGTACACCCTTCTGTTTACTCTATTCCTCAACTGTTCGCTGATAACCTTCTCAGTGACCTCTGTGTCTCTGTAAAAGTCATAATACTCTGTGATTTCTCATGTATCACATAAGTCTTGCTTCATACACATATGCACACATATTTCTCACATTCACACCTATATCTAACCCTAAATTCATGTTGTATAAATAGACTTCTTATGTCGGTGATCTGATTCATTGCTTCGATCTTACAAACATGATTTCTCAAATAAATAACCATGCAAAATATTTCATTGGTTAGATGACCTCAAAATTATACAAAATCTGTATGTGCAATTTCCAATGTGATAACGGTTCTGTGTGCCTCGATCTTGTAACACGTTTTCATATGTGTGTCATGGTTCAATGAATCTGGTAACACGTTTCACTCGGTGTATTATCTTTACTGCTCGGTAGTCATGAAATAACGCTCAGTAGACAGCTCGGTGTATACTGGGCTTTGTGACTGTTTTCCTTCTGTAACCGACTAGGCTGTTCATACCGGCTAAATATTTCAGTAGTGGTAATCAACTAGAGTATATAGAATGACTTTGTATATAAAACTAATGGCAATTTGATAAGTAGTAACAATCTCCCCTTTTGACATTAGTTGAGATGTTTGACAAAACTACTTTCAAAGTCATTACTCAAAAATCTATATACTTTACAAAATTTGACTAAACATGCAGTATATACATTAGTCATTGAAATAGTATAATCAAATATACTCCCCTTATCAATATGTTGTACAAAACTCTATAATCACTGTTCTTTTCTCTGTTCATTGCTCGGTTCACTGCTCTTGGATACTCTGCATATTCTACTCTTTCTCTGCTTGGTATACTCCCCCTGTATACTACACTCCGGTTGTTTGATACTTTGAATACTATACACTCCTAATGATATACTCTGATATACTCTGATATACTCCCCCTTTTTGACAAACATCAAAATTTAGTTACCATTGGGAGGTGGCAACTGATCAAAAATGGATTTGTACGTGGTCTTGGCGTCGGTGAGAGCAACAGAGAGTGCATCCTTTACATTGTCCATTAAAGAATTATGTGCATTAATATCAGCCAATAATGAAATTAAGCCATCTAAAGTGCTTCCCTCTTGTGTAGTAAAGAGATAAGTGGCTCAGTTTAGCTGTTCTTGAACGGATGAAAGATGAGGAAGGAATAATGTTTG
This sequence comes from Cryptomeria japonica, assembly GCF_030272615.1. Lineage (NCBI taxonomy): Eukaryota > Viridiplantae > Streptophyta > Pinopsida > Cupressales > Cupressaceae > Cryptomeria > Cryptomeria japonica. The sequence continues at coordinate 824,033,809 of NC_081409.1, forward strand.
AAGTGTCATTATGTCCATCCTGATCTTGTGTTCTTCATTCCTCAGTTCCAATTGTTAAGCCATGAGCTGTTGTAGCTTAGTATAAAAATTCTGAATTGAATTGGGCTCGGAGGTCAACTTATTTGAGAGATCGGTGATCTCTTTCTCAATTGCTTATGTTTTATTCTTAATGTCCTTAAGAAATAAAGAAAATTTGCAGAGTTTTTGAAATAATGAAAGAATGTGCTTGAGTTGAGGGGACAACTCAGCAATAAATTTGACAAGTTTTACCTTGCCAACAGCAATGGATTTCTGTACTTCCTTTATCATTTTAGCAGTTAGCTCCTTGTCTTTTAGTTTGCTCAAGTATTCAGATGCATCTACTCCAGATGTCTCAATCTGATTTAGGAGTTCATTCAATTGAATATGGATGGCTGCATCGGTTGATATTGTAGTTGAAGGTAGCATATCTGATAGTAAGGTCTTTACCTTCTGAAGTACTTTATTCTTCTTTTGTATGGCTAGTTGCTTCTCCTGTTCGGTGATGGCTAGAACTCCTTTGACGGGTGTGGAGGAAGACTCTTCGCCAAATTTCTTAGTTAATGTCTTAATCATCTTTGTAGGTTTTCTTGTAGCCTTAGGTACTACAATGCTCATTTTTACTTTTTCCTTCACCTCTTCATAGGTTCCATACCTCAGCTCAGTAGTATGCCTTGGCAATGATAGATAGGCACCAATTTGCTGTTGTGTGATATCAAAATCAATCTCATCACCCATAGGTGACAAAGATTGAGTCCTCGGTTCCACAACATTCATATAATAGTAATCGATGTTGACCTCAAAATATATTTCATCTTTGTATTTTTCTACCAGCTGTGGTGGAATCCAGTACCTGTTATGCATTTTCTCTTGGAACTTGCTAAAGTAATCATCCATTATATCATTAAAGTTATCACCTAACTTCTTGATGAAGTCATTGATCTGATGGGTGATTGGTCGGTGTAGTTCCCAAACAACTTTACTTACTGTTGGAAAAAACTTCTCAAAGTAGAAAAACATACATACAAGTAGTGATCCAAATTTTAGAGTATTTGCCGAGTTGTTCTTCTTCGGCTTCCTGATTGTGTTCAGATTTTCAAACAAGTTCTTCAGCAATACTTCACACAAGTCAATTTTCATGCCTTTCTTAAAAATTTTGTATGCTAAGTCCACTACTGCACAGGGTACACTGTTTTCCCTTGCTGATTGGAAGAAACAGTAACCAATTACTCTAATGGCAAATTTGAGTTCAGGATCAGTGACATTGTTCAACTTGAGACCTCTATAGTCCGATTCAACTCTAGTTAAACTGATCAATTCCTTCTGTGATATCGTTTTCTGTGCTCGGGCAGGATCATAGATAGGGTAACCGGTGATCAGATGAATGATTTCTTTAGTGATCTTAAATGGTTGCTCTTGTAGCCACATGAAATCATCATGCACTCAGCTTAGTACAAACTTGACCCACTAGGGTTTGAACACACGAGGATAGGTTAGGGCTTCAGTCAATCCCTTGATTTTGATATGCTCATACTTGCTATCCATTTTACCATTTGTGCACAATTCATCATATGCATCTTTGATCTCAACATGACCAAGTTCTTCAACACGACATTTTGTGAAGAATCTTACATCCTCAACTAACAAGACTCGATCCGGGATGAGTGAAAAAGCAGTTTTGTCATCCGGTTCAGATGCAATTTTGGGAGTCAGAGAGTATTTTAGTGAGGGTTTTTCTACATTTGTGACAACAATGGGGTCTTGGATCTTAGATGCCATTTTGATTTCAGATGAAAATTGACACGGGAACCTTAGGGTTTGAGAACTTAACAAATGGCAGATGCTTCACACTTAGCAGATATTAACAACTTAATGAGTTCAGTAAACCAGCTTAGCAATGCGATGAGATTCGATGTAAATACCTTAGATTTTGCGTTGAAGATGGTTTGATCACCTTGATTCACTCTGCTCTGCTTCTTGAAAACTTAATGAATGAAAATGATTGCGAAAAACCTTTTAAGCACTCAAAAATACCTTGTCAGGCTCCGTGCAATTTAGGTTAAAAACATTAAATGCACTCGGTTTAATTAACTTTCTTTCCCTTTATTTTGCGCTATAACCGAGTAACCAGATTTCCTTCATATATCGACTTGAGAGGCTTCCTTGATTCACCGACTTAACAGTTTTCCTGTAAAGTGCTCCAAAAGACTTTGATAGAATTTCAAACTTACTACTACATCTTACTATGCAGATTTTGAATTCAGTACATACTAAAATAGGAACTGTTTAAGATTTAACCTTGTGAGAATTTAGTCCCTTCATACCTTTACCGATTAATTTGTAGTGGGAGCACCTAACTCGATAGGTAAGGTGCTTTCTTTATTTGACACAATTTCCTTCTTTCTCCAAATCATCTGTAATTTCTCTTTTATTTCCTCAATGTATTCTCTAAGTTGATCTCTGCAATCTCCAGCCAAGTGTCCAACTTTTTGACAATGAAAACATGTCATACCGGGATTTCTCCGTGATCTTCAGTTATTCATTCCAAACCTTATAGAGCAATTGACACTTATATGTCCATATCTTCCACAACATTCACACCATATCCTTGTATTGTAATCCCATGGTACTACAGAATATTGTCTGTAAGGATCTGTGTGAGTTCGGTAACTTCTAGTATTTGCTCGGTGTGCAGACCACATGTGGTTCTTTTGCTTAAACCAACACTTCTCGGTACTATGTCCATATCTATTGCAGTTTTTACAAAATCCTTTGAATGTTGCCTTCTGATAATTGTTAACAGACTTTGTCCTACATTGATTAGATGTGTGACCATATTTATTGCAATTGTAACAATAACCATTGGTCTTAGTGGTATTCGGTTGCTTACCTTTTCTAATTTGACACATGTTCGCAATATGACCTTGATTTCCACAGTAGTAGCAAATAGGCTTCTTCCTTTTGATGTTATTCCTTTTTCCAACTTGTTTTGATGATTCTCATCTCTCAGTAGTGCAGATTCCCTTCTTGGTAGAGTCTTTTCCTTTGTAACCGAGTCCTCCTTCTTTGTAGGGTCCTCTTCTGTTCAGTTGCTCATCCAACATCTTTGATGCTTCATAACTCTTCTTCAATGTTTCCTTGGATTTCTTCTCTGTTTCAATTTCATTCCTCAACCTTGATGCTTCAAGTTTCAATACTTGATTCTCATCATCTTTCAGATTTGCTACATGATGTGTATAACCTAGTTGATCTGTCAGATTTTGTTAAATACCAGTTAGCCTTATGATTTCATCATTCTTATCAGATACTAAGACTTCAAGTTGTTGTTTCTCTCTTTTTAGATCTTTTGCTTTATCCTCGGCTATCCTTAATGCATCTAGATTTTCAGTCATCTGTGTATTGAAATGTTCATGTTCTCTTTTCATTGCTTTTAGTTGATCAGCCAATGCTTTGTTCTTTTCTTTCAACATTCCAATCATTTCTTCAATTTCTTCAGATATACTGTTCTTAGATGATGTCTCGATTTGTTCCACTAACTCTTGAGAATCCTGCAAGTCATCAAATAATCTTCTCCTTACTTTCAGAGATTTTTGCATTTGCCTTTGCATGTCTGCAATCACTTGATTTGCATTATCCAGCTCTTCTTGTAGATACACAATCCTCCGAGATTGTTTATAGCCTTCCATTGATAAGATCTTTCTCTTTAGGTAGTTAAACCATTTTCCAAGATTCAAGCTCTGATACCAATTGTTAGGCCCAATATGGAAAGCTAATGTACTGAGAGGGGAGGGGTGAATCAATACTCCAAAACTTTTCTTATGTAATAACCTTCATGTTATGCATAAACAGAATAGTGCAGTAGCATAAAACAAAACTATAATCAATAGATAACATTCATACATGATTCACTCCCTAACACATATATTTTGTTCACGTAGAAACTCTTGGTTAGAGAGAAAAACTGCGGTGGGGATGGCACCCACAACTTCACTACTGCAATAATAAAGAGTACTCGGTTAGAGTTACATTTAGCTATTTCTGATAGCTTACCCTGTTAGGAGTATTAAGATCAGTTAGATCTACCTTACTAAAGGATTTATACAACACTATATAAGTGTAGCACCTGGTTAAAGGATTTACAATTTATAGACTTGGTTAGAGTCTTTTACCCTGTTAAAGGTTTCTCTTACAACTTCAAAATATTACAATAAGACTTTACAAATATCTGCAACTTTACATCTGAAATGTTGTAGCAAATTCTATGTGCTCAAAATAAGATTACCTTGCCTATAGCATACCTCGGTAACTCATAAAGTAACTCGGTAAACCCTTCTGTTTACTCTGTTCCTCAACTATTCGCTGATAACCTTCTCAATGACCTCTGTGTCTCTGTAACAGTCATAATACTCTGTGATTTCTCATGTATCACATAAGTCTTGCTTCATACACATATGCACACACATTTCTCACATTCACACCTATATCTAACCCTAAATTCATGCTGTATAAATAGACTTCTTATGTCGGTGGTCTTATTCATTGCTTCGATCTTACAAACATGATTTCTGAAATAAATAACCATGCAAAATATTTCATTGGTTAGATGACCTCAAAATTATACAAAATCTGTATGTGCAATTTCCAATGTGATAATGGTTCTGTGTGCCTCGATCTTGTAACACATTTTCATATGTGTGTCTAGGTTCAATGAATCTGGTAACACGTTTCACTCGGTGTATATCAACTCGATGTATTATCTTTACTGCTCAGTAGTCATGAAATAACACTCGGTAAACAGCTCGGTGTATACTAGGCTTTGTGACTATTTTCCTTTTGTAACCGACTAGGTTGTTCATACCGACTAAATATTTCGATAGTGGTAACCGACTAGAGTATATAGAATGACTTTGTATATAAAACTAATGGCAATTTGATAAGTAGTAACACTTCTCACTAAATTTCTCCACATTGATTAGCATAATGTTTGGATTGCTTCCACTTGAAATGACTGATAACCTTCCTTGCAGAGTTTACTGGATGAGATATGTATTTGCACTAATTAGCTTTATGACCATAGCAATTGCAAGTATAACAATATCCATGAAAGTTGTAATTATTATTGTTTGTTTCAGCCGGAGTATGATTCTAACTCATAGCATGGTTTCTACATTGATTTGCTTTATGACCAAACCTTTTGCAACTATAACATTGAATGCTTCTATAGTTTACAGCCTTTGTGTCCAAATTTATTGCATTGAAAACAATAACAATTAAAAGATGGGTACCTTTGTGCATTAGATTGATGAACCACTGGCCTTCTTGCACTAGTATTTTGATTCCAAGATTTTCATTCATATTCTGATTTCTTCTCAACTTCAGCTTTAGCTTTTTTTCCTTTGTCTTTGGCATCCGAACATACACCGAGCTGAAATCCAGGTCCTGTCTTGTCCAAATTAACTTTTTGCATGTTGATCAAGTCTTCCAAGAGCTTGCCACTGTCAAGGACCTTATTTTTTGTCTTCAGCTTCTTCACTTCTTACTCTAGATTTTCACATTCTTCATATTTTAGCTTGATTGTTTCTTTCAGAGATTGCTCTATCTTGTCTCTTTCTTAATCTTCTACATTAGATCTTTAATAGATTGTTAACTTCCTTATGCCTAAGTTTGAATTTTTGGATTTGCTCTCTCAGCTTCTGCACACATTCATTTCCTACCTTCACATTCTCTTTCAATTCTTCATTCTCTAATTCAACACTTTCCAAATCTTCAAGAGTTGTCTTCACGTCTTCATCCAAATGAAATTCTCTGGTCATGCACATAGGTTCCATGATTCAACTAATACAGACCTCCCTCAAGCAGTAAAACTTTCAGACAAGGGACCAAAGCTTTGATACCAATTTTTGGATAGGTTGAAGAGATCAAAATGCCAAGAGGGGAGGTGAATTAGTGTTCCCACAAATTCTAAAGCTTTCACCAAACTTAAACCTTTTGTTGATGTATCAAACTCATTAATTAAGAATATCATACATGAAATAGCAAATGCAGAATAAACATGAAACACAACCACAAAAGAAACATCAAAATTTATACATGGAAAACCCAAATGGGAAAAACCACAAAGAGTGTTAACTCTCAAGAGAATATAACTAGTTATATGGTGTTTTATAGAAGGGTGGCTCGCTGCTAGAATACAAAAACAGCTCATTGTTGAAATGTTCACTGCAAAATTACAAAGACGGTTTACTGTCGAAATTCTCACTGCAACAAGTAGGATTGAACTAAAAGGATTGGATCTCTAAATGCATGAAATCAATTCCAAGTTAATCTCAGATCACAATTCTCAAACCCTACAGTAGATCTAGTGAAATATCTTTGTACAAATATTCTCTGCAATAGATTTGGTTAAGGATTACTGCAACACTATCTACACACTGATTTTGCACCAACTACCTTCGTTGTCTGCAACTCGCAGTTCATACCATGTCACTTGCTTCTCTGATATCATCACAACTATGTCACCCTCATCACATTTCTATGTGTGTATGTGTGTGTGTGTGTGTGTGTGTATCAGAGAACACATATCGAGACAATGTGTTGGCCTAGCACAACACGTTATCCAATAAAGCCTTGAATGATAATCATGATAACCAAGTCGGCCTCCACAAGATTTCTACATGCTTCATTTTCATAATTCATTTACCTATGCATATACCATAATTATCAGAATACGATAGGGTCATCCAAACCCAAAGATACTGACCCATTATTACAAAACTCAATCATAAAAACTCCAAACTCCAAGAATACACATTCTACGCATACCATGGATATTGAACCATGAGACAAGAAAAGATACATCTGTCACAACCAAAATAGCTAATACTAGAATACATAACTGATACCAAGACCAATGTAAGCACAACTCAGAATTCTAGGGGCAAGGATCTTCCAAAAATTATTCCATCAAATCAACTACATCTTACTGCAACACTTCCCAGAAAACACATCAAGTACTAATAGAAAAAACTGCACATACCAACTGCATACAACATCTGAACCAAACCAGATAAGAGATTTGACTTCAATATATTGCATATACCATCTGGACCAAACCGGATAACTGGTTTGACATCAATGGCAATAATATTCACACAAGTATGACACGTCGCAACCCGCTCACAATGAGTGGTATGACTTGTCCTTCCACTTCCATAATAACAATGCATCATAATAAAGTCACTCCATCATCAATAACATTATTATATTCAATATAATCATGAAGTAATGTTAGCTCATAACATGATATCATCATAAGTAAATATAAAACACTAAATACGCATAAGTAACCAAACAAAAATCTCAACATCAACATAGTACTAAGTATATCATCAGCCACATAAAACATAATGCATCATCTGTCACATGAAATGTCTATCATCAAAACATAATCAAAACCATAATCAACTACCAAGAGTATCATAAATGTCTAACAATGCATCAAAAGAAAAGTATATCAAGGAGGAAGACTACATTGAGAGTCTAACAACTAATGCAATTTGATTTCTCTATGAAAGAAAATTTTACCAATTGCAATGAAGAATAACATTGGAATGAATATCAAATTGGAGCTTAGTTATAGCATACAAGATTGAGTGATTAACATGGTGATAGAAGGGTCAAGGCACAAGTGCATTAGACATGGATATAATAAAAACTATTCAATTAGTTATCAACACATAAAGCTATAAACAAGAGACACAAGAACTCTTGAATGCCATTTTTTTAAAACACTCATCAAATTACAAATTCTCTCAAATTAACTTTATTTTTACTTTTAGATGATCCAAGATAATTCATGGATTGTAATCCTTATATATTACAAATTTAACATAAGAATATATTAGTTGCTAATATATAGACATATTAGAACATTCAATCAAATCAAATCTACAATAAAATAAAACTTAATGTAAATATACAAATTTACCATGTTACATCAGCGTATAATTTCATATATATAATACAAATATTTAAAATATGTTTAAAAAAAACGTATTTGTAATACATTTTGAATCAAATATATAGAATTGATTCAATTATTTTTAAAAAGCAAGCAATCATTACTTGGTTGTTGTTTCATTTGTTTCCAAAATACTCTAATAAAAATCTTAAAAAACCATCTTCATTTTTTCCCTTTTAATGGGGTAAAGACTTTTGATCTCTAGCTATGAAATCATGAGGTCATAAATGGGAGACTTCCTCCCTTGAATAAACTCTCAACAATAATCTCGATAGCAAGAACAGCACCACCACAAACCATCACACTCTACCTATGCCAATACTAGTGAAGTAAAAAATTATAAAATTCCCAAATAAAAACAATGAACTGTCATCAAAATGCATGTGTTTACAAAAGAAAGTGACTGCAAATATATATATATATATATATATATATATATATATATATATATATGTGTGTGTGTGTGTGTGTATGTGTGTGTGTTGATAAATTTGATGATAAAGAATGAACAAATTAACTCATTTTTTAAAAAAAATGACTATCTAATTCTTAGAATGCACCAATACATTAATTACCCTCATACACCATAACTTATGTTAGTACATCTTAAAGACTGAATACTGAATAGCCTTTCATTTACAAATGAACAGCGAAAATAGTTATGATTGCGATGACAATCGCTTGAGCGAACAAATAAAAAGAAAACCTTTCCCGTGTCTTGGTAATATATTTCGCCCAGGAACTAAGACCTGGAGATATCGGAAGGAGGGTGACAGCAAAAATTGGAGGGATGCATAAAATAATGAACTCACAGATTGAAAGAGATATATACTCATAGAAAGCTTTCGCATCCATCCTCTTCAGCTTCGCATGATCATAGTTTGTTGTGAAGGAAACGGCAGCAGTGAAGAATGCTATTACCGTCCACACGATTGAGACCAGCAAACTCATTCCGGATATATAGGACAGCAACGGCGCTTCTTCCGAATTATTGTAAAGTAACACTTGTCGAGCTAACCAAGCGAAAACCACCGTAAGGGAAGTGGTGAAGGCCACAGTGTCGCTGAATAGGAACAATCTGAAACGCAAATGAAATGCCATCCTGGCAGCTCCATAGTGTAAACTATTTTTGTCATCATCAATTCCTCCTGGGATTTGAAAGATGGCTGAAAATGTGACGGTGGCAATGAGTGATGCCACTACCATGTGGGTATTAATGATATCTTTGTCTCTCCCTTGCTTCGAGTCCTTACTTGGATGAAAAGCTGTTTTAGATTTTGGTGTGAGACTCCATTGAATGGCTCCTTTACCTTTTAGTATATGTACGATGACAGCAAAATTGGGGTTGTTTTCAGCTGCTGCTGATGCTATGTCAAGTGCAGTTAAGCCTTCATCATTTAGGGCATTCACTTCTACACCAGGAAATGAGACAAGGTATTCCACCAGCTGCACTCACAACAAGATCTTATTGCATTAAGTCTCTAACCCTTCGACGAGTAATCTTCACAAAGTCTACCTATTACTAGAAAAAATTCGTCAATATTTCTATGACGAGTACTTAACATATACATTAAATATAATAAATTTTGTATATATATAAGCAGTAAAAACAAAGATGGTGATCTTTAATACAACAGCTTCCAGACAGTAAAAGAACAACAAAACAGAAAAACAAGTTCCGAAAAATTTGTATATACATGTCATGTTCAGTTATTTTTTGTGTTTATTTTAAAAATAAAATCTTAATACATCTATCCATGATAAACTGTATATATTTATAAAAATTCAAGCCCATTGCTTCTTTGTTTGCAGGTATTACAAATATAGTTGCATCCCACCTTATTAATGCCTACACACATTCTAATATATTTACGTAAATCATGTTTCAATTATAGTTATATATACACACATTATGTTACATTTTAGTATCCACTTGATCTGACTATTCCCATGTCCTAAGTCATTTTCATGAGCACAAGGTTGACCCTTTGATAATGGACTTGACCTTGAAAACTTTAAAATTCATTCAAATTTTAATCTATTTGTTTTCGAATAGTTTTTCGAATACTCTGCATAATTTGAATTTAATTATTGCTTGGGTTTATTTATTCTTGACTCTCATTTAAAAGATTGTTTCATGTTGTTTCATGTTCAGGTGGCATAAACTATGTGTAATGTAGTATATGATGTCTATAAGGAATTGAAAAGAACATCTAATGGCATAGAGAAAAAGAACATCTAATGACATAGAGATGTGTAAGAATATCTTATGATATTATGAGATATGTAAGAGCTATTTTGAAAATTCTATGATATGTGTAAAAAAGTGTAAGGGGCCTACATTGTTGGTTTCGACTCGTTGCCTAATTTATGATGGATATCTATTACATGTTGTAGGCAAACTTATAAATGAGTTAAATGATTAAATGGGTCCCTAAAATTCGATAAAATAGTATACTCTATTTTTGACATATTTGTTTCATCATGCGGATTTGTCTCATGGATTATGATGTTATTTTTATTGTCTTAGCTTAATTAATGTTTTTCAGAAATCATTGTTGGATTATTAATTTGACTTAATTTATTTTTTCAATTCTTGTGACAGGCATTTCATATTTTATAAAAAAGTGTAGGAAAGTTATGATGTGAAAATATCTCTTTAATTGGTGTAATGTAAATATATGATGTCTATAAGAAATTGAAAGAGCATCCAATGGCATAAAGATGTGTAAGAATATCTTATGACATTATGGCATATGGAAGAGAATTTTGATGACTCTATGACTTGTGAAAAACTGTAAGAAGGGAGTTACATTTTTTATTTTGACTTGTTAACCAACTTCTGATGCATATCTATGACATGTCATAGAGAAACTTGCAAATGAATTAAATGATGAAATGGATCACTAAAGTTTAATAAAATAGCATACTCTATTTGTGGCATATTTGTTTCATCGTGTGGAACTTGTCTCATGGATTATGAAATTATTTTTATTGTCTTTAGTTCGGTTTATGTTTTTAAGAAATCATTGTTGGTTTATTGATTTGATTTTATTTATTTATTCAATTCTTATGACATCTAGCCTTTTCATATGTTATGAAAAAGTGTAAGAAAATTATGATGTGAAAATATCTAAGAATATGCTACCAAAATTTTGTTTTATATATTTTCGGGTTGGGATTTATTAGGTATAAATTTAATCATTGTTTTTTTTGTTTTCATTTTGTATATTGATAACATATTATTCGATAATAATAAATATATGATCAAATACTTGAAATATCAACTTTCTTTATAGTTTAAATTGAAATACTTAAGGAGTTGCTTATTTATTTAGGGATGGATATTAGATGGGATAAGATAATACAAAACTTTAGTTACATTAGAAAAAATATATTAACCATATTTTATAGTATTTTAGCACAAAAAAATGCTGATTTTACTATTTTTGTTGGGGGGGGGGGGGAAGCTTTAATTGAGTATTATCCTTTAACATATAAATATATGGAAGACATGTACTTTATGATAGTATAGTGGGATTCTTGTGTACGATATGATCTGAACTAAACCAAACCTTGCCTAAGTAGTGGGATTCTTCAATAATTTCATGGATAATACTTGATGAGCTCATTGAGTACCAATCAAATCATACATTAAAAATATTTGCTAGATATTCAATATATAATATATATGTTATTAGGGAGGCAATGCCTCATGTGGCCTATATAACTTAGTAAATACTCATGGATATGTGGATATAGATTGGTTGTGGTATGTTGACAACATCAAAACTCTTGTTGTGTTTGTGTTTAGTTTAGACAATTGTACAATGAGTCAAAGTTTGATGATCTTAAGAAAATACTATTGTTGCTTTATACAATGTAGAGGGAGATTATGTAATAGTTACTCGTAACGTTTTATATTTTAGGCTTAGTAAGAGAGTAGTTAAAATTCAATATAATAATCAAAGTACCATCAACTTCACAAATAACTTGACCTTTCACACCCAAATAAAGTATATTTATATTCCATATCATTTTTTCCTATGACATATTAGAGGATGGGAGGGTGTTGTTGGAAAAATTTAATACGTTAAAGAATGTTATAGATGCTTTGAAAAATATAGTTGGCATAGAATTCAATTTAGATGATACAAAATGTCTATGAGGCCAATGGACCTTAGTAGATAGTTCATAATGCTATAAATTCTATTCTCTTGCACAGTGTAGGGAAAGTGGGAGAGTGTTATAAAAAATGTCAACATTTTGAAATTCTAATATTCATATAGTTAAATGGGTTATATTATTTATTAGTATTCCCTCATGAAAAAGGGCATCTCACTTTGAAGTGGAACTCTTGGCCACATGGACTAAAATATATTTTATGTGTCAAAAGTTATAACAGTATTTGATGTCATAAAGATATGCAAGAGAATAATATTTGTAGTGGAGAAAAATAGTTCTTAAAAAGGAACATATATCTTCCAGACTCATAATCAATCCCCTACAACCAACTAAACTGGAAAATATTTCTCTGCACTATGAGAACGACAAGCTAATTTACACAAAAGTAAAAAGTACTCATTTTAGAGAAGATTTTAGATCTTTCTAGAAGCCTTGATAGGAAACACCAATACGTAGAGAAAATGCCCTTGTATCAAGTTGTCATTCAATTAAAATACAAAATAAAAAGTATGGAAATGTTTAATATTTATTCTTATAAACATAAAATGAATAAAATTTCACAATGCACAAAATAAGTTAAAGTGATAGAAATGTTTCAAGTTAACTACGGTATTCAACAGCGATAATATCTAAAAAATATACAAAAGGAAAGGATAAATTTCACCAAAGGTTTTCATTCTCTTTTCACCCAAAACTTGAAAACAAAAAAATGTTTTTAGTTTTGTTGTTTAGGGGATTGCTTTAGTAAAACCCCTATTTTTGTATTCCTGCCTCGAAGACAACCATTATTTTGAAATGTGTATAAAGAAACACAAATATGATTACTTCACAATAAAAATTTAATATTTATGATATAAATAATATGATTGCAATATGCTAACACCAATCATCTCTAAATGCCAAAATCGAATAATAATAGCTAGAGTAAGGAAACAACGAAACAAAACATGATCACCTAAAAGTTGGCAAAAACCTTTGAAGGGAATGCTATAGCTTTTATAATGATATCCTTTATAATCCTACTTCAATAAAGTAACATGAAGAAAGATAAAAAATCTTGCTGTGTACAAAATAAATTACTTTTTTAAATAATAGCTCGTTGAATGCATAAGAGAGCAAAAAAGAGCATCAAAAGTCAACTTCTCTTTCAAAGTGAAAAGTCAATTTGATTTTCTTTGATGCCGCTACAATAGACGTGTTACTATTGAAATATTCAGAAAGGTAATTCTCCAATGGTCATTGGGATTATGAACTTTCATGGGATGCTAGTGCACCATATAGATGTTAGCGTGATGCACATCAATCATAAAAATGAAGACTCGAAGAGCCAAGAAATGCATTAAATTCTTAGAAGAATGAAATTTCAGTGTTAATATTTTGTAATTATAAATTTTTATATTCTGGGCCAAAAGAACGATATTATGCAATGTCAAATTGCAATGTTGTGAAGTTCACAAACAACATTTTTCTCCTACTTTAGTAAGCATATGAATTATACTAAATATACATATTAAAGTGGAAAATTAAAATAGCAAATTTCAGAATAAGTGGATATGGCCCCAATTACAAGACCTAAAATATAACAAAGTATCATACACGAGGCAGATATTATGCAAAAGCTTCATGAGCTTATTAGTTGTAAGAAAAATACACTAAGAAAACATGAAATAAAACTCATACGAATAAGAAATAGAAAGAACAATCAACTCTAGAGAGAGAGAGAAACATGAAATAAAACTCATACGAATAAGAAATAGAAAGAACAATCAACTAGAGAGAGAGAGAGAGAGAATGATGTAAATGATTTATTAGATATTCCTTGCAAGTTACATTATAGTAGAGTCCATGAAATTCTTATGACGAATCATGGTTACTACAGGATGCATTGTAAGACATGAGGGGACCACAATCTAGCTAGGTGTTTCATATGATACCAAGTCAAAAAGAGCATATAACTTAATTATATTTTTTTAAAAAAATAGAAAACACGATGTGCATTATGAGAACCTTAGCTTAAAATAATTTCATGATGTCAACAATACAAGTTATTCTAAGGATTGTGAAAAAAAGAAAAAAAGGCAAGATACTCAACATATGCAAATCAACCAAGGATGTTGCATTATTAAACATGTAACAATGCACTCATAGAATGAAATACCATAATATAGGGATGCCATATAGAGTACTACAACATCATATGTGCATGAATAGACATAGAGGGATCCATAGACTTGAGATCAAGATGAATATAGGGTATCCATGTATATCATACAAAGATTTTTTTGTGAATTCATCATTCCCCAAGTACGAAAGAATTACAAACACAAAGGAAAGTCACATGAAAGCAAATAAAACTTTTGGGTCAATATGGAAGAGGCCTGAATGCCTCAATGCTTTGCATCATCCCCAAAATCTCATATATAAGAAAAATATGAAAATATATAAGAATTTATAATATTTCATCTCCCTTTTATCTATGCACCTACAAGTGTATCATGCATCCTCAAGATAAGATTAACAAACATAAACAAACAAACAAACAAACAAACATAGGGATGCAACAATCCAAATTCTACAAATAAGAAGGTATTCCACTAAATATTTCTTGAAATAGATCATCAGTCTCCCAATTTTGATCATAAGGTTGGGGGGGGAGGGGAGGGGAGATGTTAATCTTGTAAAGTATTGTTAAAGAAATACTAGTTGTCGCACCAATAGCAAGATCTAAGAAAGTGGCTACAATTGAATCTGCAAATGTCAATGATAATATAAAGACTGTAGAAAATTTCAAAATATTTGGGTGAATGATTCAAATAGACACTCCTCATGAGGCAAGTTTGGTGAATCACTATCAAGATATGTAATGAGGGTTGTCACAACTAATTTCATGAATGGGTCAATGGTTTGAACAAAAGAGATCAAGACTACTTCTATAAGAATAATAGATGTAGAGTGGTTTGAAGGAGGCAAAGAAGGTATATTTAGATTTGTGTTCTATATGGTGGAGTTGGAAAATGCTCAAATTTTATTCTTGGTGTTGGAAGGGAGGTGTTTATCTCAATGGTGGTAGGACAAAGAATGCATAGAAAAACTTGATGGCAAGGGCATTCATTATAAAGGAGGAAGTGCATCAAGAGTAGCATCGGATACAATCATTGTGTTAGGCATATTTCTTTGCATAGAAAAGGGACGAATATCGAGAAGATCTGGAATAAGGGGAGATTCCATTAAAGGTACAAGAAATACTTGCACCATTTTGGGGTGAGGTTCATTAAGATCCTGAGGAATAGAAGGTGTCACAAGAGGAATACCATGAGGTGGAGGACGTGAATGTGGCATAACAAGATCTAGAGATCATCACATTGGAGGAGGATGCTCAATATTGAGCATCTCTAACTTGTTCCTAAGACAAAATAAGTAAACAATGCTTACTTTCATGAAATCTAGTTGGAATGATATTGGGGATTGAGTATAGTTCTAGGAAGGGGAACAAGATCACTTTTCTCCACTGACGGAACTATATTTACCTCTTCAATAGAAGAAAGAATTGTTTTTTGTAGGAAAAAATTGAGACATAGGGTTCACATGATTGAACCTACATCATGGGTGTATTTCCTCTTTCTATTATGGGGTAGCTACAAGAACTCGAGGTGCCACTAGAGATGTGTGTAGGTGGTGTGTGGAAGGATTCTCAACCATTAGGATGCCTTTTCTTTCCTATCAAAGGAGTAAGTCAAGCAATGGTAGGGGCCACTAGGGGATGGAAAACCTAAGGAGAAGATTTCAACAATATGAGTTCCATTCCTCTATTTGTCATAGTGACACGAGGAATAAAAGGCACTTATAAAGATTGAGATACCTTAGGGAGAAATTAGGTGTACCCAATGAGGGATATATTATCCTTAGCTGGCAAGGAGGTAGCCATGAGGATAGAGAGATGCTTCTAGAAAGACCTTGAGTGATTTTCTTGAATATAGAATAATATATAAAAACAAATTTCCACAAGGTTGCAAAGTCCCAATAGAAATAGGCTAGAAGAAGTCTAGAGAGAAGCCTCATGAGTTATGAATGGTTTGTAGATCTAGTGTGCTAGATAGTGTGCACCATACAACCATGAGTAAATTTTAAGCACTTGTGTATTACAAAAGTTACTATGCTCACTAAAGTCAATCATGGGATGCCTAACTTCACTACAAACAAGTTATATCCAAAAATAATAAAAAAACATGGTTTCCACATAATTGGATCCAACATGGACCATCAAAGTTGTGGAACTCGTGGTTAGAAGAGAAAGATAATCATGTATAACAATACTTAGATATGTGTCATACTTGTTTTTATGAAAACCATTATGAAGAGGATTTCTTCTATTATGACATTAACCTGTTTGTAAGATCAACTGGAACACCATTAATAGTTTTCATTGAAACGAGTATGTATATAAAGAGTACCATCCTCTACATTAATTAGTAAATTGTATGAAGAAACAGATATGGAGGGCATAATAATATCACACACCTAAGAAGAACAAACAAAAATATCTACCTTGTTTATCATGTCAATAAATAGAATGGGATATTCAAAATTAGAATGAGAAGGATCTATTAAAATGAAATTAGTTGAATGTGAAGGCAAAGAGATTGTGTAAATTTGCAAGTTTTGTTTTAGCTTTACCATCTCTTTATTAGCATTTTATGTTGAGTAAAGTATTTGAATGGGTCTTGTATCCATGTGGCCTTGCACCAAGTGGTGAAGTCACGTACACCATTTAGTAGCCTAGACAAGAATATTAGCGGAGAGGTTGATCTATTGGAAGATGTTTAATTGGAGGAATTTTAATTATCCTTTATAAGGAAGCTAAGGTAGCAAAACAACTTCCTACATAAACCTTAATAGGGATATGTAGAACCATGGGTGTTCGGAGTTCACTATTGATTCTTGCATCATATCAAAGCTCTAGTGTTGTAGATTCCTTCCAAATATGAAGGACGTCATTAGACTTGAAGAATTCATTTGGTGCATTTTGAGGTTTCCAGTACCTCGTGGTTAAATCTAGGGCATCAAAGAAACTAGCGTGCAACTTTTGTTTCATGAAATCTCATTATATTTGAAGTAGATATACAAAGGTTCTAAGTAAGGTTGAAGTTGTTTGATCCAAGAAATAGCTAAATTTTCGAAGCAATTTGAACCAAATTTAACCTTGCCATCACGTCTAAAAGGCCCGAAATATAAAGATTATCAGTCAAATCATCATAATTGGTGACGGTGACTTATGGCCCTTCAAGGTTTCTTTGGCTAGTCATCAAAATTCGTAAAGCTCTACAAATCCATAATCACATTGTATGGTTTGTAAAACAACCCTCGTAGGAAACATCAAAAAGATGGACTCTTTAGGTTCATGAACCTTTCTGATGTAATTTAGCGTTAGTCTATGTACTTGTACTTGGTTCATGTATTTCACTTTGGCTTGCATCATCATTTTGTTAACTATCGTACTTGGTTCATTTGGTCGACATTGTGGTGTAAAATGTTTTTTATACAGTTTTTTTATTTAAAAAATCATTTTGTTTTTTATTAAAAAAGCAGCGTTAACAAGGGCGCTAACCCTTTACAAAGCCAGAGGCTATCAAAATTAAAAGACCAAGCAGGGGTGCAAACCCCAAAAGGACAAAGTTGGACAAGCCAAACTAACCTGTTAAACCATCAACAACCCAACCCAAATCAAGAGTGGGGAGAAAACCCTGAATCTTGACAAGGGAGGGCTTGGGAAAGGTGGTTAGATTTTCCTTTCCGCCTACGACAAACAACCGTCCAAGCAACACTATCATTAGGAACTTTTGAAGAAGAAACAAGTGGGGAAGACCCTGCAGAGTCACTGCTTGACTACTGTTGCAGAGCGGCAACAGGCTGTTGTAGCGGAGCAGTAGCAAGAGAAGAATCGCCAGGAGCAGAGTGAAGGTGAGAAGCAGGAGCAACGGGAGAAAGAACCAAGGGGGGCGGAAGGGACCGCAACAACAATAACGTCAACCAGGGCTTCATCAGGAGTAAGGGGCACCTCATCTTGAGATGAGTCAACCGAAACAGACTATGAAGCATTAATCGTCAAGTGGTCTTCCGTAACATCCTTCCACCAAGTAGCAACACCTTTGCAGCGAGAGAGAGAACATTTAGAAGCAAGGTGACCCATTGAAAAACACCTTCGACAGCAAAACGGGAGGCCCTCATAATCCAGCGGTTGAGTCCAAGGCCTATCCCAAACCATAAGAACCACATCCCTAGGGAGGGCCAACGATATGTCAAAATCAATTAATAGGCAAGCAAAGGTAGAATGACCCATGGAGAACGTGGCATCATCAACCTTCAAGAAGCTGCCAATAGAGTTACCGATGGCCTCAAAAATGGAGGGGGAGATTGGGGAGGCGGACCCAAACGGACGAACAGAGAGAGATTTCGTAAGGGGGTTGAAGGAAGGAGTCCAAGGCTTAAGGGAGAGAGAGTGATCCTCCCAAGACCATAGCTTACCCAAAATCAAATCACGATCATGAGTAGAGGCAAAGGAAGCAACAAAAAACCCCTTAGCAAAGGGAAAAGCTCAATGCCAAAAGAAATATGGGGCTTCCAAGAATCACTCACCCATCGATGAAGGTTCAGGAGGGAAGGCCAAAACCCAATAAATTTGCATACCAGAGCGCTACGTTGATAGAAGTCAACATTCTCCATAACCTCACGGGCACAAACCACAACAGGAGAGGCCTTGGCACAAGGAAGAGGACGAATCCCCCTAGAAGGTTGGGTAGCAGAATTAGCCACACGAGCAAAGCTACGCTTCCCAGCAAAGGGTCTGGGCATAGCAATATCACCCGCAGGGATGTCGTCAATAGCACCCGCAACAGCCGCAAAGGTATCCAAATCCAGAACTGGATCAAAGACACCAAGTTTGGGAGGAACAAAATCACCAACAAGGATCTTGGCACCCAAACCCCCAACATTAGTAACCAAAACCATAGAAGGACCTTCTGCAGCAGCAAAATCACCCAATGTAGCAGACAAAGCAACCACACCACCAGCACCGGGAGTAGCAGCCATGAGTGGGGGAAACTCACCATCACTGTGAGAATCACCAATGGCTCAACCAACAGTAGACCGAGGCACCAGCTTTGTAGAGGAGCATAGAGCTGCAGCCGCAAGGGAGGATCCGTTGGGAAGAGCAGAACCTGAAAGGGAGGAGTCGTTGAGCAAAGCGGGAGCAACAACTGCAAGGGAGGATCCGTTGGGAAGAGCAGAAACCGCAAGGGAGGAGTCGTTGAGCAGAGCGGGAGAAACCATTTCAATATTTGTTGTTATCAAAAAAAAGAAAAAATCATTTTGTTTATTGCCACATGGTTTTGGTTTTTGTCGAGTGCTATTTGTATCAACCGATATCATATTGCATTCCACAAGCCATCAGGATGGATCTAAGCCCAACAATGGAGCCTCGACAATGCAACCTCCGCGAAACACACACCTTGCGCCCCAATACTGCCTTCAAGAATTGTTGTTAAGTTTTTCAACTGCACCCAACTTAGTGATATGCCAGATCACCTTTACACACCTAGGTGTGACATTTTTGCCCCCTACTACCTAAACTATGGATTTTCTTAATCTTGCATAACTTTGGCTAATAATGTTTTTCAAAAACAAAATGTTTTCAAAAAGTTCGTTCTATGAATTTTTTAGTGGTTCAAATTATTTTTACGAATTTTGTTCTTTGATAATAGTAATTGCTCAGATATTTTTGGCCCCTTGAGCTCATAACTTTTTGTTATGATCTCCTATTGTTGTGATTCTTGTGGAATTGGCAAGGTATTGAGGAGCTCTATCTAGTCATTCATATACTTTTTCTAGATTATTATTTTTCAAGTATATTTTATTCATTTTTTTTCATATTTGCATCATGGAGGATTACTTGAACATTTTATTAGCTAGGAAGGTGGTGTTTTGATCTCATCTCTTCATTTCAACCACCATTTTCATGTATTCATCTCTAATTTTATCATTTGAGGAGTGTGTCATTATTTTAATCATGTGGGTTATAAAGATCATCCTTCTTATAATCATTCTAACTAAAGATAATTATGAGTATTAGCACAAAGACATCCTAACATATTTTAGGTGTCTCAATCTTTTGCCTTATTTTTATACTCATCCATAAGCTATAGACAACATGGAAGAAATCAATTAGGGTTAATAAGAATGATCATATCATACGATTGATTGGTACAAGTTTCAATGTAAGAATCTTTAGAGAGACCTACAACCATATCTTAGGTATTAAGTGTCCATTAAAAATTTAGACCAAGATTTGGGAGATTTGTGAAGATTCACATAATTCTCCATTGACTGGATGATCCTGCATTATAGTGCCTCATTCCACTTGATGATGTTGACAATCTACCCTTTGATGATGATATCTTATAGAAAATTTAATATGAAATAAATATCAAATATATTGATGATCCAAAGACTTCTCCTTTAGCTCCTCCAAATGACATCAAACATCCATCTTTTGTTGTTGATTCGTGAGAACTTATAGTGAGACATTACAAGTAACAAATTGCCTTCTTGATTAGGATTCATATTTATCAAATTGCATTTTTGTTTGTAGAGTCTCACATTTCAGACTTGGAAGACACATTTGAGGGGTCATCTCTCTTATTTGATGATAGTCACGTTACAAATTTTGTTACATCATCTTTTTCTTTGGAGTTTGTTCAACATCGTTTTATATTTCTTCCTAGTTTGTCATTTTCTATTGTGATTGGGCTTGTAACTGATTGGATCATGGCATCATCATACATTTAGATTCTCCTTCCTACCAATTCCTATCTAGAATGGGAAGCAATTCTTGCATTTGTACTTTCAACAAGAGAAATGTTGTATGTTGATACTAGACTATTGTTTGTCTTCAATAACTCATCATGTCTACAAGATATTATACATTGTGGGCAGGTGGAGGGAGGAATATCTAGTCTCTCTCTCCCTCTTAAGGGGGATCATTTATTGTATTTGTGATGTATGTATCTTTTCTCTTTTGAAGAAGAGTTTTGTCCTAATGGGTTTTCTCTTTTTTTCTATTTGTGAGAGATTGCATTATAAATTGGTACCTAACATGGCCTAGTAGTTGGGGCCATTTGAAATATTTGCATAATTTGCAAAATAATCTACTATTCATAAGTTGCACTTAGGGGAGGTGTCAGTGTAAATAGGGAATTTTACCCAACTAGTTCATTAGTGGGTCATATTCACTAAGGTCCTTGAGAATCTTTCTAAAATATAGTATCTGTAATAGGGAATTTGAGAATAAGATTCATAACCTATATTAGCTAACCACAAAAACTAACAGGCTATGAAATAAATCCCAATACATTCAATAGAGCTATGAAGACAAAGCACTTAAAACAAATATGCAAACCATAACAAAGTACTTCCTCCATGATTCTCCATTGTTTCTCTTTTTCCTCTAAATGTGTGGGCTTCACCTACAAAATGCAAGTGTGAGAAAGAGAGCAAGATTGCAAATGAGTTCAACAGTGTGAGGATATTCAAGAAGTGGTTGATTCTAATGAGAAATGCATCCAATTTATAGAGAAAAATGGATAGAGGACAAAAATTAGAATGAAATTGATATTAGATGCAATTTGATTCAAAAATGGTAAAAATCAAATTTAGAAAGAAATGCTACGACATACTTTCCCATGCAAGAGGATAAGAATAGAATCAAATCTAGTGTTAGGATAAGTTGTCGAATCTAGACTCATGATGAATAAGGAAACATGCCTCCAAAATGAAGCACAAAAATAAGAGCCACTTGAGAGAGATAATGAGTTGGAAATTAATTTAGAAAATTAGGAAATTAGGTGGAAAATAGGAATTAGGAAATTGAGAAATTAGAAAGTGATGAAATAGGAAATTAGGAATTAGGAAAATTAGAAATGATAAAAATAAAAATTAGGTGAATTAATTAATGAGTTTTCATTCATTAATTAATTCACAAAAAGGGAGGAAATTCAATTAGCCAATTAAATAAATATTTAATTAGCCAATTAAATAAATATTTAATTGTGACAAGAGGAGGCTTATGATTAAATAAATAAATTTATTTAACCTAGAAGAGAAATGATGAATAGGATTAAATGAATAAATCATAAAACCCTAGAAGATGAAATAGAAATGAAAGGACTATCAATTAGGTCATAACAATAAGCAATTAATGTACATTCGATCATGATTTTGGTTGATAAAGGAGCAATGTTGATAAATGACTGATATTGGTTGACAAAGATCAATGACAAATTGACCAAGATTGACAAGGAGATTAAATTTATAGGCACCAATTGATGAGGACCAATGACTAATCGATCCAAATTGACGAGAGATAATGATTGACAGACGCCAATTGACGAGAAACAACAACTAATCGATCCAAATTGACGAGAGATGATGATTGATAACAAATTCAACATGATCCAGGATGACTGATAATTGATCCAAGATGATATGAGATGATAAAGACCAAGGCCAAAACCCTAATTTGACATGGAAAAGGGTTGATGATGTCCAAATGACATGATAGAATTGATTACAACCAAAGATTGCAATTCGAAGATGATGTTGACAAGACCTAATTGAAAATGTGAGAATCATAGTTGAAGGGGGAAGAAATGCAGAAGAATGACAAGATGTCAACAAATGGTGAAGATCAAGTGCACGACATAGAAGAAATGTCAATAAGATACGAAAACCCTAAAAGAAGGTTACGCAGACATGTTAAAGTATGGCACCACAAGCGTTAACCATTTTTAGATGCCTATAGTATCTTATCTTTTGACACTTACTTTTAGTTACCTAGGTCATTTAATAATTGACACCTTACTTATCTCATAAGAGAGGATTAAGACATGTCATTGTTAAACACAAATACCCTTAGAGGGGGGTGAATCAGTATATTACATCTTCACCTTAATTTATCATTAATTCCAATCAATATCTTCTTAAATCATCATTGAAACTACTAAGTAGAAGATAAGCACACATCAACAAAAGAGAACACTAGATGATTTACATGGAAACCCAAAAGGGAAAAACTACTGTGAGAATAATTGCTTGGATGTGCTTGCCCAAATCTAGTCTCACAAAGCAAATAAAGAACTTACAATATTTTGTAGGCACCAACCCACAAAAATTACAACTTATGATGGAGACATCAATCCTCGATTAGATATGCATGCAACAACCTACAAGAGACACCAATCACCTAATCCAAGAATTAAGCACCAAATCAGATGATAAGGCACCAAACTTAATTACATCAAAGTATATGAAAGATATGTCGTGTAGACCTTCAAGGTTGAACGTTCAATACCTCCCTAATATAATTATCTTTAGAATGCTCTTATAGTGTGCATAAGATCTACATTTTGAGTCGCATATAAACACACAAATAATTTAGTAAACAACATGCACAACTTTTGCCACAATTATGTCTTACTTATATGCACTATTGGAATAAATCTAATCACAATAATATATGCATTCCTACATTGATTGCATCCACAAGTAGCCTAGAACTTATTTACAACAACTGCAAGTCAACCACATGAATAAACCTTAAATTCAAATGTGTAATAGGTCTGATCCAAAAGGCAACATGCTACACCAAAAGTGGGAACATGAGGTGTTACCCAACACTAACTCAACAAGTCCAAATAATCCTCCACATGCTTCATCTAGTTAGCGCACAATGCAATACTCTAGTGCATTCATCAAGAACATCAACATAGACAATGAACTAGTCATCACAAGCAGACCATTGACCATAACTTTCCTTCTTCTTGAGCTCCATCTCTAAAACTTGAATAGATATGTATTCATGTGTAGCCTTATCTTCCAAAAATGCAAGACCTAAAATATCAATATAATAAAAACAGGTATAAAACATTGTGCTAGTGTCATATAGTTTCTAAACAACAAACCTAAAAAATATATTGCAGACACTTCTAAATCGTTGTAACCAACTAAAATGGATTTTTATCATACTAATTGCATATTGCAAGAGAGCTATTCAACATAGTTGACTCTATCAATCTGACACATGGATGCTCTAACATGACATGACAAAACTAATTAAATTAATGGCAACCTTCCTGAAATTTGAAATTGAGGCAAACATAATGATAATTTGACTACTCTCTTGATATACACCTTTGACATCAATGACAACACAAACTACATTGTAATCAATAATTTCCCCCTTTGTCATTGATAGCAAACCACAAAAATGCTACCCTCTATGAACAACCTCCATGATCTATCATATGCTCCACTTATGTAGCATATCTAATGCATTCTCTTTCCCGAGCTCTTTCCTTGAAAAAATTCTCTCTCCTTTCCTTGTTTCTACTTACTTGATCAATTTGGTCTTCTTTCTCCCACTTTGACATCAATGAAAAAGTGCCACTCCATCGCAATACCACCAAGTCTTCCTACGCTAGGGAGTCAAAACTCCCCCTAAACATGTACTTCCTCTCGAATTAAGAGGAGGGAGCTACAACTCCTAGCTTCTAACTAAGATATTAAAATGTCTCATTTTGAAAAGGTTTTTTAAAGATGTTAGCAATGTGCTCATTTGTTTTTTATTCAAAAAAGCAGCGTTAAGAGGGCGTTGACCCTTTACAAAGCCAAAGGCTATCAAATAAAAAGACCAAGTAGGGGAGCAAATCCCAAAAGAACAAAGTCGAACAAGCCAAACTGACCTGTCAAACCATCTACAACCCATCCCAAATCAAGAGGGGGGAGAAAAACCCGGAACTTGACCAGGGGGGGCAAGGGAAAGGGGGTTAGATTTTCCTTTCCTCCCACGACAAACAACCATCCAAGCAACACTATCATTAGGAACTTTCAAAGAAGAATTCAGCAGGGAAGACCCTGCAGGGTCACTACCAGACTGCTGATGCAGAGCGGCAACAAGTTGTTGCAGCGGAGCAGTAGCAAGAGAACAAGCGCCACGAGCAGAGTGAAGGTGAGGAGCAGGAGCAACAGGTGCAGGAACCAAGGGGGAAGGATCCGCCACCACAGTAATATCAACCAGGCCTTCTTCAGCAATAAGGGGCACCTCATCATGAGATGAAACCGAAACAGAATCTGAAGCATTAATCGTCAAGTGGTCATCCATAGCATCTTTCCACCAAGTAGCAGCACCTTTGCGACAAGAGAGAGAACAGTTAGAAGCAAGGTGACCCGTTGAGAAGCACCTTCGACAGCGGAAAGGGAGGCCCTCATAATTGAGCAGTTGGGTCCAAGGCTTATCTCCAACCATAAGAACCACATCCCTAGGGAGGGCCAGAGATAAATCAACATCAATTAGAAGGCGAGCAAAGGTAGAATGACCCATGGAGAACGTGGCATCATCAACCTTCAAGAAGTTGCCAATGGAGTTACCGGTGGCCTCAAAACAAGAATGTTCCTAGAAATGGAGGGGGAGATTGGGGAGGCGGATCCAAACCGGACGAATAGAGAGGGATTCTGTAAGGGGGTTGAAGGAAGGAGTCCAGGGCTTGATAGAGAGGGAGTGATCCCCCCAAGTCCAAAGCTTCAACATGCTCCATCTTCAATTCTTTGCTCATTTGTTTCAACATACTCCATCTTCAATTCTTTGCTTGCAACCTTCTTACTCAGATTATGATACTTATTAAAACATGTTTTGTCCTTGAATGCATTACTAGATTCTTTGATACATTTATGGCACTTGTATTGTCACAAAGAATAGAAATGAGCTCTTTAAACTCAACCTTCATCTCCTTTAGTGTCTATCTCATCTATAAAATTTGAGTGCAACAAAAAAATGTTGTAGCATACTTTGCTTATGTTACAGACAACGATACTAAATTCTTGCTTCTTGTTCAACCATGACACAAGACTACCACCAAGAAAGAATGTTTTTCCACTTGTACTCTTCTCGTCATCCACACTTCTACCCCAATCTACATCTATGTATGTTATCAAACCAAAATTCTTCTTTCTAGGATGCCACAATCCAAAATCAAATGTATCTTTCAATTCTTTGAATATTATTTTTACTGCCTTGACATATGTTTCCTTAAGCATTACTTGAAATTCGACCACCATGCATATTGCTCTCATATGTTATATCTAGAAGCAATTATATACAACAAACTTCCAATCATAGATCTATACAAGGTCATATTAGTTGGGGTGGGCTCATCATCTTTACTCAATCTACACCCTATAATCATAGGTGTGCTAACTGGTTTGCATTCTTCCATCTTAAATTTGTTCAAAATTTCCTTTAGATGCTTGGTTTTTTATATATAATATAGCTTTATCCGATTGAGTGATTTGTAAACCAAGCGAGAATGATAACTCACTAAGCATTGACATCTCAAATTACTTTTGAACTTCAAATCTGAATGTTGCATGCACATTCTATCATTGCTACCTCCAAAAATGATATCATCTACATAAACAACAACAATTAATAGTTGATAACCTTTACTCTTGATACATAGATTACTATATACATTGTCTTTCTTTAAGAGTAGCTACTATAGATAATTGTATAGCCTTCAATACAAAGCCCAAGGGTCTCTCTTGAGTCCACAAAGGGATTTTATTAGTCTACATAAAAAAAATTGGATTCTCAAATAGTTGAAAATTATTTGGTTGCTCATATATTCTTCTTCTAATTGTTCATTTAGGAATCTTGGCATTCATCTAATGAATCTTGAAGTTCTAGAATGTTGATAATGCTAAAAAATTTGAATTACCTCTTGTAGACATCTTGGAATCTTGGAAATGAGATAGTTGCAAATCTTTCTTCATCGATGTGGGTAGACGTTTACAATCAAAGATGCCAAAACGGTCCAAGAGTGTCTAGGTATATTTCAACTTGAAGATAAAGATATGATGCTCCTTCCACCATATCTCCAAGCCAAGACAATAATGAAGTAGTCCCAAATCTATCATGTCAAAGGATTGCTTTAGATCATGCTTGGTAATATCAATGAGATTGTCGGAGCTTCCTATGATCACAAGATCATCAATATACAATACAAGTATGACAAACTCTGCTCCAACTTTTTTTATATACAAATTAGTATTCAAGGGGCTACAAATAAAACCATGCTAAAAATAGGTCTAATTTTAGGTACCAAGCTCGAGAAGCTTGTTTAAGCCCATATAGCGACTTGATCAAACAACATACCTTATGAGGATTGTGTTCATTGATTAAGCCTTCAGGTTGGACCATGTATACTTCCTCATAAAGATCACCATTCAAGAAATCACTCTTCACATCCATCTAATGAAGCCTGCATTCGTTTTGTGCAACTAAGGCACACACAACTCGAATGGTTTTGAGCTTTGTAGTGAGTTCAAAAGTCTCTTCATAATGAATGCCCTCCTATTGAGCATATCCATTTGCAACAAAATGTGCCTTGTATTTGTGGATAGACTCATCTATCTTGTATTTTATTTTGAACACCCATTTGTAGCCTATTGGTTTCTTTCCTATAGGTAAATCGACAAACTTTCATGTTTGATTTTTTATCAGAGATTCATGCTCAACATCCATAGCTTTCTTCCAATGTGGTTGATTGAGAGCTTCACAAGTTGTTGCAAGTTCAATATTACTGAAAACTAAACTCATCAATGTCAGATTCACCTCATTTTTTGCCTGACTACGTGTCCTTATTCTTGTGGAGATGTATGAAAATGCACTAAAGTGGGAATCCCTTATGGTAGTTTGGGCCCATTTTGGACGGGGACATTGTTGCAATTCTAAAGAATGATTCTTCAAAGCACCGAGATCAACAAACAATGCTTCTTGCAATTCGCCTTCATTTTCTTGTTGAGAGCAATTCTCAATCACATCATCTGATTGTGAGAGCAGTTTATGGAAAGATAATGAATTAGTGTCATGCAGCAAGGAGTCAACAAACATCACATCACAAACCACATCTCTACCCTCATAAATATCATGTCTCAAAATTCATGAAATGATAAGCATTTGAAGTCAAAGTGTAACTTAGAAAGATACACTAAAGTGTCTTGGAATCAAGTTTCTTCCTCTTGTGAGCTGGGACATGTATATATGCAACACAACCCAGTACTTGAAGATGAGAAATTGATGGTTTGTGACCACTCTATACCTCTTCGAGCATTGTCTTTTAAGCTCTTTGTAGGAGCATGATTGAGAAGATGCACAGTTGTTTGGACTGCTTCTACATAAAAACAATCCTCCAACTTGGCTATAGCAAGCATGCATCAAGCCATCTCCATAACAATCTAATTGTGTCGTTTTGCAACACCATTATGTTGATGTGTATATGGAGCAGTCAAATGTTGTTTGATGGGTGAATTCCAACCCCCCCTCCCCCCAATCAGAGCAGAGGAGGACATGAGGCTTGCCACACTCTCAAATGACTTGATGGTAGAAACCCTGAGCATAGGAAAAAGCTTTACTCTTTTGCAGAAGACAATACACCCAAGTCTTGTGAGAGAAATCATACATGGACAGTTCTGGAATTATTTGCATCCTTGAAAGGAAGTGGGCAATGGTCTGAAGTAGATCAGTTTGGACAACAGTAAGATGTTTTGTGGCATGGTAGGTGTTGGACTTGAATGGATCTCGATGTTGTTTGGTTGCAAGATAGTTAGAACATATCGACAAAGAAAAAAGATGAGGAAGACCTCTTACCATCTCTTGGGAGCTAAGCTAATGGAGAAAATCAGAAAAAAAAGATACACATAACTAAAATGCTAGAGAGAAGTGGATTCTACCATAGAAGCACAAAGAGCAACCTCAAAGGAGCAAATAGGACCAAAGGCAAAAAGGTGACCCTTTTTGAAACCTCTAACAATAACCCTGCCATCTTGAGAGATGAGACAAGATTTGGCACCACCTTTAATCTAAAACTCCGCCTTAAACTTATGATTCCAAATTGATAGACAGACAAGGGATTGGATGTCAAACCTAGAACATAGAGTACATTGGTGACGGAGTAGCTTCTTGTGCTAAGAGGAATGGTGATAGTACCAATTCCTTCCACAACATTTTCCTATCATCAACTATTCAGATGAGATCACTAGTTGGTTGGGTATTTAGAGTATCAAACAACTCTTTGTTTCCAATCATATGCTTGTTGGCACCAAAGTCAATCAACCAAACATCCCGGGATGATGGAGAGGTTTGGAAAACTAGAACTAAGTTCTGATTGACACCACAATTTATAGAATTAGGTGTATCCTCATCAGATGCCTCATCTTGTTTTGTGGCAACATGTCCTCTTTGTTGTCAACAACAAGGATGTCCTCTCGATTGTCGAGAATGACTTTGACTGGATGGACCTTCCTTACTAGAATTTATTTGTGTATGGCCATTGTACCAACAATGATTAGTATCATGTGTGTTAGTATGACAAATTATGTGACACTAACAATTCCCTTTGGGAGGCTATTGCAGTTGTGGAGATTGCTTCTGAGAAGGTGGCCACTTTTGGTACGGTCCCTTTCAAAACTTATTTCCTTCTTGTTGTTGAGATGCTAGAGCTTTCTCTTCAAAATCATCTTGTAAAGACTAAATGTCCTCTTCTTGTTGAAGCATGTTCACCAATTCTTCAAAAAATACTTTTTGTTTGGTGATATTCAAAGTCGTTACAAACATCTGAAATTGCAAAGGAAGAGCTCACAAGATGATTGGGACAAACAATTTGTCTTCTACTTTCTCACCACAGACAAAACACTCTTCTAAGGAGGTGGACACAAACACAATAAGCTCTCAATTTTCTTGCTAGCCTACATACTAAGTGTATCAAGCTTAGACTGAAGATGGAGAATCTTAGTCTAGCTCTTTGTCTCGTAGATGGTGGAAAGTGCATCTTAGGCCTTTGATGTTGTTGTATCTTGAACATAGGGTTGAACTTCATCTATGATGCTAAGTGTGTTTAACATCAAGGCTTTGCTATCGGCCTTGTCAAATTTCTTTTTCTCATCAACATCGTTGGGACATGTGATGGCTCCATTAACAATCTCTCATAATTCTTCTTATTGAAGAATCATGCGCATCTTCGTCTCCAATGTGACATAATTGGATCCTTTAAGAAGTTGTGAATCTAAAAGTAGAATATTTGGAGGAGACATGATAACCACCAAAAGAAAATATATACTTCACATAAAAAAAGAATTTTATTAATAGGGTAATAACATACACACTCTTATTGAGATAAATACATTCTATTATGGATGAAGAGAATCATTCAAGTGAGATCCATATGCTTGTGTTCTGAGACGAGGATGTTTATATGGATGTTCTACTTCGTCTTCATCATCGACATCATAACCCTCTTCAAGTTGCACACATATTTTCCATGCTTGACAACATACATAAAAAATAAAATATTCTAGAAGTCATTGTCGTATATGCTTTCTAGTATTTTGAAGAGCATCTAACAAAACAAAATAAAAACCAAAACTATTTGGAACTACATTCTGGGCACCATGATTGCTAACAATTCTACTGACATAATCAAACAAATTCGATATTCAAAAGAAAATTGACTTTTCTCCTCTATAATGTAGTTGATCCTCTCACATGATAGTACTAGTTTGCAACGTCCATACACTCCTTGTTGCACATAAGTTGATCTTTCTCACATTAAAGTTTGCAAAGCTCCTCATTGGGAACAAGGCTTACTCATGCCATGCTCCAAAAAACCACGTATGTACTACTCTGATACCAACTGTAAGATTATAGGCAATGAAATGAATGCAATGCACTGACTTATATTACCAGCGGCAAAAATATATACGATATACATAAAGTGAAAACTGAAAGAGAAAACTATTGGATGACCATTGATTCGATCGTTCTTCCAACAGTCTGTTAATGCATTAGTAGCTTTTGCAAGATAAGACTCTCCTAACCTATTAATCTCCTTTGTTCTATTTTGATTATGCTATCTGATTTATGCTTTCCAAACTAAATATGTTTATCGAATTACAACATTGATCATGATTATGATATTGACATTGATAAAAGAAGGATTAGATCGACGACTTGCTTAACATAGTTAAGTGTCGATCTAATGCTATCGGGCTAGTAACCCGATAGCATATAGAATGTTGTTGTTATCGAGTTTAGTTCATAAACCTGTTCGGGCCATTAACAAAGCATCTTAACTAAACACCACTTCGAACAAGAGTTTAATTATTAATGTTAGTTACCAAACATAACATAGATCGGGACGTGCACTATGAAGAGGCACCGATCAATGGGTGCCTTGATTGGTCATGTCTAAATGACATGACCAGTCAAGACATCCATTGACCGGTCCTCTAAACATATAAAGCCCGATATGAATCATTTGGAGAAGATTTAGAAAACGTAAATGGTCTCTCTCTTTCAAGCTGCAAACGAAACAATAAAATACTAGACAATATTATCACATATATATAATAGTTCTTTTATTGCAATTGAATATAACTTTACATGGTATCAGAGCCAAGTTGATCGAACTTGAGGCTATTCAATTTTGTGAATAATTTAAGAACAAGATTATATACTACATCACATTTCTCCAATGGCCAGCACAATCAGATTCGAAGACAGACTCGGAGGTGGCCATGATTTTTCAGCCTAGAAGTTCAGAATCCAGATGATCTTAAAGGAGAACAAAGTGGATTCATTTGTTCAAACTAAAAATGATCAACCTGAAAATGAACCTGACAAAACCGCATGGATTGAAAGAAATGAAAAAGCAATCAAAATAATAGTTGATGGGGTGAGAAACAACATAATGCCCATCATAAGAAAACATCAAACAGCCTATAAAATGTTCAAAGCACTTGAAAGCACATTTGAGATATCAAATGCAAGTCGAACTCTGACATTAAAACGAGAAATAAATCATATCACCATGAACAAGGGGGAGACAATCGACACCTACTTTATGCGGATATCAATTCTAAGAGATGAACTAGCAAATCTGGATTACGAGATCCAAAGCAAAGATTTAACACTCATTGCTCTAGATGGGTTGCCTAGTCGATGGAATACATTCGTCCAAGGCATCAGTGCGATGTCCAAGTATCCTAAATTTGAAAGATTAAGGGACGATTGTCTTCAAGAAGAATCAAGATTGAACAAGATGGAAATAAAACAAAAGAACATAGATGAAGACCTTCAAGTCCTAAATACTAGCACAAATAAGACAACCAAGAAGAAGCAATTTAGGAAGAGGAAGGGTCATCAAGGCAAGAACACTTCAAAGAAAGACCTATCACATATTCAATGCTATAGGTGCAATAAGTTCGTGCACTATGTTGCAAAATGTCCAGAGAGAGCCAAACAAGCCACATTTGCCAAAGCAGGAAAATCTAAAAAAGAAGATGACTGACTCCCAGAACTATGTCCTCTACTCAGCACTTACAAGCCATGCATCAAATAAATCTAACTCCTGGGTGATCGACAGTGGTTCATCCAGACACATTATAGGGTTTAGAGAAGTGCTAGACTCCATGACAGAGGATAATGAAGAGGAAGTAACCATCGGAGATGATTCCTCACATCCAGTTAGAGGAATTGGTTCCTGCACCATCAAACTGAAGACAGGTATATCATTGCAACTCGAAGGAGAACTGTATGTCCCCGGCATCAAGAGAAATCTAGTCTCCATATCAGCCTTAGAAGATAATGGATATAGAGTAACCTTCATGGAGAACAAGGTGTTGGCTTGGCCGAGAAACTCTTCGATCAAGAAAGCTAAAGTCATTGGTCAAAGACGAGGCTATTTGTATGAGCTGTGCACAGAGCCCAACCTAGCCCTAATTCATGAAGCAACAAATGCAAATGAGGTTTGGCATAGAAGACTAGGCCACCTGAATTATAGAGCTTTGTCATCTATGGGAAACCTTGTCACAGGTTTACCTAAGTTGCAACAATATCATTCAAAGGCATGCAAGGGATGTGCCCTAGGTAAAAATATCAAGGGTGCCTTCCATAATAGTACTAGGAAAACAAGCAAAGTATTAGAGTTAGTTCATTCTGATGTATGTGGACCCATGTCCGCTCCCTCTCTAGGAGGATGTTTGTATTATGTAATTTTGTTGATGACTACTCTAGAAAAACTTGGATCTACTTTCTGAAGTGTAAAGAATTAGAAGAGATCCTTAGTAGGTTTAAAGAGTTTAAATCACTGACAGAGAACTACAGAGGTAACAAAATCAAAACCCTAAGGACTGATAATGGGGGGGAATACACATCAGAATTATTTAGAGATTTTTGTAAAAACTCGAGGATTAAGAGAGAGTTAACAATACCTTATAATCCTCAACAAAATGGGGTAGCTGAGAGGAAAAATAGGACAATTGTAGAAACTACCAAAGCCATGATTCTTGATCAGAATCTAAAGATCAATCTTTGGGCAGAAGCAACTAACATTGTTGTGTATATACAAAACAGATGTCCTCACTCTCATCTTGAAGATAGAACTCCTGAGGAAGTATTTACTAAACTAAAGCCAGATATCAGCCACCTTAGGATATTTGGGTGTCCTGTCTATATACATGTACCTAAAGAGAAAAGACTAAAACTAGAACCTTCTGGAAAAAGGGGAATACTTGTAGGATATAGTGAAACATATAAGGCCTATAGAATATATATACATGGTCAGAAAAATATTGAACTTAGTAGGGATGTAATCTTCGAAGAAGACTTAGCCTTCAAAAGAGCCTTAAGAATAATAGAGCCTGAAATTTATATCCGCACTCCTAACATAGAAGAAGACCTTACTCCTGAGCTTCAGAGGGAGAATCTTGAGGAAACTATAGGTGAAATGCCAATCCCACCTAGAGAAAACCTCAAGAAAAGACCTCTATGGGCCACCAAGACTATAGCAGAAGCTCAGAAGTTTGTTGCTCCTTCAAGAACCTTCAGGGAAAGCAAAAGACCTAATAAATTCACTAGCTATGTTGCTCTCATGAATGATCTCTCTAAAAATGAACCAAATAATATATCAGATGCACTTAAACATCAAGTATGGAAGGATGCCATGTCTGAAGAGTATCAATCCATTATGAAAAATGATGTTTGAGAAATTGTTCCTAGACCAACCAAGAAATATGTGGTTTCATCTAAATGGTTATTTAAAATCAAACATGTTGTAGCCAACAGTATTGAGAAACACAAGGCCAGATTTGTGGCCAGAGGCTTCTCACAAAGGGAGGGAATAGACTATGAAGAAACTTTTGCACCTGTTGTCAGGTATACATCAGTGAGAGATGTATTAGCCATTGCAACAGCAAAAGGATGGAAGGTACACAAATGGATGTTAAGACAACATTTCTAAATGGTGAAATCTCAAAAGAAGTCTACCTAGAGCAACCTGAAGGGTTTGAAATGTATGATGCAGAGTCTCATGTGTGCAGACTCAAGAAAGCTCTCTAAGGGCTTAAACAGGCCCCCAGGGCCTGGTATGAAAGAATTGACACCTATCTCTCAGGACTAGGTTTCTATAAAAATGATGCAGATCCTAATCTCTACTACAAAAGAAATAAAGGTGATATGCTAATGTTTATTTTACATGTTGATGACTTATTAACCACAGGAAATGAGCATCTTATAGATCAATGCAAGAATGATCTATCCAAAGAATTTGATATGAAGGACTTAGGACTCCTTCATTATTTCCTAGGATTGGAAGTATGGCAGAATTCTAACAATATTATACCTTGGACATCTTGAAAAGATTCGGAATGCATAACTACAGACCTATGACCTCTCCCATGGAAACAAATTTACATAAACTTAGAGAAACAGCAGTAGAGTCACAATCCACTGATCCTACACTCTACAGACAGATGATTGGGTCCCTGATGTATCTGGTGAATACAAGGCCAAATATCTGTTATGTTGTCAATGCCTTAAGTCAAATTATGTGTGAGCCTAAGGAAATTCACTTGATTGCAGTGAAACACATTATGAGATACTTACAAGGTACTCTAAACCTTGGTCTCAAATATGAGAAAGTCAATCTAGACCCACACGGATTTACAGACTCAGATTGGGCTGGGAGTGTGACTGACAGGAAAAGCACTTCAGGGTGTTGTTTCAGTTTAGGATTAGCCATGATATCTTGGATCAGCAGAAAACAGTCTTTTGTAGCTCAAAGTTCCACCAAGGCCGAGTACATTGCAGCTTCCATGGTTGCTCGAGAAGTAGTATGGCTTAGGAAGTTGCTTGTGGGATTATTTGGTGAGCCTATGAAACCCACTGTCATCCATTGTGACAACCAAAGCTGCATAAAGCTTTCTATAAATCCAGTATTTCATGACAGATCCAAGCATATTGAGATTCCATACCATTATGTGCGAGACATGGTAGACAAAAATGTGATCAAATTGGAATATGTTAGCACAGAAGATCAAACTACAGATATTCTGACCAAACCACTTTCCAGAGTGAAGGTTGATCACTTCAAAAAAGGTTTAGGTATGATAGAAAGGTAATCTGCTTTGTAAATAAGATGTTTAATGTGTAAACTTCTTTTGTCATGTTGAGACATTTTGTGTTTCACCCCCTGTGTTCATATCTAAGAGGTGACGATCTCTCAGATAATGAACACTTGTATACAGATATCATAAAGTGACGATCTTATGATTCTCTAACCAGTTGTCATGTTGGATCTCTGGTATGTCATGGATGTGCCATGATGGTGTTGTGATAAAATATTTGTATAAAATGCTTGTGCACATATCACAACCTGGATAAGATGAGAATTTAATCATCCTCATATGTTTATCCTTAGTATTGCATGTTTAGGCAATACTGATATCACGTGTTCAGGTGATATCTTGTCATAATGAAATAATGAATCGTTTATATCACATGGTTAGAGTGATGTTTTATATTTGTATCTCGTGTCCTGATGATACTTCATATCAGGTGTATTGATGATATATATTTTGGAGACTGACATTATGAAAAAGAAATGTGATGCGGGTTACTTTATCTATCTTCCAAAGCTAAGAGGGAGTGTTAATGCATTAGTAGCTTCTGCAAGATAAGACTCTCCTAACCTATTAATCTCCTTTGTTATGTTTTGATTATGCTATCTGACTTATGCTTTCCGAACTGAATATGTTTACCAAATTACAACATTGATCATGATTATGATATTGATATTGATAAAAGAAGGATTAGATCGACGACTTGCTTAACATAATTAAGCGTCGATCTAATGCTATCAGGCTAGTAACCCGATAGCACATTAATGTCGATCCATAAATGGATTGGCATTAATATGCTATCGGGGTATTAACCCGATAGCATATAGAATGCTGTTGTTATCGAGTTTAGTTCATAAACCTGTTCGGGCCATTAGCAAAGCATCTTAACTAAACATCGCTTCGAACAAGAGTTTAATTATTAATGTTAGTTACCAAACATAACATAGATCAAGATGTGCACTATGAAGAGGCACTGATCAATGGGTGCCTTGATCGGTCATGTCTAAATGACATGACCGGTCAAGACATCCATTGACCGGTCCTCTAAACATATAAAGCCCGATATGAATCATTTGGAGAAGATATAGAAAACGTAAATGATCTCTCTCTTTCAGCCTACAAACGAAACAATAAAATATTAGACAATATTATCACATATATATAATAGTTCTTTTATTGCAATTGAATATAACTTTACACAGTCATCCAACAATTTTCTCTTTTAGTAACTGCTTCATGTATTGTATAAATTATTGCCACTAGTAATACAAGTCAATGCATTGCCTCTGCTCTTACAGTTGGTATTAGAGAAATACGTATGTGGTTTTGGGAGCATGACATGAGTAAACCCTATACAGAACGAGGAGCCTTACAAATAACATGAACGAGGTTAGTGTGTGTGCAACGAAGAGTGTATGGACATTACAAAGCCATACAGTCAGTCACATGAGCAAGATCAGCTCCATTGCAAAGGAGAAAAGTTGAGTTTCTTTTGAATGTCGAATTTTCTTGATAATGCCACTAGCATTGTTAACAGTCACGGTACCCAAAATGCAGTTTCAGATAGTAATGGTATTTATTTTTCTTTATTAGATGCTCTTCAAAATACTGGTACTCTACAATTGGATGAGCTTATAGGACAAGTACTTCTAAAATATTTCATTTCTAATGTATTTTGTCAAACACGAAAAATATGTGTGCAACTTGAAGAGGGTTATGATGATGATGATGATAATGATGATGATGAAGACGAGATAGAACACCCATATAAGCATCCTTGTCTCATAGCATGAGCCTATCATGCTCACCAGAATGATTCTCATTATCTATAAGAGAATTTATTTATCTCAATAAGAGTGTGTATGTCATTAAACTATTAATAAAATTCCTCATTTTTTGTGAAGTATATTTTCTTCCCATGTTTATCATGTTTTCTCTGAAGATTCTACTTTCAAATGCACAACTTCTTAAAAAATCTGGTTATGTTGCATGGAAGACTAAAATGCGCACGATTCTTCAGTTTGAAGAATTATGCGAGATTGTTACTAGACCCATCACACATCCAACGATGTCGATGAGCAGAGCAAGTTTGACAAGGTTGATACCAAAACCTTGATGTTAATCACACTCAGCATCATAGATGAAGTTCAATCAAATATTCAAGATACAACAATGCCAAAGGTGGTTTGGGATGCACTTTCCATATTTAGGAGGCAAAGAACCACACTAAGATTCTCCATCTTCAGTCTAAGCTTTCATACACTTAGTATGCAAGCTAGTGAGAAAGTTGAGAGCTTGTTGCATCATGTTTCTGCCCTTCGAGAAAAGATTCTTGCCTTTGGTGAGAAAGTAGAAGACAAATTGCTTGTCCCAATCACCTTGCAAGCTCTTCCTTCGTAATTTCAAACATTTGTCACGACTTTGAATATCACCAAACAGAAGTATCTTTTGAAGAATCGATGAACCTACTTCAACAAGAAGAGGTCATTCAATCTTTAAAAGATAATTTTGAAGAGAAAGTTTTAGTCTCCCAACAACAAGAAAGAAAGAAGTTTTGAAAGGGACCCTCCCAAAAGTAGCCACCTTCTCAGAAGCAATCTCCACAATTGTAGTAGCCTCCCAAAGGGAATCGTTGGTGTCATATTTTTCATATTGACACACATGATACTAATCATTGTTGGTGCAATGACCTTACACAAGGCAATTCTAGTAAGGAGGGTTCATCTAATCAAATTCATTCTCGACAATCAAGAGGATGTCCTTGTTGCCAAAAACAAAGAGGACATGCTATCGCACAACAACATGAGGTATCATAATCAATACAGGGTACGTCTTGTTGCAAAGGGATATGCTCAATAGGAGGGCATTGATTATGAAGAGACCTTTGCATCCACTACAAAGCTCAAAACCATCCGAGTTGTGTGTGCCTTAATTGCACAGAATGGATGGAGGCTTCATCATATGAATGTCAAGAGTGCCTTCTTGAATGGTGATCTTGACAAGGAAGTATACATGGTCCAACGTGAAGGCTTCATCAATGAACACATTCTCACAAGGTATGTCGTTTGATCAAGTCACTATATGGGCTTAATCAAGCTCCTCGGGCTTGGTACATAAAAATAGATGGTCACCTTTTGCAACATAGTTTTATTTGTATACCATTTGATTGTAATTTGTATATCAAAAAAGTTGGAACAAAGATCGTCATACTTGTATTGTATGTTGATGATCTTGTGATCGCAAGAAGCTCTGACAATCTCATTGTCACTGTCAAACGTGATCTAAAGCAATCCTTTGACATGGCAGATTTGGGGCTACTTCATTATTGTCTTGGCTTGGAGATATGATACAAGGGACATCGTATCTTTATCTCCCAATTGAAACATTGCAAGACACTCTTAGACTGTTTTGGCAATGTCTATTTGTCAATTTATGTCGACACCGAACTAAGGAGGCAGGGCCCACTTCTTGGAACATCGAAGATTTCTGCAGTTTTATTGTTTCAGTATTGTGTGTGTTTCTATAGCGTTCTATTTTCATTTTTGGGATTAAAATTATTTCTAAAATATTTGTGAATGTGATTTGATGCTTGTCGATTGTAATTCAATTAAGGAATTGTGATATTATTCGCTAAATCACTTATTAGTACTTAATCTTATCATGATTCTTGGTTTGGAATGTTTTAAACCTATAAGTTTACATTTTGGAATTATCAAAAATTACTACTGCTATTCTTTTCGCAAAATATTGTTGTTCATGTCGCAAAGATAGAGCAAAGCGATTAAACTAGACTTCCACTTAAGTAGTTACCATAGCTTTTAAGTGCATTTCTTTTTTGCTTGATTTACTACTTTCAACCCTTAGGCATACAACTCCAATGTCTTTCACAAGCTCTATGCCTCGATTGACACATGCAAAACTCATACTACAAGTCAAGATAATAGCCTTAACCTTGAAAGTCAACCCTTTCATCTTTTCTCACAACATTTTGGCATCATTGTCAAGGAAAAGTGTTAAAGGCCTAAAAATTTGTTAAGTCAAGACCATTGTGCCAAGGTGAAGTTTGTGCAATTGTAAACCTTACCTAAGCAATTACCCTTGGTTTGTGTTGGTATAGGTCATATAGATGCATGGATCACATTAGAGATAAAATGGTCAAATTTGTTAAGCAAGATATAGCAAGTAGCTCAAAACAAGGAAACCCAAAAACACAAATAAGATCATTGTCAAAAAAGAAACTAGTTAATTCTAACTTGGAAAAGTGTGTCATAGAACCCACTATTATTGAGTCTAATCTTGAATCTCCAGCAAGTGTACAACTAGAATTACCCGAGTCTCCCAAATCTATTATTCTTGATCTTTCTATGCAAGTTGCAAATTCCTATGAGTTATGAAGTGGTAAGCCTTTAGAGAGTAAACCTTTTCCATATTTTTGGACTCCTTGGGCATTTGACGAAGTCATGGGCGATAACAACAACAACAACAACAACAATGATTGAATTCCCGCCCACCATAATCCTATCACTTTTAAGTTCTCTATTGTCCATCCTACAAAAGATGCCCCTATGAAAAGCATACCTCATTCAACCTTACTACTATTTAGGGGACTCTCAATGGAAGATCCTATTATGTTTCTTTTTAAAATTGATGTTTTATGTCATAGTTATGATTGCCAAAATGATGCAAAAAAACTTATATTGTTTCCAACTATTTTGAAAGATGTATAATTGTTATGGTTCATGGGGTTAGGACAACAAACTATTCGTACTTGGGACAACACGAAGGAAAAATTCTTAGAGAAATATCAAGAATAATGCAAGACCAAGGAAGTTAGAGATGAGATCTTTCACATAATGCAATGTGGGGAGGAGACATTAGAAAATTACCTTGAGTGATTCTCATTTAGTGTTCAAAGAACTAGACAAAATGGATTGACTAACAAGGCTATCAAAATGGTTTTTCTTATAGGGAATCGAGATGATAGTATAGATATTTTAAATCTTATAGGTGGTGGGAAGGTTTCCAAATTGAGATTTAATGACATTTGTAAAAATTGCAAGAACTATTCAAGGTCTACTTAATCCATAAGAGGTTATCCTAGGAAACATGTCTCATCTAGTGGCACAATAGGTATCACTAAGTGCAAATTAGGTATATTACTTGATAATTTAGTAACTAATCATTTGAGTCACATGAGTAAGAAAATTGACACTTTGTATACACATAAGAAACAAGAAGTAGCTAAAAAGCTCTTATTGATTTTTGTCCTATATGTCAAAAAAAGCATAGTAGTGAAGAGTGTAACAAAACCAAGATTGCTTCTTTAGACTATGCTAGTAAACACAATACTTTAATACCTCTTCTAGTAGATGTGATAGATGTTGAATATACAGAGGAACCCATCTATTATATGGCTCAATGAAGACCTTACACCATGGGTCATGCCCCCGAGAATGCCAAATGACTTTTATGCACCTTACCCTACAAGGTCTAGTAGTCAATCTGGTACGTTTTTTACCCAATTTGGATGGTAAGCGGGTTGGCAACATTGTCCACCTTACCAACAATGGCAAAATCAATTCGAAAATGCCTCCCAACCATGGGATCAAGCATGAAGGACGCCACATCCATAATATTCACAATACCCATCCTATCCACCACCATGCATGAGCAATCCATACCAATAGCCACAACAATTTCTTCCACCAATACCACCACCATCAAATAATCATTATCAGTCAAAAGTTGTGAAAAAATACTACACTTTCCTTCTAAGACAGTGAAGTATGATGTGTGAGAGTTGAGAAATACAACACCACAGCAGCCCAAATGATCTCTGCAAGCTAAATAAACCTGTTACAAGGAGAAACAAGGAAGCAACAAAGAAAAAACCAAATACACAAGAAATGCTCAAAAAGATGGGAGCTTTGTATTCACAAAAATGTGTAATCGAATAATACAAAGAAAAGAATTCAACCTCTAATAGGTCAAGAAACCCTAAAAAGGAAAACCCTAGGCTTGCACATAATAATTAATAAAACTGCACCTAATTAATTAAACAAATGTCGTTGTGTAAAAGAGATAAAGGGGAACTTAATTAATTAAACAAATGTCATTTAATTAATCAAGTAAAGACCCGATTACTCTAACATGATGACCTTCTTATGAAATACTAATGCATTTCATGTAAAAACTTATCACTGGTTAGTTGTGTGTCTAAAACAGCATTATAAGTTTGAAACTCATTTGGTAGGTCACCCCAATAGAAGTAGGATCATTTTATGTCTTCCCTTCTCCCTTTTGCCATTAGATCAAGTAGAATAGGTGAAGCTCCAAGAGAACCAACCCTATTTAGAGGTTGGTCTCAAGCATCACAGCCCACACATTGTGAAACAATCTCATACGTCACAACGTTGTTGAGCTAATAGCTTAGTGAAGGGCACAAGCTTTTGTGATAACAATCATATATCACAACTTTATTCCTCATTGATCTAACATTCTAATATAATATATGTATTGGGTAACATTTATTCAATTTAGTCATGTTAGAGATGAAGAGTATTCATATTCTGGGATTTTATTAAAGATGACTATTTTGACACATCATTTAGAAATTTAGAATGGGAAATAAAAAATTACAAATCTTATGTCTTGCCATACCATTATCAAACATATTTGGTGTAAAACATGGTAGAACATGGATTCAAAAATATAAATTTTGACCTTTTGTTATAAATCAATGTGTTAAATTTATACATGAAAGAAAAGTGATAGAAATAAGAAGGGCTTATTGCAAGCCAATATTTGATGCTAGTCACATTATATTAGATACAACTACAAAGGCACTTTGCTATTATACCTTATGAGAGACATGATACTATAAATGGTTTATACAAGATATACTTTGATGAAATAGAAAGAACACAAATGATTCAA
Organism: Cryptomeria japonica; assembly: GCF_030272615.1. Taxonomy (NCBI): domain Eukaryota; kingdom Viridiplantae; phylum Streptophyta; class Pinopsida; order Cupressales; family Cupressaceae; genus Cryptomeria; species Cryptomeria japonica. Next base: position 824,076,527 of record NC_081409.1, read on the forward strand.
AGGAGAATCTTATCTTGCAAATTTTAATGAATTTCAAGTTGCATAACTAAAGGTCAACATTTGTATGGGTTTTCATATCTCAATACCTTCTAATGAATCATATGAATAGTAAATTTTTCATGTACCAAGGAAAAATACAAAGAAAGAACAAAAATAAAATCAAAAGAAAAGGGAATACAAATTTCTATACTTCATACATAGAAGAATATGTGGAGACCAAAACTAGAAGTTGTGATGCACTAAATGTTTGTCTTTTCACTCCAACCACAAGTTAGGAAACAATAATGACAAAGAAGAGGACTGACTAATATTACATCCACTAAACTTTTGTTTGTGTTACAAAAAAGGACATGTTATTGAAAGGCAAGCAAAGAAGAACAAATTGCAAAAGGAACATGAAGAAAAACATAATGAATACTTTTCTAACAATGATGATCTTAAGGATGAGCCAAACATTGTAGTGGTAAAGGTGTTAGCTAGAAAGTTTGTTTCATGATTTATTAGCATATTATATACCAAATATCCATATATACCTATAGTTTGGATTTCACCTTCACCTTTTTTTTTTGTTTTTTCACATGCTCTTCTAAATTTTGAATTTATACTTTTTCTCCCCTATTCAAGTGACAGTGTTAGTTTACATTTGTCCTTTGCCACAAAGTGACTTTTTCTTTTCATTCCCCACTTAGGTTGCCTCGCTTGCCTTTGTTTTTCCTTATTTTTTTCAACTTTTTTAGACACTTTTCACTAAGAGCGTGATAGTAGTCTAGCATTGTTAGTTTACATTTGTCCTTTGCCACCAAGCCACTTAGGTTGCCTCGCTTGCCTTTGTTTTTCCTTATTTTTTTCAACTTTTTTAGACACTTTTCACTAAGAGCATAAAATATGATGTTGATTATTGAATATGATAGAGGTGAATATTTAGGAAGGATAGCAATATAATGTCCCCTTTTCTTTGTACCTCCTTTGATTTTGTATTTTATTCTAGCTAATATCAAGAGAGAAATGTTGATGAAAAATGAGATTGTCTAGAATTTTACTATAAAAATAATCATTAACAAAAATTTTAAATTACATTATCATGTAAATTGCTAAATTATTTCTCTAATTTTTTCATGGAACCTTTCTTTTTCCAAACTATTTGTTATTATTCTATTGTGCCCATTTTCTTCTAATGGTACTATTTTATTGGAATAATACTACAAATCTAAGCAGTGCACTCATTTCATCCTTTTACATAGCCCTACCGTTCAACAATGAATAGAATAAGCAAAGGAAAAATGAAAGATTAGATCTATAAAAAAAAAATGTACGAGTTAAAAAGGATGTCGAACCTGGCGATCCACTGCATTCATTGCTGCCAAATGCAATGGTGCATTTCCAGAAAGGTCATGGTCATAGCTTACCAATTCCCTTACTTCTTCTCTCTTTTTTTGTTCTAGTAGATTCATCACTACGTTTAGTTGATTATATTCCACTGCAAAATGCAGAACAGATTTATGATCTGAACTACGGATTTCCAGACGGTCTGGCATTTTTGACATAAATTCATTGATTATGCTCCAATTGCCTTTCATAGCTGCTACATGAACTGCGCACCTTCCACGCTCATCCTCCTCTGTCATTAATGTATTTTCCCACCAACGATGATTTACCATTGCCCTTACCGTCTTAAGATGTCCTCTACGCACCGCTGTATGCAAAATGGGGGTTGCAGGAATACTCAAATTTAGGGTTTCAGGAACATGTCGATTTTCAGAGGAGGCATTATCCGGACTGGTTCTGACGGGATTGTCAAGCATCGCCACAACTACATCTGCCTCACATTCAAGTTAATTAACGTAAATATATCTGACGCATCTGGAAACCTAATACTTACTTCAACTAGAACAAATATATCTGACGAGTGAATTTACCTGTATATCCCCTGTAAGCTGCCTCTCTAATTGTTCGATCCCATTCATATGCATTTTCATGTAACCTGGCTTGCAGCAAACGCCTAGCTGTTTCCACGCAGCCATACAGTAAAGCGAGTATCAGAGCTGTATCTCCAAACTTATTGAAATGGTAGACATAACTCTGTCTGTAAAGGAGAATTTCGGCGACCTCTTGATTACCTGTTTTAGCGGCTTCGTGCAATGGCGTATTGTTATCCTTGTTTTCAGCTCCAGCCAAAGAGGGGCTCAATTCAAGAATCCACCTAACAAGATCTATATGGCCTTTTCTTACAGCGATATGCAGAGAAGTATCTCCTTGGAAAGTAACCTCAAACAGAACGCGCGGGTCCAAATTATACAAATCTTGAACTTTAGTAAGACTGCCACTCTGCAAAGCAAGGAAAAGTTCACTATTCATCCTTGCCTACTACAGAGGATGCACCGACAAAATCAGAGACGGCAGAACAAAATATAAGCCACAAAATTGCGTGTACCAGATACAGTAATTGTTGACGACTAAAAGTGTGAAAATGTCCGGTCGGGGGAATGAGCAGACCATGAATATTTATGATGTCCTTTTTAAAATGAATATTTCTCATAAAATTTAATTAAGGAAGGAAACTATGATAATATTAAATAAAGAGGGGTAGAAAGACACATTTACAAAGTCTAACGTGATCAAGTTCCAACAAAGTCTAAACTGCCAGAGTAAAACGAGAAGGATCCTTGTCATTAGGATTGTCCCAAATATTCAGTAACGTCGTCAATCAGGCTAGCTAGTGAAAGCGCCTTCTTCTTCAGAAGGGTTATCTGGAGGTTGCTAAATGCCGCATCAGTTGAGTGAACAATCCTGAGTCAAGTCAACTAGAAGCAACTTGCCCATGAAAAGAGGTAGAGGGCCCTTGCCAACCTGAATTTGGCCTCTAGATGAAGCAAACTAGGAAACTGAATAATTTTCACCTTCCAATTACCAAAGATCCAAGAGGGTTTTCATCCTCCAAGAATAGTGTTGAAGCAAGGCTCTACACAAGGTTTTCTCCAATATTTGGAAAATGATAGAATGAATTGCTTTTCCCCATATTTTCTCTTTTTATGCTTTTTTCCAATCAACCTTTTATTTTATTTTGAATAGTCACCATTTACCCTTTTAATTAATAATTTTAGGTAATTAATATTTATTTTATTTGGATATTCGTTATTTTACACACTATGATTTCTATTTGTGACAAGAAGCAACTTCAACCAGTAATAATTTTCTAGGTCATGGGTATTGACCCTATGCATTGCTTTTGCATTCCATGTTCTACATACAAGGATTAACTTCTCTCAACAAAGATGTACAAGTTCAATGAAACCTTCTCCCTTCAACACAAACATACAATGGCAATCTACAAGCATGCATAATCAAGACTGCAATTCAAACTACTACCATATCAATGCACTTTGGACTTCACTAGTTCATGGAGAGAAGTACAACAAATTCAAATCTTCATTGATTCCTAAGATTCATAAAAACTTTATGGCTTAAGATGTACAAGTCATCAATAAGCATGCAAATCACCAAACACTAAAAAAGAAATCGTGTAACTAATCCTTCATTTTGCATAACTTTGGGTATTCAGAATGTAATCAAGACGATGCTCTACAAGAAAGGGTGAAGTAATCTAGGCATGACCACACCATGATTCAACACAAAGAGTGGTTTTTCAAATCAAATTCAGCTAAGTTCTTCATAGGTGTAGCAGACACAATCGAAGCCACTGTTCTATGCATCGAAACAATATAAGCTTGTCTCATGTCTCAATCTTCCCTTGCTCAACAACTCTGCCAAGATACCTTGTGGATGGATGAAACTCTAGCAAAATGGCTTCGTGCAGATTGGCGCATGCACTCTTCAGCCATGCTGCACAACTTTGGCAGTCTACACTTCTACACAACAGCATTGTGAACTCTTACAACCTTTGCACATTGTGCACAACCTACACGTTGGTAGCACATGCATCTACACCTTACAATTAGTTGAGCTGCATACACAAATAACACTTGTTAGCACATTGGGGAAGGCTTTAGCTAACTATCTATTGTATAAATAAACATCCTTGCACATCCTAAAAACTAATATGCCGACTAGTGAACCTATGCCACACCTTTTTGTTAGCATCAATGACAGTCCCAAAGACACTGAGAGGGGGGGGGTGAATCAGTGTCTGACCGGTTAACAGAATATTAAAAGTTATTAAGAACTTTGCATCCCAAAACAGTGTACCGGTAAATAAGAATTAATGCAGCAAATAAGTATAACAGAGACAGCATAGAGAACACACCATAACATAAGATATTTAACGAGGAAACCCGGTGTGAGAAAAACCTCGATGGGATTTGTAACACACAATATTCACTCACTGGCCAATGAATAAATATTACTTACAATGAGGGGCCTGCACATGCAAGAAGGCCAACTGCCTAGAGATCACTGCTCAATAAGAGTCACACTGACTACAAAAGTGGATTATCAAATCCAATACAATGTACTGCTTCAAATCAGCATCAACTATGTCAGGTTCGATACCGGTTTAAGCTCAGTCTATAACCAAAACCTTATACAAAATTCGCCTTATGCATTCGCATACAATATCTTTCCTTTTCCTTGTTTCTTACATACATACATTTTCCGCACTATGCCTTTTTTTCTTTTCACAAAATGACTTACAAGATCTCATACATATATGAGTCTTTTACAATGTACCATGTCGGCTTTACAAAAAGATAATTACAATAAAATACAATAAACAAAAGTTTATTCCCTGTCGGCTGGAGTGCCGATACACATTGTAGCCGCTGCCAGTGAAGTGCCTGCCAGTGTATGTAGAAGTCTATGGCGGTGCCAATAACTGTCGGTGGCTTGCCAGATGGATGCCAGATGGTTGTCAGATGGTTGCTATCAATGAGAACATTAACTATTCTCATAAGAGTGTAGAATGCCAACAATCTCCCCCTTTGGCATTGATGGCAACACGCATGAGAAAAATCCAAAAACTGTTTTCAAAAATTGAACTCCAAAAAATTTCCAAAAAGATGTGCTCCCCCTGAGCAAATGGTCTCCTTTGAATAAGTATTTTTCTCTCCACTACTCCCCCTTTGACATCAATGACAAAGGTTGTCAAAAATAGTCAAACGAGTGCAAAAATTTCACCTCAAAGTCTGTAACTGGTTGGTTACAATCTGAAAGATGTCTGCCAAAACCAAATTTAGACTCTGCGTGAATCTTTTGTTGTCAGTCAAGGTTGCCTCAATCTATTGGATCGTGCCGGTGAGATAGTGCATGTGTTCTTCCGATGATCGTTCTCCTTGAAGTAATGCCTTAGAGATTTCATTTCTCAGAGAGATAAGATTGTCCAGCTTAGGACCAAGTTTTTTTTTAAGTTCCCGGGCATTTGACTTAATCCTTGCCTTCTCTTTCTCAAGTTTTTCTAATTTCTCCTCAAAACCTACTATTTCCTACTCAATAATTGATATAGGTCCGAATGAACCAATTATGTTATCAGCTATGTCATCGATTTCTTTTTGTGTTCTACTGATCTCCTTTTCTAAGTCCTCTGTCAAAAGGTGGGGTTTGCATGTTTCCCTGTAAAGCTCCTTGTACTCCAAAATTGTAGAGTTAAGTGCCGGTAATAATGTATCCAAGTGTTCTATACACTTCTTTATGGTGTCCTCAAAGAATTTGTTCTTCTCTTGTTCCACTTTCTCCCTAAATGTGTCCTCATTCACCTTGTCAATGGTTATTATATTATCAGCAATAAATTTGGACAGTGTGTCCAATTTTCCTATAGAATCCTTGATATGATCTATGTTACAGTTTGGTGCAATCAACTTCAGAACTGGTAAGGTGTTATCAATTGCCTTGTCGGCCAATGCATTGCAGTTCGTTATCTTCTTGATTGAATCCAAAAGTACCTCAGTAACATTAGTAGGTATGAATTCACTTGTAGATCTGTCGGATGTCTATCCAATTACCTTTATTACCTTTGTGCTTCCAACATTTGTAACCATTTTACTTGCATTTTCCTTTGGTGGATCAGTATGAGTCTGCATTTCAACCTACAAAGGTTTCTCAGATTGTTTTAATGTATCAGTGATTGTCGGTTTCTCTGATTCAGTGTGTACCTCTGCCTCAATAGGTTTTCCTGAAAGTTCAACTGCCGGCATCTCTGTCTCCGGTGGTCAATTTCTGACGGTTGCTCTGTTTGGGTTGGGATCTCAACTTCAACAGTTTCAACCGGTTTCTCAGCCATGTTGCCACTGTCAACATTATCTATCTTAACCTCTGAATTATCCTTATCTACAACAATATTTACTTCCTGAGTATCCACATTCATGGTAAAAAGTATCTCAGATTCAAAATTTATGTTATCATGTGTGATACCTTCAGTGTCAATAACCGGTGGATCATCTAAATGTACCAGTGCAATATCCAAAGGTGGTGGCGGTATATTGTCAGTGATCTTGATGTTTTGAATTCCACCAATCTTTCCTTTGCCCTTGTCCTTGTCCTTGTGATACACTTTGAATGTCTTTTTAGGTCAATTCATTTCCTCTTGTTTTTCCTTCTCCACAAAAAATATATCCCAATTATATGCAGTCTCATCTGCAATCTCTTTCACTCTTCCTGCCATTAAGCTTACTTGTCGATGCCCATTGGCAAAAACGGATCTGTTAGCCTCTGAAATTAAATTATCAATTTCCTCTTTTGAATTAACAGGATGTACAGCTAGAAGTTTTTCAATTTTCATTTTCTTGTCTAATTCCATCACTGCTATCCTTTTTGCTTCCAATCTTCTATAGAGTTCATTAGGTAAATCATCCACAACTTCAAGTATGATATTCTTCAATTTCTCTGCATCATAATCTACAAGAGCTCCTTCCAATTGTTTTCTTAAGTTCTCCATCTGTACTGATGTCAGAATCTTCCTCAAGTTGTTAGGCTTTTGAAAATAGAGGACCAGGCTCTGATACCAATTGTAAGAATCAATGACAGTGCCAAAGACACTGAGAGGGGGGGTGAATCAGTGTCTGATCGGTTAACAGAATATTTAAACTTATTAAGAACTTTGCATCCCAAAACAGTGTACCGGTAAATAAGAATTAATGCAGCAAATAAGAATAACAGAGACAACATAGAGAACACACCATAACATAAGATATTTAACGAGGAAACCCGGTGTGAGAAAAACCCAGTGGGATTTGTGACCCACAATATTCACTCACTGGCCAATGAATAAATATTACTTACAATGAGGGACCTGCACATGCAGGAAGGCCAACTACCTAGAGCTCACTGCTCAATAAGAGTCACACTGACTACAAAAGTGGATTATCAAATCCAATACAATGTACTGCTTCAAATCAGCAACAACTATGCCAGGTTCAGTACCGGTTTAAGCTCAATCTATAACCAAAACCTTATACAAAATTCGCCTTATGCATTCGCATACAATATCCTTCCTTTTCCTTATTTCTTACATACATACATTTTCCGCACTATGCCTTTTTTTCTGTTCACAAAATGACCTACAAGATCTCATACATATATGAATCATTTACAATGTACCATGTCGGCTTTACAAAAAGATAATTACAATAAAATACAATAAACAAAAGTTTATTCCCTATCGGTTGGAGTGCCGGTATGCATTGTAGCCATTGTCGGTGAAGTGTCTGCCGGTGGATGTAGAAGTCTATGCCAATGCCGGTAATTGTCGGTGGCTTGCCAGATGAATGCCAGATGGTTGCCAGATGGCTGCCATCAATGACAACATCAACTATTCTCATAAGAGTGTAGAATGCCAACACTTTTGACCTCATCTGGTTGAACTCCAAGGTTTCTGGGAAATCAGGTAGATCAAGGGAACATGCATTCCCACCAACTCTCCTATAACATATTGTACATTCACACACTATCAATGAAGATAACCTATTTCTCACCCCAGTCACATGCTTTGTCTTCTCTTGGCCTGCTTCTCTTGTAAAGCTTCCACGCCAATAAGCGCCAAATGCACATACCTATTTTTACTTACACTGCTTCATAGCCTTGCTGCTACATTTACAAGGTTTTTCTTCAACCACGAACAGAATTTGGATCAGCTTTCTAGAGTAATATACATTTGCTGCTGTAAAATGCACCTTTTTCCAAACTGGCATGTTGTTTGGATGCCATATGATGCAGGCTTTTCCCGATTGGCCATATGGTTGTGCTAAGTTTTTCAGACAAGTGTACGGTCAATTTCCATACATTACAGATTTGTCCAGAATCCAGATTGCATGTGTTTAAAGAAGATAGAGAAAACTATTTGATCAATGAAAATTACACATACTAAACGAGAAATTATTTATTATATTGTTGACCTTATTATAATCTTGTTACCTTGGAGAGGTTTGTACATTGCAAACTAAGTGTTCTATTGAGCATATGGACATTGGAGAGCTATCATCTGACCATTGGTAGCAGGTAATTTGAACCCTACAATGTGGATTATGGTCTGTTGTGCAGTGAAACCTTTTGTGGGTTGAAGGCCAACTGCCAATGAATGAGGAGTCTGTTAGTTAACCAAACAAGCATGATAAGGTCCAATTTTTATGAAGTTTGTAAAAAACAAAATCAACTTTACTAAAACACTTGTACCTCGCTAGGTTTACCTGATACATTGCTGGTAAAAGAACTCACATTTATTTATAAGGCAAGGTAATCAATGGATAATTCATTACATATTGGCCAAAGTTGCAAAGTATGATCAAAAGAATGAGGGCTGGCAAACACCATTAAAGAGTGTTTCTACTACATCTTCAAATTTAGTCCTTTGAAAGTTGTAAAACCCACAGCCATGGTGCTGGAATATAGAAAGGTTACGGGCATCTTCAGTGACAAAAGAATTAGGATGAGATGCATGGGAGAAGCTGGATTTAAAAATAAGGCAGCCAAGCCAATGTTAATAGCACTAGCAAAGGATAAGAGGAAATACTTTCCTGAATATAAAATGGAAGATGCAAACTAAGCTTAAGACATGATTGGTAAGGGGGCTACCAAAGCTGTCTCCCTCATGACCAAAAGTTTACACTTCAGTTGTGATAAGGTCAAAAGTGATTCTAAATGAAATCTACCTCACAAGACAATTAAAGAGTGTAACCATAAGGTATGATCAAGCATCGAGATGAGAAGGACCATGCATGGAAACTTTCACCTCATTGGCTCAGCCATACAAATCACCACATATTCCCACCTTGCTGGCTGATCGTTTTCCACAAGGTCCTGGCACTACAGGAAGAAAAGACAATATTTTTAAGGCATCAGGAAATCGGTCCCTGCCATATGCATTTTCTGGTTAAACATGTTGACTGCATTGAAAGACAACTTAGGGAACTGCTAAACCAGCAATAGTAACAATTCCACCAAGTACAAGAATATCAGATTAAGATTTTTGAGGCTCTGACGATGGTTTGGAAGTTTACTCTCAAATGAATTCATTAAGCAATGTTAAGGAATTGGAAGTAACTCTATGAGGCCAGGACCAGCTTGAATAGATTGATGTATAACACTTCTAGTTCAGCCTTTCACACACCAGCCATATTCCATATTTCCAGTCAAGCTCATATAACGGAACTTGGGTTTAGCAACATTGGGTTCACTCCAAAATGAAACAATATGATGTAAGAAACCCTACTTATTCTGCCCTTAATTTTTCAGTTTCTGAAGGTTTGACATTTTAACAAACACTTGGCATGCTAGCTCAAAGAAGTCTGATTTCTGAGTTTTTGTTTGTGTTTGTTGTTTGTTTTCAATGCCAAAACTTAGTGGAATCATGTAGAAAAAAAAAAAAAAAGAATGCATTAACCAATAGCAAGAATTTTCACATCCAACTTCACTTATTAGCAATATATCAGATCTGAATACATTACTTATCAGGTCTGTTACAGAAGTTTTTAGACTGATAACAATCATATAAAATGAGTCTACAATAAGCAAACAAACTACAGATATGGATTCTCAACATACCCATTTGCTTGATACTTCATTTGGACTCAATATGATCACATATAATCCAATGTATGGCTGATATAGTTGCCTTCAAACTCTGCTGGACAAGTTCTGATTTTTCTGCAGACTCTACTGATGTGGACAACCCTAAAATCTTCCACAACACACCCTATGATGGTATCCAAAGATACAGCTGAGCCTGGGAATGAGGCAATGAATCCCTAGGTACAAGATGTGCCAATAAAATGCCAAAAATAATCACCAACCCTCTGAACAGAAGTCTTAAATGAAATTGCAGAATTCTGAAACACAATTCTGCCCGTGATTGATGCCAATGTGTCCAGACCAGAGAATGGAAAATCGCCCCGGACTCACCAAACTCGGCGAGTCCGAGTCCGATTTATGCCCCCCAAGTCTAGTGAGCTCAGACTCGGACTCGTCCCTAGGTACAAGATGTGCCAATAAAATGCCAAAAATAATCACCAAACCCTCTGAACAGAAGTCTTAAATGAAATTGCAGAATTCTGAAACACAATTCTGCCCGTGATTGATGCCAATGTGTCCAGACCAGAGATCGGAAAATCGCCCCGGACTCACCAAACTCGGCGAGTCCAGTGCTTGAAACTCAGCCGCTGGCTGGGTTCAATAAAATGACAAAAAAAAACATTTTAAAAAGATTTTTTTAAATGAATGACCTCGTCTTTGTTCACTACAACAACTGCCTGAGAATGAGAAAAATTAGGGTTACAACATGTCAGCCAATAGAAAAATAACACCCGACGCCTTTATTAAATAATAAAAGTCTTTTTGGCCTCGCGGGGCGCTACCCCTCGACCCCGCAAGGGGCGATGCCCCTTGACCCCACCTCGGGGGTGCTACCCCCAAACCCCTGTCAAAAAATATGGGGGAAAACTGCGTCAATAGAAGTAGGGAAAATATAACCTCCGAGCCTTACACTAATTGGATCGACCAAGTAGATATAGAGGCTGAGACTGTAGCCATGGCAGAGGACGAGCGGAGAGCACGAGCAGAGACAGGAGATTCAAAGGTAGATAGTGACATAGATGCTCCTGATGTTGGTGAGCATGGCATGGTGTCACGAGGAGCGCCTATGGCTGTCGAATCATCTAGGACCTACCTTAGACGCCTTCACAGGGGGTCGGGGCTGGAGGGTGCAGGCTCCTCTGAGCCATAGACTTGTAGTTGTATTTACCTTTGGTATTTGTATGGAACATTTGATGATGATCATATGATGACATGGATTTTTTATTCCATGAGTTTTGTAATATTGTATACATGTGACAATATTTATATATCTATGTGTTATTTCCTTCAGCTACAATTTGCGTTTATGCTTATGTGATTGATGTATACTTGTGTATGTAATCAAATGAGCCGAGCTTGATGATGTTATTGTGTCTTTAAGGTGTGTTCAATAAAGGGTGCATGAAACAAGTTTTAAATCTTTAAAAATCTCTAAATTTCTTGAGTTTTTCACTTTCCCGAGTCCAGCCGAGTCTGACTCCAAGTCCCGAGTCTGAGTCCAGGTCGGCCTTGCCGAGTCCGAGTCCCATTTCTTTGGTCTAGACTCCAAATGCCTGCCAAAACCTTCAAATCTGAATCCCTTAGTCTTCAACCTGCAAATAATCTTCAAACCCTAGTTGGCTGAAGCTCCAATAACACCATAAATCTGCAAATATGCTCAATAGTTGGTTTTTCACCCAATCCACTGATTTCCAAGGTTTTTCGTCCTCAAAAATGGCTGCACCTGTTGTAAACAGCTGAATATGGAGAAATATCAATTATCATAAACCAGCATAATGAACCTTGGAGAAGATAGAGTAACCTTTATTATGAATCCTTACACCACTTTTGGACCCCAAATCACATTATATGATTGTAATATTTTTTTAAGCCTCCTCAAGTGGCCGTCCCACTCCTAGGAGTGAAATATTTCATTTTCAATTTCTTTTAACTTTTCCCCCCATAAAGTCACTATAATTTTTTCTCTTTTATTTTTTTTTGTGACTTTATAATTTATCTCCAAAAAAGTGACTTTATAATATTTTATTATTTTAGATAAGTCACTTTTAATTAAATTAATTAAAAAACCAAGTAATCCTTTTGTTTCAATTTTTGTGGACAAATTTATAAATAATTAATTACTCCTCGCTGAAAAATGGGGACATCACATATGAGATATATTAACTCTAGAAAACAAATGACTTCTTAATTATAGAAGTGCAATCGTGTAGGTGCAGGCCCAAGCTGCTTGACAAGCTTTCTGTGAAACCCTGCTCATCTCATTGAATTGTATGCTGTTTTGAAACATTTGAATTTAAGAATTCTCAAAAACTTTAAGATATTTTTTTAATTTCTTTGGTTGCTTTATACGTATGGAAGTCAAAATTATGTAAAATGATGAACCAAAAGCTTACCAGTTGTGAGTTCAGTCTCAAGAATATTGCGCTCTATTTTAGATTTTTAAAACATGCTATGAATCTCAAAGTTTAAATCAAGCATTATTTTATGAGAGAAATCATGGCAGTCATGATTTCATTCTAAGTTGATACTCAACGAAGATAACAAATATTTAAGACGACAGTAATTTTGACTCTTTTGTTGGACACAACAGTTTAAATTTCAAAGTTTCTTCTTAAGGAAGGTGCGCAATTCCAACTCAAACTTGTGACTACCACCTCAAGTGAGATTACCTCGTAGGAAGCCTAGGAATTGCCAAGCCCATAATGATTTTCTTTAATGAATATTGAAATTTTAAGAAAAATTCCTGAGTTCTAAATCTTGAGATTTGTAGAATTATGATATGGAATTTCTATCTTGCATTAATTTTCCCCCCACTTCATTTTACAGGCCATGAAAAATAATAAGTGTCCATATGGTTAAACCAAACAAGATTCACACTCTGTCAGGGACTCCTTCTGCAAATTAGTATGATATATATTATAAATCATGCATCTGACCCCAAAATGTATTTCATGGATACTGTAAATCAAAAGCCAAATATCTACATCAAGCAAGTCCCAAAAAGGTACCTCTGGCTGTCTCCAATACTCTTTGAACATGGATGGACTTTTAACACAGATTTCACCTGCGCCTGGTTCATTATGATTATCTGAAGTTTCTGATATTATTTTGACCTGCAATAGTTGAAATAAGAGTACGATAAAATTGTTTGAAACATATCATTCAGAATGTACCAGTAAAATTTTCCTTTCAATTAAAAAAAGAAAGAGAATGGTTTGCAAGGAATAGTTTGATAAGTAATATCAAATACAGGTCCATTGTAATAATAACAATAAAAAGGTAAGAAACTAATGTGTAGGAAGCAATGAAAATTCCAGATGCCACCATGGAGATTTTAGTAAGACGCCCTCAGTAATAGTATGATAAATCTCCCATCATATTATAGATAATACACCTAACATTCTTTCGAAGATTAACACTCTAAGCTATAAAATGGTTGATCGGTAATATTGATGAAAAAAATGGTATATACAAAAATGAAAAGATTGAGATCCATTTAAGGAGCTTGTGAACCTTGCGCACATACTGTCAAATGAACATAACAAATGTAATTATAAAGATAATAGTGTTGCCTTGGGGTAGCTAAAGAAACTCAATGACGGAGAAAAAAGGCTCTACAAGGACCCAGAAAATTTCCACTCAATTTTTCCATAGGGATGGAGATCACAATAAACAATAGCGCAAAAGTCCCTTTTATTCTTAAACGAATAACAGCAAACATAAACAAAGACATAAGGAAGCTACAATCTTTGGGAGATTCAATAAAAGCATTCCTTATTTTGAACAAGGAAACAACTCTAAATTCTAATGCAATTTACAACCAATTATATCTTGATTCTAGAATTGACACAGGTTTCTATTTGAGATTAATTTACATTTATTTATAAATCACAAGAAACTACAAGACGTAAATGTCATAGGCAATGAAACTGTAAACAACATGAAAGATGGTTTAATTGTGACCTATTATATTTATGAATCCCAATCGTAATTATATGCATTTCATCAGAAATAATATAATGTTAAACACAATGTAGAGTATACTTTGTAAACAGACATCGATTGCTATCTAACAATGTAATAACACCATATTGCTTATCTTTAAAAAGTAACTTACAATTAAGCTGCAATCACCTTATAATTTCCCCATCCAATAATAAATAAAAGTCGCACTCATAGAAATGTGTGCCATCCAATTCGCTCAAAATCTGTCTATTCAATCTTCCAACACATTGATAGGTTGATCATCTTGGGTAGCTGCTCCTTTTCATGGGATACTCTTATCATTGTTACAGAGTTCCCACCATCCTTGTTGGCAGCTATGGTTACATTTCCTGTTTCCCATTATCATCTTATCAGCCTGCTGATTTAATGGTTATCCACAAGTCAAATGCTTCACCTGTCACTATTGCTGACCTAGATGCTGGACGATATCTATTTAAATATCATATTTCTTTCAGATCATCTGTTGATTTTGAACACCCCCCTGAAGGCTTTAAAGTTACAAAAAAACATGACTAGTAATGACTCAACTAAACTGTAAATAATAGTAGTTAAATGTCATTTCAAGAATCAAATCTCCTAATTTGCGATAGTTTATCCTGGCACCTTGTTGGTGCATGCTCTCTCTCTCAGTCTTGCACCTTTGTGTTCATGACCCTTCAACTTATACTGAAACAATGCAACTGTGAATGACTTGCAGGCATGTAGCATTTTTATTAGCATGAAAAACTCACTCCACTTTCATAAAATAATACAACCACAATTAATTTTCACTGGCTTGGAAGTTGCAACTTAAACAGTGATTCTCAAGACTTACCGTCTCCTCAAAGGAATTTTTCTCTATGGTAGTGGCCTGCATGATCAAGTATTTGCAACTGTGAATGACTTGAGGGCATGTAGCATTTTTATTAGCATGAAACACTCACTCCACTTTCATAAAATAATACAACAACAATTAATTTTCATTGGCTTGGAAGTTGCAACTTAAACAGTGATTCTCAAGACTTACCGTCTCCTCAAAGGAATTTTTCTCTATGGTAGTGGCCTGCTTCTTCCAACATAGCTACTAAAAGGTTTTCCTTGAACCATGTGCAAGAATGAACATCCCAAGATGGAATATGTGACCCATTATTCTACAACTACAATCGATGTCACAAGGTTCATGTTCATGTTCAAGTTTGGTAAAGATCAAATCCTGGAAAGATAAAATTTGAAAAAGAAAAATAATTGTGATTAAATTCAGCTGGTCTAAATTTGCGAATTTAGATTAATATAATAAATAAATTCACAAAATTGTTAAAAGAGGTAAACATTATTAAAAATCTAAATTGAATATTTTAAAATACTAAATTTTAGTATACTGTATCCTAAAATAAAAAACACAAAATATAAAAATATAACATATTAAATTTTGTAAAACAAAAAAAAGTGAAAATAAATAGAACAATTGTTGCTGACATTTTAAAATATAATGTATTAGATGTTTTTAAAACATAAAGCAAAAATAATAATAATAAAAAGGCAACAACTAATGAAAACAGACAACCTAAACACAAGCAAACAAAACCAACCTTTGTGTTCCATAGTCATTAAGTTGTCTCTTGCAAATGAAATGATGAATCCATGATGGCATGAATCTTACAGTTGACTAATGTCTCTTCTTCCTTGGACCACACCAACACTAATTTTGCATAGCCTGGACTCTGCAAAGTGACCACCACATCTATGAAATGTGTGCCAACAACCAACAAACTCAACCCATTGTTTTCGAATAACCCACAAGGACAATCTATCAACACCTATCGATAGGTAATGTCTCAACTGTCGACAACACACTTTCATAGGTGGCAAAACAAACAAACATTCACAGACAGTACAAAAAACATGAATACCCACAAAATTATAGTGGAACAGCGAAACTTACTAATATGTTTTTAAATGTGTGCAACTGTTAATTTTACAAAAAAAACTGAAAAACCCAAATCAAAAATGCTTTTCTAACTATATTTCATCTTTTAAGAAAACATAATCCCTTTTCCATACAAATTTTAGGGCAAAATGAAATGATGTAATTGTGTTTTCTTAACTTTTCCAGATTTCAAACCTCATCAATTAAATTTGGTGAACCATGAAACATAGACTACAATAACTACAAATATCTTAAAACTTGAAAGAATTGAAGCATAACTTATGCCACAATTGCCCTTAATGTGTTTTGGCATCTTTGTTTATCTTTGTTCAATTTATGGGACAAAGATGTTCTTCCTTCTCCTTTGCTTATAAATTGTTCCCACTGTGGAGAGCTTGCCAAATTAGGAGACTTGTAGGCATGCAACATTCAAGTAATTCAAAACTTCACTACATGTTGGTAGTGTAGCCCCATTTTCATAGGTTTGGAAGTTGCACTTTGGAAGTGATTATCAAACTTGCACTTTGCTTGTAAGACATGTTTTTTTAAATAGCAGCAAACTAGCACAGCCCCATCATGCCACCAACTGATTTGAAATCTAATACAAATCTAGCAAACACGATATCTAATACGAAGTTTTGCAAGTACAAGCTATGAAATCGGTTTCCAATATCTTAATGAGATAAATACACAGAATTTTGTACATGAACAAAGTTGAATCAATATTATTAATCAATAAGACTTGCAATAGTTTTACAAAGATGTGAGTATTTATAAACTAGCTTAAACTAGGAGTATACCAACAAGTGTCACTCAACCATGACAAGTGTTTAAGTGCCTCAACTTGTACTAGAGAATGTTTCCAACAATAATCCTATAGCTAACTACTTAAAGTTTATAGGAAATCTCAAACTAGGAGCCTACACATTAGGTGATGTCAGATGGAATAACCAATATTTCAATTTATTTAACTACAATGTGAAAATATGAACTATAGGAAATACAATCATCCTACATCCCATCTATTCTAGGTATTCTTTACGTATCCCATTCAATGACCTACTTCTTCCAACACAAATACACCAAGGTTTCCTTTTCTACAATGAGTCCAAGGTGAAGATCTCAACAATGGTGCAGTTCAGATCATATGGGTAGACCTATCATTTTTTTAGTCTGTTGGGTTGGAAATCAATCTCGAGCTATGCTTGGATAATCTATTGCTATGTAATCAATTGTATTTGAACCCATGTAGAGGGAACCTAGAGCTTGTCCTATATTTCCCTCCCACTTGATGTTCGGAGGAATGCTTTCATACTCACTTCTCTTGCCCTACCCATTGCTCTACATAATCTATCCCATTGCTTGGTCTTGTTCTATTCTATCGATGGTAACATATTGTTTGAAACCATCAATTGCATAAATGTGTGTTGGGATTTGGTGGACTCCAATACGCAAGGAGCAGGGTGTGGGGCACTACCTGGGCTATATGATGGGTACTATTGAGTTGTGTTTAATTGAGTTCCTTACTTCCTCGAGTTCATCTGTGTCTCATACCAAATTACATCTGCTCTGATCAATTGATGCCTAGAATTGAATAGGGTCATCTAATTCATGTCTTTCTGTCCAACTTTAAACATGTGTTCTTCCTTGTCCCCGCCTTGCCTCGCATTTCCTGTCCCATACTCCCTACTCTAGAAATGTGCTTTTTAGTGTATGTAGTTTGCAATCTATTCTTTGTTTAATAGCTTAGTTAGGTAGGGTTGATTGGCAATGATGGTCCAAATTATGATAGCAAAGAGGCTATGATGTTCAATCTAATAATCTGGGGTGAAGTATTCATTATGCCCTAAGTTGAGTTTGGCTATGTACACTTACCACTCGGGTAGTTTTATTAAATCTACCTCCCACCCACAACTACCTAATGTCTCTGGGATGAGTGGGAATAAGTATCGGGTGGGTAATAAGTAGTGGGTGGGTGAATATAGTTTTAGGACCTGTTATCACAAAAGTTTGCACCTCGGGGTTCTGGAGTTTCGAGGAATAGAGGAGGCAAGGAAAAGGAGAGACTTAGCAAAGGAACTTTGCAACCTCAGGGTTCCGGAGTTCCAGAAAACTAGAAAAGGACAGCAAGGAAGGGACTTCGGAACCTCGAGGATCCGGAGTTCCTGGGAACAGAGAAGGAGGCAAGGAAAAGGAGATACTTAGCAAAGGAACTTCGGAACCTCGGGGTTCTGGAGTTCCGGGAAGGGAAAGGGTCAAGGGGAGGAACATTGGAACCTCGGGGTTCCGAAGTTTGGAAAAAAAAAGAAGATAAGGCAAAGAGAAAGAACCTCAGAACCTCGAGGTTCCGAAGTTCCGAGGAACAGGAAAGAAAAGGAAGCAAAGAGAAGGGACTTCTCTAAACAAGACAACACTTCACAATTCCTAATTCCATTGCTCTTCTCCCTGATCAACTAGGGCAGTGTCGGTCCATGGATCGTATCTCTGATCGGTTCTCTCTAATGGACCAAGGGTGTCATAAAATGACAACATTTTTGGCGATTTCAACGGGATGCTTACTTGCTAAGCATTAAGTCCAGAAGCCTTGAGCATCCATTGGGCACTGAGTCATTGAAAAGACCCAAAACATGTGTGTGCCATCACTTGGAGGAAAACTGGAAACTAGAGCGCACACCCTCTTAAGGAGAATGCGGCAGGTGCACAAGCACTTATGAAAGCAAAACAACCTTTAGTCTAATATTTACATAGTCATCAACACCCTCTTCAAAAGCAGGGCTTGAGATGAATCCCATTCACTCGGATTGGAAGAACTTCGCCATCAAGCTTGGAGAGATGAAATGCATTGGCTTCCTTGAAACTAGTGATGACATATGGACCACTCCAGATAGCATCAAATTTGGAGTGTCGCCCAGCTTTGGTTCTGTCTACATCCCACTTGAGAACTAGATCTCCCTCTTTGAAGACTCTTTTAGTAGCCTTTTTGTCAAAAACTTTCTTGACCATTGGCTTCCTTGCAACTAGTGATGACATATGGACCACTCCAGATAGCATCAAATTTGGAGTGTCGCCCAGCTTTGGTTCTGTCTACATCCTACTTGAGAACTAGATCTCCCTCTTTGAAGACTCTTTTGGCAGCCTTTTTGTCAAAAACTTTCTTGACCTGCTCTTGATGAGTCTCAAGTGTATTCATAGCCTGACTTCTAACCTCTTCCAGCTCCATCAGCTCGGCTAGCCTTACTGTCATGGCATCATTCTCTGTCAATTCTAGCTGATGTGCTAGTTCAAGAGAGGGTAACTCTAGGAAAGTTGGGAGTCTTGCTTCTTTCCCATATACCAGCATGAAAGGGGAGTTACCAATCTCCCTCTTGGTGTGATCCTATCAGCCCACAAGGCTGTCCTCAACTTAGTATGCCATGCCCTCTGATTGTCTTCAATCGTCCTTTTAATTATCGTGATGAGGTTCTTGTTGGAAGATTCAGCTAGCCATTACCCTAAGGGTAATAGTTGGATGACGTCTTCAAGTATACACCGTTCTTAACTGCCCAAGAACTAATTTGGGTTCCAACGAATGCTCTGGCATTGTCTGATATGATGGTGGAGGGGACAGTGAATCTTGTCACAATTCCATCAAGGAATTCCAACACTGAGGCCTCAGTGGCATCCCTCAATGCGACTACCTTTGTCCACCTAGTGAAGTAATCTGTTGCGGCCAAGATCCACTTGTGGCCAACACTAGAAAGTGGATTTATCATGCCAATGAAGTCTAAACACCATTGTGCGAATGGTTGATCTGCTTGGATGGGGTGAAGAGGTAGGGCAGCTAGTCTTTGCTTTCCAGAGAAGAGAGCACATTTCTTGCAACTCTTCATCCATCTATGCGAGTCACTGAATAACGATGGCCAGTAATAACCAGCCCTCATTATTTTGATATTCGTAGTCCTTGCAGAGAAGTGGCCCCCTGAAGAGCCATCATGAAATTCTTCTAGCAATCTGCTGACTTGATTTTGCTCAATACATCTCAACAAGACTCCATTAGAGTCTTTTCGAAAAAGAGTGCCATTCACTAAGACATAGGGAATGGACTGCAACCTGAAATGCCTTCTTTTGGTCCGGTCCAGACCTTGGGGGTATCTACCTTCCATTAAGAAGGTGGCCATGTCACTTACCCAACTGAATTGAGAGTCGTTGCTAGTGTAATGGACACCCTAGAATGCCCAAAAACTAAACCAACTGCTGATAGGAATTTAGTCAAACAGTTTGCATCCAACTCCTTATTTCTCCGTTTAATGTTTAAACCTCTTATGGCTTTGGAAATGAAATGTTTGTTTGTTTTTAAGTCTTTGCATAGGTTTAAAATCACATAACATGAACTAGAAGGAAATTACAGTAATATGCAACATGAAGATTGAACTACTGCTGATATGATATTATTTCCAGAATTAATAAAGTCAAATACATAGCAGATTTTTCAACTCACTAAATACTCCAGCATTTTTGACATAATGTTCCAACAATGACTTCCCATCTTGCTGCTACAATAACATGAATAGTGTCGTGCTACAGCAACGTGAATAGTGTCGCGCTACAATAGCGTGAATAGTGTCGTGCTATAGTAACGTGAATAGTGTTGCGCTACAGTGCTACTACAGTATTAATTAGTCTTCAATCAGTCCAATATCTTCATAAAATCATCCCTTCAGAATGGCATAAGCATTGGTCAAGAAGTGAAGAAGGTATGAGCAAAACACCAAATCTACCTGTAGCTGGAGATGCACCCAATCTGCCTGTTAATGAAGCTGATAGCAATGGATTTCAAAGGCCAAACCCCAAGGGAATGACGTCTAGAATGTCACAAGAGAGGATAGACGTCCTCTAATGCCAAGAACGGATCTGCAACTCACACATCAATTTCTTCTCATATTCAACATGCTGAATGAAGCCACAAAAGCTTCCTTTTATTCTTTCTCCAAGGGTCGACACAACTCACCTGAGCAATGTGGGATAAAAGATGTGCAATATAAAACATATTAAAATATTCACTTATGTCTCCCTTGGGTGCCCCTTTGATTTGCACACATCCCCATAAAATAAATACTAAAGTAACACTTTAATATTTTACAATTAAATTAAATGTTACTTTAATAACACTTCAAGCATTAAAATATATTAGCAATTGGACTCCGAATAGCGCGAGTGATAGCTCGTCGAAAAGCTCTCGCCGACGAGTATCGAATCCAATAACCAAAACTAGCTTTCGTTGTGTCCTGTTGACTTACTAAAAATAGTAAGTATGCCTGAAACCAAGTAAATCAACTCCGTTTTGGCCCAAACTGGAAATGACTAGGCCAAAACACTCTAGGATCCCCTTAAACCCTTTGTTAGCCCTCGGGACCATGTAGAGCTAGGCTAACACACATACACTTGGTCAACTGCTAAAGTGGGGACATTACAGTCCGCCCCCCTTGAAATTGCTTGTCCTCAAGCAATCTCAGTCCAGCCTGCTGTATCACCTGCTCATTCTCCCATGTAGCATCTTCCTCTGGCAGGTCTCTCCATCTGACCAAATACTCCTTCACTATCCTGTTTCTGAGTTTCCTCTCTTTGGTGTTTAGAATAGCCTCAGGTACTAACACGAGCTTCCCCTCCTCATCCAAAGGGGGTAAATCTGCACAAGGTACTACACTCTGACCAATGGCTTTCTTAAGCCTAGACACATGAAATACATTGTGTACTCGACTGCCCTCTGCAAGCTCAAGCTCATGGGCGACTTTGCCCACTTTGCGAATCACCCTGTAGGGACCATAAAATCTAGGCTTCAGCTTCTCTACTCCACTCCTCTTGAGTGATGACTGCCTATATGGTTGTAGCCTCAAATACACCATGTCCCCCACCTCGAAACTGCATGTTGATTGATTTGAAGGAAGACAAGGCTACTCTGGAGCCAATTTTGAATAAGTGGATGGCAAGGGAAGCAGATTTGGAACTTATGTGTTTATATTATGAAGAGGCAAAGGCTGATGCCAATATTAAATCCACATGTGAGTTGGTTAAAGGTATGTCTAAGTTAGCAGAAGGAAGAGCTGGTTTAGAGAGAAAGGCCAATCTGTATAGAAAGGAATATGCTGACCAGAAATTTGAAATATTTCCTGGAGCTTTTGTCAGCACAAGTGAGTTAAAAGATGAGAAAGTATGGCTTGATGAGTTAGGCCACCAATTGTCTCAACGAATAAATGATGTCATCAATTCAGATGACACATCTTTATTGATTTGAACAATTGAAGAGAATGAAAAGATGAAGTCACACTATGGTTTTTTGGAGGCTGAAGTCAAGCAGTTAAGAAGCACCTGGAAGAGATTAAATAAATTCGAGAAGAAAATTATTAGTTACTCTTGGCCTGATGATGACACATTTCAAGGATGGAAAGACAAATATGCGGTGCAAGAAGCGAAGGTTCAAGAACAGTTAGTTGATGCTGTAGTGGTATAACAAACTTCAAAGCTGTTAGGAATGAAAATGATTGTAACTTCTTTTCAAGAGGGAATTACGATTGTAACAAACTATTCCTAGGAAAGTCCGAAGCTTGTTTGCATCCATATCTTTATAAATGGATACTAGGACTATTAGAAAATCATCACAAGAATTTGTAAAAAAACTCTGCTAAAATATATATAGGGTTTTCTGGTTTTTCAAAAAGTACCTCAATTTATGTATGATTTTTTGAGAATGGATATTAATATACAGATCAGATCATTTTGAGCTGATATTTCTATTGTCTTCTTGCGTGCATTTGTTGATTTACTGTGTTCTTTTAAATAATCTAGGGTTATTTGATTGAATGGGGATTGCAAGGCAAGCTTATAGACATGTTTTAGGTTTTTCTCTCAAGGAGAGGAATTAAATATACGTAAAACCCTCTGTTAGTGAATCAATAGTTTTTCTGCTTGAATTTGATAAACAAGTTTAGCATAAAGGAAAAACTTACATATATGTCAGGCATATATTAAGTTGATGAAGTCGAAATGATAGGATGTATGTGAATGTCCAAATTCAGAATTCTTGTATAGTTTGGGTGACTCTGTAGCCCGGATAAGGCACTGATATCATTTGTGGAGTTCTTTTCTATCTTTCTTGGGGTCAAAACTGAAAATGAATACAAGTTTTTTCTTCTTTGTTTCAGTATCGTTAAGGTGATAAGGTTTCCAGATTTCTAACGCTGGTTTACTGTGGATCTTATATTATAATTGTGAAAGTATTACAAGAGGTATACCCACCTAAGCTTAGGATAAGCTTAAAGTGTAGAAGGTTTTGTAATGAGCGTTGTTATATGTTATTTTGGTTTACTATTTTCTTGTTTTTCTCTCCATATGCACAGAGGCTCTAATTTTCTTACAAAGGAGACAAGGAAATCAGAATTTGAGAACAAAATACTTGAATGTTGAATGTTTGGACATTGCTGGAACTTAGATTCTAACTACTTGCTTGGAAAATAAATTGGAAAAAGAGAGAGAGTTTGAGGGGTCTATTTTAATCCTAAGAATTCAGGAACAATGAACAATTGGGTGAACTTCAACCAAGCTCTTCGCCATCAACAAACAACTCCACAAAGCTAGTGCAGTCTTCTAGGGAGAGTGAAATGATGTTAAAATCACTATCAACAACAAGGATACCATCAAGGTGATGCATATCAAGGTATGAATAGCAATTGAAGTTAAGCTCATTTAGGGATTCCAATTGACCACAAAAGGCAAACTTACAATCAGCAAATTGCTAGTGGTATGGATAAATGAATTTCACCATTAATCATTCACAATTCCTATCATTCATCTAATTGACATGAAAGCAAATGAATTTAGAAGTAGAGACCATGCAACTTGTTGAAATAACACATTAATTCACCATAGCTTCATTGAAACCACATGCTCTTTACAACAAGGTCTAAGGAACAATCTTTGCCTTCTCCTAATCTAACTTCTATTCTAATTGCTAATTATTTTCTATTCTTCTACTATTAACTTGCTATTGTTAACCCCCTTTACAAATGAGAAAGTTGAGTGTTTTATAGATAGCTCTTTAAATGAATGGCTCAGATTGATTCACAATCAATGGTCATGATTACAAGATGGAAACCCTAATTAGGATTTCTTACAACAACTCCCTATGATCAATGAAAAAATTACACGTAGGTTCCATATTGAATGTGAACCAATGAAATATGAGGGTAGTGTTGACATGTTTTTTATTACAGCGTCAAACATAGAATAAAGTTGTCTAATGGTCACTTCACTCTCTCTTGATCAAAGTACGATTGTGTGCTAAGATTGCAGGAAGATCAAACAATCAACTCCAAGGTTCCTTTATGCTACGGACGTGACTTAGTTGGCTGATGTGTTTGTTGGTAATCCAAGGGGCCTTACGTTTGCATCATTCTTTCACTTCTTTGTTGTGGCTGGAACTCCATCATCAGATATGGCAATTTTGCGATGTTGTTGCTTCGAACGGACTAAAATGAACTGAAAATAAAGGGGAAAAGGGGTTCAAAAGGATCTAAATCTATTCCTAAGGGCCATGATATCAACAGTTAATGCTTTGGTGGACAAATTCCAAACAAACCAAGCTCTGCTTCGCCAAGATAAACTACAACTCTGCAAGAACTAGTGCAATCTTCTGAGGATGTTGAAGAATTTTCATATTGAGAAAGTGCATTTGAATACCCAACACGAGGCAATCCAAACGACCATTCACAATCAAACTTCGCACAAATTTGGGGGTTGTTGATGTGTTTTTTATGCACATGCGAACACAGAATAAAATACCTAAAAGGTACCTTATCCTCTCTTGATTAAAGTCTCCAAATGCTGAAGATGTCGTGAAAAGGATCAATCGGGGTGACTTCAAGGTTCTTTGTATGTAGGATCTCTACGTGTGGATAAGCTCTCTATGGTATGATGTGATTTTGCTGGAATCACAAGGGGACTTACACTTGACGACCTAAACGTTTGTTTTGCTGGAATCACAGGATTTCACTAGCTTAGATTTTGAAAAAAAGGAAAAAGGACGAGGGCGAGGAAAGGATCTAATTCTGACACTAAGAATGTAGGAGCAATGAATGATTTTTTGATGAAATTCTAACTGTCTTGTTTTGACATCCCAGGACCATCTCCACAAGGTTAGTGCGATCTTCGGAGGAAAGCTTATTGATGTTCAGATCATCGCTACAGGCATAGACACCATCAGGCTGATGCATATCAGAGAAGAAGCAACAATTGAAGTTAGGCTTAAGCTGAATGATTCCAGTTGACTACACCAAGCAAGTCTACAATCAACAAAGTGCTAGTAGTATGGATATACGAATTTCACCATCAATCAAACACATTTCTTCCACTCATCTAATAACATGAAATCAAATATGAGAAGTATAGAGACCATGCAAATTGTTGAATAAACCCATAAATTTCACCATTTCTTCAATGAAGTTTTACAAGTCTTTTACAACAACATCTTGGCAACAATCTTTGCCTTCTCTCTCTATTCTATTCTAATTGCTATACTATTAACTAACTTATTCACTATTCTAACTATTCACCTCCTAACTCCTGACTAACAATTGTTGACTCCTATTCACTAACTATTAGCTTTTACAAATGAAGAGCCAGGGCTTATATAGTGCCCACAATACCATTCAATGGCTTAGATCAATTTGAGATCAATGGCCAAGATTCTACAATGAAACCCTAATTAGGGTTTGTTACAACAAACTTAATTCTGACCAATGAAATAATTGCATTATTTGGACACATGTCTTCTCTAGAATATTTGACCAATGGATAGCTGGGGTAGGTACATCGAAGTTTGTGCCACCTTTAATGAGTCAGGTACATTGAATCTGGACATGCTGAGGTGGACCAACCCGACTGGAGGAGTGATGACTAGGATGCCACCTTGTCTAACACTTGGTTGATTCTCAATTTGGTGATGCTTTCCTTCCAATGCTGGACTGGAAGATAGATGGAGAAGGTCGTCCTTAATGAAACTGGACTGGAGGAGATCGTCCTTGTCCCGACTTGATCTTCTTTGATGAGGGTCCACCAAGTAGTTGATCTTCCGACTCCAGGGGTCGCCATTTGATGCCTACACAAAAGATTAAAGTTAGTCCTTGAGCATCATACCTTAAAGCATAGAAATTAAGACTTTTCAAGGGAAAGATTCAAGATATTAATTTGAAAATGTCATGATAAATCCAGAATTCTTCATTTTTCAATTAATTATGAATGAAATTAGATTTTTCAAGACTTTAGACTTTAAAAGATTGCTATGAAATCAAAACAAGTCTTGAATAAGAACTTCAAAAAGGATTCTTCATACCTTCTCCTTTGAAAGCCTAACTATTAACCTTGAAAAATGAAGGAAGAAGATCAGATTTTGCTGGATAAGGATTGAATTGTGGTCTTCCTTTGGATGAATTACGCCTCAATTAGCCTTCAAAAAGCTTCGCCTTCCACTAGCTTCTCAAAATCTGGAAATTCGCCTTCAAACACCTTCCAAAATCTGGAAATTATCCTCCAACTTGTTCAATTTCGCACCTCCAAATATGCTCTTCAAGTTCGCATGAGAGATAATGAAAGAATGATTTGAATATGTTACAATACACCTCCCTTATATAGGGCGCTCACCTTGATTTCCCTCAAGGCCGACTTGGCAAATAGGGATTAAAATAAAATAAAACTCCTCTCAAAAGATGGCCGACTTGTTTGTAAAGGCACAATAATGATTTTTGAGCACTTAAGCATAATTTTTTAATTTTTAAATTAATTCCAAAGCTCAAAGGTGGATTTTTTCAATTATTTCAAGGCCTAGAAATTAATTAATTAAATTGTAAATGCCTTAATTCATGCGAATTTAATTCAACCTCCCAAATGTCTTGAATTTGGCAAATTTGGTGAAAATTTAGGAGTATGGAGGTTTGATTGAGGCTTAATGAAGCTTCCTGATGATTTCGCCCTGGACCCTCTGGAAGGGTCAGGAGCGATTTTTTCAATTAGGTCCTGAATCTCTCATTTCTTGACTCCAAAATCTCCTGGAAGGTGAGTTTATGTGTGTCTTGACCTACTCCAAGTCTTGTATTTCGAATTTATATCATTTTTCATGCAGGAACTAGGTAAAAATGTGAATCTCACCTTGGACCCTTTGGAAGGGTTAGGAGCGATTTTTTCATTTTAGGCCAAAATTCACCTTAGTTTGATTTTTAAACTCCCGCAAGGCAATATCCAGGGTTCATTTCCTTCCATCATTGGGTTAGCTCATCAAAATTTTGAAGGAAATATTGTATTTTTGGGAATTTTGCTCTAGACCCTCTGGAAGGGTCAAGAGCGAAATTCTCTCCTGAGCTCAAAATTCTCATTTTTGAAGGTCCAAAAACTTTTCAAGGCATTCCAAATAGGTTCTTTCATTGAATTCCAGGCTTAGTTTCACTCAAATCAAGAGGAAAAAGGTGATTTTAGAGTTTTTCGCCTTGGACCCTCTGGAAGGGTCAGGAGCGATTTTTCTTCCTTCGGCTTACTTCTCCATCATTTTATCTTGAATCCTTCACTCAAAGTTAGGCAATGGTTTCCTCATTCACTCCATCCAAGTTTGGCTTGTTCTTGCAAGGTAAAATAGGGGATTTTAAGATTTTTGCCCTGGACCCTCTGGAAGGGTCAGGAGCGATTTTTCTTCTCTGACCTAGCATCATCAACTTTTGAAACAAACATTTTCTCATCAAGGGTCTCAAACGTCTTTTCTACCTTGGTATAGTCTTGTCTTAGCACAAACTTGAAAGGAACATGTTGGTTTTATGATTTCCGCCCTGGACCCCCTGGAAGGGTCAGGAGCGATTTTTTGGTTTTAGGACAATTCCTTCATCCTTTCCAAATTCGAATAACTTCCAAGGCATAGAACATCATGCCTTACTCCCCTTTGAGTCTTGAGAACCAAAATATCATCTTGAAATGCAAGGAAAATAGGAAGATTTGGAAATTTCGCCCTGGACCCTCTAGAAGGGTTAGGAGCGATTTTCCCAATTGGCATTAAAATTTGCATCCTTAGCAATCCAATTCCACTTAAAGGCAATTCAAATGTCTTTTCACACCCACGTCTAAGCTTAACTTTGCCCAAACTTTGGAAAAAGGGATAGTTTTGAGGATTTTCGCTCTGGACCCTCTGGAAGGGTCAGGAGCGAAAATCATTTTCTAGGCTTGATTGCTTCCTCTTGACCGCCTCAATTATCTTCAAAGGGCAAAACACACTTCCTCACACCCATTCAAGCCATAGAATCTAGAAAGTTGCCCTGACCTTGCAAGAAATAGGTGTTTTTTAGGAATTTCGCTCTGGCCCCTCTGGAAGGGTCAGGAGCGAAATTCATCATTTGGCTCAATTCCTTCACCTTTTGATGATTTCTTCCAATCTCAACTTAATCCCAGGGGCAATTCCTTCTATGTTTCTCCTTGTCTCATACTTGACTTAGCAAAATTTGATAGCAAAAGTGTTTTTTTGAGAAAATTTGCTCTGGACCCTTTGGAAGGGTTAGGAGCCATTTTTTCAATCTTGACCAAAATCCTTTATTTTTCACCTTGAAACTTCTTTGTTGAGTGGGATTTCACCTTGCACTGTGCTAGGAATAGGATTTCATGTCCAAGAAAGGCTAAAAAATGTGTTTATAAGGAATTTCGCTATGGACCCTCTGGAAGGGTCAGGAGCAAAATTTCCTTTCCTAGCTAGAATCCTTCATTTTCAATGCTTTTAAACATCCCCAAAGGCTAGACCATGTTGATACTTCATCTCATCATGCCTTGGACATCAAATTTTGGCCAAATGAGGCAAGAAATGTCTCTTAGAGAGATTTTCGCTCTGGACCCTTTGGAAGGGTCAGTAGTGAAAATCACTTTTTGGGCTAAATCCTTCGTTTCTCCCTTTCAAAACGACCTCAAGAGGCAAAAGCAAGTCATTTTCTTTCCATCCATGTCATTACAAATCAAAAACTTGACTTCCTTTATTGCAAAGTAAGAGCTTTTGGGAATTTTGCTCTAGACCCTTTGGAAGGGTCAGGAGCGAAATTTCCCTTGTCCAAAATTGCTCATTTTTGAAGCTTCAAACCATCTCTCAGGGCAAAGTTAGGCCATTTTCCAAGTTAGGAACAAGGTTTCAAGCTCAAACAAGGTGGCAAATGAAGTTTATGATGAATTTCGCTCTGGACCCTTTGGAAGGGTCAGGAGCAAAATTCTCCTTCAGGCTAAAATCTTGTTCTTCAAAATCAATCAAACTCCCTCTCAAGGCAAAAACATACCCATTCATCTCTCATCAAGCCAACGCCTAGCCAAAATAAGGAGGAAAACAAGAGTTATAAAGATTTTCGCTCTAGACCTTGTGGAAGGGTCGGGAGCGAAATTCGCTTTGGACCCTTTGGAAGGGTCAGGAGCGAAATTTGACATTTTGGACTCTTCGTCAGGATCATTTTATGGAATATAACATTTAAGTATTTATACTTTAAGTTATATTCCATATATACTTTCAGGATGTTTGAGAGTGGTTTCGGACCTCCAGGAGTTATATTGCAAAATCTAGTTTTTGGAGGATTCTTCAGTTTTCCAGACTTAGCCAAATTTCAGGATCAGGACATTCCAGACAGTCAAATTTCAGGATCAGGACATTCCAGACTTAGCCAAATTTCAGGATTAGGCCATTCCAGACTTAGCCAAATTTCAGGGTTAGGGCATTTGAAGATCAAGATGACATTCCAGACTTCATCACTCACCACCTCGACCTAACTCAAACCTTCAAGGATGATACCCACTCACAAAGCAAGACATAATTAGCAATAAGCGCAAACCAGGCCCTAAAGAAGATTCTCAAAGAAACCCTAACCTGGAGCACCTGTCGACTCCCCTGGCTCAAGCAAAGCCTACCATCCTATTGATCCCCTAGCGACACTCAAAATGCAAAGGCTAACAGACAAAACCCTAAACACCTAGAAAACAAACCCTAGAAAGCAAAAAGCAGGGGTCCCCATTTGCAATGGGGCGATGTGTGAATACGTCACAACAAGGGTTCAAGCTAACTTTACACTACAACTTACAATCAGCAAGATGCAAAAAGTATGAACCATGGAAATTCATCAAACACCATTACATTCTCCATTGAAATCCAAGCACTTTATCTAACAACTGAAAAAATAAAACTCCACTCTAAGTGAGGAAGGTGAAACCATGCAAGTTTTGAAAAAATAACTTAAGTGGACACCATCAGAGAACAATGTTTCACTATTATTTTCTCAAAAAACTTATCGCAACAATTTCATACAAAGCTCCCTCCTTACAAATGAGTGGGGTCACCCCCTTATATAGGCCTCAAGCCATGATTACATGCAAACCCTAATTAGGGTTTTCCCTAAAAGATTCTCCACTCAAGATGCAACAAGGTGAGAATCTCCAATTAATATCCCCATCATGCCCATATACAATTAATTCAAAAGTATCCAAAATAGCATCCATTACACATTAAATGCACCACCTCTTTCAAATTAGCCCAACATGCATTGAATATTCATCCATGCAAAAATCACCCCATTATGTCATAAATGCTCCATCATTTCCACATGCGGCGGCTGCATGCAAAAAGAATCTGCCATAAATTCAACATGCAATGACCCGGTCGCCATTTGGTCAAATATTCCGGCAATGAATGTGCCACCATACTACTATGCATTCAACAGATCCTCGCCATCCAAGTGGACCCTGTCATCGTATATCCACTCCTACACATCTTGAATTGTTGGAGAGAGAAAATTTGATTCAGGAAGAATTTTCTTGAAGTCTCTTCAACTTTCCTTGCTTGAAGAGATTTTTCATCAATCCTGCATATTTCCTATTTTTTAGGAAAATTTCCAAATTAGGGTTCCACGGTCCAGGAGAGAAAATTCTACTACGAATCCAAATCTATAAAAAATTTGAAATTTGGATGTGATTTGATGCCCAAGAATGGATTTTTAAAAACTTTTCCTGGGGGAAATTTCTTGTTCAGTTCATTTCTGATTCCTTCCTTGCCAAGAAATTGTTTTCCACCTTCAATTCATCTCAACGTGGAATTCATGTTGTGAAGGAATTCTCCTTTGAAAAGAAATTTGTTCCTTACCCCTGAGGAAGGAAATTCTTCATGCCTTAGCCAATTTTCATGATTTCCAAGAACTATGTCGTGAAGGAAGGAATTTCCATCACTTAGTCAATTTTTTTCTTTCAAAATTTCTTCTTTTTGGGCGCAGTTCTTTCTTAAGGAATTTTTTTGCACTCTTTGAATCCATCACATTCGCAGGGAGATTTTTGACCAATTTGCCACATTTCCTATTTTTTAGGAATTTTCCTAAAATTTAGGACCCAGGTCCAGGAGATAGAGAATTATCTCACGAGTCCAAATTTGCAAAACTTTTTGGATTCTGATAAGATTTGGTGTCTAAAAATGGAAATTTTAAAAAATTTATCGAGGGGATTTTTTTGCTTTTCATTCCTCCTTGACCCTTTGACTTTCATGCATTAGACAAATTTTCATTTTCAAGCTTAAGCATGGAATTCACCATGTCTTGGAATTTGATCATTTTCCATGCCTCTAGGCACCCCTCAATTTCGTGCTTTCCATTAGTCTAGGGCGCTATTTCCATGTGCAGAGGAAGTCACACTTTGTTTGGAATCTTCCATCACTTCCTTGTTTTGGTGCCTTCACCATGCCTTGGGCGGAATTTCACTATGGAGGAGGAATTTCATCAAATGTTGAATCTTCCATGACCCTCCATTTTGGCACCCTGCTGAGTGTTTGGGCAGAATTTCACTGTGGAGGAGGAATTTCATCAAATGCTGAATCCTCCATGACCCCTCCATTTTGGCGCCTTGCTGAGTGCTTGGGCGGATTTTGGCCATGAAGGAGGAATTTCATCAAATGTTGAATCCTCCATGACCCCTCCATTTTGGCGCCCTGCTGAGTGTTTGGGCGGAATTTTGCTGTGGAGGAGGAATTCATCAAATGCTAAATCTTCCATGAGACCTCCATTTTGGCGCCCAACTAAGGATTTGGGCACAATTTGCTGTGGAGGAGGAATTTGATGTTTTCTACCAATTCAGGACATGTATATATATGAAATATAATATTCAAGTATATACTTTAAGTTATATTTCATTTATATTGTCAGGATGTTTGAGAGTGGTTTCAGGTCCCTAGGAATCATAACGCAAATTCTGGATTTTGGAAGATCTTTCAAATTAAATTTCAGGCCATTTTTGGATCAGGATGACATTGGTGGATTGATGTGAATTTCCAGACTTGGATGATTTTGCATGCTTTCCTCTTCTGGAATAGGAGTTCCAAACTTAACCATTTTTTTTATCCAACTTGTCTGCCTTCTGACTCTTCCGGATTTAGAAATGGTCTTCAGGAGCATTCAGTCTTCAACGTCTTTAGGGATGTTCAGTTTTCAGTGTTTTCCTGTGAAGAACCTGCCAAAAATAGATTTTCCCAAATAGTAAGTGTTTCAAAATGTCAAGGTTTAGGCAAAATAGGTCAAGAAAGCACTTACTAAAAATAGAAACTTACTAAAATCTAGGACTAAAGCCAAAAACCCTAAAATTGATGAAACGAGTCCTAGACTTAACCAAATTCACCCAAACGGTCGAAGGGGCCTAAAAAGAAGGGGGTCCCCATTTGCAATGGGGCGATGTGTGAAAAGGTCACAACAAGTAGGTAGCTCAAAGTTTGTGTCTCCATAAGATGAGTCAAGTGCATTCCATCTGGACATGCTAACGTGGAATCTCTTGATTGGTTGAGTGGTGACTAGGATGCCACCTCAGCTTGCACTTGTAGACTTGATAGATCAACACAAAGTGTTTGAACAATATCTCTTGATACTCAACATTATTCAATTTGCTCAATGTGATGATGATGGTTGATCTTCCCTTATTCATGATCTTAATCTTGTCATTCCTTGGTGTCGTTCTTGACTTCATATTGTGGAATCCTTGATTTCTCATCACCTCCTTGTAGTGTGAACCTTGATCTTGATGTTGTGTTGTTGTTGAACCTAAGTCCATCTTTGCAATTTTTTGAATCTTCTTCCATCATTCCTCGCACTCACTCCTTGCATTAGACCTGGAAAAGAACATAATTTTAATCAAGACACCAGAAATGAAAACAACATTACACAACTTATGTTTCCTAAAATCTTTTCAAATCTGATCATTAATCTCCCAAAGCTAGAACTGATGTTGCTTGACTTGTAATCTAATCAAATTATGCTCAAATCAGAATGCCCTAAATCAGATATGATTGCTAATTTTCCTTGATTCTTGATGTGAAATTTGCTATCTAGGGTTTTGTTGATGTGTCTTTTGTACACGACCAAACATAGAATAAAATACCTAGAGGTATCTTATCCTCTCTTGAGTAAAGTTCCCAAATGTTGAAGATATCGCAGAAGGATCAATCAGAAGAACTTCAAGGTTCTATTATGTAGGATCCCTACTCGTGGATAAGCACCAGTGGTCGTTGTGTTTGCTGTTTTACAAGGGGCCTTACGTACTTTCAAGGAAAGCTTGTTCGTGTGATTACTTTTCTAATGAGGAAACAGGATTCTCTTAGAACTAATTGATGTTTCAAAAAGATCAAAAGATAAAGGTTTTACGGAGGCTATACTTAAACTAATCCTAAGAATGACTCAGTGATGATTGGTCTTGATAGAACTCTACCAATTTCAGTATTGCCAAAAGATTACAACTCCACTGGAATTGGTGTGATCTTCTAAGGGGATTCAATGATTTTCAAATCACCAAGGGGATAGATACTATCAGTAAGATACATATCAATGCCTCCAACAATGATTGAACTTCTTAAACAATCTCAATGTTTCCAGTTGACCACACGAGGCATTCTTACAATCAATAAGGAGCTAGTAGTTTGGAATATGAGTCTTATCAAAGATCAAGCACAACAGTCGTCCTTCAAACTTAAAACATAAATGATATCTCTACTAAGAGTGATTCAAGAAGATAAACAACCATGAAAATAGCCACAAGAATTGCAATAAAACACCATAACTTCAATATTTCATTGATCTCATAGCCAAATAAAACAACAATTGTTCAACTTTCTCTCTTCACTACTTATTTTTCTGCTGCTCACAATATTAAACTTATAAATTTTAAATCTCTCTCTAACTCTCTAACTCTCTCTAAAATGAAATGAGTGAGGGCTTATATAGCACTCTCAAATACAATGAAAAGCCTGGATCAAAAGAAGATTAATGGCTGAGATTTTGACACCTAAACCCTAATTAGGGTTTGTTACAAAAAAGTCCCCATTTAGATAAACATTATCAATCCATAGCCAATAGGAATTGGCACAAATAACGAGACATAGCCCAACAGGAATTAAGTTGCCACATCATTTTATAACAACTTTTCATCTAGAACCTTGTTCCCTTTCCTGTGCTCTTTTATAGCATATTCAATAAATCTGGACATAATCTTCTCAATCTCAACAATGGGAATCTCAGGAAGATTCTTCATTCGTTCTTCCAAGTGAAGGACTTGATCAAAAGCTGTGAGAAGGGTCGCCTCCCATCCAAGCTCAAGTTCTTTTGTCTTCTCAATCAAGAACATAGTAGCATTCATCTGATCTCGTTGCCTTTCTGTGACAATGTTCTCTTCCTTGTAGAAAATGCTCTTGATCCTGCCTTCCAACTCTTGGACATCCACATCTGTCTCGATCTCTATCCTTCTGTCAAGGATTGCACACAATACATCAAACACCTTGTCTTGAATAGGGTGGATGGTGTCCTCGACTAGGCTGCATCAGGTATTGATATCTTCAAAAAGAACTTCCTTCATCTAGAGCAAAGTTGACCACTATAGAAGGCTATGGGCTTCTCCATCCATTATCTTCTCTTGTGCTAGAATCTGTCTCGATGTCCTTCTTATCACTTGCAAGACCGGGATGACAACATCTCTAGTGTGGGCGAATGCATCCACAGTTACCAATAGATTATGAATGATCTCAAGAACCTGGATAGCCCGATGGACTGTCTTCATCGTCCTTGTTGCAAATTCAATGGCTACCTTGTAAGATTCATCAATCCAAGAACCCATGAGTTGAGCTAAGTTCTTCATCCTTTCTGCTTCATTTACCGATTCAGGAGGAAGTGCCTGCAAAGGTGATATTGCGGGCTCTTGTCGTCTCAATGCCTGACTAAGATGACTAAAGTAATTTCTCCAAGCACTGACCTCTCTTTCTAGCTTCTTATTCTTTTCCATTTCTTCCTTGAGTTTGTCATTAAGTGCTCTCACTGAATTAGTTGCTTCTTCCATGCCTTGCTCGGAGGTAAGCGGACCAAGATCAAATGTCTCTAGATCATATTCCTCCCCTAGAATCTCATCCTCATACTTGTCTACCATTGGTGTAGCTATTTGTACCTTTCTAGATCTTGCTTCATCTCTAATTACTTTTGACATCTTTGTGGCCTTCCTCTTTTCGATCTCTTCATGAGAACTTCCTATGAGACTTTCCAAGTCGAACACTTGTTCTTCCTCTTCGACCACAACTGCTCTTGTCAATCTTTCTTTTAGCCAATCTGGAATTGAAGACTTTCTTTCCCTCACTTGTATTTCCTTAGGCAGAGGTCTATCTTCCTTGAAAGGAGATGTTGCTTCATCATCATTCTTTTCTTCTTGTTGTTCATTAGCAACAACCTGGAGAGATTGACTCGATGAATGATGAGGTGTCTGTCCTTTACCTTGTTTATCATTCTGCACCATGGATTCCATAGACTCATCAATTTCATACACTATCTGTCTCTGATCTTCTCCTTGACTTGCTTCTTTCTCATGCCTAGAAGATATACTTGGTGGACGATCAGGATTCACCTTTTGTTTCTTCTTTGAAGGTTCTCTCTTCTCAAGTCCTTCCTTTCTCTTCGATCCTTTGGAATGAGAAGCATTCTCACTCACACTTGCTTCTCCTTCCTCTGTTCTTGTTTCCAGGGTGAATGTCATAGATACATTCTGCTCTTTCAACTTTTGATGTTGTATGTCCACCCATCTACGAGTGCAAGTTAAAACGGGATCCATCAATGCTCTTAAGTCTGCAGCTTCAGGCTCGTTCCAATTTGCCTTCACTTCTTTATCTTCCTTCTCATAGGAAGATTGGAGATATCTACCACTATCCTGGGCTTGATCGGCTACTCTGTAAATTTTACATTTCCTGATGAGATCCAAGGGTAATCTGCAATGCATCTTTCTTTTGACCTCTACATCATCCTGGACATTCATCCAGAAGTCCTCTACTTGAAACTCATGCTTGTACTTCTTCCCAATTGTCTCTTCCATGTGACCATGAGGGTCAAAATTCTCCCTTGAGGCAAAGGATGTGAACGAATATAGAGATAATTCCTTTTCAGCATCCTCTGCGGCTTGAGAGTTAGGGCATACTTCAATTGAACTCCCTAGTAGAATAGGTACAGGGATTCCATTTCCATGCTTATGTCTTGATGCTCTAGCATAGGCTGCCAACTGCCTGGTCACCTCAAGTAATATTATCCTATCTGTAGGATACCTTGGTAACATATAGGGAGGTGAAGGGCATCCATGGACCCTGATATAGGTGAATTTTGGAAACTGAATGAACAATGCACCATGCTTCTTCATGAGCTCTTGTGCCTCTGGAGATGATCGATGATGAATCCCTCCTTGCAATGTCCTGGTGATATACATCGTGAAGGTGTCATTGATTAGCTTGTAATCATTCCTCGGCAGATGATGTAGTTGAACATAAGAATCACAAACTCTTATTTCTCCGGGTCCTCTTCCAACAACTCCTCTGTGTGGTAGCCCGGCATACTCAAAACTCCTGACTAAGGAATATATAACATATGAACTCATGTGGAATGACTTGGTAGGGGCTAGCCTCCTCAACTGCACGTCCAAGTTATTACTAATGATTCTAGCCCAATTGAGCTTTCCTTTTCCTTGCACAATCACTTGTATGAAGAAGAACATCCATTTGTCGAAGAAGAAGCCTTGAGAGGCACCAATAACCCAATTGAGCATGGTTATCAAGTCCTTGAATTCTTCTTGGAAATCAATTCTGTGCAGCGTATTGGGAATCTTGTTCAAGCGAGGTCTGCTCTTGAGTAACCAACTCTTGTTGATGAAGTTCAAACAGGAATCAAGATCATCCTCATAGATAGACCTAGCTCCTTCCAAACTTTTGTAGATCATGTCTCTTTGCTCCAGGAGATGAAAAACTTCACTTATAGCTTCCTCTGAAAGGTAGGCTAAGACAGTTCCATCTTCAGCTACGATCGTCCTTGAATGTGAATCATAGTGCAGAGCACATTCGATCATCAACTCGTGACACTTGACTGCAGGATGGAAACCTGCGGCCTTGATGATGCCACTCTCAATTATCCTCTCGGCAATAGGCGACGGCTTGCCGATGTAGGGTGTTTCCCGAAACTTCTTTACATTGAAGTTTCCTAGATTGGTGTCTCCGATATTGCTCCACTTGGACACAATCCTGGTCTCCAAATCATCGTTCTTCTGATCCTCCTTGATGAGAGCTTGTCGGGTAGCGGATCCACTGGCTTTGGGGGTCGTCATTTGATACCTACAAAAAAGGCTTTAAGTTAGGTTTGAGCATAATATCTTAAGGTAGGAGATTTAAGACCTTTCAAGGAAATAAATAGATTACAATTTGAAAATAATATGATAAACCTTTAGAATTATGAACTTTCAAATTGATATTAATTGTGAATTAAATCAGATTACGAAAGACTTAACCTTACAAAGGATTGATATGGAAAATTAAATCAGATCTTGAATAAGCTTTCAAAAATCCAATTATACATACCTTTTCCTTGATTTCTAGCTATCAACCTTGAAAAAGGATAAAGGAAAATGAGAATTTGCTGGATAAGAGGTCTTTGATCTGAATTTCAGACTCTTCCCTTGGATGAATTAACCTTCAATCAGCTTCCAGCAAGGAGTTCGCCTTCAACCAGCCTTCAAGTATTCTTCAAAATCTGGAAATTTGCCTTTGCTCAATTTCGCACCCCTAAATCTGCTGGAATTCACACCTTCAGGTCTGCTCTCTAAATTCGCATAGGAGAAAATGAATAATTGATTAATGATTTTAAAAAACACCTCTCCTTTATAGGGCGCTCACCTCATTTTCTCACTAGGCCGACTTGGCAAATGCTTAAATAAATAAAATAAAAACCCCTCTACAAGCTGGCTGACTTGATTATAAAGCAAAAAATAAGATGTCTTGAGCGCCAAAGTGTGGATTTTTTTAATTTTAGGACAATTTCAAAGCCTAAAGGTTGAATTTTTTTATTTTAAGGCTTAGAAAAAATTAATTAATCAATTTATAAGTGCCTTAGGTCATGCGAATTTGTCTTAGTCCCCCAAATGAGATTTAATTAGCAAATTTAGTGAAAAGATATAGGTAAGCCTAGTGGATGCTAAAGTTTGATCAAGGTTTGATGAAGGCACATTCTCCATAGGTACTAGAATGTTCAAAGTATGAGGAAGGCTTAAATTATTCCAAGGAGGCTTGTTTGAACTTCCAACCTGTTGTGACCTTTTTCACACATCGCCCCATTGCAAATGGGGACCCTCTCTTTTCGTGCTTTCTAGGGTTTTTGTTAGTATCCTATGACCTTTTGCTGCAGTTTCACCAAGCCTTGTCCAATTCAGAGCATTTCAAGCCTGACGATTGAAAGTTAGTTTTTGCAAGTTATGTGATTCCAAAATGCGAACACCACCAGAGTGCTTAGAGAGGCCAAAGGACGAAGATCGCAATTGATTTGGACGAATTTGTACAACTTTCTATTTTTAAAAAGTTTGCTTTTTTGCTTTTTCCTATTTTTTAGGAAGTTTCATTTTTGGCCTTTTTAGCCCAATCCCTAATATGGCTATTTTTAGAAAGTTTTTCCTATTTTTTAGGGATGTCTGCTTTTTGCTTTTTCGAGATGCAAACCTAGGGTTTACACTTGCACCACTAACCAGCTTCGACCGGAATTCGAAAATTCCAAGTTTTCACCTAAAAAAGCTGAATCCCTAGATTTTAGGCTTTTTGCTTTTTCGAGATGCAAACCTAGAGTTTACACTTGCACCATCGACCAGCTCCGACCATATCTCGAAAATTCCAAGTTTTGACCTAAAAAGCTAAAATCCCTAGATTTTAGGCTTTTTGCTTTTTCAGATGATCCACCTAAGCACGGATTTCAAATTTCAAGTTAATCTCGTTAAATTAGATTAAACTGTGAAATTTTGAAATTTCTTTGAAAATTCTTCTAAGTCTGGCTAACAAGGGTTTTGAAGTGTTTCTGCAGGTTCAAACCCCATCGCCCAAGCAAGAAAAGGGGCTATGAAGGAGCTAACTTCAAAGTCCGCCCAAGGTCTTCAAGGCCATGTAGGAGAGACCTCCAAAGTCCGCCAAGGGTAAAGAGAGCCATGAGGAGAGGGCTTCAAAGTCCGCCCCATGCCTTAGCCAAAATTTCGCCTTGATGGAGCCAAGTCTAAAGTCCGCCAAAGGTTCGAGAGCCATGTAGGAGGTGCCACCAAAGTCCGCCATGCCTAAGGGGACTCACCAAAACCCCGCCCAAGGTGCTGCTGAGTGAATGGCCTTGAAACTCCGCCCTATCCTACCATGTTGGTGGCCAACCCTTCAAAGTCCGCCATATTTTGGAAGAGGCCATGATGGCCAACACTCTAAAGTCCACCATGTGTGTGGGGTTCCCAAGGTGTGAAGTCCAAAGTCCGCCCTATGTTGGACACCCATCAAAACTCCGCCCTACCCTAGCAAAATGATGCAAAGGTCTAGAAGTCCGCCCATGTTGGAGATGTCTTAGAAGTCCGCCTAGGGGGTGTGTTCCAAAGTCCGCCCTATGCCTTAGCTAAAAATTCGCCTTGATTGAGCTTTGCTCAAAGTCTGCCCTCCATGTTGAAGGGACCCTTCAAAACTCCGCCCAAGGAAGTAGATGCTAAGTAAGATGTTGAAGAGCCTTCTCAAACCCTGCCATGCCTTGGAGAGGTAAGGAAAGTCCGCCCAAGTTTGAGGAAGATGAAGGTAAGCCTCCAAAAGTCCGCCTACACATAAAAGTCAAACAGAATCAACGAAAATACAAAGTGATGTCATGAAAATCCTTCAAGATTTCGAACTTAAATCCAAAATGGAAAGTTTTTTTTAAAGAGAATATTGGAAGATTAATAAATATTTCGAACTTATAGCCAAATTGGAAACTTTTGGAAGATATTTTCTTTGAATTTGGAAACATGACAACACTTTCCAAAAGAATGAAGTTAAAATTGGAAACATGATTTGGAAGATTTTAAGGGTTTCTGATTGAGAATTTAACTTTATTTACAAATACTTCGTTGTAAACTTCATTTCTACACCAAGAAGTTCGAAAATATTAAGGAGAGCATAGTAAAATACTTTCAGTTTGAAGTTCATCTGGAGAAAGTTTTGGATATTGCTGGAAGATGGATAAACTTTTTTGACAAAAGTTTCACAAATTTTTGGAGAAAGACAATCAGTATAAGGACGAATTATTGAATCTCTCCTGAATTTTTGAGTATTTTTGAAGGTGAAATTAAATTCATGAGGCAGATTTATGTATTTTCTGAGTTTTTCCAGAGTTTGAGAAATAGTGAATTTGTTCGAATTTCTAAGGGAGGAAAATCATTTTTTTGGCTAAGTATAAGAAATTTTCGGAGTTATAACACTTGGTGTTGGATTGTGATCACAGTTATCTTGAAGGTTGGAGAATTTACATGTGAAAATCCCATTCTCATGGCTAAGTATGAAAATGAAGTGAAATTTTCCAAACACTTAGCCGTTCGCAGCCTCGATTTTCTTTAATCCAAGATAGATTTCTAACTTATTTTCCTTTGGTTTTACAGGTCGCGGGAGGAAATAGAAGTGGGATCATCATAGAGATCGTAGTTGGAGTTCACCAGCAAGGTTCATCCGGGCGTGAAGATAGCCAGAATTTGGCTAAGTATGGGAAATGTTGAAGGCGTGTCAAGGTATCGAGAAGGACATGATCATAGTGAATGCCTGAACAGCTTGATCCCATCATTTCATATTTGCAAGGGGTTACCCAGAGCTTTTTAACCCTCCTCCCACGCAACATAAATTGGCAACTGAAGGCAAGATCATCACAGAAAACACAAATGGAGTTTCGAGCCAATTTCAGAATTGAAAACAGGACCACGAGCAAGGTTTGTCCGAGCATAGAGAAGGACAAAATTTGGCTAAGTATGAGAAATACTTCGCGAAGAGATTTCTTCTCCAAATTTGAGGCACTTGAAAGAATCTCAAGGCATCAAGAAAGAAAAGTTCTCAGACTTGGTGAAAATATGGGAAAGTTAAATAAACTTCCAACTTCTTGAAGGATTTCATCTCCTGAAGGAATTAAAAAGACAAGCTCCCAAGCAGAATCAAATAGCGACAAGAAGGAATCAAATTTCCATACTTAGATGATTTCTTGACACAAATTGGAAAATTCAAGGAAGACATCCAACACGTTGAGGTGGCGCCTCATCATTTTCCAACCAATCAGATCGCTCCAAGTCAGCATGTCCAGGTTCGATGAACATGACTTATCAAGAAGCTTCTAGAAGGGCACACTTCACAATGCAACAACCTTCTATTTTCATTGATGGTTCATATTTAGCAAGAAGGACAAGTGTCCCAAATGTAATTGGTCGAGGGTAGTTAGTTTTGCAAACCCTAATTAGGGTTGATAGCTTTCAATCTGGGCCCTTGATCACTGTTTGATCTCGGTCGTCCATTTATTGTTGAAAACTATATAAGCCTACCTCCTCTCATTTGGAGGGGGTGAGGTTTTTGATGTATTGTTGCTTAAGGTCATTTCCAGATAATACATTCCATGTGTGTTGCTTTGTAATCTCTATTATTTGAATGATTTGCATGGTTTCAATTGCCTCAACACTTAGTTAAAATTAACTTAGATTTGCTTTCATTGTTGTTAATTTGAATGAAGGATTTGATAAGTATCAATTGATGGTGTATTTCCGCTCATACTTTTGGTAAATGGATGATTTCCATTCTACCGTGCAAAGTTAGTCTGAGCCCATCCCCCGTGCATCCCAACATCTCGATCATAAGC
Organism: Cryptomeria japonica; assembly: GCF_030272615.1. NCBI lineage: Eukaryota > Viridiplantae > Streptophyta > Pinopsida > Cupressales > Cupressaceae > Cryptomeria > Cryptomeria japonica. Next base: position 824,118,653 of record NC_081409.1, read on the forward strand.
ACAACCCATTGAAGATTGCACCGGCCTTGTGTAGTTGTCCCTAGTGTGGCGAAGCAAGGTTTGGTTTCTCGAAAGCATCCAGTTGATACCATCTCCAGAATTCGTAGGATTAGATTAGCCTTCCTAAACCCTATCTCTTTTTCCCTTTCTTTTGAAAGTCTAAATCCCAAAAAATCCCAAAAAAAAAAGAAGAAGAGCTTAAAAATTGCTAAATCCATCTAAGTCCAGCAGTTCAAGAATACTTGTCAAACGTAAGTCCCCTTGAAAATTTCAGCATACACTACCCAAGAAGCTATTCCACTAAAGTCGCTTGTTCGCACATATAGACCTTGGAATCAGTACTGATTTTTCAGGAGATGATAGAATACCTTCGGGTATCCTATCCTAATGTTTGGTAGATGATAAAACAGACACCAACACAACCTAGGTTTATTTACTCCATCTACCATCACCTTCACAGCCTTGATTTGCCACTACATCACCTTCACAACCTTGATCTGGTCATCATGTCTTTGTCTAGCCCAAATAAAGTGAAGAATAGGCATCTCCAAGGATTTCGCCCTGGACCCTTTGGAAGGGTTAGGAGCGACTTTCTTGATTAGGCAGGTCAGGAGCGACTTTCTTGATTAGGCCTCAATTACCCCATTTTTTCACTCCAAAATCCTCCAAAAGGTGAGCATATGCTTGTTTTAGTCCAACAAAGCCTAGGGATCCATCCTTTTAGCTTCTCACATGGGCAAATTAGGTGATAATGAGAATTTTGCTCTGGACCCTTTGGAAGGGTCAGGAGCGAAATTCCTTCTTTAGGTCAAAACTCACCTTTGTTTGATTGAAAACCTTCTCTAAGGCAATCTCCAAGGTCCATTCACCTTGATCACTGGCTTGGCTCAATATTACCTTGGAGGAGAACATGACTTTTTGTGAATTTTACTCTGGACCCTTTGGAAGGGTCAGGAGCGAAATTCACCTTTTAGGCTTAATTTTTAATCTCCTTCGCTTCGACTCATCTTGACTCCCTCATTTTGAATCCACTTCTCAACTTGGCAACATTGGTTTGATATTCACAAGGCCTAAAAAGGAAAATTCGCTCAAAACCTAGCTAGGGACAGGACCTATCCAGAATTTCGCTTTAGACCCTTTGGAAGGGTCAAGAGCGATTTTCAAGTTTTAGCTCAAAATTTGCATTTTTGGTGATCAAGAATCTTTCCAAGGCAATCCAAATGGCTTCTCTCACCCTTGTCTAGGCCTGACTTCACTCAAATTTTGGAGAAAAAGGTGGTTTTTAGGGTTTTCGCTCTGGACCCTTTGGAAGGGTCAGGAGCGAAAATCACTTTTAGTCTTCTTCCTCCATCCTTTCAACTTGAATCAACCTCAAAAGGCAAGAAAACACTTCTCCTCACTCATCCAAGCTATAAAAACCCAAGTTTGACTTGATTTTGCAAGGAAAATAGGTGATTGAAGAATTTTCGCTCTGGACCCTTTGGAAGGGTCAGGAGTGAAAAATCTTGGTTTAGCTCAATTCCTTCAATTTCAATGATTTCTTAGCAACTTGAAGTCATTCCTACAGACCTCTCCCATCTCAATTCACTTTAGTCTGCAATTGCCTTGGCATAAAATTGGGAAAAAAGGTGGTTTTGAGAAAATTCGCTCTGGACCCTTTGGAAGGGTCAGGAGTGAATTTTTCATTCTTGACTTGATTCTTCATCTTTTCAATCTCATTCTTCCTTGCAAGATAAATTTCATCATTTCTCATCCAAGGAACAAGGTTTTAAGCCTAAGCAAGGTCAAAAAACTAGGTTTGCAAGGAATTTCGCTCTGGACCCTTTGGAAGGGTCAGGAGCGAAATTTCCATTCTTGGTCAAAATCCTCACTTTTCAATGCCTTCAAACATTTCCAAAGGCAAAAAAATATGTCCATTCTTCCTTTCAACATGCCTTGCAAATCAAAATTTGGTCAAACAAGGAAGGGAATGAGGTCTAGGTAGATTTTCGCTCTGGACCCTTTAGAAGGGTCAAGAGCGAAAATCATGATTTGGGCTTGATTGTTCATTTTTCAAACTTCAATCTTGTTTTGGGAGCAAACATAGACCACTCTCCTTTCATCTCCATCTTGGTCCTAACTTTGGCTAAGGGGAAAATAAGTGTTTTCAAGAATTTCGCTCTGGACCCTTTGGAAGGGTCAGGAACGAAATTCACTTTTTAGGCTATAATCCTTCATCTTTTCAATCTTAAGTCACTCCCTAAGGCTAGAACAAGTCAAACACTTTCATACATGCCTTTAGAAGCTATGATCCAGGCCTTGATAAGTGATAAATTGAGGTTTAAGGGGATTTTCGATCTGGACCCTTTGGAAGGGTCAGGAGCGAAATCCCTCTCCTTGGCTAGTTTCTCACCTAGGTTCATTTCATTTTCACTCAAACTTGATCAATTCAACTTCCTTCCATCGCAATCAAGACAATCCATCATCCAACTGGGTCTAGGCAAGGTCAAACTAGGTTTTTAAGGCCAAAAGAAGGCTAAATGGAGGATTTCGCTCTGGACCCTTTGGAAGGGTTAGGAGCGAAATTCTCCTCCCAGGTTGATTTTCATCATCTCAAAGTCTAAAACCTCTTCTCTAAGGCAAACATGCATCAAAACCTACCAAACCATGCCTTAGAAGTTCCAAACTTGGTCAAGCTAAGGAGCAAAATAGAGGAAATATGAATTTCGCTCTAGACCCTTTGGAAGGGTAAGGAGCGAAATTCTAATTTTGAGCTAATCTTCCACTTGCTTCCTCCTTTTCATGCCTTGGACACGCTTTGTTAGGCTTCCTTCCATCATGATCATGCAAATTTATCCTATAGGTTGACATATAGCTCCAGTTTTTGTAGAAAGTAAGGTTTTACATGAATTTTGCTCTGGACCCTTTTGAAGGGTCAGGAGCGAAATTCCTCTTTGAGCTCAAGTCTTGGCTTCATTTTCACCTTTCTTCATTCAAACAAGTGTTTTTACCTTCATTCAAACCTAGGAATGGGTTAGCTCATAGTTTGGGTCAAGGTGGAGTGTCTTGTAGAGGGATTCGCTCTGGACCCTTTGGAAGGGTCAAGAGCGAAATTCCTATTTTAGGCTAACTTCCATCATTTTATCGCTTCAAACCTTCTTCCTAAGGCAAAAATGCATTCCAGTCCCTGAAATCACCTTGTGAGTCTCCCCTTGGCCACTGACTCCGCTTAATAGGCTTTGACTTGGAGGAAAACAAGACTCTGACAAGAAAACCATCATTCCAGACCTACCCTGACCTGAGACCTACCACTTCTTCACTCATTCTATCCATCCTTATTCTTCTGAAAGGTAAAACACCTCTTGCGACAACCTTAGGGTTCAAGATAGACAATATCTGACTTCCCAAATCCAGACTGCACTCAACTTTGAAGGAAACCCTAATAAACCCAGCCCAGGCGACTACTCACTCACTCAAAACTTAGCAAGCAAAGAGAAAACCTAGCTAAGGGAAAAGCAAAACCTAAGAAACAAGAGGGGGTCCCCATCCTAATGGGGCGATGTGTGAAATGGTCACAACAGGTTTCAGTGTTGTCTTGTCAAATTTGCAATTTGAATCTCTGGTCTACAAATGGTGTTGCTGGCTGAATTCACTTTGCTCTTGATGTTTGATTGAACTTCACTTGTGCTGATGGAGGAATTTGCACTCTCTTGATGCTGATTGTTACCAATGGTGACCTTAATTGATGAAATTCACTCAGGTTATTGTCTGATCTATTATTCACTTGCCCTTCTCTGGGAGGAATTCGAACTCTCTTGAAGGGATTGAATTAGATTGATGAGCAAATGAAATGCTCAATCAATCTTATATAGGTGTTTGCACTTGAGTCATGACCTTTGGTATCTCTTTCCCCAATGATCAAATGAAACATTTCCTTATCATTTTGAGCACGAACCATCATGCTAGCCGACTTTGCCTTTTGAATTTGTTGGTCAGATTTGTCATGTCCATTTGTAGTTTTGGGCAGTAAAATACCATTCGTTTGCACTTCATAACCTTGGCGGCATTTTACCCTTCGTTTGTACTTCATAACCTTAGCGGCTTTTTACCCTTCGTTTGTACTTCATAACCTTGATAGATTTTTCATGCTCATTTGGACTTGATCACTTGCGTGGCTTTTTCATGTTCATTTGGACTTGATCACTTGGGCAGCTTTTTCATGTTCATTTGGACTTGATGTCTTGGGCGGCTTTTTGGAGTTCATTTGGACTTGATATCTTGAGCGGCTTTTTGGAGTTCATTTGGACTTAATCACTTAAGCAGCTTTTTAGCTTCATTTGGACCTCTTGAACTTGGTGGCTGTTTTGAGTTTGTTTGTAGTAAGGTTGATTAATGTAATTTGTCTCTTGCTCTTTGCATGAACAAAATTACTTTGTCAAATCAGCCATTCCATCTTTATGTGCACAAGCAATTTGGTGTTTGCATCTTCATTTGTACCTTCCTCATCTTACATTTTGTTCACACCTCTTTTCTTCATCAATCTCAAACTTGGATGGGGTGGCATTTTGACATCCATTTGAACCTTGTCGATTTCACATTTCATTCTACCTCTTGCAAGTCTTGAAGTTTCCAACTTGAATGCCGGAATTTTCACCTTCATTCATACCGTGTTGGCTCCACACTACATTCGTGCCAAGTTCGTTCCTCATTTCATTTCTACCACTTCCGAGTCTTGAAATCTCCAAATTTAAGGGCACAAATTTCATCTCCATTCGTACCAAGTTCGTACCTCATTTCATCCATGCCTCTTCCAAGTCTTGAACTCTCCAACTTCAAGGGCGGAAACTTCATCTCTATTCTTACCAAGTTCGTACCTCATTTCATTCGTACCTCTTCCAAGTCTTGAGCTCTCCAACTTCAAGGGTGGAAATTTCATCTCCATTCGTAGCTCATTTCATCTGTACTTGTTCTAAGTCTTGACCTCTCCAACTTCAAGGGCAGAAATTTCATCTCCATCTGTACCAAGTTCGTACCTCATTTCATTCGTACCTCTTCCAAGTCTTGAACTCTCCAACTTCAAGGGTGGAAATTTTATCTCCATTCATACCAAGTTCGAACCTCATTTCATTTGTACCTCTTCCAAAGTCTTGAACTCTCCAACTTCAAGGGCAGGAATTTCATCTCCATTCATACCAAGTTCGAATTGGGATTTCAAGGTTCTCATTTGCATAAACTTGAAATTGCTATGCAAACACTTGTCAAGGTCAGCTCTTTGGAGCAAATTCATGCCTTTGTCAAATTTTCATTTCAAAATCCGAACTTAACCTAGGACACGAGACTTCACAATTTATCTATATTTGAAAGCAAATTTTTTTATGACTCCTTATTTTGACCTATGCCCATCCAAAACCCTAGTTCATTGAATCTCAAACCCTAAGACATTCTAACTTGCAAATCGACAACTTTTAGCAACATTAACCACCTTAGCAAGGGTGGCAACACAACCTCAATCCTGACTTGACAAGACATATTCACTTCTCATAAGCAAGGGCTAATAGCTACTAAACTTACCAAGCTAAGACGACCTAGCTAAACACCTAAGCCTAAGCAAAAAGTGAGGGTCCCCATTTGCAATGGGGCGATGTGTGAAAACGTCACAACAAAAGCTACCAGTGAAATTTGAGCAAATTTTGAGGACTTACTATATTTAATAAGTCTATTTTTTAGTAAGTTTCACTATGGCCCGGATTGGCCTAATTTTGCATTTAAACAAACTTACTATTTTTAGCAGTGTCTATTTTTAGTAAGTGGCACTATGTCCCGGATTTCCCTAATTTACTGTTTGGAAAAACATACTATTTTTAGTAAGTCTACTTTTGGAAAGTCTATCTCTAGCAACCAACAAAGCAATGATGGCAGAGTGTTCCTGACTATCCACTTCTAAGTCTGGAAAAGCTGAAGAGCAAGCAGGTGATCAAATTTTGTCTAAGTTTGGAAATCCTTCCCAAAATGAACAAGGCACGAAGAAATCCATCTTGGGTGCATTTCCTAAGGACGAGAAATATTCCAAAAATGTAAAATCCTTCACCAGGCCTCCAGAGCACTCAGTCAGCCTCCTTGGCCGCATTTCCCAAGGAGAGAAGAATTCTTCAAAATTTCTAAAATCCTCCTTCAGGCACAAAATGCATCTAGACTCATGCCTTTGGTGCAAAGAACAAGGAATGAAGGATTTTTCCATTTTTTGGAAAATCCTTCACTAGGCCTCGAATGCACCTAGACCCCTACCATGGGAGCAAATCCCAAGCCAGGAAGGATTTTGCCTTGAGGAGGAAATTCCTCCCTAACCTCCAAAATGCACCTAGGCAGGCTCCTAGGGCACAAATTCCAAGAACAAAAGGATTGTTCCTCACAAGCATAATTCCTCCATTAGGCCCAAAATGTGCCCATGTATGCAGTCAATCTTGGAAATCGTGAAAAAATGACTTATTGGAAATTTCCTCCTTCGTACCCCAAGCAAGACAAAATTCTTGGAAAATGAAAAAATGGTTAAGTGTCAAAGAATTCTTCCTTACACATCTACTCGTGACAAGCAATAGTGGAACTCGCCTCACTATGCTTACTTATGCTTTCATCCAAGGATAGGGACAAACAGATCTACCCATGGAACCAGGGATAGGGAATAACACATCTATCCAAGGTCTAACATCAAGTTAGGATAGGGCCAAACAGATCTATCCAACATCAAGGCTATGAACAGAGACACACACATCTGCTCACAACAATTATGATTGGTGACAAACACATCTAATCATAATCACCAACTCTTGTGATTAGAGACAAAGACATCCAAACATCTTGTGAATGGGGACAAACACATCCATTCACAAATAACCAGCAATACTGATTGGGGACAAACACATCCAATCACAAATATATAATCTTGTGAATGGGGACAAACACATCCAATCACTTACATCAAAATCTTGAATACAAAGCCCTCATTGTCGCATATGTAGCCACCATTATAGATCATTGCCACTCTGATCACAAATGATATGAGACAATTTCCACTACCAACTGGAAAGTGATCTTGGCTTTAGTCATTTTGGCAGAAATAGTTTTGTCACTAATGCAATTTCACGACCTCGTCGCTAGTGATTGATGAGGGGTCACTGAATGTCCTCCAACCTCCTGTGCCTCCATCCTCCAATTGATTTGCTACTTAACAAATTTGACTTTTGAGGCCCATTTCATCAATCATGCACTCCAATTACATGATTACTTAACAAATTTAAGAACTTGTAAGGAGTGTCAGGTACCACCGATCATGCACTCCAATTACAATTTAAACAATCTTATTTTTATAACATTTTTATATGTTGACATGGAAAGTAAATTGATCTTAATACAACTTGACTTTGATTTTAACTCAATCTATAAATGTAGACTTGAAAAACTAAAGTAAAGAAAACATTTTACCACATGGAACTTGACAAACATCCTAAACAACAACAAAAAAAAATAATGATACTATAGAAAAACAAAATATTTGCACTCTTACTCTAAAAAAAATGTTGTCATTTTATGACACCCTTGGTCCATCAGTAAGAACCAATCGGAGATACGATCCATGGACCAGCGTTGTCCTAATTGAACAAAGACTGACCAAAAGAATCATGAAGTAGGAAGCGTTGCCTTGTCCGAAGGAGGTCCTTCCCCTGGCCTTTTTCTCTTTCCCCGGAACTCCGGAACCTCGAGGTTCCGAGGTTCTTCCCTTTTGCCTTCTCCTATTCTCCTTCTACGGAACTCCAGAGCCTCGAGGTTCCGAAGTTCCTTCCCTTTGCTGCCTCTCCCTTCTTTTCCAGGAACTCCAGAACCCCGAGGTTCCGAAGTTCCCATTTCTCTTTCTTTCTATTCCTCGGAACTCCAAAACCTCGAGGTTCCGAAGTTCCTCTCTATCTTTTTCTTCCCCGGAACTCCGGAACCCCAAGGTTCCGAAGTTCCTCTTTCTTTCTGTTCCCCGGAACTCGGGAACCCCAAGGTTCCAAAGTTCCTTTCTTTTCTTCTTCCCTTCCCCAGAACTCCGGAACCTCGAGGTTCCGAGGTTCCTTTGCTCAGTTCCGCCTTTCCCTTGCCAATTCCCTCCTTCCTGGCCTTTTTAGTTCCCCTGGAACTCCATAACCCCGAGGTTCCGAAGTTTTTTCCCTTTGCCCCTTTTTCCAGTTCTTCGGAACCCCGAGGTTCCGAAGTTCCTTGTTGCTCTCCTTTCTCCCTCTCCAAGACCCCACAGATCCGAAGTTCTTTTCGTGTCTTCCCCACTTCGGGAGCCTGAGCTTCCAAGGTCCCCGGACTTCCTTCCGACTGGCAACACTTCCGGATGGAGTGATCGACACTTAAGGGTTTAAATGCTCCAACAATTTTGGTGACTTGTGCACCTTCTTTTGTGGAGCCACAGGGGTGCATTTAATGTTTTTGGCAGGATTTCCATCAAAGGAGGTACGGGGCCATGCTTGGTGACTTGTGTCATGACTACATACCCTGACTTTGGAAGGTCAGTCGATCCACCTTCTCAGGGTTGCCTTTTGTGGTATGGCTAGGTTGCTTGCTTGTACAAGCCAAGTGCATGCAATTCCCTGCACTCCTAGACTGACATACAGGGGTCATGATCACCCTTGTAAACTTTTTTCTATATAAAGGTTGTTAAGCCTCATTGTAAAGGGTTCTCTCCTTGTTGGCTTGAGCTATTCCATGCTCTCCCACTTCTCTTGTATTTATCTTGCATTTATGCAACTGTAAGTTTGGCCATTGGCCTTATAATTAATTGCAATCACCATTCTTGCCTTCTTTCAACTTATGTATGCCGTGTATGTTTCCTTACCTTCATCATAGGTGTATGTTTTGTGGTTCTTCTCTCATATATGCTGTTTTAAATTTATTTCTGAATGTGACTTGTGGGAAACTTTCTCCCCTCTTGGCATTCAGTGGATTCTAACCTTCATACATGCATTGGGGTCACTCATACAACTGAAGTTTGTGCATCTCCTGGGTGTTTTAGTTAATTCTTTGTGTCATTTCAAGTAGGGAGAGAAACAATCTCTTCTTGGTGCATCACCCCCTTTTGTTTTAAGCATTACTCTCTTCCATTTACCTCTGCAATTTGTTAGGATAGGCCTAGGAGTTAGTTTTGAAGTGTTGAGTTGGTTCAACACCTGCACCTGGATTGAGAAGGAAGTCGGCCTTCTCCGGAGATTCAACCCCCTTGCGCAAGGTCCCACACTTCAGGGTTGTTTCCATGTTTCACAAGGTTGCTGAGTTGATGGCTCAGCAAGGGTGCGAGCTTTTGTGATAACAGAAACCATAAACTATAGCAACATTGACGATGAAGTGGACATGGCTTGGTAGGGTCCACAAGACTTTTGTTGTGTCATTTTTTGATTCACCTAGAAAATTGAGAGGAATCTATCTCGATTTCAGCTTGCTCGAAAAATAATTCTTCACATCACTTCTTGAGTCAAACCCATCTAGTTGATCTTTGGAAATTCCAACTTAATACTAGGGGATCATGGAGGATGTAGTGATCTCTCAAGAAGATTGAAGATAATACTATCTTGTCAAATCAAAAAATTGTAGATGGCATCCAATGTTAAGTTCTCACTTAGTTCTGATTGATCTTTCTCCACACTAAATGTGGTCAAGACCGAAAGACCTCCTACACACTATGCTCTCAGCTACATACACTGTAAGCCTCCCATGGACTTAGGGCAGTAATCAATAACAAAGTGATGGTGCAACTTCAAATTGATGCCCAAAAGACAAAGATACACAGCCAACCCATATTCAATACGGCTGCTTCAAAATTGCAAGTCAATAAAACCTCTGAATGAGGTGAGACTCCACCAACTCTAAATGCTTTGTGTAAGATAAGAGGGCGGATATCATGAGGGCAGACCACTCAGCCTATAAGTGCTCATATAAATAAACCCATAGTGCAAATATTAAACACTGGTCAACAAGAATTCGAGCTACAACACGGGCCAAATGTAAATGATCAAATACCTCTTACGAGGCAATCTTGTTGGCTAGATAATACACTGGTGATGCACAACATCATGTGAGAAGCCTGATCCACTGCCAATGAGTAGCAAAACACGACAAAGGTTGAAACGACACTACAAGCAACCATAGATTGAACAAGAAATCGCCACCAATGCTTCAAGAATAGCAATGCACAAGTTTTCCTCCCTTTCCCTTATTCTTTGACGACCTTTCGTGTTGTGCTTTCTTTTACTTGCTAACACCCACGATCTTTCGCTCCTTAGCAATTTCTTGGTCAAATCCACATATTGAAGCTAAAACAATAAATGTCAATCTCCACATAATGATATCAGCCAACACACATAGGACCTATAACAAAAGACACAAACAATCATCCAAATCGCAATCTACAAAAGGCTATTGCAGCCTTTTGTCAAAACAAAAGAGTCGTGACCTTTTGAAAAACTAAGCTACCAAACACAATGCCACAAATCTTAAACAACAAAAAATGCTGCCAAATGCAGATCTGGAAAGTGTTGTGATGTAATCACACATCGCTCCATTGTAAATGGGGACCCCTCTTTTTATCGTTTTTTAGGTTAGGGTTTGGGTCTCCAGTCTCCAAGACTCAAAAAAATGTCAAGTTTTGTGAAATTTGGGGAAGTCATCAGAGTTAGAAAATGAAGCAACGATCGAAAGGATGTTTTGACAATATGAACAGGCTCAGATAGGCCAAAGGAGTAAAATAGCAATTTCCTGGGGTCAATTCTGACAACTTGCTTTTTTTAGGATTTTTTGCTTTTTTGTTTTTTTCCAAATTTAGAAAGTTTTGTTTTTTGGCATTTTGGGGCCAATCCAAGAACCTTCTTTTTCGGCTTGCTTTTTTCTAAAAATAGAAAGTTGCTTTTTTTGAAAGTTTCTTTTTGCTTTTTTGAGGTTTCGGGTATTTCCAGGTCTAGAGCAAGTTTCACGTCAAAGGAATTCATCTAGAATGTGCCAATTATGAAATAGTTTCAAATACAAAGGATGCATTTCAAAAAGCTAAGTTGAAAATCATGGCAATAGGGCTAAGTCTAGAAATTCTTCCCTCGAATCATGAGGGTCACCTAGAGGGAGAAAAGCTAATAAGTGAAGATCAAGGCATGGTGAAAATTTCTCAATCATATGAGCAAGTCCACCTAGACATATTGAAATCTTCCTTAAACAAGGATAAAGTCTGCCCAAGCATGTTGAAAAACTTCCTTGCACAAGGGTAAAGTCTGCCCAAGCATGTTGGAAAACTTCCTTGGAGGTAGGCAAAGTCCACCCAAGGCATTAGATAACTTCCTCACCAACCCATGAAATCCACCCATCCCCCTTTTGTAATGTTTCCAACCCCATGCTTAAGTCCGCCTAGGCACATTTAAAAATTCCTCAAGCTATCATTAAGTCTGCCTTAGGAAGAAGTAAAGAAAATGTTTAAGTGTTGGCACTTGGAGAAGGGAAAAGTTAAAAATTTGGTTAAGTATGGTAAATTCCCTAAGGCACCATGAAGTCTGCCCTAGTTAGGTGGAAATCCTCCTTAATCCACCACCAAGTTTGCCATGCCTAATGGAAAACCTTCCAAGGGACACATGAAGTCCACCCAAGCACATTTAGATCTTTCCTTAAGCCTAGGCAAAGTCTGCCCTTGGCTGGAAAAGGGAGAAAAGCAATTGAAATAAAAAAAAAATTATTTTGCTTAAGTGTAAGTAAAGCAAAGCAATTCGCTTAGTTTGGAGAAGTAATGTAGATTAAAGCAATAAGAAAAGCCTAAACACGTGCAATTCACCAATCTTACGAGAAATTTAGAAATTTTTGAATTTGGCAAAGTCAACATTAAGCTGGAAAAGGAAATTCGCCTAGGATAGAAGTGGAAAGATGGATACAATGAACAAAATGTTGTCTAATATTTTGATTTCTCCAAGATGATGAATACAATGATTAACATTGGGTTTTAAAGCCATCTCTAATTAACTGCCCAAACAACCCCCAAATGGGAAACTGTTCCTGCAGTTTAAGTTTACTCATTACAAACTATATAATAACAAATTATATCGTAGCAGCAAAAATAGCTTGAGGAAAAAATCAGTAAACCAGAAGTAAAGATATTTTGAAAGAATAGGGAAAAAATCGAATAATAAAAAAAAGTAAATAATTGTATAAAGAGATGTTGTGACCTATTTCACACATCGCCCCACTGCACATAGGAACCCCTAGCAGTTTGCTTTTTAAGGTTTTGTCCTAGCTTCGCAATTTCGTAAATTCATCTTCTTTGAGAGTTTTGAGTCAGAGTTTTTGAAGTCATCCCGAGCCAAGTAGAGAGATCATGCTCAAAATAGTGTTTGAACGTTGTCAAAGTGCTTAGAAGCTCCAACGGACGAGGATCGCAATTGCTTTGAGTCATTTCTAACAACTTTCATTTTTTAACATTTTTTATTTTTTGGTTTTTTCTAAATTTAGAAAGTTTTGTTTTTGGCACTTTGGAACCAATCCGGGAACCAGCCTTTTTGGCTTTCTTTTTGCTTTTTTCTTCTTTTTTGAAAGTAGAATTAGGGTCTTGTTCCTCAGGCCATATGATTTGTGCCCTTGTTATCAAAATAGAAAAATTTTGTCTCTAAGTGTAAAAAGCAGGGTAAAAACCCTAATTAGGGTTTTGTTCCAAATGATCATTCCTTAGGCCATATGATCATTGCCCATGTCTTCAGAATTGAAAAACTATGTCTCCAAGTACAAAAAGCAAGGTAGAAACCTGTTATCACAAAAGCTCGCACCCTTGCTGAGCTATCAACTAAGCAACCTTGTGAAACATGGAAACAACCCCAAAGTGTGGGACCTTGCACAAGGGGGTTGAATCTTCGGAGAAGGCCGTCTTCCTTCTCAATCCAGGTGCAGGTGTTGAACCAACTCAACACTTCAAAACTAACTCCTACAGCTATCCTAACGAATTGCAGAAGTAAAGGGAAGAGAGAAATGCTTAAAACAAAAGGAGGTGATGCACCAAGATAAGAGATTGTTCCTCTCACCACCTGAAATGGCACAAGGAATCAGCTGAAATACCCAAGAGATGCACAACGGCAATTGTATGAGTGATCCCAATGCATGTATGAAGGTTAGAATCCATTGAATGCCAAGACGGGAGAAGGTTTCCCACAAGTCACACTCAAAAAAACAAGTTAACACAGCATATATGGAGAGAAGAGCTACAAAACATACACTTATGATGAAGGTAAGAAAACATACACAGCATGCATAAGTTGAAGGAAGGCAAGAATGTAATTTCAATTCATTCAAAGGCCAAAGGCCAAACTTACAGTTGCAGAAATGCAAAAAACTAATTACAAGTCTTCAAGAGAAGAGAAAGAGCATAGGAAAGCTCAAGGCAGCAGAGAGAGAACCCCTTACAATGAGGCTTAACAGCCTTTATATAGAAAAATGGTTACAAGAGTGATCATGATCCCTGTATGTCAGTCTCGGAGTGTAGAGAAGTGCATGCACTTGACTTGTACATACAAGCAACCTAGCCATACCCACGAAAAGCAATTCTGAGAAGGGTGGATTGACTGACCTTCCAAAGTCAGAATATGCAGACATGACATAAGTCACCACAATAAGCATGGCCCCGTACCTCCCTTGATGGAAATCTTACCAAAAACATTCAATGCACCCCTGTGGCTCCACAAAAGAAGGTGCATAAGTCACCAAAGTTGTTAGAGAATTTAAAGCTTTGAGTGTCGATCACGTCATCCGGAAGTGTTGCAAGCCGGAAGTAGTTTGGAAGACTTCGAAGACCTGGGTCATCGAAGTTGGGGGAACTTCAGAGACCTGGGTCACCAAAGTTGGCGGAACGTCGAAGACCTGGATCACCGAAGTTGGGGCAACTTCGGAGACCTGGGTCACCGAAGTTGGGAAGACTTAGCAACTTGGGAACTTCAGGATTCCAGAGTTCTAGGGTAGAAGAACTAGGAACTTGGGAACCTGGGGGTTTTGGGATTGAAGAACTAGGAACTTGGGAACCTAGGGGTTCCGAAGTTCCGGGGTGCAAGAACTAGGAACTTGGGAACTTGGGAGTTCCAGAGTTTTGGGATTCAAGAACTAGGAACTAGGGTACCAGAGGGTTCAGGAGTTCCGAGGTAGAAGAACTAGGAACTTGGGAACCTGGGGATTCCGGAGTTCCGTGTTTGAGGAACTAAGAACTTGGGAACCTGGGGGTTCCGGAGTTCCGGAATTGAGGAAGACAAGACTTAGGAACTTGGGAACCTGGGGGTTCCGAAGTTCTAGCAAGACAACACTTCACACTTCATAATTCCATTGTTTTCTCTTTGATCAACTGAGGCAGCGCTGATCCATAAAACATATCTCTGATCAGTTCTCACTGTTGGACCATGGATGTCATAAAATGACAACATTTTTGGCAACCTTTGCGGGATGCTTGCCTGCTAACCATATAGTCCAGACACCTTGAGCATCCATTGGGCACTGAGTCACAACTGTAAGAAAGAAGAAAACTCTCTCCTCTATAACATGCAAAGGATCAAGATCAGCCATTCTAAAGGGGAACAACCTGTGCTCGTGCACTTCTTTGGAAAACAAGAAACCTAACCAATATTTGCATTGTTACAATAAGAGGAACTGATGCTTCTGCCTCTATCAAAGAGGAACCTTTTAAAGAAACCAATCCCCCTCATACCATTGTTACATTCACCATCTAGCTGCAATGGTTGAAATCTCTTGTATGCATGCATTAGATCACACATACTACTCATGTGGTCAAAGAACACTTCACCATTTACCTTGCCACCATAGGGAAGCCATAGAAAAAAGCCACCTAAGACATCTGGGGATGCATGAAGCATACACATAGTAGCAAGGGGGGAGTTTTTTAGGAGTCGGCTAGCATCAAAAGAACTACTCCTTGCAAAAGAGAAGGCATCTCTATTATACAAGGGGGCATCATCTTTTGCACAATAGCCGACCTCCTCTTGGCATGAGTCGAAACCAAAGGAAAAGGCCTCGAACTCACATGATGATGAAAAGTATACCATATCTTTGTCTTGGCCTGCACAATGGGGCTCTTCAGGTACATCAAATTGGAAACTTTGAAGCTAGAAGTATACTGTCAAGTTGAGCAACCAAAAGACTGTCGGCATGACCAACATGTTGATGCTCAACGTCATCAAACTTGGTATGTTGGTCCCAAGTGAAAAATTCAAGCTCAAACACATCATCCCTAATGCCAAAAGAAACATCTTCACCTTGAATGAAGACTTCATATTCAACATCATCACTTTCAGGGACAGGGGAGAACCAGCATACATCATACTCACATGTGCTGATATGAAACTCATTAGCACAAATCTTAGGTTTATGAGACACCTCAAAAGAAGAATTAAAATCTTCAGATAGTCTCTTTGTTTTTGTTTCCTTCTCTTAGCACCTGAATGTAACAACCTCAAGTTCATGGCACGATCCATCTGCCATGCAATTTGTAGTAAACACATTACCCCTTGTGCCCTCCTCAGGACTAGGATGTTGCTCCAAAGCTTACACCAATGGAGGTGTAGACATATCCTTCTCCTCATGATCAATAAAGAAAGGAAGATTGTCAAATGAGAGGATAGTGTCCTCCTCTTTACCTTCACACTCGTCATGTTCAATGACCTGCTGTCGCAACTCATTGTTCTCAATATCTTCCTGCAGCATTGCTGAGTCTTCCTCCTTTAGAGCATATGAAGACCCACCAATGGTTGATTGAACCCCTTCCTCATGATGAGGATGGGAACCATTCGTCCTCCATACAACATGTCCGCCCTTAAAAAGGGAGACAGCATCAGGAAAGGGCCTAGGTGGTGGGTTTTGCAAAAGGCACTGAGGAGAATGTTCTTGTATAACAACAGCTAGAGCTCCCTTGAAAGTTGGAATTTTAAAACTAGGGGGGGAAGTTGAAGGCTTGGGAGGTCTCCCCTGCCTGAAGCTTGGGATTTCAAACTTAGGAACGCTAGGGTCAGAAACCTCCTCCTGTATAAGTCGCATCTCTATTGCTGCTAGTTGGTCAATTTCTTCCTTCCTAGCAAAGGCAAGTTGCCTTGCAAGGAACTCCTCATGTTGTCTTTGGGCTCCCATCTGTTGTTGCTGAAGCTGAGCCTGATAAGCAAGTTGCTCTTGTTGCAAATCCCACTCCTGTTGTCTCTTCAACTCCTCCAACTAACTGGTGAAATCAAGCAACACACTTTTGATTTCTGCAATTTGCCTATTTTCATCATCTTAGGGCTGGTTGGGCTGCCAAGAAGGTTCAACAGGGGCGGGTGGATTGCAAGCATTAGGAAAGTACGCACCAATTGCTGAAATGAAGTTGTTTCGGTTGAAACTAGGAGTAATCCTAGTTCGGTCCTATTGGTAAGGAAGGGCAAAATGGTTGCATTCTCATAGAATGGGGGTGAATAGAAGTTACACCCATGATATGAACTCATTTTAAAGCATTTGAAAGAGATGGAGCTTTTTTCAACAAAATGCTTAAAAGAGCAGACGGACCCTCTCAACCAGAGACTGATAACATACCACAGATCCACCAAAAGATTGCAGAGTCACCAAGTGCTTGAAAGATGTTGCATCCAAAGGCTTGACGAGTTGAAGAACACACCGAACCTTCAGTTGACTTGGGCTTACGATTGTATGACTCTGGAACCTCGGCGTTCCGGAGTTGACAACTTAGGCACTTCTGAACCTGGGGGTTCTAGGGTTCCGGACCTACGAACTTCGGAACCTGGGGGTTCCGGAGTTGGTGACTTGGGAACTTGGGGGTTTTGGGGTCCCAGAGTTAGCAACTTCGTATGAACAAGAACTGGACTTTGAGCAAACTCGCCAAGTGCTTGAAAGGTGATAGCCTCTAAAGGCTGAAACACTAAGAATTAACACTGAATCCTAAGCATGTATGTTGAACTAAGTCCCAACAGGCCTGCAAAAAACTGTTATCACAAAAGCTCGCACCCTTGCTGAGCTATCAACTCAGCAACCTTGTGAAACATGAAAACAACCCCGAAGTGTGGGACCTTGCGCAAGGGGGTTGAATCTCCGGAGAAGGTCGGCTTCCTTCTCAATCCAGGTGCAGGTGTTGAACCAACTCAACACTTCAAAACTAACTCCTAAGCCTATCCTAACGAATTGCAGAGGTGAAGGGAAGAGAGAAATACTTAAAACAAAAGGAGGTGATGCACCAAGATAAGAGATTGTTCCTCTCCCCACCCGAAATGGCACAAGGAATCAGCTGAAATACCCAAGAGATGCAGAACTTCAGTTGTATGAGTGATCCCAATGCATGTATGAAGGTTAGAATCCACTGAATGCCAAGAGGGGAGAAGTTTTCCCACAAGTCACACTCAGAAAAACAAGCTAACATAGCAAATATGGAGAGAAGAGCCACAAAACATACACTTATGATGAAGGTAAGGAAACATACACAGCATGCATAAGTTGAAGGAAGGCAAGAATTTAATTTCAGTTCATTCAAAGCCGAAAGGCCAAACTTATAGCTGCAGAAATGCAAAAAAATAATTACAAGTCTTCAAGAGAAGAGAAAGAGCATAGGAAAGCTCAAGGCAGCAGGGAGAGAACCCCTTACAATGAGGCTTAATAGCCTTTATATAGAAAAATGGTTACAAGAGTGATCATGACCCCTGTATGTCAGTCTGGGAGTGCAGGGAAGTGCATGCACTTGACTTGTACTTGAAGTGGATTGACTGACCTTCCAAAGTCAGAGTATGCAAACATGACATAAGTCACCACAACAAGCATGGCCCCATACCTCCTTTGATAGAAATCTTGCCAAAAACATTAAATGCACCCCTATGGCTCCACAAAAGAAGGTGCATAAGTCACCAAAGTTGTCGGAGCATTTAAAGCTTTGAGTGTCGATCACGCCATCCGGAAGTGTTGCAAACCAGAAGTAGTTTGGAAGACTTCGGAGACCTGGGTCACCGAAGTTGGGGAAACTTCAGAGACCTGGGTCACCGAAGTTGGAGGAATGTTGGAGACCTGGGTCACCGAAGTTGGGGGAACTTTGGAGACCTTGATCACCGAAGTTCGGAAGACTTGGCAACTTGGGAACTTCGCGGTTCCGGAGTTCCGGGGTAGAAGAACTAGGAACTTGGGAACCTAGGGGGGTTCCGAGGTTGAAGAACTAGGAACTTGGGAACCTAGGGGTTCTGGAGTTCTGGGGTGGAAGAACTAGGAACTTGGGAACCTGGGGGTTCCGGAGTTCCGGGGTAGATGAACTAGGAACTTGGGAACCTGGGGATCCGGAGTTCCGAGATTGAAGAACTAGGAACTTGGGAACCCGGGGGTTCCAGAGTTCCGAGGTAGAAGAACTAGGAACTTGGGAACCTGGGGGTTTCGAAGTTCCGGGGTTGAAGACTTAGGAACTTGGGAACCTGGGGGTTCCGGAGTTCTGGGTTTGAGGAACTAGGAACTTGGGAACCTGGGGGTTCCGGAGTTGAAGACTTAGGAACTTGGGAACTTGGGGGTTCCAAAGTTCTGAGGTTGAAGACTTAGGAACTTGGGAACTTGGGGGTTCCAAAGTTCCGAGGTTGAAGGCTTAGGAACTTGGGAACCTAGGGGTTCCAGAGTTCTGGGGGTAAGGAAGAGAAGACTTAGGAACTTGGGAACCTGGGGGTTTCGGAGTTCCGGCAAGACAACACTTCACACTTCATGATTCCATTGTTTTCTCTTTGATCAACTGAGGCAGCGTTGGTCCATAGAACATATCTCTAATCAGTTCTCACTGGTGGACCAAGGATGTCATAAAATGACAACAAAACCCTAATTAGGGTTTTGTTCTAGATAAACATGGCATGGGCATGGCATAAACATGGCTGATCAAACATAAAGGTGACAATGGAAGTATGCACATGGCTGTCTAGAGCCAAAGTTCGCCCAAATTGGAAGACATGAAGCAAGCATGGCAAGAAGAGGATGGATGTCCAAGCTTCCTTGAACTCTGCCCAACACTTGGAAGGTATGGCAAGAAGCAAAGATGGCAAGACTTCATCCAAGTCCGCCCAAGCAAGGATGACATGGCCAAACAAACGTGGCAAGACAACATTCAACTTCGTCCAAGGTACAAGAAAGGATGTCAAACACTTGATAAAGCAAGCAATGTACATGTGAACTTCACCCACTTTTGGCAAACATGACTTGAACCCCACCTAGGCATGAGGAACATGTCCAATAGCCTCTAAAGTCCGCCCTACCTTGGCCTAGCACTCATAAACTCCGCCTTGTCTGACATGCTTCCAAGTCCGCATTGGCCTAAAGAAGAAAGTCAAAAAGTTCATGAACTCTGCCATGCAAATAAAGCTTCTAGTCCACCCTGCCTAGGAAAGGTTTGCCAAGACAAAGTAATTTCCAAAAGCTCTTGAACTCCACCTTACATTAGGAAAAGCGTGGCAAACATTGTTTGAAGTCCGCCAAGACATGTGAAGATGGCAAGACTTTCTTGAAGTCAGCCATGGCAAGACGAGGTTGGGGGGATAGAAAAGCATATGTCCAATGAGAGCCAAAGTCCCCCTTGACAAGGGGAAGAGATGGCTAGATAACTGTTATCACAAAAGCTCGCACCCTTGCTGAGCTATCAACTCAGCAACCTTGTGAAACATTGAAACAACCCCGAAGTGTGGGACCTTGCACAAGGGGGTTGAATCTCCGGAGAAGGCCGGCTTCCTTCCCAATCCAGGTGCAGGTGTTGAACCAACTCAACACTTCAAAACTTGCTCCTAAGCCTATCCTAACAACTTGTAGAGGTAAAAGGAAGAGAGAATGCTTAAAATGAAAGGAGGTGATGCACCAAGATAAGAGATTGTTCCTCTCCCCACCCGAAATGGCACAAGGGATCAAGTGAAATACCCAAGAGATGCACAAACTTCAGTTGTATGGGTGACCCAAACACATGTATGGAGGTTAGGATTTGCTAAGTGTCAAGAGGGGAGAAGGATTCCCACAAGTCACACTCAAAAAAAAAAAACAAGTTAACACAGCATACATGGGGAGAAGAGCCAAGAAACATACACTTATGATGAAGGTAAGGAAACATACACAACATGCATAAGTTGAAGGAAGGCAAGAATGTAATTTCAATTCATTCAAAGGCCAAAGGCCAAACTTACAATTGCAGAAATGCAAAAATTACAAGTCTTCAAGAGAAGAGAAGAGCATAAGAAGCTCAAGGCAGCAAGGAGATAACCCCTTATAATGAGGCTTATCAGCCTTATATAGAAAAATGGGTTACAATGGTGATCATGGCCCCTGCATGTCAGTCTGGAAGTGCAAGGAAGTGCATGCACTTGACTTGTAAATGCAAGCAACCTAGCCATACCTCCAAAGGCAATCCTGAGAAGGTGGATTGACTAACCTTCCAAAGTCAATCATGACATAAGTCAGCAAGCATGGCCCCGTACCCTCCTTGATGGAAATCCTGCCAAAAACACTTACCACAAAAAAAGTGCATAAGTCACCAAAATTGTCGAAGCATTTAAAGCCTTGAGTGTCGATCACGCCATCCGAAAGTCACCAGTCGGAAGGAAGCCCAGAGAGAAAAGGCAAAAGGGGAAGGAACTTCGAAACCTCGGGGTTCTGGAGTTTCGGGGAGAAGAAGGAAGAAGGGGGAAGAGGGAACCTCGGAACCTCGAGGTTTCGGGAAAGGCACGGGAAGGGAACTTCGGAACCTCGGGATTCCGGAGTTCCGGGGAACTGCGCAAAGGAACTTTGGAACCTCGAGGTTCTAGAGTTCCGGGATAGAGAGAGGAAAGGGGCAAGGAGAGAAGGGGAACTTTGGAACCTCAGGGTTCTGGAGTTTCGGGCAAGGATAGAAGAAAGGTTAGGAACTTCGGAACCTCGGGGTTCCCAAGTTCCGAAGAGGGAAGGAGAAAAGGGGCAAGGAACTTTGGAACCTCGGGGTTCCGAAATTCCAAGGAAAAAGAGAGAAAGGCTAAGGAGAGGAGGGGCTAGGCTAGGGAAAGAACTTCAAAACCTCGGGGTTCCGGAATTGCGGAGAAACTGGAGAAAAGCTAAGGGAAGGAAGGGAACTTTGAAACCTTCAGGTTCCCGAGAAGGAAGAAAAAATGGCTAAGGCAAAGAACTTCAGAACCTCGAGGTTCCGGAGTTTCGGGGAAGAAGAAAAGGCCAAGGAAGGAACTTCCTCTGGACAAGGCAACACTTCACACTTCATGATTCTTCTCTCCTTGATCAACTGGGGCCGCGCTGGTCCATGGAACATATCTCTAATCGGTTCTCACTGATGGACCAAGGGTGTCATAAAATGACAACAATAACTATCAAAGTCTGCTAGGAATAAAGCTTTCCAACTCCGCCCACATATGAGAAATTTTTGACAAGACAAAAGCAATGTCCAATAAGACTTATGGTCTGCCCAACTTGGAAAATATGGTAAGGATGAAAGCAAGGCATAATTTCTTGGCCAAAGATTAGCAAAGTCCGCCAAGGTATAAAGGAGAAAAGTAAAGCACACTAAAGTATATGACAAACAAACTTCCAACTCCGCTCGAGTAGATGATAGAAAATTAAAACAATGAAGCTAAAGCAAGGAAGATAAAGCCAGTGTGTCTAAAAAGACTCCAAGTCTGCTCATGAAAGAGATGACAAGAATAATATGGCAAAGCCTATACCAAGTCCGCCTAAGACAAGGTTGAGAGGGAAAAGAAAGACATTGCCAAACATTGGCACATAAGCATTCAAGCTCGCTCAAGGGCAAGACAAAGATACACAAGATGTCCAAACTTCTATGAAGAACGCCAACTCTTGGCTAAACAAGATATGTGAAAGAGGGCCAAACATGATGACAAATACGCCTATGAAACAAGCAATTTTGGACATGAAAGAAAAATTTGTCAAGATGAATAAGACATTAGACACTAACCAAGTTCGCCTAGCATAAATGGAATGTGTGAAGATGCCTAAACAAGATGAAAATTCGCCCATGACCTAGGAGTATGAAAGATCGCCAATCCAAATTTCACCCAATCTGACCCAAATTAGGTTGTTATGTGCAATGTTTATTTGCTGATAAATCTTTGGCCAGTGTATATTTGGATGGGGTTTGACTGGTTTTTGTTTTTGTTTGAGTGGGTTTGAAGTTTTTTATGCAAGATTCTTAAATATAACATAAAGAGATTGCTGATTTAAACTAATACATTGCATAACATACAAGGAAGCTAAATAAGCAACTGTCATTTGCTTAAAAGTTCAGCATACATACCATCAACATGAACTCATAAGCCTGATGCAAGTTTCCAGCCCATAGAAAAATGGAAATCAGCTCCAATTAATGTCAAAACCCTAAATACATGCTAGGGTTTGAAAACCTTCTACCCAAAATAGAGCGACAAGCTGAAATAGAGCTGGAAAAAGATAGAAATGACCTCTAAAAGGTCAATCGTGCAACTGATTGTAATGTCCCCATTTTTGCTAGTCTTTTATGGAGTTTTAGCCTTTTGGCTAAGTGGAGGAATAAGGATAAATTAATTTTTAAATTAATTTCTTATAAAGTCATTAAAATAAATTAAAAAATTAAAAAGTGACTTCAAACTTAATTAATTTAATTAAATAGTGACTAAAGTATAAAATTAAAATAATTAAAAAGTCACTTAATAAATAATAAAGTGTACCTACCCTCTTCTAGAAGAATCTCATGGTGGGTTGTGAAAAGGATAAATAGAAGAGGGTGATTGATGATCAGGGAGACTTGGATTTGAGATTGAAGAATTAAAGGGTTTTGTAGAACTTAAAGGGTGTTTGCAGACTTAGCATCTTTAGGAACAATAACTCCTATCGATCACATAATTGGGAGAGTGAAATATCTCTCGAGGGGTTGCATAGGGGAGGTGGCATTCCAATCATCTCATTCGAGCTAATTGAAGAATCAGATCAGTTTTCGGGTGGATGTGCTCCAGACTTCATATTTTGGGAATCACCTAGTTGATGCATCTATTTTGGGCAAGACTACTTTAGCAATACCTTATTGGCGAGATTTCAGGTGGTTATGCTTCAGATTAGCTGGATTTTCAGATTGAAGATGACATGAACAGTAGTCGTGACGTGAACAGTAGCAGACCCACACTTTGACTCATATCTTTCCATTTGTGCATCGAACTTGTTGGCTAATGATTGCAGATTGAAGGGGAGATCTAGGCGACTTCATTAAAGGCATTTATTGGAAGTTTGGGGTCAAATATTATTTTATTGGGAGGCCGAACCTCTGCAGATCCGCCTCACTCATTCTCCATCGACCACCTTCCTTTGATGCCCACCTTCACTCTCAATACCACCTAGTTTGATTGGCGTTGTCTTATATTTGAAAATCAACTCATTTTGGGAGGAATTTAGGCTTCAAAAGAGCAGATATAATGTGTACTCAGACCTTCAAGTTAGCAGCAGCAAGCCTGACCCATTCAAGTTCAGCGATTTCATTGCATATTGCTCAAGTTAGCTCGATATTTGTTTAAGGAGTGAAGTGTTGTTCCTTGGATGAAATCCAATCTCTTTGAAGGAGGTTTTGGAGCTCTTTCAACATAGATTGGAGGAGTTCTCAGACCAGAAGCAGGGCGGTTTCAGACACAGATCATTGATGCACATTGGAGCTTTGATTGAGGAGGACGTTGCGTGTATTTACATAGCTTCACTCCAGAGACATATCTCAAGTTCTATTGCTAATGAAAAACTATTGTAATTTTCAAATTGGGTTCTAAGGTTAGGACTTGCAAGAAATTTTGGACATGAAAGCAAAATTTGTCAAGATGAATAAGACATTAGACACTAACCAAGTTCGCCTAGCATATATGGAATATGTGAAGATGCTTGAACAAGATGAAAACTCGCCCATGACCTAGGAGTATGAAAGATCCCCAGTCCAAATTTTACCCAAACTGACCCAAATTAGGATGTTATGTGCAGTGTTTATTTGCTGATAAATCTTTGGCCAGCGTATATTTGGATGGGGTTTGACTGGTTTTTGTTTTTGTTTGAGTGGGTTTGAAGTTTTTAATGCAAGATTCTTAAATATAACATAAAGAGATTGCTGATTTAAACTAATACATTGCATAACATACAAGGAAGGTAAATAAGTAACTGTCATTTGCTTAAAAGTTCAGCATACATACCATTAACATGAACTCATAAGTCTGATGCAAGTTTCCAGCCCATAGAAAAATGGAAATCAGCTCCAATTAATGTCAAAACCCTAAGTACATGCTAGGGTTTGAAACCCTTCTACCTAAAATAGAGTGGCAAGCTGAAATAGAGTTGGAAAAAGATGGAAATGACCACTAAAAGGTCAGCTATGCAACTGATTGAAAAAACCCTGCCTTCTAACTGATAAATCTGCTCAAAGATTCCCAAAAGAGGCAGCCATATGCACACTAAAGTTGTATTACGATGGAAACTGACACCCGAGGAAATGGGTTTTCGTCCAAATCCCTCAATTCTTCCAAGAGTTGGCATTCCTGGAAGCCCAAGCTGCTGAAGTTCTCATGCAAGCTGCTGATTTGAAAAATGGAGAGGTAAGAATGAGCCCAAATGTTATGAAATTCACTTTTTATAACTCTCCAAAAGTCCAATCCATGAGAGGGGTTCTTTTTGGCCTTAAAAACTTAAAATTGAGTTTGTGGGTCTATTTCTCACTGACAAAATGGCCCCCTTTTAAAAACAACTTGAGTTACTAGTTAGGGAGGTCACTTTTCACTATTCATCCTTATGTTTCTCTATTACTATTCACCTTTTACTATTCATATAAGGCCAACTTTAATATTTCAATTTTAACTATAGAAATAACTCCCCACAACCAACCGGAAGACCTGCAAAGCTCCAAAACTGGATTCCCCAATCCCGGGTTGCGTCCCAAACCACCCTACTGACTTACGCGACCCCAATAGTAGGCCAACCTCCGCTCAAGTCTAAGATGCTTAAGGAAGGGACATTACAGTCCTCCCTTCCCGAGATTGCTTGCCCTCAAGCAAACACCAAACAACTTGTTGCTCCATTCTGATTAAAATGCTCAAGCACCACAAACCATGAAGCAGCATATTGGAATCCATGTGGAATAACGTACCAAGCAAATCAATACCTGGATCCCATATCAAAATGAGAAATCTGTTGTAGGAGATGAAGTAGGGGAATGTCAAATGATCACCATGAAGTAACCATACAAGCATGTAGAACATCAAGACAATGTGAAGATGAACTCTCATATGCTAAATAACCAACACAAATGGCCACCCAACTTCGTTAACTTCATTGTTATAACTCTGATCAGCAACATTATGCCTGGAGTTGTGAAGCAACTCATCATGATACCTAAGATGCAATGCACTAGTCATGTCAATGTTAGGATACCAAATAATCCTAGGTGCATAATCAATCAATTCAAGCCGCCCTGTACTATTGTTATGAATCAAATCATCAACTATCCAACTGAGAACTTCACTCCAAATGAAGCTGCAAGTTCTTCCAACAATCAATGCTATTAGGAATTCATGAATGAGCCAATCTTCAGCTAGGAAAGTGTGATGAATACTTCTCCAAGACCTCCAAACAACTGCTGCAACTTTACCTATATTTCCACAAGCTAGTGTGCCTTCATTGGAGGTTGCTAAGTAAATGTTTTGTTTAGCCATGCAACCAACGAAGTCCCTTACATGATGATCCCTATAGCCCGATGTAAAATTGAAGAAGACTAAATCTCCAATCAATAAGTACATCGCTGCCCTATTATATGAAAGAGGTGACAAGTCCACTGATGAATGGGAGATGTGTCTATTACTCAACAAGGACAGGCTTTTAGTGGCTGGTCCACTAAGTATGCAACCAAATATCTCATCAACTCTAGGTAGGGAAGGATCAACTTCACACTTGATCATCCCAACTTGAATGTTCCCAACACAAAGTTCAAAGTTTGACTTATGAGATGAAAGAGAATCGCTGATCAAGCTCAGAGAATCAGACTTATACTCATACCTCTTCAAAATACCTTTGCTGTCCTCTTCTTCCCTTGGAAGAAATAAAGATCTAAGATCTGATTCCCTTAGTTCACTTGTATGATCTAACTAATTGCATCGCTCTTCCACCCTTCGAAGATGTTGTCTTGCTCAACCAGCAAGCTTCTTTGCTTGGGTAGCTCTATGTAACCAATCTTCATTCAACCTTTGGCAATGTTTTATATCAGCTACTCCAAAGCACACAAAATCAGACTCATGATGGATTGCATCATTCACATCATCAAGTCCCATGCTTGTACATTGTGTACCATCAATTGTAGATTGCATATCATTGAATTCATCTTGTCCAAAGGCTGCAATATCTTGAGGAAGATGGGCTGCATCACTACTGTTATAAGACTCAAAATCACTGTCATACCTTGGTGTCAAATCTTCAATTGTCATAGGCACCCTTTCATTGTAAACTTCATGCTCAGTCTTTGTACCTTGTGTGCCAATACTTGTGGACTCCTCTTTGTTGCTAAATCCATGTGTCAAGGCTGCAATCTCAAGGAAATGAGGAAAGAAACTGCAGCTGTCCAAATTCGGAATTTTGTGCTTCTCTTCCATGCTTTCTTCGGAATCATTAAACACCACCCAATGATCATGCAAGTCTTTCAACACCAACGGCTTTTGTTCCCATCCTTGTATGCCAACTTCTAATTTTTCAACATGTATAGGAGTGGTGCCAATATGAGAAGCAATGATCACACTTGTAGATGCAATAATATCATTGCCCTTAGAATCCAATTTATCACTATCCATGTCAATTTTATGTTCTTCATCAGTCTTTGAGCAATCTGAATACTCATCAAACCTCTTGTGAATGACCTCACTGCAAGGTTCATGTGATGACAAAGAACTGTTGGTCAAACTCAGAAAATCAGAATCATGTTCATCAATAATCTCTTCATGGGCTGTCGTACAATAATCTCTTCATGGGCTGTCTTTCAACACCAACGGCTTTTGTTCCCATCCTTGTATGCCAACTTCTAATTTTTCAACATGTGTAGGAGTGGTGCCGATATGAGAAGCAATGATCACACTTGTAGATGCAATAATATCATTGCCCTTAGAATCCAATTTATCACTATCCATGTCAATTTTATGTTCTTCATCAGTCTTTGAGCAATCTGAATACTCATCAAACCTCTTGTGAATGACCTCACTGCAAGGTTCATGTGATGACAAAGAACTGTTGGTCAAACTTAGAAAATCAGAATCATGTTCATCAATAATCTCTTCATGGGCTGTCGTACCTTGCATATTGCTTGAAGCTACAAACTCTTCTTTCACATCTTCCACAAGGAATGATGGGACAGCGTTGTGACCAACCAAAGAGGAGCCAATTGGATCTATGCCTTCATCTAACCTCAATTGACCTTCCAAGTAGTGTGAATTCTGAAACAAATGTTTTGATTGGTTTATAGCTTCTTCCCCAACACTTTTCCCATCCAACTCATATACCCACAAGCTATCATCAGCATAACTGTGGATTGGATCATTTATCTCATGCTCTTCTTTACTTGCTGTCATGAAATCAGATGGTGGGCAAACAACGTTTTCAACTTTTATCATGTGTTTATTGATCCATACTTGGCTGTCCTCAATGCATGGCTCATGTCTTAATAGTGGACTGCTGATTGCATTAAAGAAATCTAAATTATGATCCCTTGAAGTGTCTTTGTTATCTTCAACAAGCTCTAACCTCTGATGCTGAAAGTCATATGCTGCCTTACCATTCCCAACTTGCATTTCCAATGTGCTCTTTGCCTCCAACCACAACCATGGTGAAATCATAATGACGAACCAAACATTATGATATTCCTTAGTAGAAGTAGCTGTTATAAGTGACTGATTTTCAGAATTATGCAATGAATTAGACATACACAAAAGAAGACAAAGATCTGCTATCTCTTTATCCTTATCCTTTACCAATTTGACCGCCATGTCCTTGTCTCTAAGCAACTACAAGTAATCCTCTTTCATCAACTCCAAAGCCTCCTTGAAAGGGTGCAAATGTGAATGAGAGATATCATGTCCCATTCCTTTTTGTCCTTCCTCTCTTTGGGCTGTCCCAATGAAGTCTTCTAAGTGTTTGTGGGTGCTATCCATACTTGACAATGCTTGAACAATTTTATCATCTAAAGAATCCATACAATTGCTATCCATATCACTAGCATGTTCCATGCTTTTGAAATCTTCAAGAGTAGAGTGCACTTGCATACACTTTGCAACCCCATTTCGTAAGATTTCATGTCTTGAAGCTTTGTCTTCAACATATTCAATTAAAATATCATCATCATAAGCTGATATATTTTCCATTACTAACCAAACCCAAGATGCAGTATGCAAAACAAACCAAACGTTATCAAAATGCAAGATCTTTGTAGTAAGCAACCTCTTAGTCTCTTTGTTCAGCTTTTTAAAACAAAACGCTTCATAAGATCTTAACAATTGTCCTTCCATTGTAGATGATGCATGAATAACCGAAATGAAATCAAGTATATTCCATTTCACACACATGGACAAATCACTTATGGCTGGTCCATCAGGTGTGTAACTATTATAATTATTGTTTTGAGCCTTCAAGGGGCCCTCCTTTAGGAGGGCAGTCATAAACCCCAAGATACAAATAAGACCAAACTGAATGTCCTAAATCATTCCTCCTTACTTCTTCACACAACTCAACATGCTCTTCTTGTGGACTTTCCTCAAGAAGTTCTTCCCTTGTATGCTCATAATCTACTGATTCCTCCCTTGGAAGAAATAAGGACCTAATGTATGACTCTCTTTGTCTTCTTGCATTATCAAGATGATTGCATCTTTTCTTGACCTCTTGCAAGTGTTGTCTTGCTTGAGCAGCAAGCAACTTGGACTTCTTAGCTCTTAGTGACCACCCATCACACAACCCTTGTGTCCTTTTAACTTCTTTCATAGTATGGTGAACAAAATCAGGCCCTTTGTGGTTTGGATCCACAATATTTATCTCATGTGTAGCACTATCAACTTGAGTACCATCATAGGAAGACTCAACAACATCATTACCTTCATGGGAAATGGATGATGCTACACAATTAGACCTGTTGTTGCAAAAATCAGAATAGGTGTCAAACCTTGGAGTCATGTTTTCAACACCTCCAATGGGTTGGTCCAAGATTGTAATCTCTTCCACTTTGTGATTAACATGCTGGCTCAATGGTGTGCTATGTTTCTCCATATGATCCAAAGTTGTTTCTTCTTTAGAACTCCCACATCATGACTGATTTTCGAATTCATTGTGATCACTTGTAGGCTGTAAAATACAAACAAGTGATTCTTCTTCCTTTCCTTGTTCTTGCACATTAAACTCTTCACTTTTCCCAATGCCTTCTTTACTATCTTTTGAAATTTCTTTCCTTTTCCGCTGCTGATATGAACTTGAAAACATCAAGTCATTTTCATCCTCATCTGGTATACCTAAGAATTGTGTGAAAGAAAGCATGTCTTGTATCTTTTGAGGAAGAGAGCGATACTGGTCATAGCTGGCCATAATTGCTTTATTTGTTGGCAAGGCACGAGGACTCTTAGTTGTTCTTATAGATGGAGATGAACCATTAGTGTGCCTAATTTTCCTTGAAAGAGAATTTTCAACATGCTGCAATTTACAAATTATCTTTTGTTGTGAATGGTGAAGGTCCCTCAACATTTGTTCCCTACTAGGCAGCTTCCCCTAGTTCCCATTTCGCTGTCCACAATCACAACTCAAACCAAACTGAAGTGAAAACAAATGATCTTTACCCAACAGGCTGGCAAGATCATGGCTCTGATACCACTGAAAGATCCCCACTCCAAATTTTACCCAATCTGACCCAAATGGGGATGTTATGTACAGTGTTTATTTGCTGATAAACCTTTGGCCAATGTATATTTGGATGGGGTTTGACTGGTTTTTGTTTTTGTTTGAGTGGGTTTGAAGTTTTCTATGCAAGATTCTTGAATATAACATAAAGAGATTTCTGATTTAAACTAATACATTGCATAACATACAAGGAAGGTAAATAAGTAACTATCATTTGCTTAAAAGTTCAGCATACATACCATTAACATGAACTCATAAGTCTGATGCAAGTTTCCAGCCCATAGAAAAATGGAAATCAGCTCCAATTAATGTCAAAACCCTAAGTACATGCTAGGGTTTGAAACCCTTTAACCCAAAATAGAGCGGCAAGCTGAAATAGAGTTGGAAAAAGATGGAAATGACCTCTAAAAGGTCAACCGTGCAACTGATTGAAGAAACCCTGCCTTCTAACTAATAAATCTGCTCAGACTCCCAAAAGAGGCTTCCATATGCACACTAATGTTGTATTATGATAGAAACTGACACCCAGGGAAATGGGTTTTCGTCCAAATCCCTCAATTATTCCAAAAGTTGGCGTTCCTGGAAGCCCAAGCTGCTGATCTGAAGAATGGAGAGGTAAGAATGAGCCCAAATGTTATGACATTCACTTTTTATAACTCTCCAAAAGTTCAATCCATGAGAGGGATTCGTTTTGGCCTTAAAAACTTAAAATTGAGTTTGAGGGTCTATTTCTCACTGACAAAATGGCCCCCTTTTAGAAACAACTTGAGTTACTAGGTAGGGGGGTCACTTTTCACTATTCATCCTTATGTTTCTCTGTTACTATTCACCTTTTACTATTCACATAAGGCCAACTTTAATATTTCAATTTTAACTATAGAAATAACTCCCCACAACCAACTAGAAGACCTGTGAAGCTCCCAAACTGGATTCCCCGATCCCGGGTTGGGTTCTGTTGATGTGTTTTTTACGCACATGCAAACTCAGAATAAAATACCAAAGTATCTTACCCTCTCTTCATCAAAATCTTTTGGACGCTGAAGATTTGCTTAAGGTTCATCCAAGAAAGACTCCAAGGTTCCGTATGTAGGATCTCTAAGTGTGGATAAGCCTAGTTGGTCGTTGTAATTACTGTTTCATCAAAGGGCATTTATGGTTCGAAAAGACTCAAGAATTGATTAGCAGATGGTATGCGATGAGGTTTCTTCCTAAAACTACTAAATGATTACCAAAAAAAGGCAAAAGGTGAGAGTTTAGAGGTAATTCTAAGCTATTATAGCATGAATGAATGAAGAATGAATACAAATGAAGCTCGACTAGTTATAGCATCGCCATACATGAACAAATTTGCTAAAACTAATGCAATCTTCTAAGGATGTTTTAAGGTTTTTCAAATCACTGTCAACCATAGACACCATCAATTGAATGCATATCAAAGGTTGAGCAATAATCAAACTCAAATACTTCAAAATGCTCCAGTTGACCACGCAAGGCCTACTTACAATCAACAAGAAAGCTAGTGGTATGGATAACGAGCTCCACAATGTATCAAATACAACATTTCATCATGAAATCTAATGCTAAAACTATCATCAAAAGATTAGCTCGAGAAGATAGAAGAACCATGCAATGAGCTTCAAGGATTGAGTAAAAACACCATAACTTCAATGTTTCATTAATCCAATAGCCAGATAACAACAATTCTTCAAGCCTTACTCTTTCTATTATTGATCTCTTACTAATTGTATCTTGCTACCAATTATTAACTATTGACTATTAACTTAACAAATGAAAATGAGTGAATCTTATATAGAGCTTCCAAATACAATGAAGGGTCGAGATCAAATGGAGATCAAGGGCCAAGATTTTGCCACCTAAACCCTAATTAGGGTTTAACACAAACGAAAACCCTATCTAGATAATCACCACTATGAATGAACCAATAAGAAGAGAACATATGCCGGTGCAGAAATCGAGGAAGCATCCTCCAATAGGAACATGAAATGCCACATTAAATCATTACAAACTGTCTTCTAGAATCTGGTTTCCCTTTTCACACTCCCTCCCGGCATATTCAATGAATCTAAACACCATCTCCTCTATCTCTTTCATTGGGATCTCTGGTAGAGACTTGAGTTGCTCTTCCATGTGCATTACTTCATCGAAGGCCTTGACAATAGCATCCTCCCATTCAGGTTCGAATTCTTGAACCTTGCTTGTCAAAATCACAAACTCGAGCATATCATTCATTTGTTCTTTGGTTACCATACCATCCTCGTAGTAGAAAATAATCTTTATCCTTTTCTTGCAATCCCTTGGATTCAATGACTGTTCCTGGATCAATCTTTCTTCTCAAGACATCCTGCACTACTCCTACTATCTTATCATGAATTCGATGCATTTCATCTTGGACTTGGCCACATCCATTTCCAATTTCTTCGAAGATAATCTTCTTTGTGCGAAGCAAGCTACTCCATTGTAGAAGATTTAGCGTTGTTCCTTCTTTTCTTACTTTTTCCCTGGATAAAATCTCACTTGGTGTCTTCCTTAGTACTTGAAGCATCGGGATGATAATATATCTAGCATGAGTGAATGCTTCGGAAGCCTCTATAAGCACATGAGTTCTTCCAAGGACTCTTATAACTATATCAAGTGTTTGCATGATATGTTTCATGAACTTATTCACTCTAGTATATGAATCTTCTATCCATGCATCCATCAATTGTGCTGAATTCCTCATTTTCTCCATATGATCCACTGACTCTGCAGGAAGCAAAGGAGGCAATGCAGCTGCTGGACTTTGTTGTGTCAAAGGTTGCTAGAATTGTTGAATGTAGTTCCTCCATGCATTTATCTCCTTCTCCAATTTTCTATTCTTCTCTATTTCAGCTCTCAACATATCATTGACGGCCTTCACTGAATCAGTTGCATCACCAATAGATTGCTCGGATGTGAGTGGGCCTAAGTCAATATTATCCATATCATACTCATCAGGTGTAATCTCTCCCTGATACTTTTCAACTCGTGGTGTAGCTATTTGTAACTTTCTTGATCTTGATTCATCTCTAATTGCCTTTGACTTAGAAGGCTTGCTATTTGAAACTTTTGCTCATACTTTCTTTGGATGGATGATTTTCATTTCAATGTGTAAAGTTAGCCTGAGCTTTTGATTTGGACGTTTCACTTCTACTTTAAGTAATATTGTCCAATTGTTGGTATTATTCATAAGTATGAAAATCTTAAGCACAACCCTAGAAGATTGCACCCGCTTTGTATAGTTGTCCAAGTGTGGCGAAACAAAGTGTCGTTATTGGTTTCACCCAGTCTTTACCGTCTCTTGAGTTCATAGGAATAGCTTAGGAGTACATAAAACTTCTGAACCCTTATCCTTTTACCCTTTTTTCGAGGAAGTCTAAAATCAAAAAATCAAAAAAAAAAAAGAGAGCATTCATTGCCATATTTGTCTAAGTCCTAGCTTGTGAAAGATATTAGTCGAGCGTAAGTCCCCCTTTTATTTCAACATACATAACCAAGGAAGCTATCCAACATAAAGTCATTTGTTAATTTAATTAAAAAAAGTTAATTTCATAATTAGTTAATTTAATTAAAAAAAGTGACCAAAGTATAAAATTAAAAATAATTAAAAAAACTCACTAATAAATAATAAAGTGTACCTACCCTCTTCTAGAAGGAATCTTTTGAGGGGTTATGAAAAGGATAAATAGAAGAGGGTGATGATTGATCAGGCAGATTGTATTTTTGGATTTTGGAGTGGATGAATTGACTAATACTTTGCATTAGTTGAATCTCTGAGGATGCAAACCTTCAGTAGATTGATAGAAGGGCTGGACGAAACCCTGGTTCTTCCTCTTGGGAGTAGATTCGTGACGGAGTCTACATCAGCATCAAATTTGTGAAGTCTTCTTTAGAAGACAAATTTGCTATTGTGAGAGGAAGATATCTCACTCTTCCTAATTGTTCATAATTAATTTGCTGCTACAGTGATCTGCTACAGTGATCTGCTACAGTAGTTTGCTACAGTAAATTGATGCCACGATTTGGCTCCTTTTGACCTACACTTGCATCTGCATATTGGGAGAAAAAAGGTGATTTCCTTAGAAGCATTTTGGAGGTGATTTTGGAGGAGAAATCAGTCAAATCAGGTCTGAGAACAAGTTCGAACCAGACCTCCATGACCCACGATTTTGCTTCTATCTCATTGCTTGGGCATCGCATGTGTCACATGACTTCAGCACTCTTTTTGGGAAGGCTCAACAATGATGTTTAGTGATTGAAAGGTGACCAATCTGCTGTTAATTTATTGTTACAAATCTGCAGACCAGCAACAGGGGCAATTTAGAGAATTAATTCGAACTGGTCAAGTGAAGGCTCCAAATTACATGATATTGCTTACTTCTTCAATCCCAGGGATAGGCAATTCCTTCCAGGTGCATTTGGCATTAGAAACTCTCTTTATTTATCAGATATAAGCATGTGTTAATGGCTGTCTTGTGTCTTCAAATATTCTGAAATTTCAATGTTAATAGATAAGCTTTGGATTCTCAATTAGTCATTGTAAAGAGTCTAATGTTTTCAAATGAAAGGAGTAATCAGGTTGCATTCAGATTTCATGTGTCATCTAGATATGTAGTTGCATGCCAATTGTTTGACTAAATGTCTATTGGCTGTAACTGTTCATTACACCCTATGAAAGTCATAATTATGCATTAGAGGAGTTAGAATTGAAGTTATAGGCTATAGCATTGTGTATGTTAGTAAGACATTTATGAGATCATTGGCAAACTTCTTGGGTGCTGTTACACAACATTAATTCTGATTGAAAACTCAGACCAGCAGACTGAGACCTTGTAGATGATTTGTTTGACGATATTCCTTGTGTCAAAATTCATCATTTCTATACCTATATGAACAAAGGATATTACAAAATCTTTGATGAATATCAAGGAATGTCTGATGAAATCAATAGATATTTTCTTTAGATGATTATTTGAGATATCTTGAATCGATAAATCCAAAAAAAAGGGGACTTTATGGCTACATAAGATGAAGGAGAAAAGAAAAGAAGGAATCAAAAGTAGCCAAGGAAGACACCAAAGGATGGGAGCCAAAAGAATCATTCTTGGAAGAGCGACAACCCAAGATGATGGAAACCAAAACACTGAAGGGTACAATAGAGCCATAATCACAAAAGGAGGACAGGAAAGAAGTTGCCATAGTAGAGAAGGAAGAAAATTGAAGTTATTGAACATCATGGAGCCAAAACAAGAGGACCACAACCAACAAGTTGAAAGTGAAGATTCCTTGTTGACCTCTAACAATTTGGCGTATCAGCAAACAACTGATGAAGTAAAGGTGCGAGGACTACATTTGCTGGTCATGAGGACTCAATAATTTCAAGTGCTGTCCAAGAAGCATCCATCCATGTTTTAGGTAAGAAAATGGGTGAACCATGTGATAATGATATTCAAGAAATTAGTTATGCTATTATGAAGAATGATTTGACTAAGATTGACCCCCATGAGGAGGAATTGCAAGTATATCATGAAAACCATAATGGTATTGGAGAGATGAAAGTTATACTCCATAGATTAGGGCATGAGGGCCCCTTCCTTCACGGCCAAGGAAATTCAAATGTAATGGTGTGGGATCCAGGAGATATTCTAAGAGGTGTAAGCGGTAAAGTTTGTAACAAGATCCATTCACTGTTGCTAACAATTTCATCACCCCATACAACTAGATACAGAAACTTCAAATTACAGGGATGAACATAAGGGAATTATTGAAATACTCACAAAGTTATTGGCAGGGCAGTATGGTGTTCAATGCTGGAATACATTCATGCTTTCTCGTCCTACACTGACCATGTTTCAGCTCGAATTGAGTCTGCTCCGAGGTCATTGAAAACTGGATTTGTTATTGGATTGATGATCATGGCCTCACATGATCCAACTTCTGAAACTGGTGTGAAGGATCCAGAACTAGGGAGTGGCATTGCATGCAAACCGTCGAGTTTATCAGAGTTGAGGGCTGAAGATGCATTTTTTTATCAAGTCTTAGTTGGCGTAGGTGCCAGTGTGATCTTATTGGCAAAAGCAAAAATGAATGCAATTCATGCAAGACATTTTGAATGTAACTGCAAGCCTGTGCCATTTTGTCTGAACTACCTGGCAGAATTTTCTGTAGCAATGCCAATTTTGGGCTTTACCACCACAATTGAAAATGTCACTGAAAACAAAGGGACTGTTCAGATATATTGTGTACAAACACAAGACCTTCAACAGTATTCCCTTGAAATGCCACAATGCCTTGCACCTCAGGTGGATCTTGTATCTTTAGATGACTGTGTTGTCTCACGTGCTTTAGAGAGGTCAACCTTGTCTACTTTTGTGCTATCAGATTCTTCTCACGGAAATGATAGCAAGTTCCGGAATGAAGTCACCAAGCTCTATCAATATTCCTGAGGCTTCTACAAGCATTGACTTTGTTTACCCCTCAGCTCCTCATGCTCAGGGGCACTTTTCTGTGTCATACAAGAACACTACATTTGGCCTTCCGGTGCCTATAAATGTCCCTACTGATAATGCACCTTTGTCTTCTCAAGTTTTTGTTCATTCGAGTCCCAGACTGTCTAGAAGGTTATCAGGAACAAAGGATCTAGTGCAAATTTTTAAACATGATGTCTCTCCAATGAGTTCTGGATATCCCTTTGATATCAAAACAGCTCAAGAGCATTCCATTGAAAGGAAATCCGGTACTGTCGTGACTAGTATTTCTGATCTGGGTTCTGTGGAGGTTATTAGTGCTTGTATAGGAGGATGACAGGATGGGTTCCAAGGAACAAGAAGTGCAAGGTAGTCAGAGTACGAGTTCCACAAGGTAGTCAGTGTACCAGTTCCACTATTAGAGATGATTGCCATGTTGGTTCCAGCCAATCATACTTGATAACTCCTTCACAACTCATGTGTATTGTTCTGCCTTTTCACTCTGATAAAAGATCACATATAAATATTAAATAATGAAAAGGCAAACAAAAGTGATTCAAGTGATGCTGAGGGGGATCTTTCAGAAAACGAAGCAAGAAATGTATCCATTCACATAGATCCTCGTGTTTCAGCACCAAGCAATAAAATATCCAGAGAAGATTATAGAAAGCAGTGGGAGTGTCTATTAACATTAACCTGAGATGATTGGGCAACTGTCCCTTCAAACACTCATAATCTTCTATCAGTCCTGTTCTCGTCAGACAAGAATTTTATGCAAGAAAATGAACTAAATTCTGTCTCTAGCAGGCTGATGGAAAGATTTCCTAAAACAATACTTGTAAGATATGAAACTGCTGCATTAATACATGCTTGTGGGCTGCTTGCAGCCATGTATTTTGTAGGACCCAAAGGCGTTAGTTGTCAGCCCTTTAACTCCTCAGCTGCCAGAGGTCACTTTTTGGAAGTAATGTAACTCCTCAGCTGCCAGAGGTCACTTTTTGGAAGTAATGTAACTCCTCAGCTGCCAGAGGTCACTTTTTGGAAGTAATGAGACAATCACTGAGCCATACTTCAGTATTCACTGATCCAATTGAAGAAATGATTTATCATAAGACACAGTTAGCAGAGCATCTACATGTGGGTTCTGCAATCAGAGTTGGATTGTCTCTTTTTGCAACTAGAAGAATCAGAGTTGATTAGAAACTGGGAAAATGTGCTAATATATGAACAACCTCCCTGTATGCTTCCTCGGTTTATCAATGCTGTTAGTCACAAACTTTATCAATTGATTGCAGCCATTATAAGACTTGTAGGTCTACTTGTTGCGGCTGGTTGCACAGATACATTTTCCTTGTCAAGTCAAATAGAGACACCGCTAGAATCTTTTCCTCACAACATTTGAGAAATGAGCCTAAAAGAAAATAGACAGGAGTATTGGCAAACTTGGTATAGCAGTCTTGAGTCGAGCCATATTCTACATGATGAAAATACTAAAGTGTCCTGAGCTAGCACAGGACCGTTTTCAGTCTTTACCTTCTTGAAATTGAATGAACTCACTCAGTTTTGCAGCCAAGCTATTGTGTTCCAATTGATCTTTTCACAAGGTTCATGTTTTGGATTGATGGTATTGTTCATGGGCAGTTCCAGATCTGCAGGTAAGAGGAAGTCAGGGTTAGTAAGTCTTACTGTCAAAGAGGAAAATTTATTTGTCGTATGGCCCAGGATCCATAAGCAGTACTCCAGGAGTTGTCATTGATTGAGGACAAGCAATAATTGGGATGGGAGGACTGTCATGACACTTAAATTATAAAAGTGTTTTTTAAAACTATAATAGTAATAAATTATACCTAATAATTATTATTTTTAATAATAATCATGTTTTTGGGCCGACTTCTTGTTTGTATTGGTGCCAAAGGAGGAAATTCAAAATAAGGCCAACTTGCTCTTGGTTTGGACTATGATATATAGGTAGCTCCATTCCTCTTGTTTTAGGCATGAGAACTTAACAATTTGAAGTTGCTCTGCAACCTGCTGGATTGGGATGAAACCCCCACTACAACAACTTTGGACCTACTCTACAAGGATGAAACCCTCTGTACCTAGCTAGATTGAGGAAATGCAGTCCATAGTTACTCACACACCATACCCACTGGTATAAGCAGCAGGGAGAGAAGTGTTGAGAACACAGTTATACTGAGAGGGGTGGGGGGACGGCAGGTGGAGGATGAATCAGTATAACAAACCTTTTTACCTTTTTACCTTTTCAACTTAATTGGGGGGGGAGGGGGGCCAGCGGGTGAATCAATAACAAACCTTTTTACCTTTTCATCTTAATTCACAAGCATATAAATTAATCTCAAAGCATATTCATTGCATACTAACTTTCACATGAGATCTAACTATTGTGAACACAAGATATATACGTGGAAACCCTTACAAGAGAAAACCACAGCAAAATAGCTTCCTTATATACAAGAAACTCTTTTACAAATTCTTAGGTATCAACCTCATACCGGGTTTGCCTATTTGAAGGCCCTAACCCAGACCAGGTCTGTGTGGGTCCTGGTTTGCATTGGGTTCACAGCGAGTCCGGACGGGGTTCACTCTAGGGGCCCTGGGTTCCCTGTCACGAACCCACAGGGAACCCAAGGCCCCTAGGGTGAACCCTATCCAAACCCGAGCAAAGCCAAGTGTGAATCTGGATGAACCTAGGTTCGTCGGTTGGGTTAAATCACATAAAGTGACTTTTAAACATTAAAAAATTAATTTTTTTTGCCTTTTTAAATCAAAAAACCCTAATCTGCTCCTTGATAACTACATTTGAAACCTACAAAAACTTCATTTGCTCATATTTTCTCTCTTGGTTTCATTTGAATCGTGAACCTGGACATATATGAATCTATGATACATTATATATATATATATATATATATATATATATATATATATATATATATATATATATATATATATATATATATTATATACATACATACATATATATATATATATATATATATATATATATGTATGTATGTATATAATATATATACATATATATGTATACATATATATATATATGGCATATGAGTATATGACATAATATGATATTATTGAAATTCTAAACTATCAATTGGCATTTGGCATTGATCAATGATGAAGTACCATACTATTAAATGTATTTAGATTTGTAATTTTGTATATTTCTTTAAATTTTTGGATATAATATATATATATATATATATACCAAGTCACCGCGTTCGAGTTCAAGTTCAAATTCGCCAACATTAAAATTCGAATGAAATTCAACAGGAGAAAAAATTAGAAAAAAAAATCGATATTAAATTCATTTTATATAAATTTGATTTTTTTTTTTAAATAAATAATATATCTAAAAAATATGTTAATAAACAATATTAAATTTGTTTATTTTAATTTAGATTGTCTAATTTTATATATTAATAATTAAAAATAATATTCTAAAATATTAATATGTTAAAATGTTTACCAAGATAGAGTTTATATTTATATCCATAAAGTTTTGGTTTAATTTTTTAATATTAATTACCATCGCATTGCATTTCATCTCCAAACCCTACCTAGCAAGGCATCACATCATTAAAGTTTTGCTTTAATTTTTTAATAGTTTTTAAAAAATTCGTCAATAAAGTCTTTTTAATATATAGATTTATATGAACATTTATATACGAGCAAAGTTGCCAAAGCAGCCATCTCAAAACCATGCCTGCAACGAGGCATCGCATTCGTCTGCAGCCATTCAATAGCCCGTCTACAACCTTCAGAGGCCCTCATCCCTCTTGGCGGCAACTAGGAACTGTTAATCCGCCAACTAAAAAAACATCTGCCTAAATTTGAGACGAATTTTTGTCAACTTCATACTTTTTTATAAGTTCATCGATTTTCGAACCTGAAGCCAAAAATTTGGCGAACACAGTGACTAGATATATACATATATAAGTTCGCCGAATTTCAAACCTAAAGGCGAAAATTCGGCGAATGTGGTGACTAAGTTTGTTTGCCACATACGAGTAAATGATTAAACGCAAAAAGTAAATGCACAGAACATAATGGAAATATATTAAGGAACCAGTTTTTGTATTAATTCAACAGTCCATGTACATCAAATGCTTATAACATCACATCTAGATATGACCATAATGATCCTACTTCGAAGGAAAGGTATGCAATATATAATACCCAAAGGGGTGTGACCAACCGTCATGTCCAACTGCCCTTCGGGAAGACTAACTGACTGCCGTAACCCATAATTACCGACGACAACATAACATAATGATTATTCCCGACAACATCATCCCCCCCAAGAAAAGAGATGATGTTCATACATTAAATAGAACCAAGGTAGAGAACCGCAGGAACTGCTGACGCCAGTCGAGCCCAGAACTTGTACACCTATTGCGTCCTCGCTTGAAAACCCTTTTCTGCTACCATCCGATGCTCAAGTGCGGATTTCACCATTATTGCTTCCGCAAGGAGGTCTCTTTTTTTTTCCCTTGACATCACAATCCTCCTGTGCCTAAACCAAACTTGTCTGCAAAACACGCTTTTCAGCCTCCACCAACTGCTACTCAAATGATACTGTCTCCCTAGCCAATTTGTCCTCGATAGCCACCCACGCTACCCTCTCCGCATCCAACTCCTAGGTATGCTGAGCTAAGTCTCACGCTACTATTGCCTCCAACCTGGTGGTCAGCTCCTCCCGAGCCCTCTGTGCATCCACCAAGGCAACCTCACATCCAGTCAAGACATACTCCGAGTTCCTCAAAGCGTACCATTCATGCCTGGAAGTGGCCACAACCTTCTGGCACAAAGGCTAGGAGACACCTCAAATCTTCCATCACACTCCCCAAAGGCTGATAACTGAACTGAATAACTCCCTGGTGTTGTACGACTTCACGTTCTTGCAATGCCTTCCCTCAAACTCTGTTTGTTCGCAACCTCCAAATTCATCTCCCTCTACAACTTATGGCTTCCCTGCCAATGCTTAGCTTCAAGCTTCTTTCTCATAGTACGGAACAACCCCAACACTTACCGTGACTTCTCTGATGCCTTCGCCCAACTCAAAAGTGTATTGTAGCTCAAAAATAAACTGGGGATCTAGGGGCAGTGCCCCCAGCAAGGTCGAGGGGCAGCGCCAACACCAATTTACAACCTTCAGAACCACACCGAAGTCCATGGCGCACATCATTTTTGTGATATTTTAAGATGCCAAAAACCTTCTTCTCCACTCTAATTTTTTCAGTGTCCTGGCTCCAGACTCCATCGAATGATTTTTCAATCTGGTCGTCATTTTTTTTTTTTCACGTGCCATCACCACCATTTATCCTTGCCGTGCCGTGGTATTTTTCCTTTCACCCTCTTTTAAACCGCCGCCGCCGTGCTTCTTCAGGCCTACGGACTGTAATGTCCCAAGCCCGTACAGAGGTTATCTGTCGTACGATGGAGTGGTCTGTCGTACAGTGGAGTGAACCTGTATGGTGGTTGAGCCGTACGGCGGCTGGGGTCACCCGAAGCTTGGTGTCATACGGTGATTGGTCTCCCGTACGGTGGCTGGGAAGGTTGTACGGTGGATGAATACCCGCCGACTTCCGCCCTCAAAGGCCAGCGACCTCCGTCGACGGTGGTGCACCGTACGGTGTCCCACCGCACGGTGGTCTCCCGTGGTGGTTCCACCGTACAATGGTCCCACCACCACTTGCAAAAAATATATATTTATTCATTTATTTTTATTTTTTTTCAATTTTTTTTTTCATTTTATTTTCCTAATCTAATTGTCCAGAGATTCTTCAGCTCGGGTCCCGTGCCTCTGGGATCGTCGTTGCCTCGCCCGAGAGTCTCCCGCTTTGGTCCTGTGCCTCTCGAGTCGCCTGCCCAGCCTCTCGGGTCCCCTTCCATCCTCTCGGGTCCCCCTCTGGACTCTTGGGTGTCCTTCCGGCCTCTCGGTTCCCCTGCGCGCTTCTCGTGGTGGGGTTTCAATTTGGACCTGTTGATGGCAAGTCTATTTTCAATGGCCATCCGAAGACCTGGAACCATAAATTCTATAGGGACCACAGTCTCCTTCCCGTACATAAGAAGAAGAAGAAGAATAAAGATTTTGAAGGCTGCGGCCT
The DNA here is from genome assembly GCF_030272615.1 of Cryptomeria japonica. Classification (NCBI taxonomy): domain Eukaryota; kingdom Viridiplantae; phylum Streptophyta; class Pinopsida; order Cupressales; family Cupressaceae; genus Cryptomeria; species Cryptomeria japonica. The sequence continues at coordinate 824,161,215 of NC_081409.1, forward strand.
TCCACACAGGGTTCCAATCGTTGCCGACACAAATGATCTTGGGATTATCTATGTCACCAAGGTTTGTCTCCTTCAATTTTACCTCGACACCGGATGGGTTCTTACTTCGGGAACTAGTGTGCGGTGGTGTCACTCACACGGGCGTCTCCCTTCCAATATTCTCTGTATTCCGATAGGTACACCTCCTCTGTTACTTGCTCTGGTTCCTCTACTTCAAGCCTGTAGCTCTGGAACATTTCGTAATCCTTCATCTGCTAGTGGAAGAGGCCATTCATGGAGTCCCCGTCATCCCCCGAGCATGCTTCCAATTCTAATACCCCTTCGTCACTAGGCTCCATACGATGTCCGTCTCCATCCTCATCCAACTGGTCTCCCTCAGATTCCGACTCGAAGGAGGATGCCAACTCCTCGCTCACCATCTGCATACGGAGATCGATCACGTACTTCCTCCCCGCACTTTCCAAGGAAAGCGTATTCCGCTTCCAGTTATGGTTCGCCTTTGCTGCAATGAGCCACCCACGTCCGAGAATGGCGTCGTACCCTTTCTGCTTCAGTGGAATCACTACGAAATCTAGCACGAATGGCTGTGTGCCAATCATCACCCGCTGGCCCATGAGGGTACCGAGGGGTTTAATCCCATGTTGATCTGCCCCTAGTAGGTTGAACGTGGGGGGCCACAACATAGGCTCTCCCAATTTTTTCCATGTCTCTTCTGGGAGCACATTTACTCCTGACCCTCCATCCACAATGGTGTCCATCAAGGTAGTTCCTAGGATGCCCATTTCTACCACCGGTGGTTGGCATCCGTCGTTGACTACTAACGACATAGGGTCAACGGTGGGGCTTACGACCTCCCTCGTTTTAGCTTGTGTGGGTACGGAGTTTAAGATAGCCGTTTTCAACTGCGGCATGGTTTTAAGGAGGTCTTGAATCTTCACGGGTACCTCTATTTGCAATATTTGCCGTAAGATTCTCTCTTCTCCCTTCTTCCGTGATGGGCTTGTGGCCTAGTGGCTACTTTGTCCTTGTGCGGCCATTTTCTTTGTGATCTTGACCCTTGCTTCCAGCACTCTCTCGGTCTTCATGCGAGGATTGGGGTATGTGGCCTTTTTGGCTTCTCACCTTGTGATTGCCAACACTTCTGCCTTCGTGGGTTCGACGTTCAAAATTTTTACTCTTGGCTTCCAACAATTTGCATGTGCATGGTCACCTGGCCCACACCAGCGGCAGAGGTGCTGAGGGGTGCCTTCCTTCGTGCAATCCCAAGCGAAGTGCCCCCACTAATTGTAGGCCCTACATTGGATTCATTGGTCGGCCCTTGGCGTCATACTGGATACGGCTTCGGGTATTGTTATTGTTGTTGTTATTCCTTTCGCCGCCGCGACTGTTGTCCCAGTAACCTCCGGATGATGTCGTTGTGTTGGTTTGTTGGGTCGTACCCGCTGGTGCAGATGTTGTGGCCTGCTCAGTGAACAGCACTTGCATATTTTGGGTCTTCATATTGTATGGGCACTCCTTGATGGAGTGTCCCATTACTTGGCAAATTTCGCAAAATGCCTTCTTCGGGCATGTACCCTTCGTATGTCCTTCCTCCTTGCACTCCGTGCACCACACGTCTCCTTCGGTCCGGCTAGTAGAGCCTTTCATTGCTTTAAATTCCCTCATCATACGCTCCATGTCCCTCTGCAGGGTCGTCACTTTCTTTTTCGACTCCTCGTTACCACTCTCATCAGAGGAAGAGTCATGTCCCTCGTCGGAGGACTTCCCCTTTTTCTTGGACGTGTTGTATTCACTTTCTAAGTCCATAGCCCTATTGTATGCATCATCGTATGACGAAGGAGGGACTATCTTCATTTTCTTCTTCAAACTGGGTTTTAGGCCTTCTACGAACCACCTCTTCTTGAGTCCGTCGGTCGGCTAACTCTCCATTTTCCCAATTAGCTCCTTCAGGCACCTTCCGTAGGCACGAACTGATTCCTTTTGTCCTTGTTTCGTACTATATATCTCTGCCACTATTTCATTATCATCCCAGAGTAGGCGGAACTCCTTCTCGAAGGCTTTCTGCAGCATGTCCCATGTGGCCACCGCAGTTTTATCAATATCCAAGTACCAGTCGATGGCAACTCCCCATAATGTCGTTGGAAATTGCATCGTCCTAGTCCGTGACACCATTGGCCGCCCATATGGTTTCGCAGGTTCTGCAGTGCCTTACGGGATCCTCCTTCCCGTCACCAGTGAACTTCGACAGCTTTTGCCTATTGGCCATTGATGGGGGTTGTGTCCCCATAGGTGGTTGTGTCTGTCGTGCACCCGCGCCACTCCCTCTCGCGCCGATGGTGTTTCCTGTTTGAGTGAATGGAGGTACGGTGTTTTGTACCTGCGTGCTTGGTGTGATGGGTTCCAAGAGGGGGTCCTGTCTGTCGTGTGCCTGTGCCTTCTCCGCACCTACGGTCGTACGGTTGCCCTCTCCCCCATTCTCACCCTCGTTCCCTTCGGTGGTCCTCTGTGCACGGCGTAAGGGATAAGTTCCTGAACTGATCTCTGGTCTCTTCGACCAGATTTCTTCGTAGCCTAGTTTCCTCCAAAAACTCTTCGTGGCTTCTCACCCTACGGTGTTCTAGCAACACGTAGAAATCTCCTTCGGCTTCTACACCCCCCATGACACCTCCTTGGTTCCCTTCAGGCAACCCTTCGGCAAATCATCCTTTGGCAAGTTGCCTCAGCCTCCGTCTACATTCTACTTGTTGTTCCAGAATCAAGGCCCTCTATGCGGCCTCCCACTCCTCACTTTGTGCCTTCTTATTTCTGTCCTTATTTAATAAGTTGGGCATTAATTCCCGTACATCTTCATAAATAGCAACAACACATAAAAATAGGACACTTCTTTATTAATTCATCCCATCGGATACAATTTGTGTCAATAGTACGACACCATTATTATAATATAGAATGTTCTTTATTCCTCCTGGAGGTTCAGGGTTCAATTTCCCCTTGGCCTCTTGCCATCACGCTCTGCTTCCCAGCAACGAATGTTTTCTTCGTACTGTTGGAGGACCTATTGGCATCACTCCTCACGGGCAATCTCCTCCAGGCGAGTTTGTTGTGCCAGTGATGTCTGTGCAAGCAACCGGGGGAGGTGGTTCATCAACCGATTCACTACGGGGCTAACTTCCAATGCAGTCCACACGGCACTTGTTGGGACATTAGCCTTCGTGGCCTCTCTTCGGATGTAGGTCTCGATGGCCACCTGAAGCAGGATTGAGAATTCCCTCGTTGCAATATCTTCTTCGTCGTAGAGCTCCGTTTGCGCGTCGCCAGCCTCTGGGTTAATCTCACCAACGGGTAGGCCCATTGTGTCTGTACGCCATCCGCTCCTTCCTTTCCCGAGTATGTCTAGGCAATGGCGCTAGATGTTTGCCACATACGGGTAAATGATTAAACGCAGAAAGTAAATGCACAAAACATAATGGAAATATATTAAAGAACCAGTTTTTGTATTAATTCAACAGTCCATGTACATCAAGTGCTTATAACATCACATCTAGATATGACCATAATGATCCTACTTCGAATGAAAGGTATGCAATATATAATACCCGAAGGGGTGCAACCAACCGTCGCGTCCAACTGCCTTTCGGGAAGACTAACTGACTGTCGTAACCCATAATTACCGATGACAACATAACATAATACGACAACATAACATAATGATTATTCCCGACAACAAAGTTTATATATATATACGGCGGAACCCAACCCAAGAACCCAAAAGGCAAAAAAAAATTGCCCGAACCCACAAACCAGGTTCCCGTCCTCAAACCCGATCTTGAATCCAAACCGGTAACTTAGGTATCAACCCACTAGAGGCACCAACCGCACATTCTGTTTGTGAGACACTTTCCCACTAGAGGCACCAAACCCTCATTCAGTTAGAGGCACCAAACCCTCATTCAGTTAGAGGCGCCAACCCCTCATTTAGATTTCCACCTTTTAATGGATGATGGATGATCCTATTCTTCACAAATCTTGTTATAGTCTTCCACAATTCTCTTATGATCTCTTCCTTAAATCTGCTATATTCTCTTCAAAAATCTGTCATAATTTCTTACTTGAAATTTGTTGTTATGTAGCTAGGTCGGATTCCTTCCAGGGCCGACCTAGTTCACCTAAGTGCTAAGTGACCTTTGGCCTTAGCAATTTGGCATATGTTTAACTAGGCCTATTTGGGTGATTGTGTAATATATTATAATAGGAGAGGCCCTATATGGGCACACCTCATGTGTAACTTGTAAATTCAATAGGTCAATACCTATTAATATGTAACTTGTAAAATGTTATTGGTCAGGTCCTAACCGATGTAACTTGTGATATTGGTCTGACCCTATAATGTAACTTGTGAATTTGTAATTTGGTGCCAAAGCTGACCTAGGCATAAGGGTTCAGGGCACGTATATAAAAGCAAGGTGACTTGTAGTCACAAGTGCATTAAGTTGTAAGGAAAATTCATCTCTGCTTCTGCGAGTTCCTCCAGCAACGATTAGCATCTGCAAATCATCTCTAAGGCAGCAAATTAGATCTTCCAGTCAGCGAACTATTTCCAAGCTGGGCGAATATCTTGCTAGGTCAGCTGAAGTCATTCTAGGCTGCCTAACCAGCTATAGGCTACCGAATCTGCTGCAAGACATTGAATCCTTGAGTTGGCTGTGCGACATCTTCCAAGTGCAAGCTCAATCCATCAGCAAATCATATTTCGGGCATCATTATCGCACTGAGATCAAAATCAAGGTTCAGATAATTAGGGTTTCGGTGCTTATGTTTTGTGCCCTATCTAGGCAAGGATGAAATCTGTCTCTACCTTATTCTAATCAAATCTGAGATTCTTTGTTGCTGGGTTTTTCCTCCAAGAGAGAGGTTTTCCCAGGGTATCATCGTGTTATGTGTTTACTTTACCTTGCATTCTTATTTTCTGTTAATTACTACTAATCTGATTGCTAAAATTAACATGGTATCAGAGCCAAGTTCGTACTAACTGTGATCAGATTATCAGGTAGTCTTCATCCTCAATCTATCATTCCATTCTTCAGTCAGCATGGCATCATACATTAGAGCTGAAGATAGATTGGATGGTGCATCCAATTTCACTGCATGGAAATTCAGAATCATGCCAGCATTGAATGATCTCTCTGAGTTCATCTGCAAAGAGTCTTCCGAGCCCTCAGCTGAAGGAGAAAAGGAAGCTTGGAGAAAGAAAGACTTTCAAGCTCAAAGGATATTAGTGGATTCCATCAAGGATCATATCATGCCTCTCATCGCCAAGCTAAAGAAAGCAAAAGAAATGTTCAACACCTTGGAGAAGATGTATGAGATCAACAACACCAATCGCATCCTATTGTTGAAGCAGAAACTTCACCACATCAAGATGGCAAAAGGAGAATGTGTAGCTGCATACTTCAAGAGGATTTCTGATCTGAAGGATCAGTTCTCTTCCGTTGGGAAAGTTGTTGAAGATAGCGACCTATCCATGATGGCTCTCAATGGTCTTCCATCATCTTGGGAAGCATTCATTCAAGGAATCAACGCAAGGATTGAACTTCCACAGTTTGATCGCTTGAGGACAGATTGTTTACAAGAAGAGTCACGGTTAATTGCAAGAGGACTTGAGCGTGATCATTATGATGTGGAAAATCAAGTTCTTGCTTCGCATATGGAGAAAGGTAAAGGAAGAAAGTGGGGTAGAGACAGAGGTTCTAATTCTGCTCCTAAAGCAAAAAGAAAGGACTTATCTCACATCCAATGCTTTAAGTGTAAAAAGTTTGGTCATTTTGCTCGAGATTGCAAAATCGGGACTTCTCTTGCTTCCTCTGCAGAAGTTGTCATAGGAACTCCTCAAAAGGAACATAAGTAAAATGAAGACTTCCTTTTCTAAAAGGAAGAAAATGTCAGAAGGAGCTTTAGAGGAAGTTCATCAGCTTCAGAGGGAGCTTGTTGTTTTCAGATTCAGAGGGAGCTTGTTGTATTCAGCTTCAGAGGGAGCTTGTTTGTTGTTTCAGCTTCAAAGGAAGCCATATCCTTGGTTAAGGCAACCTTCCGGGAGAAGATTGAGGTGAAAGCCCTCGGTTAAGACAATCTTCCGGGAGAAGATTGAGGTGAAAGCCCTCAGTTAAAGCAATCTTCCGGGAGAAGGTTGAGGTGAAAGCCCTCGTTCCACCCTCTGCAAGTAGGCATGGTGGTATTGCATTCTTCTCTGGGAGAAGTCTGAGGTTAGAGCCCTCATTCCACCCTTTGCGAGTAGGCATGGTGGACCCACCCTCTGCGAGTAGGTATGGTGGGTATCATGGTGTACTTGTTCACCCTCTACGAGTAGGCATGGTGAGCCCACCCTCTGCGAGTAGGTATGGTTGGTATAATGGAAGATGTTCCATGATGAGTTTGTTCACCCTTTGGGAGTAGCTATGGTGTGTCTCATCCATGGGAGTAGCCATGGTAGTAGTCACTATGTGACTTCGTCATTTAGAAGGAATCCTCCCTAGCTAAGAGAGAGTGTTGTTATGTAGCTAGGTCGGATCCCTTCTAGGGTCAACCTAGTTCACCTAAGTGCTAAGTGGCCTTTGGCCTTAGCAATTTGGCATATGTTTAACTGGGCCTATTTGGGCGATTGTGTAATATATTATAATAGGGCATGCCCTATTTGGGCACATCTCATGTGTAACTTGTAAATTCAATAGGTCAGAACCTATTAAAATGTAACTTGTAAAGTGTTATTGGTCAAGTCCTAACCGATGTAACTTGTGATATTGGTCTGACCCTATAATGTAACTTGTGAATTTGTAATTTAGTGCCAAAGCTGACCTAGGCATAAGGGTTAAGGGCATGTATATAAAAGCAAGGTGACTTGTAGTCACAAGGGCACTAAGTTGTAAGGAAAATTCATCTATGATTGTGCGAGTTCCTCCAGCAGCAATTAGCATCTGCAAGTCATCTCTAAGGCAGCAAATTAGATCTTCCAGTCAGCGAACTGTTTCCAGGCTGGGGGAATATCTTGCTAGGTCAGCTGAAGTCATTCTAGGCTACCAAATCTGCTGCAGGACATTGAATCCTTGAGTTAGCTGTGTGACATCTTCCAAGTGCAAGCTCAATCCATCAGCAAATCATATTCTGGGTATCATTATCAGACTGAGATCAAAATCAAGGTTCAGATAAGTAGGGTTTCGGTGCTTATGTTTTGTGCCCTAGCTGGGCAAGGTTGTAATCTGTCTCTACCTTATTCTAATCAAATCTGAGATTCTTTGTTGCTGGGTTTTTCCTCCAAGAGAAAGGTTTTCCCAGGGTCTCATCGTGTTATGTGTTTACTTTACCTTGCATTCTTATTTTCTGTAATTACTGCTAATCTGATTGCTAAAATTAACAAAATCTGCCATGAATTCATACTCTTCTCTTTAAATCTGAAATAATGTCCTCACACTCTTCCTTCACTAAGTCTGCAATCTATCTCCTTAAACAAATCTGTCATACCTTCGCAAGTCTGCTTATACTTCTTCTTAAATCTCTGCTCATAGATCAGACAACTTGCTTCACAAATCTGTCACAGATCCTTTATTATAATTCTGAGATTATCTCTTTCCTTAATCAGCAATATGTTCTCTTATCATCGACAAAGGTGCAGATCAATTGTTTCTGGACAGCATGTATACACCACACACACACTTCAAACTCTATTTCTGATTTCTATATATACCTTTACATCTTAAAGATCATGCCTTTTTGGAATAGCCATTCCTTGAAGAGACGTGTCTTACTCTTCATTAATTGCTGCTTGTTAACATAGACAATTGTCTCTTTAAAATAATAACAAATGAAATCGCACCTTTTGGGGAGTAATTCCTTTAGCAAAAATATATATTTAAAACGCATCTCTTGGTTTTAAATCAGATCGCATCCTTTTGTTTGTCAAACATATCGTCACTTTTAAAGTTGCCCTTTTTACTTTTGTATTTTCTTCATTTTTGTCTTATCTTAATGTGTCTTTGGTAAAGTCCAGCTAACCGTTGACATATCTATGTTAATCGCTGTCTACTTTTTCTTTTCGTCATTTTCTGCTTTTGTCCTTCTCTGATTTTTGTCCTTTCTGCTTCATTTTTGTCTCTTTTTAATTTGTCTCATCTGCTGTACTTGGTCACTTTTAACATTCAACTTAGTGATAGCTGCTCAGGAATGTTAGCTTGTTGCTTATTGTCTGTGTGTCAAAGTTGATTATTAATAACCATAATCACAACCTTTATTAAAACTTCATGTAGATTGCTGTGTCTTAAAACTCCATTATTTATCTTACTGTCACTAATTGTTGTTTGTTATCTTTGATTTCCATGCTGTCTTTAGACAACAGCACTGCATTGTCTTCTCAGATTGATCAATGTCTACTCATATGATTGGTCTTCATTTTGACTGTTGTGTGATCTTCATGAAATTGCAGCATTCACTTCTCCAAGTTTCTATTTCATCTTCAACTAGAATGTAAAATATTTGGTCTGCACTTTATCTTTTCAAGATATAATCAAGTGTGTGAGCAACATATGATCTTCAAACATTTCAGACATCAAGCCTTGCACCAAAGCAACATGACATCAATGACAAACTTCTACCTACTCAACTGAGTTCCCTTGACATCAATGACAATATTTCCAACAGGAAGAATAAAGCGACATTTTAGGCGCTGAAAATAAGAATCATAAGGAGGAAACAAGGACCCACAGACCCAGTGACAAGAGTTAAATCCAGAGGCAGACTGCGCTAATCAGACCATGTAGCAGCTGCAGATCTGACCCTTAATTTAGTGACAACAGATTCATCATCAACATCTCAGATCTCAAGATTGTGTCTGGACAACTATTCCTGCCTATCTCATCATTTGGCGACTAGGTTTGAGGGTTTTAATGCCTCAAACCCTAGCCCAGGTCAGCAAACTACCATTGCTTTTGTTTGGGTGGAAGGATACAGACGTATACAATTCAGATCTGAGGAACAGTATACATCAGGGCCAATTTTCTGAATGTAATTACATCTTTTGATTTCTGTAGCTGCTGCTCTGTAAGTGGAAAAATCACTCATCTATTTCATGAAAGCGATTATGAATGAAAATTAGTGTTCGGTTGAAATCAATTAGTTGTATGTTATAATCCTTTTCTCACATCTGAAGTTGTTGACTACCTATTCTAGGGTTTCTGAATGCATTTGTAACTCTGGTAATCTATTTTTTTTTAAAGTTCACTTTATAACCCAACCCTAGCATATTACAAGAAGACTAAAGTTGATGGACTTTTTGTTTCTTGTTCTCAAGCTAGTCAATACACTCAACTATATGGATTGGATTAGATCAAAAATGGTGTTGATTTGTTCATAACAATTCAATGTCAATTGAAGTTTTTTGTTAACAATAAATTTATTGATGTAGTGGTTTTGGATATTGTGCCTATGTACGTATATGGAGTTGTGTTTAGCAGCCCCTACAAATATGACTGGATGTTTGTGAACTACCTAAAGGATGAAACCAGTACCACTTATGCAAAAGTGGACAGCGTCACATTGAATTCTTGTGAGGGCAAGAAAAAGCAGTCTAAGACCCTGAAACTTCAAGTAGCCAGAACATTAAGTGGAAACACCCAGACCATTCCTGCTGTGTGAAAGAAAAAGAATGTCAACATGGTTTCTTCAACAAGTTCAAGCAGTTTTGATCGTCAAACACCTTCTAACAGTTGGAGATAGAGGTTTTTTGGATCTTGATTAGAATAGAAAAGCGATGTGGCAGCTATGTTATCCATTGAAAGGGGCATCCCTCTTGTTGTTAAAATATATTCAGGATTATATATATTAATTATTTTGGATTTAATGTGCTAAAGTCTTAAACCTACTAATTTTGATAAAGAAGTATTTTCATGCATTTTTCCTAAATTTTAAATATAATTTATTATCTTTAAAACCTGGATATTAACATAAGCAAATCTACTGTCATTCTAAAATAACTTTGATATATTTATACTTTCCAATTTTATAGTTCAGATAGAAGTAGCATTACATTCATGATCATACATTTTGGCATTTCCCAAATTGTTCCTCTATTAGCTGGATTCAACTCCAAAGGACCGCATCTGATCACATGTATGCAATGTAAAATGAAATGATCGCAAAGGTTTAATCCTGAGTTATTTGCATCAAAATGCCTCATATCAATCACTGGATGCACGTTTCCACATAGATGTAATGATGAACTTTCAAAGATAAAGGTAGATTTTAAGTCACAGCCCGGCCAGCACACTAACTTGGCATATCAAATGTCCCTTGTAGGAATAAGAGAAATTTTTCAATTTATATATTGTTTCAAATTTGCACCTCTCTGGGTTTTGACCTCGAGACAAAACCCAGAAATAAAACTAATCTTGCTAATTCACCACCATCTTCATCAGCCATTCTACATCCCAAGTATCCTGATTCTTCTTAATCCTATACGCACTTTTCAGTCCATTTTACCTCCATTTTACCTTTCCATTTAACTTTCCTTAACTATAATCTTGGATCTTCCTAATATATAGAGGGTTTCTTTGCATAGCCAGAATTAAAGTTCGAGACTATGCCTTCTTTTTGTTGCCATTAATTACTGACGAGAATAAACTTAGATTCTCTTCTCTATAACAGTGATTAAATTTCTTAGGGTCTACCTCTTTATGCCTAACATATCTCATATCCACACTGAATATTTGTTTAAAAACTGCTACTCTAGTTTCTGGAGCCAAAAAAACATTTCTGCAACTGTTCACTCCCACTCTTCGGTTGCCACCATAAGGCAGCTTATGACTCTTCACACACATGTAGCAAGGTTGGAGTATAATGATCATGATTTATATCAGAATATAACTGTTATTTACAACTCTTAAGAAAGTGATTCAAAGATACCTACATACTGTATTAGTGCAAACAATGTTTAAATTCTCCTCACCAGCATACAGTAGCCTATAATTCTAAGAGACGATATGGAAAGGTTATACTGTAATGACTATGGAGATTATTACCCATCTTTACAAATCTTTAAAATGTTTTTAAAGATTGTTTGCATATGTCACTGCAGGTCACCATGTAAAGCACTGCTTCATCTAAACATTTAAGTAACAGAGAATTGACCATACTTTGGATGATTTCTTTATATGAAAAACCCTACAACAGAAAAAGAAAAGAAAATCCTAAGAAATACAAAAATCCTTACACTGAACTTAAAGCAATTCGCTTTTTTCTTGACAATAACGATAACAAATAGCTAAATGGAAGTCGGAGATACCAGAAAATTTGTAAAATGCGTGCTCTGTAACAGATACATTTGGTAAGCATACCTGAACCAAAATTTTGTATACACAAAAGGCTTGAGCGCTTCCCCTGATGCTCTTTCCGTTAATAGATGAAAGACTCTTGAGAAATAAAATGCTCGTGTTTATAAATTTGTCATTTCTGGTCTGTATGTTGTTGCTTTTTTAAACGGCTCGAAACCGAGTATTTTAAAAGGGCAAAAAATAGATAGGTATCTATTATACGAAACCAAGTAAGTTATAAGGATTTCTTAAAAGTATAAATACTAGTAATTGTATCTTGGTGTATAATGGATAGGTCGAAAATAAGATTATTGATCAAAATAATAAATATTAGAAATAGAAGAATATTTGTTAAAAAAAAATTGATAAAGTGATATATTGTAAATTATTTTTTTTAATAGGTTGAACAAGTTTAATAATTCATCATATAAAGATAATTCATTTATGACCAATAGAATGTCATTGAAATGAAGGATATGAAGATTCATATGTTAGAATTTGTAATATATATAAATCCGAAAAAGGATCAATGGTTAATGGTTTTTCAAACAAGTATGTAGAATATGTACAATATAATAACAAACAATATGGAATTGACCACATGGTTTACATTATCTTTGTTTGAATATAAGAATTTGAAATGTTCTTGGAACCTCTCAACCCAATACAAAATCAACATGTATAGACAAGATCCTAATTTTTTTTTGCATATCTTTCCCATTAGGTTTTGCTTCAATTGATTTTTGATCCTTGTAAGAGGATACATAATTGCATAGTTGATTTCTAACTATAAAGAAGAATAGTGGTCAAAACAATAATTGATAAAGTGATATAATGCAAAAAAAAAAAATTGATAAGTTTAACAAGTTTAATAATTTAACCTATAGAGATCATTCATTAATCACCAATATCAAGTCCTTGAAATCAAGGATAGGAAGATTCATATGTTAGAATTTGTAGTATGTACAATATGTATCTTATCAATTGTGTAAATGATCTAATTGTAAAAAAAAATATCAAATAAATTAAAGAAAATAAAATTTTAAAAAAATAGGAAACATCAATTGATTTGATCAATTAAAATAATTCATACCCAATTTCTTGGTTATTTTTTAATAGGTTGAACAAGTTTAATTATTCATCGTATAGAGATAATTCATTTATGACCAATAGAATGTCATTGAAGTGAAGGATATGAAGATTCATATGTTAGAATTTGTACTATATATAAATCTAAAAAGGATCAATGGTTAATGGTGTTTCGAACAAGTATGGAGAATATGTACAATATAATAACAAACAATATGGAATTGACCACATGGTTTACATTATCTGTGTTTGAATATAAGAATTTGAAATGTTCTTGGAACCTCTCAACCCAATACAAAATCAACATGTATAGACAAGATCCTAATTTTTTTTGCATATCTTCCCTATTAGGTTTTTCTTCAATTGATTTTTGATCCTTGTAAGAGGATACATAATTGCATAGTTGATTTCAAACTATAAAGAAGAACAGTGATCAAAATTTTGAAAAGTTTAACAAGTTTAACCTATAGAGATCATTCATTAATCACCAATAGCAAGTCCTTGAAATCAAGGATAGGAAGATTCATATGTTAGAATTTGTAGTATGTACAATATGTATCTTATCAATTGTGTAAATGATCTAATTGTAAAAAAATTAAATGAAATAAATTAAAGAAAATGAAATTTTAAAAAAATAGGAAACATCAATTTATTTGATCAATTAAAAATATTCATACCCAATTTCTTAGTTATGGTTGTAACATTTAAAGGGGCTAAAATAATCAATGTCGGATGAAATATCATCTATTGTAAATTTGTCATTTGTAGAGAAAAGTTTAGATGTGCACAAAAATGATCATTAAGAGGCAAGCTAATTTAAGACCTACCTAAACTATGAAATGCACTAATACACCTTTATTAATAGAACAAAATAATGTTTCCATGAAGAAAAAAAAATAAAACAATTAATTATACAAAATACCCAAAACAAGTAAAAATATATATTTATCATCCTACGGAATATCTGCTTATTTGTCATCATAAAATTTGCAACAAAAGGAGGACCAGCCGGGGGAGCATTGTTTTGATAGATATTTGCAATAGGAATGACTGGGGATGATTTAGCATGGCTATGACATAATTCTTTGTGATAATTTTTTGACCACAACTCTCATTTATTAAGAATCTCATAGACTTTTCCCAATATTTACCAGAAAATAAAGTAGTCTAAAACCTACCATCAATTTTTATTTTAGGAAATTTATTTTATTTTAATTAAAAAGGTGTAATCTATGCTTGCAGGAATTTTGGAGTAGAGGCCATATAAAATTTTATTTCCATCTAAACGTGCTTAAAAGATTAAATGCGTACCAAGAAATTTATTATGTGGTAGGGCAATGGAGTTTGATAATGATTTTGCATTATATCGCTTTATCAATTATTGTTTTGACCACTATTCTTCTTTATAATTAGAAATCAACTATGGTTTTCAAGCTCTGAGAGATGTGTACAATGAGAACAAGTCGAATGGTATCCTAGGATCAGAAGGGTTAGGATTCCATACAAACTTGACCTTTGCAAAAGCTTGTTTGAATAAGTCTTAGGTAAGTGCACCAAGATAGTGACCAAAAAAGTGGCCACTAGTAAAAAATGCCTAAAAGAGAGGAAACACGTGTGTTTTTTTGTTAAATTCAATAACCACGTACGCTTTAAGGCTTGGAAAATTTGAGCCAAAACACGTATGTGTTATGATTAGCAATCAAAACACGTACACATTTTACTTACATTAAGGTTGAAAAGGAGCGTGGCCTTAGATGCTAATTCCTTTGGCCTTTCCTTAGTTATTTTTTTCAGGATATATGCATTAAATATAACATTTAAGTTTGTAGGATTTTGCCAAGATCAAGGGCACAATGAAAAGCATAAAAAGAGACAATAGAATGACAAGAACAAACTGTATTCTCATCAATATGCAAATGATCAACTGGATTAACCAATACAATGAATATAGGCCTGCTTATATAGGCAAGGCCAAATGGATGTATGAGCACACAAATATGACATGTGGCTCAATGAGAAACAAGGTAAGGTAAGAAATACTAAGGGTAGGTAGGAGAAATAATATAATATTCCACAAGAGGTGGATGACCCACCGAATGTGGAGTGTAACAGCAAAATAAGACCACAAAAGGTGGAATTTCTCCTACAAGCTCTATCCCTATGTGCACACTTCCCTAAGTGTCTCAAATCCAAACTACGAAGAGATGCATTATCCTAAATTAACTTAAGTAAGTGTAATAATATCCAAAATGAATATTTATTTACACCAACAAAGTTATATTTTCTCTTTTTCTTTTATATTTCTTATACTTTAAGTTATATTTTCTCTTTGTCTTTTATATTTCTTATACTTTAAGTTATATTTTATGTATATATTGGCAAGATGTTTGATAGTCATTTCAAATCTCTAGGAGTCATAATGCAAATTATAGATTTTAGGACATCATATAATTTTTTAGATAGTCAAATTTTAGTAATCAGTGGGCTTCTACCATCATTCTCTTTCTATCTCTCTATCTCATGCTCTTTTTCTCCCCCAAGTTCTATACCTATCTATTTTCCTATCTATCTCCTTCTCCTCCCTCTCTACCTCTCTCTATCTCATCCTCTCATATCTCCCCAAGCTCTAGATCTTATAATTTCTCAGACAGACAAATTTAAGCAATCACTAAGCCCCTATTATCATTCTCTCTCTCTCTCTCTCTCTCTCTCTCTCTCTCTCTCTCTCTCTCTCTCTCTCTCTCTCTCTCTCTCTCTCTCTCTCTCTCCCTCAATCTATAGACCTATCTCTCTTCCTATCACTCTCATTCTCCCCTTCTCTCCTGCATCTCTCTATCTCACTCGCTCCTCTCCCCCAAGCTTTAAACCTATCTTTATCATCCTTCTTTCTATCTCCCATCTCTTCTCTACCTGCCTTACACACATTCTCTCCTCTCTATCTCACCTCTCTCTCCCCCTCCCCAGCTATCTCTCTCCTTCCCTCTCTCTAATTATCTATATCTCTTCTCTCCCTCTCCCTACATACATCCTCTCTCTCTCTCTCTCTCTCTCTCTCTCTCTCTCTCTCTCTCTCTCTCTCTCTCTCTCTCTCTCCATCACAAAATTCATCTCTACTTATCTCACTCTCACCCTTTCCCTCTTTACTAACCTCTATCTCCCCTCTCCTCTCCATATACCTCTCCTTCCCTCCCTCCCTACCTCTATTCATCTACATAAATCTTTATCTCTCCCTCTCTCTCTCTCTATCCTTCCATCTCTACTATTTTTCTTTATCTTGACTCTCTTTATCTCCCCTCTCCTTATCTCTACCTACCTCTCTTTTCATCTCTCTCTCTCTCTCTCTCTCTCTCTCTCTCTCTCTCTCTCTCTCTCTCTCTCTCTCTCTCTCTCTCTCTCTCTCTCCCTCCCTCTTTGTACTCTCTCTTTCTAACTACTTATCTCTATCTACCCTCCCTTTCTTTGAATACTTCTTCTTCCCTCCTTCACTCCAAATCTCCCCTCCACTTATGTCTATCTCACCTCTCTGTCTAGGTATTCAAATAAATAAATTACAGGGGGAGTGTAGGAGAGGTAGGCAAATATATAAGTAGAGAGAAAAGGAAAGAGAGAGAGATAGAGAAATAGGTGGGGAGGGAGATATATGTAGGTTGAGAAAGCAGTAATGAAGATAAAGAGTGGGGAGAAAGGTGAGACTCCTATAATTAGGAAGGGAAGGTTCAAGAGATAGAAGAAAAGATAGAAATAGAGGTATTATAGGAAGGGAGATATATAGAGAAAGAGAGAGGAAGAGGGGAGATAAAAATAAGTTGAGGGAAGGGAAATAGATAGAGAGAGGTGTTGGACATTTGGTGAAATTGATTATGTGTTACATTGATATTTTGTCATTGATGTCAACACTAGCTATTTGGATGCTTTACCGGCACCCTTATGGTCCTGGTAGGTTGAGTAGTGTTTGGTTAACTTGGATCCAACATGATCCAGTTGACTCCAGTATAATCTGGTGATGGAATTGACTTGTTCATAATGCTTATACTCATATTTGGTCAGTTGATTTTGGTCTAATGATTGGATGCTATCCTACTTGCTATGGAGATTGGTTTCTGGTTTAGGCGAGGGTTTCACCGACAGAGCTTTTGGTGGAGATCTTCAATGCATTGCATAATTGGTGTTGGTGCAGCTTCTGATGGAGTTTCAGGATGTTGTTAGTGATCATGTTTGAGATTTTACGTTTGGAGATCATTGTTGAAGCGTGTGGACCTATACTTGGTCCTGTTTGATCTAGGTTATGGACTAACATTGATGTAATGTGTGGATAGGACCTATTGTTGTATTTCTGGGATATCTTATGTGTGGATATTATTTGTTTTGGTCCTAGGCTGACTTGGTTTGTAATTATGTAATTAGGTTTATTGTCTGGTGGCCAACCTGATTGTTTATGGTCGAGGGTTTGTATAAATAAGATATAAGATCTCATTGTAGATCATCATGGTTATTGTATGAGGTCATGGTCAAGGAATGTAATATCATGCAGGCAAAGAAGTTGGTCGATCATTGGAGATCGAATTGGGTTAATAGAAGAGGATTTAGTCCTCTGGTATTGAGCTTAACTAGAACTATACTCAGGCATAGGAGATGCTATCCTTTGCAGTGCAACACTTCTCTAGATTGTAGTCTAGATTTGCATGTAGTCAATGAGACTCCTTTTGTGATGAGTAGTGTGATCTAGGTTGTTGGCCTTCCTGCAAGTGTAAGCCCCTTCATTGTAAATTCACATACTTACTGCAAAAGTATTATTTGACTGTGGGTAGGCTTCCCACCATGGTTTTTCCCTTTACCAGGTTTTCCACATACAAATCTTGGTGTTGTGTGGATGGATTTTATTCTGTGATTATTGTTTATGCTTAATTGGATTAACTGCTATTCTGGTATTATTGTTTTGGGTTTCGGTATTGTTGTTTTAAATTTCTAATGCTTCCGGTAATCTGTGACAATTTATTCACCCCCCTCTCAGTTGTCTTCCAGTTATCTAAATTGTCTAAAAATTAGTATCAGAGCATTGGTCCTCTTTGTAGAAAGCTTAACTACTTGAGGAAGATCCTATGGTGACTAATAGTTCAAGTCCATCTAGTTCTTTTGGAGCTATCTTTCGAAGGGATATATCGAGGCTTGAAGGAACAAATTATATAATATGGAAGATTCAGATAGAGACTCATTTGAGATGCCTTGGCAAGGAGACCTAAGAGATCACACAGAATGGTCACACCCTTTAATCTGGGATCTTGAAATCCTCCTCTAGCAAACCTGGACAAGGAGCTTGAGAATGATTGTAGAGCAAGAGAAGCCCTCTTGTGTGCACTTTTTGATCAACAAATAATGGGATTAATAGACAAATCATCTGGAAAGGCTATATGGGATAAGTTACAGACTCTTAATGAAGGTGACCCTATAGTGAATATTTCTAAACTTGATGGTTACTGGGTGAGATATGAAAACCTTAAGATGGAAGAAGATGAAAGGATTACTGCATTCATGTAAAGGTTAAATGTGATTGTTATGGGAATTCAATGTTGTGGTGGAACTTTGAGCGAAGATGAAAATATTTCTAAAGTCCTGAGAGCCCTACCACCGGTTTACAAAATGAAGGTTGCTACTATTAATGAGTTGAGAATAATGGATAATACATTTGTCAATAGAGATACTTTGGTTGTCAAACTATTTTCTTTTGAGCTTGAGGAATTTGGACCTTCTAGAGTTGTGAAGACTGAACCTGCTTTTCATGCATC
Source organism: Cryptomeria japonica (assembly GCF_030272615.1). NCBI lineage: Eukaryota > Viridiplantae > Streptophyta > Pinopsida > Cupressales > Cupressaceae > Cryptomeria > Cryptomeria japonica. The sequence goes on from NC_081409.1 coordinate 824,179,438, forward strand.
TACATCTACAACCGGTAAGCAAGATTGGAGTGATTTATATGAAAATGAACTAGAAGATATGAAGAGAGAAGATGATGAGTTTGAGTAACTTGAAGCACTATTTGCTAGAAGAGTACTGAAAGGACTAGTAGGAAGTAAGTATGAAGGAAAATAACCTTTTAAATGTTTTGCATGTAATAGGATCGATCATTTTGCATCTAGATGTCCTAAAAGGAATTCAAGATTTGAAGAAAGAGTCAAGAGATCATTTAAACCTAACCTTGGATATCAGAACAAGTATAGATTCAAGAAAAACAAAGACAAATCATGCTACATAGCAGATGAGGAAGGCATTACTAATTTAGATGATGAACCGATAGAAGATTCTACTAGTGGATCCAACAATGGGAAGGAATGGATATTCTTGGCTATCAAGGAAGATAATTTGGCACTGGAAGAGAATGTACCTGAGGAGAAGGCACTTGCCACTAAAATGAATGGGTAATTGACAGTGGTTATTCACATTATATGACTAGAGATAAAGGGAAGTTTCTGTCTTTGCAAGAATTTGTTGGTGGACTAGTTAGATTTGGAGATGACAAGGAATGTATGATCAAAGGAAAATGAATTATATCATTGGATGGTAAGAACAATACTGACAATTTTTATTATGTTGAAGGTTTGAAGCTTTATCTTTTGAGTATAGAGCAATTGGTACGTAAGGGATTTCAATTATAGTTCGAGGATGGAAAATGCAAAATCATTAATAGATTTGGCTTGGAGATTGCAACCGGTACACAAACAAAAGGTAACATATTTCATTTGAACGTCGGTGAGAAGACATGTTTGATTACACAAATTGATGAGAGTTGGTTATGGCATAAAAGGTTGTGTCATGTGAATTTTGATTGCATTGTAAAGATGAGTTCAACTAAGGCTGTTAGAGATATACCTAAGATTATGAAGCCCTATAATTTGGTATGTAAAGAATGTCAAATAGGTAAACAAGCCAGAACCTCTTTTAGGAGTATACAAGATAAATCAAATGATGTTTTTGATCTTATGCATACTGATTTGTGTGGCCCCGCTAGAGTTAAAAGTTTTCATGGTGATAGATATTTCATGCTAATCATTGATGATTATTCTAGAATGACGTGGGTTACTTTTTTGAGAGAAAAATCTAAAGCATTTGAAAAGTTTAAAATCTTTAAGGCTAAAGTGGAAACTGAGACAAGATTGAAGATTAAATGTTTGAGATCAGATCATGGTGGAGAATTCACATCATGTGACTTTAATAACTTTTGTGACAAGAATGGTATTAGAAGACAATTTTCTAGTCCCCAAGAACCTCAGCAGAATGGAGTTGTGGAAAGGAAAAACAAACCTATCTTGGATGTTGCTAGAACAATGATGATGGAAGCTAATCTACCTCATATCTATTGGAGAGAAGCAGTTAGTACAATGGTTTACACATTCAACCGAGTACATATCAAAGGAGAAACCGGTAAGACGCCATAGGAATTATGGTTTGGCAATACACCTACAATAAAGTATTTCAAAATTTTTGGTAGCAAATGTTATATCAGTAGAGATGATACTATTGAGAAATTTGATCCTAGAAGTGATGAATGCATATTTCTTGGTTATTCTAATGAAAGAAAAGCATATAGATGTTGTAACAAGAGATTGCAGAGAATAGTGGAGAGTGCTAATGTCAAAGTAGATGAGTTGAGAAAAAGTCAAATCAGAATTTATGAGAAGGAACCAATAGTGGAAATGATTATATCTAAACCGGTAGCACCTTTACCAGAATAGAGAGTTGAACCAGTTACTCCGACAATATCAGATAATTTTATAGTAACTGAAGAATAGAGAAGAAGAATAGAGAGTCAGAAGACTCCTAGGTATGTGAGATTGAATCATTCTAAAGATCAAATCATTGGGGATAAGAACAATGGAGTGATGACAAGAAAAAGACTGAAAATTAATGAGGTATGTTTAATTTCACAAGTTGAACGGGTATCAGTAATTGAGGCATGTAAAGATGAATTTTGGTTAAAAGCTTTGGAAGAATAATTAGATCAAATTGAGAAAAATAATACATGGATTTTGGTTCCCCAACCTAAAAATAAAAATGTTATTGGAACTAAATGGGTTTTTAGGAATAAATTAATGAGGATGGTAAAGTTATAAGGAATAAGGCTAGATTGGTTTGTAAAGGATATTCTTAGAAGGAAGGAATTGATTATGGAGAAACTTTTGCACTAGGAGCTAGGATTGAAGCTGTAAAATTATTTCTTGCCTATGCTGCTTATAAAAACTACAAGGTTTATCAGATGGATGTTAAATGTGCATTCTTGAATGGGGATCTTGATGAGGAAGTTTATATTGAGCAACTTGATGGTTTTTCACTATTAGATGATACTAATATGGTTTGCAGGTTAAGGAAATATTTATATGGATTGAAACAAGCACCTAGAGCTTGGTATGCAAGGTTGGATAAATATCTTTTGAAGCTTGGTTTTACTAAGGGCAGTGTTGACAGTAATTTATATTATAAAATCATTGATGATGATATACTGATTGTTGAAATATTTGTTGGTGACATTATTTTTGGAGGTGAAGATAAATGATGCATAGAATTTTCTAAGAATATGGAGAAATAATTTGAGATGTCTATGATTGGTGAGATGAAATTTTACTCGGAATGACAAAGGTATTTTTATCTATCAAACTAAATATTCTAAGGAATTGTTGAACAAATTTAGTATGAGAGATTCTAAACCGGTAAGTACACCTATGGTTACAAGTGAGAAATTGACAAGGAAAGATGTTTCTACACTGATAAATCTTACAAGATACAAATGTATAAATCCTACTAGGCCTGACATTATGAATGTTATTTGTATTGTTTGAACATTTTAGAGTGATCCTAGAGAAAATCATGAGATGTCAGTGAAAAGGATTTTTAGATACTTGCACGGTACATCAAAATATGGTTTGTGGTACCCTAAGGATGATAACTTTACTTTATGTGCATATACAAATGTTGATTGGGTTGGAGATGTTGATGACTGGAAAAGTACTTTCGGTGGAGCTTTATTTCTTGGAAAGAAGTTGGTTTCATGGATCAATAAGAAACAATCATGTACTTCTTTATCTACTGTTGAAGCTGAGTATGTTGTTGTTGCTACTAATTGTACACAAGTTTTATGGATGAAGCAAATGTTGAAGTATATAAAGGTGGATTGTGATGCACCAATAGTTATTCACTATGATAACTATGTTGCTATTGATATATCAAAGAATCCGGTATTTCATTCTAAGACAAAGCACATATCTATCAAGTATAACTTTTTGAAGGAGAAGGTGTAAGCAAATGAAGTTAAACTGGTTTATGTGAACACTAAAGAATAGATTGCAGATATTTTCACTAAACCTCTATCAAAGGAATCATTTGAGTACTTGAGAGATGGATTGGGGGTTTCTGCCCCTCCAACAGAGACATGATTAATGTGGTTTGACATCAGTCTAGTATACATTATCAGAGATACTATTCATCTCGACACTGATGTGGGATGCTACTACTCAGCGGGAGTAGTCAGCTTTGAGATTCAGAGGCTTATACTTTTGCTTTGATATTTCTATCAAATTTCTGGCATTGATGTGAAAGGGGGAGAGATAGTGATGTGAAAAAGAAATTAAAAACTTTATAAAGGGAGAGAGACATTGATATTCAAAGCTATATGTAGGAGATTGTTGGTTGTCTTCCACAGGGGGAGACTTGTTTGGCATTTATTGGTACTTAGATGTTTTTCACATCTAGTGTTGCCATCAATTCCAAAGGGGGAGATTGTTGGCCATTTGGTGGAATTGATTATGTGTTGCATTGATGCTTTGTAATTGATGTCAATACTAGCTGTCTGGATGCTTTACCGGCACCCTTCTGGTCCTAGTAGGTTGAGTAGTGTCTGGTTAACTTGGATCCGACATGATCAGGTTGACTTTGGTATAATCTGGTGATGAAATTAACTTGTTCATAATGCTTATATTCATATTTGGTCAGTTCATTTTGGTCTGGTGATTGGATGCTATCCTACTTGCTATGAAGATTGGTTTCTGGTTTCGGCGAGGGTTTCACTAGTAGAGCTTTTGGTGGAGATCTTTGATGCATTGCATAATTGGTGTTGGTGCAGCTTCCGATGGAGTTTTGGGGTACTGTTGGTGATCATGTTTGAGACTTGGCATTTGGAGATCATTGTTGAAGCGTGTGGACCTATACTTGGTCTCGGTTGATCTAGTTTATGGACCGACATTGATGTAACATGTGTATAGGACCTATTGTTATATTTATGGGATATCTTATGTGTGGATATTATTTGTTCTGGTCCTAGGCTGACAAGGTTTATAATTATGTAATTAGGTTTATTGTCTGGTGGCTGACCTGATTGTTTATGGTCGAGGGTTTGTATAAATAAGATGTAAGATCTCATTGTAGATCATCATGGTTATTGTATGAGGTAATGGTCAAGGAATTTAATGTGCAAATAATATAATATCATTCAGGCAGAGGATTTGGTCAATCATTGGAGATCAAATTGGGTTTATAGAAGAGGATTTAGTCCTCTGATATTGAGCTTAACCAGAATTGTACTCAGGCATAGGAGATGCTATCTTTTGCAGTTCAACACTTCTCTGGATCGTAGTCTGGATTTGTATGTAGTTAGTGAGACTCCTTTTGTGATGAGCAATGTGCTCTAGGCTATTGGCCTTCCTACAAGTGCAGGCCCCTTCATTGTAAATTCACATACTTACTACAGAAGTATTATCTAACTATGGGTAGGCTTCCCACCATGGTTTTTCCCTTTACTGGGTTTTCCACGTAAAAATCTTGGTGTTGTGTGGATGGCTTTTATTCTATGATTATTGTTTATGCTTAATTGGATTAACTGTTATTTTGTTATTATTATTTTGGGTTCTGGTATTTTTTTTTAAATTGCTAATGCTTCCAGTAATTTGTGACAACTGATTCACCCCCCCTCTTAGTTGTCTTCCGGTTATCTAAACTGTCTAACAAGAGGTGGAGAGGGAAGGAGAGATATAGAGAGAGTTCAGATAGATAGAAGTGGAGGAGAGTGTTGGAGCAAGAGAGGGAAGAAGAGGTGTTCAAAGAGAGGGAGGCTATATAGAGATAAGTAGTTAGAGAGAGAGAGTATGAAGAAGGAAGGAGAGAGGGAGGGAGAGAAAGGGAGGGAGAGGTATGGAGAGAGAGTGAGGTGAGATAAATAGTAGTATGGAGGGAAGGAGGTAGAGAGTCAGGGGAGATAAAAGTAGAGAGATGTGGAAAGAGAGGTAGATAGAGAAAAGAAGAGGGGAGGTAATGAGAGTAGGAGAGAAGATAGATGTATAGAGAGAGAGAAAGGAGATAAATAGGGAAAGGGAGAGAGGAGATAGAGAGTACAAATAGATGGATAAGTAGAGAGGTAGAGGGAAGGAGGGAGGGATGTAGGAATAGAGAGAGAGGGTGGGAGGGAGATTTATTTTGTGAAATAGAGATAGGTAGGGAAGGAGGGAGATGTATGTATAAATAGAGGGGGAGGGAAGATAGATATAAGTAGAGATAGAAGGGGAGAGAGAGGAAGGAAGGATATATATGTATAACAATAAAGGGAGAGAGAGAGAGAGAGAGAGAGAGAGAGAGAGAGAGAGAGAGATTTGTAATTACTAAAATTTGTCTATCTGAGAAATTATAAGATCTAGTGTTTGGGGAGAAAGGAGAGAGTGAGATGGAAAGAGGTAAAGATGGAGGAAAAGGAGAGAGATAAGGAAATAGATAGGTCTAGAGATTAGGGAGACAAAGAGAGTGAGATAGAGAGATAGAAAGAGAATGATGATAGGAGCCTATTGATTAATAAAATTTGACTAAGTCCAAAAAATTATAAGGTATCCTAAAATTTAGAATCTACATTATGACTCCTAGAGATCTTAAACTGCTCTCAAACATCTAGCCAATGTATACATAAAATATAACTTAAAGTATGTAAAAGACAAAGATAAAATATAACTTATACTTAAATGTTATATTTTATGTATATATCTTGATGAAAAAAACTAAGGGAAACCCAAATGAATTAGCATCTAAGGCCATATTTGTTTTCTAGCTTAATGTAAGAAAATGTGTATGTGTTTTGCTTGCTAACCATAACATGCATGTGCTATAACACGTGCATGCTTTTTTTTCACATAAAAGTGCGTACATGTTTTTTTTTTTATTAATTCATACGCATTCTTAATTAAAATAACATGTACATATTTTTGGGAGCTTCATTTCCCTCCTATTTATGTGTTTTCTTCTTCCAATCTAGTTTCTCAACTTCATTGTCATGAGGTTTACACATTATCGAGTGGATGTTTGTAAAATTACCACCATAATTTCACCCATCTTCATTGCTTCATTAAGCAATCATTCTTTCTTTAAGACTTACTCTTGTGTTTCAAATTTATCCTTGAGAAGATAATTGCTCACTTGTCCAAGACTTCATTTATTGTGTAAGAATCTTGGTTCTAGTCTATATATTAAGTAACTAGACCTTTCTAGAACATACCCTCTCCTACTTGAAGCCTATACAAATATTTGTAACTTGAAATAGTCAAGTATCCCTTTATCCCACTTGTCATCCCATATTACTTTCTCTCAATGACACAAATAGATAGAGAATAGATGATTCACTTCCCTTATTATTCACACTCTAAACTATTATTTCCTAGGACACAAAGACTTCATTCAATTGGGATTTTTTATTTCTAATGTCTTCATGGACAAAGGGTATTTTAATTTTAGAGATAAACAAAATCACTTATGGGTGAATGTGAGCAAGCTAGTCCTTCATCCATTCCACCTTCTTGGGGTGTAAGGGAGAAAATTAATAGTATTGGAAAGCTCTATTTTGTATTGGCTACCATATACTATTTTGATATATTCAACATTTGTCTTGTCAATCAACTTTGGAGAAACAACCCTAATTTTTACCCCAGTGGCTCCAGGAGAGAGAGAGAGAGAGAGAGAGAGAGAGAGCCTTATTTCCCTCCTAGTTTCTCAACTTTCTTGTCATTAGGTTTACTTGTTATCAAGTGGGTATTTGTAGAATTGCCACTATAATTTCACACATCTTTTGAGTTTTCTAACCATATCATTTTTTTAAGATTTTAACAACATTAAAATGTTTATTTTTAACTTCTTTTACTAGTATCTCCAAAGTTCTTAGTGACACATGTGTACCATTTTTAATAACTTTTTTAACTATCCAAATTTGAAACAAATTATATATTATTGTTCTATGCTTCATTCTTTACAGTTTTAATTTTTAAAATTATTTTTGTGCAAGTTACATGACATGCATGAATAGGTACCTGATTTCAGGATGCATTCATTTCAAAAAATCATTAAAAAAACAATACTAAACAAAAAATTACAAACAAATACACAACTTCTAGCACTCACTCTTAACTATCTTTCTACCAAAGGGTTTTTCAAAATAATAAATGTAACTATAAATTTTTTGACACACACACCAGTGACTATATTATGTTTTACTAAAAAAAACAAGAATAGTTTTGTGTGCGCAAAAGATTTGACTACCTTAATATTATCTATTTTTTAAAACCTTTATTAGTTTGGAAACTAGATTCAAAGTACTACAATTCTTGTTATTTTGGTATCTTCAAAATTTGAATGAAAGAGTCTCAAATTCCTCCTCCAAGTTCAAGTTTAGCAGATTTCAGAAAGAAAAAAAAAGTGACCACTTATACCCCCCTTTTTTATCACCATCTTGGTGCACTTAACCTTTATCCTATAATATAAAATATTATATTTAACATTAAGTATTTATTAATAAAATGATGTGTAAATTTTGTCAAAATTAAAGGTAAATGATACTATTTCACAAACTCATTATATGAGACACTTTTATATCTTAGTAGGACTCTTTATAATTTATAATTCCTAATATAAATTTTCTTAAGTGTTTGCAGTTGATTTGGATTAAGAAATCCAATATTATATCATATATAAATAAAATTATTGAGTCTTTTAGTCCTTACAAGATTTCCATTCTCTCCCCTTGGCTCCCTTGATTGGTCTTCCCATTGGTATTTCATTATGTTCACTTGGTGGTATTATTGTTGTGGGTTCAATGCTTCATGTGTCTAGTATTATGATTTTCTTTGAGATGGTGGTTAAAATTGTTGGATTACGCCTTGTTTTATCTCCACTAGAACCGATGTGGCTAGGGCTTATTCTCTATCTTTTTCATGCATAGAAAATAGTCAACTTAACTTCTAATATTCAATATGTTTCTTCTCCTATCACTACCAAGGGATTCTAGTTATTGGATAACACACTCACCTATTTTTTAAGTAATAGCATGATAGAAAAGGGATGATTGCCACAATTTGGTTAATAATTTAGGTTATACATTTTGTGGTTTCCTTTCAAGAACTTTTATTTATATTCCTTAAAAAATGCACTATTTTATGTTCTATATTTTTAATTTTATCTTTTCAATTAGTTTTAAGGTGTTTTTTTCCTTTGCTAACTTACATGTATTTAAGATTATCCTCTTATAAGGACAACACTGGTATTTTATCTTGATATTAGTTTCGACATCCACAATGATCACACATATTTAGTTATCATAGTGCATATGAATCACCTAGCAATAATTCTAGATTTTTTGATCGATTAATAACAGTCAAGGGGACTGTATCCTTTGTATTAAAATAGCAAAAAAGGAATAGTTTTTCTACTTATTTATCCACATTTTATTTCTACAATATATAAAACGTCTAAACCATCTATTAATAGTAGACCTAACTATACTATTAACAAACACCCATTGATTTAAAATGATGATCTATATATAGTTGTACATATCTTTTCTATCATCATGACCCACTATGATTACCCCCTATACATACAAATTGAGGCTATTTAGGGATTGTTGCATTTTGACCACCTATACTTACTATACCTCCTTGTTCATAGTTCCAACATGATCAACCCCACTGAGTTTAATAATCATTATAGAATTCATGTGCATGTCTAAAGTGTATTGTCTATCAATGTATTTTAAAATAATGTTGTCTTGAAAAAAAATTAATAGTATGAAAGAGTATATCATTGTCTAATATTCTATTTTCTAAGAGTTCACAATGAATAGTTTAAAGAGTATATCATTTTCTAATATTCTATTTGCTTGTGCACTTCTTGAAAGGAAACTTACTCTAATATGTACAATTTCTTAAAACCTCCTTCAGAGAAAAGGTTTAAGATATATCCCATTCACAAGAATGGGTAGTAGTTCACCATTTGGCCTAGATAGTTGAAATGAGTTGGCCTCTTTACAACTAGTAATGACATATGGGCCACTCTAAATGGAATCAAACTTGGAGTGTCGGCTTGGGTTATCTCTATCTACATCTCATTTTACGACTAAATTACCCTCCTTGTGGGTTCTTTTGGTGACCTTATTGTCAAATTCTTTCTTGACTTGCTTTGGTGTGACTCCAACATTAGCATATCTTTTCTTCATGTTTCTTCAAGATCTGCTAATTCAACCAATTTGACTATCATTGTATCACTCTTTATTAGCTCTAGTTGATTCTCCACTCCAAGAGAGGGCAACTCGAGTGATAAGGGGATTCTTTCCTCTCTTACATATACCAACTGTTGGCATAAGACACTACACGTATGTACAAATATTGTCATTGATGGAAACTAATGTCAGGTTTTCCATTTGAAAGTCATAATTCATTCATATCAAGAGATTGATTGAATATTTGTAAGTTCCAGTGAGAAGAAAAATGTATCTGGTAGAGTGTATAGTTTGGTGGTTAGTGGATAATTTGTGTTGCATATTTTGATTTGTGGATCTTGAAGAAGAATTGTGGTAATGTAATATGCCTTATTCCAGGTTTGTGGCCTTTGATGATAAGTTTTGGGTAAGTTGAAAGATCTAATAGACAACTTTTTGGCTAGAACACTGGTTATCAATAGTATCGTGTAAAGATTCATTGTGTGGATTGTGTGGAGTGATTTTGGCAATTGGTTGTGTGTTCAAGGATAGTGAGCCAATATTTGGAAAGCATGCAGACAATTTGTTTTGGTCTGCATGATGGTTTTGGATTGGATTAAGTCGACTTGGGTAACATGTTTGATTTGCGTGTTATGAGTTTTGGGTTGACATGAAATAAACCTAAATTGTTGATGGGGATATATAAGAATGATTGATTTAATCATTCTTAGTATCGTTGGTTATGTGTGATGTGTGTATGGGTGATTGTGCATAGTTTCATGTGCTTAGTTGAAGGATTTGTGCTCTGAAATACAATAGAATATCAAAATAGAGAAGTGTTGCGGAGTTGAGTAAGATACAATATTTTGTGCTTAAATTGGAACTGTTTTTAGCACATGTAGATGTTGTTTTTTAGTTCAAACATTCTAATTATTATACTTAATCATTTGTAAGGTAGTGAGTGTTCTAGGGTTATAACCCTTAATGTAATTTGAGCACTGGGCTCCAGGCAGTGTGCCTAAATGCATGTGCATTCTCCTTATGTAATACTTTTATACTTATAATAACAAAGTATATTAATATTATGGGTTTGAATCCCACCGTGTTTTTTTCCTTGATCAGGTTTCCACATAAAAATATTGGTGTTATGGTGTTGTTGATCTTTGCTTTGTGTTTTTGCACTTTACTTTTCATCATTTTCATTAAGTGGTTGAAAGAACAGGTCAATAAAGTTAAAAAATATAGAACACTGATCACCCCCCCTCTCAGTGTTCCTTGATTCCAACACCAACACAAAAGGTTAGTTTTCAATATCTCTCTTGGGTGTGATCCTATCAGCCCACAATGTCATCTTTAACTTGATGTGCCAAGATCTTTGATTGTTCTTAGTGGTCTTTTTAATTATCTTGATGAGATTTTTGTTGGACTCGGCCAAGTCATTGCCTTAATGATAATAGTTTGATAAGGTATTTAGGTAGGTACCCTACTTAACAACCCATAAACTAATTTGAGCCCCAATGAACACCCTAGCATTGTTTGAAATGATAGTGGAAGGAGTACAAAACCTTAGTACAATGTTATCAAGGAAATCAAGAATTTACATCTCAATGGCATCTCTTAATGCTTCTACCTTTTTCCATTGTGTGAAGTAGTTTGTGGCCACTAAGATCCACTTATGACTAGTACTTGATAGAGAATTGATAGGTCCAATGAAATCTAATCCCCATTGTGTAAATGAATAATCTTCTTGAATAGGATGAATAGGTAAGGAACTAATCTTTGTTTTCCTAAGAAGGAGGCACACTCATCACACTTCCTCACCCATTTATGTGGATGTCTGAATAGGATTAGATAATAATATCTAGTCCTAATTATATCAATTTCCGTGATCCTTGTAGAGAAATGGCCACCTAAGAAGCCATCATGAAATTCCTTCAATAATTCGCTAACCTGATCTTCTTTTATGCATCTTAGCAAAACACCATTAAGGTCTTTTCTAAAAATAATTCCATCCACCAAAATGTAGGGAATAAACTCTTGTCTAAAGCACTAGGTCTTGTCCTTGTTCTATCAAGACCTTCAAGATATTTACCCTCCCTAAAAAAGACAATCATCTCTTCTATCCAGTCGATTTGTCTATCATCATTGTCATTAGCTTGTTCCTCTTTCAACATAAGGGAAACCTCTAGTTGGGCTTCAAATGATAAAATAATTTTCTCATAAAGGCCCTCATCTCTTACAATTTTATTGATTTTTATATCTAGGTCATATTCCATGACATTTGTAATCCTTCTAGCTCTCTTTTCACTAATATCCTTGTTCTAAAGGAAGGTTTTCATACTTGCATGGTGAACTAATAGTTGGACCTTGTTGTTGGACATCATATGTCTAAATTTATTCAATGCTCCTGCCATAGTGAGGACTTGATTCTCTACATAACTATTATCGAGTTCATACTCCTTGAGCCCTTCACTTTAAAAGGAAATAGGTTGCTCTAAATTTTGATCATTTAGCTACGTTAGGATAACTGAGATACTTGAATATCCTTGAAATGTGCAAAGGATGAAATCCTTATCATAATTAGGATTGACCAGGGTAGGGGCTTGTGAAAGTTCCTTTTTAATATGTTCAAAGCTATCCTTTCCTTCCTTGGTCTATTTGAAAATTAACTCTTTTCTTAATATGATTGTGAGAGGCTTGGCCATTACTACAAGGTTAGTAATGAACCTTGTCACAAAATTAATTCTACTAAGGAAACTCTATAATCCCCTTTTGTGGCTATGGAGTGGGAGAGACGAGATTGATTCCACTTGTTCTATATCTACAATCAAGCTACATTTTGATACAGTGTGTCCTAATAAGTTGCCTTGATTAGCTGAAAATACACATTTTCTATGAGCTAACACCCTATTTTCTACACTTTTCAAACACTTGTCTAAGATGATTGAAGTGATTAGCTACATGCTTCAAATACACTATTATATCATCAAGATATATTATCAAAAAAGTGTCTAATAAACCCTTGAAAGGCATTTCCATTTATGTTTGGAATGTGGCACTTGCACTAGTTAATCCAAATGACATTTTATAATAGGCATAAGTGCATCATTTAGTAGTAAATGTAGGTTTATGTTGGTCTAATTCTTAGACTAAAATCTGATTGCATCCTAAATACCCATCCAAGAATGAGAATCTCTTTGAGCCACTAACCTTTGATAAAATTTGTTCCATGGATGGTAAGAGATAATGGTCTTGTAGGGAGGCCCTAATAAGATCCCTAAAGTCTACACATAACCTGATTTAATCATTCTTATTTCTTATAGGAACAAGATTGGCTACCCATCAGGAGTACTTAATAAGAAATATTATATTAGTCTCTATGATTGTATCTTAGTTCTTTCCTCATTAAGGGCTATATCTTGGGGTTAACATGGCTTTTCTTCTGCCTTACTAATTTTGCATTTGGATCTAATTATATGTTATGTTGGACCACACTAGGATCAAATCCTTTTAGATATTCATAAGTTAAAGCAACTACATCAAGACAATCTTGACAAAGAGTGACAAGGGTCTCTTGTTCAATCTTGGAGCATACCATTCCCAAATTGAGTGTTCTTCCATCAATAATGTTTGATTAGCTTGTAATATCCTTTGTTTGTAGCTAGGTTCAAATTCTTCCTCTTTACTTGATCATATTGATTGAATATGCCCTCCAAGGTGACTAAACCTTTAGGCAACTTCTTTAACTTGAGCTACATAATTTGTCCCTTATATTGGTCTTACAACATAATGTAATGTCCCTACTAGTTAGAGATCACTGTCCTGCAAGACAGATTGTTAGAAATAAAACAAATATACATATATATAACTAATCTAATTTGCAATTAAACTTAAACTACTTAATTAACACTAATCTCAATTCTTATTTAATAAAAAGGATACGAATGCAGTACTGGGACATGTCCTTAGGTGGTTGTGAAGCTCGCCTTCTTGGAACCCATCTTGGTTCCAAGCCATCCAGGAAATCAAAGGTTAATTCGATTCATGTCTTAGATGTAATTTCTTACACCCAAGTCATCTAGGAAATCGAAGGTTAATTCGATTCCTGTCTTGGGTGTAATTTCTTACACCCAAGCCATCTAAGGAATGACCATATGTCAATTCCTTGCCTTGGATGATGCATCTCATCATCCAAGTCTACCAGAGGGGACCGACCAAATCCATCTCTTCTTGGATGAACTTAGTCAACCAAGCCATATATATGCATATAGACATTCAATATATACTGCCTACTAGGGATTGTCATAATCCCTCCATTAGGCTAAGGGAGTTTCCTCTCTATAGCCTCCATCATATAATCACATTTATATTACATTTTCATAATTGATTACTACTTTCCATTTATATTTACATCTTCCTAACTTGACATGTATTCCATAACATATATTTCAGAAAATGTCCATTATAAAATATTCACATTTATTAATTTATATTCCTACTATTCATTGATATGTATTTCTTAACATACGTCTATACATATCCATTAATATCTAAAAATCATTCATTAACATCTACATTAGACTGTTCATTACTATATTCATTAATATATGTATTAAAGTATTCATTACTATATCCATTAATATATGTATTTAAATATTCAGTATTCATTAATATATGTAATATCATTTTCATTATATATATTTATTAACATATATAATAACATATTCTTACAAACTTACCTGTAACCTGTTGTCGAAGCTCAGCTATTGACCTTCCTTCCACGTAGCAGCCTTTCTATCCTCTGCGGTACCCCTTGATCCTGTGGTAGTATGGGTTTATATACCCGTGGAGAGGGATAGATGTGACCCTCCACGAGGCCCCTTCCATGGGAAGGGATGTGACGGGTCGCAACCTAGGCTGCGGCTACCGTCACACCACTTCCTTTCCGCGGGAAAGGGTGTGACGGTAGTCGCAGCCTATGCTGTGGCTTGTGTCCCACCACTTCCCGTGAGGGGGGAGGGGGGTCCATGTGACCTTCCCTTAATTAAATATATCAACGTATTTTAATATATTTAATATATCATTGCCTATGTAATATATTTAAATATATCTACGTAATTTTCCCAACTTTAAAATATAATAATTTATTCTTTGTAAATATTATTTAATGTTTTAATTCCATCATTTTGATAATTGTCTTGCATCATTTTAACTCCTTAATATATTAATATATTAATATATTATATTATTTTAATAATGGTCTTTTAATTTATTACATCATTATAAGGCTTACATCAGGTAGTGAGGTAGGGTTATCATAGTCCCCCTATCTCAAATTTTCTTGTCCTCAAGCATTTTCAGATCTTCCTCTTTTTCCCAAGTAGCATCCTCATTTGGAAGATTCCTCCATTTTATCAGGTATTTGGTAATGGTCTGGTTTCTGAGCTTTTTTTTCCTCGTATCTAGAATGGTCTTCGGGTACAACGTGAGTTTCCCTTTGTCATCTAGGGGGGGTAGTTCACTGCATGGAACCAAGTGTTGTCTGAGAACCTTCTTAAGTCGGGAGACATAGAACACATTATGTATTTTACTACTTTTGGGAAGTTTGATCTCATAAGCTACTTCTCCCATCCTTCAAATTACCTTGTAGGGTCCATAGAACCATGGTTTCAATTTTTCAGTTCCATTCTTCTTGAGGGAAGATTGCTTATATGGTTGTAGTCTTAGAAACACTAGATCTCCTGTCTCGAATGTCCATTCTGTTAGGATTCCCACAGATACTGAGAGAGGGGGTGAATCAGTACCTGACCAATTATAAGATTTTCTTAACTTAAAACATGTAGAGCATATTAATACTATGTACCGGTAAGTAGAAAGTAATGCAACAAATAGAGATAAAAACAACCAAATGAAAAACACACCATAACGCAAGGATTTAATGAGGAAACCCGGTGTGGGAAAAACCTCGGTGGGATTTGTGACCCACAATATTCACTTACTAGCCAATAAGAGAATATTACTGCTACAAGAGGGGCCTGCACATGTAGGAAGGCCAACTGCCTAGAGCTCACTGCACAAATATAAAATAGGAAGTCTCACTGACTTACAAAATAGATTATATAAATCCAGTGTCTTGTACTACTTCAAAATAACATCTATAATGCTAGATCCAGTACCGGTTTCTGCTCTGCTTCTTACATAAACCCTTAACCTATAATTCGCATAATAGGTCTGCCTTATTTCGCCTAATTACAATCTTCCTACTTCATTTCAAATGTTCTACAATGATCTCTCTTATATAAGAGTCATTTTACAACTTGCCAAGTCGGCTTACAAAGATTTTACAATAATAAACAAAATATATTAATAATAAAAATCATGTCGGCCTCTGTGCCGGTATGCTTCCTTTTATTGCCGGTGCCGGTGATGTGAGTGCCAGTGTAGAGTCTGATCTTGCTAGTACCGGTGATGTGCCTTGCCGGTGTCATAGGATTGTAAGGCTGCCATCAATGACAAAACCTTCAATCACCTATAATGTCTCATTGGAGTGTGCATATGCCAACAATCTCCCCCTTTGGCATTGATGGCAACACTCATGAGAAAATTCCAAAACTTGTAATCCAAAAATTGTGTACCAAAAATATGTGAGCTCCCCCTGAGCAGATAAGTCTTTTTCTAATTATTTTCTCATACTACTACTCCCCCTTTGGTATCAATGACAAAGGTTGTCAAGGTGTCAATAGAGTTGTAGTTTTCTGCCTCAACCTTGTAACTGGGTGGTTACAATTTGAAAGAGATCCGCCAATACCAAATTTATGCTTTCCATAAATTTCTTATTGTCTTTTATTGCTGCCTCTATTCTTTGAATTGTACCGGTGAGGTGCTGCATATGCTCTGCCAGTGTTTTCTGTCCTTGTACTAATGCCTCAGATATTTCCTTTCTCAAGGATGCTAGATGGTCCAGTTTGGGACTTAGTCTTAGTCTCAGATTCTTAGCCTTGTTTATTATTCTCTCCTTTTCTTTTTCTAGCTTCAATAACTCTTCCTCAAAACCTGTTATCTTTTGCTCAAAAACTGATAATGTATCAGGTGAATTAACAAAATTGTCAGCAAGTTTATTAATTTCTTCTTGTGCCTTGCTCATTTTCTTATCTATGTCCACTGTCAAAAAGTTTGTCTTGCAAGTATCTTTGTACAGAGTTTTACATTCCTTCAATATGTTACCTAGTTCTAGTAGAAGTGTGTCAAATTCCCTAGTACACTTCTTTATTTAATCCTCAAGGAATTTCTATTTTTTAGTTTCCAACCTGTCTTTGAATGCTTGTTCCTTTATTTGCTCAACTGTCACCGTGTTGTCAATAATATACTTCAACAAAGTGTCAAGTTGACTTAAAGAATCTTTATTATTTATGTTGCATTTAGGAGCTATCATCCTCAAAATTGGGATTGTGTCATCTATAGCTTTATAAGCTTGTGAACTATAATTAGTTATTTTCTTCAAAGAATCTAAAAGAACTTCAGTTACATTGGTTAATTTGTAATTTGCTGAGGATGAACCAACATTTTGAATTCTGTTGGTGGAGGAAGTAACCATGCTTGTAGTGACCTCTAGTGGGTCAGTCTGTGTTTCCATTTCCTTAAGCAAGGGTTTTTGTTTCTCTCCTGTTGCCGGTGGCACTATTTCCACATGAACCTATTCCTGTTCCAAAGCCTGTTGCTCTGTTTGTCTCTCTGTCTGTTTCCTATGCTATCATCTTCAACTTTTCAGGTTTATCAATGTTGTCAGTTGTCAGTGGCTCACTAGCCATGTTAGTCTTATCGGTTGTGTCTTTATCTACCACAATGTTGACCTTGTGAGTATCAACATCGACTGTGTATAGTATCTCTGAATTAGGATTAGTATCCTCTTGTGATACATCCATACTGCCATCTGCTGGTTGGTCTTCTGTTGTTGTTACTAGTGTAGTAATCAGAGGCGGTGGGGATAAGTTATCTTTTATTTTGATACTAGGAGGTCCACCAACCTTTCCTTTACCCTTATCTTTGTCCTTTTGATAGACTTTGATAGGCTTGGGGTACCTGTACTCTTCTTGCTTTTCCTTTTCCACAAGGAATATATCCCATCCATTTTCTATTTCTTATGTTACCTCTTTTACTCTTCATACCATTAGTGCAATATGCCGGTGTGCAGTAGAGAATACTAACCGGTTGGCTTTTGCAATTAGATTATCTATTTCTTTTGGAGAGTTGACTGGGTAGACAACAAGTAATTTTTCAATTTTGATTTTCTTGTCAAGTTCTACAACAGATTGTCTTCTTGTTTCTAGTCTCTTGAATAATTTATTTGGTAGTTCATCTACAACTTCCATCAAAAACTTCTTATAGATATCCAGGTGTAAAATAACACTATTTTCAACTTGCTCTTTCTCATCTGCTGGTAGTGTATCATATAATTTTTCTATGTTTTTGAGTTTTCCTTCTTCTGTGATTTCATCCAATAGTCTATCAATCGGAGAAATATTCTGTTGAGTCCTTTTCTTCTTAGGTGTTAGCTTTTTCTTTGGAGTTGTCTTCTTTACCTGAGACCTCATTGCCTATTGTTTTTGTTTAGTTCTTCTAGGTGAGGGTGTGAATACTGGTGAAGGTTGTCTTTTCCTTAAAACTCTTTTGAATTTAGCTGGCATGTCACTCTCTAAAGAAGTTGCTACCAGTGAAAGGTGAGTTTTTGGTTGTTGAGCCTGTAACTCATCTTCAATGATATTGGTTTGTTTCAGTACATCTTCTTTTATAGCCTTAACCTGCCTTGAACCTCTCCTCACTATTGCTTCTACTTTCTTTACTCTCTTCTTAGATTGAATTTGGCTTTCAATGGTCTCAGCACTACCAAATATTTCTTCCTTAGGTTCATTTGGTGCTTCCAAAAGTGCTTTAGCATATGTTTCAATGATGTGGTCATCAGTCTCATAACCCATCTCAGTAACCCAAATTGTTCTTGGGATAACTGCTTCCATCCAGATCTCATCCTTTTTTATCACAAAACATATATCATCTTTGTATTTGTTTACAATTTTCTGTGACAGTCTGTTTCTTTTGTTCATTCTGGCCTTTAGTGCTTGAAAATACTCATCAATATTCTTTTCCTTGTTTTCACCCATGTTGTTGAATAAGTCTGATAACTGTTTTCCTACTGGTATGTCAAATCTAAGGTTCTTAATACCTATATCGGGCACCTATTTGGTTATATGTAGCATTATTCATACAAGTAAGTTACCAAATCTAAATGTTCCTTTCTTATCCTTCTTGATCTTCCCTAAATTGTCAATTAATTCATCCTTTAGCCATTCACATACATCAATTTTTACATTATCCTTAACCATATCATGTGCACTTTTTATGCATAAAATGGAAACTGAGTTAAGTCGGTTTGCATGTGTTGCTTTGTAACCTAAAATCATGCTAACAAATCTCACATTTATATCAGTCACATCATTAACCCTTAGAGACCTTGTGTCGGATGTTGCACCAGTTAGGTTTATTACCAGGTCATTTGAGACCTTCTTTGTCTTGTCTGGTCTGTTACCGGTGGAAGGTAACCCTGTTACAACTTTCACAGCTTCCTTGGTAATTTTATGAATTGAATCTAGCCAAAAGAATTCTCCATGTACCCTGCTCAATACTATCTGATGCTCTGCAAAGTGGACAAGGTTAGTCTGAGATAAATAACACACACACAAGAAACCGTTAGTGTTAATCAATCAAAAACTAATCTAAATAGGCATATCAAAAGAGATACTAAAAACATGAAAGCATATTTAACTAAAGAAGCAAATATGATGAGGCATCTCCAAATACCTCATAACATGCTCTTAGCTTCTTCTCATTTGTTCCTCTCCTCTCCAAGTTCCAAAATAGTGTAGCTCTCAGCAACTTTTTGCACTATGGATGCTTATGGAGGATTGAGATTTGAGTATTTTGCTTCAAATGGGAAATGAAAAACTAAAATACTAGATGCTATTAAAATGATTGATTTTAACTAAAATAACAAAGCTATTAGTTTTCTATGCTAAATGCTCTCTAAAATGCCTATAGGTTAAATGCATACAAGTTTTCAGGATTTGGATTATGAATAAATGGGCTCTATTTATAGGAAAAATGGAGCAATGGATGGTTGAGATTGAGTAATCTCAACAAGGGTCAGGATTGAATGATTTCAAATCCATGTGAGGGCTTTCAACCCAATCCTAGGATGACAAGTGTCAATGTGAGATAGGTTGAGAGGAGAGGGAATAAGCATTAAATGTTTGACATGACTTTGGGAGTTAAAGTCAAGGTTGATTGAATGAATAAACTCTTTATTCAAAGAATAAAGCTTTTATCCAATGGATAAATTCTTGTGTAAAGGCAAGAGGGATAAATATGGTCAAAGCAATAAATGCTTAGGGGGACAAGTTTGAAATAACCATAAATGGTTATGTAAGAGCCATTAATGGTCATGTAAGAGCCATTAGTGGTCTTTGAAGACTTTAGAGGTTAAGTTGTTTGAACACAAAGCATTAAATGCTTTTCAAAGACTTTTGAAGTCTTTGAGAAGTGACTCCATTTTGCTTAGGAATGTGACAATAATTAGGGGATGGATTAGGCTAATTAGGAAGGGGTTAGAAGAATCTAGAAGGGGATTAGATTTTGCAATTGGATTTGGTGGATGAGGGAAAATAGGATTTTAATTTAAAATAAAATTAGTTTATTTCAATAAATGTGTGCAAGTTGCATTTGTAGGAAAATGCAAGTGGGGGGGTTTTAAAATGATTTAAATAAATGTTAATTTATTTAAAAGAGGAAAAGGGGGATTTAATTAAATAAATAGATTTTATTCATTTAATTGATTGTGAATTTGGTATAGTGAATTAATTAAAATAAATTGAATAATTTATTTAATTAATAGGAGAATGTTTGAAGATGAATTAATTAAATATTAATTTAATTAACTGATGGCTAGTGGATTTTTAATTAAATAAATAACAAATATTCATTTAATTAAACTAGATAGATTTATGTGACTACACTATCCTTATTACTTCCTTGGGGAATTCCGAAATGCAGAGGATTTCTGTGAATCCTAGGGTTTCAACAATCTTGTGTTCAGGTTTTACATTTCCGGAGTCATCACATATGACATATTTGTACATGTTCTTGACTTCTTCATCTCCTAATTCTTCTATATGGCAATGGATATAAATTCTAGGGTCTTCTGCATAAACAACTCCTTTGGGAATTTGGGAAAAAGCACCTACATTGTCATCCTTTTTAGCTGTCTCGGGAACTAACTAAAATACGAGCCTAGGGAATTTGATTACCTCGACCACAGTAGGGTTTGCTATGAATTCAGGTACAGAAGAGGATTCCATGATTATAAATACCTTTTTCTGCCTTTGGAAGGATTGATCTTTGAAATGCTTTGCCTCTTTGCTCAAAATGCCTTAGCTCTAGAAATTTTGCGCTCTTCGAATGTTTGAATGCTTGGTGAAGTGAAATGGAGCCAAAAAACATTAATTTATAATTTAATTCTACCAACTACCACATTTAATGCTTGTCGGTTAAGTAATCACTTAACATAACTGCCGGTATAGAAGTAATTTCAACTTCTTACCATCAACCGAGGGAATAATAGCACATGTCTCATTGATTGCCTAACCCTCAAAGAAATTTCTTCAATTTGATGAAGAGACTTCTGCCGGTGGAGTGCTACTCTGTCCAGCCGGTGGAGTGTTGCTTGGTTCTACCGGTGGAGGAGTATTCCTATCCACATTTAGTTCTGATTTCCCGATCCATTATTTTGAAAATTCTTGCTTAACCTCTTCAACTTTTTCTTTACCTTTCAAACTAGGACCTTTGTTGTCTGCCGGTGAGGACTTGCTTCTACAAAATTTAGCAATATGCCCAATTTTGTTACATGCATAACAAGTCACATTATTTCTCTGAATAGCCTTTCCATAACCTATGCTGGTTTGTGTTCTGCATTGATTATATAAGTGTCCAAATCTTCCACAAACATAACATCTCACATTCATTCTGCAATTCTCAGAATTATGACCAACTTTGTTGCATTTTGAACATTGACTGGTGGGTGCATTGGTATTCTGATAGTTTCTAGATCTACATTCATTTTCTCTATGACCATACTTATTACAATTAAAGCATTTGCCATTGAATTTATAAGCAGTAGGTTGTCTTACCAGTTTGCTATGATCCTATGTGTTTGCAGTACCGGAGCTTTCACCAACTTCAAAGCCAATTCCAGAAGTGTCACCTTTAGGTTTTTTATTCTTCAGCAAGTTACCAAGTTCCTCCGAGCTTTTCTTGAATTTTTCTTTATGTTGATTTGCAGTATCTAGTTCTCTTTCTAAGACTTCTTTTTGCCTCATCAGTTCATTTGAGTCATTCTGAGTGTGCATCAGACCCATCTTCAACAAATCATTTGTAGAGCTAAGTCTTGTGTTCTCATTTGCAGCATCACTTAGTCTTCTGGTCAAATCTTCTTCATTCTTCTTTCTATCTTCAATTTCTTTACAAAATCTCATAGTCATATCCTGCATCTCATTCTTTGTTGTCATGTTCTCTTGCTTTAGCTTGTTTATCATATCATTAAGAGTTTCTTTTTCATCATTCTCATTTTGCATCTTTTCACAAAGTTCTCTTCTCTTGTTTCTTGAAATAGTAAGATTCTCTTGAAGTGCTTGAATAATATCCTAAGCAGCCTTTAGATCATCTTCAAGTTTGATATTTTTCAATTTTTTTGCATCATAGTCTGAAAGAGCTCCTTCAAGTTGCTTCATCAGATTTTCCATCTCTACCGGTGTCAAGATCTTCCTCAAGCTGTTAGGCTTCTGAAAATAGAGGACCAAGCTCTGATACCAATTGTTAGGATTCCCACAGATACGGAGAGGGGGGGGGTGAATCGGTATTTGACTGGTTATAAGATTTTCTTAAATTGAAACATGTAGAGCATATGAATAATGTGTACTGGTAAGCAGAAAATAATGCAATAAATAGAGATAAAAACAACCACATGAAAAACACACCATAACACAAGGGTTTAACGAGGAAACCCGGTGTGGGAAAAACCTCGGTGGGATTTGTGACCCACAATATTCACTTACTGGCCAATAAGAGAATATTACTGCTACAAGAGGGGCTTGCACATGCAGGAAGGTCAACTGCCTAGAGCTCACTGCTCAAATATAAAATAGGAAGTCTCACTAACTTACAAAATGGATTATATAAATCCAGCGTCTTGTACTACTTCAAAATAACATCTATAATGCCAAATCCAGTACCAGTTTCTTCTCCGCTCCTTACATAAACCCTTAACCTATAATTTGCATAATAGGTCTGCCTTATTTCGCCTAATTACAATCTTCTTACTTCATTTTAAATGTTCTACAATGATCTCTCTTATATAAGAGTCATTTTACAACTTGCCAAGTCGGCTTACAAAGATTTTACAATAATAAACAAAATATATTAATAACAAAAATCCCGTCGGCCTCTGTGCCGGTATGCTTCCTTTTATTGCCAGTTCCAGTGATGTGAGTACCGATGTAGAGTCTGATCTTGCTAGTGCCGGTGATGTGCCTTGCCGGTGTCATAGGATTGTAAGGTTGCCATCAATGACAAAACCTTCAATCACCTACAATGTCTCATTGGAGTGTGCATATGCCAACACATTCTGTACGCTTCCTATCTGCATAGATCTTTTGCTAATTTTGGGCTTGTTGTAAATTCTCTTTCAAGGTATTCATGATGTCCCTACTCTGTTGAACAAATTCTTGTGCTTTTGTTACCTTGCTTTCTTGGGCTATTAGTTCCCCAAAGCTTGTGGCCTCATAGTTGTACAAGGCTTGGAAAGGACTCATCCCTATTGACATGTGGTGTGTCATGTTATAACAATGTTCTCCTAAGTGTAACCACCTAACCCAAGCAGTTTGTTGTCTTGTAACATAATTCCTTAGGTAGCCCTCTATCCATTTGTTCACTATTTCAATTTTCCCATTGGTTTGAGGATGGTAACTGGTACTAGGGGTCAAGACTGTCCCTGCCATTCTGAAGAGTTCCTGCCAAAATTGGCTAATAAACTTGCTATCTCTGTCACTGACAATATTCAGAGGGAGCCCGTGGAGTCTGAAAATGTCCCTGAAGAATAGATCTTCTATTTGGTAGGCTTTGTATTATGTGGAGACTGCAAGGAAATGAGCATACTTCGTGAGTCTGTCTACCACTACAAAAATTCTATCCTTCCCTTGTGTCCTTGGCAATCCAGTTATGAAATTCATAGAAATAATAGATCTGCTTACAATGGGTAGTGAGGTAGGGTTATCACACATAGACTAATTTTTAACAGAAAATTCTACTTCATTTTGCAATAAATTGACAATTTGTTGATCTGAATCAAATACTTGCCAATGTCTAGGATGTCAAGCCTCACAACAAGCCTAATATGTTATTCCTTTGTAATTGTAATGCATTTTGGAATGTCATATTGTGCACCAACTATTGTAAGTCTATCATCATGTTTGTTCTTGTTTCTAGGAATATTTTGAATATTCAAGGCCTCAAATCCTTCAATCAAATCCCAAGCTCTATGTTTATATGACTTGAGCAGGTTGTCATTTGTTATGCTTTGAGCTCTAATATCATTAACAACCAACTCACTACTCCAAAGGCCATTGAATTGAGTAGGTTATTCTTTCACTAACTCATTTGATTGCAAAATCCGATGAAAATTTATTATGAAAGTCCAATAATTAATTGTATCGTCAGGTACCTATGTATTTAATGTGATTTTAAAAAAAAATTATGCTCGACGTTCATCAAAATTGTGACACTCCTTGATTTTCGTCTCTATTTAGACATACACTTAAATTTGTGGGCTGATGGGTATATGGTTAGTGTCACCTTAATTTGTAGGCTAATGGGTATATGGTTAGCATTTGTTGAGGTTCCAAGCCGATTTTTTTTGCTATACTTACTTGCGGAATCGCTATACTTATGACAATTTGTTATAGGCCAAATTTTTTTGGTACAAAATATCAGAATTATTAGATTTTGTTACCTGTCTATGATTAAAAATTATTTGAGTGCGAGTTTGATATTTTTTGAAGATCTAAATAATCAAGCTTGGTAAAGAAAAATCATTCCAGATAATATTATTCCAGAACAAAATAAAGAGACAATCGCTAGATTGTGGGCTAGATTGAAAAGAAAGGGTGATGGGAAATATTATTGTCCTTGCATTAATTGCAAGGGCTTAAAGACAAGAAGAATTTTAATCACAACAACTGAGAAACATTGTAGGCAACATGGTATGTGCAGGATCATGGTGGGCCAAAACAGGGCCTTAAGTGGCAATAAAATTTTAGAAAATCAGAGTTATGCAACTTGACATGAAAATTTGAATAAGATATGAACATTATTTTAAAAATATTTAAGAAGAGAATCTGTAGCAAATTGAATATAGTTTCTAAGCTACTAATTGTTTTTTGAAAAAAAAATATCTATTTGATGAAAATTTATATTTCAATGTAGTAGTACTAAAATTTCAAGAAAAAGATAAGAAGTAGATGTATGTCTAACCACCCTAACCACAATAAAATTTTAATATTTTTTTTAATATTTTTAATCTAAGTAGTAGACTCATGTTTGGATGTGACACATATTTTTTTGTAATTTTTTTTGAAGTAAATAATTAATTATGAATTATTTACTACAACTTTTCAGAAATTCAAAAACTCGTACGTCTGACCAGCTTAACTTGGTCTAAACATTATGAAATTCTTTTTTTTTAAAAATCCTATAGTAGATGAAACATAGAATGTGAAGCATGTTTCAAATTCAAAAAATGTGATACTTTTTGAAAGTTATGGGTGTTTTTCAATCAACCTATCAATAAGGACTTTAGTTAGAATTTAATTAGAAAATAACTAATAATTATTTATTAAAGTCAAAATAAGGAAAACCTTATATTTTTGGAAATATGAGAATTCCCTTAAAAATCCCTTTTCATTTTATCAATTTTGGCTAAAAGAAAAAGTCATCAGCTGCCAGGGCGAAGTCTGGGAAAATAAGGAACACTGAAAAACATGTTTTTTCTATTGATTTTTTAGGCTTGGCATTTCCAAGTCAAATCCCAAAGCAATCTTGAGCGAAAAATGGAGGGAAAAAAAATATGGTTTTAAAAATTGGATATTCGTTTTGAAAAATTAAAAAAACATATTTTAGTAAATTGGGCATAACTTTTGCATTTCATATCAAAATTTTGATTTTTTACAAGCGTTGGAAAGGTATTTCAGATCTCTACAATATGGTATAGGTAATGGTTCAATATTTTTCTAAAAAAATAATAATTATAATTAATTTAAATTCATCCTTCATTTTTAAAACATCAAAAGCTCATGACTTTTTCATATGAATTCCCTCTTTCATGAATTTTTTGTAACAATCATCTCAAAATAATTGAAACACTAAATAAGTAATTAATAATTAAAAAATTATTAATTTAATTGAGTTTAATTTTTTTTTGATAAACCATGTTATCTCTTTTTATTCCTTTCTCTACCTCTCTCTCCTAAACCTATCACTCCACCTGTTTGTTTCTTCCTCCCTCTCTTTTGTCCATATTTATAAATCTCTCTCTAGACCTATCTCTCTAACTCTCATTTAATCCATCACTCCTTCTCTCAAGATATACACTTGTATTTATGCCTTTTCATCACTTCCTCCTCCATCTCACTCTCTCTTCCCTAAGATCTAGACTAGTCTCTCTACATTTCCTTCCCATCTCTGGCAACAAAATTTAGAGGGGACAAGGAGATGTGTACAGGGAAGTATCAAAAAAAGGAGAGGGGGAGAGAGGTGAGAAGAAAAGGGTAATTTGGGGAGAGAGAGAGAGAGAGAGAGAGAGAGAGAGAGAGTATCAACAAAGAGAGAAGAGATATTGGGAGAGAGGTGATGAGAGAGATAGAGAGAGTAATTAAGGGGTGGGGAGAGGGGGGGAGGGAAGTATCTATAAAGGCATAGGAGGAGAGAGGTGAGAGAGAGAGGGTAATTGAGGGGAAGAAATAATGTGAGAAATAGTTGTGTGTAATTAGTGGATAAGAAGAGAGGGAGAGGGGTAAGTATCAACAAAAGGAGAGAGGTGAAGAGAGAGATAGAAAGAGGATAATTAGGGGTAGGGGTGAGGGGGAAGTATTAGAAAAGAGATAGAGAGAGAGGTTAATTAGGGGGCTCTTCCCCCATCTCTCCCCTCCCTTCCTTTGTTGATACTCCCCCCTCTCCCCTCCCCCTAATTACCTTCTCTTTGGATCTTTCTCTTTTAACCTCTCTCCTCATTTCTCCCTCTCTCCCTTTGTTGATACTTTCCCATCCCCCCTCTCCTCCTACCCCTTAATTACCCCCAAATCTCTCTAATTCTCTCTTCCCCAATTACCATATTTCTCTCACACCTATCTTCCCCTCTAACTTTACCTCAACTCTCTCTCATTCTCTCTTCACCCCAATTACCCTCTCTCTCACAACTATCTCCCCCTTGATCTGTTTGTCGATACTTCCATCTCCCATTCTCCCCCTCTCCCCTACCCCTTAATTACCCCCTCATCTCTCTCTATCTCTGATAGACTTATAAAGCATTGAGAGGGGGGGTGAATTAGTGATAGCAAAAACAATACCACTTCAAACATAGATCGGTAAAAGCAATTAACCAGTTTACTTAAAACTATGCATGCAATCCAAAGTGATATTAAATCATCCACAACAAGTAAAACATCCACCATAACACAAGTGTTTATACGTGGAAAACCCAACTAGTAAAAACCATGGTGAGATGGGACTCACAAGTTAACTATCTACAGTAATAGGTAACTGGCCGGTTAAGGTCTACAAAGTGCTCTGCTAGGAGCGAATCCTATTAAAGATCCCAATGCCCTGTTAGGAGCACCTTGTTAGGAGTAACCTTAGTAGAGGATTTCGAAATCCAAACTAATGGATCACCTGATTAGAGGATTTGTACAATGAAGCTTGTTAGAGCTTACCCAGTTAGGGGATTCAATTGTTGTAGTGATTAGAAAATAAGTGGTATGATCTAGAAATAACACATCTTGCTGGTATAGATCCTCTTCTGCTCACTCAATGCTGCATCACCGACATACTCTGCAACTCCTTCAATAAATCACATCAACTTAACACTTGTATCTTCACATACTTTAAAAAAAAATTGTTCATCACAATGTCATTTTGTAGACATTAGATTTCATGTTGGCTCAAGAACCTCATCACAATTTCCTAGGTGTAGTGTATCTAGACAATATTTCATAATATGTCACAAACTACGGCCAAATCTGTCAGTTAGGGATAACTAATCACGACTGGTAATAACTCATCACACAATCAGTGAAACCGGTTGGCACACCGATACCGGTTAAGAGTTAACCTCTTCCAACTCTTAGACCGATTGTCCTCCATTTGTTTCCTTGTTGATCTCCACAATATCTCCAAACTGGTGTTAGTGAAAATGACTGAAACCAATGTTATTCCTACATATATCGGTTGCAATACTAAGACTTAGGAGTAGTACCAGTTTGTCTTAACTAAGATGACTATGACAATGTGAATATATATGTGTGTATATGTTCCATCAATGACAACACATAAATTCATCCATTACAAAAATCATCATCAAGCCAACAATCTCCCCATTTGGCATTGATGACAGCACTTAGAAATTTTTTCAACTTTACAACTAAGTGTGCTTACAAAAATTGAATATACAAATTTCTACTCCCCCTTAACAGTAAATTGCTACTCCCCCTTAATAGTAAATACAAAATTTTCACAACACATACATATTTCTACTCCCCCTTTGACAACAATTCCAAATTGAAAAGTAAAATACATATATATTATATCAAAATTTGCATCAAAAACTACATATACATAAATATAAGAGTTTTTCAAGGAGTCTTCATTGCAATTTATTTAAGAAAATGTCACTAAAAGTAATCTTCATTTGAGTAAAATCATTATCCCATGTTTCTAGTAATGTTTTAGTGATCTCAATAGTTGTCATAACTTGTGCAATGAATTCTTCCATTGCTTCCATTGTGCTCATTTCTAGAGTCAACAAAACTGCTTCTGCATCCTTGTATGTCTGTTGTAAGATGTCGACTTTAGGTCTCAATTGGTTCTTTAGTTCTTTCAAGGATCTGAGTCTCTTAGCCTGTTCACAATCATAAACATCTAACCGGTGTTGCAAAACAACAACTGATTTACCAAATTCCAAGGCTGAATCCTATAATGGTACGTAATCATTACATATCTTCTCCAATTTCTTTTCTGTCTCTTCTCACCTCTTCTTCAAATCAGAATAGAAAAATGAAATGTTAGATGTATAGGCTAAAATCCTTCCTCTAGTTTCGACAAGAACTTTCAAAAGATCTTTATTTACAGATAAAGTAATCTTCCCTTTATCAATATCTGTCAATAATTGTTCTCCCCTCTTCTTTTTGTAGTTCTTTTCAGATAAGGTCTGGGTTACTTCTTCAAGTGTTTTTAGTTAGTCAGTAGCATTAGTAACCAACTATCCAAGCTTGCCGATAGGGGTAGTCAAATTGCCAGTGTTAGTCTCTGTTAGGAGACTTGACAGGATGTCAACGATAGTTTGTATAGTTTATGCTTCTTTTCTCTACTCTTTTAACCTTTTCTTTTGAGCCTGAGATTTCATAACAGAAGCAATCTACATGAGTTTAGATGCACTCATATTATCTACATCTAGAGGTCCTTTGATGCTTATTGAGTCATCCTCATCATCAGTTTGTTGCTTCACCTTTTCTTTTTCCTTTTCATCTATTTTCTCTGCAATCTTCTCCTCTATTTTCTCTTTCTCTTCATTCTTTTTCTTTTCAGTTTCCTTTAGTGCAACTTCTTTCTCTAGTTTCTCTCTCTTAGCCTTTGCTTGTTTCTCCTATGTAGCTATAGTAACTGGTAGAAGTTGATTTTCAACTTGGTGTTCTTTTTTTGGTGGCAGTTGAATATCCACACTAGGTTCATTGATTGGTGCTTCAGCTGCTTTCTGTGTATCAGTAATGACTAATTGTTGTACATGTTCCTTAACTAGTTCAATGATATTACCAGTTGTATCAATAGTGTCCTAGATTTCTTCAGTATCATTGACAAAAGAAAAACTAGTGGAGAAGTTGTGTCATCCTTATTCCTAATAGGATAGACAACATCCAGTGTAATAATCACTTCTTCATCTAGCTCTGGTGGAGCTCCAATCTCTGTTTGGTCAGTTTTAGTTTTATGAGACTTCAATTGCTCATGCATCCTTTGAATGTCTTTAGCTATCTGGTGGGTATCATCTTTGATAGATTGAATCTTTTCAGCCAATAGCTTCAATCTTCTTGACTTAGAATGAAATTGTCCTTTGAAATTATCAAGCAATGCTAATAATTCATCTTTAGATAACTCAAGAAAATAATGAATGAAAAATCTATCAATAATTTCTTTATCTCGTTCTACAACCATTTTCCACTTATTTGCGAGAATAGAATACAAATAATCAGAAATGTCTTTTTCAATATCCCAAGGCAACCGATTGTATTGACAAAGATGGTTGATTATCAAATGAACAATTTGTTGTTTTTTCCATCATCAAATTAATCAAAAATCTCTTTCACATTATCAAACCTTTTCCTCCCTAATGTTTTTAATATCCTCTCAAAATCAGTCATAGGCTTGTATGATATTAGATTGATAGGAGTATGTTGCTTTGATATGTGTCCTACTGGTTTGGCTTTCTTACAAGTCAGTTTCATCTCCTTTGCCTCCTCTTCAGTGTTAGTATCCTCAGATTCTGCTTGAAGAATGAGTTGTCTACCTCTCTTCTTTGTTGCAGTCTTCTTCTTTGCATATACTTTGGGTGCGAGTTCATTTTTGACTTGAATACTTCTCATCACCCTTATACCAGTGGTCAGTGAAGGTGCTTGCTCAACTTTCTTCTTCTTCTCTTTGACACTACTGGGTTGAGCAGGTGCATTTATTTTCTGGTAAGTTCCTAGTCTTTTCTTCTTATTATCCTTGGGAGATTCCAAAAGGTTGTTGGCATAACCTATTAATAAATCATAGTTGACTTCATAACTCATTTCTTCCATTTCATCTTCCCTGGGTTCCATGGCCTCCATAAGGCCAAAGTAAGTGGTAACTATGAAACAGATGTCTTTTGTAAAGTGTTTCACTACTTCATCAGGTACCCTTAACCTCATGCTCATTTTCTTTTGAAATTCATTAAAATATGTTCATGACGACATGAAATGTTTTCTTCACAAGCTTAATACTATTCTTGATTTGGGTTGTAACTGATATGTCCTTCGACCATTGAATGTCACCAATTCCTGGTAAGAAATTATGAAAGTAAAAGAATAGACCAATCAACAATTAACCATACTTGAAATTTTGACTATTATCACTCTTGATTTATTTTAAGTTCGGTATCAATTGGCTTCTCATTGCCTCGCATAAGTCATAGTATGCATTCTCTTCTACCATTATGTAGGCTGCATGCATAGCAGTAGATGGCACACTGTTCATTCTACTAGAATGGAATATTCGATAGCCAATTACCATAGTTGCATATCTGAATGTTGGATCTTTAATATTGTTGACCAAAATTGCACGACCATCAACAATGGTCTTAGTCAGTGCAATCACAATATCTTTTGAAATTATCCTCAATTTGGGTACTTCACCGGTTTGCTAGAAACCAATCACTGCATGAATTTCTTCCTTTGTGATTGTGTGCGACTTGTCAAGATACATAGTTTCTCCATGCACACGAATAAGGATTATCCTAACATGCTCTTCCTCAAAATCCTCAAGAAAATATGCCACATTATGAAAACCCTTTTCATAAACCCTAATGTACTCGGTTTTGATTTTCCCACTCTTATCAAAAAAATATTTGAGTTGAGAATAGATAGACAATGATCCTAGATCCTCAATTTTACAGTCTATATAGCTTGACAAATCACCTTTGATCATAACACCATCAGGAACTTGAGACAATGCATTATATGATTCTATTTTGTCTAATTCCATAGACTCCATAGCTTCAATAGTAATCATAAGTCTCTCTGCTTGTGTAAACAATGATGCCATTCTAGATAATCTTGATTTAAGATATATTAACAAATAATACCTTATTCCCTTTGTGCTGGTAGGGTTTCAGTTGATATCTCAAATGCACACCCATTTCACCTTGTCTTAACTTCAAATCCAATTCATCTTGCGATCCCCAGCACAAATCCATTCACAATTAGCTAACAATTCTCTTCTTCACTCTGCAGGTGCTCAAAAATTCTTCTTTGAATGCAATTAGGGTAGAAATAACTTGGTAAAACTTACTTTTATAACCTTACCCACTGCATTAATAGCACAATCGATAGGGTAACAAACCCTAATATACCACTTAACAAACTCACTTATACCGATAGGTATATAACTAGTTGGTAATGGTTTAGAAAACCGATAGACAATGATATCAAGAATTCACATAAAACAACTCAAAGTGCAAAATCTCTTATCATATATTCTTCAAGGGGTCTAGAACTAGGTTTACCGCTATGATCCCCTTAGGCTTGTTGAAATGCTTAGTTCACCGATGCAAGATTATTCACACTAGGTGAAGGGTTAGATTCTTCTGCAGGCTTGTCCTCACTCTTCTTCTTCTAGATTATGTTCATCTCCACTTTGGTTTCCTCAACATCGACCTTCTTCTTGCCTTTTTTGATCTTTAGAGTGGTTAACCGATTTATTCTTTTTGGTTCTACAGAACTTTGCCATGTGTCCCAGTTTGTGACAATGATAGTAGGCCATCCCAGATGTTCTCCAAGGTCCTGCATCACCTCTTCTAGTTCTCCTTGTGAAGTTCATAGCCACATGTCCATAATTATTTCAAATGGTGCAAATCACATTTGTTACCTTTTCCATTTCATATGGACTGAATCGGTTGACATAGGGTTTTTGCTAGTTCATGTTACACCGATTATCAAAGGTACTTCTCCAGTCACTGTTAGGTCTTGGATTCATGCGAGATACCAGATTGTTTGCTCCATATCTACATTCAACTAATCTATATCTATACATGTTGCATGTGTAACAATGACCTTCAAATCTTCTAGACACATATCTAGCATTTACCTTATAGCCTGTATTCTCATTAGGTCTACTTCTACACACATTAGCAGTATGTCCAGGTTTGTGACAAATAAAGCAAACATGTTTGAAATCTTTCTTACCGGTAGGCTTGTTAGCCTTAGGAGCAGTCTTACCTTTGTGCATGTTGCTCTTTGTACCAGAAGATTCTCCTTTCTCAAATGTATTGAAATCTAGTCTAGATGTGTCACCTTTCATCCATTGAGATTGGATCTACTCATCCAACATAGAAGAACTCTTATTGAAATTTTCAAGCTTTCCATTAGCCTAAGTGAGCTCTTTGGTAAGATCTTCATTGTGCTTTGTCAGAGTCTCTCTTAGAGACATTGCCATTTCAAGATCTAACTATAAGGCTTCCTTCTCTTCCTTCTCCTCATGCCAATGTTCATGCAAAGTTGCATTCTTCTGGTTGATCTTAGAAATCTAATGATCTCTCTTTTTGATTAGGTCTTCAACTACCCTCCTTGCTTCAAGTTCTTGGCTCATACCGATTGTTAGGGCTTCAAGTTCTCTCCTCAGATTTGGATTTTCACCATTCAGTTTGTCCACTTCTTTAGCTAGTGCATCAATGTTGGCCTCATCTGAAGAACTATTGTTAGAGATCTCCAACAGTTGCTTAGTCAGTTCTCTCCTTTTAACTTGTGAAGCTTTAAATTTGGCCCTTAGGGTTTCAAGCTCCTCCTTGGTTGCATCAATCTCTCTAGCCATCTCTCTATAACTCATATCCCCCATGGTGGCTTTAGGGTTTCCTTCCAAGTGATTAAGCCTTAAGGAAGTCAAGCTCTGATACCAATTGATAGACTTATAAAGCATTGAGAGGGGGGGTGAATCAGTGATAGAAAAAATAATACCACTTTAAACATAGACCGGTAAAAGCAATTAACCAGTTTACTTAAAACTATGCATGCAATCCAAAGTGATATTAAAGCATCCACAACAAGTAAAACATCCACCATAACACAAGTGTTTATGCATGGAAAAACCAACTAGGAAAAACCACGGTGAGATGGGACTCACAAGTTAACTATCTGAAGTAATAGGTAACTGACCGGTTAAGGTCTACAAAGTGCTCTGCTAGGAGAAAATATTGTTAAAGATCCTAATGACCTGTTAGGAGCTATACCCAGTTAAAGATAGTACCCTATTAGGAGTAACCTTAGTAGAAGATTTCAAAATACAAACTAATGGATCACCTGGTTAGAGGATTTGTGCAATGAAGCTTGTTAGAGCTTACCCAATTAGGGGATTTGATTGTTGTAGTGATTAGAAAACAACAGGTGGTGTGATCTAGAAATAGCACATCTTGTTGGTATAGATCATCTTCGCTCACTCAATAATGCATCACCAACATACTCTACAACTCCTTCAATAAATCACATCAACTTATCACTTGTATCTTCGCATACTTTAAAAAAAAAATAGTTCATCACAATGTCATATTATAGACATTAGATTTCATGCCGGCTCAAGAACATCACCATAATTTCCTAGGTGTAGTGTATCTAGACAATCTTTCATAACACATCACAAATTACTACCAAATTTGTCGGTTAGGGATAACTCATCACAACTGGTGATAACTGATCACATAATCAGTGAAACCGATTGGAACATCAATATTGGTTAAGAGTTAAACTCTTCCAACTCATAGATCGATTGTCCTCCATTTTCTTCCTTGTTGATCTGCACAGTATCTCCAAAATGGTTTCAGTGAAAATGACCAAAACCAATGTCATTCTTGCATATACCAGGTGTCTACATATACTAGTTAGACACCTTCAAACCATTTGGACTTCTCTATACAAATGATACTGGTTGCGATTCTAAGACTTAGGAGTAGTATCGGTTTGTCTTAACTAAGATGACTATGACAATGTGAACATATGTGTATGTATATGTGCCATCAATGACAACACATAAAGTCATCCATTACAAAAATAATCATCAAGCCAACCATCTCTCTCTCTCTCTCTCTCCCTCCCTCTCTCTCTCTCTTGATACTTCACTCACTCCCTCTCCCCCTCCCCCTAATTACTCTCTCTCTATCTCTCTCTTCACTTCTCTCTCCATCTCTCCTTCTTTCCCTCTATTGATACTTTCCCCTCTACTACTCTCCTCCTACCCCATGATTTCCCCAAATCTCTCTCTCTCTCTCTCTCTCTCTCTCTCTCTCCCATCTAATAACCCTTTCTTTCTCTAGCCTCTCTTCCAAGAGGCCACACATGTGTTAGAACACCATGTATGACCCCTTAGGACACCATATTGACATCATGGTGTCCTAAGGGGTCATATTGTGTCTTAAGGGCTCATATGGTGTCATTAGGGGTCACATGGGGTCCTAAGGGGGCACACATGTCTTCAAACACCATATAACCCCTTAGGACACCATATGACCTATTAGGAGATCATATTGTCGTAAGGGGTCATATGGTATCCTAAGGGGTCATGTGGTGTCATTAGGGGTCATAAGGGGCCACACATGTGTCAGAACACCATATGACCCCTTAGGACACCATATGGACATCATATGGATGTAAGGGGTATTATGGTGTTCTGAGGGGTCATTTGGTGTCCTAAGGGGTCATATTGTGTCATTAGAGGTCCTAAGGGGCCACACATATGTTAGAATACAATATGATCCTTTAGAAAAGCATATGACCTATTAAGACATCATATTATCCTAAGGGGTCATATAGTGCCATAAGGGGTCATGTCATGTACTAGGATGTTAGAAGAGGTCTTATGGTGTTCTGTGGGGTCATATGGTCTCCTAAGGGGTCATATGGAGCCCTAAGGGGCCACACATGTGTTACAACACCACATGACCCCACAAGACACCATATGACCCATTAGGACATCATATTGTCCTAAGGGGTCATATGGTGTCGTTAGGGGTCATATGGGGTCTTAGGGGGACACATGCATGTTAGAACACTGTATGACCTCTTAGGACATCATATGTACATCATATGATCCTAAGGGGTCATATGTTATAATTAGGGGTTGTATGGTGTCGTAAGGGGCCATATGGTGTCATTAGGGGTCATATGGGGTCCTAAGGGTTCATATAGTGTCCTAAGGGTCCATATGGTGTCATTAGGGTTCATATGGGGTCCTAAGGGGCCACACATGTGTTAGAACACCATATGACCCCATAAGAGACCATATGGACATCATATGATCCTAAGGGGTCATATGGTGTCATCATGGGTCATATGGTGTCGTTAGGGCTCATATGGGGTCCTAAGGAGCGAGTCATGTACTAGGATGTTAAAAGGGGTCATATGGTGTCCTGAGGGGTCATATGGTGTTGTAAGGGATCATATTGTGTCGTTAAGGGTCATATGGGGGCCACACATATGTTAGAACACCATATGACCCATTAGGATATCATATTGTCCTAAGGGGTGATATGGTGTCCTAAGGAGTCATATGGGGTCCTAAGGGTTCATATGGTGTCCTAAGGGTTCATATGGTATCATTAGGGTTCATATGGGGTCCTAAGGGGCTACACATGTGTTAGAACACCATATGACCCCATACGAGACCATATGAACATCATATGGTCCTAAG
The DNA here is from genome assembly GCF_030272615.1 of Cryptomeria japonica. Classification (NCBI taxonomy): domain Eukaryota; kingdom Viridiplantae; phylum Streptophyta; class Pinopsida; order Cupressales; family Cupressaceae; genus Cryptomeria; species Cryptomeria japonica. The sequence goes on from NC_081409.1 coordinate 824,215,821, forward strand.
GGGTCATATGGTGTCATCAAGGGTCATATGGTGTCGTTAGGGGTCATATGGGGTCCTAAGAAGAAACATGTGTTAGAAGACCATATGACCCCTTTGGACACCATATGACCCCTTAGGACACCATATGATGCATTAGGACATCATATTGTCCTAAGGGGTCATATGGTGTCATAAGGGTCATGTCATGTACTAGGATATTATAAGAGGTCTTATGGTGTCTTGAGGGGTCATATGGTGTCCTAAGGGGTCGTATGGTGTCGTTAGGGGTCATATAGGGTCCTAAGAGTCCACACATGTGTTAAAACATTATTGACCCCATAGGACACCATATGAACCATTAATACATCATATTATTCTAAGGGGTCATATGGTGTCCTAAGGGGTTAGATGGTGTTGTTAGGGGCCATATGGGGTTCTAAGGGGTGACATGTGTGTCAGAACATCACATGACTCCTTAGGAAACCATATGGACATCATATAGTCCTAAGGGGTCATATGCTATTGTGATGGGTCCTAAAGTGTCCTAAGGGGTCATATGGTGTTTTTAGGGGTCATATGGGGTCCTAAGGGGCCACACGTGTTAGAAGACTAGATGACCCCTTAGGACACTAGATGACCCATTAGAAAATCATATTGTCCCAAGGGGTCCTATGGTGTTATAAAGGCTCATGTCATGTACTAGGATGTTAAAAGGGGTCATATGGTGTCCCGAGGGGTCATATGGTATTGAAAGGGGTCATATGGTGTTGTTAAGGGTCATATGATTTCCTAAGGAGTCATGCCTATTATCAAACACAATATGACCCGTTAGGACACTATATGACCCATTAGGACATCATCTTGTTGTAAAGGGTCATATGTGTTGGCATTTTTGATGACTATGTTGTGATTGTCATTGATGGACACACACTTGCATTGAGATCATTTTTGTATGTATGAGTTATGCTCAACTGACAATTGTTCCAACCGGTATGATGCATTATAGTCCTTAGACTATTGGTGTTTTGTAGAAAGTGATTACCGATTTGAAGTGGTATGTAGACCCCAAGCAATTTGAGGATCTCAAGTGGTACGAAGGACCAAAGCGATAGAATACATATTTGCCAGTCTTCATTTTGTCAAACCGAAAACTGACATTTTGCTTGAACCGGTATTTTGTATGAACCGATAATACTCTGTACCAACCAACATTTTGTGATAAGTTACCATCCATTGATTGTTTGACGGTGCCAACGCTTTAGCGGTTCTTTTTGTGTCGTGTTACCAGATATGTCTAGATGCATTGAATGTAGGAAATTGTAATGTAATCCTATTGGACTGACATGAAATTAGATTCCTTTATAAGGACATCATGTCTAGGGCTTTAGGTTGTTGATAATGCTGTTGTTGCAAAAGTTGATATTGCGGCTAGGGTTTAAGGTGGTTGAGAAGTTAGAGAGAGTATGAATGTGTAGAAGACTGAAGTAATGTTGGAATGCATTAGGAACGAGCTATCAAGGATCTAACCAAACAGTCTGTGCTATTAGCTAGATCAATCACTTGTTGATTACTCACATCTTTGATAAGTTTGTAGCCTTTAACTGGGTAGGCCCAAAAGCCTTTTATAAATCCTCTAACAAGGTGGTTCATATCTGTGGATCTAAAATCCTCTAGCAAGGTATTCTTTAATCAGACTTATCTCCTAACAGAGATTGAGATTCCTAATAGAATCTGTTTTGGTAAAGAACATTGTAAGACCTTAACTAGTCTGGTTCCTATTCTGCAGATAGTTACTTGTGAGTTCCATCTCACCGTGGTTTTTCCCATTTGGGTTTCCACGTCAAAATATCTTGTGTTATGGTGTTTTTGCTTCTATGGGTGAATGCATTATTAGCTATTTGGTTTGCATGTGTGTTAACCAGTTTGTTTGCTAAATTGTTTTACCAATTTACTGTTAGTCTTGCAAAGTGTTTAAGTGCAAAATTTTTTGGCATACTAATTCACCTCCCCCTCTTAGTATTCATCAATTGGTATCAGAGCCTACCTTTCTATAAGTTTAACCACTTGGAAAGAGATATGGGGGAATACACATTGAGGGAACTTACTCATCGGCTCACTCAGTCTAAGAAAGCCTATGATGATCTTATGGTCAAATACAAGGAATCTCAAGTAAAAAGGAGAGAACATGTAGAAAAGTTGATGGAGCTATCTAAAAATAGTTGCTCTGATGAAGTGGACATGGAAGCCTTGATTCAAAAAGTTGAAAAGCTGAATGAATCCAATTCCAACCTGAGAAAAGAATTGGAAGGACTGACTATTCGAATGTGTCAAGAGCTTGAGAACCGGAGGAAAGTTGAAGATCTAGTCAAACCCAAAGATCATGAAAACTCCAAGCTGAAGCAAGAGATCAGTGCCCTAACTACTCAACTCCATGCGAGCAAAATGGAAAAGGAAGAAATGTAAGGAGAACTGAACATTGCCATCTCAGAGACTGAAAACCTGATGGAAACAAATTCTACTATTTCCAAAGAACTCTCTGAGTCAAAGCAAATACTTGCTAAGTTCAACAAGAGTACTGTCAAGCTAGAGCAAAAGCTTGAGTTTGCCAAACCTATCAAGAATACTGATGGACTTGGTTATTCTGGTCATAAGGTAGGTGAGACCTCTAGTACAAGTGCTAGAGCATCAAAGAAACAACTGACATCAAAGGATAAAGGTAAGCAAAAGTTTAAACCTGTTTGCTTTAACTATCTTAAAGAAGGACATACTGTCAATGTGTGTCGGAGTTAAGGCTTACAATAATTTTCCTTATTTCCTAAATGATAAGCCAAGATCCTATAGATTCAATGGTAGCTGTTATGCATGCAACAAGTTTGGGCACAGAGCATCTGAATGTAGGTCTGTTATGAATAACACTGGAAGATATCCTCAGAGGACCTAAGGAGTTGGTCCTGAATGTTTTGTGAATCAGAATCACAACCGGTTTAATGTCTTCAATCATCAGCCAAGAAGCGGTGGCCATCAAGCGGCAATCGGATGGAGAGAAAACTATATCGCTTGTCATGGTCATGGTCACACTGCTGCAACATGCAGGAGGAAGAATGACAACATGAATAATGGACCTTGGAGAGCACCTGGATTGGTCTGCTATCACTGCAACAAACTGGGTCACATTTCCAGATTATGTAGATAATAAAAGAACATATCTGATGATATACCAGTCACTCCGGAAGGAGACGTTGATGTTGACACTGTTCAAGTGGACATGCACAAAACTTGGAAGAAGAAACCAACGGTGTTACAAGAGGAACCGGTTTCTGCGCCTAGTGTGGAAATCACGAAACCGACAAACTAAGCTTTATAGAAGCTTAGGGGGAGCAAACAATGAAATGTTTTGAACCCCCAATTTACATCGGTAAAAGACCTTAACCGGTATGTGATACCTATCAATAGGTAGAAGACTGGAAATGGTAAAAGGCAAATTAGGTTTTACACCCTAATGATGGAGCATTAATTGTGGTAGGTGAGGAATATGTTTAAAAGGATTTTTCAAATCATTTCTCACTATCAGTTTTCAAAATGAAGGAGGTTTTCGAGTGCATAGCGACAAGAAAGCGATTTGTGCTGAGATTTTGAGAAATTGAGAAAATGCGAAGGAGATTCAATTCAAATTGCAAACGGCCAAGTGAAGAATGCAAAACGGTGATTCTGCAACTGATGGAGTGTGAAGTGAAGGAGAATCTGAAAGCTCTAAATTCACATGTTTCAAAAGGTATTTCTCGAGTTTTTTTTTTTAGTTTCTATCATGGCTTCTGCATCTCATACTAGTTCTAGTGCATCTATTGAGTCTGCAAGTTTTATTCAACGCAAGTCTAAGCATAATGCCCTATCACAAGTTCTGGCTGGTGTTATAGTAGAAGAAGGGATTTCTGATTACATAGATTGCAAGATTGAAGACCTAGGGTGTTTAGCTATCCACTCCCAGCTAGGTTTGTTATGTGGACAAGATAAAAAGATCAAACCGAAGTATAGTATCTTGGAGAAGAAGAAGCTCCACAATGCTGTTTATTTCCTGGAGGATTTCACAGATGAGCACATTAGGATCATTCTGAGTAGAGTTCATGGTGACAAGATGTACTTGGAAAGAACGCATGATATAACACCACAAGCAATTCATGCCATCACCGGTTTCTGCAATATAGGGGAAGTGCCAGCCCTAAGGACGGTAAGCAAAACTGAAATGTCCAAGCTCATCAGTTCAGTGAGTGACTCATGAGGTATGACCATCAATTCTATCAAGGACGATCTGGTGAAGTATGCATGTATGGTGATTGGATACCAGACATTCTCAGCCAGTATAATTAACTATGTATCTGCTGCAGCGATAAATGCCGCTTACCGGATGATCAAGGAGGATGCATCATTTCACCTATGCACTGGTATGTAAAGGCAACTCCTATTGAATCTAAAATCTATCAAACAGGATAATGCATTAAGGTTCAAGTTTGGACAACTACTGGATGGGCTATTCTTTTACTTCCAAGGCTACTTTCCAAGAGTAGGTGATGTCCAATGGTCTGCTAACCAACTGGTAACCAAGAAAATCAAGGAAAGCATTCAAGTAGTTGGAACCGGTTACCCTGAAGTTTTGAACAAGTACTTTGATGAGTTCAGATGCAAAATGAGTCAGAGGGTGAGAATATCAGGGGATATTGTCAAGAAATATGAAGATGATATCTGTTTCACCATTAAAGTGGATCAATGCACAATGGAGGCTGTTGAGCCCAGACAAGAGGAAGTGGAGCCTATGGGCTATGAGGTAATGAATGATATGCTAGAAGGGTATGCCTCTACCCTTATAGCCTCACTGCTTGATCCAAAGGCAAGGAGAATCAACACCTACCTAGAAAGGGTAATATCGGTTGAGGAACCCTCAACAAAGAAAGGAAAAGAACCTTCAGTAAAGGAGGCAAAAGGAGTACCCTCAGCATCGACACCAACTACTACAACCAGTCCTAAAGTGACCAAGCGGTCACCAGCTAAAAAGAAACCAGAAGCAGCACCTACTAAAGTCTTTGAGAGAAATAGAAAGACAAGGAATTCCTCTCCAGACTCAGAAGAAACTGTGTTTGAGGAAAAACCCAAGAAGACTCATCAAGCAAAGAAAAAGACAAAGAATGAACTGGCATCATCAGCACCGGTAAATATTGACATCTCCTCCTACAAACCTTTGACACATTGTCAAAGAACTATCAAAAACATTAGGAGAAAAGTGTTGAATGATTTGATTGATTGCTTTGATGACTTTAATGATGATGAAAAGGAAGCGATAGAAAAAGAAATTATTCAGTATTTATGTCTTAATGACCAGTCACCTTCAAAAATTAGAGCTGAGACAACGGATTCTTTGTATAAATTCTTAGACAATAAATGGCGCATTGCCATAGAGCAGGAACAGGAAATGAGAGAAAAAGTTTTTGCTGAACATTTTCTTGATGTATCAAATTTGGAACTGTTTGAAGTAATGAACAAATACAAAGGCCTCTTCTTCATGAGAAGAAGAAGACTCCTATTACTAGAAGGGAAGGGTAAAGAAGTGCTCAAGAATACACACACCCTTGCTCTAGATGCCTTGAAGATGCACCGAGTGGCTGAAGCCAATAGGAAGGGTGATCAACAACCGACAATAACTAAACCAAATGAAGTGTTTGATGATGAAGGAAATCTGGTTACTGAATCGATCGACACTATTGATGTCGATGCTTTGGATGGAGAAGATATTGCTCAAGGTACACCATCGAAAGTAACAGGACATGTTGAACAGGAAATAAAGCAAAAGGAAACAAAGGACAAAAAGGAGGATGCAAAGAAGTAAGCAGAGGAGAAGAAGAAGAATGAAGAGGAGAAGAAGAAGAAGAAGAATGAAGAGGAGACGAAGAAAAAGGATGAAGAGGAGAAGAAGAAGAAGTATGAAGAGGAGAAGAAGAAAAAGGATGAAGAAGAAAAGAAGAAGAAGGATGAAGAGGAGAAGAAGAAGGAAGAAGATGAAGAGAAATGGAAACAGGAAGAGAAGAGAAAAGAAGAAGAGAAGAAAAGAAAAGAAGAGGATGAAGAGAAAAAGAAACAAGAAGATGCAAGGAAGAAGAAAGAGGAAAAGGATGAGCAGAAGAGAAAGGAAGAGGAAAAGCAGAAGGAAGCAGAAAAGAAGAAGGAAGAGGAAGATAAGGCAGAGGAGAAAAGGAAGGAAGCTGAAAAGAAGAAAGCAAAGGAGGAAAAGGAAGGGGAAAAGAGAAAAGAAGCAGAGAAGAAGAAGGCAGAGGAGAACAAGGAGGCTGAAGCAGCAAAGAGCACGCAGATGGAGACACCTAAGGCAACTGGTAGTCAAGCCAAACCGGCTAACCTCACCAGTCCTATCAACCTCCAGTCTGCAAGTGAAATGGAGCTGATGTAGAGCATCAAAGTTGCCCAAGAATGACTTGAAAACATACAGAGGAAGAAGGAGCAGGATGTAATTCAAGCGGCAGTGGACACTCTTACCAGTTTGATACCCGATACTAACCTTCCCAACACTAAATCATCACTGGCTAAACTTAAGCTCCTATGCACAGTAGTGGATGATTAGGTGCAGAGCCTAGAAGAGGTAGCAGAGGCAAATGTCAAGAAAGAGCATAAAAAAGCTCTTAATACAGCTCCGGTAAAGAAGTTGGATGAGCTCCAGTCTGAACCGCGAAAAGAACAAAAGGATATAAGGGATGCTCTGGATGAGGGGAATCTACTACTCAACAAGATCTGCCAACCCCATCTGTTCTATGAGGATGTGCTAGCTTAGAAGCAAAAGCTTCAAACAGACTTGCAGTCCTACATGAGCACATTTAAGCTGCCTTATGATTTCTTTACAACGTATGGGCAAACTGTTCACGGGTTTCACATCTAGTCAGCAAAAATGGAGCAAGAGATCAGCAACCAATCTAGAGATTTGCAGGAGCTACAACTGGTTCTACTCCCATAATTGTAAATTCTTCAGAAGTGCTATCTAAACTTGGATGCCTTAACAGTGACATAGGAGATGAGCAAAATTGATGCCATGGAAGAACATGTCTCGTAGATGCAGACAAAGAAAGAAGTAGCCACCTCCCTAATTGAGTCCTAGTCTTTATCGATGAAATAATTCTTGCAGGACTTTAAATCTATTTTTGACAAGTATTATTCCTTATTGTCATAAAATTTTATTATTTTAATATCAATGAAAAAAGGGTTGTTCAGCTGTACTTTGTCATTGTTGGCAAAGGGGGAGAAGAATTCTATTTGGGAGAAGCATAGGGGAGAAGTATCTGGTAATCAAAATTTTGATATATGCTCTGAATATCTCAATGTTTATGCTCTATATACAAAATTATTATACATTGTATTGTCAAAGGGATAGTGTATATGCTTAGGGAGAGCAATTTTGCTAATGGTATGATTTTGTTGTAAAACACTTAGATGTCAAAATTTTATTTTCCTAAGTGTTGCCATCAATGCCAAAGGGGGAGATTGTTGGCATTTTTTATGATTATGTTGTGATTGGCATTGATGGACACACACTTGCATTGAGATCATTTTTGTATGTATGAGTTATGCTCAACCGACAATTGTTCCAATCGGTATGATGCATTATAGTCCTTAGACTATTGGTGTTTTGCAGAAAGTGATTACCGATCTGAAGCGGTATGTAGACCCCAAGCGGTTTGAGGATCTCAAGCGGTACGAAGGACCAAAGCAGCATAATACATATTTGCCAATCTTCATTTTGTCAAACTAGCAACCAACATTTTGCTTGAACTAGTATTTTGTATGAACTGGTAATACTTTGTGATGAGTTACAAACCGACATTTTGTGATAAGTTACCATCCACTGATTGTTTGATGATGCCTACACTTTAGCGGTGCTTTTTGTGTCATGTTACCAGATATGTCTAGATGCATTGAACCTAGGAAATTGTAATGTAATCCTATTGGACTGACATGAAATCAGATTCCTTTATAAGGACATCATGTCTAGGGTTTTAGGTTGTTGATAATGCCGTTGCTGCAAAAGTTGATATTGTAGCTAGGGTTTAAGGTGGTTGAGGAGTTAGAGAGAGTATGGATGTGTAGAAGATTGAAGTAATGTTGGAATGCATTAGGAACAAGCTATCAAGGATCTAACCAAGCAGTCTATGCTATTAGCTCGATCAATCACTTGTTGATTACTCACATCTTTGACAAGTCTGTAGCCCTTAACCGGGTAGGCCCAAAAGCCTTTTATAAATCCTCTAACAAGGTGGTTCAAATCTGTAGATCTAAAATCCTCTAGCAAGGTAGTCTTTAATCAGACTTATCTCCTAACAGAGATTGAGATTCCTAACAGGATCTGTTCTGGTAAAGAACATTGTAAGACCTTAACCGGTCTGGTTCTTATTCTGCAGATAGTTACTTGTGAGTGTGGTTTTTCCCATTTGGTTTTCCACATCAAAATATCTTGTGTTATGGTGTTTTTGCTTTTGTGGTTGAATGCATTATTAGCTATTTGGTTTGCATGTGTGTTAACCGGTTTGTCTGCTAAACTATTTTACCGATTTACTGTTAGTCTTACAAAGTGTTTAAGTGCAAAGATTTTTGGCATACTAATTCACCCCCCCTCTTAGTATTCATCAATATGGTGTCCTATGGAGTCATATGGTGTCGTAAGGGGTTATATGGTGTCATTATGGTTCATATGGGGTCTTGAGGGGCCATGTATGTGTTAGAACACCATATGACCCCATAGAAGACCATATGGAGATCATATGGTCCTAAGGGGTCCTATGGTGTTGTGAGGGATCATATGGTGTCCTAAGGGGTCCTATGGTGTTGTGAGGGATCATATGGTGTCCTAAGGAGCCACACATGTGTTAAAAGACCATATGACCTCTCGAAACATGATATGACCCCTTAGCACACAATATGACCCATTAGGACATCATATTGTATTAAGGGGCTATATGGTCTCACACAGGGTCATGTTGAGTACTAGGATGTTAAAAGGGGTCATATTATGTCTCGAGGAGTCATATGGTGTTTCTAAGGGGTCATATGGTGTCGTTAGGGGTCATATGGGGTCCTAAAGGGCCACACATGTGTTAGAACACCATGTGACCCCTTAGAACAACATATGACCCATTATGACATCATATTGTCCTAAGGGGTCATATGGGGTCCTAAGGTGTCACACATGTGTTATAAGACCACATAACTCCTTAGGACACCATATGACCCATTAGGACATCATATTTTCCTAAGGGCTCATATGGTGTTCTCAGGGGTCACGTTGTGTACTATGATGTTAAAAGGGGTTATGTGGTGTCTTGAGGGGTCATGGTGTTTGAAGGGGTCATATAGTGTCATTAGGGGTCATATGGGGTCCTAAGGGGCCAAACATTTATTAAAACACCATATGACTCCTTAGAACACCATATGACCCATTAGGAGATCATATTGTTGTTGGCAATTGACACTCAATTGGTTGGTTTCATTATATTCTCATTGATAGAAACATGGCAAGCTATTTCCAACTTCATGTTTTGGTTCAGTTTGCTGGCAATTGACACTCAATTCTTTGGTTTCACTATGTTGTCATTGATGGAAACATGGAAACATGGCAATCTATTCCGGCTTCATGTTTTGGTTCAGTTGTGTACTGACAAGCACTTCACAGACACTTCACCGACATCGATAGGAAGGATTTCTTTGGTTACTAGAAATGTAGGCAGGGAAAACTTTAAAAACCCCCCCCTTGGACAAGGTGTAAAAACCTGGCGAAAGTTGTATAATTCTGAGGAAAATTTTAATTTTACTAGCGAATTTTTGCGGTTTACAAAGAAAAATAATAATTTCCATTGGCGAATTAGCTGTGATCACTCAAAGTTTGTAAAAAATCATGGCGAATTGTACTATTTTTAAAAACCAAAAAATAATTGCATGGGCGAATGGTAATGTTTTTAAAATCAGAAAAATATTTGCATTGGTGATTTCAACCTATTTTCAAACCATAAAAAGAAAATATTGGCAATTTTATGCTATTTTCAAACCATAAAAATAAAATATTGGTGATTTCAAGCTATTTTCAAACCATAAAAATAAAATATTGGCGATTTCAAGTATTTTCAAACCATAAAAAAAAAATATTGGTGATTTTAAGATATTAACTTTAAGTAATTAAAACACGTGGCACACAGTCGTCAACTCTCTGCCTGGCAAGCTGAAAATGCTAAGCCTTCTTAACCTCGAGATCTAGCAACTGAAGGAAACTGAACTGGCACTCACCAATTCTCGACCACAAATTTTAAGTCCTCGTCACTGCAGTGACTTGGAGATAGTGGTAACTTTAACCCTTGTCGTGTACTCGCCAACATAAAATTGTTTATCTCAGACCAACACGAGACCTCACAACCAAAGCAATTTCACTAACAATCTCCAGCTCGGTAACATAAAACGCTAACACCCAAAAAGCTAGAGACCTCACGATGTGAACCCAAACCAACTTGTCACCAACTCACGGCTTGATCACGTCTTCAGACATTTTACCTCGCGAGCTGGTGATAACCATAAAACTTAACCACAAACTATCTGGTCGCTAGCTCACAACCTAAAATTTTTAAGGCTTGGATGCTAACTCATTCTTGAGGGACTAGTTTGAAGGTTTCTCTTGAGTCGAGGTTGATTAGACAAGCGAGGATGACAGTTTCAAAGGCATAAAAGGATTTGATATCTTCTGAGTTAGAGATGGGAGATCATGGATTTCTCTAAGAAATAAAAGCTCAGGTTGCTTATTGTTAGGGATTTTGAAGCAGAATTTGTCCAATCAAGGAGGAATAAAATCAGAACAAAATCATTTAGAATAGATGATCCTTAGCAGGATGCAGTGGATTTGATAGGCATGATGATGACTTCTAGGAATCTAGAGTCTACAGTCATGTTGAAAACCACCAAAATGATAATTTTTCATGTGAATACAGAATGAGCATCACCAAATGAAGTGTGAAAATGTTATGAATACAATGGAGTGGTGACTTAATTGGTAGAAGAGAAAATAAACCTTTTTCATTTTTTGAGAGTGGTTTTTTTCCTCAGAAAGGAAGATGATGTTTGAGCAGGATCGTGCATGGAGTTGTACTTGTTGTGTGCTCTGTGATACTGGATGAGTGTTTTTTTGTTTTCTTTAGTGTGAGTGTGTTTATTGTTAGAGGGGTTGTGAAAGTGAGAAGGATTGCTAGAGGGGGTGTGAAATCCTTTTTTGTGAAGAAGGGCCAAGAATGGCACATCCTTTGCTTCTACTCTGCCATAGGATGGCAAGGGGTTTGAAGAAGGAGCCCACAAAGGAATGAAAGAAAGATTTGTTTGGGTGGGGAGTGGCAGCTAGTCATCTTTGTGACAAGCTAAACCCCCCCCCCCCAACAGATTACATTTACCCTAAAGCTCCTATTTCCACTTTCCCTGGTCGTGGGCGTGAAGGATCAAGTTCCTCTTTCCATTTTCTCTGTTCTTGGGCATGAAGGCTTCCTCCTCTATTTGGAAATGATCTGTTGGACTTGGACAGAATGTAACATCTCACATTCCATCTAAAATGAAGGCATCAAGGTGATAATAGCATGGCTCAAGCAATTTTGCAAGTTGTATAGTCATTGGGGGTCCTTTTCTGGTTCCAGTAGTGATTCTAGACTCTAGGTGAAGGGAGCAAGTTGTATACTGTATAGTCATTTACAGAGCAAATGAAAAGCATTTAGTGTAAAGCTTTATCTTTGCAGGTTCTTGAAGGAGTTATATATAAATTTATTTTGTGTATAGTTCTATCTCTTTCAAATGATCAGAATCATGAGATTTAACTTTTTTCATTTGTTGCATTGTTATGGTGTATGCAATTTTTCATTTAATGCTTCCTAATCCTATTATGCCCAGGAATGCAAATTTTTTGTTAGTTTGGAATCATATTAAATAATTAAGGATTCACCTCATTGTAATTGGTGGGTGGATTATAGACAGTCATAGAACACCTCCATATAAATTACATAAACATCAATAGCATATAAAATCATAAGAGTATTAAGAATGAAAGTATTAAACACCACAATAGATTATTAGATAGGAATACAATTATACAACATAATTAGTAAAACATCAAGACAACAGACCAGTGCCTTATCCTAGGGCATAGAGTCACTTACAATTCAAGACAACCTGATAATAAACTTCAATAAGATTCATTTGTAGATAAATAGGAATGAAATTATGAATAATGCCATTACATACAGTTACACAACCTAGATTCATATGTAAACTGAAAAACCCTTGACCATTCAATTCATAGTGAAAACATAAATTCAACACAAAGACAATTATGTGAAGATCACATTGCTCAAACTGCAAATGATATTGATATTATATTCATAATGATATCAGAAAGTAAATTCACAATGCGATTAAACTATGCACTTATGAAATTTCTTGAACAATTGAGCTTTTATAACTATATAAGAGTTTTCAAGTTCAACATCATTGATCAATTAAAGTGGCAATTTCAACCTGAGGATTCAACAAGCTTAGGATTACTATGAGGAATCTTGGGTAGCAACCTCAACTTGAGATTTCTTCTTTGGCTTTAGCATGGCTTGCCACCTATCCACCTCTTTGTCTATTGGTCAATTGAATGCCTTTACCTCTTCCAACTTTGCAATTGAATTTGTTCATCTGGCATCTGTAATTGTTACTACTTATCAAATTGCCATTAGTTTTTATATTCAAAGTCATACTATATATTCTAGTCGGTTAGCACTACCAAATCATGCAGTTGGTATACACAGAGAAGTCGGTATGCACAGTCTAGTCGGTTACAAAAGAAAGCAGTCACAGAACACAGTACACACCAAGCTGTCTACCGAGTATCTTTTTCAGACTACTGAGCAGTAAAGATGACACACCGAGTTGATATTCACTGAGTGAAACGTGTTACCAGATACATTGAACTTGGACACAGATATGAAAACATGTTACAAGATTGAGGCACATCTAACCGTTATTACATTGGAAATTGCACCAGAAGATTGTGTATGATTTTGAGATCAAGCTAACCAATGAAATATTTTGTTTAGTTATTCATTCAATAAATCATGTTTGTAAGATCGATGCAATGAATTGGATCACCGTTTTAAGAGATCTATTTATACAGCATGAGTTAAGAGTTAAAGGTGTGTGCATGTATGAATGTAAGAAGACTGTTATAGAGACATAGAGGTCACCGAGAAGGTTTTCAGAGAATAGTCGAAGAACAAAGTAAATAGAAGGGTTTACCGAGTTACTATATGGGTTACCGAGGTATGCTATAAGCAAGGTAATCTTATTCTAAGCACATAGAATCTGCTATAACATTTCAGATGTAAAGTTGTAGATATTTGTAATGATTTTATTGTAATATTGTGAAGTTGAAAGAGAAACCTTTAATAGGGTAAAAGACCTTAATCAATTATATAAATTGTAAAGCCTCTAACCAAGTGCAACATTCAGATTAAATGTTGTAAAATCCTTTAGCAAGGTAGATCTAACAGATCTTGTTACTCCTAACAGGGTATGCTATCAGAAATAACTAAAATGTAGCTCTAACCAAGCATTCTTTATTATTGCAGTAGTGAAGTTGTGGGTGCCATCCTCACCATAGTTTTTCTCTCTAACCAAGACTTTCTGTGTAACCAAAATATATGTGTTATGGAGTGAATCATGTATGATTGTTATCTATTTGTTTTAACTTTATTTTATGTTACTACACTATTCGGTTTATGCATAATAGTAAAGTTATTATTCAAGAAAAGTTTTGGAGTACTGATTCACCCCTCCCCTCTTAGTACATTAGCTTTCCATATTGGGCCTAATAGTAACTGCCCTGGACTCAATAATAAACTTTGCACGGTCATCCTCAACCTTGAACATTGAATCAAGCAGACTGTTAAGGAAATCAACATCAACCTATTCATTTACATGGTTGATTATTTCTTCCTGCTCTAGAATCAAATCAAATTCGCTGGTCCAATTAGAAACTGATTTCAAATCTCCATTACTACCATAAATTGAAGGCACTAATTTATCATAACCTTCCCCAAATGTCTGCAATTTTTCATTTATAAGCACATCCTTCCCTGTGAAAAATGCATAAGCTACATTCATTACCTCCACAATGTCTTTAGTGTCACTAATCTTGGGAGGGAACTCGTCACTATACATCATTGTAGTATCTAGCTTATCCATTAATCTGCTTCTTCCTGACCAAACATTGAACAAAGGTCCAAGAAAAGTGACAGCCTCAGAGGATGTTTTGCTTGCCTCTTTCAAAGAAATGTGCAAATGAATGCACAACCATCAATTTGTCTTTCAATACACTAATCCCATGTTTTAGAATTCCTGACACAACAGAGATAGCCTTGACATTTTGTTCCTTTTCAAGCTTTTCAATTTTCCCTATGTATTCCTCCATTTTTGCTATCACATCAGCTGGTATTTCTTGTACTTGTTCTATAATCTATATTGGAGGGGGCTCATTTACAATTTTTTCTTTCAACTCCACTAACTCTTCCTCGAGAGCACCCTTCTTCATCAGTGTCTCTTCATATTTTTTAGACAATGCAATCAATTGGGTATATGTTTCTATGTATCTTCTTGACAAATCCTTTGTTTTTGATAAATTCATGAAAGAAACTTGAGTAAAAAATGAGGCAATCTCCGTGTTAGTTATGTTCTGCAAGTTCCAGATCATTCTATTAGCTTTCTTTTCTACTTGGATATTTAGAAGGTGGGGATTTTGAGTGGAAGGGGCCAAAGACCAAGCAACAAGTGTCTTTGACTTAGGATTAAATCCCGATCCTCTTATTACATCTCCAATTTGAAATTTAGTTCTAAACATTGGGTCCTCTTGCTTCCTAATCTGATCAATTATAAAAATAGATTGGATATCCCAATCAGGCATCATAATCATACCAGTACTCTTTATCAATTGTCTTGCCTATTCCACATATATTTCCTCCCTGTCAGGATCATATTCCTACAGTGCCTTGATGATCTCCTCTTTCTTTTCTTCATTTGCTTCCTCTATGATTAGATTTTGTTTTAATTGATTTTGTTTCAATCTTGTCAAAAAACTTTTAAATTCATTTGACTTAATAAAGTCATCATCTTTCATGAAGTCATTTGACAACATCACATGCTCATCAAAGCTTGGAGCAAGGGCTTCGTTTGTTTCTCCCTGTTCTTTATTCTGCCTTGTTATCTAAGATGTGTCCTTATTTGATGAAAGTAGTGTCCTTGTTCTGTAACAATTGCTCTAGCAAGGTCTCTCCTCACAATTGTACAGACCTCAGTGGTTTTTTATTTCTTTGCAGCTGGCAATCGGGTAGATTGAACTTCATCCCCACTCTCTAAATCATCAACATACACACTAAGTGGCTTCTTGCCATGTGAAGAATTTCCATCTTGGGGGTCTTGCTGCTGAGCAGTCACTTCTCGAATTTGAGGCATTTGTTCCATCAGAGTTTCAAGAAAAGGTAAGAAGAATGGGGAGAACTACTATCTCAAACTTGGGTCCATCTTTGTATTGGCATTAAGACACCCAATTCTTCTTTGAAAAGCTCTAATTCTTTATCCACGAACTCAACATTATAGAACAAGATTAAATGCATCAGCAATGAATAATGCTTGAATGTAGGGCTGGGTGCACCACTTTGAATTTCAACTAGAGCAATATGAATGTGTTCAACCACATAGCCCACATAATCATAATCTTTGTTAACATCTGGGTGTTGAATGTCCATAGCCATCATCAGTAATTCAACTAACTCTGTTGAATCTCCATAAAAACCCAACACTCTGCATAATCCATAGATTGTACAATGCATATAATGGTGGAAAGGTGTGATGTCAAATGGTGGTTTGATACTCTCTGGAATTATAACCGGCTTCTTATTCAACCTAGGCATGTATCTGGGCATTGCATGCTTCTTGATAACACCTTTGTATTTGTCATAATCCTCTACAATCTGCTCCAAATCTATATCTATACATGCAACACCAGTAATCTGGAAAGCTTCAACAAAGCTAGCTCTGTTAATTGAAACTAGGGTAGACTAGTTCTTTCTTCTGATTACCCTAGATACTGGGCAATAACATTTGGCCAACTCTTTGATCAAATCCACATCAACATACACATCTGGCAAAATTAACTTTTCCATATTTAAATACCAAGGGTTTGACATCGGGACACCCTTAACCCTATTTTTCCAGAAATAATGAAACATAGAAGAACCAGTCATATTAAGCATGGTAGGGTTTCTACATTGGCTCCATAAATCTCTCCATGCCAAATGATTTGTATTCAAAGCAATGGAAGTCCCTGGCATCAAATCTAAAAATTCATCTTTGTATTTCTTAACCATCGTTTCCTCAGTGGCGCTGGCCTTGAAACCTCCAGGTCCTCCTACTCCACTTGTCATGGCCTTGGGCTTGGGCTTGGGCTTGGGCTTGGGCTTGGAACCTCCAGTACCACTCGTCGCCTGGCTCATTTTACCTATAGGAGAAAAACTTAACCAATTTTCTGAAATTTTCTCACACCCAACACTCTGAATTCTCCAACATTGTTGTAGAGGTCAATTCACTAGATTACCTCGAAGATAGAATGCATTAATGCAATTATACAAAACCTCAGCTCGATCATGCAATTTATGGTATTTACTATTTGAATTTTGGGCACCATCACCTCTCTCAAGTCTCAAGTCTCATTAATTGCCACACTTGCATGAACTTGCTACTGTGTCATAATGACATTAATTCAAACTTCAAACTAAATTACTCGACCGAAATTTGAATTCATGCCCTTCTATTTGATTGGCGATTGGCATTCAAAAATTTTATAGAACTCGAAAAACAAGTCCATGTGTTAGCGAGTTAGCAACAATGCTACCAAATCCTCTTAATTGCAAGCTCACAACCCCTTTTACAAATCCTCAAAGAATCTCATGAGTGAGCGACAACTGTTGATCTAACAAAACAACTTATTTCATCGCAAGCTCGCAACTAGAAACTTAACTTGACTTAAACCCTTGCGATTCCATGACAACAAGACACTTAACCGCCGTCGCATGCTCACAACACTTTTTGACTTAAGACTTACAAACCCGCGAGCATGCGATGACCACAAAATCAGACCAAAACTTACCTGTTGCCAGATCGCAACTTAAAATGCTAAACAACTTCAAAACCTACGAGCAAGCAACTTAACCACATCACATGATCACAAATTAAAATGACTTAACCGCGAACACCGTGCGACCTTGCGATAACATAAAATCACACCCAGTCGCAACCTCACAACATAAAATGGTATTTGGGCACCGTCACTTCTCTCAAGTCTTGTTAACTGCCACACTTGCATGAACTAGCTAGTGTGGCATTAATTCAATTAAACTGATAGACTGCATTAATGCAATTGTACAAATGTCAAAATCTCAGCTCAATCATGTCAAAACTTTTACAGAACCCAACAAACAAGTCCACGTGTCAATCCCCATCTTTAATCACACACTCTCAACCGGTTATACCAATCAGGAAAGGAACCGATGAGTTAGCGACAATGCTACCAAATCCTCTTAATCACAAGATCGCAACCCCTTTTATGAATCCTCATAGAATCTCGCAAGTGAGTGACAACCGTTGATCTAACAAAATAACATATTTCATCACAAGCTCGCAACTCAAAACTTAACTTGACTTAAACCCTTGCGATCCTGTGATAACAAGGCACTTAACCGCCAAAGCATGCTCGCAACACTTTTTGACTTAAGACTTACAAACCCGCGAGCATGCGATGACCACAAAATCAGACCAAAACTTAACTGTCGCCAGATCACAACTTAAAATGCTAAACAACTTCAAAACTTGCGAGGAAGCGATGAAACCAACTAAGCTGCGATACCAACTACATCACATGATTGCAAATTAAAATGACTTAACCATGAACACCTCGCGACTATGGGACAACATAAAATCACACCCAGTCACAACCTCACAACATAAAATGGTCAAGTGCAAAACATCTTGCAAGGTAGCGATAACTAAAATCTCCCAGTACTCACAAGCTCGCGACTTAAACTGATTTGATGATAAAGGACCTGTGAGCTAGCGATAACCATTAAACATGTCTGACCAACCATTTGACCACACTTGACATTGACATGGACAAATAAATAGAGGAAAAATCATATTTTCAATGCACGACAACTTCGGTTTACTAGCCGACTAAGACAAAAAACAAACACAAAACCCTAATTGCCATGAACATCATTTTAAGCATTTAATGTAGAACAGTAGAAAGGTTCTAGTAGTAACAGTTATGCAATATGAATAATTTTATGGATCTTGTGACACAAATTGTTGCATTTCATGTTCAACATGTTACATAATGTGGAACCAAATACCAGTTTACTAATAATTTAATTGTTTAGTAATAATTCAAATTCACAATTAAAAATATGAAATAAGTATCCGTTCTACTTTTGATTGATAAATTCAAGGAATACAATATCAAAAATCATCAATGACAACTATAGTATTGCAATTTTGTAAATTGAAATTGTAATATGACTCAAGAATTGTAGTATAATTATAAATACCTATAAACTGACTGCTAATTCACTTTAGTGATTCAGTCTGACTGTCTAAGGCTTCTATATCCCAAATGGACTCAAGATCTGGAAACTGACTAGTACTAACAGGTTCATCTTCATTTTGAGTTGGGTATTCAAAAATGTCTTCATCTTCATGCTGACTCTGAGCCTGCGATCCATCATATTCATTTTTCTCAGCACTAGCACTAGCAGTAGCACCACCAGCTTTTAAAGTGTTGCACACCCCTCGTCTATCATGCATGGAATTCCAGATTTCTAGTGCCCTATCATATGGAAAATCTCTAACATTATACTGGGTTACAAACAACCTCAAGCAAGTTTCCAAATTCTTGTCTAATTTGTTTCTGATATTTGATTTCAAAAGCCCTAATGCATTGAAAACTCTCTCATCTTCCACCGACCCCAATATCATTGTTTGACATAAGTCAGAAAGTTTCAAATATTCTGGTATTGCAATACGCAATGCTTCACTTTGATCTATCCTTTTCCAAAGCCTTGGGATTGATCCAGGTTCAAATGGATTCTCCAAGTTAACCAACTGCTGTTTCATAACCAATGCAAACTGTTTACATTGTTTTCTAAGATGATCTGAATTTAAAATTCCTTCTATTGGTTGTCCATTACAATATGCATCTTTTGAAAATGTCAATATCAATTCCTCTAGTTTTTTATGATACATCTTTGCATCATTTGGATTATCTCCAATTGAATGCCAAAATTGAGGATACACACAACCCATGGCTTCAAGTATTTCTTCTCGAGGGAATATTTCATGAATCTTAGTTGAAAGTTCATATGCAATAAACTTCAAATTATCACTAACAGATTTAACAATCCTGTCAAAATCTTCATTTTTAACTGGTAGTGCTATGCCTCACTTGCCCATCTTAGATTGGTGCATTGGTATCTGAAATCCTTTTACAAAGACACATAACTCATTTTTTGTATTGAAATGTAAAAAATTTTCAACATGATTCAAATCTATAATTATTTGCCACCTAAAAAAATTTGGGCTTTGCCCTATTAGATCTGAATATAGACCATCCAGGCTCAAGCATGTCATTTTACATAGAGTTCTATACTCATTGATATACATAGTTCTGTCTTGGGCTTTCTTAACAAGTTTTTTCATTGAATCCAGCATGGGGAGAAGACTATCTAAAGTTAACAGAGTCTCTATATCACTTAACTTATGTAAGAGATCAGGAGCTTTGTCTACTATGAGGCGTTGCTCATACATTAGTCCGATCAAGGATTGATATTCTATTAGAACTCGTTCCGCTGGTCCATGCAAGGAGATCCATCTAGTCTCAACATCCCTGAGAAGCTTGTTTCCTCCTGTTACTCCCTCAACAAAAATCTAAAATTCTGCAAAATGTTCAGGACTTTGACAAAAGTATGAGTGGAGCTCGTGGACCAAATCTTCAACTTTTGACACTGTAGGGAAATTGCTTACAATTATATATGCTAAATTCATTCGATGGGCCATGCAGTGAATGCCAACCATGTATGGTGCAATACTAGTTTGTAATCTTGCACAAAGACCGGTCCTTTGACCTTGCATTACTGCAGCTCCATCAGCTCCAAAACACACCAACTTCTTGGCAATTGTCAAGTCATCCATACCAGCAATTTCATTCAAAGCTTTCTTAACTTCCAAATATAAATTTTCTGCTGTTGAATTGCCCCTCATTTTACGAACACAGAGTAGATGAGCTCGGCGGACGTGTTCTTTCACTGTATACACATACATACAAACCCAAGTAGTGTTATCTACTGTAGTAACTTCATCTATGGATAATGAAATGAAATTTGACTCTTTTACACTCTCTTGTAAATTTTCCTTTTCCACCTCAGCGAGACAGTTTGCCATTTCCCATCCAACATTTATTGACCAATGTGACGTAGGATAGTGAGGAACATTCAAAAAGATAATAAATTACTAAATTCTAGGAAATCATTCATAGGACGCCCTCTTGACATAATATGAAAAACAACACTCATCTGAATAGTCTTTGCTAGGTTTTCATCTTTCGCTACATGTTCAAGCCCATCCTTGATTGTATTTCCAAATCCACTATTACAAATCAGTGTCGTTTTGTGGTTATGCTCTTCATATTCTGTGACATACTTAACATGAAGACATTCTTCCTTTGATTTCCATCTTACTACTCGTGTTTCCTTTCCGTCTATGATTTGTTTTTCATAAACCTTACCAATATGCTTTTCTATGGTGTCAAGCTTTAGCTGCATCTTCTTCTCTCTTTTAGTTTTCCAGCTACAAATCTTACACCTACATTTTGTTGGTTGTTCATCATTGTTTGGGACTAGTTCAATGAATGGGTACTTTGCTACCCAATCAATCTTAAAACTCCTTGTCATCTACCACTCTCACCCTAGTTTTACTTTCCTTTTTCTTTTCTTCCTACCAACATCATCTTTAGTACTAGCATTTGCATTCGCCAATGGTATCTCATTGTGTGTATCCCTTAGAACATCTTCTGCCGTGTCGGTATTGTCATCCTCATTTGATGCATTTAACTCAATGACAATCCCACCTTGTGGTGGTGGTGAGATACTGTGAATGGGTTTTGCAACTGCAGAGGTTGATGGACCAGAAACTTTGCTAATTCCAAAAAAAGACTTTATGGTACTATCTTTAAGTTTAAGTTTTGGGCGTTTTGATGGCCTCCCAATCCCTTCAGTTTCACTGCGCCGAGGAGTCTTACCCTTGTCTGACATCCCAATTCCTTCACCACCCTGAGGAGTCTCACCCATGTTTGACTGTGACATCTTGAGTCTTGACCTCTCACTACGAATTAAAAGTTAAAACTAATACTATCAAGTATGAAGAAATGATTACTCACCTTTATGCCTTCTCAATTCTCTGAATCAGGAATTAGGAATGAATGCCTGGGCCTATGTTGCAGGATTGTAACTCTGGCCCTCCACCCTATAATGAACTTTGACTTTCCAACTCAATTTGCAGAATGCGAATCGAGACTCAAGACTCCAAGAGCTCCCAATTTACCGATGAGACATGAACAAATTGTAAGAAAGAGTGTAAGAAATAGTGTATTTATAGCAATCCATGATTACATTTTTGGCGAATTGCACGGGGCCTGGGCGTCGCAAATTGCCAATAAACATTTAATTTAATTCCATTTTTGGCGAATTGCTCAGGCGTGCAATGAACATTTAATTTAAGCGGGGCGAAATGGGTCCTCGAATGCTTATAATGTTTTATTTGATATTGGCGAATTTGGCCAATGCATGCAATGAATATTTAATTTACCATTGGCGAATTAGGTCCTGGGTATGTGGTCATTTTACTATTGCTGGAGAATAACAGAGGTGATTTAATACCCACGTCCGAGTGATTCTAGGCATATATTACGAGCATGCATGTTGACAGTGTGTGGTCAATGGCGAAGCCAGATTCTATAGTGTACCATTAACCCCAAAATTCTGGGCGATTTGACCACGATGTTGCCCCAGACTATTCACGTGGAATTCACCAATTGGTGAAGATTCACCACTAAAAAACTCTCTAAATGCAGGCCAACATGGTTTAGAATAAGGTCATTGGTATTGGAGGCCGACATCTTTTGGATCTGGCATCAAATTTTTTTTTTGATATTCATGTATTTATGTTATCTAGTTGATATGTATATTGATATTGTAATTACCTTTGTAAGCTGACATAAGGCATGATAAATTGTATATGGTATATAGGTCAATTGGTTACATCATTTTTATATATGATAAGAATATATGTAGATGATTATAAGGATGCGAATATGGATGGATAGAAAATGTGAAATATATGAGAGAGATTATGTATGAGAGGATATTTTTGTAAAGGGGTATTCTGGTAAAGGGTTTAGGGTTTTAGACTGGAACGAACAGAGCTTAACTAGAACTGTATTGAGGGATAAAAAGATGCTATTTTAGCAGTTCACTCATTTCTCCAGTTTGTAGTCTGGATTTGTATGTAGTTAGTGAGGCTCCTTTTGTGATTAAGCAATGTGCTCTAGGTTGTAAGCCTTCGTGCAAGTGCAAGCCCCTCTATTTTGTAATATCTCTTCATATGGCCAGTGAATCGATATTGTGGGTCACAAATCCCACCGTGGTTTTTCCTCTTTGAGGTTTTCCATGTATAATTTTGTGTGTTATGGTATTCATTTATGTGATTAGCTTATTGATTGCTTTACTTCTTTCAATTCTATATGTATCGGTATATCGGTTGGTGTATGGATGTTTTCATAAGGTTACAATTGATCATTCTGGTAGAACACTGATTGACCCCCCCATCTTAGTGTTCTTGGATTCCAATAATTGTCATCAGATCCTTGTGCCTCAGAAGAAGTTTAGTAGCTTGTGGAAATCTTGAATCTAGAATCCATGGATATGAATTTGGAAAAGAAACTTGAGGTAGCACTTGATAATTATGATGCTGAAAGGATAAAGAACTTGAAGTTACAAAAGGAATTGAATTCTGCTCAGGAATTCATTCTTGTCCTACAGGAAAGGCTATCGTTTGTTCAAGCTAGGAGGAAGGAACTTTAGCAAAATCAGGATGATGAAGACAAAGATGCACTTAAGGAATAGTGTCAGAAGTTGAGTTAGGAGAACATGGTCATGAGAAATGAAATCCAAGCTATAACTATGAGAATGTCTAAGGAGATTGAAGACCAGAAGAAAAAGGAAGAAAATTTTGCTGTATCTCTGAAGAACAAATTTGAGGAATGTGGTAGGTTGGTTCATGAGAATGATATGTTGAGAACTGATTTAGTACAATCCCAAAGTAATGAACTAGAGCTTGAGAGACAAATGAAAATTCTAAGAGATGATTTGACTATTGCAAGTGAGTATAAAGAAAAGTTCAAGATTAGTTCAAAACAACTTGATGAATAATTGAAGAGACAAAGACAGATTAGAGATTCAAGTGGACTTAGATTTGAACAAGGTCAGAGTTCTGGTACTACAAATGAAGATCAAAACCATAAGGCACTAGTAAGGCAGTTCAAATCTTATAAATTTAATGGTAGATGATTTGTTTGTAATAAATTTGGTCACATAGCTAGGCAATGTAGAAATAGAGCAAAT
Source organism: Cryptomeria japonica (assembly GCF_030272615.1). Taxonomy (NCBI): domain Eukaryota; kingdom Viridiplantae; phylum Streptophyta; class Pinopsida; order Cupressales; family Cupressaceae; genus Cryptomeria; species Cryptomeria japonica. Next base: position 824,239,625 of record NC_081409.1, read on the forward strand.
CTAAACAATAATTCTACCCCAGTCAATGTTCTAAATGCAATAAGAATGGTCATAAAATAGAAGATTGCAGAATGAATGTAAAATGTTATGCATGTGGAAAATTTGGACATATGGCTAATCGGTGCAGATCAAACAATTATACTAGTTTTAGTAAAGAAATTCAAAAGAACAATGTTACATGTTATGCATGTAATGAGGTTGGACATATTGCTAAATTTTATAGAAGCAAAAATCCACCGGTTGGTAAAAGAGGATCAAATGAGAAAGGGAAAGAGAAGGTTAATGAAATTTGACAAGATCATACTCTGAGATGGGTTAGGAAGTCAGAAGAACAATCTATAGATGGGAATGCACCGGTTACTTATCTAGCAGAGGAGGTTGCTCTTGCACTGACATGAAGCTCATTCGGTAACTGAGGCAGATGCCTTAGGGGTAGGCAAAATTTATGAAGATGTTGCATATGCCTTGGGAAGAGGTTTTGGAAGTTCTAGACATTGGAGATGCTTATCCGACAAGGAGATATTGTTTGAGATCTAGTATCTTCCACTGGAAGTCATTGATGTCAATGAAAGATTGGGGTTTTTCGTGAAGGATAAAAGGTTGAATCCACTTTATTTTTTATCACCTTGCATTCAAAGAGATTAAGAGAAATTCAGAGCGATCAAAGGTGATTCAGTGCGATCAAATATCTTCTTGAGTAATTTCACTAGTGACTGGAAGAGTTTGTTAGGGTTTCACCGACAAGGATTAACAGGTATTTATCTTTAATCATGAAAGAAAAATCATCATTTGTGCCTATCTTTGTTGCAAACTTGATTGTTATTGAGATCAAGGATCACCCTAGGCCAACATTCAAGCAATATCCGCATGTGGCTACCCTGGATGACTCGGTTGGAGAATTTTCCCATGTTCCGAAAGGAGTTGTATATGTCGAAGATGTTAGGGTGTACATACATTGTCACATTCAAGATTTGGGAATGACTAAGATCAAGATCGTGTACATGAATGAATTAATAGGAGATTCTAGAGAGATCAAACCTGAATTCAAGCACATTAAAGACTTAGGGTTTACCGATATTCCAAAATTCAAAGATGAAATAGTTAGGTATGTTTTAAGCATAGTACATGGAGAGTTTATCTGGTTGGATAAACCATACAAGATTACAAAGGAGGCCTTCAAGGCACTCACTAGTTTACCACAGATTGGGTAGCGTCCAAATAAGGTCTCTAATGATTATGTAAACAAAATCACTGACACTACATCAGATAGGTGATCCATGAGAATCAACACTATTACTGAAATAGACATAAAATTCGGTAGCATGGTCATCAGTTATAAGGTAACTCAATTAAACTAATTGAATTTTATTTCTAGCTCTTGCATTTTCATAGCTTATAAGATGATGAGAGAAAATGAGAAATAGGATCTATGTGGTTGGATGTTACATGAATTATTGATAAACCTAGGAAATATTAAATGAGAAAAGAAAGGAAATTTTTGGTATGAAAACTCAATTGTTTGTTTAATGCTATTTTTCATAAACGAGACTCCCGGTTTTGGGAAAAGACAATGTGCATTTGACATTCTGGTAGGGAGGCAACTAAAATAGTCAATTTCTTCATTAGGTAATCGACGAGATGATTAAGTTTAGGGATATTTTAAGGCATTTCAAAAAGCTATGAAATCTATAGAAAGGGTTCCTAAGAAGATTGTTGAGAAATACTCAACTGATATATTTTTCATGGTGAAGAAAGATGAAACACTCATGGAAGCTGTCAAACCCTGGAAGATTTGGATTGAGGAAATGGGTTATGAAGTCGATACACATATTTTATATGCCTATGCAAAGATGTTGACTGATGCACCTATTGATGAAGCTGAAAAAACCTTTGGTACTGCAAAGTAGAAGACACAAGAGTTTGAAACTGACTTCAACCGGAAGAAGAGAGACAAGGTGGAAGGAAAGGCAAGCATGTTTGTGGAAAAGGTTTCACAAGAGATAAAAACATTGATTGATGCTATCCTGGAGAAAGGTAGGAAGAGAAAATTTTTGGCATTGGGTTTTCATTGATGTCAACTGGTATGGGATGACTATCACTATGATAGGAATAGGTAATGAGCAACACTGTCAAGGAGGAGTACAGGTTGAGATATCTTTGATATCACTATGTATTGCAGGACACCTGTAAGGTAAGACATAGCATCCCAATTAGAGGAATGATCACTGAGGTTACCAGGACATAAGTTATTGCTTAACTTGTGTACATGAGATGAGAAGGTTACCGATACGGTATATCACCAATAAGGAAAGGATGTCAACTAGTAAGTGATGTGTTGACATAAAGTAGTCAGAACAACCAAGTGAGTGGTTGTCAACCAGCATGCTCATGACCGGTGTACAAGATGGATGGCCAAGGTGCTTGAGTGGTTGATTGTGAAGAAGAGGCGGAATGCTATCGAAATCACAACAACATAGGAGGAGAAGGATGAACAGGTCATCAGTATGCTGTGAGGTTACATAACAATAGGTCTCCTATCGGATGAAGATGCAGTCATCATGAGAAGCCACATGAGTGCACTGCAGGATATAGATTACAAAGACTCACTCTCACCGATAAGCGGACCTTATCTCCTAGTATTCATATTATACATCATAGTTCCATGAGATAAGGTAGATAAGACAAATGTGGGTGTTTGAAGGCTCACACTGGATCTACCGGTGAATCAAAGGAATGCATTGAGTGCATGAAATCAGTGTTATGCAATGGAATATCTAAGAAGGCATGTTGAGATGCTGGTACAGATGATGGGTGATGAGTTTTTCACTTTGACAAACTAATTGAGACATGGTTAGAGCTGATCAGGGAGAAGGCAAGGCTGAACAAATGTAGTTAGAGGAAAATGGACTGATTGAAGATGAAGTTTGCTAAAGGTTGATGACATGCTATCATCAAGATGGCTATTGGTAAGCATGTGAACCAATAAGGAAGCAAAGAGGCTAAGAGTTGTGACTCCCATCTGATAGAGATGGACATTCTATGGATAGAAATGTCTAGTAAACCGGTTGAGAAGTTCCACCGACAGTTCAACAAAGTGAAGACATGAAGGGCAACTTGTAAAGTGTGAGATACCAACAAGGTTAGTAAACTGACAAAAAAGAGGAACCAATAGAGGTCTTATCAGTGATCTTATCTGGACCAACATGAAGAGTCAAGCTAGCAGTTGGTCGACATGGATGCGACATGGAATCAAGGTGGCGGACCTGCATTTTGATGAAGGAATGTACACCGATGGGGTAGTTGTAGAGTTGGTAAATATTAATGGAAGATCCCACAAATCATGGTACCTGTTGCAAGGCTATTGTAGAGGTTTGCGGTTTGAGTTCTGGAGGACAAATTAGAACCAGCTAAGAGTGATTGAGGAGATCAAGGTGAATTAAGGAAACAACATGATCGATCTTGGTGTTTGACCAAGAGATCATCCAATAGGGAAAAAGAAGATTGCCAAAGATAGAAGGCATGATAAAGAAGGCACATTAATGGCGGAGATGTACAGTTGGCTACCTGGGTGATCAGATCGGATAGGATCTTACTGGATTTGGTTTGCCTTGAGGTTGATGAGGAAACCCTAACCACCTAGAATTTGAATAGGCTTTTGGCGGGAAAAAACCAGACTATAAATATGTAGGCCAAAGACATTGTTAAGGGCTGCTGAATAGAAGAAGCAAGTGTTGTTGTGAAGTGATTAAGTGTTACTTCTACATGTGAGAGAAAATTAGCCAAGTGCTCAATGAGTATCTATGAGAGACTGAGTGTGAGGGTGAACCAGGTTGAAGTGTTCAACCGGTAGTAGAGAAGAACCGGTAATGTCCATACCGACAGAGCAGAAGTGAAGGAAGCTGCAAAGAAGACAAACATAGAACCGGTAGAGTATTGTACTGGTGAAGAGAAGAAGAGTGAGGATGAGATCCAATAGAGAAGAAGCAGAGGAGAGGTGTACTAGTGGAGTTTACTGAGTAAGGCAACAAATGAGAGCAACAAAAGATTGAATCATTGTAGTCAACAGAGTAAGGTATATTAAATGGTTGCAAGATTCACTTGTAACAAGACAACTAGTTTTTGTAATTGATATTTTTCATTGTGAACACCAAGTTGTAGCTCGGTGCAGGGGTTGGTGCTCCTTGGGTTGGTGCCCTAAATCAGGGATTGTAGTTCCTTTGGGTTGTAGACCATAAACAAGGTAGGGGTTGTAGCTCCTTGGGTTGGTTCCCTAAACATTGTAACATAGATTTGATTATGAGGCTGGATTGGAGTAGTAGACTTTAGCAGCATTGCTTACTGAGGTTTTTCCCATCTTGGGTTTTCCTAGTACATGCTAGTGTTATGTGATGCCCCTTGTGTGTGTTTTCATTTGAATTAGTCTCCTCACTAAATGATAAGTTTATTCCTAGTTAGATCTAATAACCAGTATGCACACATAGGATGGTTAAAGGGAAAAGTTTGAGAACTACTGATTCAACCCCCCTCTTAGTGGTTCATTGTGTCTAACAATTGGTATCAGAGCCTAGGTTCCTAGTCAGATGAGTTTTTCTCTAGCTTGGGTAGATTCTAGCTTAAGGACACAATGGTTTGTTTAGTATCAATCCTTGCTCCTATGTTTGATGGTTCAAACTATTCTATTTGGAGTTGTAGAATGGAAGTCTTCCTATCCTCTCTAGGGTTTGATGTATGGATGTTGGTTATCAATGGTCTCCCTAGGAATGTCAGTCCTCCCACTGGATTTGAAGAAGAAAGAAGTTGCATGTGCAATGAAGAAGCCATGAAGGCCATATTCAGTGGGCTCATCGGTGATATCTCCTCATAGGTGGATAAGTGTAAATTGATAAAGAGTCTATGGGATAGACTAAGGATGCTCTATGGAAATGAACCCTGCACCACTAGATCAGTGTGTGGAAGTGAGAAGAACAATGCAATTGATACATGTGCAGATGATGAAGGAAGATCCACTAGTAGTCATAGTATTGATGAAGAAGGAACCTGCCTCTTCATGGCTCAAGGGTTTGAAGCTAAGGTGCACACATATAAAAGTGATAAGGCAAATAGATCCCATTAGCAAGATGTGTTTGGCTATGATGATGAGGAAGAAAGAGACAAGGCAAATAGATCTAGTCATCAAGATCTATTTGATAGTGAAGGAGAAGAAGAAGAAGAGGAGGGAGAAGTTGATCTTGAAGCAGAGTTTGTGAATGCACTTGATGAAATCGATAGAGTTAGAAGGGAATACAAGCTATTCAGGAATGCTTCTATAGTAGAGCAGAACCAACTATCAAATTGCCTTGAGGAATCTGAGAAATTCATCTTAGAGTTGAAGTCTCAAGCAAAGAACACCAAGGTGTGCCAGTGTGAAGATCTAGCATCCAAGCTAGAAATTAAAGATAAAGAATATCAAAAACTGCTTGAAGAAATGGATGCTCTACAAAATGACCTTGAGAAATGTTAGGATGAGCTCAAGGTAAGAATCTGGTTTGATGGCAGCAGTGATGCCTTGGACAAGATATTGAAGAAGAAAAATCATGCCAAGGACACTGGAGGTTTAGGAAGCTCTACTAGTGAATGCTCCACTAGCAAGAATGTCCCCCATAATGGCATTCAATTTGTCTCCTCGAATGGAGAAGACAAGGGACAGACCTTCAAAGTTAGAACTTCTCCCTGGAAGAAGGTTGATCTAGATACAACCAGTGAGGACCAATAGACAATAAAGAAGACTAGTGCTGCAAGAAGGAGGAAAAATGCAGATCCCAAAGGTAAAGGGAAAATAGGAGAAGACAACTTCACTAGTAGCAGGAACATGAGAAGTTAGCAAAGAAGACCTCCTACTGACATAGGAAAAATAAATGCTACCACCGATAGGGAAAAGAAAGTGTGGGAGAATAAGAAACCAAATGGAAGAATGGTCCTGAATGGACAACTAAGGATGCATTCTCAAGGAAGGAGAAGTGGAGTTACTAAACTGGTAAGATCTCCCCATGCATGGTAAAACAAATTTTTAAGTCATATGCCATCTTTTACTGGTTATTGCTTTGCATTTAATGTTTATGGCCATAGGACAGAGGAATGTAGAAAGAGATATAGAATGAATAATCTAGGATCTCACAAAAATCATGCATATAAGAAAAATGTATCCAGGAGTAGATACATGCATGTCCCCTCTCTCAGTTATGCTATAAAGAATCCATTTGTTGTTCCTAATAATGGTGTATGCTATAACTACAATGGATTTGGCCATAGAGAGGTTGAATGCAGGAAGAGGAGCGTGTAGTCACGTGGAAGATGATACAATGGCTATACTCTACAGAAAGGTGAATGCAAAGCATATGGCAGTCAAAGAATTGCATGGAACCAAAGGAGAAATGTCTTTGAAGGAGAAAAAGGTCCACCGGTTTTGGTTGTCAGCCACAACAACATGACCAGGAGAAGATGGTCAAATTGGTACGTCAAGAGATTCACCAATCATGAAGTTGGGATGGATGTTGTGTGCTACTTTAGCACTACCTTTGGCTATGATGGAGATTGAGGAAATGGAAGAACTCATCAACAAAAAGTGGTAAGACCTGCTCCCAAGCCTGAAAATGGGAAGAATATTGAGACCAAGCAGGTATGGAGGAAGAAAACCATGGACTGACACTGTGCAGTCATTGCACATGTGATATCTCCTAAGGCCTAAAGGAGATGTAGGATCTTAGGGGGAGTAACATACTAAATTTATCATTCACCTCCTTAGTGATGAAGGCAGCATGGGAGAACATGATGTTTCCCATATGAAAGATTGGATCACTACTGTTGTGTCAATATATGACAAGATATAAATTGGAATCAAATACAATGTTGACAAAAGTCAGGAGTCATAGGAAGGTGCTCCAGTGGTGATAGTGGACTGGTACAGGAAACTGGTATGTACAAGATGTTATTGGTATGGATACTAATAGGTACTTGCAAGTTATGTAAGACAATGAAGTTGGAGATCATTGCATTAACCCTAATGTATGGAATGTGGAGTTATGTCTTAGGTGGTGTTGATGAAGACCTGAATGACATATGATTAGCCTGGTCGTTGATCATGCAAGCTTGCATGTTTTTGGGCTAACTGATTTATCTCTTTGCATGATGATAACATTGTATGGCATTTTGTAGATTCAGGATCATGTCATAGGCTATGATGAAATAATGGAGCTAAAGGATCATCAGATGATCATAGTTGCACAGTTCAATCGGTACATGAAAATGATTGGAAGCTCTCGGTATTAGACCCTACTAGAGATGAGGACCTAAGATGTATGACTCAGGGGGAGTTCAAGTGGTTATGATGTAAGACCGACATGCTTGTACCTAAAAGTGCAAGTGCACTTTTTGCCCAGGCTACAGATGGTAGAAATTATAGTAGGAATACGCAGGAGAGTTTCATTGTAAAGGGTTTCTACTTGTCATTTGGTTGGTTGTATTGATATCACAATCACATTTGATTCTAAAGAAATTTGATATCAATCAAGTGGTGATACAGGTTGATCGACAGAGGAGTAGTACTCACTAACACATCCTTATGAAATTGAGTGCTTTAACAAAAGGGGCAGAATTTTTTTTGTTAGTGACTAGTAAATACAAGGAGGAATGATACTCTGATAGTGCCCTTTTCCATTGTTGTCAAAGGGGGAGAAAGATCCTATAGTATACTGCATACTACATGTGCGACAATCCATGGATCATAGTAAGATTTTGTAGTATATTGCATACTACGTGTGTGAGAAAAAATGGATCATAGTAAGGGGGAGAAAGACTATGAAGTATGCTGGACACTACATGAGTTGACATCAATGCCAAAGGGGGAGATTGTTGGCATTGAGTTGTCATTGATGTCAACCACTATGGGATGACTACCAATATGAGAGGAATAGGTTATGAGAAACATTGTCAAGGAGGAGTATAGGTTGAGATATCTTTGATATCACTGTGTATTGTAGGACACTAGTAAGGTAAGACAGAGCATCCCACTTAGAGGAATGATCACTGAGGTTACCAGTACACAAGTTAGTGCTTAACTTATGTACATGGGATGAGCAGGTTACCGGTACAGTGTATCACTAGTAAGGAAAGGATGTCAACTAGTAAGTGATGTGTTGACATAAAGCAGTCAGAACAACTAAGTGAGTGGTTATCAACCAACATGCTCTTGACTGGTGTACAAGCTAGATGGCCAAGATGCTTGAGCGCTTGATTATGATGAAGAGGTAGAATGCTGTCAAAATCACATCAACATAGAAGGAGAAGGATGAACAGGTCATCAGTATGCTATGAGATTATAGAACAACAAGACTCCCACTTGATGAAGATGTAGTCATCATGAGAAGCCACATGAGTGCACTACAGGATGTAGATTACAAAGACTCATTCTCATTGATAAGTGGAACTTATCTCCTAGTATGCATCATAGTTCCATGAGATAAAGTAGATAAGACAAAGTCAGGTGTTTGAAGGCTCACATCGAATCTACCGGTGAATCAAAGGAATGCATTGAGTGCATGAAATTAGTGTTATGCATTGGACTATCTAAGAAGGCATGTTGAGATGCCGGTACATATGATGGGTGATGAGTTTGTCACTTTGTGGTCAGAGCTGATCAGGGAGAAGGCAAAGCTGGATAGATGTAGTCAGAGGAAAATGGCCTGACTTAAGATGAAGTCTATTGAAGGTTGATGACACGCTGTCATCAGGAAGGCTACCGGTAAGCATGTGAACCAGTAAGGAAGAAAAGAGGCTAAGAGTTGTGACTCCCATTTGATGGAGATGAGCATGCTATGGATAAACATGTCTAGTAAACCGGTTGAGAAGTTCCATCGATAATTCAACAAAGTGTAGACATGAAGGGCAACCTGTAAAGTGTTAGATACCGACAGGGTTAGTAAACCAACAGAAAAGAGGAACCGGTAGAGCTTTTGTCGATGATCCTATATGGATTGACATAAAGAGTCAAGCTAGTAGTTAGTCAACATGGATGCCACATGGATTCAAGGTGGCAGACTTGCGTTTGGATGAAGGAATGTACACTAACAAGGTAGTTGTAGAGTTGGTCGATATTAATGGAAGATCTCACAAATCATAGCTTGTGTTGCAGGGCTATTGCAGAGGTTTGTAGCTCGAGGTCTGGAGGACAACTTAGAACTAGCTAAGAGTGATTGAGGAGATTGAGACAAATTAAGGAAACAACATGACCAATCTTGGTGTTTGACCAAGAGATCAGCCGATAGGGAAAAATAGATTGCCAAAGATAGAAGGCATGATCAAGAAGGCACATTAATGGCGGAGATGTACAATTGGCTGCCTGGGTGATCAGATTAGATAGGATCTGATTGGATTTGGTTTACCTTGAGGTAGATGAGGAAACTCTAACCACCTAGAATTTGAATAGGCTTTTGGTGGAAAAAACCAGACTATAAATATGTAGGCCAAAGACATTGTTAAGTGCTACTGAATAGAAGAAGCAAGTGCTATTGTGAAGTGATTAAGTATTACTTCTGCATGTGAGAGAAAATAATCCAAGTGATCAATGAGTATCTGAGAGAAACTGAGTGTGAGGGTGAACCAGGTTGAAGTGTTCAATCGGTAGCAGAGAAGAACCGATAGTTTCCATACTGACAGAGCAGAAGTGGAGGAAGCTGCAAAGAAGACAAACATAGAACCGATAGAGTGTTGTACAGGTGAAGAGAAGAAGAGTGAGTAGGAGATCCAATAGAGAAGAAGAAGAGGAGAAGTGTACTTGTAGAGTTTACTGGTAATAAGGCAACAAAAGAGTGAATCAGTGTAGCAGGGAAGGGGTCTCACTGACAGAGTAAGGTATATGAAATGGTTGCAAGATTCACTTGTAACAAGACAACTACTTTTTTTAATTGATATTTTTCATTATGAACATCAAGTTGTAGCTGGGTGTAGGGGTTGGTGCTCCTTGGGTTGGTGCCCTAAATTAGGGATTGTAGTTCCTTTGGATTGTAGCCCATAAACAAGGTAGGGGTTGTAGCTCCTTGGGTTAGTGCCCTAAACATTATAACAGAGATTTGGTTGTGAGGTTAGATTGGAGAAGTAGACTCCAACAGCATTGCTCATTGAGGTTTTTCCTGTATTGGGTTTTCCTTGTACATGCTAGTGTTATGTGATGCCCCTTGTGTTTGTTTGCATTTGAATTGGTCTCCTCACTAACCAGTAAGTCTATTCCTAGTTAGATCTAATAACTAGTATGCACACATAGGATGGTTAAAGGGAAAAGTTTGAGAACCACTAATTCATCCCCCTCTTAGTGGTGCATTGCATCTAACAAAAAGAACTAGATGTATTCATTGATCCTATTGCAGCTGAATGTACATCTGAAGATGATACACCCCTGACATTGAAAAGGGTAAATGAGATAGTAAAGGAGACCCACAAGGCATGGGTTAAGTTCTTTGAAGAGAACCATGGTTTCTATACTTCATCGGAATAAAAAATAGATACTGCAGACATCCTGGTTGAAGGAAAAGGAAAGGGTATTATGGGTACTTCACCGTCAATTTTGAAAAACAATAAGATAGTGGAAATTAAGCCCCCAGTAGATACAAATGTACAGAAAAATGCTGAGACACCAACAAATATAGGGAGTGTAGAGGTTAATAGTGTACAAGATACTAATGTTGAGAACAAGAGTCCTCTGGATACAATTGTACAAGATGCGGTTATAGTTCCTAGGGAGGAACCGATAGTTACTGAGACTGCACCAAGTGGTGAAGCTACCGGTGCAAGTAAGGAAGCTACACATGATAAATCATCAAAGGAGAAGAAAGAGGAATCAAAAAAGGAAACGATAGTGAATCCATCATTGTTGTCAATTGATACATCACAAGTTGAAAAGAAAAGCATAATCAAGATGAGTTATACTAAACTCATGATGATGGCTACACAGAAATTGATAAAGGAAGGATCTATGGATAAAGAGATTATTGATCAATCTATCATTGTTTTGCATAGACTAGTTTTGTAGTACAAGTTTGATTGAGAAGTGAGCCCATTCGGAAAGCTTAAGACAATCACATAACACATTTCAAAGGATTTTCAATCCTTGCAGCAGATTTCAAACCAGCAAGCACTAGAGAGGTTCACACAGGCTAAAAAGCTACATTTGATTAGATGATTGAGTCTAAGAGGAAGGAAATTAATGAAAAAATAAAACTGATAGATAATTCTTTGAAGTAGTGTACAAATATTTACAAAGCATGTTGTAACATAGATGCTCTTACATTTAATCTGGATAAGAAGATTAAGGAATTTCAGTAAAAAATTGCAAGTATAGTTAATTATTTTGATGGATTGAATTCATTAACTACATCCATTGATGGTCAAATTTTGGTTTTGGAAGCCCAAATTTCTTCTCTTAAGAAATAAAAAGACAAAATCATAAGAAGAGCTAGAAGTCTGAGAGGTTTGGTGAGTCCCCGGTTGGATTCACTCAGTGTACATAAGAAGGAGTGTATAGATATGGTTGGTAAGCCCACACTGACATAATTAAATGAGAAAGAGTCCTTTGCCCATATGCTAAGTGGACTTGTATCTATTTCTGACATTTTCAAATCTAGTTGAGATAGTTATCTTGAGCTATTGAAGAAGGCATATCCTGATATTTTTAAATATATTAAGCTCTGGTAAGATATTTTTGGGGATATTCATTGTACAGTATCTTTCATTCTTCATCCCAGTTTTGGATCTTTAACATTATTTTTGGAAATTTTGATGACATTGATGTCAAAGGGGGAGTGATATAGATGTGAAAAAAGAGAAGAGGGAGTTGTATACATTAGGGGGAGTATGGAGTATTTTGGATATTCAGCTCAGGGGGAGCAGGTAGGATAAAATCGACAGATGAAACCATGATCATTTTTCACATGAGTGTTGCCATCAATGCCAAAGGGGGAGATTGTTGGCAATTGACACTCAGTTGGTTGGTTTCATTATATTTTTATTGATGGCAACATGGCAACATCACAATATATTTTGGTTTCATGTTTTGGTTCAATTGTATACCGGCAGGCACTTCACAGACACTTCACCAGTATCGACAGGATGGAAGGATTTCTTTGGTTACTAGCAATGCAAGCCGACATGGTTTAGAATAAGGTCATTGGTATTGGAGGTTGACATCTTTTGGATCTGGTATCGACAATTGTTTTTGATATTCATGTATTTATGTTATCTAGCCAACATGTATATTGATATTGTAATTACCTTTGTAAGCTGACATAAGGCATGATAAATTGTATAGGGTATATAGGTCAATTAGTTAGATCATTTTGATATATGATAAGGATATATGTAGATGATTATAAGGATGTGAATATGGATGGATAGCCAATGCGAAATATATGAGAGAGATTATCTATGAGAGGATATTTTTGTAAAGGGGTAATCTGGTAAAGGGTTTAGGGTTTCAGACCAAAAGACACAAAGCTTAACCAAAATTGTATTCAGGCATAGAAGGATGCTATTTTAGTATTTCACTCATTTCTTTGGATTGTAGTCTAGATTTGTATGTAGTCAGTCAGGTTCCTTTTGTGATTGAGCAGTGTGCTCTAGGGGCTGTAAGCCTTCTTGCAAGTACATGCCCCTTTATTTTGTAATATCTCTTCATATGGCTAGTGAATTGATATTGTGGGTCATAAATTCCACCATGGTTTTTCCTCTTTGAGGTTTTCCATGTATAATTCTATGTGTTATGGTATTCATTTATGTGATTGGCTTATTGATTGCTTTACATCTTTCAATTCTATATGTACCAGTATACCGGTTGGTGTATGCATGTTTTAATAAGGTTAAAATTGATCATTCAGGTAGAACACTAATTCATCCCCCCTCTCAGTGTTCTTGGATTCCAACATAGTTGTGTACCAACAAGCACTTCACAGACATTTCACCAGCACCGACACCGACAGGATGGAAAGAATTCTCAGGTTACCGACAATGCAGGCCGACATTGTTTAGAATAAGGTTATCAATATTGGAGATCGACATCATTTGGATCCGACATTGACAATTGTTTTTTATATTCATCTATTTATGTTATATAACGGACATGTATATTGATATTGTAATTATCTTTGTAAGATGACATAAGGCATGATAAATTGTAAAGGGTATATAAGTCACTAGGTTAGATCATTTTGTGATATGTTGGATGGGAGAACATGATAATGTTATGTAATGAGAAATATATTAGAGAGATCATGTATGTGAGGATATTTATGTAAAGGGGTATTCCAGTAAAGGGGTATTCTGATAAAGGGTTTAGGGTTTCAGACTGGAACAAACAGAGCTTAACCGAAAGTATATTTAGGCATGGGAAGACACTATCTTAGCAGTTCATTCACTTCTCCGGATTGTAGTTTGGATTTATATCTAGTCAATGAGGCTCCTTTTATGATTGAGTAGTGTGTTCTAGGCTGTAAGCCTTCCTGCAAGTGCAGGCCCCTATATTTTGTAATATCTCTTTATATGGCCAGTGAATTGATATTGTGGGTCACAAATCACACCATTGTTTTTCCTCTTTGAGTTTTTTCACATATAATTATGTGTGTTATGGTATTCATTTATGTGATTGGCATATTGGTTGCTTTACTTATTTCAATTATATGTGTATCAGTATATCGATTGGTGTATGCATGTTTTAATAAGGTTAAAATTAATCATATTGGTAGAACATCGATTCATCCCCCCTCTCAGTGTTCTTGGATTACAACAATTGTCATAAGGGGTCATATAGTGTCGTAAGGGGTCATATGGGGTCATAAGGGGCCACACATGTGTTAGAACATCATATGAGCCCACAGAACACCATATGGTGCTAAGGGGTCATATAGTATCCTAAGTGGTCATATGGTGTCGTTAGAACCCGTCATACAGGGTCCTAAGGGGCCACACATGTGTTAGAAAACAATATGACCCCTTAGAACACCGTATGACCCCTTACGATAATATATGATCCATTAGGATATTATATTGTCCTAAGGGGTTATATGGTGTCATAAAGGGTCATGTCATGTACTAGGATGTTAAAAGGGGTCATATGGTGTCCTGAGGGGTTATATGGTGTCCTAAGGGGTTATATAATGTTGTTAGGGGTCTTATGGGGTCCTAGGGGGCCACACATATGTTAGAACACTAGGACTCCTTAGGAGTACTGTAAACCAAGAATACTGAGAGGGGGGAAGGGGGGTGTGTTGGGACTCACTAAATTGAGTAATTTGAGAGGCCCATTTCAAAATTTTGCTACTTCATTTTCAGAAAGGCACCTAATCTCATTCAGGTGACCTAGTTAGAGAGAAGGTAAAAGATGGAGAGCAGTTGAATGAAAAATCCAAAGCAAATGCCATCCTCTCTTTTGCGTTGTGGTGAAAGGTGTTTAAGAGATTTTAAAAATAATACTATGTGGCATTAAAGAACATTAAACTTTCAAAGCAACTGCAGTTGGAAGGTGTAAAGCCAAAGCCCACAAACTCTTCTAGCATTCCTCTATGCGCAAAATGTGTCTGAAGGAGTTTGGAGGGTTTGAAAAATAAACCAAATGAAATGCCAATCTTCTCCCTGTAGAATGGAATAGAAATGCATTAGAAACTTCCAAGAAAACATAGTTTCCAGGGGTCGTATTGCTAGAGACTGGGTTGAAGAAATCTCACAAAATGCACAGTTCCAGGCATAACATATATCCCACATTGGCTAGGTGATGACATTTTAAGTATTTAAATATAAGGTTACACTCATTCATAGTGTCAAATCCTTGAAGGCTTTTGACGCATGGTATCAGTTGGGTGCCCAATGGACCCCACATGTGCGTGCACAACTCCCGAGGAGACAAGGAAGGAGACTAGCTGGAGACTAGGTGGACCCCACGTATGCATGACTCCCGAGGTAGGCAGGTTTTGCAGCAAAAGGATAGATTAAAGATCGTGCAAGTTCAACATAGATCAACGGTGGTCATAGTTTCACAAGCCAAAGATGCTCGAAAGTTACCCATCGCGAAATGGTGACAAAGCATGTGCAGAAAATGGTGTGTTAACGAGTGAGAAAGTTCGAAGATGATCAATGGTCATCGCTACTCTGCGAAGCGAAGGTGCTCGCTAGTTAACCATCATGGAGTAGCGATTGATGATGTGGTGGTCTAGCAGGTGGGTCTCGGTGAGGTGGCAGTTTAGTGGTAGGTCTTGGTGATGATGATGTCAATGAAACTAGGGTTTCAATAAAACATAAAAAAAGTTCACCGACTGCTTAGATCCATCGACAAGGGAACATCAAAGAAATTTCAACCGGTTCCATTGAAAAGTGAAGGCATCGATGAAAATAGGCTCAGTTTCATCGACATAAAATGGTGTCGATGAAACTGCTAGTTTGATAGGACATGTGAATGGCTTGCCGAAGGCTGGTTTCCACAGAAATATTAATATTGACAAACTAGGGTGAGATGGTGGGCTCGGTGGTGGATGAGGCTCGGTGGCAGATGAGGCCACTCTCAAGTGGACAGGTGGAAAATCAAAGGTGATGTGGCTACCAAGGTGAATCTCATGAGTGAATCAGAGGGTGCCTCGTGGTGACACATGACAAAAGGAAGCAGAGTAGCACAAGGTTAAATGCCGAGCATGTAGAGGGAAGATCTACAACCATCGCTATATCGTAGCATGAAGATGCTCGATGGTTATCACCTGTGACATACCGACTGGCCAGGTGGCAGTTGAGGTGGCATCTAGATGGATCCAAAGGCAAATTAGGATGTGCCATGTGTCAAGTCTGCCAGAAGACAAATTGATAGAGGGAGCTGCTAATAAGAGATAAAGGTCGGCAGGTTTGATGCAGATCTATGGTTGTCGCTTTATCGCAACATGAAGATGTCTGATGGTTAACAGCCGTGACTTGGCGACAAACCGCCAGTGGTGGGCCCAAAGAACGATCAATGCCTATGGTTAATGCCAGAGGTTAAGGTGAAGTGACCTAGGAGATAAAAGACGAGCAAGTCAAGGAAGATCAATGATGACCCAAAATGATCCAACGGTTGTCGCCATGTCACGATGGAGAGATGCTCGATGACTATCGGCATGACTTGGTGACCAAGTGATGGGACATGTAGGCAGTTTGCTGAAGAGGAAGTTTAGCTGAAAGATTGGCCAAACAAACCAAAGTGATAGGTGGGTCCGACCGTGCTTAGGTGGCAGGACATGTGGTGCACAGAGAGACTCAAGGTCAATCTAGAGGTGCCATGTGGCGGAGATGCATGGCAAATGTCTACATGGGAGATAAAATTTAAAATGTAATCTCAGACTATTGTAAAAGGGGAAATCAATAACCGACCTGCATCTTGAAAGATTTGATTTGCATGAGGGATTATTCTTTTGCCCTGATATAGACATGTTATATACCGTTGGAAAGTTCTTGGAATGAGGAATTCAATTTTGTTGTCAGTTTCAACAAATATAATATATTTCAAGAACATTTTCCATGGGACTTTCAAAATAATAATTTCTGTTAGGGAAAAGAGGGCACTCGACAATTCATGATGGAGATCTGACCTTTTTCCCTCTTCTATATATTTTGAGTTCTTCTCTTTTATAAGGGTTCCAATTTTTGAGAAATTCTTGAAGGAGATTTCCAAGAGGGGTTCCAGTCTTATGCATTTAATTTTCTTGGTTGTAACTGTTGATGTTCCCATTCTTCTGTCATTGAATAGATGCATTTAGCTATAAATTCTTAGTGGCAGGTCGCATATATGTAAGGCATATATGCAATTCCATTGGATTGTCTTGAGGCATTTTTCAAATTCAATAAATCTAGTCTTCAAGGGAGTTTGGGTTTATCCTCCCATGAGAGACTATAATTCCTATTCTCAGGTATCCTTTATAGAAAGGATTTAAATTCGATGAGCAAAAATTGTGAATTGTGAATTAATATTTGGATATGTATGATTCTTTGTTTGAGTTTAGAATGTATTAATGTTAGGCATTAATACAGGGATATCTTTCAGTGAATCTGATCTGCAACTTAGATTTTGTTTGTGGCCATTTGTGTTGACTCTATGCCCAGATGAAGGCACTAACCTGTTACAATTCGAAGTTATTTGCACAAGAAATTTAAATTTAAATCAAAATATAATATCTTTTCTTTCTATTGTTTTGAAATGTTCTACCTATCTCATGCTTCAACTTAGTTGAGACGTCAATGTAGATCTAGCCCATCTACAGTAATCTCCTAGTTGTTAAGCCTTATGAGATCTCTCTGCTTTTATTGATGTTGTCATATGTGGGTAAATGAGTCTGATTCAATGCATCAAAAGGTGTTCCCCCTAGGTCTAGCAAAACCTGAAGTGTAGGAGGATTATTAGGATCCTATGTTATGTTGTCCAAGCCCTGAAGTGTTTCATTGATTGAGATTGGCTTTCTCATAGATTGATTTGTAGGTGAACTTGGGTTAACTAGATTTGGTGAACAACAAAAGTGGCAACTTTGCTGGGGAAGTGTTGTAATAACTCATGTTGAATCAAATCCTAGAGTTGTGCCTATCCAATTTGAGGAAAGAGTCATAAAAGTCTTGTAAATCTGAAAGTATTTTCAGATCTGTTGTTATTTGCCTGGTAGTGTTGTATGAAGTCAAGAATGTTTTCTTTTTTTCATGAGAGTCAATTCCTATCCAAGTGTTGAAAATATGCTATCCTTTTATCTTTGTGTAAGTCCAGATCTGTTCATGTTCTATAAGTGATCTCATAAATTCTCACATTAGTGAGTGGCGACTCTGAAATATCTCTGCACTAGTGTGCATTGTGGTAAAAGTTTCAAAAGATTTGGTGAACTTGCATCAAAAATTTAGCAGCTGCTTGGGGTTTTATGATTGTAGATCCCAAAGAATTTATTGAAGATATTTTCCTCTGTGAAGGAGGTGGTGACTCTTTATGAAGATCAGTGTATAATGTTAGAAGATCTCAGAAAGATCTTACCAAATATCAGAGCAACAACAAGAAGAAAATTATTTTACCAAGTATTCCTCATTGTTGAGGTAATTATTTGTTCCTTATCAGGTGAAAAGGTCACCATAGAAAGGAAAATAAATTCATACTTCACATATTTCCTATTTTGAAAAATTTCAGTTAAAGCATTGGTGAAGTATTTTGAATAATAGGGAAGGCAGACTCTAGCCGCAATAATTTTTATTGGTTGAAAATAGTGAGTGTATTCAAGCAAGGTTTCAGTTAGTAATGGATTGTTGTAGAAATCTCTCTATTAAAGGTTATGTGCCTTTATGTTTTGATGGCATACCTGGTTACCCGAATTAGATTCCAAGTGACATTAGGAAGCATTTACCATTTTTTAATGGGGACCAGTCACAATCAACAAGAATACATGTGCAAAACTTTGTTGATTTAATGAATGACTATGATATCTGTCATGAGGATATTTTCATGAAGTTGTTTGTGCAGAGCTTGAAAGGGGATGCCAGGATTTGGTTCTCATTTTTGCAGGAAGCTTCTTTTCCCTCATGGGAAGAATCAATTGCATCTTTTCTTGAGAAATTTGTTGAGAGAATAAACTTTAATGATGCACTGAGGAAGTTGATGGAGATTAGAGTTGAGGAAGGTGAGTTAGTGCCAACCTTCAATGTCAGATTTTCCAAAGCACTGGCTGAGATTCCACAAGGGTATACACTAAATGACAAAATGTCTTTAGTGATTTATTTGGATGCCTTTGGAAGTAAGATGAGTTACAAGTTGAGGGATAAAGAGCCAAAGACATTACATCAGGCATTTGTGACAACCCTGGAGATAGAAAAAAATTTAAAATATGGCTTTCCTAAAAGACTTGTATCTACCAGTGTCTACTGTCATAGTGTTTGTAATGATGCAACTAGGTGTGAAGTGAGAAGTAATTTCAGAGTTTTGGTGTTCATACTTGTGCTAGCAACCACGATAATTTAATTCCCTATGAAAATCAAAGTTATTTGGTGCAAACAATGGTTGATCCTCACTTAGATATTAATAATGTCAATTGTGTTGAAGATGAAGTAAGAGTATTTTCAGATTTCACTTCTTATAATCATGTTGATGATCTTTCTAATATGAAAGTTGTGCACAAAATTAATTCAAAAAATCTTAATGGTACACATGATTGCAATGAAAATATAGCACACATTGATGAACAAATTTTTAAAGAATGTCACATTGAACAACAAAGTGCAATGCAATTCCGGCTGATTGTATAACTTAGGAAATCTCTTGAAGTTGTGGATAAGAAGGTTCAAATGTTGGAGAGCCTTAGAGTTATTAATGAAGACCTTCTACAATATGGTGAAGGAGATTCTTCAAAAAAGGACTGTGAACTAAATGCTTATACATTTGATGAACAACATGCTGATCTAACAGATGGTTTTGTGACAGATAATTTAAATGAACATGCTAGATATTCATCAGATGAAGTAAATGGTAGTGATATTCATCTTTATTCTTTGACTGATGATGAGTGTTCTATTGGTAAAATAGATCAATTGTGGTAGGATAAGTATGACTATCTTGATTTTCAGAATGATGGTCATATGATGAAATTTTGTGTTTGTGAAACATGGAATGTTGAGGATAGTTCTAGCCTAGTTTCAATTTCTTCTTTGTCTAATGAAGATGATTATGATGATATGGTGGATGGTATCTTTAGCAAATTTTCTAATGTTTTATTTGATGTTGATATAGATATGGACCAACCACTTCATTGTCACAATGTTTATAAGGGGATTCTTCATTTGGTTTCAACCCTTTGTATGAAGAAATAATTGATCAGCCAGATGTTGTAAATGATGAACCAGTCCATGATAATGATACCATTCCATGAAGCATTGACATGTATCAAGATGAAGATATTTGTAATGAGCTGATTACTAGTGTGTTTAAAACCCATATTGACGTTTTTCATGCAAAGATGAGTGAACGTTTAAATCCTATTTAATATTATATGCTTGAGCCAGAGGTATGTTCTTTTTTTCAAGAGTGGGATATTAAAGATGCTAATTTATTGCATTTAGTAGATGATCAAAAGAATGGATATGTTTCAGTACTTGATCATGAAAGTAAGGTTCAAAATTATGTTCATGATGAGTATGCATATAATGCTGATTGGAAAAGCATGCTGAAAGGTGTGTGTCGTAATAGAAACATTTCTCTGATGATCAGTGTTTGCTTCAGATTGTTTACATTATTAAGTGTCGAGAATCATATTTTTGATAAGGGAAAGAGTTGGTTTTAACTTTGGTGGCCGGGAGCCATTTTATAAATAAGTTGTTTTTTTGTATAGTTGCTTTGCTTTAGTTGTGTGGTTTTCAATAAGGAGCCCTACTGTTTGGGTAAAATAAGGAACCCTTTGTATTTGAGAAGAGAGAGAAATGATCTGTTTTGGGTGGTCTGCTTTACCATAGATTTTGAATTCTTGTGTTGATCTTGCAATCAACCATCCCCAGTCAGAGCCATTGTTGGGACTCATTAAATTTGAGTAATTTGAGAGGCCCATTTCAAAATTTTTCTATTTCATTTTCAGAAAGGCAACTAATCTCATTCAGGTGACCTAGTTATAGAGAAGGTAAAAGATGGAGAGCAATTGAATGAAAAATCCAAAGCAAATACCATCCTCTCTTCTCCACTATGGTGAAAGGTGTTGAAGAGATTTTAAAACTAATACTATATGGCATTAAAGAACATTAAAATTTCAAAGCAACTGCAGTTGGAAGGTGTAAAGCCAAAGCCCACGAACTCTGCTAGCATTCCTTTGTGCGCAGAATGTGTCTAAAGGAGTTTGGAGGGTTTGAAAAATAAACCAAATGAAATGCTAATCTTCTCCATGCAGAATGGAATAGAAATGCATTAGAAACTTCCAAAAAAATGCAGTTGCCAAGGGTTGTATTGCTGCAGACTAGGTTGAAGAAATCTCACAAAATGCACAATTCTAGGCATAACATATATCCCACATTGGCTGGGCGATGACATTTTGAGTATTTAAATATAAGGTTACACTGATTCATAGTGTCAAAGCCTTGAAGGCTTTTGACACATGGTGCCGGTTGGGTGCCCAGTGGACCCAATGTGTGCGTGCACGACTCCTGAGGTGACAAGGAAGGAGACTAGCTGGTGACCAGGTGGACCCCACGTATGCATGGTTCCCAAGGTAGGTGGGTTTTATAGCAAAAGGATGGATTAAAGATTGTGCAAGTTCAACAAAGATCAACAGTGGTCACAGTTTCGCAAGCCAAAGATGCTCAAAAGTTACCCATCACGAAATGGAGACAAAGCATGTACAGAAAATGGCACATTAATGAGTGAGCAAGTTATAAGATGATCGACGATCATCGCTACTTCACGAAGCGAAGGTTGTCACTGGCTAACCATCGCAGAGTAGCGACTGATGATGAGGTGGTCCAGTAGGCGGGTCCTGGTGAGGTGGTATTCTAGTGGTAGGTCCCAGTGATGATGATGTCAATGAAACTAGGGTTTTGATAAAACATAAAAAAAGTTCACCGAGCGTTCGGATCCATCGACAAGGGCACATCGAAGAAATTTCAACCGGTTCCATCAAAAAGTGAAGGCATTGATGAAAATAGGCTTAGTTTCATCGACATAAATAGTGTCGATGAAACTGCTGGTTCGATAAGACATGTGAATGGCTTGATGAAGGTTGATTTCCACTGAAAGATTAATGTTGACAGACCAGGGTGAGATGGTGGGCCCAGTGGCACTGAGGTGGTGGATGAGGCCACTCTCAGGTGGACAGGTGGCAAATCAAAGGCGATGTGGCTGCCAAGGCAAATCTCATGAGCGAATCAGAGGGTGCTCCGTGGTGACACGTGACAAAAGGAAGCAGAGTAGCACAAGGTTAAAGGCCGAGCATGTAGAGGGAAGATCTACAACCATCACTATACCACAGCATGAAGATGCTCGATGGTTATCACCCGCGACATAGTGACTGGCCAGGTGGCAGTTGAGGTGGCATCTAGATGGATCCAAAGGTAAATCAGGATGTGCCATGTGTCAGGCCTGCCAAAAGACAAAGTGATAGAGGGAGCCGCTGATAAGAGATAAAGGTCAGGCAGGTCTGATGCAGATCTATGGTTGTTGCTATACCGCAACATGAAGATGCCTAATGGTTAATGACCGCGACAAACTACCAGCGGCGTGCCCAGACAATGGTCAATGCCTATGGTTAATGCCAGTGGTTAAGGTGAAGCAGCACAGGAGATAAAAGACAAGCAAGTCAAGGAAGATCAACGATGACCAAAGATGATCCAATGGTTGCCGCCATGTTGTGATGCTTGATGGCTATTGGTGTGACTTGGTGACCAAGTGGTGGGACCCGGTGAAGATGCAGTTTTTATGAGACTGCGGGTTCGATGAGACATGGGGGCATTTTGCTGAAGAGGAAGTTTGGCCGAAAGATTGGCCAAACAAACCAAAGTGATAGGTGGGTCCGACCGTGCTCAGGTGGTAGGACATGTGGTGCACAAAGAGACTCAAGGCCAATCTAGAGGTACCACATAGTAGAGATGCATGGAAAATGTCTGCGTGGGAGATAAAATTTAAAATGTAATCTCATACTATTGTAAAAGAGGAAATTAATAACTGACCTACATCTTGAGAGATTTGATTCACCTGAGGGATTATTCTTTTGCCTTGATATAGACATGTTATATACCATTGGAAATCTCTCAAAATGAGGAATTCAATTTTGCTGTCAATTTCAACAAATACCAAATATTTCAAGAAAATTTTTCATGGGAATTGCAAAAGATTATTTTTTGTTAGGGAAAAGAGGGCACTCGACAATTCATGATGAAGATCTGACCTTTTTCCCTCTTCTATATATTTTGAGTTCTTCTCTTTTGTAAGGGTTCCAATTTTTGAGAAATTCTTGAAGGAGATTTCCAAGAGGGGTTCCAGTCTTATGCATTTAATTTTCTTGGTTGTAACTGTTGATGTTTCCATTTTTCTATCGTTGAATAGATGCATTTAGCTGTAAATTCTTAGTGGCAGGTCGCATATATGTAAGGAATATATATAGTTCCATTGGATTGTCTTCATGCATTTTTCAAATTCAATAAATCTAGTCTCTAAGGGAGTTTGGGTTTATCCTCCCACGAGAGAGCGTAATTCCTGTTCTCAGGTATCCTTGATAGAAAGGATTTAAATTTGATGAGTAGAAATTGTAAATTCTGAATTAATATTTAGATATGTATGATCCTTTGTTTGAGTTAGAATGTATTAATGTTAGGCATTAATATAGGGATATCTTTCAGTGAATCTGATATGCAGTTTAGATTTTGTTTGAGGCCATTTGTGTTGACTCTATGCCCAGATCAAGGCACTGGTCTGTTACAATTAGAAGTTATTTGCACAAGAAATTTAAAATTAAATCAGAATATAATATCTTTTCTTTCTCTTTCGTGGTAATGTTCCACCTATCTCATGCTTCAACTTAGTTGAGACGTCAATTTAGATCTAGCCCATCTACAGTAACCTCCTAGTTGTTAAGCCTTATGAGATCTCTCTTCTTTTATTGATGCTGTCATATGTGGGTAAATGGGTCCGATTCAATGCATCAAAGGGTGTCCCCCCCTACATCTAGCAGAACTTGAAGTGTAGGAGGATCATTAGGATGCTATGTTATGTTGTCCAAACCCTGAAGTGTTTCATTGATTGAGATTGTCTTTCTCATAGATTGATTTGCAAGTGAAGTTGGGTTAACAAGATTTAGTGAACAATAGGGTGAATCAGTGCTCTACCGATGAGTTCAATTTTAACCTTATTAACAAAGTGATTCAGTAACCAGTAACCATGAAAGAATATAATAGTAGGTAGAAATGGTGAAATCACAAGAACATACACCATAACACAAAGATTTATATGTGGAAAACCTCAAAGGGGAAAAACTACAGTGGGATTGGTGACCCACAATAGCTATCCACTGGCCAAATGAATAAATATTACAATAGGGGCTTGCACATGCATGAAGGCCAACAAATTAGAGTGCACTTCTCATCATAAAAGGAGCCTCACTAATTACAAACGCCGAATATGGAGTTACAAACAAAATGTTGAACTTAGGAAATGAATCTACTATGCAAGATGAGTTGCGGTTAAAACATTATCTGTATTAGTTTCCACTACATTCTCCCTTACCGGTATCTTAACTTGTATCCCAAACCTCTAAACCAATATCAAAGAATGACTACAAAATATTATATTCGAATTCTATTGATCAAGATCACTTGCCTAATCTTACACACCTATCTCACCTTATATTTTTTAATATAACCTAACTAAACTGACTTAAATAACCTTCCCAAACATAAACATAAATTACTTATGTCATCTTATAATGATATTACAATATATTTTCATATTAGCCTAGACAAAAATAAATACATTAGATTACATGACCGATGTCATTGATTGCTTCCGTTTGAACCTACCAGATCAATCTCCTATGTCTACCTCATATACTAGTTCCTAGTTTACCAATTTACCTTGTTTGCCAGTTGTTGGTTCCTTTGTATGCCTGATGACTTGAATTTTTGTTGCCAAACAATGAATACTAGTGAGTACCAGTTAATTGTCAAACCCAAAATGATGTGTGTTGCCATCAATGGCAACACAACTAAACAGGATGAGTGTCAAGTGCCAAAAATCTCCCCCTTTGGCATTGATGGCAACACTCATGTGAAAAATGGATCGTTGAAGTGTTGTTTTGGTTCCTCCCAAAAATTGATGATCGAAACTGACCCTACTCCCCCTGAGCTATACATTACTTCTTATGTCCCTTAACATTTTTCACATCAACCTCTCCCCCTTAGACATCAATGACAAAGCCAGGGTAAATGAATAAATAATGAAAGAATGAGCCCAAAAATGTGTTTACCGGATCTAGATGAGCTTGAAAATATCTGGGTAAGAACCCTTCAAAAATCCTAAGTGTCCCAACTGGTTTTCAATGTTCCCAAAATAGATACAAACCCATTAAGAATGTATGCATGTAGTTCTTCTTCTGTTAGGTCTTCCAGTGTGGGTTTATTCATCAATTCTATACTTTCTTGCTTATGAAGTAACAAAGTATTTAACTAGGGACTCACCAACCCTTTCAATTCCCTTGCTCTTCGGACTAGCCTATCCATGTATTTCTCCAAGGATGAAATCTCAAATTTGGTAATCAAAATTTGACCATCAATGATGCTGGTCAATGACTGAGTGACATCAAAATTGTTAGCCAGATGTTCCAACCGGGTCTTTGCCGCATTTATTTTTACCTCTAGGTCAACTATAAGTTTATCGGTGGTAGTAAAAGACCTATATACAACTGCACTGATTAAGAGCCTCATCTATCTTTGTTAGTTCCACTGTCATCTTGTCCTTGTCTGATGTGATCATATTGTCATAGGTAACCTTCCTAGATAAATTGTACCTTTCTATTAGCTACCAGTTTCATATCTATTGAAGAGTTTTAAACTCTTTGGAAATGTGCTATGTCAAACCTTTCAATTTTTCGGATGGTCTTGCAATCTGATCTACCTTATATTTTGGCACAAGCTGCTGCAAAACTGGGATAATCTGCTAAATAACTTGCTTGTCTTATGTCCCTTCCTTCCTTAACTTTTGAGATGCAACACACATAAATTCAAAATTGCTCAATTGTTCAATATTCATTTGTTTAAAATCAACTTGATCGGATGAGCCAAGTGCCAACAATAAATGACTAGACTCTCCAACCTACTGACTAGCACCGGTGGCTTCGCCACTTGGTATAGTTACCTGCTCAACCTTAGCCTCTTCTATATGTATATTTGTTGTTGGAGGTTCAATATCCTCAACCTGTTTATTTCCTGTATCCACATCAATGACCTCTTATCCAAAATGTTTTGTTCCGGTGTATCTTTCTTATCATGTACAGTTTTAATTTTGTCTACTGGTTTCTCTACATTATTTACAAGTGGTTCTGCAAGTGGAATGTCCTCTGATAGTTTTTGTTCTAAAACTAGTGTATCCATACCTAATATACCTTTCCCCTTATCATCTACTAGGATGTTTGGAGTGTTAGACTTTGGAGGGACTTTCGGTGATGTAAAGAATCCAAGTTTATATACAAAGAATTTTGACCATGCCTTGTGTGTCTCCTTAACTATTTCATTAACTCCACCCACCATGAGACTCACATACCAATGTCTGCTCTAGAAAATTGTTTTATTTTCATATTCCAGACACTGTTGCATCTTCTCATCGGTTATAGCACCACAAACAGTTAATAGCTCCTGCATCTTTATATGTTTATCCTCTTCTATTGCAAATAACCTCCTAGCATCTAGTTTATTGTAAAGGTCTACCGATATTTGCTTTTATATCTCTATTAATGCCTTCTTATATATATAAATATAACAAAACTACTTCCTCTATCTCATTCTTCTCTTTGTCATCAATATGTATATAATAGTGCTGGATATTACTCAAAATTCCATCTTTAGTTATCTGGTCTATTAACTCAACAACAGAAAGAGGAGGAATAAATTTGATACCTTTACCAAATTCCAAGGCCACATCAATATCGGATTTCTTCTTATTTCCAGGAGTGGGAGTGGTTCCTTTTACCAATCTCCTTTTCTCCATAGGTTTCCTCTCCTTCACAGGTTTCTTTGTTGGTACCAGAGGAGTCACCTTTGCTTTTTGTTGTTTCTTTTCCTCAGATTTCTTCCTCTGTATCCTCATGTATGTCTTGGGTATCTTAGAGGGTTCATCTTGTATGTCAAAACTAGATGCAACAAGGGCAATGAATGTATCTGATTCCTTCCTCTTTAGTGCACCCTTGCCAGTTTCTACTAACGATGGAGCCTAAACTGCTATCGGAGATGAACCTTCTACTAGTCGAATGATCTGTTTGATTTATGATGACATCTTTTGCACATCCTCCCCAACTCTTTTTATCTTTCCTTCTTCTTGGCATTACCAAAATCTTTCTCTGATTCATCAATCAAGGCATCGATGAGAGTCTTGGCATATAAGTCCAAGATTTGAGCATCTACCTCATAACCCATCTCTGTAATCAAGATTTTCCTTGGCTGCACTACCTCTATTGGTGTTTCATCCTTCTTTAACATAAAGAAGATTTCAATTGAATATTTATCTACAATATGCTTTGGGATTTTTTCTCTCCGCTTCATTGATTTATGAAAAGATTTGAAATATCCCCACAAAATGAAGTCTCTATCCTTGTCCAATCTAAAGTTTCTTATGACATCTTTAACTTGTTTTCCTACCGGTATATCAAATGCCCATTGTGTCTTACTAGATCTTGATATCTCATTCAAAAAGAAAAGAATTAAGCAAACAACAAGGTTTCTATATGAGAAAACAACTTTCTTTTCACCCTTAATCTTTCCTACTTTTAAAATTAACTCATCGCACATCCATTGACAAAGATCATACTTTTCATTTTCCTTAATCATCTTTTGTGCAATGTAAACATATAACTTGGAAATAGAGTTCATCTAATTTAATTGGGTTACCTAGTTCATCTAATTTAATTGGGTTACCTTGTAACCGATGATCATGCTTGCAAATTGGACTACTCTATCTTTGATAGTGCTTATCCTCATTAACCAATTATCGAATGTTGCACCAATTAACTTCTCCACCTCATTATTAGACATTTTCTTCTTTCTAGGAGTCTGACCAGTCTGGGTGTTGGGACCTATAAAATCTTGAGGGTTTTGGGTTTTTGCTTTTTCATGAAAAAATTTAGAAAACTTAAACCTTTATAGTGCATTATTGTAATTCATATTGAACTTGAACCCTTGAACCTTTTTGGTTCAAGGTTCAAGGTTCAACCATTTCTCTTGTGTGAGTCGTGGCTTTGTAATGTTTTTTAATAAGAAAGTGTGAATGCGTTAAGTCAGTTTTGAACCATTTGCAAATCGGTTCATAGTTTATGGTTCAAAATTCCCCTTTCTTTTGTTAAAGGTCTTTGCTTGTTGCCTTTTTCCACTCAAGTGGAAGGGTTTGTGTGTTGTAAAGAGGGGCCCCCTTTTAAAGTCTAGGCCTGGGTGGATTTTGATAAGTTTTTAATTTTTCCCAAGTCCTATGTCTTTTCCTATGTATCAGTCGGGTTTCCTAAAGATCAAGAAAGTTTCTTTAGATCTTATGGCTATTGCTATATCACAACATAAAAGTGCTCAATGGTTATCGCCTGTGACTTGGCGACAAAGTACTAGCGGTGAACCATGGCCAACAGTTAACGCAAGCAGTTCAAGTAAATAAAGATCCGTAGATGTTTGGGAAGGCATCGAAGTTTTATAAACAATGCAATGGTAGGTGTATAGTCCGGGCCTAGACCAAAACCATCCTCTCTGCATAGTCTAAGGAAGCAATTTCAGTTGCCAGTGCCATGAGGTATCGATAGAGGATTTTTCATGCTACA
This sequence comes from Cryptomeria japonica, assembly GCF_030272615.1. Lineage (NCBI taxonomy): Eukaryota > Viridiplantae > Streptophyta > Pinopsida > Cupressales > Cupressaceae > Cryptomeria > Cryptomeria japonica. Next base: position 824,268,154 of record NC_081409.1, read on the forward strand.
TCGATGACCTGATGGAAAGGCCTAGACAGACCTTTTATCCCACATTGGCCATGAGGAGGAGTATTTTTGTATTTAAATCCAAATCCCCATGCATATCAGGTGTTAAAGCTTAAAGGATTTTGGCAAGTAGCAACTCAGAAGTGGTGGCCCCCCCCACGCACATCTCAGAGCAGCCTAATTTTGTAGCAAAAGGAGAGATTAACCAGCCTGCAAGTCCAAGAAGATCAGACAATGGTGCGAAAGATCTAATGGCCATCGCTATACCGCAACACAAAGGTGATCAACTGTTAAAGGCCACTAGTGGTGAACTATGGCTGATAGTTAGTACAACTGGTTAAGGCAAATGATTATGAAGAGGTTCATTTTGGTGGTTAGTGGAGGCCGCGCTAAGGTGTTAGGATAAGGACCTCAGAGCCAATCAAGGAGTGCCATGTGGCAGACAAGTGGTAGACACATGGTGACGCCATGGCACAAGAGAGAGACACTCAGGAGAGGCTAATGATCGAGAAGATCGCTGAAATCCAATGACAGATCCAAGTTAGATCAATGGTGGGGTGAAATTTTGGGGCTAACCATGAGTGTCTTTGTACCGTGGTTGTGAAGTGCCCATAATGAATACCCTTGGGACAGGTGGCGCTGAGCTAGAATTTGAGAAAATCATGAGGTGCCACGTGGTGACATGCAACAGATGAGGTGGAAGGTCCAGTGGTAACATGAGGAAAACATGTGGAGTGTCATCAAAATGAACATCGAGCAAATCTTGGCTTCGATGGACCTCTAAATGGACTCACTATAGGCATTAGTTTCAACGACATGAAAGGTGTTGATGAAACTAGGGTTTCGATAAAACATGAAAGTGGCTTGCCGAAGGGGAGGTTTGGCCGAAAGACTGAGGCCTAACAAACAAGAATAGGTGGTGGGTCCGATGGCACTGAGGTGGTGAATGAGGCCATGCTCAGGTGGATCCGATGGCCAGTCATGGACTGACACGTAGCACAAATGGATGAACAGGTAAAGATCGAGCAGGTTTGTGTCAATCTAATGGTTGTCGCTATACCGCTATGCAAAGGTGCCCAATGGTTATCCCCTGCGACATGGCGACTGATGACGTGGTAGTTTTGGTGGTGGTCTAGGTGGGCTTAGAGCAAACTAGGAAGTGATACATGGTGGGCCCACCAGAGGAGAGAGTAGCCAGGTGAATTAACTGGTGGGCATGTCAAGAGGGATTTGATGATTGGATGGATGCTCTAATGGTGGTCGCCATGTCACGATGGAAAGATGCTCGATGGCTAAGAGGCAAAACTTGGCGACTAAGCAGTGGGACCCATAGGAAGAATAGTTCGGAGGAAGTAAAGAATAAGAAAGTTCAAGGAAGATCTATGGTTGTTGCCATATCACAAGATGGAGGTGATCGAATGTTAATGGCCATGACTTGGTGACTGGTGAGGTGGCAAGATAGGTGGAGTCCAAAGGGACTCACGAGCGAACCAGGAGGTGACATGTGGCTGAAACCTGCACAGGAAAGTCAGGTTAACATATAGTTTCAGACTATGGTGAAAAGAAAAAAGCTTAAGTGATTGACCTCTAGAGGGATTGATGGCTGAGGGTTGAATTTTACCCAAATATGGATTTGTCATATATCATTAGAAAGCTCTCAATTCGAGGAATTTGATTTTGCTGTCAAGTGTAGCCCACGACAATTATTTTTGGGGAAGTGACCTTGGGATCTCAGAAGTTATTTCTTAGATAGAAGGTGATGATTTTCTGCAGGCCAAGTGCGATAGTTGTTAATTCCAGTAGTTGAGGTAAGTAGTTATGGTGGCTAACTAGTGGTAGCGGTTAAGTTTTTAATAGCTAGAGACCAAGTGGTAGGGCCTATTTCTAAGCAGATTACTCAGGAAAGTTAAAAGGCATGTTAGTTTCCCATGATCAGATGGCTATCGCTATACCACAATGGAAACAAGTCCAAACTTTAAAGGTCGCGACATGGCGACTAAAGTAAAGGAGCTTAGAAAGAAGACCTCCTGATCCGTTGGCACCAAAAATTTTAAATATTCAAAAGAAATAAAGGTAGAGGTGTGCAAGTTACATTTGAAATTGCTTCAAGGTGAAAAAGAGTTGGTGAGAGGTATCTAGGGAGATTTGTAGAGGACATAATGGTGCTGACTCTATGTTTTATGAGGTATAACTATCAATGCTCTGGCTCAAGATAATACACTGACATTATGAAGCTGCCAGTTGTTGTAACCAATTTTGGGAAACAGGGGCCTGCCCTTTCGACCATTTTCCAAATGAATTCCCAGTGAATTAATGAAGCATGCATCCCAGAAAGAAAGTTAGATTTCCCCCTCAACTGCAATGGCACATAAATATAACTTTTGCAATAAATGACTGTTAGGGTAAGATTTTTTCTTCTAGGTAGTCCAAATCTTGTTGCATCCTGATTTCTATAAAAGGATACCAAGGCTACCTAAAAAAGGGGATAGAAATTTTTGTAGCTGAACTCTGGCAAGATTAATACAGGCCTTTGTCTTAACAATTTCTTAGTCAAATATGAAGTACTTGTAACCTTCTGATAGAGGAATGAAATATATAGTCCAGAGAATTTAAATTCAGATTTGTATTGTCTCTATGTCATTTTACTGGTGTTCATTCCATTTAAGTAATCAAGGATTGCTTATTTTAATGATTTTCTAGGCATCTAATGAAGTTGTTTTGATTCTTTTTCTTAAGGAGAAAAATATAAATATACTTTGAAAGATGTCATTGATATCAGTATTTCTGGGGTGGATTTGATGATGAAATCTGGTGCAAATTAGGACTCTGTGTATGTCAGGCATATTCAGAGTTGATAGATCAGGAACTTGTGATTTGTGTACTAGTTTCTCTTATTAGGTTGCAGTCTGTTGTCGATGACTCTGTTGCCCATATAAGGCACTAGTTTATGTGTTGGTTTTTGTTGCATTTGTGATCCTTTTAAAAAAAGTCAAATCAATTTTCCATTTAGGTTAGTTGTACTGGTCAGTAAGGAAAGCTTGTAGGAATTTACACTAGTTTTCTGCAAACCATTTACTATTTTTATGAGAAAATAGTCTTTAAAAGGGTTCACCTACCCAAACTTTTATAAGCTTAAAGTGTAGGAGGTTTCCTAATTCTAGAACCTCATATTGTTGTCTTTATTTCAAACTTTCGTTGTTCTCTTCCATTGTAGCACTGAGGCAGTAATTTTCACTTTTAAAGAGAAGAAACATAAGTTTTCAAAATGGAGAACAACAAAATGGGTGACTCTGCTGGGGAGTAATCTAAAGATCTCTGGTATAGATTGTTGAATTAGATTGTAAGTGTGTTTGCCCATCTGAGTCACCACAACAAAATTGGCGCCTCTCCTGGGGAGAGTCAATTAAAATAAGTCTTATACTGCAGATCTATGTCTTTATTGCATAAAAGTGTTGAGATCAGATTCCCTTGGTTTTAGTCTGAAAATTATTGAGCTTATCTTTCTAAAAGAAAATCCTTGATCTATCTCATAGAATCTTAGAGTACTATCCAGTTCTTTTCTAAAGATCAATAGTTTCATTCTTAAGTGTCTTGTAAGTGATTCACTATGTTAAACTATATATTTTATTCCCAAGATATTGGGTGGCGACTCTGAAGGAAAAAAAAAAACCAGTTTTCTTTTAGAAAAACTCATAGTCACTTCACAAGGTTAGAAAGATGAATAGGAGAAGGAATACTAGGTCTTACATGAAGAAAAACCCTCAAGAGAAGTTGCATGAAGGGTTACTAGAACTAGTCAAGAAGGGATGGAGAGGAAATGTTATTCCTGAGCAGTCAAGTAAGTCATGGAAACATAAGAATAGTCAAATAGGTAAGGCATAGTATAAGTAATAGAGCCATGATATTATACGCAAGGTCCAATGCCTCTTCTCATGACTCTGACCATGATATTATGGGTTTTCATGCTATCCTATTTGGCACTAATGATGATATCCAAACCTTTCACCAAAGATTGTCTAATACTAGCGTTTCTGGGAGAGATAGGCATAGTACAAGTAATAGAGCTAGTTCCATTCCCAAAACTACAGAAGGAAATATTAGTCTAATTGATATGGACTAGCTAAATGTGTTTGATTCAGAGGAAACTTTTCTAGACCAAGATGAAGTGTCTTAGGAGATTGAGGTTCTAAATTAGAGAGTACATCAATTGATTGCCATAAGAAAAAAGAAAGAAAAGGAAAAAGAGAATGAAACCAAAGCCAAACTCATTGAAAGAGATAGGTTATTAAGATAGATTGCAGAGCTTGAGTTGTTTGCTCAAGTAGAACCTAAGACTAAAGAGTAGGGTCTTTTTATTAGATAAATATTTAATCCAAAGATTGTTTCTGCACCTAAAGTTGTAGTACAACCTAGTAGGGAGGCTCATAGTGATCCTCAACCTGCCAAACCCGTTGTTGACAAAGGAAAACAAAAAGTAGTGGAGAATAGATCTGCAGGTCTAGTGTCAGGAAGTGCAGAAGGACCCCAGGGAATGATGTTGCATGAGATTGAGGTAGAAAGGATAAGGAAAGAAAATGAAGGCCTACAAAGGGAGTTAGAGAAAGCTGAAATAGAAGCACTTAATTCTGAGTTCAGGAGAAAAATACGATGCTTGAAATCTCCTCCTATAACTTTCCCACCTGTAGATCATTGTAATCCTACATCCCAACATACTTCTACCTCTCTGTTGAACACTCAAACAATGATACAAACTAGTGCTATCCCACCCATACAATTCCAGCAAACCAAACCAGTCATTGACCATCCCATAATCAAAGTCATCAAACTCTTATAGCTAGTAGTTCAGGCCCAAGGGTAAATAATGGAAACAACTTTAATTGGAAATCGGTTTCAAAGGAGACTGATAAATGTTGAGTTGTATAGGAAGTTGTATTTTGATGGAATTCCTTGATATCCAAACCATGTCCCTATTGAAATGAGCTATAAAATCTAGAAGTTTGCTGGGAATAATACTATTAGTGCTGAAGAGCATCTGAAATCTTTTGGTGACATGATCAATGACTATGAAATTGCACATGAAGATGCCATCATGAAGTTGTTTATGCAATCATTGATTGAGGATGCTAGATATTGGTACAAAGGGTTACTTGTGGACAATATAGGTTCTTGGGAAGAGTTCAAAAATTGCTTTCAAGAGCAATATGAAGACAAGACGAATGTGAGCTTCATGCTCAATGAATTTAAAAAACATCAGGAAATCTGATAATGAAGCCGTCATAGATTTTAATGCAAGGTTTCAAAAGGTAATGCATAAACTTTTTCAAGTAATGAGGTTAGATGAAAATGTGTGTCTAACTACCTATTATAATGCATTTGACCCCAAAATGGCTTACATTCTCAGAGATAAGAACCCACATAGCTTGAGGGATGCTTTCAAAATTTCCATTAATGTAGAAAGTAATAGAAAAGCATCGGGTAAAGTGGGAAGAAGGACTGATGGAAGATTGTGGCAAGAACAAAAACCACAACAAAATAAGTCCTCTAAAGAAGAGGATAAGATAGAGAAATTGATGATTGTTGTCCAGGATCTTACTGCTAAAGTAAGTAAACCTAAGAGGCCTCACTACAACTGGAAATACAGACCTGCTAGATTACATGATATGCCATATAACACTACATGGAAAGATGGAAAACCAATGCAAGATAGATCAAAAGGCACACAAAATCAGAATACCCTTGATCCTTTGAAGGGAGGAAATATACATAATGTCAAAAATACCCTGAGGTGTATGGAATGTTATGGGCTGCATTCCCCCTATCAGTGTGTTGTCACTCAAGCTCTAAATGAATCCATGAGAATTGAGGATGAACCTCCAGTTAATATGTTTGAGTATACTATGGAAACTGATTGTGAGTCTTCAGAGGATGAAGCAAGTGAATATAATGTATCAAGAAGCAATGCAAATTTACAAGAGCAATTGACAATTGATTGGCATCCCACTTTGAATGTAGTCACAATAGAAGATCAAGAGATTCATCTTAGAAGGCCTAGTGAGGAGGAAGTCAAGAATCTCACTAAGGCTGCAATAGCTAAAGCTAAGCATAACTATAATCTGAGAAGTAGCAAAGATGATGGAAGTAAAGGTATGCCTGGTTCTCTATTTTTAAAAGAAACTTCTTCTAAGAGGTCCACCGAGAACAAAACTTGTGTCAAAGATAGTCAGGCTAAAGGTGATCAATCAAGTAGTTCAGTGAAACCTGGTATTGTTGATACAATTGGATGTAAGGCAAAAACCACTGGTGACAAGAGAACAAGTCACCATAAGGTAAAAAAAGGTTAAAACTCATGTTGAGTCTAATGTTAACATTGCTTTTGATATGACTCAAGCTTTAACACATATGAAGGTTTCAGTACCTTTGATAGAGCTACTGAAAATAAAAGAACATACAGAGGCTGCTTTTTCTTTGATTTCAAGTATATCAGATGGAGATGCTTCTTCTAAAAGGGGAAATGCAAAGGATGAGAAGGATCAAGAACAAGGGGTCCTAGAAGCTTATGTGGGCACCACTATTAATAAGGAACCATCTTAAGTAGATCCCTTTTATGTCACACTGTTAGTAAACAACAAATTGATAAAAAATTGCATGATAGATTTTGGTGCAGCTGCTAATGTGATGCCTTATGGGGTTATGAAAGAGATAGGTTTGTAAGTACACACTTCATACGAGAGGTGTTATGCCATGGATAATAGAGAAGTGCCTGTTGTGGGTACTATGAGAGATGTAGAAGTAAAAATAGGAGCTTTCCCTAAAGCTACTTATAAAATGGATGTAATTGTTATAGACACCAAGCCACATTATGGAATACTTCTATCTAGATAGTGGGCTACTACTGTTGGAGGACATCTTCAACTGGATTTGTTATATGCAACTATCCCAGTGAGTGGGAGTTCTATAAAATTGTATAGAGAACCACGTATCCCAGTGGTTATTGAAAAAATAGACCCAAACATGCTTAATTGCATGATTGATGTAGATCCTGATAACTTTAGGATTGAACCCATTCAACCTCAATTGAAGAATACTGATCCTATTATTGATGAGCTAGAATCCCAACAAGAAGGCCTATGGCAGATGTACTTTGATGGAGATTTATCTAAGGAAGGGTCTGGAGTGGGAGTGCTATTTGTTTCCCCATCAGGTATTACCTTCAAGTATCCTTTTTTGTTAGCATTCCAATGTACAAACAATACAATGGAGTATGAAGATCTGTTATTGGGCTTAGAAATTGCTAAAAGACATGGGGTCAAGTTGTTAAGGGTTTATGGAGACTCTGAACTTGTAGTGTCTCAGATAAGGTCAAGATATGCATCTAAAAATGACAAGTTAAAAGGTACAAGCATACTGTTTGGGATGTCATTGAACAATTTGGTGCATTTTCCATTGATTGGATTGAAAGGTCTAAGAACATTATGGCAGATTTTTTAGCTAATGTTGCATTAAAGAATGATGATGTAACATTGACTGGAGTTTCAATAATTGAGACAAAAGCCAAACCGGCCATCCTAGATAATGTGTACAATTGGCAAGTTTTTGAGGATGATGAAGACATCCTTATATTTGTACAATGCATAGATGAATATGAAGGTCAAAAGGTTGATTGCAATACATTGGTGGAGATAGTAGATGGCCAGGAAACAATTTTTGGAAGTGACATAGTGCAATTAGACACAAATGAAATACCTAGGGGACTAGTTGAACTAGAGGGTATATTTATTTACAGTGATGGTCACTTACATCAAGCATCATATATAAAATTGGAGGAATTGGATGAGGTGAACTTAGGGATAGGAGCATCCCCTAAGTTGGTGTATATTGGGAAGAACCTATCTCCCCATATTAGGACCAACCTCATTAACTTATTAAAAGGGTATAAACATGTTTTTTATTGGTCCTATGAGGACCTAAAGGCGTATAGACAAGACTTATTCCAACATGAAATTCCTTTGCATGCTGATGCTAAGCCTTTTCGACATAAGCAAAGACCTATTAACCCCCTTTTGGAGATCAAAATGCAACACAAATTAACCAAGTTAAGGGAAGGTGGGATTATAAAACCTATAAGACATTATTCATGGGTATCCAACTTGGTCCCTATTAGAAAGAATAATGGGGATATAAGGCTTTGTGTGGATTTTAGAAATTTGAATGTTGCTTCTCTAAAAGACAATTATTCTTCCCCAAATATGGAGGTTATGTTACAAAGGGTAACTAGTTGTGATTAATTGTCAATGATGAATGGGTTATCAGGTTATAATCAGGTATTAGTAAAGGATTCTGAGCAATATAAGACCACTTTTACTACCCCTTGGGGGAAGCTACTTTTTAGAGAGTAATGGATGTAGCTTTTAAGGAGTTTATCAAAATCATAATGGTTGTTTACCAGAATGATTTGATGTTTTTCTCAAAGAAGGCAGTTGATCACTGCGATCACTTGGAAAAGGTTTTTTGCAAGGCTCTGGAGTTTGGTGTATCCTTGAACCCCAAAAAATGTCATTTTGTAGTGACTGAAGGAAAATTATTAGGACATATTGTCTCCAAGGAAGGGGTTAGGATAGACCCTGAAAGGTTTGAAGCTATAAACAATGTACCTCGGCCAAAGAATTCTAAAGGGATTCAGTCTTTCTTGGGTAAGGTGAATTTTGTTAGAAGATTTATTGCAAATTTTGCTAAAATTGTCAAGCCCATTATGAATCTTTTGAAGAAAGATGCTAAGTTTTCTTGGGATGAAGAAGCTGCATAGGCTTTTGACAAAATTAAGAAGGCTATTTAGGAAGCATCGATGCTAAAATCACTTCATTATAGTAATCCTTTTTCATTATTTTCTTTTTCTTCTTACCACATAATAGCAACAGTTCTGCTTCAAAAGGATGATGAAGGATATTAACATCCAATTGCTTTCTATAGAAAATCTTTACAGGTTGCTGAGTTAAAGTATGAAATCATAGAAAAACAGGCGTATTCTCTAGTCAAGGCTATTAAAGTATTTTGTCATTATCTGGTAAATGCCCAAATTATAGCCTATGTACCACATGCAACTATCAAGGATATCTTATCCCAGTCTGAAGTAACTAGAAAAAGATGCAGATGGATAAGAAGAATATAAGAATTTGATCTTGAGATCAAAATCACAAAGCTGGTAAGAGGTCTAGGCTTAGCCAAGTTAATGACTGAGACAAACTTTAAGGATATTGACATAAATAATGTTGAGATTGAACAAGCTTTTGTAACCAGCATGGAGAGGCAGCAGTGGTATACTTCTTGAAGAATTCCTCATGTCCAGAGGGTATGACACACAACCAGAGGAGAACATTAAAGTTAAAATCACATAAATATGTTCTTATTCAGGGAGACCTGTATTGGAGGAACAATGATGGGATGTTATTGGTTTGCCTGGATGAATTCGAAAATGAGAAGGTTCTAAAAGAGATGCACAGTGGGGTGTGTGGAGGCCACTATTCAGCTTAGACTATTTCTCGTAGGATAATCAGAGTAGGGTATTATTGGCCAACTTTGTTCAAGGATTCTCATAAATATGTTAAAAAATGTGATCCTTGTCAAACATTTTCCTCTAAACTAAAGTATGCTAGTGCTTTGCCTTTGAATTATGTTACAGTTGAAGCCCCTTTTGTTCAATGGGGCATTGATTTTATTGGAGAGATGATAGAAAAATCAAGCAGAGGTCACAAATGGATTATGGTGGCTACAAACTATTTCACCAAGTGGATTGAAGCCATACCTACCAAACAGGCTACTAGTAAAGTAGTCATTTATTTCTTGATGGATAATATAGTGACAAAGTTTGGTGTGGCAGCTAAAATAGTCATGGATAACGCTATGTGCTTTAGGTCTGAGGAGTTTGCAGAGTTGTGTGCTAATTATGGGATTATTATGTCATACTCTTCACCATACCACCCATGGGGAAATATCCAGGCAGAATCGAGTAATAAAAGTCTCTTCAACATCATCAAAAAGATCTTAGAGGAAAATAAAAGGTCCTGGGATCAAAAGCTTAGATTAGCTTTATGGACTGACAGGGTGACTGTAAAAAGGGCTGTTGGTATATCCCATTTTGAGTAGTTTATGGAGTGAAAGCTAGGTTAACTGTGAATAATTTGCTTCCAGTTCACCAATTTTTGTAGATTGAAGAACTAGAAATGTCTAAACCCATAGAAGAAAGAATGATTCAGTTGGTAGAGTTGGAGGAAATGATGACTGTAATCCATAAAAAGAATATGAAACTTCAATTACAGACAAAGTACCTTTTTGATAAAAGGACTAGCAAGAAAGTTCCAGAATGGTGACATGGTGTTGCAGTGGAATGTAAAAGACCAAGACAAAGGCAAGCATAAGAAATTTGAATCACTGTGGATAGGCCCTTTAATTGTTTGTGATATCAATGGAAAGGATTCATACTTCTTGCAAATAATGAATGGCGAAGTACACAAATTTCCAGTGCATATAATACTTCTCTTGATCTATTTCAGTCCATGCATAGTAGTTGTAGGCTATATATTTGCTTTGAAGAGAAGTCATTTGTTCTTGAGTGGTCTACTTTCTAGAGTTTTGCTAAATTCTTGTGTTGGCCTTGCATCCAACCATCCCCAGTCAGAGCCACTGTTGGGACCTATAAAATCTTGAGGGTTTAGGGTTTTTACTTTTTCATGAAAACATTTAGAAAATTTAAACCTTTGTAGCTTATTATTGTATTCATATTGAACTTGAACCCTTGAACCTTTTTGGTTCAAGGATCAAGGTTCAACTGTTTCTCTTGCATGAGTCGTGGCTTTGTAATATTTTTTAATAAGAAAGTGTGAATCTGTTAAGTCAGTTTTGAACCGTTTGCAAATTGGTTCATGGTTCATGGTTCAAAATTCCCCTTTCATTTGTTAAAGGTCTTTGCTCATTGCCTTTGTCTACTTAAGTGGAAGGGTCTATGCATTGTCAAGAGGGGCCCCCTTTTAAAGTCTAGGCCTGGGTGGATTCTGACAAGTTTTTAATTTTTCCTAAGTCCTGTGTCTTTTCCTATGTATCTGTTGGGTTTCCTAAAGATCAAGCAAGTTTCTTTAGATCTTGCAACTATCACTATACTACAACATAAAAGTGCTTGATGGTTATCACTTGCGACTTGGCGACAAACCACTAGCGCTGAACCATGGCCGACAGTTAATTCAAGTAGTTTACATAAATAAAGATCCACAGATGTTTGGGAAGGCATCAAAGTTTTATAAACAATGCAATGGTAGGTGTATAGTCTGAGCCCAGACCAGAACCATCCTCTCTGCATAGTCCAAGGAAGCAATTTCAATTGCTAGTGCCATAGGGTATCGGTAGAGGTTTCTTCATGCTCCACCGATGACCCGATGGAAAGGCCCAGGCAAACCTTTTATCCCACATTGACTGCAGGGAGGATTATTTTTGTATTTAAATCCAAAGCCCCATGCATATCAGGTGTCAAAGATTAAAGGCTTTTGGAAAGTATAAACTCAGAAGTGGTAAGCCCCTTGTGCGCATCTCAGAGTGGCCTAATTTTGTAGTAAAAGGCGAGATTAACCAACCTGCAAGTCCAAGAAGATTAGAAGATGGTGCGAAAGATTTGCTGACCATCGCTATACCGCAACACGAAGGTGCTCAACTGTTAAAGGCCACAACTTGGCGACAAACCACTAGTGGTTAACTATGGCCGACAATTAGTACAAGCAATTAGGGAAAACAATTATGAAGAGGTTCATTCCAGTGGTTAGTAAAGGCTATGCTAACATGTTAGGATAAGGACCCTAGAGACAATCAAGGAGTGCCACATGGAAGACAAGTGGCGGACATGTGGTGACATCATGGTACAAGAGAGAGCCAATCAAGAGAGGCTAATAATCGAGTAGATTGCTGAAATCCAACGACAGATCCGAGCCAGATCAATGATGGGGTGAAATTTTGGGGCTAACCATGACTGTCGCTATACTACAGTTGTGAAGTGCCCAGAATGAATACCCTCATGAAAGGTGGTGCCGAGCTGGACTCTGAGAAAATCATGATGTGCTACATGGTGAAATGCAGCTGATGAGGTGGAATGTCTAGTGGTAACATGAGGAAGACAGGTGGCGTGTCATCAAAATGAACATCGAGTAGATCTTGTCTTCGATGGACCTCTTAATGGACTCACCGAAGGCATCAGTTTCATCGAAATGAAAGGTGTCAATGAAACTAGGGTTTTGATAAAACATGAAAGCGGCTTGCCGAAGGGAAGGTTTGGCTGAAAGACTGAGGCCTAACAAACTAGAATAGGTGGTGGGTCCAGTGGCAAATGAGGCTGTGCTCAAGTGGATCTGGTGGCTAGTCACAGAATCACATGTAGCACAGTTGGATGAAGAGGTAAAGACTGAGCAGGTTTGTGCCAATCTAATGGTTGTTGCTATACTGCTATGCGGAGGTGCTCGATGGTTATCCTTGCGACATGGTGATTGATGACATGGCAGTTGTAGTGGTGATCTAGGTGGGCTCAGAGCAAACTAGGAAGTGAGACATGGCAAGCCCGCTAGAGGAGAGAGTAGCCAGGTGAATTAACCAGTGGGCATGTCAAGAGGGATCTGACAGTTGGATGGATGATCTAATGGTGGTCGCCATGTCATGATGGAAAGATGCTCGATGGCTAAGAGGCGTGACTTGGTGACTAAGCGGTGGGACCCATAGGAAGAATAGTTCGGAGGAAGTAAAGAATAAGCAAGTTCAAGGAAGATCTATGGTTGTTGCCATACCAAAAGATGGAGGTGCTCTAATGTTAATGACCATGAATTGACGACTGGTGAGGTGGCAAGACAGGTGGAGTCTAGAGGGACTCATGAGAGAACTAGGAGATGACATGTGGTCGAAACCTATGTGGGAAAGTGGGGTTAAAATATAGTTTCAGATAGTGGTGAAAAATAAAAAGCTTAAGTGACCAACCTATAGAGTGAGTGATAACTAAGGGTTGAATTTTTGCCAAATATGGATTTATCATATATTGTTGGAAAGCTGTCAATTTGAGGAATCTGATTTTGTAGTCAAGTATAGCGCATGACAAGTATTTTTGGGGAAGTCACCTTAGGATCTCAAAAGTTATTTCTCAGATAGAAGGTGATGATTTTTTGGAGGCCAAGTGCAACAACAGGTAACGCCAGTAGTTGAGGTAAGCGGTTACGGTGGCTAACTAGTGGTAGTGGTTAAGTTTTTAATAGCTAGAGACCAAGTGGCGGGGCCCGTTTCTAAGAGGATTACTTAGGAAAGTTAAAAGGAATGTTAGTTTCCCATGATTAGATGTCTGTCGCTATACCGCAATGGACACAAGTCCAAAATTTAAAGGCCACGACATGGTGACCGAAGTGAGGGTGCTTAGAAAGAAGACCTCCCGATCCATTGGAACCAAAAATTTTAAATATTCAAAAGAAATAGCGGAAAAGGTGTGCAATTTACATCTGACATTGCTTCAAGGTGAAAAAGGGTTGGTGAGAGGTATGTAGGGAGATCCATAGGGAGATCTACAGAGGACATAATAGTGCATGACTCTGTGTTTTCTTAGGTAGAACTATCAATGCTCTAGCTCGAGATAATACACCGACATTATGAAGTTGTCGGTTGGTGTAACCAATTTTGGAAAATAGGGGCTTGCCCTTTCGACCATTTTCCAAATGAATGCCCAGTGAATTAATGAAGCACGCATCCCAGAAAGAATGTTAGATTTCCCCCTCAAATGCAATGGCACAAAAATATAACTTTTGCAATAAATGACTGTTTGGGTAAGATTTTTTCTTCTAGGTATTTCGAAGCTTGTTGCATCTTGATTTCTATAAAAGTATACCAAGGCTACCTAAAAAAGGGGACACAAACGTTTGTAGCTAAACTCTAGAAAAATTAATACAAGCCTTTGTCTAAGCAATTTCTGAGTCAAATATGAAGTACTTGTAACCTTCTAACAGAGGAATGAAATATACAGTCCAAAGAATTTAAATTCAGATTTGTATTGTCTCTATGTCATTGTACTAGTGTTCATTCCGTTTAAGTAATCAAGGATTTCTTATTTGAATGAGTTGCTAGGCATCTAATGAAGTTGTTTTGAGTCTTTTTCTTAAGGAGAAAAATATAATTATACTTTGAACAAAATCATTGATATCAGTATTTTTGGTGTGGATTTGATGATGAAATCTGGTGCAAATTAGGACTCTGTGTATGTTAGGTATATTTAGAGTTTATAGATCAGGAACTTGTGATTTGTGTACTAGTTTCTCTTGTCAGGTTGTAGTCTGTTGTAGATGACTCTGTTGCCCAGATAAGGCATTGATTTATCTATTGGTTTTTGTTGCATTTGTGATCCATTTTTAAAAAGTCAAATCAATTTTCCATTTAGGTTAGCTGTACTAGTTAGTAAGGAAAGTTGCAGGAATTTACACTGGTTTTCTACAAACCATTTACTATTTTTGTGAGAAAATAGTCTTTAAAAGGGTTCACCTGCCCAAGATTTTATAAGCTTAACATGTAGGAGGTTTCCTAATTCTGGAACTTCATATTGTTGTCTTTATTTCAAACTTTTGTTGTTTCTTCCATTGCAACACAAAGGTAGTAATTTTCACTTTTAAAGAGAAGAAACAAAAGTTTTCAAAATGGAGAACAAAACTGGGAAAAATCGATGATTGCACGAATAGCCTCCTTGGTGATATTGTAAGGCTGGTCTAGCCACACGAATTCCCCATGGACTTAGCTCAGCACATATTGGATCATTTTGTCCTCAAATTTTGGCATCTCCAACATGTCTATGAAATCCTGATCCTTCAAAAATTTAAATTCTAGTTTCACTGTTTCGTCCCGGTTCAGCAATGTGCTCAAATACATTGTTTTGATTTCAACAAAACCCAAATCCTCTAAAGTGCAATGGATATACACATGAACATCTTCAACATGCAAAACTCCATTCGAAACTCTAGAAAACACGCCAATTGAATCATCAACCTTTGCAATATTAGGGCATTGCTTGAAAATCAGGTGTGGATGGTCATTGATGTCAACAACAATAGGGGTGACCACACCTACCAGAGTGGGAGAAGATCCAGAAGCCATTGCAAACAAAAGATAGCTTGAGAACTGATAAAATATGTTGCAAACTTCTGTTGGTGAAAGTTATTGAAGATACGTTCGAATGCATAGGAAATCACTTGAAAGTGCTTTAGTTTGCCTTGAATCATCTGAAAAATATCTCTACTTTACTTTGAATTCTATGTGATAAAAAATTAACCAACATTTCCCTTTTATTTTGTGAAAACCCTAATTTCTCATTGACATAAATGCATGTTGGCATATTATACTCGATTCAAAATCCATAACCTCTGTACTAGAAAACCTTCAGATTGACTTCTCCAAGATCTAAAACAAGCTTTTAGACCGCTACTAGGGGTAATGCAAGATATATCATTAATTTGCCTCCCCCTAAGGCTAATGCCTTATTTACTAGATGAGTTGCTTGCTAGTGCAGGAATGTTTTTCTCTGCCAGTTGAGTAACCAGATTGATTGTCTCTATTGATTGATCTTCAGATTTCCTAACCCATTTCTTCTCATGCTCCTTTCAAATATCTTAAACCTTTTGTTTTCCTTTCACATCATTTCCTATGCTTATGCAAAATTTAGCAATATGTCCTATTTTGTTGCTTGCATAGCAAGTGACATTATTTTTCTGAATTGCCTTACTGTATCCTTGATCATTTCTTGACTTGCATTGATTAGCCATATGTCCAAAATTTCCACATGCATGACATTTCACATTAATTCTACAATATTCTGTCCTTTGACCATACTTATTACAATTTGAACACTAACTAGGAATTGCATTATTATCTTGATTTGCTCAATTTCTGCAATTTCTTGCCATATGACCAAATTTATTGCAAAAAAAAATCTACCATTAAATTTGTATGCATTGGGTTGCCTTACTGGTGATTTCTGGTTTTCATTAATAGATGGATTCTCCTTTTGACTGGTTGTCTCAACTTCATTTGTAGTACCAGAGCTCTCTCCATGCTCAAATCCAAGACCTCTAGTGTCTCCCTTGTGCCTTTGATCCTTCAATAGTGCATCAAGCTTGTTGGCAATTGACACTCTATTGGTTAGGTTTCACTATGTTGTCATTGATGGCAACATGATTTTGGGTTCTGGCTTCATATGGTGTACCAACAGGCACTTCACAGACTCAACACCGACATCAACACCGACAGCGACATGATAAAAGATTTCTTTGGTCACCAGAAATACAGGACGACATGGTATAGTAAAGGTTATCGGTATTGAAGGTTGAAACATCTTGGATCTAGTATCGACAACTTGTTTTAATGTTTATTTATTTATGTTATATGGCCGACATGTAATTTGATATTATATATCCTTGTAAGCCGACATAAGGCATAAATTTGTATAGGGTATATAGGGCAGATTGATTAGATCATTTTGATATGATAGGAATGTAATGTAATGGACATGGAAATTTAATATGATACAAAATCATTTTGAGAGACTATGTATGTGAGGAATTTATTGTAAGGTTTATTCCAGTACAAAGGTTAAGGGTTTTAATTGGAACAGATAGACCTTAAACCAGAACTATATTCTAGAATAGAAGACGCTATCTTAGCAGTTCACACTTTTCTTGATTGTTGTCTGGAATTTTATGTAGTCAATGAGGCTCCTTTTGGGATGAGCAATGTTCTCTAGGCTATAAGCTTTCCTACAAGTGCAGGCCCATCATATATTGTAATATCTCTTCATATGGTCAGTGGATTGATATTGTGGGTCACAAATCCCATCATGGTTTTTCCTCATTGAGGTTTTTCACGTATAAATTTGTGTGTTATGATTCTCATTTATGTGTTTGGATTATTAGTTGCATTACTTCTTTCAATTCTGTTTATACCGATATACCAGTTGGTGAATGAATGTTTTGTTAAGGCTAAAATATACTATTCTGGTATAACACCGATTCACCCCCCTATCAGTTTTATTGGTTTCCAACAATTGGTATCAGAGCCTTGTGCCTCGGAGAAAGTTTAACAACTTGAGGAAGACATTGAAACAAGAATCATTGAATATGGCTTTAGAGAAGTAGCTTGAGATGGCACTTGAAGATTATGATATTGAAAGATTGAAGAACTTAAAGCTAGAAGATGAGTTTAATTCTGCTAAGGAATTCATTCTTGTCCTACAAGAGAGGCTATCATCTATTCAATCTAGGAGGAAAGAACTTTTGCAAAATCAGGATGATGAAGAGAAAAATGCACTTAAGGAACAATGTTAGCAATTGAGTCAGGAGAACATGGTTATGAAGAATTAAATGCAAGATTTAACTATGAGGATGTCTAAGGAGATTGACGACATAAAGAAAAAGGAGGAAAATCTTGTTGTATCCCTGAAGAACAAGTTTGAAGAATGTGGTAGGTTGGTTCATGAAAATGATATGTTGAGAACTGATTTAGTATAATCCTAGAGCAATGAGAAAGAAATTGAGAGACAAATGACAATACTAAGAGATAATTTAACTACTGCAAGTGAGTACAAAGAAAAATTCAAGATCATCTTAGCACAACTTGATGAGTTACTAAAGAGATAGAGGTAGATTGGAGATTCTAGTGGACTTGGATTTGAGCAAGGACAGAGTTTCGGTACTGCTAATCAAGATCAAAACCATAAGGCACCAGTAAGACAATTAAATGCTTATAAATTTAATGGTAGAGGTTTTGTTTGCAATAGATTTGGACATATGGCTAGGCAATGTAGAAACAGAGCAAATCAAAACCCTGATTCTGCTCCTGGTAAATGTTCTAAATGCAATAAAATTGGTCATAAGATAGAAGACTGTAGAATGAATGTAAAATGCTATGCTTGTGGAAAATTTGGACTTATGGCTAATCAGTGCAGGTCAAGCAATTTCACTAGTTTTAGCAAGGCAATTCAAAAGAACAATGTTACATGTTATGCATGCAATGAAGTTGGACATATTGCTAAGTTTTGTAGAAGCAGAACCACTGGTTGGCAATGAAGGATCAAATGAAAAAGGAAAAGGGAAGGATAATAAAATCCGACAAGATCATACTCAGAGATGGGTGAGGAAGAATGAAGAGAAATCATCAGATGGGAATGTACCGATTACCTATCCAACAGAAGAGGCTGCTCCTGCATCGGTAGTGAGCTCATCTGATAACTAAGGTAGATGCCTTAGGGGTAGGCAAATTTCATGGAAGATGATGCATATACCCCTAGAGGAGATTTTGGAAGATGTTCCAGATATTGGAGAGGATTATCTGGCATGGATATGTTCAGAGTGAGATATGGTATCTTTCATCGACAGTCATTTATGTCAATGGAAGATTAGGGTTTTCTCTTGATGGATAAAAGGTAGGATACACTTCATTATTATTCACCTAGTATTCAGAGTGATTTCGGAGTGATTCAGAGTGACTTAGTACAATTAGAGGCTATTCAGAGGCAATCAAATTTCTTCTTGAGCAACCACACTAGTGTCTAGAAGGATTTGTTGAAAGTTTTCACCGGCACCAAACAAAAGGTATTTTTCTTGAAACATGGAAGCGAGATCATCTTCTATTCCTATTTTTGTTGCAAATCCAACTATGGTAGAGGTTAAGGACCACCCCAGGCCAATTTTCAAATGATATCCACATGTGGCTACCAAGGAAGATTTGGCTGGAGTGTTTTCTCGTGTTCTCGAGGGAGTGATGTATGTAGAAGATGTTAGGGCATAAATTCATTGTCATATAGAGGACTTAGGCACTTTAGAGATCAAAGGGATGTATATGAATGAACTCATGGGAGAATCTGGTAAGATCAAACTAGCATATCAACACATCGAAGATCTAGGGTTCACAGATATTTTGGATATTGCAAAGTTCGAGGATGAAATAGTCAGATATGTACTAAGCAGAGTACATGGGGAATTCATATGGCTGGATAGACCCTTTAAAATTATTAAGGAATCCATCCAAGCAATTACAGGCTTGCCATTGACAGGGCAACATCCGGATAAGAAATTGCCAAATGACTTCGTGAGGCAGATCGCCGACACCACATCTGACAAGAGATCGATGAAAGTGAGCACTATCACTGACATCGACATCAAGTTTGGAAGCATGGTTATAGGATACAAGGTAACTCAGTCAAACTGACTGGATTCTATTTCCAGTTCATGTATTTTGGCTGCATATAAGATGATGAGAGAAAATGTAAAGTTAGATCTTTGTGGCTGGATGCTTGAAAAGTTATTGATCAACTTAGGGAAAATTAAAGGTGAGAAGAATGGAACCTTTTGGTATGGAAATTTGTTAGTCTGATTAATGTTATACTTTTTGAATGATACACCAAGTTCTGGTAGGAAGCAATAGGCTTTTGGCATCCCGATAGGAAGACAACTAAAGCAATCAATTGCTGCATTGGGAAGTCTAAGAGATGATAAGGTATGGGGTTACTTCAAGGCTTTTCAAAAATCTATGAGGTCTAGGATAAGAAGACCTAAGCATATAGTAGAGAAATACTCTACCTACATTTGTTTCATGGTTAAGAAGGATGTGACTCTCATGGAGGCAGTCAAGCCCTAGAAGATTTGGATAGAGTTAATGGGATATGAGGTAGATGCACAAATTCTTGATGCCTATGCGAAAATGCTAATTGATGCAGAAATAGATAAGGCAAAGAAACCCCATGGAACTATACAACAAAAGACTCTTGAGGTTGAAACAGAGTTCAACCAGAAGACAAGGGAAAAACAAAAAGGAAAAGAAAGCAAATTTGTACAGGAGGTCTCAAAGGACATTAAGGCACTTATTGATGCTATCCCGGAGAAAGGGAGAAAGAGGAAGGATCTGATAGTTCACATTGAACCTATAACTACAGATTCTAAATCAAAGGATTACACACCATTATCATTCAAGAGGGTTGTTAGGAAGAAACCAGAAGAACCTAAAGTGGAAGAAAAGAAACAACCAGTTAGGAAGGTCACCATCAAGTTACCAACACAAAAATAGGAACCTACGGCCACATCAACAACTGCATCTAGTACTGCTAGAAGGAGGAAGAATAGTGACATTTATTTGGTACTAGAAACTGGTAATGTGACTATTATACCACCTACGACTTTTGCTGGAATTTTTGATGAAATTACTAAGGATGGGATGCTGAAAACTGTTAAGTCTTATTATGATACATTAGAAGTTGATGAACAAAGAGAGGTAGAGGAAGCAATTCTATTGTATAAGAAAGCATTAAAAGAGATAGAAAATCAAATTCTAGCAGAGTTATATAACATTTTGGATGCTAGAAGGTTATCTGCAATGCAAGAAGACAAACACATTAGGATGCAAGAACCTTTAGCTATCTATGTTAGCATAACTGCAAATGCAATGGAGAAGACAATTGAGGCTATAGATAGGAAGGTATTCAATAGAAAACATAGGATAACTAACCTGATGTTAGGAAGGATGAATGAAATAATAAAAGAAACATAGAAGGCTTGGATAAATTTTTTGGGAGAGCATAAAGGATTCTTTACTTCACCAAAGACCAAAACCGAGATTGTAGATACACTAGTTGAAGGGAAAGGTAAAGGGATCATGGGTACTCCACCCTAAGTTTTGAATAATATCAATATAGTGGAAATTGAGCCACTGGTAAATGTACAGACAAATACAGAAACACTGGTTAATGCTGAGAACATTGTACATGATACTAACATTGAGGACAATTGTCCTCCGAATACTAATGTATAGGTTGAGGATACTGTTCCTAGAGAGGAACCGACAGTTGCACAGACTCCACCAAGTTGTGAAGCTACTGATACATGTGAGGAGGTATTAAAGGATAATTCATTAGAGAAAACAAGGGAATTTGGTAGGGAACCGGTTGTTGGCACATCATTATTGACAATTGACACTTCTCTAGTTGAAAAGAAAACCATCACAGAGATGAGTCCCACAGAACTAATGATGATGGCTGCTCAGAAATTGATAAAGGAGGGAACCACATGTTGGTATTATGGATGTGTTGCATTGGTTTTGTCATTGATGTCAACACCTGTCAACACTTGTCAACACTTATCAACACTGGAGATCTTTGGTTATGTTCACCAGCATGTTTAGTGACTTATGCACAGTCATCAGTATTTGGTTCACCGATAGGTTATATTGTTCACCGGCACTGAGGATGATTTGTTATCATCTGGAGATTACTTTGTTATGTCAAAGACATTGTTTGGACAATTGTTTTTGGTGATTTGGTTATTGGCCTAATCAAGTTTGCATATTTGCTGTTACCAACAAATTGGTCTAGGTTATGGACCGACAAGCATTATCTATTCTAGATTAGCACGACACGCTATGGAGATGCTTTATTGATTGGTTATTATTGTAAATACATTAAGATGACATGATGCATCACA
Source organism: Cryptomeria japonica (assembly GCF_030272615.1). Classification (NCBI taxonomy): domain Eukaryota; kingdom Viridiplantae; phylum Streptophyta; class Pinopsida; order Cupressales; family Cupressaceae; genus Cryptomeria; species Cryptomeria japonica. The sequence goes on from NC_081409.1 coordinate 824,289,663, forward strand.
TATTTATTCATTTGTAATTGATTTTATTGTAATATTCTTAGTGAGGCGACCTACACATTTGGTCTTAGGTTTTGGTAAATATGGAAGATCTCATTTGTGAGATTAACCTGGTACTGAAAAAGGATTGTAATAAGGTATATATGAATATAAGTAGAGATATACACGTAGACATCATTTGAAGATTCAAGGAAGGTATGGAGATGAAAATCAGAGCTTAATCGGTACTGAATCCAGCATATGAAGATGCTATTTTGAGCAGTACATTATCATTGGATTTAACCATCCAATTGTAGTTAGTGTGACTCTCATTTTGTGATTGAGTAGTGAGCTCTAGGCAGTTGGCCTTTCTACATGTGAAGACCCCATTTGTACACACATACTATCTATAGTAGTATCATCTGATTGTGGGTAAGGTTTCCCACCGTGGTTTTTCCCCTTACAGGGTTTCCACGTACAAATATCTGTGTTATGTGTTGTGGATGTTATTTGTCTTTTTGTTTCATGCATTAAACTTTACCGGTACTGTTATTAACTGTTAAACTATCAACCAACATTAAGTTTGGTTTATTGATAGTATGCATCAAGTTTGATTAAGTTATATTTGAAATTAATAGACAACTGATTCACCCCCCCCCTCTTAGTTGCCTCTGGGTCCTAACACCACAAACAAAGGGATTATAGATCAATCCATCACTGTTTTGCATAGATTGGCCCCAGAGTGTAATATTGAAAATGAAGCAAGCCCTTCCAACAAGCTTAAGGTAATCACTAAGAACATATCAAAAGACTTCCAATCCTTATAGAAGACCTCTAACTGGAAAACACTTGAAAAATTCACTTTGGCTAAGAGAGCCGCTTTTGATTAGATCATTGAGAGAGAAGAAAAAGATTAAGGAGAAGCTAATTTTGATAGAAAATTATTTGAAACAATGTACTAATATATATAGGGTATGTTGCAATACTGAGATACTTACAACAAATGTAGATAAAAAGATAAAAGAGATATAGGAGAATATTGCTAATATTACTAACTTTTTTGATGGACTAATTTCACTGACAACATCTATTGATGGACAAATTTTAACTTTGGAGAACCAAATTTATTCTCTTGAAAAGGAAAGAGATAAGATCATTTGGAGAGTTAGAAGTCTCAGAGGTTTGGTGAGTCCAAGATTGGATTCACTCTGTGTACATAAGAAGGAATGCATGAATATGCTTAGGAATCCCACACCAGTAGAAGTCAATGAGAAAGAATCACTTGCATATTTGCTGAGTGGACTTGTATCTATCTCTTACACATTCAAAACTAGCTGGGATACTTATGTGGAGTTACTGGAGAAAGCTTATTTGAAAATTTTGAAACTGGTCAAGCTCCGGTAAGACATTTTTGGAGGTATTTGGTGTACATTACTTATTCTTTGACATTCTTTTTTACAACTTTTTGGGAATTGATGTCAAAGGGGGAGTAGTATAGATGTGAAAAAGGAAAAAGAGTTGCATACATTAGGGGGAGTTATAGAGTTTTTGGAATTTTTGGAGATATGAAGTATTTTGCATATTCAGCTCAGGGGGAGCAGGGCAAGATGAAACCGACAGTTGAAACCATGACCACTTTTTCACTTGAGTGTTGCCATCAATGCCAAAGGGGGATATTGTTGGTAATTGACACTCTATCGGTTAGGTTTCACTATGTTGTCATTGATGGCAACATGATTTTGGGTTCTGGTTTCATATGGTGTACCGACAGGCACTTCATAGACTCTACACCGGCACCGACACCGAAACTGATAGGATAGAAGATTTCTTTGGTCACCGAAAATGGAAGCTGACATGGTATAGTAAAGGTTATTGGTATTAGAGGCCGACACATCTTGGATCCGACATCGACAACTTACTTTAATGTTTATTCATTTATGTTAAATGGCCGACATGTAATCTGATATTGTATATATCCTTGTAAGCCGACATCAGGCATATATTTGTATAGGGTATATAGGGTAGATTTATTAGATCATTTTGATATGGTAGGAATGTAATTTAATGGACATGGAAATGTAATATGATGCAAAATTATTCTGAGAGACTATGTCTGTGAGGAATTTATTTTAAGGGTTATTCTAGTACAGATGTTTAGGGTTTTAACCAGAATAAACAAAGCTTAAATCAAAACTGTATTCTGGCATAGAAGATGCTATCTTAGCAATTCACACTTATCCGGATTGTTATTTGGAATTTTATGTAGTCAGCGAGGCTCCTTTTGTGATGAGAAGTGTGCTCTAAGCTATAAGCCTTCTTGCAAGTGCAGGCCCATCATATAGTGTAATCTCTCTTCATATGACTAGTGGATGGATATTGTGGGTCACAAATCCCACTGTGGTTTTTCCTCATTGAGGTTTTCCACGTATAAATCTATGTGTTATGACTCTCATTTATGTGTTTGGCTTATTGGTTGCATTACTTCTTTCAATTATGTTTATACCGGTATACCAATTGGTGAATGAATGTTTTGTTAAGGCTAAAATCTACTATTTCGGTATAACACTAATTCACCCCCCCTCTCAGTATTATTGGTTTCCAACAAAGTTTTGTAGAACTAGCCTTAAACTTATCTTTGTATTCATTAACGGTATCCATTTCTCCCCCGAGGATTGTTTTTAATCTTTCCAACTCTTTCTCATTATTCTGGGATTGCACCAATTCAATTCTTAACATATTATTCTTCTATGCCAACCTAATGCATTCCTCAAATTTGTCTTTCAGAGATATGTCAATATTTTCTTCATTATTCTTCCAATCTTCAATCTCCTTGGACATCCTCATATTTAGGGCTTACATTTCATTCTTCATGACATCATTCTCCTAAATCATCTTCTGACATTGTTATTTACGGGCACTCTTCTCTTCATCATCCTGATTTTGTAACAGTTCCTTCCTTCTAGCTTGAACAGATGACAACATCTCCTATAGGATAAGAATGAATTCCTTTGCATAGTTCAACTCATCTTGCAACTTCAAGTTCTTCATTCTTTAAGCATCATAGTCTTCAAATGATACTTCAAGTTGTTTCTCCATACTCATCTCCATGGATTCCATATTCATGATCTTCCTTAAGATGTTAAACTTACTCCAAGGCATCAAGATCTGATACTAATTGTTGGAACCAAAGAACACTGAGAGGGGGGAGGGTGAATCAGTGTTCTATCAGTGAAGTCAATTTTAACCTTATTAATATAGTATTTCAGTAACCAGTAACTATGAAAGAATATAACAAGAAGTATAAATGATGCAATCACAAGAACATATACCATGACACTGAGATTTATATGTGGAAAACCTCAAAGAGGATAAACCACAGTGGGATTGGTGACCCACAATATCCGTCCATTGGCCAAATGAATAAATATTACAATAGGGGCCTACACATGTAGGAAGGCCAACAACCTTGAGCACACTACTCATTATAAAAGGAGCCTCACTGACTACAAACACCGAATATGGAGTTACAAACAAAATTATGAACTCAAGAAATGCATCTACTATGCTAGGTGAGTTCCGGTTAAAGAACTATTTGTACTGGTTTCCACTGTGTTCTCCCTTACTGGTATCTTACTTCACATCCAAAACCTCTAAACCAATATTAAAGACTGACTATAGAATATTATATTTGCATTCTGTTGATCAAGATAGTTCGCATAATCTTACACACCTATCTCACCTTATATTTTTAAAAATAACCTAACTGGACTGACTGAAATACCCTTCCGAAACATAAACATAAATGCTTTATATTGGCTTACATTGATATTACAATATATTTATATGTCATCCTAGACAAAAATAAATGCATTAGACTACGTGACTAATGTTGTTGATTGCTGTCATGTGAACCTACCGGACCAATCTCCTATGTCTGCCTCATATACTGGTTCCTAGTTTGCCAGTTCCTTTGTATGTCCGATGACTTGAATGCTGGTTTCCAAACAATGAATACCAGTGAGTACCGATAAGTGTCCAACCCAAAATGGTGTGTGTTTTCATCAATGACAATACAACTAAACTGGATGAGTGTCAAGTGCCAACAAGGACCCCATCTCTCTTCTATCCATCTCTCTCTCTCTCTCTCTCTCTCCCCCCTTCATAGTCAATTTATCTGGAGCTCTCTCTCTCTAATAAATTCTCTCTTCCACCCAATAACCCTCTCTTTTCCTCTCCCTTTGTTGATACTTTCCCTTCTCCCCTCTTCTCCTACCCCCTAATTATCCCTAACTCTCTCCCTCTCATTCTCTCTCACACCCAATAACCTTAACTCTTACTCTAAGCTCTCTTTTCTTGTCCCTTTGTTGATACTTTCCCCTCTCCCCTCTCTTCCTACCCCCTAATTATTTCTCTCTCTCCCTCCCTCTCTCTCTCTCTCTCTTCCACCAAATAACCCTCTCTTTCTCTAACCTCTCTTTTCTTCTCCCTTTGTTGATACCTCCTTGTCCCCCCTACCCCCTCTTTCTCTTTGTCTCTCCCTATATTTCTCTCCACTCCTCTTCCCATCTCTCCCTCTCACACTCTCTATTGCTCTGTCCCATATCCCCCCTCCTCTCCTTGTTTCTCCTTAGCAATCAAATTCATAGGGGAAAGATACTCCACACACCTCATTAGGAACTAAGATACAAATATATCTAATAAAAAAATATATAAATTAGAAAGATAATCAAGATCCATTACCAATAGGGAGAGAGATCTCTACATAGATTAACATAGAGATTGAGAGAGAGATGTAAATAAATAGATAGGAGAGGGATAAAGAGATATAGAAGAGATAAATATATAGAGAAGGAGAGATAGAGATTTATAAAGATAAAGATTCAAATAAGGAGAGATATAAGGGTGAAGAGAGAAGAAGAGATAAAGAGAGGGTGAGATAGAAGGAGAAATAGAGAGAGATTGATATACTTAGAAAAGAGATAGAGACATAAATAGAGATATAGATACTAACAACTATGAAGAGAGAGGGAGAGATACTAGTGGACAAGGATGGATAGAAAGAGGGAGACATATCTAGAGATTGAAAAGGAGAGAGGAAGATAGATATAAAAATAAAGATAAAGGGAGAGGGATATGAATAGATATAGAGAAAGAGAGAGGTAAAGAAATATAAATATATAAAGAGAGAGAAAAATGGAGAGAGAGTGGTAAAGAGAGAGATACAAAAAGGAAGAGATATAGTATAGATATAAAGGAAGAGGAATATTGATAGATAGAGAGATGTAGATAGTGCAAGAGAGTGATAAAGAGAGAAATAGAGATTATAGATAGGGATAGATAGAGAGGGAGAGAGAAAGAGGGAGATATAGATAGATATATGTAGGGGCTATAGAGAATGATGGAGGGAGAGAGTCAAAGATATATAGAGAGGGAGTAAATAACAAGTTAAAGTTAGAGAAAGGGAGAGATATATAGAGAGGGAAATGGAGGAAGAGAGGGAGAGATAGATTAATCATGTATAGAGGAAGATACATAAATATAGAGGGACATATAGAAAGAAAGATTGATAGGGAAAGAGATAGAGATGTGAAGATGGAGATAGAGCTAGATATGGATAGAAAGTGATAGAGAGCGTAGGACAAATGGAGGGAGAGATGGAGTGAATAAGTGAGATTTAGATATAATGAGATATAAGTATACATGAAGATAGATCTATAGGGATATAGAGATAGAGGGGACAAGATAGGGAGAGAAAGGAGGTGATAGAGATAAGTAATAAATAGGTATAGGAAGGATAAGGTAGAGGAGGGAGATAAATAGAGAGAAGAGAGATTATTAGAGAAATATAGAAACAAGGAGTGAAAAGGATAGAGCGGGAGAGAGACAGATAGGAATAGAAAGAGGGAGATATATGTAGAGATGGATGTAACTTGGGAAATATCTATTGCCAATTGACACTCAATTGGTTGGTTTCACTATTTTGTCATTGATGGAAACATGGTATCTTATTCTGGCTTCATATTTTGGGTCAGTTGTGTATCAACATAAACTTCACCAGTACTAGCACCGACATGATAGAAGGAATTCTTAGGTTACCGGCAATGCAGGTCGACATGGTTTAGGTATTGGAGGCCGACATCCTTAGGATCTGACATCGGCAATTGCTTTTGATATTCATATATTTATGTTATCTAGCCGACATGTATATTCATATTGTAAATATCTTTGTAAGCCAACATAAGGCATGATAGGTTGTATATGGTTTATAGGTCAGTTGGATTAGATCATTTTGAGATGGTAATGGATATGTAAATGCGATAACATATGAATATGTATTAGGAAAGAGATGCGAAATATATCAGAGAGATTATGTATGTGAGGATATTTTTGTAAAGGGTTATTCCGGTAAAGGGTTTAGGGTTACAGACCGGAACAGACATAACTTAACCAGAACTATATTCAGGCATAGGAAATGCCATCTTTTGCAGTTCAACACTTCTCTGGATTGAATTTTGGATTTATATGTAGTCAGCGAGGCTCCTTTTGTGATTGAGCAGTGTGCTCTAGGTTGTAAGCCTTATTGCAACTGCAGGCCCCTATATTTTGTAATATCTCTTCATATCGTCAGTGAATTGATATTGTGGGTCACAAATCCCACCATTCTTTTTGCTCTTTAAGGTTTTCCATGTTTAATTCTATGTCTCATGGTGTTCATTTATGTGATTGGCTTATTGATTTATTTACTTCTTTCAATTCTTTATGTATCGGTATACTGATTGGTATATGTATGTTTTAATAAGGTTAAAATTCATCACACCGATAGAACACTGATTCAACCCCCCTCTCAGTGTTCTTGGATTCCAACAATTGGTATTAGAGCCATGCCTTAGAGGAAGTTTGATAGCTTGAGGGAGATCTTGAATCTGGAATTCATGGATATGGGTTTGGAAAAGAAACTTGAGATGACACTTGAAGATTATGATGCTGAAAGGTTGAAAAACTTAAAGCTACAAGATGAATTACATTTTGCTAAGGAATTCATTCTTGTCCTACAGGAGCGGCTGTCATCGGTTCAAGCTAGGAGGAAGGAACTTTTGCAAAATTAGGATGATGAAGAGAAAGATGCACTTAAGGAACAATGTCAAAAATTGAGTCAGGAGAACATGGTCATGAGAAATGAAATGTAAGCTATAACTATGAGAATATCTAAGGAGATTTAAAACCAGAAGAAAAAGGAAGAAAATCTTGCTGTATCTTTGAAGAACAAATTTGAAGAATGTGGTAGGTTGGTTCATGAGAACAATATGTTGAGAACTGATTTAGTACAACCCCAGAGTAATGAACAAGAGCTTGAGAGACAAATGATAATTTTTAGAGATGATCTAACTAATGCAAGTGAGTATAAAAACAAATTCAAATTTAGTTCAGAATAACTAGATGAGTTATTGCAGAGACAAAGGCAAAATGGAGATTCCAGTGGACTTTAATTTGAGAAAGGATAAAGTTTCGGTATTGCTAATGAAGATCAAAACCATAAGGTATCGATAAGGCAGTTCAATGCTTATAAATCTAATGGTAGATGTTTTGTTTGCAATAGATTTGGTCACATGGCTAGGCAATATAGAAACAGAGCAAATCAAAACCCTAATTTTTCTCCCGATCAATGCTCTAAGTGTAATAAGTATGGTCATAAGACAAAAGATTGCTGAATGAATGCTAAATGCTATGCCTGTGGAAAATTTGGACATATGGCTAATTAGTGCAGGTTAAGAAATTATACCATCTTTAGAAAAGCAATTCAAAAGAACAATGTTACATGCTATGTATGTAATGAGGTTAGACATATTGCTAAATTTTGTAGAAGCAGAAATCCACCAGTTGGTAATGGAGGATCAAATGACAAAGGGAAAGAGAAGGTTAATGAAATCCGACAAGATAATACCCAGAGATGTGTCAGGAAGACTGAAGATAAATCTGCAGATGGGAAAGAACTAGTTACTTATCCGGTAGAGGAGGTTTCTCCTGCACTAGTAGGTAGCTCATCCGATAACTAAGGCAAATGCCTTAGGGGTAGGGAAAATTCATGAAGATACTGCATATGCCCCAGGGAGAGATTCTGGAAGATGTTCTAGACATTGGAGATGCTTATCCGACATGGATATGTTTTTTTTGAGATCTAGTATCTTTCACCGGAAGTTATTTATATCAATGATGGATTAGGGTTTTTCTTGGAGCTTAAAAGGTTGAACTCATTTCATTATTGATCACCTTGCATTCAATGTTATTAAGAGCAATTTAGAGTGATCAAAGGCTATTAAGTGCAATCAGATATCTTCTTGAGCGATTTTACTGGTTTGGAAGAGTTTGTTAGGGTTTTTCACTAGAAGAAATGAACAGGTACTTATATTTAATCATGGAAGCATAATAATCATTTGCTCCTATCTTTGTTGCAAATCCAACTGTTGTTGAGGTCAAAGACCATCACAGGCCAATTTTCAAGAGGTATCCACATGTGGCTACCCTGGAAGATTCGAGTGGAGCATTTTACCATGTTCTGGAAGGAGTTGTGTATGTCGAAGATGTTAGGGCATACATACACTGTCACATTGAGGATTTGGGTCATCCGATATAAAGGGCATGTACATGACTAAGCTTATGGAAGATTATGGAAAGATCAAACCTGAATACAAGCACATTGAAGACTTAGGGTTTACCAGCATTCTGGACATTCCAAAATTCAAAGATGAAATAGTTAGGTATGTTTTGAGTAGTGTACATGGAGAGTTTATGTAGTTGGATAGACCTTACAAGATTACAAAGGAATCCATCAGGGCAATCATTAGTTTATCATAGGTTGGGCAACACCCAGATAAGAAGGTTTCTAATGATTATGTCAACAAGATTAGTGGTGCAACATTAGATAGAAGATCTATGAGAATAAGCACTATTACCAACACAAACATCAGATTCGGTAGCATGATCATCAGTTATAAGGTAACTCAATCTAGCTGAAAGAATTTTGTTTCTAGATCCTGCATTTTCGTAGCTTACAAGATGATGAGAGAAAATGAGAAATTAGATCTATGTGGTTGGATGTTAGATGAACTATTGATAAACCTAGGAAAAATTAAAGGTGAAAAGAAAGGGACTTTCTGGTATGGAAACTTAATTGTCTGCTATTTTTCCTGAATGACACTCCCAGTTTTGGGAAGAGATAGTGGGCATTTGATATCCCACTAGGGAGGCAACTGAAACAGTCAATTGCTACATTGGGCAGTCAAAGAGATGATAAAGTATGGGGGTATTTTAAAGGATTCTAGAAGGCTACAAAATCTAGGGAAAGGGTTCCTAAGAATATTGTTGAAAAATATTCAATAGACATGTGCTTCATGATGAAGAAAGATGAAACACTTATGGAAGCGGTTAAGCCCCAGAAGATCTAGATTGAGGAAATGTGCTATGAAGTTGATGCACATATTTTAGATGCCTATGCTTAAATGTTGATTGATGCACCTATTGATGAGGTTGAGAAGCCTTGTGGTACTGCTAAGAAGAAGACACAAGAGGTTGAAACAAAGTTCAACCAGAAGAAGAGAGAGAAGTAGGAAGGAAAGACAAGAAAGTTTGTTGAGAAGGTTTCATAGGACATCAAAGCATTAATTAATGTTGTTCTGGAGAAAGGCAGGAAGAGAAAAGAACTAGAAGTGTTCATTGAGTCTATTACAATAGAGTCTAAATCTGAAGATGACACACCCTTGGCATTCAAAAGGGTTATAAGGAAGAAAATAGAGAAAACCAAGGTAGAGGCTAAAAAGCAACCGGTTAGGAAAGTTAGATTCAAGTTACCAACACAAAAGAAAGCACCATAAGTAACACCTTCAGCTCCATCCAGTACTACAAAAAGGAAGAAGAAGAATGACGTTGATATGGCTATTCAATTTGGTAATGTAACTATCATTCCACCAAATACTTGTGCAGAGTTAGTAGATGGAATAACTAAGGATGGAATGTTAAAGAATGTACAGTTTTACTATGATTGTTTAGAAAATGATGAACATAGAAAGGTAGAGGAAGCAATATTGTTATATTTGGATATCTATAAGAAAGCCTTGATATAAATTGAAGACCAAATATTGGCAAAATTGTATGATATTCTAGATGCTAGGAAACTATCAGCAATGCAAGAGGACAAGCACATAAAAATTTAAGAGTTGTTATATGTTTGTGTCTCTATTACTCTAGAGGAAATGGAAAGGACACTTGAGGTTGCAGATAGAAAATTCTTTGACAACAAACATAGAATAACCAACCTAATGCTAGGAAGGGTAAATGAGATAATAAAGGAGACAAATAAGGCATGGGTTAAGTTTTTTGAAGAGAATCGAGGTTTCTTTACTTCATTGGAATCAAAGATAGACACTGCAGATATCTTGGTTGAAGGAAAAGGAAAGGGTATTATGGGTACTTCACCCTCAATTTTGAAAAACATTAAGATAGTGGAAATTAAGCCCCCGATAGATTCAAATGTACAGGAAAATGTTGAGATACCGACAAATAAAGAGAGTGAGAAGGTTGATAATGTACATGATACTAATGTTGAGGACAACAGTCCTCCAAATATAGAGGTACAAGATGAGGTTACAGTTCCTACAGAGGAATCGACAGTTACAAAGACTACACCAAGTGGCGAAGCTACCAGTGCAAGAAAGGAAACTATAAAGGATAAATCATCATAGAAGAATAAAGAGAAATATGACAGGGAACTGATAGTAGGTCTTTCATTATTGTCAATTGATACCTTGTAGGTTGTAAAGAAAAACATAACTGAGATGAGTCCTACTGAACTCATGATGATGGCTACACAAAAATTAATGAAGGAGGGATCTATGGATAAAGGGATTATTGATCAATCTATCACTGTTTTGCATAGACTAGTCCCAAAGTGCAAGATTGATAAAGAAGTGAGCCCATTCGATAAGCTTAAGACAATTACAGAGTACATTTGAAAGGATTTTCAATCCTTATAGGAGATTTCAAACCGACAATTACTAGAGAGGTTCAAACAAGCTAAAAGAGATACATTTGATCAAGTGATTGAATCTGAGAGGAAGAAAATTGATGAAAAGTTGAAACTGATAGACAATTATTTAAAGTTATGTACAAATATATACAGAGTATGTTGTAACATAGATGTTCTTATAGTTAATGTGAATAAGAAGATTAAGGAATTTTAGGAGAAAATTACATGTATAGCTAATTCTTTTGATGGATTGAATTCATTGACTACATCCATTGATAGTCAGATTTTGGTTTTGGAAGCCCAAATTTTTGTTCTTGAAAAGAAAAAAGATAAAATCATAAGAAGAGCTAGAAGTCTTAGAGGTTTGGTGAGTCCCCGGTTGGATTCACTCAGTGTACATAAGAAGGATTGTATGGATATGGTTGGAAAGCCCACACTGACAAAGTTAAGTGAGAAAGAGTCCTTTGCCCATATGCTAAATGGACTTACATCTATTTCTGACAGTTTCAAATCTGGTTGGGATACTTACCTTGAGCTTTTGGAGAAGGCATACCCAGATATTTTCAAATATATTAAGCTCCAGTAAGATATTTTTGGGATTCTCATTGTACAGTTTTTGATCTTTGGTGTTCCTTTTGGAAATTTTGATGGCATTGATGTCAAAGGGGGAGTGATATAGATGTGAAAAAGAAAAAGGGATTTGTATACATTAAGGGGAGATATGGAGATATGAAGTATGAAATATTTTGTATTGATGAATATTCAGCTTAGGGGGAGCAGGTACAGGATGAAACTGATAGATGAAACCATGACCATTTTTCACATGAGTGTTGCCATTAATTCCAAAGGGGGAGATTGTTGGCAATTGACACTCAATTGGTTGGTTTCACTATGTTTTCATTGATGGCAACATGGTATCTTATTCTGAATTCATATTTTGGGTCAGTTGTGTATTGACAGACACTTCATTGGTACCGACATTAGCAGGATAGAAGGAATTCTTAGGTTACCGACAATGTAGGCCGACATGGTTTAGGTATTGAAGGCCGACATATTTTGGATCCAGCATCAGTAATTGTTTTTGATATTCATGTATTTATGTTATCTAGCCAACATGTATATTCATATTGTAAATATTTTGATAAACTAACATAAGTCATGATAAGTTGTATAGGGTATATAGGTTAGTTGGATTAGATCACTTTGAGATGGTAATGGATATGTGAATGTGATATCATGTGAAAATGTATTAGGAAGGAGATGTAAAATATATCAGAGAGATTATGTATGTGAGGATATTTTTGTAAAGGGTTATTCTGGTAAAGGGTTAAGGGTTTCAAACAGGAACAAATAGAGTTTAACTAGAACTGTATTCAGGCATAAGAGATTCTATCTTTTGTAGTTCAACACTTCTCTAGATTTAGGTCTGGATTTATATGTAGTTAGTGAGGTTCCTTTTGTGATTGAGTAGTGTGCTCTAGGCTCTAAGCCTTCCTGCAAGTGCAGGCCCCTATATTTTGTAATATCTCTTCATATGGCCAGTGAATTGATATTGTGGGTCACAAATTCCACCATGGTTTTTCTTCTTTGAGGTTTTCCATGTATAATTATATGTGTTATGGTGTTTATTTATGTGATTGTCTTATTGATTTCTTTACTTCTTTCAATTCTTTATGTACCGATATACCGGTTGGTGTATGCATGTTTTAATAAGGTTAAAATTGATCACACCAGTAGAACACTGATTCACCCCCCTCTCAGTGTTCTTGGATTCCAACAATATCTAGATGGGATGAGAAAAGTAGTGAGATAAGAAGAGAATGAAGAGATAGATAAAAAGATATTTATAGAAGTATAGATAGACAAGTGAAGAATAATGGAGGTGATAGGAAAAATTTGTATGCAAAATTTGTGAGTATTTTAAGTTTTAAAAATGAAGGATTAACTTGAAATAATTATTGTAATGGTGGGAAAATGGTGAATTATAGATCAAGAAGGAAACCACCCTTTCCCTCAAAGAGAGAGGAGAGTTTCGCTATCGATTACCATTTAAGCACTTTTCACCATTAGATTAGAAAGAGGAGAGGATAATTCACTAGATTCAATCTCTCCACATAAAGAGGGTAGATTGAATTTTGAATGAATTGGTAATGTTAAGTTGATCCCCTCTTCCTTGTTTGATTTGGAAAGGAATTGATTTAATTATGGAGTAAAAATATGGCAAAGCATTGATTATGACTTGAGATTGGAATATAGGATGAAGTTGTGCACCTGGATCTGGCATTAAAATGTCGAGACAAAGTCACCCTGCAAATTTGAGTAAAAGTTGTCTGGACCATGGCGGGAATGTACACGGTCCTCCAAAAAATGGGGATTATGAAGGGTTTTTCCACCTCCGTAAATGAAGCCCAAATCCAAAAGTACAAGTCCACACCTGCAACCTGCACACAAAAAAGAGAGTAAAATGGGTTAGGATTGGGAGTTTGCCTTTACATCAAACCCCAGGTTTGGAATTAACCAAGTAATGAAAGAAAGTACTTGCAAGTAGATGTAAATGAAAGAGTAAATTATAAATCACCTCAAGGGAGGTTTCAGTAGCAATGTTGATAGCAATGCTTGTGCGAAATTGTATGTTGGAATCAATATCCTCTTCAATGGTTGAATCCTTGACTTGAATGCAACATCTATCCTTGAAGGGAGAATTAGAATGCTGAATGCTGGAAAAGAATGCTTGAATGCTCTTGAATGATTAATTGCTTGATCACTTATGCAACTTGAATCTATCCAACTTCGATCTATCCAACTTATGCAAATGAGAGGATGAATTCCCCTTAAATACATGTTAGTGGATTTTAATGTCATCACGAGCCGACATCGAGGGAGTTTCCCGCCTAAGGCACAACCCACAATGCATACTCTAGGAAGGGTCCTGCCCAAAATAGGGTAGGAAAAAGGGTGCCATTCCCCTATCTTGGGAGGAAAAGGGTCAAACTCCCCTGTCCAAGGGGGGATAGTGGTGCCACACCCTTGTTCTACCCCTTTCTCCAAGGTAGAATACAGTCGAGGTGATGTAGAGGCCAAGGAAGAAGTTGTTTCCACAAGCTGAGCAATCTCCAGTCTTCGATCAGGCTAGAGGATTTGAATTTGCATGCACGAGGACCCTAATGCAGTCAAAAATTGCTATGGTTGTAATTTTATGACACTACATTTAGCCCCCACTTTAGCAGGAGTATAAGCGTACACCAATACTGCTGGTAAAGTACAAGGAAACAAGATTGAAAGACCTTTACCATGTCAAGAAGGTAAGATGCACCAAGCCCCCAGTGGACTTAGGATCTTATGAATTTGATTGACAAAGTAAAAGGGAAGATAGAGAAGGGGAGAACATTGACTGCAAGTAGCAAAGTTCCCTTCACTATGAGTCATGAAAGCAAGGATACAAAAGATTACAAAGAAAAAAAAGGTTCACTAAGTAATTTTAGGTATTAGAAGAAGGAAAATATGAGAAGAGTATATGCCCCCATGTTAAAGAGATCAAACACGCCTTATCAAGAGTGATTTCTTTAAGGTAGGATACACCCAAGAGAGAGAAGGAAGGGAGCACATTATCGCAAGGATTGAGCCCCTAATCGAGGTATAAAGCCAAGGATAATGAACAAAAAACATGAGGTAGTGTCTCTTTCCTCGAGGTCAATATGCTATATGATAACTCATGTATATCATTTATGTATATGTATATAATAATCATCATTCCCAAAAGAAGGACACTACCTTAGAAGAAACGGAAGAGAGGATGTCTTTTGAATCAACATGAAAGAGACCAGAAAAAAAAGATCTCAATGCTTTGCATCGTCCCCTAGTAGACATTAAGGGAACAATAGAAGAACATGTATACACATAGAAGAATGGTCATAAAAGAGAAAGAAAAGAGAGAGAGAGAGAATCTACAGTGCTAACATCGCTAATCTAGAATGACATCCACCTCCCGATCTTGCTGATCACTATTTTGGGAAGGCAAGAAACATGCTAGAGGAGCGATATCAAGCACAACAAATGGAGCTATCACAAGATCCAAACAAGGACTATGCCCATGTTGTAAGTCACTTTGTTCAATTTGAGGAGCAAGGATTAGGGTTTGTGAAAACTCATCCAATAAATCTTTGTCCACATGAACATACTCATACTCACTATCAGAAGAATTAGGAGTTGTATTACCATTATGAATAACATTTTCACCCATTTCTTCATCAAAGTTTAAAGAAAGAGGAGCAAGAACATGAATAGGAGTAAAACCATCACATATTTTTTACAGCTTATGATTTGGAGATGTATATTGAACATCTTGCTTAGGAGAAAAGGGAATCATGTCAACTGCTTGAGTTTGAGGAGATTGAGTATTTTGAGGGATAGCTTCATGAGCTCAAACATGACATGTTCTTCGGTGTTCTCTCACACAACGATTCCATCAAGTCTTAATGGAAGGATGAGAAGGAGGAGGAACACTTGAACAAGTAAGAATGTTTCTCTCCTTGATAGTGGAAGGTTTAGGTTGAGGTCTTTTTGGTTGAACAATAGGAGAAACGAGCCTCTTCTATTGATAAGAGGAAGGAGGTGGAATTGCACAATAGAAAGGAGGAATATTAAGTGTATGAAGGAGACCAGGTCCATCATGAGGAGGAGGTATAGGTCTAACCTTAGGAAGAATACTGGTGTTCTCCTTAAGAGAAGGTAAAGCCACATCCATAGGTATAGGTGGACAATATTCCTTAAGAGGGAGATTAGTTATATCCATGAGGGAGAGAACCTCATCTTGAAGAATAATAAGAATGTCAAGTGTTGGCAATCTAGGTTGACTTAAGGATAATATCATATCATTCTTCCATTTTTGATTAAGATTGAAAAAGAGCATCGCTCCTTGACGGAAGAGATTGAAATTGTTTAGGCCAAAAGAGATCAATAGGAACACCAGAGATTCTTTCAAATGGATGAAATAAGCTATGGTTCATGGTTATGATTTCCCCATTGTGAGGAAATTTAAGACACTTATGGATTGGAGAAGCAATAGCCTTCATGGAATATAGCCAAGGATAGCCCAATTTCACACATAATTGCTCAGAAGAAGGTATGATAACAAAGTCAACATCCATGGATTTAGCATGAACCTCAATAGGAAGGGTGATAGAGCCAATGGTAGGACAAGAGAAGCCATCAAATAACTTCACAACTCTTGGATTGTTGGTATTTTTCAAAACTAGTCTATCTAGAAAACTGGTTTATGTATTGAGGTTTGTCATTGATGTCCAACACTTACCGATGAAGACACTTAACCAGTGAATTGGTATAAGGTAGAGTGGCATTACTTTTCAGTAAGAAATAGTGAATTGAAACAATATTGGTATTGAATGATCAAAAATTACTTTAGGTCAAGGTAAGATAGATTAAATCAACCAATCTATCATTCAGGAAGATCAGTCACTTTGGTAATGTTAAGGTTACAAAAGGTGACTTAGGCAAGAAAAATTGTTTGCTCCAACCAACTGGTAACTCACTGGCAAATAGGGTAGAGACTTGATGCTAGCACAACAAACTAGCAATCAAAGAATGAACTGATAATGTAAGAATTACAGTTACATACTGGTATACCAGTATGATAGAAGGAAGACAAATGATCACCATTAATCTCAGAGTAGTGATCGGTCATTTAGTTATGGTGGAAAAGAATGAGTTGGTAAGCTTGTGTCTATGCCAAATCATTTGTTGGTAAAGTTAACTTTTAGTTATCATGCAGTTAAGCATGATTAAATGCGGATTCTATGGTTCGCATTTATTTGATTGAACATGACTCAGAAGTTTCTATCCTTGGGAGATGCAGTGGCAGATTTGGTTGAACACTAGGTGGAATTTTTGTAAGGAGCGTAGAGAAAGAGTGGGAGAGTTTGAAATTGAAATCTTCTACAATCCTTGATTGATCTAATTGAGGATATGCCTGAAGATGTCAACAAAAAATGTATAAAGGGTTCTTGAGATCTTTCTGAAAGTTTTGATCGTGAAATTTGAAACAAGAAAATCTTGCTAAAGGCAATCCAAGGTGAAGAATAGAGTGAGAGGAAGTGATAAGAGGTATTATCACCATTGAGTGTGTATGTGAAGCAGATCAACTAAGTATAGAGTCGACAGATAGAGAAACTGCTGAGAATAGAGTCGAAGAACAGTGAACTGGCTAAGGGTAGAGTCGAAGAACAAAGGATTGGCAAAGTGCAAAGATGAAGATCAGTAGATCGGAAGAGTGTAGTGCCAAGGGATAGGTGATCGGTAAAGTGAATAGCTGAAGGAACTGGTGTTGTGCAGAGAAGTCACAACCGGTATGTACTGAGAGGAAT
Organism: Cryptomeria japonica; assembly: GCF_030272615.1. NCBI lineage: Eukaryota > Viridiplantae > Streptophyta > Pinopsida > Cupressales > Cupressaceae > Cryptomeria > Cryptomeria japonica. Next base: position 824,307,039 of record NC_081409.1, read on the forward strand.
GCATATTGAGATCTGATCAAGATATCAATAGCTAATTCAATAGATCATCCAACTATTGCTTTCTAACAACTGCAACATAAATCCCTTAACTGGGTGGACTTTAATAGGTCCCATTGTATAAAATCCGTTAACAGGCTAACATCTTAATTGATGTTCTAAGTCCTCTAACCATGCTACCTTTAACAGGGTAAAGGCACTAATCGGCCTTGGTCAAAAATCCCTTAAATGGGTGGCACCTAACAGTGACATTGTAATCTCCTAATAGGGATGGCTCTTAACTGGGCATACTCTAGAAGAGTGCAAATTTTGTGAGTTCCTACTCACACTGTGGTTTTCTCCCTATTGGGTTTTCATGAGATAACTTATTGGTGTCACTGTCAACTTTTTATGTTTGCATATTTTACTTCAGTGTTTAAGTATATTGTTGGATCTTAGATGAATGAAGATTTAAGATAATAATTAAATTGTGAAAATTTTATTAAGTGTTGATTCACCCCTCCCCTCTTAGCAATAGTTGGGATTAACAATTGGTATCAGAGCTCAGGTCCCTAGAATCAGAAGAAGCTTAACCAGCTTAGGGAGAGGTCCAAGATGATGCGTAAGGAGGGTCCTAAGTTCTCAAAGGAGAACTACATCTTGTGGTGTGGAAGAATGAAAATTTATTTAAGATCTTTAGGTGAACACTACTAGAACCATGTGATCACAAAATACAATGAACCTTCAGGAATTCTTACTCTAGACCAGATAAAGGAAAGGTAAGATAATACTGCTGCTATGGATTTGATTGTTAGTACTCTTTCAGATAATGAATTTGTTGAGGTAAAATATTTTAAAACAACTTTTCAGATATGAAATACGCTGAAGATAGTCTATGTGGGAGACCCTCATGTTCAAAAGGCCAAAGTAGATGGCCTGAAAGGAAAGTATGATGAGATGAGAATTGAGGAAAGTGAAAACATAGAGCAGTAAAGTAAGAGGATAAAGGATGTAGTAAATTATATCAATAATATAGGAGGAAAAAATGAGGAGGAGGATGTGGTTAGCAAAATCCTAAGAACTCTTCTACCACAATATGCCATAAGGGTCTCTGTTATCCAAGAACTTAGATCCTTGGGAACAGTCAGTATAACTCTCGACTCACTGATCAGTAAATTGACTGCTTTTGAATTGAGTAATTATGATAATAGAGTACCAAAGATTGATGCTTCCTTCAAAGAATCCATGGTGCATACACCCACAAGGAGAAGGAAATAAACCAATAGTAGCTCTACTACTAGAACTGGTCATTACCATGAGAATGACAATCTTCTCTTTGAGGAACAAGAGCAAGATGAGATTGAAGATCTATTGGCAAGAATATTTCCAAGAGGTAAAGGTAAATACAAAGGTAAGTTACCCTTAAAGTGCTTCTCCTGTAATAAGATAGGTCATTTTCCTTCAAGATGCCCTGGCAATGACAGAGATAGAAAGGACAATTTTATAAATTACAGGGACACTAGAAAGAAGGAATGTTATCTTGCAGAAGAAACTGTCACTGATGAAGAATTAGAGAGATCTAATGATGATGGCATTGCCTTTGTGGTAGTCAAAGAGGACAACACAGAGGAAGGAGATATGGCATTGATTTCTAGCTCAAACTGGTGTGGAGAGTGGGTGATAGATAGTGGTTGCACTCACCACATGACCGATGACAAAACCAAATTCCTCAGCATGGAGGATTATGTTAGGAACCAGAAGGACAACTGAGGGGGGGGGAATCAGTTGTTAATAAATTATAACCCAAATACAAATTGTTTCAACTTGCCGGTAAACCAAACTTAATGCCAGTAAAATAGATTAGTAGCTATATAAGTACCAGTGTAACTTAATGCATGAAACATAAAAGAAAACAAAATCCACAACACATGACACAAATATTTTGACGTGGAAACCCGATAAGGAGAAAAAGAAAGGTGGGAAACCTTACCCATAATTAGATGATACTACTGCAGATAGTAAGTGTATACAAATTGGGTCTGCACATGCAGAAAGGCCAACCACCTAGAGCTCACTGCTCAATCACAAAATAGGAGTCACGCTAACTACAGTAGGATGGTTGAAATCTATAACAATGTACTGCTTCAAAGTAGCATCTGTAATGCTGGGTTTAGTACTAGTTTAAGCTCTAAACATGAGTGCCAAACACCTTCATAACCTTCCTTCAACCTTAAAATAATGTATGAATGATTCACACAAGGATCTGATTGTATGATCTTCAATATTCACACATACACTCATACCATTACCATATGATGATCTTCAATAAGATCTTACAATTATATATACAAAACCTAAGACCTATACATGAGGTCGGCTCACTAAAGATATTATAATTAAATCAATTATAAATAAGCCTTGATGTGATACAATATGTCGACCTCAATACATTATCCAATCAATAAACCATCTTCATAACATGTGCTGATTTGGAATAGATATCAGGTACCGGTCCATAACCTAGACCTATCTATCGGTAAAAGAAAACATGTCAACCTGATTAGACCAATAAGAACAATACCAAATCCAAACATCCAATCCATGTCTTCGACATAACCAAATGATTTCCAGATGATAACAAATTATCATCACTGCCACTAAACCATATATCCTACTGGTGAACATATACAGGTGACTGTGCATAAGCCACTATCCATGTCGGTGAACATAATGTGCCAGTTCAACAATAAACCAATATAACTAGAGTGCCAAAAAAACAATGTAGACCTCCAAGAAGATAAGTGTTGACATCAATGAAAAAAACAATGGAACACATGACAAAGTCATCCATAATACCAACAATCTCCCCCTTTGGCACTGATGGAAACACTAAATGGAAAAACATCTAAGTGCCAAAAACAAAATGGCAAAAACCAACAAACCAATAATCTACCAAAATAGATCAATACTAGAAATCAAAACCAAAATACATCTCTCCCCAAAGTACAATTTTTTTCCATAGATATCTCTCCCCCTTTAACATCAAATGCTAAAGCAGTTAAGAATAAAAAAATAGAACTTAACATACAACCAACTACTCCCCCTGAGAAGTACCTCTCCTTTATCAAGGAAGGAAAAAGATATTTCTATTAGTTCCTGTTGGTTTGATGTAAATCTTGAACATCTAAGTTTCTGCTAGTGGGAAAATTAGCCCAAGCTGCTCTCTAAGATATTTAAATGTTTCCTTAGGCAAAGGCTTTGTAAAGATATTTGCAATTTTCTCTTTTGTATTCACATAAACCAATCTTACTTCATTTGCTTCAACATTCTCTTTTAGAAAATTATACTTAATAGAAACATGATTTGTCTTAGAGTGAAATACCAGATTCTTTGATATATCAATTGCTGCTGAATTATCACAATGAATAATTATCAGTTCTTTGCATTTTACCTTGATATCCTTCAACATTTTCTTGATCCATAATACCTAAGTACAATTAGTTGCTGCTGCAACATATTATGCTTCTGCTGTAGATAATGATGTACAACTCTGGTTCTTACTGATCCATGAAATTAATCTTTTGCCAAGAAAGAATGCACTACCAATGGTACTCTTTATGTCATCTAAATCTCCTACGTAATTTGCATCTGTATATGCACATAACTCAAAATTGTCATCCTTAGGATACCATAAACCAATATTTGATGTGCCTTGTAGGTAGCAGAAAATACTTTTTACTGCTGATTCATGAATTTCTTTAGGATTGCTTTGAAATCATGATACAATACACATTGCATTCATTATATCAGGTTTGGTTTGTGTTAAATACAATAAAACTCCAATCATAGATTTGTATCTTATTGGATTAATAGGAGTTGAATCATCCTTCAATGTCAATTTATTAGTTGTAGTCATAGGAGTACTTACCGGTTTGGAGTTTTCCATACCAAATTTCTTCAAAAGTTACTTCAAGTATTTTGTTTGACATATGAATATACCTTTATTTGTTTGTGAAATCTGCAAACCTAGAAATTTTTTTATCTCTCCAATCATAGACATTTCAAATTCTTCCTGCATCTTATTAGCAAAGTCCTTACACAATCCATCTTCACCTCCAAAAATGATATCATCCACAAAAATATCAATAACCAGAATGTCATCATTAGTCACCTTGAAATATAAGTTTTTGTTAGCATTACCTCTTCAAGCCCAAATGCAGAAAGTTTTCCAACCAGAGTATCTCTAGAAAGTGATGTATACATTGTTCTCAACTCATTAATAGCAGAACTACTTTCATTTTGTAAGCCGGTGGCAAAGATCTTAAAACTTTAGAAACAATTTCATCTTCACTTAAAGATCCTCCACAACATTGTATTCCTAAAACAATTTCATTAACTCTTTCCATAAATGCAGAAATTCTTTCATCTTCTTCCATTTTTAAATTTTCATACCCGACTCGATAACATTCCAGTTTTGCAATTTTGATAGTGGTATCTCCTTCATTCAATGTTTCCAGTTTATCGCAAATAGCTTTAGCATTAGATCAGTCTGATAATCCCATGATTTGCCGATTTGATAATGCGCTTAGTAGTGCTTATCTTGCTTTGCAATCATTCTCCAAGTCTTTAGCCAATATCGGCGGATGAGGTTGATTACGAGTAGGACCAACATAGCAATTATTTGTAACTTCTCATATATCTCTTCCAATGCAGTTCATATTTGTTTCCATTCTAATCTTCCATATACCATAGTTAGCTCCATCAAGTTTAGGGCTATCCTTCTTGAAAATGTTCATTGCCATAGGATCTCCTCAAGCTGTTAGGCTTCTGCAAAAAGAGGACTATGCTCTTATACCAATTGTTAGGAACCGAAAGGACAATTGAGAGGGGGGGTGAATCAGTTGTCAATAAATTATAACCCAAATACAAATTATTTTAGCTTAAACTTAGTGCCGGTAAACCAAACTTAATGTTGGTAAAATAGATTAGTAGTTATATTAGTACCGATGTAACTTAATGCATGAAACATAAAATAAAACAACATCCACAACACATGACACAAAGATCTTGACGTGGAAACCCGGTAAGGGGAAAAACCATAGTGGGAAACCTTACCCACAATCAGATGATACTACTACAGATAGTAAGTGTATACAAATGGGGTTTGCACATGCAGAAAGGCCAATCTCCTAGAGCTCACTGCTCAATCACAAAATAGGAGTCACAGTGATTACAGTAGGATGGTTAAATCCTATAACAATGTATTGATTCAAAGTAGCATCTACAATGCTAGGTTTAGTACTAGTTTAAGCTTTGAACATGAGTGCCAAACACCTTCATAACCTTCCTTCAACCTTTAGATAATGTCTGCATGATTCACACAAGGATTTGCTTGTACGATCTTCAATATTTGCACATACACTCATACTATTACCATACCATGATCTTCAATAAGATCTTACAATTATATATACAAAACCTAAGACCTATACATGAGGTCGACTCACTAAAGATATTAAAATGAAATCAATTATAAATAAGCCTTGATGTGATACAATATGTTGACCTCAATACATTATCTAATTAATAAAAAATCTCCATAACATGTCGTGTCGATCTGGAATAGATATCATGTACCGGTCCATAACCTAGATCTATCTACTGGTAAAAGAAAACATGTCAACCTGATTAGACCAATAAGTAAAAAACCAAATCCAAACATCCAATCCGTGTCTTTGACATAACCAAATGATCTCCAGATGATAACAAGTTATCATCACTTCCGGTGAACCATATATCCTGTCGGTGAATATATACAGGTGACTGTGCATAAGCCACTATCCATGCCGATGAACACAATATGCCAATTCAACAATAAACCAATATAACCAGAGTGCCAAAACAACAATGTAGACCTCCAAGAAGATAAGTGTTGACATCAATGACATAACCAATGCAACACATGACAAAGTCATTTATAATACCAACAAATTACAATGGAGGAACACTAAGGTTCAAAAATGATGCTCCATGTGCAGTAAGAGGTAAGGGGTCTATAGCCCTTAATGATAAGATAAATTGTGTTGATGTCTTTTGGGTAGAGGGATTAAAGTATAACTTGTTAAGTTTTTCACAACTTAACAATAAAGGATACCGATTAGAGTTCAATGAAGGGATATGTAAGATAATTGACAAATCTGGAAGTTTAATTGCCACTGGTAAATAATTAAGAGGTAATTTGTTCCATCTAGACACCACCATAGGTAATTGTCTAGTGGATAAGGTAGAAGACAGCTGGTTGTGGCACAAAATATTGTGTCAAGTTAATTTTCATAGCATAGCTAAAGTGAGTAAGGCAAAATCTATCAGAGGCATGCCTGACATTTTAAAACCTGAAAATGCTATGTGCAAAGAGCATCTACTAGGAAAGTTGATCAGGTCCAGTTTTAGCAGTAAAACTTTCTCATCTAAAATTGTGCTGGACTTAGTTTACATAGATCTTTATAGTCCCATGAGAACCAACAGTTTCTATGGAGACCGGTATTTTATGTTATTTGTGGATGACTTCTCAAGGATGATGTGGGTTGCATTCTTATAAGAAAAATCAAAAGCTTATCACATGTTCAAGGTGTTTAAGGCCTGAGTAGAAAGAGGAACCGGTAAAAATCTAAAGTGTTTAAGATTAGATAGAGGATGAGAGTTTACCTATCAAGAGTTTATGAACTACTATGAGGAACAGGGAATCATGAGACAAATGTCTGCACCCAGAACACCTCAAAAGAATGGAGTTGCTAGAAGAAGAAACAAAACTCTTATTGATTGTGCCAGAACTCTAATGATACAAAAAGATATCCCACATACCTTCTAGAGAGAAGCCATAAGCACTAATATATACACTCTAAACTAGATGCAGGTAAAGGAGGGGACAATAAAAACTCCTTATGAGTTGTGGAGTGGTTATTCACCTAATGTTTGTTATTTTAAAGTATTTGGAAGCAAGTTCTATATAAAAAGGGACTAGTAAAATGGAAAATTTGACCCTAAGAGTGATGACAGAATTTTCCTAGGTTACTCAACAAAGAGCAAGGCATACCGGTGTCTAAACAAAAGGACTAGTAAGATTATGGAAAGTGAAAATTTTAGAGTAGATGAGTACTCTAAGAAAAATGAACAGGACAGTAAAAGTGAACCAGAGGACTATAAAGGGTTCAAGTATAGTGTATTGATGGAACCTACATAAGAAAATCTTGTTGAAGCAGAAAATGAAGAAGCCGATGAAATAGAACCTGGACAACCGGTAGAAGAAGCTCCAAGGAATGATCCAGTACTGGCTAAATATATTAGAAAGAATCACTTTGTAGAAGACATCATCGGTGACAAGGATGTAGGAATTATAACCAGAAGAAGAGAAAGAGAGAATGAGTGTATGCTCTCCATTTTTGAGCCCAATACAACAAAGGAGGCTTTGAAAGATGATGACTAGGTTAGAGTAATGGAAGAAGGACTAGAGAAAATAGAGAAAAATGATACACGGACCCTAGTGCCCAGACCGGAAAATAAAAATGTAATAGGCACCAAGTGGGTGTTAATGAATAAGATGGATGAAACTGACAAGGTAATAAGAAATAAGAAAAGATTGGTCAGTAAGGGCTATGCTCAAGAAGGCGGCTTGGATTATGGAGAAACCTTTCCACTAGTAGCTAGACTGGAAGGGGCTAGAATTCTGTTGGCCTATGCTTCTTATAAAAGGTTTAAAGTATGCCAAATGGATGTCAAATCAACATTCTTAAATGGGGTGTTAGAGGAAGAGGTATACATAGAACAAGCGGAAGGGTTTGCATTTGAAGATGGGAGAAATATGGTATGCAGGTTGTAGAAAGCTCTGTATGGGCTAAAATAAGCACTGAGAGCTTGGTATGAGATGTTACACTCATATCTGCTAAGCATTGGGTTCAAAAGATCCAATGATAATAGTAACCTATATCTAAAGAGTGGAACTAAAGGAAAACACCTAATTGCTGATATCTTTGTGGATGACATGATCTTTGGGAGAGATGATGAGATGAGCAGAAGCTTTGTAGGATAAATGCAACAAGAATTTGAGATGTCCATGATTGGTGAGATTAAGTTCTTTATTGACCTATAAGTCTCTCAATTAAAGAATGACATCTTTATCAGTCAGACTCAGTACATAAGAGAAATTCTTAATACTTTTGGAATGGAAGATTGCAAACCTATTGGAACTCCAATGGTTATCTAAATATGATGAGGCTGAAGAAGTGAATGAGATACTTTACCAGTCCATGATTAGTAAATTAGAGTATGATGTACATAGAAGACCAAACATAGCACAAGATGTTGGTTTGGTTGCTAGATTTTCTGCAAATCCAAAAGAAACTCACATGATGGCAGTTAAAAGAATATTCAGATACCTAAAAGGGACTGATGAGTATGGTCTTTGGTATCCACACAAAGGAGACTTTAGTCAAGTGTCTTCACTGATTTAGATTAGGATAGAAACATTGATGACATGAAGAGCACCAGTGGAGGAGCATTCTTTCTTGGAGAAAGGATTGTATCTTGGACAAGTAAGAAACAAAACTGCATATCTCAATCTACAACCGAGGCTGAGTATGTAGCTGCTGCAATTAACTACACACAGATAGTTTTGATCAAACAACTGCTTGAAGGAATTCAAGAAAAATTGGTTGGACTGGTAGTAATTCATTGTGACAACACCAGTGCTATTGACATATATAAGAACCTGGTGATGCACTCCAAAATGAAGTATATAGCCATCAAATATCACTACCTAAGGGAACAAGTTCAAGAAAAGGAAGTGGTGTTGGAGTACATACCAGCAAAAGAGAAGGTGGGTGATATATTCACCAAGCCACTATAGAAGGACACATTTAACTATCTCAGAGGACAACAAGATTGATGAGTGTGGACTACTTTGCTTAGGGGGAGCAATCTTGTAAGTGTTCAACAAGGACTCTTTGGCATTGTTGTCAAAGGGGGAGATATGTTTGAGAATGTTTGGTGTTTGAGCATTGGTAGATATTAGTGATAGGGGGAGATATTCATCACTTAGGGCAGAATGAAGAAGCATGCATCTAATTAGCCAGAGTTTAAAGTGTTTTCCATCAATGCCAAAGGGGGAGATTGTTGGATTGTTGGCATTGTCAAAATTGGTCTATCTAGAAAACCGGTTTATGTACTAAGTTTTTTCATTGATGTCCAACACTTACTGGTGAAGACACTTAACTAGTGAAGTGGTATAAGGTAGAGTGGCATTGCTTTTTTAGTAGAAATAGTGAATGGAAACAACATTGGTATTGAATGATCAAAGTTACTTCAGCTCAAGATAAGATAAATTAAGTCAACCGATCTATCATTCAGGAAGACCGGTCACTTTGGTAATGGTAAAGTTACAAAAGGTGACTCAGGCAAGAAAAAATGTTTGCTCCAACCAACCGATAAATCACTGGAAAATAGGGGAGAGACTTGATTCTATCATAACAAACCAATAATCAGAGAATGATTCGGTAATGTAAGAAGTATAGTTACATACTGGTACACCGGTATGACAGAAGGAAGATAAACGATCATAATAAATCTCAGAGTAGTGATTGACCATTCAGTTGTGGTGGCAAAGAATGAGTTGGTAAGCTTGTGTCTATGCCAAATCATTTGTTGCTAAAGTTAACTTTCAGCTATCATGCTGTTAAGCATGATTAAATGCAGATTCTCTAGTTTGCATTTATTTGATTGAACATGACTCAAAATTTTCTATCCTTGGGAGATGTAGTGGTAGAATTGGTTGAACACTTGGTGGAATTGCTATAAGGCACACAGAGAAAGAGAAGGAGAGTTTGAAACTGAAATCTTTCAGAATCCTTGATTGATATAATTGAGGATATGCCTGAAGGTGTCGACAGAAAATGTATAAAGAGTTCTGGAGCTCTTTCTGAAAGTTTTGATCATGAAATTTGAAACAAGGAAATCTTTCTAAAGGTGATCCAAGGTGAAAAATAGAGTGAGAGGAAGTGCTAAGAGGTATTAACATAATTGAGTGTGTATGTGAAGACGATTGGCTAAGTGTAGAGTCGACAGACAGAGAATTGAATGAGAGTAGAGACGAAGAATAGTGAACTGGCTAAGGGTAGAGCCAAAGAACAAAGGATTGATAGAGTGTAGAGCTGAAGATTAGAAGACTGGCAGAGTGCAGCACCAAGGGGTAGGTGACTGGTAAAGTGAATAGCTGAAGGAACCGATGTTGTGCAGAGAAGTCACAATCGATATGTGTTGACAGGGATGCACATTGAGATCTAATTAAGCTATCAGTAGCTAATTCAACAGATCATCCAACTGTTGCTTTCTAACAACTGCAACATAAATCCCTTAACTGGGTGGACTTTAACAGGTCCCATTGTATAAAATACCTTAACAGAGTAACATCTTAACTGATGTTCTAAGTCCTCTAACCAGGCTACCTTTAACAGGGTAAAGGCACTAACTGGCCTTGGTAAAAAATTTCTTAATCAGGTGGCACCTAATAGTGTTGTTGTAATCTCCTAACAAGGATGTATCTTAACCAGGCATACTCTAGAAGAGTGCAAATTTTATGAGTTCCTACTCATACCGTGGTTTTCTCCCTATTGGGTTTCCACGAGATAACTTCTTGGTGTCATTGTCAACTTTTTATGCTTGAATATTTTACTTTAGTGTTTAAGTATATTGTTGGATCTTAAATGAATGAAGATTTAAGATAATATTTAAATTGTGAAAATTTGATTAAGTGCTGATTCACCCCTCCCCTCTTAGCACTAGTTGGGATTAACAACAACCACATTAGAAACATCATAGATTGGTTTATGCAACTGTAAAGTGAAAAGATACTCTTCAGTTATGACATTAACCATGCAAGAGGGATCAATCAGGGCACCACGGCAAGGGATATCCTTAACCTTCACCTCTATGTATAAAGGGCCATCAGGTGCTCTAATGGCATCACTAGGGTCAAATGTAATACAAGGGTCCTTAGGAAAATCCCGTGTTTCTACCATATTAACCAAGTTTGGAGCTATAGAGGTGAATTCTTCAGAAGTGAGAGAATTAGGCATAATCTCAATAACATTAGAGGTATGAGATGACAAGGGATCAATCAAAATATTAAGATTTTGATTAGGAGGAACAACTGATTTATTCCTTTTATCATTCACACCTGCCACATAAAGAGTATTATTATCAATCAAGTATTGAATCTTATTTTTCAATGCAAAACATTTCTTAATATCATGACCAAGTTGATGATGAAATTGGCAAAAGGAATTGTTATCAAAATAAGGAGATGCAAGTTTGGAAGGATCAATTTGTTTTATAGGAGGAAGTTTGATAATATTTCTATGCAAAAATTGAGACATAATACTATGTAAAGATTCATTCAAAGGAGTAAACTGCATTTATCTTTGGAAAAAATTATAAATAAGAGGCACACTTGTAGCATTCACATGGTTGTTGTTGATTGGATCATTGAACTTGATGAAGATTTTTGTTGGTTTGAACTTCACAAATGGTTATTGAACACTCTCCCCCTTATCCCTTTGAGCCATATGAGTGGATTGCTCCATTTGACTCACAACCAGTTGATAATTGTGGAGTATTGCGCACAACTGCAAAAATGAAGTAAAATCAGACAAAAGAAGCTTTTCCCTAATATATTTTTGTAAATTAGAAATGAAAACTCTTTGAATATCATTATCAGGCACATGAAATGAGATTTGAGCACACAAATGCTTATATCTACCAATGAAATCAATCACTTTTTCTTTAACACCTTGTTTACAATGCATTAAATTAGTCAAAGTGGTTTTAGGACCAATGTTGTTTTGAAATTGTTGGATGAAAGCATTTTCCAATTGTTGAAAAGAAGTGATGGAATTAGAAGGTAGGGAGAAATACCATTGTAAATCCTTGTCTCTTAGTGTTCTTGTAAACAATTTTGCAAGCAATCGTTGATCATAAGCAAAATTAGTACACAAGGTTTGAAATATTTTGACATGCGCAAGAGGATCACCTTTTCCATTATAGAGTTCTAATTGAGGGATCTCAACATGTTTAGGTGGCATAGATTTAACAATATCAAGAGAAAGTGGGCCCACGAAATCAAAGGTGGGCACACTAAACTTGAATTGAGTCATAGAAGCAATTTGTTGTTGTAAGGAAGACATAGTTTGGGCAAGATTGTTGATTGTCATTTCGGTAGAAGAATTGATGTTAGACATAGGTGATTGAGAAGGTGGTGTGATGTTATTGAAAGAAGGAATGGACTAAGAATATGGTGATGATTGGGTAGGAAAAGGGACACTTAAAGGAGGAATGAAGTTGTTGAAGGAATTTCCCCCTTGTGTCACACTGATTGGTTGAGGAATAATAGGAACACTCGTGGAAGACATAGGTAAAGATGAAGGATTAAATGAAGAAGAGGGATTTCACTCATGACCTATGGTTGTAGGAATGAAATTTTCAGTTGAAGTAGCCATGACGTTAGATGTGAAAGTAGGAATACTAGTCATAGAAGTAGTCAAAGGAATAGAAGAATTGACTTTTATTGAAGGTTGTGAGTAACCTAGGGTTTCTACACAACTCTTGATAGACATGACATTAGAATCAATAATATATGCAATGACACACAATATATCAATTCCATTCTTATCACTTTGAAGCATGCATTTAAGACCTTCAATTAATGGAAGAGATTCACTATTTGGGTACTCTTGGGACATCCATTGTTGAAAGCTATCAAATTGATTGTCCAATGTAGAAAGTTGATGTAAAGAAACCCTAGTTAAAGCTTCTTCTTTATCATGGGATCCATCAACGGGGTGAATATGCACATGATTAGAATGAGAAGAATTAGCATGATCATCATTAAAGAAGTCACCCAAATTAGGATAGGTAGGACTAATAGTGTTAAAACTCATGCACTAGAGAAAAAATTTGAATTTTGAATTTTGAAACAAAGCTTACAAATTGAGTAATACGAAATAGAAGGAAATAATGATTACACAATTTGAACTTTGTTGGACGAAGGGAATGACACAATTTCCAAAAATGAAAGGAAATTGGAAAAAAAGGGCCAAGGGAGTACCACTTAATTTTAAAATCAAAATTTTTAAAATCAGGGAAGACTATAATTAACCTCTTAATTTTAAAAAAATTCTTGAAATTTGAAGGTATTTTTGATTCTAGAGGGATCAAAAATTGATAAAATCAGCCAATCTTCTAGATTTAGGCTGTTAAATATAGTTATAAAAGTCTCCCAAAATTTAGGGAAAAAAACCGAGGACCGTGGCGGGAATGCACATGGTCTAACAAACTGTTTTCAAAATTTTCAAGGATGGATATTATGATGATTTAAAAGCTAACCCCCCCAAAATGGTGAATTTTATAATTTCTAGATGGGCAAAATGAAGGCGCAAATGTGAAAATAAGGCCCAATTAGGGTTTTGAAGAAAAAGAGGAATTGAATTGCAATTTTGAAAAGGGTCAAACCTAATGGATAGGGACACCTTGAAAAATGTTTAGAAATCTGAATGTAAATGATATTGATTTGAAATTCACACAAAATCCAATTAATTTTGAAAATTAGGGTTTTATGACCTAACCACTTAATTTTGAAATTTGAATTTTGGAAAAAAGGGGGGAAATTGAAAATTTGAATTGTAAGATTGAAGACAAATCTAGGAACAATAAAAAATCTAAAAATTAAATTGAGATCCATTTTTTGCACAAGTTCAAAATGATTTTTGAAAATTAGGGTTTTAACAAGTAACTGTTGGTATTTTGGTATGGTTTTGTCATTGATGTCAACACCTATTGAATACAAGCACTTTGGAGATCCAACAATATTCACCGGCAAGCAGTAACTATTGCAACAGTTACAAGTATATGGTTCACCGGCAGGATATAATGTTCATCGGTACCTAGAATGATATGGAAGACACTTGGTAATGTCAAAGACATTGTATGGACACTTTGTTTTGAAGGATTGATCATTGGTATATTCATATTTGCATATTTGCTTTTACTGGCAAATAGGTCCAGGGTTATCTAGGGTTACACCGACAGGCTTATCTTTTCTAGATCAGCATGGCACGCTATGGAGATGATTTATTATTGATGTAAATGCATTTAGCCAACATGTTTAATCGGTTATTGCATTAGATATTATATTGTTTATAAAATGTTTTTATTGTAATATCTTGTAGAGCCGACCTACTAAAATTGGTCTTAGGGTATGGTATAAATGTAAGATCTTATTTGTAAGATCAAGTGTGGAATGAGAAAAAGAATTGTGTGAAGGTATATGCGAGATCAAGTAGAGGTATACACGAAGACATCATTTGAAGGTGAAGTTAGGTTTTTGTAGAAGCATATTAGCATTACACCGGTACTAAATCTAGCATATGAAGATGCTATTTTGTGCAGTACATTCTTATTGGATTTAACTATCCAACTGTAGTCAGTGTCACTCCCATTTGTGATTGAGCAGTGAGCTCTAGGCTGTTGGCCTTTCTGCATGTGTAGACCCCTTTTTGTACACTTACTATCTGCAATAGTATCATCTGATTGTGGGTAAGGTTTCCCATCGTGGTTTTTCCCCTTACAGGGTTTCCACGTACAAATATTGGTGTTATGTGTTGTGGATGACTTTATGTTTATGTTTCATGCATTAATCCTTACTGGTATAGCAATTTAGTGTTAACACTGTCTACCGACACACTTAACTGGTTTACCGATATTAAGCATTTAGTTGGTTAATTGGTTTTTGGTTTGAATTTATTAGACAACTGATTCACCCCCCCTCTCAGTTGTCTTCAGGACCTAACAATTGGTATCAGAGCCTAGTCCTCTTTTGCATAAGTTTAACAACTTGAGGAGATCCAATGACTACTAATTATTTTAGGAAGGACAATCCTAAGCTTGATGGAACCAACTATGGGATATGGAAGATCAGGATGGAGACACATCTAAATTGCATCGATAAAGATATCTAGGAAGTTACAAAGAATGATTATACTGCTGCTGTAGCTGGTTAGACTGCTCCAACTACCTTAGCCAAAGATGAAGAGAATGATTGCAAAGCAAGAGAAGCACTTTTGAGCGCATTATCAGATCAACAAATCATGGGATTATCAGATAGGTCTACTGCTAAAGCTATTTGGGATCATTTGGAAACACTAAATGAAGGAGATTCCACAGTCAAGATTGCAAAAATTGAAAGCTTCCAAGTCAGGTATGAACATCTAAAAATGGAAGAAGATGAAAGGATTTCTTCTTTTATGGAAAGAGTAAATGAAATTGTTTTGGGTATTAAATGTTATGGAGGAACCTTGAGTGAGGATGAAATTGTTTCAAAAATATTAAGAGGTTTGCCACCGGCATATAAAATGAAGGTTACTGCTATAAATGAGTTGAGAACAATGCGTAATACATCAATAATTAGGGATACATTGATTGGAAAACTTTCAGCTTTTGAAATTGAGGAATTTGGTCCTGTTGCTACTATAAAAACTGATTTGGCTTTTAGAGCATCAACATCATCTACTCCATCATTTGACAAATCAGACTGGAAACCCTTTTATGCAAGAGAACTTGAAGAAACTAGGAAGGAGAATGAAGAGCTTGAAGAACTTGAAGCACTATTTGCAAGAAAAATGCCAAAAGGTCCTATTGGAAGTAAGTATGAAGGTAAAGCACCCTTTAAATGTTTTAACTGCAATAAGATTGGTTATATGGCTTTGAGATGCCCTGATAGACATGCTAGAATAAGAGAAGAAGCTAGAAGACCATACAAGCCTAATCTTGAATATCAAAGATACAAATTTAAGAAGAATAAAGACAAATCTTGTTACATTGCTGATGAAGGTGTGACTGATGATTCTGATGAGGATCCGGCAGACAATGGATGGGTTTTTGTTGCTACAATAGAAGATCAACCGACACCTATTGCTCAACTGGTAGAACAAGCCCTAGCAGCTAAAGTTGAAGCAAAGGATGAATGGATCATTGACTCAAGATGCTCACATCACATGACTGGAGACAAAGGTAAATTCTTGAACTTTCAAGAATACAATGAAGGTTTAGTAATATTTGGAGATGACAAAGCCCATTCAATCAAAGGTAAGGGTTCAATATCTCTTGATGGTAAGCATAACACTGACAATGTCTACTATGTTGAAGGATTAAAGCATAATCTTTTAAGTGTTGGTCAATTAGTTGAGAAAGGTTTTCAGTTACAATTTAAAAATGGAAAATGCAAAATCATGAATAGAACTGTTTTTGAAATTGCAACCAGTAATCAGACTAGAGGTAATATCTTTCATTTGAATAACAATGAAAAGACATGCTTAATTGCACATATAGATGAAAGTTGGTTATGGCATAAGAGACTATGTCATACAAACTTTGATTGCATGGTAAAAATCAGTACTTCTAAGGCAGTTAGAGATCTACCTAAAATTGTGAAACCTCAAAACACAATTTGTAAGGAATGTCAATTTGGAAAACAAGTTAGAACTAGTTTCAAAAGTATTCCAAAAAAAACTAATAATGCTCTTGATTTAATTCACACTAATTTATGTAGTCTAGCTAGAACTAAAAGCTTACAAGGTGATAGATATTTCATGCTAATTATTGATGATTATTCTAGAATGTGTTGGGTAACTTTTCTCAGAGAAAAATCAGAAGCACTTGGGAAGTTCAAACTATTCAAAGCAATGGTTGAGAATGAAACCGGTAAGAAAATCAAATGTTTAAGATCAGATCAAGGAGGAGAATTCACATCTAAGGACTTTAATACATTCTATGAAGTGAATGGAATCAAAAGATAGTTATTAGCACCTCGGACACCACAACAAAATGGAGTTGTTGAAAGGAAAAACAAAACTATCTTGGATGCAACAAGAAGTATGTTATCCGAAGCAAATCTACCACATGTGGACTAGAGAGAGGTAGTTAGCACTACTGTCTATACATTCAACAAAGTTAATATCAAAGGTGAAACCGGTAAGACCCCTCATAAACTATGGTTTGGTAATACTCCTACTCTTAAGTATTTCAGAATTTTTGGAAGTAAATGTTATATCAGAAGAGATGAGTATATTGGCAAATTTGATCCTAGAAGTGATGAAGGAATATTTCTTGGTTATTCATCTAAGAGAAAGGCATATAGATATTTTAATAAAAGATTGTAGAAAATTGTTGAGAGTAAAAATGTAAAGATTGGTGAACAATTCAGAGGAACTTCAAGGTATATAGACTTTGAACCAGCAACAGAAATTGTGACAAATGAACCTACACTGAATCCACTGGTACAAAATGAAGATCCAATTACCCCAGTATCATCAGAGGATTCCACAGTAATTGAAGAACAACAACAAACTAAGACACCCCGGTATGTAAGACTGAATCATTCTAAAGATCAGATAATTGGAAAGAAATTTAAAGGAGTTATGACAAGAGGAAGATTGGAAAATGAAGAGGTATGTCTTATTTATCAAATTGGACCATCATCTATCAATGAGGCATGTGAAGATAAATTTTGGATTAAAGCTATGGAAGAAGAATTAGGACCAATTGAGAAAAATAATACTTGGACATTAGTTCCCTGACCTAAAGATAAAAATGTAATTGGAACCAAATGGGTATTTAGAAACAAACTTAATGAAGATGGTAAGGTTGCCAGAAATAAAGCAAGACTAGTGTGTAAGGGATATTCTCAGAAAGAAGGAGTTGATTACAATGAAACCTTTGCACCGGTAGCCAGAATTGAGGCAGTCAGATTATTCTTGGCTTTTGCAGCTCACAAAGACTACAAAGTTTATCAAATGGATATTAAATGTGCATTTTTGAATGGAGATCTTGAAGAGGAAGTATATATTGAACAACTTGATGGATTTTCTTTGATAGATGACAATGATATGGTTTGCAGGTTAAGAAAAGCTCTGTATGGATTGAAACAAGCCCCAAGAGCTTGGTATGCAAGATTGGATAAGTATCTCTTAAAGATTGGTTTTACTAAAGGAAATGTAGATAACAATTTATATTACAAAGTAACTAATGATGACATCTTGATTATTGAAGTATTTGTTGATGATATAATCTTTGGAGGAGAAGATGGATTATGTAAAGAATTTTCTATTAAAATGCAACAAGAATTTGAAATGTCTATGATTGGAGAAATAAAATTCTTTTTAGGATTGTAGATTTCACAGACTGATAAAGGTATATTTTTGAGTCAATCCAAGTACTTGAAAGAACTACTAAAGAAATTTGGGGTGGAGAACTCTAAACTGGTAAGCACACGTATGACTACAAATGACAAACTATCTCAAAGGGATGAATCTACACCTATTAATCCAACTAGATACAAATCTGTGATAGGAGGTTTACTGTATTTGACACAAACTAGGCCTGATATTATGAATGCAATATGTATTGTTTCTAAATTTCAAAGTAATCCTGGGGAAAATCATGAATCAGAATTAAAAAGGATTTTTCGATACTTACAAGGCACAACAAATCTTGGATTATGGTATCCTAGAGATGAAATTTTTGATCTATGTGCATACACAGATGCAAATTGGGTAGGAGATGTGGATGATAGAAAAAGCACCACTGGAGGAGCATTCTTTCTTGGAAAGAGATTAGTTTCTTGGTTGAGTAAGAAATAGAGTTGTACATCTTTATCAATAGTAGAATCAGAATATGTTGTAGCAGCAACTAACTGTACATAGGTACTATGGCTTAGGCAAATGTTGAAAGACATAAAGGTAAAATGCAAGGAACCTATTACTATATATTGTGATAACATTGCAACAATTGATATATCTAAAAATCCCATATTACATTCTAAAACAAAACATGTTTCTATCAAACTAAATTTTCTAAGGGAAAAAGTTGAAGAAAAAGAGATAAAACTGGTTTATGTGAATACTAAAGAACAACTTGCAGATATTTTCACAAAACCATTGCCTAAGGAGACTTTTGAATATCTCAGAGATTATCTTGGAGTCATACCACCACTGGTAGAGACTTAGATAGTTGATGATTGTCATCAACCGATAGAATTAAAAAGACAAATCTTTTATTCCAGTATTTGATGAGGAAGCTACTTCTCAGGGCGAGTAGTTGGTATTTTGTATGAACTTGATTTTTGTAACTTTGGCATTTGATGTCAAAGGGGGAGAGATATCTATGGAAAAACACATTGTCTTTTGAGGAGAGATAGAGCTTGGTATTAAAGATTAATCTTTGGATAAACACATGTTGCTCCCAGGGGAGAAATTGTTGTTTAGGAGATTTTTGGTATTTGGCATTTCTGTTTTGGCACTTTGATGGTTTTTCCATCTTGTGTTGCCATCAATGCCAAAAGGGGAGATTGTTGGTATTTTGGTATGGTTTTGTCATTGATGTCAACACCTACTAAATACAAGCACTTTGGAGATCCAACAATATTCACCAGCAAGCAGTAACTATTGCAACAGTTACTAGTATATGGTTCACCGATAGGATATAATGTTCATCGGTACCTGGAATGATATGGAAGACACTTGGTAATGTCGAAGACATCATATGGACACTTTATTTTGAAAGATTGATCATTGGTATATTCATATTTGCATATTTTCTTTTACCGGCAAATAGGTCCAGGGTTATCTAGGGTTACACTGGCAGGTTTATCTTTTCCAGATCAGCATGGCATGCTATGGAGATGATTTATTATTGATGTAAATGCATTTAGCTGACATGTTTAATCAGTTATTGCATTGGATATTATATTGTTTGTAAAATGCTGTTATTGTAATATCTTGTAGAGACGACCTACTAAAATTGGTCTTAGGGTATGGTATAAATGTAAGATCTTATTTGTAAGATCAAGTGTGGAATGCGAAAAAGAATTGTGTGAAGGTATATGTGAGATCAAGCAGAGGTATACATGAAGACATCATTTGAAGGTGAAGTTAGGTTTTTGTACAAGCATATCAGCATTACATCGGTACTGAATCCAACATATGAAGATGCTATTTTGTGCAGTACATTCTTATTGGATTTAACCATCCAACTGTAGTTAGTGTGACTCCCATTTGTGATTGAGTAGTGAGCTCTAGGCTGTTGGCCTTTCTGCATGTGTAGACCCCTTTTTGTACACTTACTATCTGCAGTAGTATCATCTGATTGTGGGTAAGGTTTCCCACTGTGGTTTTTCCCCTTACAGGGTTTCCACGTACAAATATTGGTGTTATGTGTTGTGGATGACTTTATGTTTATGTTTCATGCATTAATCCTTACGGGTATAGCAATTTACTGTTAACATTGTCTACCGGCACACTTAACTGGTTTACTGGTATTAAGCATTTAGTTGGTTAATTGGTTTTTGGTTTGAATTTATTAGACAACTGATTCACCCCCCCTCTCAGTTGTCTCTAGGACCTAACAGTAACATCTTAATTTTGTAAATTTTAAGTGCAAATTAAACAAGACAAAGAGGAAATTGAATTTGACAAACAAAGCAATTTTCAGATCTAAGATAACCACAAACAATTTTTACAAATCACAAGTTCAATTTTAAATTGAAAAACTAGGGTTTTGAATGTTTTAATCACTAAATTTGTAGAAAGTTTAAACTTGTAAATGAAAAATATGTATATTTGTTTAAAGGAAAGCATGCAAGACATCGGGTTCACTAGAATGCAATGGTGGAAAAATGGTGACTGATAGATCAAGAAGGAAACCACCATTTCCCTCAAAGAGAGATGAGAGTTTCGCTATCGATTACAATTCAAGCACTTTTAACTATTACATTAGAAAGAGGGGAGGATAATTCACTAGATTAAATCTCTCCACACAAAGATGATAGATTGAATTCTGAATGAAGTGGGAATGTTAAGTTGATCCCCTCTTCCTTGTTTGATTTGGAAAGGAATTGATTGAATTATGTAGTGCAAAAGTGGCAAAGAATTGATTATAAATTGAGATCGGAATATGGGATGAAGGTGTGCACCTAGATCTGGTAGTAAAATGTTGAGATGAAGACGACCCATGAATTTGAGGAAAAGTTGTCTAAAGCATGGTGGGAATGTACATGGTCCTTTGAAAAATCTGTGAAACAAAAAGGGTTTTTCTGCCTCTGCAAATAAAGCCTAAATTTGAAAGTACAACTACACACCTACAACATATACATAGAAAAGAGAGGAAAATAGGTTGGGATTGGGGGTTTTCCTTTAGGTCAAACCCCAATTTTGGAATTAACCATGTAATGAAAGAAAGTACTTGCAAGTAGATGTAAATGAATGATTGAATTTTAAATCACCTCAAGGGAGGTTGTAGTAGCAATTTTGATAGAAATGCTTTTGTGGAATTATATGTTGGAATCAATATTTTCTTTAATGGTTGAATCCTTGACTTGAATGCAACACCTAGTCCTGAAGGGGTACTTGAGAATGCTCAATGCTGGAAAAGAATGCTTGAATGCTCTTGAATGCTTGATTGCTTGATCACTTATGCAACTTGAATCTATCCAACTTCGACCTACCAACTTATGCAAATGAGAGGACAAATGCCCCTTAAATACATGTTAGTGGATTTGAATTTCATCACGGGCCGACATCGAGGGGAGTTTCTGGCTCAAGGAAAAACCCATAATGCATTCTATAGGAAGGATCCTTCCCCAAAATAGGGCAGGGATAGTGGTGCCATGCCTTGTCCTAGGAGGACAAGGGTGCTATGACCCTGTCCAAGGGGGGATAGTGGCGCCATGCCCTTTTCCTACCCCTTTCTCTAGGGAAGAATGTAGATGGAGTGATGTAGAGGCCAAGGAAGAAGTTGTTTCCACAAGCTAATAAATCTTCGGTCTCCGACTAGGCTAGAGGATTTGAATTCACATGCGTGAGGACCCTAATGTAGTAAAAAATTGCTAGGGTCACAATTTTATGAGACTACAATTATAATTATTTTTGGTCCATAACATGATAAAATTACCTTATCCGTTTGATACGTCTCTAAATTATCATTCCAATGCCTATAAAAAATTGAAATTCTGATAAGAAATGCAAAAGTTATGCCCATTTTACCAAAGTATATTTTTATGTTGAGCAAAATGGATATCCAATTTGGAAAAAACATTTCACAATAACGATGTCACAAAATGGATATCTGTTAATAGCAGATATCTATTATTAAGAGATATCTGATTTGATTTGGAATTACCAAACCAAATTCAAACTTTAGCCGAGCCATACAAAAAGTCAAAGTGGATTTTGGTGTGTTTGGCAAAGTTTAAAACACGTTTTTCCCCATTGCCACTTTTTAAACCCCCATGATCCTGCATATACCTAGAATGGTCACATTAAAGAGGGGAATGATTATCTTCCATTGGTAATTTGTTCGTTATATGTCTTTATATTAATTGAAGTTGTAAATGTTTATATCATTTTAACATTTTATATATATAAAAAAAATCACTTGATCATGATGATGGTTTAGTTGTGTCAATCATTATTATAAAGGTGAGGTACCCTAGGGCATACGATATGGATTATCACAGCCTGAAGAATGTGGTTTTGCAAGTGGAGGAACATGGAGTTGTGAATATTGAAGATGAAGTTAATGATCCTATGGAAGAAGATGATCATGCACCAGAAAACACAATTGAAGATGATGATACAGATACATTGATCCATGACACATTTAGTGGTGCAAGAGCCCACTCTCCTATCCATGAACCAAGTCCATAGGATAAAAATACAAATCAAATGAGAAAATAACATCATCATGAAATCTGAAGAAGCTACAATAACCATATCAACAACTGAGCACAAATTGAGCAATAAGGACTCATAAGTCAACTCAAGGAAGGAAACCTTCACAATACAACACCAACATAAGCCAATCATTGATTAAAATAATAAAAGAGGTCCAAATAACATAAGATACTCAACAATGAGGCATAGAACATCCCACTAGAGTCATAAAATCAATCCCTCAACAATGAGGCATTCTCCCTCTCGCTGGAGTGTCAAATCGCATAGGAAACATCTCATTGGTTAGTCATGAAACTTCTTACCGAAGAACATGAAATAGAATAAGGGATAAAAAAAAATCATAATCAACTCTAAAATTTTAAATACATACTGCACAAGCCTCTGGAGCACTCACGCATACCAAAGATGCACTCAAACAAGCTAAAAAATGACTTCTGGAGACCCCCGGGTTAACTTAGCATTCTTGAAACCTAGGCTAGCATTCCTAGTTGGTATGGTAACATTTTTGGCATGTATGGGAGCATTTCTAGTTAGTATGATGCCGTTTTTGGTCTCTAGGGTGGCATTTTTGGTCAATATGGTTGAATCTGCAAATCAGGACCTCATCTCTCCTAGTCAGTTTGACAGAGCATATGGTACAAATAGTGGCATTCCTAGCATGTATGGTGGAAAAATACTATGTAGGGTGGAGTTTTTGGTAGTTTGTATGGTGTTTCTAGGTGCTTCCATGATGTTTTTGGTAAAAGTGCAGAGAACGGTTCATTACAAAGGCATATGGCTTAGGAGGGGTCTCAAGAAAACTCAGGGGTATAAAAAAATGCTCATTCCAAATAGAGGAGGTCTGAAACATCAAAATATAATCACAGACCATCAACATATTCATCTCATGCTTCCTAGTAAAAATATGCAGAAGAAAATCTCTCTCCCACAAGTGAAAGGAAAGATCCACACTTCCAGAGAATAGTCATAGTGAAAACACAATAATTCACAAGGAACCCAAAAAGACAAACCTGCACTTCCCCCATTCCAAACTTGCACAACAACTAAAAAATTCACTAATGAAGATCATTTCCACAATCAAATCAAAATCCAAGAGAAAATAAAATTCACAAATTGCAGACACAGAGAAGACAAACTTTTCTGGAAAGAAAATGCATAAGTAAGAGCCCCCACCTGCAATTCGCAAAACCAAAATTGAAGAAGAAATCTGAAAATACCAAGCCTTCCAAAATCAAAATCGCAATCCAAATTCCAAATCCAATTCCAAATTCCTCTTGCAAAGATATGCGATGATTAACCCATGCACAGACCAACAAGCCAAAATAAATAGAAAAATTAAATCAAAGACTATAATTTTCTCGACCAATAGAAAAATTCCCAAAAACCATTTATCATACTTACCTTTACAAAATTTGAGAAAGTAATAATATAAATATATATTTCTTACCACCCCACTCAAGCCGACTAATAAAAAATAAAGGTAAGTAGAAAGAAATCAAATTCAATTACTTAGTACAAATATGACAATTAATAGGGAAATACAAATATTTCCTCAAAATTAGACGGTAGGTAAAAATAATATTATTTATCCATACCTTATTAAATAATTCCTGCATAATGATTTATAATTAATTATCATTATTAATATCAACACCAATAAATAAATAAAATAAAATAAAATAAAATAAATAGAACACAAATAAATAATTAAATTAAGAGACAATAAATAAATAAAAGTCATCTCAACAATAAATTAAATAAGTTAAATATTTAAACATTAAATAAAGCTCGATTAAATATCAATAAATAAAATAAAATAAATTAATTACTAAATTAAATTCTTAATTAAAGTAAATAATCCAATCATGAAATAATCAAGCCACAACTGATCAAAATAAGAAGGCAGAGAGATTTGACCAAGAGTGTGTGACAAAGAGTGTGTGAGGGAAACTATGTCATCTTCGACAAATTCTGATTTGGGTAGGACACACTTAGACCTATGAAGCCAGGTGGAGTCGATGTTCGGTAC
Organism: Cryptomeria japonica; assembly: GCF_030272615.1. Taxonomy (NCBI): domain Eukaryota; kingdom Viridiplantae; phylum Streptophyta; class Pinopsida; order Cupressales; family Cupressaceae; genus Cryptomeria; species Cryptomeria japonica. The sequence continues at coordinate 824,331,873 of NC_081409.1, forward strand.
CTGCAAACTTGTATCAAAGACTAAACACAACATATATGCTACATATACATCATATTAAACGGGCAAGTGATAGAGAATCACGATGACATATCTTGCTTGCAATGAGTGATATGGAATCGTCTCTACTCATGAATATAGTCACACAATAGAATAAAAGGACATCACATAGAATCATCATCATGAAATAAGGTTAGTATTATCATCAGTCACATAATCCATGTAGACAATAATCATATGTAAATCCATGAGTCATATAAATCCACCCATATAAGAGATACCAAATAAACATCCATAAGAATCAAGTATCATATAATAAGTCTCACATCATCAATCATAAAATTCTCCAATCATAAAGAGTCATAATAGATTACATGAATCCACATAAAGTCCTAGTATCAATGATACCATTTAATATAGTAGAAGAGTCATAAATAACCATCCAAGTAACTGTCATATGTCTGAATAAGTCTATCAGGACACAAATTAAAATGCAAGTCTAGGAGGGGCATGAATAATAGTTATACCGATAAGCATGTATAATTCTTTACTGATGAGTCCTCCTTTATTTTCCTTTATCAGGATAAGTTGCATTATCTAGGTAACCTTTTAGACTTGTCTTGATCCTGTATGTGATCCTAATGGCATTCATATCGGCATAATGTATTCCAATATCCATATATCAAAATAGTTTGGTCTATTAGGATTATAGAGATTTATTGTTCTGCCTTTGACAGTTACTCCAATAGACATTTGGTTCTCCTGTTTGGCACAACTATGTCGATATAGTGATTTTGGGGTAGTTCATTCCATCAGTATTATGTTGGATTTCTATTATGGCTTTGTTAATCATTCCGATAGGTACCCTCAATTTTTGTTTCAGTAGAGCTATGCTCATATAGCAATATCGAAATAGTTTATTCTGTTGATATCACACAAATTTTTTTTTCTACCTTTGTTAGCTATTCCAATGAGTGGCTACTTGTAAGTCCCTGTCAGGGAGTTCTTCATATTCATCAATCATCATCCAAGAGACTAGTCTCTACTATGATTGTGCTTCATTTTCTCTCGCAGATTGTTTTTCAGATGAACCATCCATTTCTTGCAACCTTTTCTTTTTTTCTATAACTCCATGAAATTTGAAATGTGTGAACAATGGGTCTTGGATACATATAGTTCAAAGGTTTCTTACAAAAGATAATATGATCATTGGTAGTGGGATGTTAGGTTTTCAAGTGCATCAATTATAAATTAAGGTCATATATGGTGGTAATTAACTAATTATATGTTGTTTTTGAATTTCAATTTTTTTTATATAGGTGGTTGAGAGTGGGATGCACTACATTTGCACGTCGCAAACAATCTTGATTGGATGACGGTATGGATTGAATGATGTCAACAATATGGTTGTGGATTAACATGGGAAGGTGTGACTTCATTGGTTAAAAAAGCTCATCATAATGGAGATTCCAATGTTACACCAAGGGAAATTGATTTAGTATATGGTTTAAGAGATAAACAAGTACATATAAATATATTAATCATCCATATTATTTAATTATTTTCAATTATATTGACGTATATATATGTTGAGTTTTTTTCTTTGTGTACATTCGGCCAAGAATAAAAATGTTTATCAATTGACGATGCAATAATTTTTACATGTTTGATATATTTAAGGTGAAACACCACAAGGCTATGATGACACAGAGAAAAATTGTGATTATGGAATAACTGCAGTCTTTTAGATGACTAATGTTTCATCTAGAAGTGACATACATCCAGAAGTCTCAAAAAATTGATACTATGGGATTTTGGATGATATACTTGAGTGTTACTATAAGTCCTTCAAATTAGTTATGTTCGCCATCCAATGGTACAAGCTACGATTGAATGAAAATGATACGAAGAGATTTATTATTGAACATAGTAATGGATTTACCATGGTTAATACAAGGTCAATTTAGCGAGCTATAAATGAGCCTTATGTTCTTCCAAGACATTGTGAGCAGACATTTTACTCAGAGGTTCCAAGTAAACTGGGTTGGTCATTTGTTGTTAGGCACGATCCAAGAGGAAGGTCGACAAAGTATAATGTGGTGGAAGAAGAAGATACCAAAGAACTAGAAGATAATGTAGATAATGATCGGGATCAACAATTAGTTGATGATGTGTCCGATGAAGATGTCGAAGAAGAGGAACTAGATCATGATGATGTAGGAGTTAATGTTCATTAATATGATATCCATGTGGATGATGACATTATCAAAAATAATATCAATGACAATGATGATGATATGACCAATCCTTACAATGTTGAATCTAGATTGGATGATACAAACAAAGAGTTGGATGAAGAAGAAGATCGATGACATTGAAATGCATGATTAATGCGATTATATTATCTATTTGATATTTATTTCTTGATAGAATTATAATTTACTTATATGGTTACATAATTAATTCATGATGTACTTTTTAATGTTGTTAATTCATGATGTTACAACTATTGTAGCTCTCCTAGAAATTTCCATATGATGAAATCCTAATTACTCTATGAATATTTATGAATAGATATTATTTGATCATATCTTTGGTTATTTCATTCCCAAAAAATTAGCGCTTCCTCATGTTGACCCCACATAGTGACAGGTGAATGGGGCCAATGTTGAACTTTTTTCAATTTGTGCTTGTATGGAGTGAAAATTGACATGGTTAGCCTAGACACATGCGTTGATGATAGGAGATGGTTTCGAGACTCAAACATGAGGTCATGCTATATAAAGGCATCTCGTCCCTCCTAATAATACAAGTTGCCTTATTCTTCATCTCTTTCATAAATTGTTCTTAACATTTCTTTAGTTAATGGTTTCAAAAGATGATGCTCTTTGACCCTCACCTTGGATCTATTACCCATTAGTTTCTGCATTTTCATTAACAATGAATATTTAGATGATCTTTAAAAAGCTCATTGAATATAAAGATGATAATAGGAACCTAAAAATATGAGTATATTTTGTTTATAAAACCTAAACCACAAGGTTTGTCACTCTAATGCTAAAACTAAGTCAAATTAACCCCTAAAACCTATTGGAAAAGTCAAAACATTCCTTTATTTCAAATTCACAAGAATGTATAAACCTTTTTAAACCACACATGAATGTTATGAAAGTGTATGCTAATCCTAATTATAGTGGAAGTTCACATGATAAGCTAATCAATGGCACTATATTGGAAGATAAACCTACTCATGGAATTAATTTAAGAGGTAAGGGATGCCTCTTAGTGGAATTTTGAGTCTTGGATTAATCCATAGTGCTAAAATTAGTTCTAGTGTTCTTCCCTTGGTCTTATATGTATCTCTACAATTTCCCATACTTAACCATTTCATCATCCCTTTTCCCAAGCTATTTGTATCTTAATATAAACTTGGTCCAATCTCACATCACCCCCTTAGGTAATTATCCATTTCCTCCAAGTTGAATGGAACCTTTTGTACCAATGAATCTATGTTTTCCTACCCTCATGGATCAAGACTTGGCATCACCTTAAAAATCTTCTTTATGTCATAGCATATCTCTGAAGTGCCTTTGGCATACTTTAGATGTGTCAATGAATTAACTAGGTTCAATATATTTTTAAAGTCTCTTAACACATTCCATGACAAGAAAATGACTCATTTGGATTAAGGAGTACTTTCCTAAACCATTCCTTCATATTCAACAATCCCTTCTCACACCCACATCATAATTCATATCCATGTTAGTTGTAATGAGTGTTTAAAACCAACAATCAATGAATCATAGGATAGAATAAAACTCATTATGCACAAGGATAAGCATCAAAGAGACTGAAAGAATTGATTCGCTAGATATTCTCCCCTTTATTGTAATAGGCCAATGTAAAAAAATAAGTCATAACAAGAATAGGACCAAAAAAACTAGGAAAAGAAACCTTGTAGGCTACATTAATAAGACATTGATTGCAAGCATTTCTTCCATAATGTTTAAATCATTAAATACCAGATAGCTCAATCTTTAGTCAATTAGTATTTCAATCACCGATTCTTCGACATTCATCATGATTAAAAATCACATATCATAAGCCCTTTTAACAATCACTAGGATTTTAGATGATATTAAATCATATCATAGGAAATAAATCATAAAAAAATATAAAGAAAGAGAAAACCAACTATAGAAGCTCAGCAAGCCACCATACAAAAAATATATTTTATAGAAAATAAAATAAACTATATGTTGATATAGCATATATATATTGTATATAAACTATATGTTGACATAGAATATATATAAAATATATATTTTTAATTTTGGCTATGTGCGTATAGGAGCACAACATAACATATTGCACCAAGACCCTAACTGGAGAGTTTCACCAAGAACCATTGCAACGAGCCCTTGAGTGGAGAGTTGTGAGACTTGACTACATGAGTGCTACAAGGCCATTAAGTCAAGGAGGAGGACTATGAATGATTTGGTAGGAGAAAAGCCAGAGTGAGAGGTGAGGGAACTTAGAAAGGGAAAATCGACCAAGGGACAATGACTGTAAGTGATTTTTCCCCCATATTTAGAAATCTTGTTGCAAGTACAATGATTTAGACTCTGTCTTTTCCCATCAAGGTGTTGCATTCTATATTTTGGTTGATTCGAGCCAATGTCCCATTGACAAACCCTAGTACTACCTAGTACAGGTGTCTGGTTAGTTTGAACAACCATGCTTTGAGATGTTTAATCAGTTGGGTGGCCATTTTTGTCCTGTGAACTACAATTTTTGTATCTATCTTAGCATATTTTTTCTACTATAAGATTGAAAAGAATTCCCATCACAAAATAGCACATGAAGTTCAATAGGGTTCAAATTTGTAAACTTTGATGAAATAAATTTACGTATTGAGGTCCACAAATGATCAAAGGGACTGAAAACAATACATGGTCCTTGAGTGCAATGAAAAATTTCTAGTTCCTACCCATAAGAGAACGTATAGAAGTACAAGAGATGAAAAAAAAGACAATGAGCCATGAAAAACTTTATAATATTTCACTGACTCAACCAAACCTCCAAAAGAATAATACATATTCTAGCACTAGGGAAAGCCTGAAAGAGAACACTAATGAAAGTGGAATTTTTTTTTCAAGTTCCTGAAGAGTATAAATGGTTTGAAGATGCTATGGGTGTCTAGAAAATGGTGAAGGAACTTTGGATAGGGAGGGACCCAATTAGCATCTTTAACTAGATTCTTAAGAAAGAAACAAACTCCGATACATTTCTGGGTTCTTCTAGATTAGGGCTCATCTTTATTATTTTATTTGGGGGACCCAAAAAACTATAGGGGCATAAACCTGTGGAGCTTAATCATTAAAGGAAAGGTGTCTCTCCATTTATAAATAAATGGAAATGTTGGTTTCTTGAGGGCCTATTTCACATCAAAGGTGGTCCAAAAAATTTCATAGATATGTACAGAAAGTAATAGAAACCATCTACCAACTAACCCAATAAACCTCCAAGAAACAAGATAATGACTCCTTTAGATGTTCCCAAAACCCAAGGATTCAAAACACAAGGTTGGTGACCCTACAAACCATTCCCATTCTTACCAAGTGATCTATGATCATCAGACCCTTACAAGGTTTATTCATACATTCAGAACTACTGTTACCTCCACATGTATTTGAATAGTAGTGATAACTATGGTCTTTAATCCTCCAACCCCATACCTTTAGATCAAATCACCATGAAAGAACTTCATACAACATCCTTATGGGTTTGACACACCTTGGTACATAAAATTCTTTGTTTATTACTAACTTCCCTCAAATAGTTATTTTCATAATAAGGGACAGGCTGACAAACCTATGGGACCAATAACAATGACAATTTTAGACAACACAACATGATCCAACCTTATCAGATATTCCTCTAGAGTTCCCAAGAATAATAAAATCTTAGGTGTGATTCCAATGATTGTTCAAGACACATCAGACTCCAAAACAAACCAAGAGTCAATTGTACATAAGACTGCTACATAATGGATTAGACTGAGCAATAGTTTGGCGAAACAATTAGAGACAAACCAAATTACACCTTTGGGGTTTCCTTGGGGAAAAAATCCTTGTTTTTCTTACAGCCTTCCAAACACAATTCAACATCCAAACACTTCATCTATCAACTCAAAACTTCAACAAAACCCACTCCTACTGCTCATAGTCGGCCTAACAAACCCTGTTAGCCCCCTAGGGCATCATTAAACTTGATAAAAACTATAAAATAATTCCCCACCACCTCAAGAATATTTAAATAAACATTTTAAAGGATTAATATACCAATTTGTAGGTTTTTTCTATTGAGGGATTGAATGTTATGTAATTTTTAATGTCCACTGGACACCCTAACAAGGGTTTGGTCCTGCAATCACAAAACCACAATAACTTTTCCAAAATAGAATAAAATTATCTCAAAATTTATTCATTAAAGAGTAGACTCAAATAATATTCCAACAATGTGTCATTTGTGGCACCAAACTCCTGTACGGAAAATAACAAGGTTTTGCAAGTTGAGAAAATAGTGAAATTCTCAGAAATAACAATGCTCTGTACTGATTTTTCTTTCAAAATTCAACAACCTCCATCCTCTACCCAAAGATGATTTATATAGAAATTAAATACCCTCACCAATTATTTTAACCAAGTTTCAAATTAGTTGGTCATTTGGGAAATAAAATGCAACTTTTTGCACCAAAATTGCAAAGTTGCTCATAGCAACTTTTGAGCAATTTTGACAACTTTTGCAATTTTCAACCAAATGTTCTCCTATCAACCTAGGACTCCTCAAACATGATAAATATGACATAAAACCATGAATTACATAAATTTCATCACTTTTGATGACCTTTGGAGGCATTGAACAGTGTTGACCTATTCAGGACCTAGTTTCCCTAGAGATGACAAAAAATGGCACAATGGTCTTACAACTTTGATCCAATACATGGAATGACCTTATTTACTCATGAAAAGAAACAAAATAGCCTCATCACAACCTTATTAAAAAGATCAACCAAAAATGGTCATGGTGGACTCAAAGGGCTCTTGGTGCTCCTACACCATACGCCCCGCCAAGAAGATTCTCGTCACAAGAGAAAGTGTTGAGTATTTGTTTGCCTTGTCCCATTCAATGGAGTGTAGATAGCACCAAAAAGGTATTTGTCAGATATTTCTTCCTCGAGTGAGGGATATTCAGGAAGAGAAGAGGAAAGCAAGACATGTAGTACATCTAAAAGACAAAGATAAACTAAAGGTCAAAAGATTAGAAGAAAATTCTGTAAATGCATGGAATTCTTTCTTGCTAAAGGGGGGTCATGTTCTTATGACGATGAGAGAATAGGAGAAATCGAGATTCCCTTGAGGTATAAATATCTATGAAAACAATGGGGTACATTGATTTTTGTGTCAACGAGAGGATATATCACATAGCACCATCGTCATTACATGGTTTGGGCCTATTTTGCATGGACGACATAAAGGTCTATTACGACAAAGTTACTGAATTGATGGAGTATGCCAAACCATGTAATAGTTACAAATATTGGATGAACCTGGTTAATATAAATGAAGTATGTGTAGGTATGTACTATCAACAAATTATATACAACTAAAAGATAAGGATCAAAATAAAGGAGTGGCTATGTACATTGATGGATGGCCAAAAGCATCAAGGAATATTGTAGGGTTTATAAACAATACATGACCTAGGTCAACAAATAAGCAACCCCATTGCATATTCGATGCGCGCAAGGGAAAAAATGTATTCGTATGTGCGATAAATTCAATAACTGTAGGGGAAGAGTTGCTAATCGATTATAATTTGAATCGCATATATACAAGAAAAGTTACTATGGGGGTGGTACATACTATATACCATTTTACTCAACATCCAATTAATGATTCCAATATACTATTTTATTATTATTTTTTTTCGAAAGTCTATTGGTTTCATTTCAGTAATGTTTTTTTTATATTTATTTGTCATGATAGTCGTAGGGGGAAGGCTCCGACCTAGAGAATAGTTCGCGATGCATCTTCAGGTGTTTCTACATGACAGGTTTACCTCATTGTAATTGTACAAATTAGATACAAGAAAAATGTTTTATTATTATGTTTTTTTTGTAATTTTATTGGGTTAATTTCGATAATATTTTTAATGTTCTTTTCATAGTTAGATGATCGAGGAAAGGAACCAGCAATAGAGGAGAGATTCCATAGGGAGGTGCAATCACTATTATGCAATGATGACATCACATATTCTAGAAACCCTCTGGATATGATAAGGAAGACACAAAAAATGCAATGAAGAAATCCTTCAGTTGTTCTTCATAGTGCCTCAAAAAGATGAGACAAGAGAAAGGGTTAAAATATTGACCGAAAGAGCATGGAACTTGCAAGTAAGCTATTATGAGATCTTTAATTATAACATAGGTTCATTCATGGTTTTATATTTTATACTCTTTTATGTCATGAATTAAAATATGTGTTGTTTTTACAGGATTTTTTGCGTCCTCATGATGTTGCTAGCCTTGATTAGGGTACTGTAGGTGCTTCTCGAGGAGTAGGAGTTGGTACAATTGTCTATCGTGATCCTACGCATACAACACATCATTCGACTCCATCATTTGTGCCTCTATTGTCGATTAAAATGTCGGAAATACATAGCATGTAGGAATGAACTAGTGCACCCTTTGGCAGTGAATACATGCTAGAACATGTGTTAGGATATGTACTTGGGGATGCAGAGGCCACTAGTACTGGTGATGTTTTAGGAGAATTTTTTGAATCTTCCCATATTACTAGTATGAGAACATTGTCTGTCACATTTGTGGTGACTGAGGATTTCATTCCCATAAAGATAGAGAAGGTCCCAAATAATTTAAAATGTTTTAATTATTATTATATATAATCCAATTGAAATTTACTTATTGATCAATTTTTTTAGACTAATCATCCCATGATATTTTTCCATGAAATGATGTTTTTATAAAAATCTAAATGATATTACATTGGAGATCTTTTGGATCACCATACGTACATGGTGGAATGCTCAAAATCAAGATTTAAAAGATGAGCTCATTAACCATTTAGTTATTTTGTTTGGTAATAACACATTCAACTGAACCAAGGTCCTTAAGAAAATTGGTACCTATCTAAAGTATGTGAGGGACAAATATAGGTCACATTTAGAGAAGAACAAAAAGTACGAGCATCTCCCCATGATTTCGGAGAGGGAGTGGAAGGACCCAGTGTTGGATGGAAGGGAGAAGTTTGAAAATAAAAAAGGAAAGACACCACTAGGCTAAGGAAGGTATGCGATACTATCAACAATGTAATTATATACTAATTACTCTTTCTTTTTACATAATCTAATGTATTTAAAACTTTTCATAGGCTACCTGATACATCAAAGGAAACAAAGGTAAGACTAGAAAGACATGGGCAATACAAACTTGGCTTTGGTGGTTGTATGAAATTAGCCACACGAATTTGAAGTATCAATAAATGAAATATTGCATCCAAATAATAAATTACAAACAATTTTGACTTTATCACACCATAGAAGCAAAATTCATGATCTTATGCAAAAATGTAGGGCTCTGAATTCAAGAGAGTGCCCTAAAAAGAGGACCTGAAGATTTCCTTCTAGCAAGGCTATGGAACTATGGATGAACACCTAAGACTCTTGACTAGGAATACACAAGCTTCCACTGCATCTGACACGTAGGTAAATAAACTCAATGAAGTTTATTTAAGATTGAATACTTGTGCAATATATTCAATATTAATTTCCACCATAAAGTAATTATGTGCCTATTTGTTTTAAACAAGCAAGAAATGATAATACTACACATGACATTGGAATGCAACCCGGTGAGGGTGGAGCATAACCTGCAGGTGATGGCCATGGTGTGCATCTTGATACTGCATGTATTCACGTGCTATACAAAACACAGTATGGATTAATATAATTAAATATATTTAATTGCAATTGGTGTATTAATTAATGTAACCTTTCATGTTTCAACTTTAGAGCATGTAGAGCGTGATCAACATGTTGTGCATGATCACACTAGATAAGATTAGGAACATGATGTGGCCCCATCAGGTAAAGAGGACCACTCTAATGTTATTTTAAACATATTTAATTACAATTGGTGTATTAATTAATGTAACCTTTCATGTTTCAACTTTAGAGTATGTAGAACGCGATCAACATGTTGATCATGATCAAGCTAGACAAGACTAGGAACATGATGTTGCCCCATCAAGTCAAGATGACCACTCAAATATCCTTTTAAATATATTTAATTTCAATTGGTGTATTAATTAATGCAACCTTTCATGTTTCAACTCTAGAGGATTTAGAGGGTGTTTAGTGTTGGCATTTTTAGATTGTTGGCATTTTGCATATAGATTGCATTAATGATATGTTGTCATTGATGTCAATTGAACCGGTGAATGGTATTCATGATATTGCTAATGTTATTGTTGTTATTTCTATTGTCTTGTAACCAGTATGATAAAATTTTTAGAATATGTTGTAAACCGGTATATGGTAGTTTGTAAGTTGAACTGGTGTAGAGGGTTAAACCTTTCTATGTTTTGTAATCGGTAAACCATACCAGTTGTTTTTGTTAAACGCTAACCAATCAAAGTTTGTTGGTTTAAGATTTGATGTTGAGTGGTAATGATAGTGACATGTGTGGTCATTATATGAAGATGAGTTCAATTTATTTTGGTGCATTTGTTATCTTGGAAAGGAGCAAAGTGGATTGCATCAAATGAATAGCATGTGATGAGTTACAAGTTCGATGAAGTGGTGATTATGGAACGGTTGGAATTTTATTGTTAAATGTGAAGAGATTGTTATGATTTGTAACAGTCAAGATTGTATTGACTTGTTTTTAATATCGATAATGAGAATTAGGTTTTTGTTGTGTTACAAACCTAGTTGATTTGTATTTAAGGTCAATGATATTGTTTTGTTAAGTGTTGGCAAAGTTGGCAAGATTAGTGGAAACCAGTTGAGTGTGAGGTTTCTTAACCGGTGGATGGATCTGTAGTTTGAGTGAAGGCATATTTAAAGCTTAAGAAGGATATGATCAAGTAGATATAGTGCTATTCAGACAGATCAAGAAAACCTGTTGTTTTCTAACAATTATAGTAGAATTGAAATCCCCTAACCGGGTAAGCTCTAGGTTACTATTTAAATCCTTTAACAAGGTGGTCCATTAGTTTGGATTCTCAAATCCTCTACCAAGGTTACTCCTAATAAGGTATTGTTCTTTTCATCAAGCCATATTTGTAAAATCCCCTAACTAGGTATTCTTAATAGGACTTATTGTAAAGCTTTAACATGCTCGGCTCCTAACAGGGTGAACTTTAGAAAAGTTCAGATAGCTATCCTTGTGAGTCTCATCTCACCGTGGATTTTACCTATTTGGGTTTTCCACATATAAATATTTGTGTCAAGTGGTGAATTCTTTTGTGGTTATGATCTTATTTGTTGATTTGATTAACTACTTAACTATTTTGATAAGGCATGATAACTGGAAGCATTGAGAGTTGAATATGTTGATATTTGATTAAGAATTGTTGATGTTTATTGTTAAGTTGGTATAATAGTCAAACCGGTTAATATTGGTTGATGTTGGTAATCTTTGAGATATTATCTTGACAGACTTATTTGATTGATAAGTTTATTTTGAGTTTGGGACTTTGTATCAGTTTTTGAGTTTACTAATTCACCCCCCCTCTCAGTAATCTATCAGATACTTATTCTTTCATCATACTATCAGTTATGTTGAGCATGAGGCTATAAGACAAGATCAAGAACATGATGTGGCCCCATTAGGTAAAGAGAACCACTCTAATGTTATTTTAATTAATGAAATACTTTTAACAATAATAATAAAACATATCAATTTAATATTTATTTGTTATTGCAGCAGACCCCCCTTGTAGCGGCCTCCAAATCATGAGTAGATGACTAGGAATACATTAAGATCATGAGCAGAAGGAAGAACAACTAAGGGGAGGAATGATGATTTAGAAAATGATACTTCGCTTCTTCTTTTATTAGCCGCAAAAGGAAACAAAAAAAAGTGACTGTAATCATATTTTTGACAACCATATTTTTGATAATATGTTTACTTCTGTAACTTCAAACATGACTATGTTTCTATGTACTCTTTCATTTAATGTATACATAGAACAATCAATGAATCTTTTTCATTCCTTTTTATATCACTGTTTAAACAATAACTCTTTCTATAGAATCAAGAATGATTAAGTTAATTGCTTTCCAATTCTATTTTCTCCTTTTTCCTCTCTATAGCTAATGTACTTAGTGACTAGCTTACTGCACTAGTGTCTTGTCCTATTACTACAAATTAATGATGTTTCCTATAGCTTCCATCATGTGAAAATGTCCAAGTTATCTTTAAGAAACTCTTATGTACTCTATACCTTGCCTTATAGCATTGCATCACGATGATGTCTTTCTAATGTGATATCTCTGCTGGACATGATGATCCTTATTATGGGTTCTATCCTTTTCAATCTGTACGTGATGATCATGCATTAATTTATTGAATATTTGATGTATCTTTTCCTTCAGCTCATGTAAATGCCTTTAATGTTAAAATGTAGCCTTATGTTGAAAACCCATTCCTTAATGTAATATTTTATGTTTCAACTTTAGAGCATGCAGAGAATGATCAACGTGTTGAGCATGATCAGGTGAGACCAGATCAGGAACATGATGTGGCCCCATCAGGTAAAGAGGACAACTTTAATGGGAGAGTCCTGAATTTATTTTCAATTCAATTGCAGTTCATTAAATAATACACATTCATAGGTATATAGAAATAAATTAAAAAATCATGAAACACACAAAGAACACCAGATTTTACGTGGGAAAACCCGTCACGAGAAAAATCCCACCACACCAAAGAGAGATCACTTGTATTACACCAACAATAAGATTACATACAAGTTTAGATCAATGTCAGATGATTCTCTATTCACCTATACAGAGAATCAAGTCATCAGATACTCAAGTGCTTACTACAGTCCAACATCAACATGATCATACATGTCCAATATCATTTCAACTCTAAATCCAATGAACCAACAAATGTAAAAATTATCCAACCTTCTTCTCAATTTGATTAGAGGTATAAAATCTGTTCAAATCAGTTCTCTTTGGTCTTTGATGGTTCATTTATGTTCCCAGAAGTTCAACTGTGAACTCCCTTGGTCATTGAACAATCATGGTACACTTAGCACACTGATCCAATCACATCTGTACATGTCAACAATCCAAATAGGTCAACAATCACTCATATTTCCATCTCATATTATATTGAAAAAGAATCTCGAAAGTCAATCTCCATGGTGACAGACTTCATCGACATAGGATACCTCGAATGAATCCTCCAATCCAAATGACCTCTTATCAGAATCATCAACACTATCGACATAACAAAAAATTGCTAAAATGATAGTATAAGTTATTCTAATGACATATTGTCAATCCTCCTCTATCCGCATTAGTATCCCAAAATGTAATCCCATTGAAATCCCCAATACTATTAGAATTGCACAAAACGGATAAACCGACATTATAGACTTATTCCAAAAATGCACCTTGGAACACAATCAGTATAGCTATACCGATCAAGACTCATCGACTAGATTTATACTATCAGAATAGCACAAAAACTTTAAATCAACAGTAGAAACTATTCTGATTAGATGACCATCAACAAATCTATCCCAATAACTCTTTTCAAGGTGAAAACTAACCATCCATAAATTATCTCAATATGCTTCCATTGAGTCCAAAATATTTTTTCAATGAATAATTTTTTTTAAAAAAACTGAAGGGTGTTATTGAAATTGCGACGAACATAGCTATCAACATATGTTATACTAATAAACAAACTTCCTCAGAGATGACCTTTTTGACATAGTTGTACTGATCATCAAAAGGATAGTTCTATCGAAATAGGTAACACAATCGGTATGATATTTAGAGACCATCCCGACAATACAAGTCATTTCAATAACTTGAAAGGGGTACACTAATTCTCAAAGTTATTTTGATTAGTGATTATCATCAAATTTTTGATGAACATAGCCCGACAAACCACAAAAAATTGTGACGAGGTTGTTGTACATGCGACATTTTCGTTGTAATGACAACAAAGGTTTGTTCCACCTCATCAGAAAATGGATGACAGTTGGGGCGATTTTATGATGAACACTGCAAACATTTTCCTTAGCATCGACTGATGATTCTGGGTCGTGGTTTTGATGTGTAAGAATTGGTCATTACTGCGACGAAATTCTAGTGACCAAATTTAAGCCAAGGTTTTGTTGGTAAGTCAACAATATTTTGTCGATATGTCACCAACCATTCATCAAATTTTGTAGTCAAATACAATAGTGTTTTTTATGATTTGAGCTTTGATATGATTAACAAACAAATCACTATCTCCAAAGGCTATTAGAGATTTGATCTTCCTTCTTTGTGCCATTTGGAGATTCTAGATCAAGGCTTCATACTCAACTACATTATTAGTGCAACTGAAATGAAGTGTGAATGAAAAATAATACTTCTCCCCATTAGGAGAAATTAACATTACAACAATATCTACACCATTCTTATTTCTTGAACCTTCAAAAAATATTCTCCATAATCCTTTTGGTTCTTCTTGTGTTTTGGTGAGACTAAGAATAGGAGTATCTTTCTCATGAATGCAATAGGTGCCAAACCTAGTTTCTTCAAATTCACCACTTGAATCAAAATGATAAGCATAAACTCACTCATATAATATAAAAACAGAAGCCTCATCCAAGTGAGTAGTAGACTCATAGATTCTACTCCCATCATCTTCATCATGTAAAGTGCAATTCATGTTTATAGGATTAGGAGTATAGGGTTCAATATGGTTATTTGCAATGGCCTTTTATTTAATTATAACCTTTATGCCATATATAGTTCTAAATAGCACATGGGAATGATTTGAGGACAAATACCCACCTATCTTAGCTATGAAGTCTCTGGATAAGAAGATGGAAAAGAAAACAAGGAGATCTATGATTGAAATATCTTGAAAAAGAGTGCAACTAGCGCAAGCATACAAGGTTAACTGCAATTTTTTACGACCCCTACTATCTTAATAGAAGTTCCATCTAATTGGACAACCCCTTTAGTCACTGGATCATTATGCTAAGAATATTAGCTACTTTCTTAGGCATGACAAAGCTACTAACTCCTGAATCTATCATGCAATTGTGAACTAAATTATCTCCTATAATTAAAGTGAGATAGAAAGGAGGTGGCTTATTGATTTTGCTTGAATTTTATTCCTTCTTGGGTTGTACCAAGCTGATAGAAGATGATATATTTGTTGTTGTTACTCTTGTTAGGATAACTGGTGAACAATTGAGAGAGGGGGGGTGAATCAGTTGTTAATAGATTATATCAATTAATGTACTTTACAACCTTAAACTGGAGCATATAAACATTAAGTACCGGAATAGCAAAAATAGATACCGGTAAGCAATGCAACTTAACGATAAAATAGATAATCAACACAATGAAACCATACCACATAACACCATGATTAGTATGTGGAAAACCTAGAAAGGGAAACAGTGGGAAGTTTACCCACAGTCAGATGATACTTCTGTAGAAAGTATGTGATACAATGAGGGGCCTGCACATTCAGGAAGGCACACTGCCTAGAGTGTACTACTCATTACAAAAGAGTCTCACCGACTACAAAGAGGTTATAACCACCTCAAGATAAATGGACAACAATCCAATAGAGTGAACTACCAGAGATAGCATCTACCATGCCCGATTACAATCCTAGTTAATCTCAATATCAGAGGCCTTTAAACTCTTCCTTAATCCCAATTCGATCACCTATGATCAACCAAATATCCTTCGGATATGGAATTACTTTTCATGACCATGATACCTTCTCCACAATGAGATCTTACATCATTCTATACCAACCCTAAGGCCTAAACCAATTAGGTCGGCCATCTAAAAGATATTACAATAAGATCATTACATAAATCCATATTACAATGATATGCCATGTTGGCTAAAGACCAAAACAACAATAACCAATCCATAAATCATCTTGAAACATCTCGATAACATGTAGAGTACACGTTACCATGATACTAGTCCATAACCTAGATAGGTACTGAACCTATTTCGGTTCCACCATGCCAAAGCAATGTCTTCAAGTAGTTGAAGAACAATCAAAGAACATCTTCAACATCCTAAAATCTATCTAGAAGTCGCACCAACACCACTTATGCATCCTATCAAGATTCCTCAGTGAAAGCTCTACCAGTTAAACTTTAAACCAATGCTGGTATGGGTTTACAAGAGTGTGTGATAAAATTCAATTACCAAGTCAATACAAACTAACCAAAACATGCTCCAGAAGCATGTAACACATAAAATCAAACATACTCCATAGATCCAAACATGCCAAAAGTGTCCAACAGATAGTCTCTTCTGTCGGTAACACTAGATCTTCTACTGGTAACTAAAACCTATATGCTGGTAACAACTGTTGGCAATTGACACTCATTGGATTCTTTTTGTTGTCATTGATGGCAACAAGATCTAGTGGAAGTCACAAACCAGCACTAGGAGGCATATATCGACAGATACCAGCATTGGAAGCATTCAAGCCTGCACCGACACCGACACCAACATCAATACTTCAAGGAAGATTTATTTAGTAAATCATTTTGTAATTATTGTCAAGGCCGACATCATATATCTTTTGTAATTGCATTGTAAGCTGACATAAAGAATATCATGTGTTATGGGTATATAAGTCAATCTGCTAGGTCAATTTAATATATGATGCTGTGATGGAATAGATGATAGACATATATAGGTATAGCAAAACTATGAGATGCAAAATATATGTATGGAGATCATTTTTGTATGCGAACATTATATCATGCAATGATCTATATATATCTTGAAAATCATTCTTGGAGGAGAAGTAATACCAATAATAGTTCAATTTTGTGAACTGGTAGAGGGCAGAACCAAAACTAGAACTCTATTTGGCATAATAGATGCATTCCTGAGTTCATTTTCAGTAATTTACTTTGGCTGAAATATTGTAGTCAGTGAGACTCTTTAGTGATGAGCAGTATGCTCTAGGCAGTGTGCCTTCTGACAAGTGTAGGCCCCTATTTTATGTAATATCTTTTCATATGGGTAATGAACTGATATTGTGGGTCGCAAATCCCACTGTGGTTTTTCCTCATTGAGGTTTTCCACATATAAATTCTATGTGTTATGGTGTTCATTTATGTGGATGGTTTATTTGCTTCTTGTTATATGCTTATTTATTTATGTGTACATACATGCATGGTTTATAAAGTTAAAAACTATTCATTCCGGCAGAACATTGATTCACTCCCCCCTCTCAGTGTTCTCAGATCCCAACAATTGGTATCAGAGCCCGATACCTCAGAATAAGTTTGACAACTTGAGGAAGATCCTAAAACTAGAATCTTTGAACATGGCTATGGATAAGCAACTTGAGATGGTTCTTGAGGATTATGATGTTGAAAGGATGAAGAACTTGAAATTGCAAGAAGAATTTAGATTCTGCAAAAGAATTCATTTTTATCCTACAAGAAAGGTTATCATTTGCTCAAGCCAAGAGAAAAGAACTTCTACAACAACCGGATGATGAGGAGAGGAATGCTCTTAAAGAACAATGTCATAAACTAAGTCAAGCAAACATGCTCACGAAGAATGAAATGCAAGATCTGACTATGAGGTTATCAAAAGATATTGATGATAGAAATAAGAAGGAAGATAATCTTGTTTTATCTCTTGACTCATGAATGTGGAAGATTGACACATGAGATAATCTATTGAGGACTAATTTAGCACACTCCTAGAATAATGAACAAGAACTTGAAAGGCAAGTAACTTCTCTGAGAGATGATCTGACTACTGCAAGTGAGTATAAAGAGAAGTTTAAGATCAAGGCTGCACAGTTGGATGACTTACTAGAAAGACAAAGATAGATTGATGATTCTAGAGGACTTGGATTTGTACAAGGTGAAAGCTCAGGTACTAAAAATGAAGATCAGACAACCGGTATGCAGAACTCATCAGAACAGAGGAAACCAATAAGGCAATATAATTCTAATAAATTCAATGGTAGATGTTTTTTTTGTAATAAATTTGGGCATATGGCTAAACAATGTAGAAATAAGGCAAATCAAAACTACAATTCTGTTCCTGGTCAATGCACAAACTGCAAGAAATATGGTCATAGATCAAAAGATTGTAGAATGAATGTTAAATGTCATGCATGTGGAAAGTTTAGACATTTTGCTAATCATTGTAGGTCAATAAATAATAATACCAAATATGTCAAAGAAATTCAGAAGAACAATGTTACATGCTATGCATGCAACAAAATAGGTCATATAAGTATTGCAGAAGTAAGACTCAACTGGTTAATAATGAGAAAGGAAAGCATAAGGTAGATGAAATACAACAAGATCACACCAAGACATGGGTTAGAAAATCTGAAGAACAAAGTGGATATGGATCTATACCGGAAAATCCACTGGTAGAATAGAGTATTTCTCCACCGACAGGAAATTCCACCGGTAATTGAGGTATAAGGCTTAGGAGCTGGCAAAGTCACTGCTAAATTTTGCATTTTACCCCAGAAGAAGGAGATCTGGAGAAATGTGTTCATCATCAATGAAGGTTACCTTGACACATAACTATGAAACTGACATCCGTAGGATTGTTGGTGAAACATTAATTACAAAAAATAGGTTTTTCTATTCGCTAATAAAAGAGGGAAAGTGAATTCATTTTCACTCACTGAGCATTCAAGCAATCAGAGTGAAGTAAAGGCGAATTGAGAGCGAGCAAAGCATTGAGAGAGGATTTTGAGCAATTATCCAAAGCACTCAATCGTTCACCGACATTCACTTTCAGGTATTTTTCAAAATGGCATTTGGATCTTCCGCTCCAACTTTTATTGCAAATCCCACAATCGTCAAAGTCAAGGATAGGTTAAGACCAGTCTTTAAGGAGGTTCCCAAAATTGCCAAGAAGGAAGACTCTACAGGAGCATTTTCTAGGGTTCCTGATGGAGTAATGTATGTTGAAGATGTGAGGGAATACATTCACTACACTCTTGAGGATTTGGGTACCGAAGACATCAAAAGAATGTATCAATTCATGATATTGGGAGATACCAGAATGATCAAACCAAAATTCAAAGCAATTGAGGATCTAGGGTTAACTGGTATTTTGTATTTACCAAAATTTAAGGATGAAGTTATCAGATATGTTCTGAGTAGGGTTCACAATGAATTCATTTGGTTTGATAGACCCTACTTGATTACAAAGGAATCTATTCAAGTTGTCACTAGGTTACCCAGGGTCAGACAAGAACCTTGTAAGAAAATTTCCAACACAGAGATTTAGAAATTCACTGGTTCTACACCTGACACCAGATCAATGAGGACAAGCACAATCACCAACACGAACATAAATTTTGCAATCATGATCATAGGATACAAGGTAACTCAATCCAATGGATTGAATTTTGTTACAAGTTCATGCATTCATGCTGCATATTAGATGCTAAGGAATAATGTGAAGTATGAATTATGTTAATGGATGAGGAGTGAATTAATGCTAAACCTTACTAAGATCAAAGGAACCAAGAAAGGCACTTTCAGATATGGAAACTTGATTGTTTGTTTAATGCTTTACTTCCTGAATGAACTACTCGGTTTAGGAAAGAAGAAATGGGCTCATGACATACCAGTAGGTATGCAAATTAAGATGGCTATCCTTGGTCTTGGTACCAGTAGAGATGAGAAACTTTGGGATTATTTTAAGTCATTTCAAGAGAACATGAGGAAAAGGGAAATAATTTCAATGAATATTGTGGAGAAGTATTCCACTGACATATGTTTCATGGTGAAAATTGATAAAACTCTCATGGAAGCAGTTGAACCTAGGAAAATATGGATTATTGATCTTGGATATGAGGTAGATGATAGCATTTTTGAGCTTTATGTAAAGATATTGTTAGATTCCTCATTAGATGATAAAAAAGGGCACTTCGATACAACATGAGAGAAGGCTCTTGAAGTAAAAACAAGTTTTAACAAGAAAAGAAGAGAAAATAAAATGGAGAAGATGTCCGCATATGTTCAAGATGTGATTCACAAGATAGACACCCAATTGGGCTCTAAATATAAACAGGCAATCAAACTGGCAAATGTTTCTACTAAAGAAGTGAAGAAGCCACAAGTTCACATTTCCCCAATCACTTCAGACTCAGACTCAGAGGATAATGAGCCTCTAGCTTTCAGAAGGGTGCAAAGGAAGAATGTGGTAAAACTGCCAGTAGAGCAATAGAAGGTAGAGCCTAGGAGGAGACTTGTCAGAAAGGTAGCTTAGCCTACTGCACCTCCACCACCAGCAAGGAAGCCCATGCAGAAGAGGAAACTAGTCACATCGACAACCACAAGCAAAAAGAAAAAGGGTGATGATAGTGAACCTGGTAAGACAACAATGACCTGTGCTGAAATCATTGATGAAGTTACAAAAGATGGAATATTAAAGAATATATCAAAGTATTATGAAGATTTTGAAGAAAATGAGCAAAATGAATTAGAAGAGGCTATTTTATTGTATATAGACATCTATAAGAAAGCCTTAGTTGAAATTTTGAAGGAGATACCTTTATCCCTGTACAATAAAATTGAGGCTACAAGACTTGATACTATCAAGAGGGATAGGAAAATCAAGGAAGTTGCACTTTTGGAACAATGTGGTACTATAAATAATGAAAAGATGAAAAGATGTATAGATACTTCTAATAGGACAATTTTCAATAGTAAAAACTAGTAGATAAGCCTTATGATGGGAAGAGTAAATGAGGTGGTAAATGAGACAAGTAAGGGATGGACAAAATTCTTTCAGAAAAACCCAGAATTTCTCACATCTCAAAAGGAATTTGCAAAGGCAACATCTTCCACCATTCCTAACAAATCAAAAGGAAAGGTTATTTTGGGCAGTTCAACTCCAGTTTTTGTACAACCACAACCAACAGTTAAAGAGAGTGTATAGTATGTATTAGCACAGACCAATTTTGAGCAAGAGAATGAACATGGCACTGGAAACACTATGGATTATACTCCATCAACAGTAACCGATACTGCACCAAGTGGTGAAGCCATTAGTGCAAAAGAGGTTGAGATGGACAAGGTAAAAACTATTGAGTCCATACTAATAGGTAAAATTGATTCCCTAGAAAGAGTTTTGGAAATTGACACTTCTCAGGTCGAGAAGAAATCAGTCTTTGAGTTAAGTCCAACAGAATTAACGATGATGGCCACTCAAAAATTGCTAAAGGAAGGAACTGTAGACAAAGGATTAATTGATCAATTGGTCTCTGTGTTACACAGAATAATGCCCGACTATCAGATTGAGGATGGAGCAAGCCCTTCTAGTAAGCTCAAGACTTTAACACAACACATATCTAATAACTTTCAATCCTTGAGACAGATTGCAGACCGATAGGCTTTCAACAGTTTCTCTACAACAAAAAAGGAAGCCTTTGATCAACTCATAGAAATTGGGAAGAATAAAATAGAAGACAAGCTTATTCCCATTGAAATTTGCTTAAAAAAATGTACTAATATCTATAGTTTATGTTGTAGTTTGGGAAATCTTACAGCTAACATAGATTGCAAATTGAAGGAGTTATATGAAAAAATGGCTATTATTGCTAACTCTTTTGATGGATTGACTGCACTAACCACATCTATTGATGGAAAAATTTTGTCCTTGGAGAACCAAGTTTTTTCTTTTGAGAAGGAGAAAGATAAAATAATAAGGAGAGAAATAAATTTAAGAGGATTGGTAAGCCTTAGACTTGACTCATTGGGTGTTCACAAGAAAGAATGCATGTATATGCTAGCAAAACCCACACTAGTATCCTTGATAGATACTTTCTCACTTGTCACCATAGGAGTACTTATTGGTTTGGAATTATCCATACCAAAATTTTTCAACAATTCTCTCAGATACTTAGTTTGGTAGATCAAAATGCCTTTGTCAGTTTGAGTAATTTGCAAACCTAAGAAAAATCTCATCTCACCAATCATGGACATTTCAAATTCATTTTTCATAGTGTTAGAAAATTCCATGCACAATTTATCTTCACCTCCAAAAATGATATCATCAACAAATACTTCAATTATCAGAATATCATCATCAGTGATCTTATAATACAAATTACTATTAGCACTTCCTTTAGTAAAACCAAGCTTCCAAAGATATTTATCCAACCTTGCATACCAAGCTCTAGGAGCTTGTTTCAGTCCATATAAAGCTTTCTTCAATCTGCAAACCATATCTTTATCATCTGTATGTGAAAATCCATTAGGTTTCTCAATGTATACTTCTTCCTCAAGTTCACCATACAAAAATTCACATTTAACATCCATTTGATAAACCTTATAGTTCTTATAAGATGCATAAGCAAGAAATAGTCTAATAGCTTCAATTCTAGCTACATGTGCAAATGTCTCACCATAATCAATTCCTTCCATTTGAGAATATCCTTTACAAACCAATCTATCCTTTTTTATTACAAATGTATCATCCTCATTCAGTTTATTTCTAAAAACCCATTTATTTCCAATAACATTCTTATTTTTAGGCCGAGGAACTAAAGTTTAAGTCTCATTCTTCTCTATCTGATCTAATTCATCTTCCATAGCCTTTAACCAATGTTTTTCTTTACAAGCTTCAATAACAGATGTCGGTTCAATTTGAGAAATAAGACATACCTCTTCATTTGCCAGTTTTCTTCTTGTCATAACTCCCTTGTTCCTATCTCCAATGATTTGATCTTCAGAATGATTTAATCTTACATACCTTGGTGTCTTTTGAACTTCAAGTTCACTAATCTGATCATCAGTCATAGTTGAATTTTTTGAATGTGTTGGTGTAATTGTCTTAGCTCCCTGTACCAGTTGAGGCATTGTCATTTCAGTTATGATCATTTCCACTCCTGGTTCCCTATCATACGATATAGATTGATTTTTGTATTGCTCATCCACTTTCACATTAGCTCTCTTCACAATTTTCTGCAATATTTTTTTATAACATCTATATTCTTTGCTTTGAATTGAATAACCAAGAAATATCCCTTCATCACATCTAGGATCAAACTTTCCACACTAATACATTTGGTCTAAAATTCCAACGGAGGTTTCCAATAGAGAAGGTATATTGTGATCAAATTTGATTTTTTTTTGAAAAAATGCCCGACTTTGTCAGAATTCCAACAGCAATTTCACATTTGGTTTCCACAGAGAAGGCATTAGAAATGATTTTTTATTTTATTTTTAAAGTGCCTGTGTTCGTCGAAATTTTGACGGCAATGGGAATTACTTAAAAAAAAAGAAAAAAGAGGGCAAGTCATTTGTGCATTCAATCCCGCGCAGGCTTCCGCATCGAGCTCAACCCCTGGCAAGATCAAATGACACACTCACCATTCAAGGTAGAATATTCACCTTCATTTTGGATTTGGATAATATGAGGAATTTCTGAACTTCACCTTCATTTTGGATTTGCATAATATGAGGAATTGTTTAATCTTCACCTTCATTCATTGAATATTCGCATTTGCATAATATTTGCATGAGGAATCTTAGATTTGCATAATGTTTGGTTGAGGAATTTCAGAATTTTGAATTTGAATCTTTACCATGACAGGGGAAAGAGGTTACAATAGGTTTCCGTAGAAGCCATCTCCTCTAGGCCCAAGGGTAGTACGCTTTGTAACCATTTGCCCACACAGAACCATCACAGTACCACTCTTGCAAGCCTACTTCCCTTCTACCATGGTTGGAAGTACTCAAAAAGTATTAAAGATTCTACTATCAGACATATACTTAGCATAAAATAAAAAAGTTGCGAAATTTCACAAATTAGAGGGTGGACCCTAGTAATAGTAGACTACTCGGCAGTGAGACCTTGTGATTTGATCTTGAGATGCTTCCCCCAAAAGATCAGATCGATAATGGACTGGGTAATAATAGAATCGCCAACAATGTATTTCTCAATGATTAGTGTGTAGAAGTATATTCATTAATCCAACATCCATTCTATTATATACAAAATAATTCATACCAAATAGTATTAATTAATCAATCTATTTAATATTCAGTGCCTTATCAAGTATTATGTGCTTGGTTTGATGATCTTCTAACTATTGGGAGTGCACTACTTATACCTCTTCATTGGGTACAAAAGTGGTGACCACTCAATAAGAGGTGATTGTTGGAGTGGTGGCATCCCCTCCTAAACCATGATGTCTCCTCCTAACAACTGGCATGCCTCTTCATATTATTACACACCCTTAATATGTTATCACTCTTAAATATTCACCATCACTAGAGATTAATGGTAAGGGTTGATATTTAGTGTCTTTAATCCATATAAGCTTGATTGTAGTAAATCAATGATTTCCTCCATGAAATTGTGAAGTCTTACCATGTAAGACAATTTCATCATTTGGACCTTCCATGAAGAAATGTTAGTTGTTCAAATCGGGGGCATCACAGTCCCCCCCTCCCAAATTTGCTTGTCCTTAGGCAACTTTAGGTTTAGATGATCAAATATATCAGCCCCCTCCCAAGGTTTGTAATATTAAGACAAGTTTTCTCTCATCAATTGTAATCATGAGACAAAATAAGGGAAAACTTTCCATATATTGTCTAGAAGCATGCCACACATCTATGACCTTAAACATAATATTCTCTTTTGAATAAATTCTTGTTTCTTTTTAAGTGACCTTAAACATAATGTTCTCTTTTGAATAAATTCTTATTTCTTTTTATTCTCTTAGTTGTTAAGCATCATTCTTGAAAATACATTAAGCATGAACCAAGTATGAAGTATACACATGCCAATATATGTACTATTATTAGATCCTTCTTATTTAGTAGAATGCATTCACTCTTTACTTAATGATGAAACCTTGAGGTTCTATGAAGAGGTTTCTTTTGTCATATTTATGAGGGTGTTGTCTTTATCCACCTTCTTTGGTTTTGTTCAGCTACCCTAATTGGAGTCAAATGGCTATCCCAATGAAGGGGAAATTATTTCCCAGCTAGTTGTATCATAGTTCTGATGTATAATTTCAAGGTCCTTGACTTCTTCATTCCTTCTCTTTTCATATTGATGTTCCTTGCACTACTTGTTTTGAAAATCAATTGTACTCTTCTTGGAGTTTCTTATCAATCCATCTTAAATCCCATGGCCAAAAGTTTGCTTCTTGTACATCTTCCTTATAAATTGGAGTCCCTCCTTCAATCACAGTCATGGACCTTTCAACCAGTAGCTTTAATGTGAAAGCTATTTATTCCACAATTAAGATCAAAGTGAGTCTACATATAAACTAAGCAAGAACCCTATCTTTCCTTTGGTAGACATGCTCATTCCTTCTCTTCCATAGCAACCAATGGATGTTAGTAGACAACAAAAGCCAAAACACATTAGAAACCTTATCCACACCCAAAACAAAGCCCAAAAGAGTTTTAGACCAACAAGATTTAGTAATAGCCTTAGACCACATTTTTCTTATCCAATATTGCTAACATTCTCAAAAATGCTTTGTGTATGAGTAAGGATATTATAAAAACCTTTATCTTTAATCGTGAGAAGAGGGATCCCATCAGCCCACTTAATTTTAGGGATGAAGTCACTTTCGTTAACATTCTTGATAGGTTGTTTAATAAAATTGAATATATTTAGTCAATGTAGAATAATTTCTTTTACTCATAATACTCAAATTAAATTCTTCCTGAAGTAGTTCCCAAGGTTTTAATTGACTATTTATGAACAATTTTTCTATATCAGTCACTCGAAGAGAAGTGATTCCTTGACAATGAAGATTTGGACTTACAACAATTAGAGAAACCTATAAAATATAAAATAAATGAATAAAAAATAAATAGACAAATACATGAAAGACACAATTTACCTTGTCTTTTACCTTCTCATCTCATAGATTGAGTGGAATTAGAGGTATCCTTCCTCACTTGATTTTTTCCTTTAGTGTTGTGTAGTTGGGAGGAATGTGGTTGCACAAACAAGTAGCATGATATTGAGATTATGATAGATTGGATAAAAAACAAACAACATGTAGGTAGAATAAGTATGTATAGATAGAAAATATTACAACATACAGAATGAAGAATGAGCTAACCGGTTAAAGGATCAACCTTTCGCGGGTAGCATTGATGAGTTTCCAGTTCTCATTAGAAGATAGAGTAGGAGAGGCCATTGTCAAACTATTTTTGTAGTTATCAACCACACCCCCTCTAATAGTGAGGTAGTTCCAGATAGTTACTTACATTTTTCATGTTTTATGTTAAGGTCTTTAGCTGGAAAACCATCTTCCTTTTCTACTATTATTTTTGTCTATTGTGTTTCCTTGCACATTTATAAATATGCGTGAGAGTCATCTTGAACCATTTCTAGGGAGGTATCTAGCAGAGGAAGCTTCATAACATTAGAGTTTGTGTTAATATGTTCCAAACATAAATGTAAATAAAAAATTGACAAATATACCTCAATTTTGAAATGCTTGGCATGAATTTCCACACAAACCTTAATGTTTCTAGAACATGTTAGTGTATGCTTTCATCATGGAAAAACATAATGTAGTTGATCATAACTGATGTAACAAAGTTGTATCTTTCAATGCCTTGTTCCTTGATTATAGATCTATGCTCAATTGATTTGAATTGCTTGAT
The DNA here is from genome assembly GCF_030272615.1 of Cryptomeria japonica. Taxonomy (NCBI): domain Eukaryota; kingdom Viridiplantae; phylum Streptophyta; class Pinopsida; order Cupressales; family Cupressaceae; genus Cryptomeria; species Cryptomeria japonica. Next base: position 824,358,824 of record NC_081409.1, read on the forward strand.
TGAAAAATTGGTAGATGTGGGCTGGAGTTGATAGGGGTTTGAAATGAGAAATAGACTTATATCTATATGCAGCTTGCACCTTTTCAAATTGAAATTTTGCAAAAGTCCAAATTTGGAGAGGAAATTCCTACTATTTGTGAATCCAACATTCATCTTTCAAATTTTAGGTCCAATTTCCATGAATAAGGGTTCCCAAGACCTAGGTCCTATAAAATTTATCCATGAGGAACATTATGAATAAGGGAATGAACCAAATTTATGGAAACATTCTCAAACCTAAGTACAATTAGGCATAAATAAGGCACAACCACTAAAGTGAGTCCAGACCTAGTGTATATTTATAAAGAGATACAACTTATGATGCAATATTTAGCCCCCTCTTAGCAAGAGTATGAAATTATGCTCATGTACTCTTGGAAAAATATGGAGAAACCAAATATTCTTTCACCAAGATATTGAAGAGTCAAGATGACTACAAGTTTGGAAAGGTGGTATCTCCCAATACTTATGATATTATCAATCTACAATATTGAGATAAAAGGTAAGTACAAAGTGAGTAATATGAGTAACATTGGTAACACACATGAAGCATGCAAAACAAAAAGTAATGAGATTTAGAACTAGTAAGATTCATAAATTCTCACTAGGAACCATATCAAAAAGACAAGGAATAGATCTAGGACTAGTAAGATCCTTATATAGTTACTAGGAGTCATGTCAAAGACACATAAAATCATGATTCCCAAGTTATTAAGATCATCTAATACTTAGTCATAGATTGCATTGTAACAACAAATAGAGACCTAATTGTGAAAGTTTGAGGTCCATTGGGAAAAAAGTTGTCATATTGCCATGACAACTTTTGCATTTCTTATAGAAACTTCTTAAAAATATGGCTGGAAAGTTATTTTATGATGGTTTAAGGTTGTAACGCACTTGGATGGCAATAAATAGGCCTTTGGCATGACATCCAAGAGTTTTGCTTAATGAAATTGGGGTTTTATGTGCATTTTTTGACGTTTCAGTCTGATTCTCTTCATTTTTTATTGTAAAAATCATCACAATTTGATGGGAAGTCAATTGGATGTGGTAGAGTAGTGAGTTAACTTCATTTTTTCTTTTTGTGGCATTGAATTTCATTGTGTTTTAAATTAGATATCATAGTTTTTCCAAAAAATGTCAAAACCTTGCCTAGTGTTTAGTGAGAGGAGTAAATAACGTATAGTTTGTTCTCCCATGCATATAAATTCACCCAAATGTGTGGGAAGACCTATTTTAATTCTATGTATCATATTATGTTATGTTCAGGGCTCCAAATTAGATTTGGTATGTTTGGGCATGAGGATAGTCTAATATCTCTATGTATTAGTAAGTAAAAGGCAGTAAGAGTGAATAATTTGGTGGGAAGACCAAGCGATTGGTATTTTTAAGTGGTTGATGATAGAGAGAGGGGTGAGGGGAACCTATTAAACCTTTGAAAGGGTTTTTTTGATCAAAAACAAATGAAATAGATTAAATTTCTATGACTATCCTAAGGGTATTCATTGTCACAGTCATAGTTTTACTAGTGATATTGTTTTTGTTTTGACAGAGTTGTGTTTGTAAACCCAAGTGTTGACATGTAATGGAGTCATGAGATGTCTTAAGAATACATCAATACTTAACAACAACATAGTGTTTAGGCACCTAAAATATGAAAGGACTACATATTGGAAGGCGTGTGTGATGATGCCATGAAAGGTCTGATATCCCCCTGTATCAGATTGAGAAAACTAGTGAAAGACAAAAAAAAATGCATTGAGAAGGCAAAAGGTTGAATTGCCTAATGTTTGTTGTTGAAGTGATGTGTGGGGACCCTACCAAGTCAAATACCTTGTTGTAGTTTCAAAGAGTGGAAAAAGAATAAGCATTTTATTTACCGTCCTAATAGACCATCCATATAACAATTATTACCAATATTGATGTATGCGTTGCAAACAAATTTCTAGAGGAAGGATCTTTCTATTGTAATACCAAGTGAGTGTTCATAGACCATGTGTAGGGTCCTCCAAGCCTAGAGTAAGGTGTTCAAAGCCTACATACATTGATTTGGCCTTGTGGCCATCAATGAGTGCTGACCCAATAGGAGAAGTCTTGAGACTAACAATTTTGGAAGTGTGGCATTGTTGAGAGCCAACACTTATGTGTGAACCCCATCTTCACGTATTATGATTAGTTGCCATGATACTTGACCCTATCGTCATGGTGTTGGCTCAATTCATATTAGTGTGTTTTGTTGAAGAAACATGATGTGAGAAGTTTGATGCAAAGGCAAGGGTAGAACTCAATATTTCATATTAGGACAACAACCACATTGATTAGGCAAGTCAGATAAGGTCTCTCCAATGTTTAGGATACTGAATTCACATTAGAGACTCATGGATTACCCCAATTAGACATTAGTCAACTTAAGATATGATACAAGGATTGCATACCACAAAGCCATTATATATGTTTTGAGATGAAAAAAAAGAGTTAAATGGTTTTGGTTTAATGATGATAATTTATATTTTTAAGTAATTTAAATTTGGTATATTATACTGAAATGTGATTTCATAACTAACAGTTCAACTTCTATATAACTAGTTCTATAGCCTGATTTTCTTGCCTGTGAAGAAAGACCATGTCAGACAATATCAACGAACAACAAAATAAGGAGACAATTGCTAGATTATGGTCTAACTTGAAAAGAAAAGGTGATGGAAAATGTTATTGTCCCTGCAAAATTTGTAAGGAGTTAAAGAATAGAAGACTTCTAATCAAAACAACTAAGAAACATTGTAGGCTACATGGTCACATTGAAGGTGGACATGATTATCATCCACTGGTAAGTTTTTCATTATATTGTTTTAAAAATTTATATACACAATAAATCACTTGATGATGAGATCATGATCATGGTTTATTTATGTTTATCAATTTTATATACGGTGAGCACCCTAGAGCACATGGTATGGATCAACACAACTCGAAGAATATGGTTTTCGAAGTGGATGAACATGGAGGTGTGAATATTGAAGGTGAAGATAATGATCCCATGGAAGATTATGATAATGAGCCACAAAACACAATTGAAGATGATGGTACAAATACATTGATCCATGAAACATTTAGTACTCGCACAACTGATCATGATGATAAAGATGACCTTGATGTTGTTCATGATGTCCCTCTACTTGAGATGGCATTTGAGGCCCTTTACTAAGGCTCATAGACAACTCTTCTCTCCGCTATATTTTTGTTGGTGAACTTGAAGGTTATGAATGGTTTATCCAACATAACCATCTCACGTATGTTAAGGTATGTCATATATGTCATAATAAACTGTGAATAATGTTGTACCATTAATATTATTTATATTAACAAATTATATTTTTTTGCTGTAGATTGTTAGGTGAGTTTTTGCTAGCACCATCAAATATTCTACCTCGCTCATACCGAGAATTATCTACCATTATGAAAGATATTGGAATGGAGTATCAAGCAATAGATGCTTGTCCCAATGATCATATTATATATCACAAACAACATGAATTTCAAACTGAATGCCTTGAATGTCATATCAGTAGATATCAAACAGATCAAATAACAAAAAGGGTTCCTCTCAAGGTTCTTCGCTATATTCCCATTATTCCACGTATGCAATGATTATTCAAGTGCACTAGCTTGGCACAATTTATGAATTACCATGCATGCAATAGAAGTCAAGATGACATTATTCGAATGCTTGGGGATGGTTCAACATTTATGGACATAGAGAAAAAGTGGCCACACTTTAAAGAAGAACCTCGTAATCTCAGGCTTTCATTGGCAGCGGACGGTGTCAATCCATTTGGAGAGATGAGATCTATTTACTCAGTGTGGCCTATTTTTGTTATCAACAATAATATTCCTCCATAGATGTCAATAAAGAGGGAGCACATAATGTTGGCAATGATTGTTCCAGGTATTTTATCATTTAATTATAGTTGTCTACATTTAATTATAACTATTGTAGTAAAATGGTCTTAACAATTATGTATTATTTTTGTTCATTCGATTAGGTAAGTACCAAGTTAAACATATGAATGTATATATCAAGCCTCTTATCGAGGAGTTGCTGGAGTTATGGAATGGTGTCACTATGTATGACATCTCTAGACCAATAGGACAAAGACAATTTCAATTCCATGCGATGCTTCTATGGACAATACACAATGCCCCAGGGCTAACACATTTTTGTGGTATGTTATAGTGTTTAAGTTGTGCATGAACATTATAATTCAAAAAATTATCATATTTAATTCAGTTATACATTATCTTGTAGGTTTTCAAACAAAGGGAAAGTTTGCATGTCCTGTTTGTGGTCCAAAGATAAAATCTCGTCATTCAAAAAGTTTAGGAAAGCAGGTGTTTGATGAGTATGGGCACTTTCTCCACAAAAATCATAAGTATCAAAATATTGAAAAACATATTTTCAATGGGAAAGAAGAGAATACATCAAAGCCATGAAGAATGACACCTCACATGTGGAAGTTGGAATATAATAGAATTAATTGTCAAGGTAATGCCATTCCATCTATTGGTTTCTCATAAAACATCTTTTCTATTTTGTTTTGTTTACTGATGATGTGATTGATGATCATGAAGGTCATGAAGGCATAAATGACCACCTTCCTAAGGGACTAAAAAGTTATCCCTGACAATTTAGTAGGTTTCCCTACTACGAGCAGTTACAAATTGTTGATTTGTTTGATACTATGCATATTGGATGGAAGGCGTGACAAAGAAAAAAAAGTCAAAATATGTAGTGACATTAAGGATTCCAATCATGCAATGATAAATGTCATTCAATCAAATAGCCATGGAGACCAGATTAATATAAGTGAGCTTCCTTGGTTATTAATGGACCAACAAAGCAATGCTATAAAAGAAGTCATACGAAAAAATTGGATTTCCCATAGGATTTGCTGTGAACACAAACAATCTCATATCAAAGAAAAGTGAATTTGGGCCAAGGATGAAAATGCATGATTGGCATACCTTCATTAAGGTAATTCATGTTCTTGTGTTTTTACTATGTATTTAAGTACTGCGCGTATGTGTACTTTTCATTGTATTATGTTAGAAAAAAATGAAAAGATAATTTTATAATTGTTGTAGTACGTTCTACCTCTATCTCTCCTACATGACTTCGACAATAATGTCAAGCAAGTCATATATGATCTTGGAAAATACATGAGGTAAGTAGTGATATTTTCTCAGTTCATTGTATAAATATTATATTTGCTATTTGTTTTACTTGTTATGTAATAAATTTTTTTTGCATCTTGAATATCTTGTAGGTGGTTGCCATGTAAAGAAATACATAAAGATGATATAAAATATTGGAAGAGAAAAATTCCTCATTTAATGAGTGAAATGCAAAAGTGTCTACCTCTAGCTTTTTTCAATGCACAAGAACACTACCTCATACACCAAGCTGAAGAGATTGAATAGTGTGGACCTGTACACACTAGGTCAATGTGGATGGTTGAGAGGCACTTGCAATTTTTGAAGGCTTTGGTTCAACAAAGAGCACATCCTAAGGGTTATATGGTGGAGGGATATATGGTATACTAGACTATGGTGTACATTTTTGAATATCTTTCTAAGTTTGCAACAAAGATCCACGTGGATCTCATTTGGGATCCCAACCCCATTAACAAATTCGAAGGGGAGTACTTGATGGGGAAAGGTAGATTGAGGAAAGTGAGAGGTAATTATAAGATTTTATTGTAGTTAATTAATTCTTAATCTTCAAAATAATACGATTGTAAGACATCTATTTATTTTTTGTACATTTGGTCGAGAGTGGGATGCACTACATTTGTATATTGCAAACAATCTTGATTGGATGATGGTATGGATTGAAAATTGTCAACATTATGGATGCACATTAACATGGGAAGGTGTGGCTTCATTGGTTAAAGAAGCTCATCGTAATGGAGATTCCAATGTTATGCAAAGGGAAATTGATTTAGCATATGGTTTAAGAGATAAATAGGTACGTATAAATTTATTAATCACCCATATGTTTATCAACCCACAATGCAATAAATTTTACATGTTTGACATATTGTAGGTCAAACACCACAATGCTATGTGCTGCAATGGTCATAAATTTCGAGCATAAAAAAGTTGGATGACATGAAGAAAACTTGTGATTCTGGCATCACTGCAGTCTTTGAGGTGACAAATATTTCATCGAGAAATGACATACATCCTCAACAGTCTCAAAATATATACTATGGCATTTTGGATGATATACTTGAGTGTGACTTTAATTCCTTCAAATTAGTTTTGTTCGTCATCAAATGGTACAGGCTACGATTGAATAAAAATGATCCTGATAGAGCTGTTATTGAACATGATAATGGTTTTACAATGGTAAATATAGGGTCATTTGAACCAGTTGGGGATGAGCCCTATGTTCTTCCAAGCTAATGTGAGCAAGTATTTTACTTAGAGGTTCCACATAAACTGGGTTGGTCATTTGTTGTTAGACATGATCCAAGAGGAAGGCCGATAAAGTATAATGTGATGGAAGAAGAAGATACTAAAGAAGTCAAAGATGAAGTAGATGATGATGATGATGATGATGATGATGATGATGATGATGATGTTGGCGATTATGACCTTGATGTTCATGATGATGAATGAAATGTATGAGGGATGCGATTAGTATATTATCTATTTAATATTGACTTCTTGATAGTATTTTTTTTACATAATTAATTCATTATGTTTTGAATTCTAATGCCATTATATAATTAATTCATGATGCAACTTTTAATATGGAGATGGAGATAGGGAGAGTGACTATTTATGTGACATTTTTAAAAATTTGTGTCTATTTATGGAATTTGGATTGTTTATTAACTATGTGATGGATGTTGATTTAAAATACATATATATGTGATGGATTACATGTTTATGATGATGCATGTGACATTTTTTGAACTTTGTGTTTATTTATAGAATGTGGATTGTTTATTACCTATGTGATGGATGGTGATTTATGATACATATGTGATGAATTACATGTTTATGATGACACATATGTGATGCTAATTGTGATGCTCAATTACATATATGATGATACATCATGTGATGCTTATGATGCTTATTATGCTTATGATACATATGTATTTATTATTTATCAACTTACAAATGTAGTAATGCTTATGATTCTCAATTGATGGTGTTGATTTCATGTATAGTCCCTATGTGACGCTGTCACCATTAGTGGGAATAGGTCATTGACTACAGACATTGTCAACCATTTAGTTGAGGATCCTGCATAGTCTACATAAAGTAAAGGTAAGGAATTAAAAAATTTACAATGATTTCGATGACAAAATATTTTTATTATTTAATACTCTTTTTGTCTACAAAGTTCATGTTGTGTACTATGTAATTTTTAGCTAACATAAGATAATTGAATTACATGTGCAGGACCCTAAACCCCTTTGATGAGGATCCTGCATAGTCTCATGGATGGACAGGTATAACTAGTCAATGCACCCTATAGAAACAATTTATTTATTTAAAATTACTTGGAAAACAAACTTCCTTAGTTTTCGAACCTCAACATTAGCAGCAAATCTAATACAGTTATCAACACTTGAGGCCCCAGTTGGACTTATTCCAATTTTAATCCCAAAGTCAACTTTAGGGATGACTTCTTCATCAACAGTACCCTCATTTGCAAAATTTCTCTCTCATTACCAATTAACTCTCTCATTTCATGGAGTGCAGGTACCCCCAAATAGGTATTTGTCAGATCTGTCTTCGTCGAGTGAGGGAAATGCAACAATAGAAAATGAAAGTGACACATGTAGTAGGTCTACAATAGGGAGATCAACAAGAGGTCAAAAGATTAGAAGAAAATTCAATAAGTACATGAAATTTTTCCTTGCTCAATGGGGGTCATGTTCTATTGATGATGAGACCAAAGGTGACATTGATGTGCCACTGAGGTACAAACATCTACAGAAACAATGGGTGCCCAAGGAACTTCCTCCAATAAACACCAATTTTTGTGTTAACGATAGGATATATCACATAGCACCTTCGTTGTTACATGGTTTAGGCTTATTTTCCATGGATGACATAAAGGTCTATTACAAAAAAGTTGCTGAATTGATGGAGTTTGTTGAACCTTGTTACAATTACAATAATTGGATGCAAATTGTTAAATATAAAAAAAGTATGCGTAGGTATGCACTGTCAGCAAATTATATACAACGGAAAGATAATGATCAAAGTAAATTAGTGGTTGTATACATTGATGGTTGGCCAAAAGCAACACGGAATATTGCAGGTTTTATAAATAGTACGTGACCTGGGTCAACTAATAAACAACCCAATTGCATATTTGAGGCATGCGAGGGAAATCATGTATTCGTATGTGCGATAAATCAATAAGTACGAGTGAAGAGCTTCTAATCGATTACAGTTTAAATCATATAGATACAAACAAAGTTAATATCATGGGGGTGGTATGTACTATATACCATTTAAATTAACCAACCTCTAATCAATGAATCCAATATACCATTTTATTATGAAGTTTTTTTGCTAAGTCTATTGGTTTAATTTCGCTAATGTTTTTTATATTTTTTCTTTGTCATAGGGCAACATGGATCCATCACATATCACAGATAGGGATGTAGGTTGCGACACTTCTATCGTGCAGGTAAACCTCATTGTAATTGTACAAGTTAGATAGAAGCAAATTGTTACATTATTATGTTCTATTTTTTTAGTGATTTAGACTAATTTTGTAATTGTTAATGATATTCTTGACATAGATGGATGTTTGGGGAAAGGTAAAGGGAGCTACAGTACCTGAGAAACTCTCTAGGGATGTGGAATCAATAGGATTAAGTGATGATGACCTTGGAAATTCCACACACCCTATGGAATTCATAAAAAATCCTCTTAAAAATTACTAAAGAGATTGTTGCTTTGGCAATCGTGCATCCTATGACTGATGAGATATGAGAGAGGGTGAAAGTATTGATTCAGACAACAGAAAGCTTGCAAGTAAGCAGTAATGAAAGCTTTAATTGTAACAAAAGTTCAATAATGGTTTATATTTTATTCTCTTTTATGTCATTAACTAAAATATGTACATTTTGTTTTTACAACAATTTATCCGCCCTCATGAAAGTCGTTGCCATGATCAGGGTGTTGCAGGTTCTTTAGGTGATGACAATTTTCTTGTATTATCGCTTGCTTGGCTTATCACTCTGAGTACCGAAAACACATCATACTTGATACTGTCAATTTCAAAATAAAGGTTCATCCTTGTTTACAATTCTTGCACTTTTCATATATTTAATGTATTATTCTTTAGGTGTTGTCAATGTTCCTGTGCAAATGCCGCCTCCACCTCATCAGAGGTTATCCGCACTTGTATTGCCGACTGCAATGTCAGCAACATGTAGCATGCATACATCCTCTACTACACGTCATATTGGCCCGCCCACTATTGGTAGATCCCTCTTTTGCTCTATCTTCTGTTATGTGTTTATTTCCCTTCAAGCATTCTTTCTTGGGGGCATTTCATAGTGGATTCATTTTTTGTAGGAGGAGATGCACATGAGGATGCGCCAGAGGCAACTACTACTGATAACATACCATCATTTCCTGGATCTACTCGTATTGCTAGTACGGGAACATTGCAGGCCACATTGGTGGTGAGTGATGAAGAAATGATTCCCTTAAAGATACAAAAGGTTCCAGGTACTTTAAAATTATTATTCTATATACTCTAATTGTAATTTACTTTCTGATCACTCATTTTGGACTAATGATCCCATGAATTTTTTGTAGGCAATGATATTTTCTATAAACATCTTAGTGACATTGAATTGCAGATATTTGGGCCCACCATACGTAAAAGGTGGTACATCATATGTGAACTAACCCTAATCCACTATTTTGATTTCATATCATTGCTAGAATAGTTTTCCTTTGATACATTTCTTAAATTGTAATACATGTAGCTTCAGTTCATTTCTGAATTTAACAGGTTTGTTTTTTACTTTAAAAGGTGGAATGACCAGGAAAAAAGGTTAAAAGATGAATTGACAAACCAAATGGTTGAGTGGTTTGGAAATGACACCTTTGACAAACCAAGCTCCTTGAAAAAGCTGGCACATATCTAAAGTATGTGAGGGACCAATAAAAGACCCATTTAGAGAGGAACCTAAATTATGAGCGTCCCCCCATGATTCCAGAGAGGGAGTGGAAGGACCTGATTTTGGATGCCAAGGAGAGAATTGAAAGGAAAAAAGGAAATACACCACCAGACACTAGAAGAAGGTACGAGATACTATTAAGAATGTAATTATGTACTAATTAATTACTCTTTATATTTATATAATCTAACATATTTCAAACTTTTTATAGATTGAGTGACACGTCAAAGGAAACCAATGAAAGACAAGAAAAGAACGAGCAACACAAACTCGGCTTTGGTGGTTATATGAAACTTGCTGCATGAATTGTAAGTATCTCATGTAAACAAAATATTGCATCAAAATATTAATAAATTTCAAATGCTTTTTTTTATCAAACAACGCAAGCAAAATTCATGGTACCAAGCAAAAATGCAGAGCTCTGAAATCAACAGAGCACCCATAGAAGATGACAAGAGAATTGCCTACCAGCAAGGCTATTCAGCCGTGGCTGATCAGCTATGAGAATTGAGTGGGCATACACAATATTTGAGTGCATCCATCACACAAGTAAATATGGTAAGTGGAAATCATTTCAAATTGAATACTTTACCAATAATCTAATTGATGTTGAGTTCCAACATAAAGTGACTATATTTGTTTTAAATAAGCAAGCAATGATAACAATGTGTATGACATTGGAATGTAGCCTACTAATTATGAAACACCACTTGCACATGAAGGTCCAGATGTGCATCCCAGTAGTGGAGGTATTCATTTTCTATTCAAATTTATTTATGTAGTTATTAATACAATTAAACATCTTAATTTGTAATTAGAGTAGTAATTAATGTAACATTTTTTGTTAATATTTTAGAGCATGTAGTCAGTGGTGACCAAGTGGAGCATGATCTGGGTACACAATATCATGAACGTGATGTTCCCCACTCAGGTAAAGAGGACCACTATTATTCCTTTAAACAAATATAATTGCAATTGGTGTTCAACATTAATGTAACCTTTAGTATTTCAACTCCAAATGATCTAGAGGGTGTTCAACATGTTGAGGTTGAGGCTAGACAAAATGATGTGGCCCCATCAGGTAAAGAGTGCAATAGTTATGTTCTCTAAATTAATGAAATACTTTTAGCGGTTGTGAAAAATGTTTTGAATTTAACCCATTTCTTTGTTATTGCAGAGGACCCCCCTTCACTTCAGTGTCCTTGTCTTCAGTATAGGACTAGGCATACATCGAGATCATGAGTAGAGGGCAAAACAACTATAGTGGGGGGAAATGATGAAGAAACCAATGTTTGACTTAGTCTTTTCATAGCTTCAAAGAAAAAACAAAAAAATAAATGATTGTAATCTACCTTATTTTATAATGACTGATTTTTATGTGTTAGCGAATGTAATTATGTGCTAATTAATGGTTATGGATGATATGTGTTAATTAATATTGATGAATTTTGCATGTTAATTAATGTTAATCAATGTTATGTATTAATGAATGATATGATATTAATGAATGAATTCTATATTTTATTAATGGTAGAATGAATGAATGAATGAATGTTATAAGATGTTAACGGGGAATTTAGAGTGATGTTAGGGGGGGGAGGGGCCAAATGAGCTTCCACCTTCACGTGGATGGCCCTGTTAAGTAGATAATATTAAACTATTCTCAAAACCAAGCGAAGCTCAACAAGATAACATACTTTTCAATATTTCATTATGTTGCACAGTTAATCTTAGTGAATAATGTATATTGAATCTTAATTGCAGGGTCCAACAGAGCCAACATGAACAACAACACCATAAGTTGCTGGGTATAATGAACTCCCATATTGTCTTGTATGTACACAAACAATATGAGTTTCTTCTAGTGTTGATATACAAGGTGGGACTACCAAAGATATGAATATGCCTCATCCTTGTAAGTTTTTTTATTACTTGTCATTTTCTTTAGCATTTTGTTACTTCATGAATGAGATGTTTTCAGATGTCTATTCCATGAATACCTCTCTATTTTATGCTTTGTGATCTCACTTCTGATTCAACTCTTTATATGTCCTAAAATTGTATGAGCCTAATATCTTCTTCTCTTGTTGATAGTTTGGTGGCTCTAAACAATGGCTCCTTTGAAGAAGCGTGATCCTTGTAATTTTGACCTTCCATGATGTGAAAAAGAGGCTATGTTATGAATAATGGTCCAGATGATTTAGTTATTTCTTATTATGTTAAGTATGGGTAAATTTGGGCTTCCTTGGATATGGTCACTATTTTGTACTAACTATTGTCATTTAGTTTGATTTGAGAATGGACTTCAAGTAATCATGAGGGTGGAAACAATATTCAAGTGTAAGGGGGTATGCGGCCTTGACCAAGGGATGAAAGTATCGGGAAATTACAAGTGATTCATGTGTAGATCAATGTATCATTCACCTACTAATTCCTAGCAACATTCTCAAATAAAAAAGCAAAGAGGTATGTTGAGTGCATATATACATTTTATGTTGCCATGATATAAGTAGGATATCAAACATGTAACTTAGATTGATTTGCAATTTCATTCATAAATATTAGATCTTCCTTGCAATTTCATTCTTGGTATCTCTATCAATCATGTTGCTAAATGAAAATCCTAAACCTCTCTCATTGATGCATGGACATATAGAACATTGTTGTTTCTACCCAAAGGATTGTAGGAATTGCTTTGAAAAACTATCAAAAAATTGTTGAACCTTAATAGTCCAAGAATCCCTAAATTCATTGGTGAGAGACATTCTCAAGTGAAAAATTCTAGTGAAGGTTGTGTAACATTATTTTGAGAATGTATGGAAGTGCATTAAGGTTGTATAATAGTGTTGGGAGAATTGACAGATGATTGACAACAATGACTATGACAACCAAGTCACTTAGGACAATTGGCAAGATATGATTTGTTTCCACTTATTAGGGCCTCCAAACCCCTTTAAAAGTTTCCAAGGATCACTAGAACCCTATCTTAGATGTCCACCACATAATAAGACTATTCATTTTATCATACTCCCAAAATCTTAGTCTTCATTTATTCACTAGGACAACCACACACTATCTAGGGACAGTCATAAAGTTCTTGATGATTTTCCCTACCCAAGGGCCACAATAGCTTGTAAAGGGTCTGCACTAACCCTCTGCACCCCTCACTACCTTCCTCCAAGCACCAAGGGGGTCTATCATGCACTTACAACTTAAAATCTGCCCTTGATGCTACACTAGGTCTGATGCATGACCAATATCATACCAACAGTCACCATTTTCATGTGCCAATGTATCTTGGAGACCTACAAATCATGAAACCTCTAATAAGGTTATGAAGATATTGAACATGCTTGTGGTAGATTTTTTTGGTATTAGTGTATTACAAAGTTTAGAAAGGGTTTTCTTTCATTTCTTGAAACCCTAGACCCATGACAGTCATAAAATATGACATACCCATAAAGGAACAATGAGGGTCCCTAAGTGCATGTAAAAGGGGGACAAATTTGTTGTTAAGGATAGATAAGCTCATGATTGTTAGTGTAAAAATTCTACCATTGAAAACTGATTTCAAAGCTAGGTGCAATTAATCATACTTGTCTTCATACTTGTGAAGGATGAAGATGTGAATCTAAATAAAGTGGAAAAAATGCAATGCAAGATCCAAAATCACATTCACACTCGTCCAATAAAGCCTAAGACCTATGCATAAAATCAAATGATAAAAATTAATACCATAGCAAAGACCATAGATTTCTCAATTGTTTCTTGATGTTTTCTTGAATTCTTGAAATGTGGGTTGCTCTTCAAACTAGCATAACCATGATAACATGATGTAGAGTTAGGGGGTAACTCACAATGGAAAACTCAACATACACAACAACTCACTAGGGAATACTTACTAGTCTCCATCCTAAACCGCTACAAGTTTGAGCCCTCACACATAAGTTTGGAAATCCCTTGGACCTTGGATATCACCTTGGACATGTTGATTACATTGTTTTGAGAACATGAGACAATGTAACAAAACCAACCTTGTAATCCCAAAGTTCTCACTTGCTCTTACTTGACACAAATCAATCCCTAGCAAACTATACTGCCCATTTGATGGACAAAAGACACCACAAAATATTTCCTAAATCCCTAAAATCCTTAGGATTTGTTAGGAGAAAATTTCACAAGGTTGACACACCCTTTATATTGGTCTCTGAATAATAAAACATTTTTATGTGAACCCCATTTGCAACATACAGATGATTGACAACAATGACTGTGACAACCAAGTCACTTAGGACAATCGGAAAGATATGATTTGTTTCCACTTATTAGGGCCTCAAAACCCCTTTAAAAGTTGCCAAGGATCACTACAACCCTATCTCAGATGTCCACCACATAATAAGATTATTCATTTCATCATACTCCCAAAATCTCAGTCTTCATTTCTTCACTAGGACAACCACACACTATCTAGGGATAGTCATAAAGTTCTTGATGATTTTCCCTACCCAAGGGCCACAATAGCTTGTAAAGGGTCTGAAATAACCCTTTTCACCCCTCACTACCTTCCTCCAAACACATAGGGGGTCTATCTTGCACTTACAACTTCAAATCTGCCGTCGATGCTGCACTAGGTCTGATACATGACCAATATCATACCAACAGTCACCATTTGCACGTGTCAATGAATCTTGGAGACCTAAAAAGCATGAAAAAATTAAAGATAATACCAATATAATTGTTCCCACCCATTGAGGTGAATTTTCACTAGTGGGGATATGATTTATACATTTATTTTTATGATTGGATACCCTAACAAGGGTTTATGACAATTTTTAGAAAAACTATGATAACTTGCTCAAATCAAAATGAAATTCAATCAAACCAAAGACAAAATTTCATGGATTCATTTTTCTCTCATTCCCAATAGGTTTATAATACCAACAAAAATAATTTCACAACAAAAAAATGATGGAAAACAAACTGTAACGTTCTAAAAACAGTGAAAATTGTAGGAAATCTCCCAATTTTATTGACTTTTCCTTCAATACCTCCAACAACCGATCCTATGGTTGATGAAACAAGGATATTTATGTGTCTCATCAACCCTCCAACATCCTTAACTAATATTTGAGTATTAAATAACATTGAAACAAAGCTAACACATTTTTTACAACTTTGCAACAAAAGGTGCATTGACAAATTTATAGTGATCTCTTGGTGACCACACCACAATTAGGACAATGATCTCAAACACACTTTTTACCATTCTCTTGGTGATTGTGCCCAATTGAGTATGTCTTTCTTATGTATGAAAATGGCATTTTTCAGCATTCCACCAATGATGTATTTGAGATGTCTTTCATTTAGATATGGCATGAGCTTAGTCCTAGAGTGAGACTAGGGAGTGGCTCCCACTCCTGTCCCTCATCCATTAGCGTACCTGGTATGCTTGGAATTTGTGTTTGGGGAGTTTTTTAATCAATTGATAACATAACAATAGACTTGGGTTAAAACAAATAACAAGAAAATTGGTTCCTTGAGCATGCCTTGAGGGCTATCACAACACCAAGGGTGTTTTGGGAAGGCATGCTCGCACATGGAGCATTAGGACTTGTGCAAAGAGGCACTCCCACTCACACAATGATTATGTGATCATTTTTCTCATTCACATGAGAGAATTCTTGGTTCCATATGGTTCCCATGTAGCACATACGATGAAAGGCATGCCTGCACATGGAGCGTTGGGACTTGTGCAAAGAGACATACCTGCTCATGTAGCATAGAAATTGTGTGATTGTCGTTCTTGTTCATATGAGAGAATTCTTGGTTCCATATATATGGTGCATCCCCATAAGCACATACAATGAAAGGCAAGCCCGCACATGGAGCATTGGGACTTGTGCGAAGAGACATATGATGACACTTCCTCCACTGCACTCTAGAATCCAATGCCTTGTGTAGTTTTAAAGAAGTGACCCTATGTGGATTCATGACTTGGTATCATCCTTCTCTATTGATGTTGCACTATATTGTTCCATTACTTGTGTCATGTATGCATTGTGTATGGCATGTGTGAGCCTATCATCCCCCTTGTATACTTTGATTGACTATTTGGAACTATTTCCACAAGCAAGATGGGGTGGACCTAAGGGTTCCACGTGGTCGGGCGGACTTAAACAAAAGAAAGGTTGGAAATATTTTATATCAAGTTTTTTGTGGGTGGTCATAATGCATTTATGTTTTCTTTTAAGAAGCTAGTAACATTATTTTGAGTACTATCTTTACCTATTGTACTTTTCTATTGGACTCGATCAACCCAATAACCTTGTACATGTGATTTATTTTATTAAAGAGGATATTCATGTAGTCTAGAATGCATGATTATTGTCTTTGAATATATGTTGAATATATAATAATGAGTGACTACTTAGTATGAGATATATATACACTATCTTTACCTATTGTACTTTTCTATTAGACTCGATCAACCCAATAACCTTGGACATGTGATTTATTTTATTAAAGAGGATATTCATGTAGTTTGAAATGCATGATTACCGTCTTTGAATATATGTTGAATCTATAATAACGAGTGACTACTTAGTATGAGATATATACATGTCATTCAATAGGTATATGTCATCTATTGACATGGGATGACACTTTATATGAGATTATCAATTTGGGATATACTTATAAGAAATATGTGCATATATAGTAGATAAATTCGTTTCATGTATATATATAGTAGATAAGTTTTGGTATCTCCCAAGAACAACTAACTTAGATATGGTAGATAAAGTCATTTCATCTCCTTGATTGGCTTTAAAGGCTCTTATATTTGGGTTAGCTAATTCCCTATCGGCGCCATTTTTAATAGGTTTACTAGTACTCAGTGGTTCATATAGTCCTCTTAGGAGTTGGACCATCTCAACCATGGTGCACCTAATCATATTAGCTTGAAACCAATGTGCCTCTTATTAGCTTGAAACCAGTGTGCCTCATATTAGCTTCAAACCTATGCCCCCTATTGGTAGCTGATGGGGATAGAATATCATTCGCTGTACATATCAATGAGGTTTTCTTTACGTGTAGATAATAACTTTTTTTTGAAAAAAAAAAATGTTTGTCAGAATTACGATGGATACCAAGCTTTCCACTAATGATGAAATCATTGGACCAACAATGGTCTTGTCGGTGCAAAGTTTCTGGAGTCATCGCACTTCTGACTCAAACTACACAAACATATGATGAGGATGCTGTATGTTTGATGACACTTTGTAATCAGATGGTCATCGATGCATATTAATGGACCAACAACACAACTGTCAGACAAACAACATCACCGTCAGTGCAAAGTTTTAGACTTCTGTCAAGTTTCCAACGAAGTCTACACAAAAATTTGACAAGGATGTTGTTTGTCCGATGACTTTTTCAACCAGAAGAGTGATCATGCCCACCTTCGGTAAAGTCCATGGGATTATCATACTTTTGACAATGAGTTTTCGACAGCTACTTTTGTCAGCACTCCGATGAAAATTAGTCACAATTCTGACAATCAGCCATCAAAAATTGAACCCGAATGTACTAGTGCCAATTGAATCATCCCTTTTGATATAACATTTACTTCCAAAAATTCTGAAATATTTAATAGTAGGTGTATGTCCAAACCATAATTCATAAGGGTCTTACCAGTTTCACCTTTGATGTGAACTCTGCTGAATGTGTAGACTGTTGTACTCATTGCTTCTCTCCAGTATATGTGAGGCGATTCGGCTTCCATCATCATAGATCTTGTTGCATCAAAAATGGTTTTGTTTTTCCTTTCCACAACTCCATTCTGTTGAGGAGTCCTAGGTGCAGATAATTGTCTCCTAATTCTATTTGTCTCACAATAACTGTTAAATTCATGAGAAGTGAACTCATTGCCTTGATATGATCTTAGACATTTTATTTTCAATCAAATTTTTATTTCAACCTTTTCTTTAAAGATCTTGAGTTTCTCAAAAGCTTCAGACTTCTCCTTAAGAAAAGTCACCCACATCATCCTAGAATAGTCATCAATTATTAGCATGAAATATCTACCACCTTGAAAGCTTCTAGTCCTTGCAGGACTATATAAATTAGTGTGAATCAAATCAAGTACATCATTAGATTTATCATGTATGCTCTTAAAATAAGTTCTAACTTGCTTTCCCAATTGACATTCCTTACATACCGGATTATGAGGCTTCATAATCTTAGGTATATCTCTAACCACCTTAGTTGAATTGATCTTAATAATACAATCAAAATTAACATGATACAACCTCTTATTCTATAACCAACTCTCATCAATATGAGTAATTAGACATGTCTTATTACCGGTGTTCAAGTGAAAGATATTACCTCCAGTCTGAATACTGGTTGCAATCTCCAAACCAGTCTTGTTAATGATTTCATATTTTCTATCTTTAAATTGAAGTTGGAAACCCTTGTCCACCAATTGACCAACACTCAAAAGATTATGCTTTAAACCTTCTACATAATAGACATTATCAGTATTATGCTTGCCATCCAAAGAAATAATACCTCTCCCTTTGATCATACAAGCTTTGTCATCTCCAAATCTGACTTGATCACCATTGTATTCTTGCAAGGACATAATTTTTTTTATCTCCAGTCATATGATGTGAGCATCCACTATCAATTAACCATTCATCCTTGTCTTCAACTTTTGCTACCAGGGCCTTTTCTTCACTCTGTAAAGTTGATGCCGATTCATCTTCCTTTAAAGAATAGAACACCCATTCCTTTCCACTGCCAAAACCACTAGCAGAGTCTTCTACCCATTCATCCTTAGAGTCATAACTTACTCCTTCCTCATCTGCTATGTAGCATTGTTTACTTTTCTTGAATCTATATCTGTTCTGGTTAGGCTTCAATGATTTCTTAACTCTTTCTTCAAATCTTGCATTCCTTTCAAGATATATAGATGCAAAATGACCAATCTTATTACATGCAAAACATTTAAAAGATGCTTTTACTTCATACTTACTTCCTGTCACTCCTTTAGGTACTCTTCTAGCAAATAAAGCTTCAATTTGCTCAAATTATTCATCTTCTTTCCTCATATCTTCCAATTCCTTTTCATATAAGACTTTCCAATCACTCTTGCAAGTTGATGTTGATAAATGAAAAGCAAGTTAAGATTTTGCAGCTCCAAAAGATCCAAATTCTTCAAGCTCAAAAGTAGATAATTTCCCAATCAGAATGTGTCTGTTGACTGAAGTGTTTGTCGTTGTTCTTAGCTCATTAATTGTATTTTCCTTCATCTTGTAAGCTGGTGGAAGGGCTCTCAATAATAGTAGAAATAGATACCGGTAAGCAATGCAACTTAACAATAAAATAGATAATCAACACAATGCAACCATGCCACATAAAACCATGATTTGTACGTGGAAATCTCTGAAAGGGAAAAACCACGGTGGGAAGCCTACCCACAATCAGATGATACTTCTACATAAAGTATGTGATATAATGAGGGGCCTGCATATGCAAGAAGGCACACTGCCTAGAGCATACTGCTCATTACAAAAGAGTCTCATTGACTACAGAGAGGTTATAACCACCTCAAGATAAATGAACAATAATCCAATAGAGTGAACTACCAAAGATAGAATCTACCATGCCTGATTATAATCCTGGTTAAGCTCAATACCAGAGGCCTTTAACCTATTCCTTAATCCCAATTCCATCACCTATGATCGACCAAATCTCCTTCACATATGGTATTACATTTCATGACCATGATACCTTCTCCAGAATGAGACCTTACATCATTTTATACCAACCCTAAGGCCTAAACCAATTAGGTTGGCCACCTAAAAGATATTACAATAAGAACATTACATAAATCTATATTACAATGATATGCTATATCAGCTTAAGACCAAAACAACAATAACCAATCAATAAATCATCTCGAAACATCCCGGTAACATGTAGAGTACACGTTAACATGATACTCCAGTCCATAACCTAGATAGGTACTGAACCCATTATGGGTTCACCACAAAAAGGCAATATCTTCAAGTAGTTGAAGCACAATCAAAGAACATCTTCAGCATCTTGAAATCCATCTAGAAGCCGCACCAACACCACTTATTTACCCTTTCAATATTCCTCAATGAAATCTCTGTCGATTAAACCTTAAACCAATGCCGGTATGGGTTTACAAAAGTGTGTGATACACATAATCAATTCATCCATAATGCAAACAACTCTTTCCTACTGTTAATTGATGTTCCTCAATGCCTCTTGAAGCAAATCTCTTTGATATGGAATGGAGAGAGCATCCCACATGGATACATCAAGGTTGGCCTTCTTCATTTTCTCCATAATATTGAAAGGAACATTCACCCAAATTAAGGACCCCTAGTAACAACAAGGTTTGACTTTAGTGTAGGAGCAACTTTAGGCCCCTCTTGCTTCTTGTCGCTTTGATTTTTATTTTTATTTTGATCTAGAGCAACGATCTTGTTTGGTGTTTGGAAATGTGATATGTGTGGCAACTCGTGAAGTTGAATCTTGAGGCATCATGGAAGACGTATCATCCTCCATTTCCCTCTTCTTTGATCTAATGTTATGTTCCATAGGGTCATTGATTGTTTGATTAACACCACATGAATATAAATCTTACCAATTGACGAAAGTTAAATCCCCTCATACATGATTTTGATTACCAAAACTTGTCCAATTTTGATCATAATGGTGTCTTAAAGTTGTTGATTCATTTTCAACAACTTTATCTTGATAAAGCTCTCCATTTTGACATGCAATCTAATTATGAGGTTTATTGCAAGAAAAACACCAATCTTTCTCTTAAGCAAGATTATTTTGCACTAGGACAAGTACCTTTGAAAATTATTTTCTTCTTGATAGCCCACACTATTCAAAAGTTTTGGGAAATTCCATTGGGTTTTCCCTTGAAAAGGGGGTCTACTCTATTGATAGTTTTGATTTTGTACCTGATATGACCACCTCATTTCCAAGATTGTGTATCATATTTTTTAGCTCATCAAATTCCTTTGAGGACATGGAGGGTGTGGGGACCTAACTTGTAGGTAGAACTACAAATGGGATAAGAGCCATAAGGGGCAATTAATTGGAGCTTCCTAAAATAAAGGCATTGGAGGCCTAGGAGCTATTTTACCAGCTTGTATTAAACAATTAATTTTCCTCAAATTAGATCCATCATATCATACACATTTGGTAAGGAATCCCCACCCATTGATTGAATCATGACAATAATATCACTCTTGAGAGCTCTTAGATAGTGCAAGAAAACATGGTTTGGAGTTGGCTTAACAAAAAGAGGAATTCTTTCCCATGTCTTTTGAAATCTAATTTTGAAGTCATCCATGCGCTCATGTGGTTCTCTTTTGATAGTAGTCAATTGATTTGCATTTGCATAGCTGTCATATAATTTCATAGATATAATTTGTATATCTATGGAATTATAAGACGTTTATATTTTGAAACCTTAACCTATTATATATATTAATGTTTTTATCAAATGATACAAATGATAGTAGTCAATTCATTTTCTTAAGGATATTGAAGTCTTATATTAAGCATTAAAAGGATATATCAAAATATGATAAATATCATATTCAAAGATAAGATTTATGAATCATTTATTCGTTTAAAGCATTCATAGGTGTGTACCTATGAATTCTTTGCTGGAAGAAAAGGAAAGTTCAGTTTGAATTGGCTTGGAGCCTACATCATCACTAAAGCCTATGGATCAAGTGCATACATTAATAGGTACATAGACTTCTGTGATGATGTAGGGTCTAAGCTGGTTCAAGCTGAAATTTCCTTTTTCTTCTAGCAAAGCATTCATGTTGCATTGATCATTTGATTATAGTAGTTTTAAAATTTCAAGGGGTTTAATTTTAAGATATTATAACTACGTGGTCCATAGAGTACCATAATATCACTATATAAAAATGGTCATTCCTCTATCTTGATCATTCTTTCAACAAATTACCAGATGATGTTGCAGTAAAAAAAGACATAAAGTTTGCTACATATTATTAATTTTTCTTTTATAATTGGTGCCTTACATTAATGAGGAGTTTTTTGATGATATTCGGGTTTTCCCAAATGATATGCATATGATATAGCTCTTATGTCTATATCATATGCATTTGGTAAGGAATCCCCACCCATTGATCAAATCATGACAATAATATCATTGTTGAGAGCTCTTAGATAGTCAGTACAAGAAAGCATGGATTGGAGTGGGCTTAACCAAAATAGGAATTCTATCCCATGTTCTCTAAAATCTAAATTTCAAGTCATCCATGAGCTCATGTGGTTCTCTTTTGATAGTAATCAATTGTTCTACAAGTGATAAGTGATCACTTTTATCCTCAAAATATTTACATAGTTTCTCACCTAAATCATTCCAATTGTGAATAAGGTTATGGTACCATATTTTATACCACTACAAGGCCTTTTCTTCTAATGATGAAGCTAATAGCCTAACATTAACATCATCCTCTATGATATCATGGACAATGAAGATATTTATAATCTCTTGAATGTGCTTGATTGGGGTAATTGAAGTTTTTCCAGTAAAGTTAGTGTAGCATCCTAATTTTAATTGCCTACAATTTTGTCCTCACTTAGGCCTCACTTTTGTGTTCCTTTGTCCAAGGCCTAACTAAAGCATTTATTTTTCTCACACCAATTATGGAGCACAAATTTTCATTGACTACACTATCTACCCTTGATTCTGAAGCCCTGATTTATAGGACCATAGAGCTGGGCACCATGGTCCTCTAAGAAAGAACCCATTTTGGGGCCTCATAACAGTCACCTAGTTTGGGCTCGAACCTAGATCCCATGTTGGCCATTACATAAATTCAATTTTTTTCTCAACCAACAAGTATAAAAGGAGGTATACCCTCTCATTTTAAACCTAATGAATTTTGAAATCAATATCTACATTCCAGAAAATTCAAGTGAGCAAGCAATTCATCTTCTATCAAGCGTTAGAGTAGAAGTGAAGTCAAAATTCAAGCAGTGGAGATGGCATTCATGTTCTATGTTTTATGAAGACAATCTACATGAAGCCCTAATTCTTTTGCAAAGACAAACAAAACATCATTACAGGTATATCATTAGTGTTTAAGATATTTTTAGCCTTTCCCTCAAAAGGAAAGTATTTTATTGCAGTAGTTCATTCACATTTTCAATTCATGGTTAATTCCAAAATTGAGGTTTGACCTAAGGAAAACCCTTATTCCCAAGAATTCCCCCCTCCTTTTGTGTGTGTAGGAAATAGGTATAGAGTTGTGCTTGGGAATATCGACTGGATTTGTAGAGACGAATAGTTTCAGCTTTCAATCACCAAAAATTTAGAGGACCATGGCAAATTGATACTACTTGGTCTCAAAAAATTAGGCCGAACTTTTGGGAATAGCTCCAAAACATATTCTACTCAGATCCAATTTGGTGGCTTTGTACGACATTTGTAGCTCACTGTTTCTATCAGATTACTTCAATAATTCATTATCTTGCCCTAATCTTCAATAGTGCAAAACAATTCAATTTAAGGAGGAAAGAGCCCCTATCTAAGGAGGCATGCAAATGGTAGGTCTAGTCTAAGAACCAAGATCTGAATAGAGAGTCACCAAGTGATTGAAACTGAACCTCTTCTAGGTCAAAATGCTAAGACAAACATTGGATCCTTAGCATAAATGTTGAAAGTCTTTGTCTCGCACCATCTAACCAGTAGGTTGATGAAGAAACTTGATGTAATCATCCCACCAAGCGTGCCAAAAATAGTTATCGCAAAAGTTTGTACCCTTGCCAAGTACATACTCAACGATCTTGTGAAACATGAAAACAAACTCCAAGTGTGGGACCTTGACATGTGAGGTTGAATCTTCGAAGAAGGTCAACTTCCTTTCCAATTAGGGTGCAGTGTCAAACCAACCCAACACTTAAAATCCTACTTGTAAGACCTATTCTAACCACTTGGAGGGAAAAGGGGAAGAAAGAGTGCTAACAATATAACAAAGGTGATGCATCAAGATTAGAATTGTCTCTTGGGCCTATGATTACACAATACATCAATAAAAACTACCTAGAACATACACAAGTCCCTAACTTAAGTAGTCTCCTAATAGTCATATGAAGGTTATAATTCATAAAGTATTAAAATGAAATAATAGTCACAATATAACACCCATGAGCTAAACTAACACAATAATATAATCTAGAAATAGAAAAAAAAATTCTAATACTCAATTTTTTTTTTACATAAGATGTGTGAAAGAGACAAGGTAAAATAGATAGCTTTATTAATACAAGTCAAGTCATAAATTATAGATATAGAAAAGCATAAGCTTCTATATGAGAATCGAGAGGAGAGAACCCCTTTTTAAAAGTTACATCATTGTCTTTATAATGCAGGCATAACTTAGTGTCATATTGAGTGCAAAAACCCTAACTGACTAGGGTTAGATTATAGAGAAAATAAAATAAATGAATAAGATCTAAGATCTAATTTCTTGCATGTTTGATCATGATTCTTGGGAGTTGAAGGATTATGATGAATGCACCATCGGCTTGAGAAGATTGATATCCTTGAGTTTTTGGGGGTCTATAATTGAAAAAGTTTACAATATTCTTTTGGTGGCATGAGCTTCTTTATAGGTTATAAATGAGCACGGTCGTGCATGGGTTTCACTTGCAAGGGATGAAGGAGATTAATAAAGCTATCCTACATCATCTGAAGGTGGTTGGAGCAAGATTAGCAGGGAAGAAATTATCGATTGGCTTAGAACATGAGTCAGTGCATGTAAGGTGGCAGTAAAAAATAGACTTGAACGTACCAATTAAGGGGGTAGATGGATCCAATTAAAGAATGATAGAGGGGCCTTTGACCAGTTAACTAAAGTGATATGACCAGCTGAATAGGTCAACATAAGATTAGAAATGCAAGCCAAAAGGCTAAGGCATGAAGCTTAGGGTTTAGGGCTTTATCCTTTTGGGGTTTCATAGTGTCTCAAATTAGTACTTATAGAGATTACAAAGAGCATAAATCTCATTATCTGCATTAATTAGCATACATTCTTTGGTCACAAATCTAAGCAATCTCTATCTTTATTTATTACTAATTATTGCATGAGTGTACTTTTTATCTAATATTATTTGATTTCATCCACTTCACTATAGCAACTCATCAAATCTAGGTTTATGTATGTTTAATCAATATATTTAATTAATTAACCTAGATCTATGGTTCAATTCTATTTTTGACATTTCAAATTCAAATTTCTTGTTTCTCTTGATATTTATTGATACATATACCTCCTACAATTTGGTGTTTCTTTATATGATCTATCTATTATCTATCCTATCCACCCTGCTATTGATTTAGGGTCTATTTATTTAGTAGATGTTTTAGATCTAATCTAGGACCAATTTCTCAAGCTATAACAAATTATACCTTCCTTTAATATGGTTTAGTTATTTTTATAATTTATTCTTTATTATTTGCACATCTAAAAAAAAACCCTCTATCTTTAATAGAATGTTGAGAGAAATGAGAGAGCTTTAAAATGGACATTCATACTCCAGTGTTGTTTTTGAGCGCTCCATTTTTTTTAAGATTGACTTTATTTAGTAAACTTAAATTCACTTATTGGGGAACAAAGGAAGTTGTTAAGGCTTCAATTCTTCACCTAGGATTTTTATTTTTGGACAAATTGAAGCAATAGTGAAAAGTAGACAAGAATTGACTAACCTTTACATGTTAATTTTAGTAAAAAACCTAATATGATAAGAACCCCTCTCTAGTATCTCAACAAACCATAGCAATCATAGAAGAAAATAATTTTATTTCATTTCTATATTATGCTATATTATGAGAAATGAATGACACTTCCCAAAATTAATCAAAATCTTAACATTCTTCGCCATAACCTTTTTATGTTAACTCATTAGAGAAAACTGAACATATATTTGTAATTGATTAACCATCCCAAGTAATGGATCAAGAAGCATAGACATTTCCAAAAACAATATAAGAAGAGATAATAGTAGAGGAGCAAGGGCATAATCTTGTCTTGCCTTTTATTTGGTTCAATAGTGCGCTGTAGCAACCCCTCCAAGTTTATAGACAGTAGTCCAGGCATTGATGACAAAGATAGCAACAACACAGATAATGATTTAGAAAATGGACAATGATTCCATATTTTATATGAATCAATATTACTCTCAATTTATCTACATATCAAAGAACAAAATCATCCCTCAAGCATTTACTTTGGTAGGAACTTCGCAGTAACATGACCTTTCTTTTTAATGTTTCTTAACTTGAAAAAAACAAAGTTTATTTTAAATGTGGATCTACATAATAGTTGCCAAGATGGACTCAGGTAGATATGTCATTTTAAAGTATATATGAACAATTAGATGTTTGATATTTTTGTAATCATGGCTGGAAACTGTAACTTTAAGGCTTTACTCTCTGCCTTTTTCTATATTATTTCTCTATTTTCACAACTACAGGCATTGTCACAGTAAAATGAAAGTGCTCAATCGACTTCAACAAATCAAGTTACAAACGCCTTAACTACAAAGGAAGAATGTATTATGTTCAGCAATCTGACAAAGACTTCGGCACGTGGGATGATATGTTTATGCCTCTTTGCAAGGCTCTTTAGATTATGAGAGCTGCTTAACTATGGGGGAAGGTTTGATGCAGTAGTCAGTTTTGCATGACGTATTTTTTACCGTACTTTTTCATTGAGTGGCAGATTTGAATGTTTATACACAGATTTGAATAATGAATGAAGAGTTCTATGTTATGCTTTTGACATTGCTATTATCCTTATAATTGTATTTCTGCGTTTGTATTGTGCAACGTAATCACTCCTCATTTTTAGAACTTTGTGATTAGTTCTAGTGTATATATTAGAAAAAAGCAATAGTGTAAAAATATTCCATCAAATGTATAGTTATATACTTTTAACATTATGCTGCAGTCAATTCAGAAAATAAAGTTTAAAGTATGGTCCAAAGTATTAGACGAATGTTCGCAGTCAAAATGACAAAGCAAAAGCAAAGCAGCAGACATTATTGCACGGACTAAAGTTATTCGCTTAACTACAGATGCCATTTAATAGAAAGATAGATTGTATAGTGGAGGGACACATCAAAAGCTTAAACCAAGAAATGTTATTAGTTTCTGTCGGCAGGCAGCTAATTATAGCATTTGTACAAATTTAATCGGTGGTTAATTACTTTAGCAGAAGTATTCTATTTTTCAGGTTCTGAATGCACCGGTTCTACTTAACTTATAAATACACTATCCATGCTGATTTTACAACAGCAATATAAAAAACTGTTGTAACTTTGTAATCCGACCTCTAATCCAATAAAAACTATGCTGATTTTAACAAACAATAATAAGAAAATAAATTTCCAATATGGGAGCGCGAATCTCAAATTAAAATACCGATTGATTGTTCTTATTTTTGAACGTATCAAAATCTAGTTCACATTACTTGTCGGTCAAAAACCCTTCTTCCCCGGGAGCCTCTCCTGGTGGTGGTGATGGTTAGTCTACTGGAGGTGCCAGCGTGCCTGCCACCGTGCCTTCCAAAGGATTCAAAGATGACAAACGTGATGATGGCTGGTCTATTCTTGGATGATACGGATCCCCGTGCCACCCACGGGAATTGCTCTTGCAGGGATTTTTCCTGTGCCTAGTTTTTTGGTTTGGAGTTCTATCCCCTGTGACTTTCCCAATGTGACGGTGTGTCCATCTACCTTTTTCTTTTAATATTATTATAATTTATGAAATCTGATGCCCATATTATAAAAAAAAAAAATCGAGTATACAAATCATTCCTTAGTCACTTCTGCCAGAAAAGACTCGCCGCCCGTCATAATAACCTTTAACAAAGCCTAGCGAATAATTACCACCGCCAAAGACAAGGTCTATTTGTTTATGCAAGGGAAAATTTAACTTCTCAAAAAAAAATCTAATCGTTCTCCAGACATTCTATTTTACATAATTTTTACAGCTTTTCTTCTCTCTACTATAATTGCATTGGATCCTCTTTGCGGCTGAGGTTTCCAACAGAATTCCCATTCCATTAGTTTTGCTGCGAACTTTTGTTCCGCCCTAAGGCAACGGGAAAAACGAGAAAATAGGATGAATAAAAAACTCTTCCTCGCTTTGGAAAGTGGTGGTGTTCGAACCTTCCAAGATTTTCACCGGCAGTTCTCACATGTTCTGGATGACCGTACATTCGAAGGAGATAGTGCTCTTCATTGTGCTGCAAGGGAGGGCCATCAACATATTGCTGAGTGGATCCTTCAAATGAAACCCTCTTTGGCTGGAGCTCGGAATAATGATGATAATACGCCACTGCAGGAGGCTGCTAAAAGTGGTAATCGAGATCTCGTCGATATTCTACTTCGTCACAATGGGAGTTGTGCCTGGCAGTGCAATATGTTTGGAGAGACAGCTCTAACAATAGCTGCTAGGTATGGCCACGTGCAAACAGTTAGATCTTTGTTGGAAGCAATGCCGTATAATGATACTACCGAAACCCATCAATCTCTTAGGGAGGCAACTTACTGGGAAGATACAGTTGCGATCTGCCATCTGCATGCAGCCGTGCATGGAGGAAAGCTAGAGGTTGTAGTTGCAATACTGAATGATCGTGCTTGGCGTAACGAGTTAATGATAGAGAAGGATAAGTCTGGAAGATGCGCAGTTCATGTAGCAGCCATGAAAGGCCACTGGAACATAATAAGTGAATTTATCTCCTTAATGCCAGACTGTATTGAAATCCGTAGTTTAGATCATAAATCTGTTCTGCATTTTGCAGTGGAATATAATCAATTTGTGGTAGTGAAGAATCTTCTAAAAGGGAAAAAGGACAAAAAAATAGCGCAATGGGTAAGCCGCGACCATGACCTCATTGATCACAATACAGCGCTACATTTGGCAGCGAAAAATGCAGTGGATCCCCAGGTTTAGCATTCTTGCCTTTCTCCATCTTCTTGTTTTCCTAGTTCCTATCGTTCATTTTTCCATGCTTATTCTATTCATTGTTCAAAGGTAGGGCCAGGTAAAAGAATTATCTGCTAAAGGGTAGCGCTGTGTATTTGTATAATTTATTAGGAAAGGAATTTGAGATAAGGGTTATAATTATTTGTGTAGTTATTGGATTCAATCGTGTAAGGTTTATAATTGTGTGAATTTTTTTTGCATCCATGTTTTTCATAATAGCCTTTTATCTATCATCAGATTTTTCTCCTTCAAATCTATTTTATAGTGATGATGGATCATGAAATATTTCACACAATTGAATTCAGAAACTTAAGTGATAATTCATATATAATATGTAATATAAAATTTTAGACATGAATAAGTGATTAAACAACTGATATGATATGAGAAGGAATGCAAACAGTTCAGTTGTCTCAATCTCGATTGCGAACTGGCTCTGAATCAAGCGCTTAAACTGGTTCATCGACTAGCATTGGCGGGTGGAACTATATCTCAATATCGATCTGCGGGATCTGCTCCAACTCCTGCCCATGCCTTTGTTGCTTCATATGCCTCTTTAAGATCAACCGCTTTATATGCCCGGTGCTTTTGCCCGGAAAACTATACCCGCGCATGGACTTCAGGGCCTAAAGATGTGAAAGCTGCTGCTTACTCCCAATGCTGCTTGAACTGCTTACCCGCCTATGTATGCTCCTGTTGAATAAACTACTGGCCCTGGAGCTGTATCTGGAACTAGCAAGGATGCGAGACATGATATGAGAAGGAATGCAAACAAATAGATGGTTAAAATTGTTAATTGAAAAAGATAAATGAAGTTTAGATGAAGAACTTAGGTTTTAGTGATCTCAAAGAATTCATTCTAAAAGTAAGATTATAAGGAAATCATAGTTCAACACAATATTAAATGGATGTTGGTAGGACAAAAAACACATTAAACTTTTACAAAATTGAGAAAAAGAGTTTACAGAAAATGAAAGGAAACAAACAAATAGGCAATGGAAAGAAACTGAAAATTTTGCTAAAATGATGAAATCACTAACAAAGATAAAATACAAGTGGTCAAAATAGAGGGGTAATGCCTCATATATGATAACAACATAAAACAAACCAAAATCAAGATAGAAAATGATTAAATAAATAAAATAGAAGAAAAAATATGTTAATAGTGGACAAAGAGAACAAAACAAACTTTGTATTAAATAATGCTAAGAAATGTGACAAGAAAAAATGCAAGAATAAAAATGGTCAATAAATTCCGAAAATAAGAAGACAACCTAAAGCATTAGAAATATCTCACTAAATGTGAAAAAATTATTTGTAAAGATGGTAGAACTCAAAAGAAACTGGTAGGGCTCAATTACACAACAAAACATGAATGTTAAAATGACAAAAAAAAAAGAAAAGAAGATTGATAAAAACATACACATGAAAAACCACCATTAATGTAGAGATAGATGGGTAGGTTAGATGATCCCATGCTAGATGATATGTTTCAGATATTCTTGGAATCATACTAAGATGATCAAATTCCATAGTCCAAAGAGAGCTACATACCAAAACCCCCAAACAAATTTCTACAATAAAATGTTAATATTCTAGATATTTCTTTATACTAATATGCTAGGATGGAGGACACCAAATTTTTGACAAGAAAATGAAAAAGGACACCTCAAGAAAATAAGTAAAGAAAAAAGGGGCTTGTAATTTTGGTAAGAAAAAAATGGGATTATGTGTGCAAGGCACAACAAAGTCTACAAGTCTAGGCCTTTTTTGTAAAAAATCTTTGAATATTTTAAATAGTTCTTATTGTTGTTATATCACAAAAGGATATGTTCAATTGTATAAAAGCTCTTAAGCTGAATGCAGATATTTAAATTCTTTTTAGAGCATTATATTAAACTTTTGGCTTCATTGAATGTGTATAATACTTGGGTGATGAGTAGATGTATACTGAATGCAATTGATTAGTTTGAAATGCAAGGACATAGTAACATATTATGTGAAATTTTTAGTTTAATCATAATTTAATAAGAAAAAAATAAGAAATATTTGACCTAATTTTGAATTTGAATTTTAAAAATTGAAAGGTCAAATTCGATGGATTAGACTTGTACTTATGAAAATAGTGAAGATATATAAATAAAAATAATAATAAAATTTTGCAGGATATGCATATGCATGAGTATAATTGAGGGATAATTTAGCTAAGTGTTAAAGAATATGTGTAACTATAGAAGAAAATTGCAAATCTTTAACCATGTTGCATGGAGAAGAGGCTCAACTTTGCTCAAAATTATCACATATGTCAATTTATAGATATATTAAAATACTCTTTTCACAGTCCATAAGTATAATCTTCAGAAAAAAATGTCTCAGTATTTATAATTCCACGTTTCGAATCACTCATAGTGATTCATCATCAGAAATATAATTATCTCCAACATTTGTAAGAAGGTCTATAGAAATATAATTATCTCCAACATTTGTAAGAAGGTCTATTGAAATGGGTAGATATGTAACACAATAGGTTTTGTTGTGAGCGCAGATAGTGGAGCACCTTGTCTCATTACCTGGTCTAGACATCACTGCCCTGAACAGTGAAGGCATGACTGCACTTGACATAGCTTCAAAAGCTGTCCAAGATAACCCTAATTCTGCCATCATTGTAAAGCTTCTGAAGCCCAAACGGAAATGGCAGCAAGGGATAGACAAAGATATGATAAATACACACATGGTGGTGGCATCGCTGATTGCCACCGTCACATTTGCAGCCATCTTCCAAATCCCGGGGGGAATTGAGGATGACAAAGAAAGTGTACACTATGGAGCTGCCAGGCTGGGATTTGCTAAACTTTTCAGACTGTTCATCTTCTCTGACACTGCGGCCTTCATCACTTCCCTTTCAGTGGTTGTTGAGTGGTTAGTACAACAGAAGTTTCAGAACACTTATCTGGCATGGTTAGATACATATATGCTGTCCGATATGTCTGGGGTGACCTTGCTAATTGCAATCTTGTGGACAACAATTGCATTTATGAGTGCCATCATTATCGTCATCATACCCTATAATTTTGAGAGCTTGAAAAGCAAGCATGGAGATGTTTTCTCAAAATATAAATTGCTTTTGGAATACGAAATCTTTCTTGCACTCATCACATCATATTTGGTTGCCAGCACGCTTGCTTTCGTATTTCAAATGTTTACAAAGAAACTGAAAGTTGCCCGTAATCCCAGCCGAGGCGTGTTTTTTCATTTGTGTATGATCACGATTTTCATTCTTATATGTACTTTTAAATGAGCGAAATATTTTGTTCGTTCTATGCTACTCTAAATATTGTTTCCATATAATATTATGCAGTAATTTGGGGACCAATTGGAGCATATGCATAGATTGTCTGTAAAGAGGAGAGGAACTGCTTGTGTGTGTTGAATTTATCTGGATATACTGTCAAACGATCCAATTTAAAATTTAACTGAGTTGCTTGCCTAATTTTGAAGATAGTTTTCCATGGTTTTCCTTGAAGCAATTATTTTCGAATGAAACAACTATGAAGTAGTGGTTCATATTTATATTACAAAAGCTGCCATGCACCTGGAATTCCTGGCTTTTTTTTAATTTTTAATTTTGTCAAAAAATGGAAAATGTTAGAATTGACATTAAAAAAAAATATTTGTCATGTTTTAAAATATGAGTTGTGATTTATATACAAGTTAGAATTAATAAATTGGAAGTGAAACTTAAGAGTAAGGTAAACATATGATATTTTTATGACTATATTTAGTAGCAGTCTATTATTAATTGTCTCAGAATGTGATGTGATATAACTTCTCCCATTTGGAACTAGGTAATGTGAAGAAAATATAATATAAATTATATAGAATATTTATAATTTTTATGAATTGGTATTATTATTATGTATGGGAGCATAAGTAGTGGTTCATATTTATATTACAAAAGCTATCATGCAGCTGGAATTCCCACCTTTTGTCAAAAATGGAAAATGTTAGAATTGACATTTAAAAAATATATTTGTCATGTTTTAAAATATGAGTTGTGATTTATATACAAGTTATAATTAATAAACTGGAATTGAAACTTTAGAATAAGGTAAACATATGGTATTCCTATGACTTTATTTAGTAGCAATCTATTATAAATTGTCTCAATGTGATGTGAAATAACTTCCCCCATTTTGGAACTAAGTAATGTGAAGAAAATATAATATAAATTATAAAGAATATTTATATTTTTTATGAGTTGGTATTATTATTCTGTATGGGAGCATAAGTCTAGACTAATATTTTTTTGAGTAAGAAAATGTGAGAGCTATGGATTTTATCAAAATTGTCTCATACCCACTTCATATCTTATATCATATCTCAAAAAATATAAACCTTCATAAATGATGTAATAAAAAACTAAATTATTTACATAATTTTATTATAAATATAAATTATTCTTTTAACTGAATGAACCATTCTCTGATTTTTTTTATATATATCAATACAAACACTTCAATTATTTTTCTTTTTCTTTTAACATTTCCTAAAGGAAACTCTGGCGATGCAGCTAAATATCAGCCCTCAAATAAGTTAATATTCGATTTAAAAATAAGAAGGCAAGGTATAACATAATTTGAATAAAAAAATCAAAGTGTTTTCAGAGTCATAACACTGCCGACATTTCTACTAAGAATGTTTGGACTATCTTTTGAAGAGAATATATTACACTGATTGCTTACTCCCAAGGAAATCTCTTTCTTGAGGATTCATTGAAATCTGCAGCCCTTGGATAAATCTAAGTTAAATAATGCTCTGATTAGAAATGAGGCTTGTCAGTGACCCAGATTTAGTAGACGTTTTGCATCATGATTCCGCTTCTTGCTCTGGTTTGATTTACTTCTTTAGTTTCTTTTGATCAATGAGCACTTTCAAAATCTAACCACATATTTACAGAAAATGGATCTTAAATAAATATTGATTTAAATATTTAAGGATAGATTTTAATATTAATTCTAAAAATTAATTTTTATGTACTGATTCATAAATATATTAAAAAGTTAATGGACATTAATTTGGAAGAATTTTACAATTTATTTTGATTAGGTTAGTTATTCACTAGCAATCTGTTATAAATCATTCCAGAATGTGTTATATGTGAAATATAATATATATTATATAGAGTATTTATACTATTTTAGTGGAGAATTTTATATAATTCATAAATTGGTTTTATTATTTAATATGAGAGTACAGATCTATGCTTGTTCAAATGCAAACTTATTATAAATAATAACCATATGCAATTGCAAGGTTGAAAATGTTTTCTTAGGATTCTCCAACTTATTGTAACAACTTCCAATTATTGTACAATCTCAACGTAGGAGTGTTATGGAAATTAAATCTCCCCTCAATTTTGGGATCCATGGAGAATGCATATATTTTGATAAGAAGAAGTAAGGTACATGAAATTTTAAAATATCTTAGTCATGGAAACATGTAAATCATGTAAACTTACAAAATTAATAATTGAATTATGTAAATAAAGCATATTGAAAAATAAAGATTGTACAACATCCATTGATGATTACACTCACAACATATTACTTGGTTAAGATCGTATCTCAAAAATAAAGGTTATGTGACCCTTAATGGCTAGAAGTAATCATATAAGTGGATGTGTACTAAGTAAGTGATATTGCAAACTTACATTAAAGAGAAGGAGAATAAGTTTGCTAGGTTAGGAAAGAAGACCCTAAGAATAATAGGAACTTATTTATATACATATATAAAGATGCTTATTCTTATTTATGAAAAAATAAAATACCTTTATCAAACTATTTGTACAATAGATTTGCAAAACAAGATTAATATGCTTGAATCAAATGTGAAAAATAGAATGCTGCCAAGATCATGATTTTCTACAATGAATCCAATGTTAATTATAGTTACCAAGCACCTTCTGCAGTCTTTTGTTTTCCTCTCTTATTTCTCTTCTACACTTTACCATCCACTTCGTTTTGCTTTGATTTGATCCTGCAAATTTTGTTGAAATAAATCAATATCCTAATACTCATTATTATATTAAATTTTATGAAATGAGTCACTATATGGATGTAATTATTACCTTGGCCTCTTATTTTAAAACTAAAATTCAACTTGCCATTAACTCCTTAGCTCCTTGGCTAGCGCTTCCTGAGGACCTGTAAAAAAAAAATAAAAAAAAATAATTACACAGCCTAAAAAAAGAACAAAACTGTTATTAGATGGAAACTTACACATACACAATTCATTTTCTGCTGCTCTTTTTGAAACATTTTTCCAAATAAGCTTATTTTTGTAGTAACAATCTAAGCCTCTTGTTAGAACGGAGAGGTTCATTGAGGTCAAGGTTGTGCATTTCCCAATTGTCGTTTGGAGGTAAAGAAATTTGTAGAATAATACAATTGCACAGCTTGGATCTCAATGAACCACCTCCCTCTAATTAGAGACTCATAGTGTCATGACAACAGTATGCTTATTTGGAAAAATATTTCAATGGGAGCAGCAAACTGAATCCCATATGTGTAATTTTCCAATCTGATAACAATTTTGTTCTTTTTCTTTTTGTATGTGTAGTTATTTTCTTTTCATGTTTTGTTTACACAGTTGAAAGGAAGTTCTGCCCAAGGAGCTAAAGATCAGCTCTTGGCAAAGTCTAAGTTATTGAATCTTTATATAGAAAAGGATTTCTAAAATTAATCTTAAAATCGGGTCTATTAAATCCAGTGATCAATTGAAACAATATAATGAAATAAAATCAGATCCAATTTTAACAACATAAATTTTGATGGCATAGATATAATTAACAGATTGTAAATCTTTGATGGGGAACAACAGATCAAACAATTTATAACAATCAGTAAATCAAAATCTCTACTAAGAAACTAATTGATAAAGATATTCATAAAAATAAATTACTGTCTACAATCTATTCAACCTTCTGATTTTATAATCCCAAACAATTTTTTACCAAGTTATATATAAGCGCAACGACAAACGATTATAGATCTGTTAGAATACACACGCTCCATAAAGTATTTTATAATTTTTAATTATAACATATATTATAAAGACGGTGCATTCTGTCGACCCATAATCAACACTTAAGAATAAATTACTGTCTACAATCTATTCAACCTTCTGATTTTATAATCCCAAACGATTTTTTACCAAGTTATATATAAGCGCAACGACAAACGATTATAGATCTGTTAGAATACACACGCTCCGTAAAGTATTTTATAATTTTTAATTATAACATATATTATAAAGACGGTGCATTCTGTCGACCCATAATCAACACTTATGGGTATACACACAAAATCCACTAACAGTAAATGGTTGAAACTACACATACAAAATCCACCATAGTGCTCCATTCGAAGCATTCTTCTGACAATCTGAGGTTTCCTTTAATACCGTCGTCCACGTGTTCATTACTGATCCTCAACAATCCATTTTCTCCACCAAAATCCTCCTCCCAATCATCCTATTTTCTGACAATCTGCTTGTTCGGGTAGCAACACGCAGAATGTGATTTATTGAGGTCGAGGCTATCTGGGCTGCCCATTTCCAATTTTTTATCTGCAGGTGTAGAAAATCTTAGAATA
Source organism: Cryptomeria japonica (assembly GCF_030272615.1). Taxonomy (NCBI): domain Eukaryota; kingdom Viridiplantae; phylum Streptophyta; class Pinopsida; order Cupressales; family Cupressaceae; genus Cryptomeria; species Cryptomeria japonica. Next base: position 824,395,834 of record NC_081409.1, read on the forward strand.
AGATACATAAAAATAAGAAATCAAATTAACCTGAGTATTCGGAAGAAATCTACTTGCTTTCTGAATTTTGGGACCGTGGGAGAAACAGTAACTAAGCCGAAGCATGATGCAAAGGGCCCTGAGGAAATGGATCTAACTTAAGAGTAGGAGAAGGGGCGTCAATAAAGTGGAACCCTAAACCACTATCCATCGAATTCTCAACCTCTTCAGCACAAACCACATTATACTACATAGGAAGAACTAATGACTCACTGATTGATACTATGTAGCAACTTGGATGAATGAAGCTACAGTATATGAGAAATTTATAGGGGAGAGTTAATCGCTATCATGTGTTTTTAATGTCATTGGAAATGAAAATGGATGGAAAAAGATTTTTTTTTTTTTTTTTTTTTTAACAGTTGATGATATCTTATGATCTGTTTTTGGGTTTACAAAAGGCTTATAATAATATGGGACTTGTGAGAGACACCTAATTATACAACAAATGTGATATACATAAAGTTCACCCCTCTATATTGGAATTCCACAAGGTTGACTACTAAGAGTATCAAGAAAATGATGATAAATAATGATAAATAAGAGAAATAACAAGAAATATTGTTTTGTGAAGTTATGTTGATGTTCTCCTTGTGAAGAGTTTTGGGATCCTTTCAAAATCTATTTTCTATTCATAGATCCGTCAAAAACCGTTAACACAACAAGAAATATGGTTTGAATTACAACAATTATGCATATATGCTCATCAGTAAAGTAGTTTTGAAAAAGAAATCCAATTATAGTACTTATATACATTTATAACAATTTTAATCAATTTAAAATTTTGGGTATTAATTTTTAGAATATTTTTCTATTATTTTATTTTTAATAGTCATATTACTCATTATAATTTTACATTTCTATTCAAATATCTTATTTTTTTAATATCTATAGTTATCTTTATGTATATTAATTATAAAAATTCATATTAGTCATTATAATTTTACATTTATATTCATTAAGAGATTAAACATGCTCTTTTAATTGTCATCATTTAGCATTGTGTGCTTTAAACTACTTTTTAACAATAAAATGAAACTCTAGCTCATTGTATATGTTACCAATTATTTATAACACATTTTTGATTCACATATCTTTACAAGTAATTTGTGTACTAATATTTTTTGTTTTAACATATGCCAAGTTCTCAAACTAGCTTGCCTCTATTTTACACTCATGAAAACTTTTCAAATTAGTTTATCTGTTTTCTCAAAAGATTATATAAAAAACACAAGACATCTTATTCAAGAAGTGGCTCTTCAAATTTGATCACGAGCCTTGTAGAAAGAAGACTCCTTGAAAATTACGTGCCTTTTATCCTCATGAGAATTTTTCAAATTAGAATATCTATCTTCATAAAAGACTTTGCAAAAGACACAAGATGTATCATTCTCTAGGTGCATCTTCAAACTTGATCACAAACCTCATAAAAAAAAAGACTTGAAAAAAACATACATTTATTGATAATTTTATATAAATCATTCATATACCTACACATATAATATATACATGCATACATAAAATTCATTTCATAATTATGAGTTTTCATTTCCAAATATTGTTGTTTTGTTTTAAAACTTTCATTTATTTAAAAGAATAGAATGTATATAGAGGGAGAGGAGGTTAGGGTAGGGTGGGCTTGGGGACGAAATTCTAATATTCTAGCTTTATTTCATCACTTACTATATTTTTTAAAATAATAATTTTATTTATGTTTATGTGTTATGTCTTTTTAAAATTTGTAGAGAAATTTTTAAGATTTTTTTTGGTAATTAAATTGTTGGAAGATCCACCTCCCATTAGATTGATTTTTTAAAAGTTTAACAAAGTCCATAAAATAAATAAGGGATCTTAGAGTATAATCGAATAATAGAGATCATAAAATACGTTTTGCCAAGCCAAAAACTGATCTAAGCTAATAAAAAATGAATCAACTACCAACCTAAAACTACCAAGACATAAACCATGAAAAAACTAATAGCTTAACCATAGGCTTGAAAAAATATGCAAAGAGTTTTTGACCTCTAACAGACCCTTGATGTATTCCCTTGGTCATCATCTACCACCTTGTCGGAATGGATGTCCTTGACTTGCATATCCCATTTGAGTCCCTCAAGATGAATGTAGGATTCAACCCACTCATGGACTTAATTCATCTTGATCTACATCTAATTTAGCAAGAATTCCAAATCTCTAGTTTCCACATGCTAGTTATCTTGGCATTCCTCCTCATCATAAAGCAGAATTAGGGGGAACTTGGGGATGCCAAGATGCATTTTGTAGAAATATTTGGGTATGGGAATGCATTTCAATTCATTGATATTCCTCAACACATCATCCATGCTCCCCAAGACCTACCCTTTCAAGAGGCTCACACATAGAATTCTTTCTTTCTCTTTTACAAAACCTAGAAATCTAAAGAAATTGCCAGATTCATGGAGGAAATATCTATGTCGAACCTATATTTTTGATATACTGATAAGAAATTATCCCCCAAAATATCCCTCATTGCATGAATAACTAGGGGGTGGTCATACCACAAGATAGCCTTCAGTCTCTTATTTCCAATCTCCAAGGAAGGCCATTTGTCTTTTGGTAGAAGTTAGACGAATAGGGGCACCCATATCCTTATTTTGCAACTCTTAGCCTTGCAATTGTACTATACCTCCCTGTTTTATCTGATTTATTTCCAAAAAGGTCATCTCTTACTAAAAATAGTATATTAGTCATCTAATTGTTAAATAATGATAGTTCATCACATAAATTCATTACAATTACAATTTATCATATTGATTAGTATTCATACAATCTTAAATAAAAATTTAATGTTAATAAGCATCAAAATTCATGTGATTTGAATTCCATGTGATTTTTTCTCCAGATGTACTATGAATCTTCATCCTTGGAAAGATTTTTAAGTTTGGTATAATCTTTTATGGCTAGATCAAGACAGATTTGGAACAACTGTGTTGGCTTTTCCTCTAGATATGATAGACAAATGGTGGAAGGATTACTTTTGGATCTCTTCACACCTTCCCATAGTGCCTAATCTTAATTTATGGGGACATTTACAATCACCTTTCTTTATTTGGCAACAATATTTTAAAAACATTTGGTTTGTTGTCATTGAGCCTAAACTTTCCCATTTCACCTAGGGTACTCTTTTCCAATGCTTTACTATGGGCTCTCACTTTAATAAAATGGGGGTGTTGGACCCTTATTGTTGGTTTTTTTGCCCAATAGTCTTTCAAATACCTCTTATTTTTTTTCTATCGTGATAAATATGTCTTAATCTTATGACTTGAGATAACTAACAAGATACAAATTAAATTACCTAGGAAATAGGAATTACATAAGAAGAGATAATTTGATCACATGACAACTACATGTGTGACTAGGATCTAGGGGATGAACATAGCTAAGTAAAATATCCAGTTCACACAAAAACCTCCCTTAAGTTCAACTTAGGGGGAATGCACAAAAATGCAAACAATGTAAGTTGTATCTTGACTACTAGTCCATGTTTAATACCCATGTACAAATGCATTATAACACACTTTCACAATCAAAGAAAAGGAGAAAACTTAGTGCGAAAAAAATTATCACCAAAGGAGAGATCCAAACAAAATTCTCTAGATGGTGAATGAGAAGGAAAGAAAAACAAATGTGATAAAAAATTCTCCCATTAGATTTAAGTAGGAGAGAGATCATGTAACCCCACTCAATGTAGATTCTCTTGTAGTTATTGTTGATTATTGACACCAAATTCTCAAGATGATTAGATCTTGTCAACAAGAATCATTCCTTTAATAAAAAAAAAAACCATGATGATATGCAATATGCATTACCATGAACTTGAAAGTAATATGAGGGAAGATAGATAGTTTTATTGCCCTTGAAATATACTAAGTTTGTACATGTTGATTCCAAAAATTATCATTGCCCAATTAGGTGTCCTAGGCTACATTGATAAAGATGATAATCCAAAATCTCTTAAAAACTTATGTAAAATATTTTCTAGGGAAAATGATACCTCCTTTGAAGATAAAGAGACCTCTTCTAAATATTGTTCAAAAGAATAAAAAATAAAATCAAAATTTGAGTAATGATTATGTAAAGAATGAACAAGAGGGAAAGATTTTCCCCTAATAAAAAATTGATTAATGATCATCTCCATTAAAGAGAATATGAATATGATCAATGGTGTCTACTAGATATAAAATGTAGTATTCCACAAACATGCTTGCAATATCTATCAATTGATCATCCCAAATAACAATGTTTGGAGGACTATGTAAGTCTTTCTCTACCAAATAATAAGAAGCCAAACCTAGGGAAAACAATTGTCTTTAGATACAATAGTAGACAAAGGAAATGAAATATAATACATCTTTATAGAACCTTATAAGAACAAAGAGATCCAAGACTCAAACGACAATATTTAATTTGATCAAAAGTGTCCATAGTAGATTCCATTGCACACCTACATTAGTCAAATAAACTAAAGGTGAAAATGGTGAAAAGGGGTAGACTTGTGATTATTTATTTTATTTTATTTTTATGAAGAGGCAAGTCCCATACATATATTAGTATAGATGGAAAAAAAATACAAAATCTAGAAGTCTTTGAAAGACTAGAGACAAAATATAAATTATTAAATAGTTCATATATTAAATATTTCATAGGCCATGTATAAGATATTTAACAGACCATATACAAGATATTCAACATGTTATATTTGTAGGACCTCTTTATATGGATGAAGGAACTAGCTAAAATAGATAAGTCATGATGACAAAGTTCAAAAGATGCTTTCAAACATATGATACAAAACAAGACAACAAGAAGATTGAATACAAAGCTATTAACCATCGTCTCTAACCAAAATAATATTATTAGCCAAGTACATCCCTAGTAGAATAGTTTGAAAAGGTTAAAGAAGCTCACACATTCTAGAACAAAGCAATGAAGAACTTGAGGCCTATGAAAAAAACTCAAAAGGCAAAACTTAAAAGGTCACCTTCAACTATCACCATTATAAGAGGGGGCAGATGAGTTGCTCCTTTCACCATTGACAATAAAACCACTTTTCTCATCAATGAATATGGACTACAATAGTTTAAGGTGATAGGGAAATCAATTAAATGCCAATCATATTACCACATCATTCCTATGCAATTCCAACAAAAAGATTAGAAATTTCAACCTCTTCAAATTATGTATTAAAAAATTTGTATTCAATAGCCCATATAACCAGCTTGTTGGGTAAGGAGTTCACTTCTATAAAATAATAATAAAACATGTTTTATGAAAATATCAATTGATCAAGTAATAGTATGTTAACTCAACAATATTTCTTACTCTACCATGTGTGATATAATCTATGGAGAAGATATTAATTTAAAAAATAATGAAACACAAAGAACATCATTGAATTATCCATCATACATGTAAATAGATCCCTTCTTGTAAATGTAAATATACGTTGCATAACTCATCAAGATATGTGGTGGTGAATAAGACTTTGGTGTGATGCTCTAGAATCAAGTATCCAAATAACTAACATAGAATGTGTAATTAGAAGAAGTGATTTCCCCTTATGCTTCTCTGAGTTGGATAAAGAAGTTGAACTGCAAGATAGTTTTTAATGAAAGATATTTTGATTATTTTTCATGAACATGCTTTAGTTATATATATATATATATATATATTTAATAAAGTTTGTGTCCATCGGTTCTCGATTTATTACAATATGCACAAATTAAATTATCCTTGATAGGGAGAAGATTTAGATGATTTATTTAGATTTTCTTTTTCTTCATTCTCTTCTTATCATGATTCCTTGTTTGCTTCATAAACCTAGGCTTGATTGCCAGTAATATATGTTGTTTAGAAGGCTTAATGTAAACCATTTGAAATAAATTAGCTTCCTCTTGGATTAGGATATTTACAAAGTCATCAACCTTGTCATCAATATATGGTACTCACATAGAAAGTTGATGGCTTTTAAAGCTAAAAACAAATAATTACTACTTAAGACCAAGCCTTAATAACAAATTAAGAATCAATTTTTAATCATCTCTTTCATTATTACAATCTATTAGCTATGTTCTTAGTTGCATGTTTGATGATATACTCTTAGGTATTGTAAAACCCTTTTGGATCAAAATTCATAAAATCAACATTAGTTTGATATCCCATAATTTTTTTAGTTTTACAATATGATTATTCAAAATTCTCCATAGCCTCATTAGGTTCTTTACATGATTCAATACGAAATTATAGACCAAATGATAATAATAAACATATGGATCAAAGTGTAATATTTTATTCAATCTCCCATATTGCTAATATTTTAGGATTAGTAGCTTGAAATTTCTCTTACTTTAGCTAGCCAAGGTGAGTTACCTTTCCCATGAATAGTTTTACACTGATAATCTCCATGATGCATGATTATGTTGAGTTAGGAGTTCAATTTGAGTTTTTCTCATTAGATAAATAGACAAAGAAGAAAAACCATGCAATTAACAACCATAATATTACCCTACCAAAATTAATAAAAAAAGATTTCCCCCATTAAAATATGGTTTGGAACATTATGCTTAGTGCATTATAGGTGCTAGATGCCAAAAAATAGTATTTAGACTTGATCGTTGTACTTATAGATGAAAAATTTGCACCAAATATCAAAGTACAATTTTTACATAGAATGAGATCAACATATCACATCACAACAAAGTATAGGAAAAAAATGCACAATCAAAAAAGGCACACACAAATTTTACCATTGGAGAAAGAAGTAAGGCCCAAAACTTGACAAACTGAAAACTACTCAACAACATCTATTAGAATATATTATTTTTAGAAAAAAACATCAAAATCAAAGTCCTATTGAACCACTCCAAAGAGAAAAAAATTAAAACCATAAAAAATAGTAAAATATTGAAGTCTTAAGGCCTAGTTATTTTCCTTCAGAGGGGGGTGATGAATACAAGCTGCCCTGATGATGTTTACAAACATTCCCATTAAAATATTCATGTTTATTAAAAAAAAACTTATTTATGGTTCCAAATAGAATATTTAGAGATTCTACTAAATATTCTCTTTGTTGGATGGGTCACTATGTGTTAGACTTGTGTGAATATTGTTGTCATTTATTTCAAACTATCTAATTGGTTTTGATTGGACAATTATGCAGTTCTATGTTATCTAGATTGGTTCAGATACTATATGTAGTTGGTATTTGCAGTTATTTATTATGGATAGATGTTATGCTATAGTTAGATGGAGGTGATATGATGATTTAATCTCTAGAAGATCTTTTTTCCATAATTTTGAGTTCTCATTAGTCCTGGTATAAGTTATGAGTTCCATTATTAGCTATTTTGGTCATGATAGTAGTATCTCTTTGAGTTTTATGTTATGGTATTCTTGGTATGTGTGGAGCCTATATCTTTTGAATATTGGATATGTTATGCTTAATTTTATAATAATTGGTCAATATCTTTGGGTTTAGATGACCCTGCCCCATTTTGATAATATCGATATACGCATTGAAAAATAAATTATGAAAAAGGAAGCATGTAGAGATCTTGTGAAGGGTGATGTGAGTGTATTGTTTATGTCAGATAATATGTTGGGCTTGGCCGACAAACTATTTTGTATTTTTATCCTCCGGTATATATACATATATGTAGTAGTATGTCTGTGGTAGAGAGTATGTGTAAAAAAAAGATTGAGAAAGTATATGAGGTGTGTATGAAGATGATAGCAGAGAAGCAGAGTGTGTAGTGTGATTGCAAAAAATGAAGGAAGATAGTGATGCAGTGGTGCAACAGTTCTTCATCGGACCTGCGACATGACAATTGTACAAAGATATTTAACCCGATCTATTGTAGGGTTTATGAATTGTGATTTGAGATTACTCTTAGAGATGATCTCATGCATTTAGAGATGAAATCCTTTTTAGTTTAATATTTTTTAATTGTAGTGAGCATATCGACAATGAACCATTTTTGTATCTTTGTAGTGAGCAGTTTGGTAGTGAGCCAGTTTTGTAATATGGTAGTGACTCACCTAGTAGTCAGCCACTCCTTTGTAAACACCAAATAAATAGTTATATTATCCTAAGATTTAACACTCTCTGTGGTTTTTCCCATTTGGGTTTTCCACATATAAAATCTGATGTTTCTCTTGTGGTTGTGTTCTTAATCATTATTGTACTTTTGTAGTTTTATATATATTAAGTATGATAAATGGAGTTTGATATTTCTTGTGGAAGATTAAATTATTTCTGATGGAGATGACTCTCAGACATATCATCACAGCTTTTACATGGTGGCTCACACCCACAAACCAATGCTAATGCAGGAGCATCTTCGGTTCATAGAAATCTTGCATCAACCAAAACAAAATTTCCTTTCTATTTTGCTATTTGTTTGCAGTTTCTATTTTCCTTTCTATGTGTCCCAGTTTTGGCTCACTTAATCCTATGGATTTGGATTCTACTTGAAGACTTGATCATCCTTCTTTCTTCCATACCAAATCACATTTGGATCATTTTCCGACAAGATTTTACTACTGGTTTCCATAATGTTTTCTTGTTACTAGTTGCTTCGACCTATTTTGGGTGATCTAACTGAACCCCTTCTGAAGCTTATGAAGCCTTGGGCATTGATTCCAATGTTCCTTGGCATGTGGCCAGCCTTTTCCCATGATCTATGTTTCATCCTTTGGATTTTTCGAAAGAATCTCTTGGTGGAGGTAGACCTTGTTTATTTTGCACGTTAGGACTTATTCTTAGGGTTTTGATCCCTTTTGGGCCAACTGGATCCTTTGGATAGATATATCTAATTTTAATTATGCATTAGAATGTAATCAAAGAGAGAATTGAATAATTAGACTATGGATAGAAGATAGATCTCAAGGTTCAAGGTTTCAGTTGTGACCTATTTTGTATGTTCTACTAGGCCTATGAGCCGGTATGTTGTAACCTAGTTATTACTGGCTGGATGTAATCAAATTACATACAATAAAACAATTTGTTATGCATTTCCTCCATCATATATTTGTGCTTCTATTGCGTTTACTCTTACTGACCAGTCTGGATTGATCTCTTTGAGGTCCCTACTCACCGATGACTACTTCAAGTTGTATCAAAGAGAAGTTTTGTTTAGGAGGTTGCGTGTCTTGAAATTTTGTTGTAGGGTGACAAATTACAAATCTGACCTACAGCTGCAAAGGACTAGCGTGAACGATGGTAGGAAGAAGAGCTAGGAATGGTGGATCGTGTGGGAATGCAGACCTTGTTGTGATGGAGATGTTGCAAGGTATAGTAGCCTAGTTGGAATCCGTGGAGACAACCTAGAGAAGAGGCTGACATATTGAGATGTAAGTGAAGATGGAGGGGAAGAAGCCCTGATAGAACAAACAAACCTATTGGTGGTTGATTTGAATGAGGAAATATTTTTGAGGGTTTTGAGTAGGGAGAATACTAAACCTCATTTTACCCTACTAAAATATGATGGGAAGTTATATTCGAATGAATTGAAGGATTGGATCTCAGAGATGGAGAAGTATTTTGATTTTGAAAAGACTGCAGAAGAGGGGAAAGTGAAATATGCCTATACCCGGTTGAAAGGTCATGCATCTCTTTGGTGGTAGCATTTGCAAGTTGATAGATAGAGAAGAGGTAAAGAGAAGATTAAGACATGGGATCAGATGTTTACTAAGTTGAAATCAAAGTTTGTGTTGGCAAATTATCAGGTGGATTGGTTTCAAAAGATGTAGAATTTGTAGTGTGAAGGAGTACACCAAAGCATTTTATGAGTTGAATATCAGATTCAGACATGCTGCTGATGAAGTTAAACAATTTTCAAGATATTTGAATGGATTGTGGATGTCTATACAAAATGAACTTAGTATTATCAAATTGGAGAGTGTTGAAGAGGCTTACCAGTATGTCCTAAAGGAATAAGAAAAGTTAAACTAAAGACATGAGAAGAGGCAAAAAAGAAGAGGTGGAAGGTTTATTGGAGGCAGATTACAAGGAGGAAGAGGATATAGTGGAGGAAGAGGAACCAATATAGATCACAACAAAGACAAGGAAGTGAGAAAGGAAGGTAATTTATACTCGAAGGATATATAGTGTCATAAAATTGTGACTCCTACAATTTTAATGACATTTTGGGTCCTCACCTCAGTGATGACATCTACTTCCCTAACCAAGACCTATTTCTGCATTTTCATCCCTTCACCCTTCCTCCTCCAAGACCTATGGCTGCTCTAGACCTTATCTGGGTGCCAAAGTTGGGCAAGACAGGGGTGTGGTGCCCCTGTTCTCCTAGGACAAGGGCGTGGTGCCCTTGTCCCAACCCCTTAGGGTGGCCCTATGCTCAATCTTCCCAATCTCCTATGCATATTTTGACTTTGGGGTTTGTAATTCCTCTTTGTCGGCCTTCTGTGGTTGAAAATTAATCCTTGAGGCATGTATAAAAGGAGATTCAACTCCCTCATTTAAGAAGAGGGGCATCAGGATAAGATACGGGATTTCAAGGTCATCATCAAGCATTCAAGCATTCAAGTCTTCTTCATTCATCCATTGGAGAAATAGTACAAAATTCATTTGCAAACATGTGTGTGTGTTAGGGTTTTGTCATGTTATATGCCATTTCATACATCATTTGTGGTTATATTCAAGAAGAAAAGTAATCATCATCAACAAGCTGCAGATCTACAAGGTATACATTTCCATTGTTTACATTCAAGCATTTGCAATTATTTTCTTTCAAGGTTGATTCCTCAATTGAGGTTTGACTGAGGAAAACCACTATCCACAACCATTCTCCCTCTCTTTCCTGTGTGTAAGGTTTAGGTTTCATTTGCATATATAGAAGAAGCCTTTTTATTTCACAGATTTTTGTGGAGGACCATGTACATTCCTACTACATCCCGATGAATTTTCTCAAAATTTGCAGGGTAGATCTATATTAGTCTAATTAGCTCAAATCCTAAATTACAATGTGTTCCCAAACTCGTAGCCTCACATTTCACTCATTTCCTCTCTCCTTTCCATATAGTCAAAAATTCAACTTTCTCATTTACAAAATAGGGTAAATCACACTTCAACCCTTGCAATCCACTTGGAATTCACATACTTGTTTCCCTTAAATTTGGATGTTCCTTTCCAAATGAAAATCATCCTAGTGGCTTCCTTTCTCTCTCCTAGGTGGGGACTCACTAGGATCCAATTTTTCACTTTACATTTTAGTGAACCCAATGTCTTACACATTAATTCTGATTTCCCATTCTTAGATTTGATTAATTGCTATTTGAATTTCAAATTTTTATTTTAAGTTTGATCTATTTGCAAATTATAGAGGTTAATTGCATAAAATCCCAATTTTTCATTTTGAGAAAATTAAGCTTGTGAGGTGTAGAATTTTAATTGCTTGTTACGGATCTGATTTCTATTTCAAAATTTCAATTCAAATCTCTCTTTACTCTCAAAATTCAATGGTTAAATCATAAAACCCTAATTTTTAAGATTCTTCTATTTTTGACCTTTGACTGCAAGTTTGACCGATCTAGACATCTCCAAATCGGTTATTTTTTTGGATTCTACGTTAAAACCATATCTCTATCATCCCTAAAAAAATTGAAAAAAGTTGACCAGACTGTGTGCGTTCCCACCATGATCCTCGATTTTTTTCTCAAAATTTTGGAAGATGAAATTGACTATATTTTTCTGCACAGATCAAGAAAATCGACGTACTTTATCAATTTTAACACCTTCTAAGGTCAAACACAAATTGAAAATTCATCAAATTCAAATATTAAAATTAATTTTCATAAAAAGGTCCTAATTTTAGATCTTCTTTTCTAGCAAATTCAGATTTCACTTAAGAGACTTTTAATGGCAATTAATAAATTTTATTTACTTGCTCTTTCGCTTATGACTACATTAGTTTTTGCATATATTTTTCATGTGTCGGATAAGAGTTTCTTCCATTTCTTGTTGCTTCTGTTTCTTCATAGCACTTGGTCATATTGTGATTTTAGGATTTCCAAATTATTTTCTTTTCAATTAGATCTCAAAGCTTTTATGTATCATTTATGTTGCATTATGGTGATGTTGTTAACAAAATGCATTTCATATGTTAATTACCTTTAAGATTTTGTAGATCCTAAATTTAAAGTTCCTAGCCCTTGTTCCTCTCCTAGGGTATCTTGTGTGAAATAAATGAGATCTAATGCTTTACCCAACGATCTTTCTACAAGAGAGAAAGCAATGGAAAGTAAAATATATCCATCTTCTTCTTCTAAACATACCCTTGAGCAAGAGGGGAAATATGAAGACATCAACATTCTTACATCTTTAGATCCTCCTTATTTTCCTAAGACCTATCTTCAACATCAAAGTCTATGTAGGGAGGATGGTGTCATGCATTTTATTCATCACCTTTTAAATGAGCTTTTAGATGATGAAGATGTTACTCCCCAATCTTCCAAAAAGGATATGCTTGATAAAGGAAAAGAGATTGTCATTTCACATGGTACTCCTCCTTCATCTACAAATCATTTTCACCTCCTTACACATCAGATTTAGAAGAAATTCATGATCTTGTTCCTCCATCTAGTCAGTTGCAACATTCTTATAGTCATGGCTTTTATATAATTACAAAATAAGGTTTTAAAGGACAAGGAATTGGGAAATTTGAGAATGGAATTCAGTTCCCTATAAACCCTTGTACACAAACTACTACAATAGGCCTAGGAAGTGGTACTCCTCTTTCTATGGATGAATTCCTTAGGCTTCAAAACTTTCAAGATTACCTTCAAAAATAACATATCAGGAGAGCCCGCAAGAATGCTTCTTCAAAAAGTGTCCTTTTTGTTCATTTCATCAAACCCATGATCATAATGCTGATGGTTGCCCCGATTTTCAAAAATTTATTCAAGATGGCATAGGTAGTGGAAAAATTAGAATTGTGGATTATGAAACTTCTTCTCCTAACAAACCCTCTCCTTTATGTCAAGACAATATTTACCATCCTCATAGATTAGCTGCAAGAATCTATTGGAGGTTGAAATATGACAAGAACATTTTCTTTTCTCGTCAAAATAAAAAAAAATCTTAATCAAGTGAAAGGTATTGAATATTGCATTTTTCATGATTCATATTCACACTCTTGGAAAATGTTATGCATTTAAGAAATTTGTTCAACTATAATATGATCTTGCACATAGTTGTCTCACAACAGATCTAGATGATTTCTTGGTAAAAACATTGTGCCTTAGCACTTATCTTCCCTTCATGTTCCTCTTCACCCTATGACATAATTAGCCCATTTAACAAAGTTCTTTATCATTAGTGGTGGTATTTTTTCACTTTCAGATACTTTGGGGCAGAAACATGAAGTCCATTTTTCTTCTTCCTTCTGTACATTTATCTCTATCTTTGTGCATTATTCATTTAGATCTATTTTCTTGCATAGGGTTATTATTATATGAGCATATAATTGTTCTTTGGTTTTCCTGTTTGCTTGGAGAGGGGCATCTTTAATGAGCATTGCACTTCTTTTCTTTCCTTCATTCTCTTGGAAATCTTACATCTTCTATGGTTTTGATTAGTTGAAAGCATGATATGCCCCTTAGCAGGGAATGATCTCTTGAGAAGTGTGTATCCCTTCTTTGAAAGGATTTGTTCCACTAGGAAGACATATCACTTGAAACTAATCACCATCAAAAAATGTGTAATGTTTCTCCTTATTCTCCTCACTTGGGGGGCAAGGATTTTCACTCCTTTCCCTTTCTTTCTTTCTTATTTATCATTATTTGCTTTAGGGGTTGCATTTTTCATATGTGATTATCATTTCTTACAATTGTATTCTTTTATGATTAATCCACCTTGGGGAATATATGATTCTTTTTCTCTCTTTCTTTCAAAGATTACCACTTCTTAAGATGTGTATTTTACATTTACTAATGTCTTTTCTTGCATGTGTTCATGTAAGTTCATCGCACATTTGTTTATGTTTAATCTCCCTCTAGTAGATTGTGTAAGCTCTTCTCATTTTTCCTTATCTTGGGGGATAATGATCCTTCTCTCTCTCTTTCTCTAGGGATCTACTTTACTCTATTAAGGGGATGGTGTGAGTTATATTACTTGATACCATTCCTTGTGCACAATTGTTGGTTTTTGGCTCAAGGATTCTCTCTTATAGAAGAGGTGTTAGTCCTTGACTACGACCTCTTTTATACTTGGTAATGTATCTGATAAATTCACCCATCCCTCTTGGGGCTAAAAGTGAGTCATCCCTCATCAAGAATCCCTTTCACATAGAAATAGGAGGAAGGATTGCATTCTTTTTGTTTCCTTTTCTTGTTCTCGAAGATGTTATATTTGTCTAAGACAACTCCTCCTGGGGGTAGATGTATTTTGAACAAATATCTCTCCTCCTCCTCCAAGGATCACCTTTACACTTACAAGCAAGATATCCCATTTCAGCTATCTTGTCCTTGCTTGAAGAGAATTTCCTCTCTTTCATTGATATATGACATTGTTTCATAGAATATATCTTCTTTGTGATGAAGGTTGGTATCCTTGATCTGATTTCCTTAAGATATCAACATTAACCCATGTTGACATCTTAAGGGGGGGGGGGGGGGGGCACCCACACTGCTCCATTGTACTATATTTCTCTCATGCATTGTATAGTGGGACATTCTTGGAACTAGAGGGAAACATCTTAGAGAAAGATATTACCAGAGCATGGACTCTTACAAAGAGATATCTTCACTTCTTTTTTTCTTGTATAGTGGTACATTCTTGGAACTAGAGGGAAACCTCTTAGAGAAAGACGTCGTCACTTTTCTCTTATACAATGGGTCATTCTGGGAACCAAAGAATGGTCTCATAGAGAGAGATGACACCGCTTTTCTTTTATGCGGGGTGATTATTCTCAAAACGAGGGCACAAACTCTTAGAGTGATATATTGCACCTTTCTTGACACTTGTACTACACATTCTAGATAGGTTGTAGCGTACTCGGGCATAGACTCCTATAATGCGCTTCAAACCTCACTTGCACACAGACACATGAGGTTAGGTGGAACTAACAGTGTTCTTACTCTGTCTCTTTTATATGGATCACCTAGACAGGCTCTAGGAGCAAGATTTTATATGTCCTTCTCTCCATGGATCACCTAGTTTTAGGGGTGAGACGTCCATAGTTTCTCTCTTTTTCACCTCTCTTCTCATGGATCAGCAAACTGTGTATTCATGTTCTCTTTCTTCTTCCTCTCATGAACTCATATTTTTACTATTGATAATTCATTGATGATGTTAGATTTGCTCTTTTATGCGATTGATCATGTTTATGTGATGGAATTGGTCTTTGTGTCTCGATTAGTTGTTAAGGCATCTGAGTTCGAGGTCTCTTTGACTAGTTAATTTTTCATATTGTGTCTTGTTTTTGTCATGTGTCTTTTGCTGTTTTATCTTTATTTTTGTGTGTCTTATCCCTTTTTGTTTTGTGTTCTCTTGCATATGTTGGCGTGAGTTGAGACCCTAAGATTGGGGGCTTTTTTTTCCTCAATATTAGTAATGTATTATACTCTTGATTGTATTGCTCCACATCCATCATCTTCATCTTTCCTTTTCTTCTACTTTACTGGTAGTATTGGTGTAGGCCATACTCCTACTAAACTAGGGGCTAAATGTAGTGTCATAAAATTGTGACCCATGCAATTTTAACCACATTTTGGGTCCTCACCTCGGTGACAACATCTCCTTCCCTAACCAAGACCTATTTCTGCATTTTCATCCCTTCATCCTTACTCCTCCAAGACCTGTGGCTGCTTTGGACCTTTTCTGGGCCCCAAAATAGGGAAGGACAAAGGTGTGGCACCCCTGTCTCCCTAGGACAAGAGAGTGGCTCTCTTGTCCCCACCCCTCAGGGTGGCCCTATGTTCAGTCTTCCTGATCTCATATGCATAATTTTTCTTCAAGATTTGTAATTCCCCTTTGTCAGCCACTAGTGGTTGAAAATGAATCCTTGAGGCATGTATAAAAGGGGATTCAACTTCCTCATTTAAGAATATGGGCATAAGGATAAGATACGAGATTTCAAGGTCACCATCGGGAATTCAAGCATTCATGTCTTCTTCATTCATCCATTGGAGCAACATTTCAACATTCATTTGCAAGCATGTGTGTGTGTTAAGGTTTTATCATTTGACATACCATTTGATACAACATCTATGGTTACATTCAAGAACCAAAGAAATCATCATCAACAAGTTGCAAATCTACAAGGTATACATTTCTATTGTTTACTACATTTAAGAATTTGCAATTACTTTCTTTCAAGGTTGATTCTTCAACTGGGTTTGATTAAGGCAAACCCCTATCCACAATGATTCTCCCTCTCTTTTTTATGTGTAGGTTGTAGGTGCGTAGCTATAATTTTAGGTTTGGGTTTCATTTGCAGAGATGGAAGAAGCCTTTTCATTTCATGGATTTTGTGGAGGACCATGTACATTCCTACCACAATCGTGATGACTTTTCTCCAAATTTGAAGGGAAGATCTGTATTAGTCTAATTTACTCAGATCCGAAGTTACAACATGATCCGAATTGGTAGCCTCACATTTCACTCATTTCCTCTCTCTTTTCCACATAGTCAACAAGTCAACTTTCTCATTTACAAAAGAGGGTAAATCACACTTCAACCCTTGCAATCCACTTCAAATTAACATTCTTGTTTGGCTTGGAATTGAATCTAGTGGATTTAAGCCCCTCTTTTGAATGTAAAGTTCCTTTCCAAGTAAAAATCATCCTAGTAGCTTCCTTTCTCTCTCCTAGGTGGGGAGTCACTAGGATCCAATTTTCCACTTTATAGGATGATAGAAATTTCTACTGGAGGAGAGAACCAGATGGTTACCAGAATGAGAATTTTGGAAGACAAGACAAGAGGATGTTTAGAGGAACCTACTTTAAATATGGAGGAGAAGGACATCGTGCATTCAAGTGTAAGAAGACAAAAACTACCAGAAGAGAAGGAGTGGTGAAATAAAACGCCACTAGATCAGAAAATAAATTGGAAGATGGAGAATTTTTGGTGATGAGGAGAGATTTGTGTCATACCAAACGAGATAAAGACCCCTTGCAAAGGAAGAATCCATTCAAGACCAGATGTAAGGTATCTGGTGAGTGTTTTAAATTTTTTATTGATAATGGTAGTTTAGATGATCTTGTTTTAGAAAAGATGGTGAATATGTTAAAATTAGAGAGATTGAAACACCCTAAGCCTTATCAGATAGCATGGATTCAGGATGAACATAAGTTGTTAGTAAGTGAACAATGTTTGGTGGAATTAAAAATTGAGAATTATCATGATGAAGTCTTATGTGATATTATGCCTATGGATATTTGTCATCTTTTGCTGGGTAGACCTTGGCAGTTTGATAGATAGGGAATACATGATGGGAGGAAGAACACATACACTATTGTAGCAAATGAGATGAAGAAAACCTTGTTACCCTTGGAGGAACCTTTGAATAATGAAGTTTGTACGAATGCTAGAATCTGTTTGGTAGATGGAAGGAAACTTCTGGATGGATTGAGACATGAGAATGTGTGTTTTTCCTTAATTCTTAAGAAGACTGAGAAACTGGAACTGAAAGGAGAACACCCAAAAGAGATAAAATATTTGCTGACAGAATATGAGGACATCATTTTAGATAATGTACCTGATGGATTTCCACCTATGAGAAGTATTAGTCATTGCATTGAATTGGTTCCCAAATCTAGTTTTCCTAACAAAGTTGCACACCAGTTGACACCAACAGAGAATGAAGAACTGAATAGACAAGTCCAGTAGTTGTTGAAGAAAGATTTGATAAAGGAGAGTATGAGCCCTTGTGCAGTACCAACAATATTAGAACCTAAGAAGAATGGAGAGTGGATAATGTGTATGAATTACAAAGAAATAAACAAGATCACAATGAAATACCGGTTTCCGTTACCTAGGATGGATGACATAATGGACTTGTTGAGTGGAGAAAAATGCTTTACAAAGATAGATTTGAAGAGTGGATATCATCAGATTAGGTCAGAGAAAGTGATGAGTGGAAGATAGAATTTAAGATAAATGAATGATTGTATGAATGGTTAGTGATGTCTTTTGGATTGACTAATGCACTAAGCACTTGCATGAGGCTGATGAATGAGGAATTGGAGAATTTATTGGGTAAGTTGTTATTGTTTATTTGGATGATATTCCAATTTTTAGTAGGAAAAAAGAGGAGCATTTGTTGTAGTTAAGATAATTTTTGCAGAGGTTGAGAGAAGAGAAGTTGCTGATCAATATCAAGAAGTTTACTTTCATGAAGGATGAGTTAGTCTATTTGGGATTTGTGATATCTAAAGATGGTTTGAAGATGGACCCTAAGAAACTAAAAGAAATTGTTGAGTGGCCTACACTGGAAAGCGTTAGAGAGGTAAGATCATTTCATGGATTGGCTAGTTTTTACTCGAAGTTTATCCAAAATTTTAGTTCAGTTTGTAACCATATGAGACCATGAGAGGAGATTGGAAGGAATTGATGTGGACCACCAGAGAAAACATAACTTTTGAACTATTGAAGTAGAAAGTGACTAACAAGCCTGCATTAGCTTTACTATATTTCAATAAAGTATTTAAAGTAGATTATGATGCAAGTGTAACAACAATAGGAGTAGTCTTAAGTCAGGAAGTGAGAGTAGTATCCTATTTCAGTGCAAAATTGAATGATGCCAGAGGAAATATTCAATGTATGATCAAGAGTTTTATGCCATAGTTCAAGACTTGAATAAGCGAAGACATTATTTGTTGCCTAAGGAGTTTGTGTTGTATATAGATCATAAAGATTTGCAATATTTGAGCAGTCAAAGTAAGTTGAATCAGATACATATGAGATAGGTAGAATTCTTACAGATTACACCTTTGTGTTGAAGAATAGAAGTCAAAAATATAAAAATGTTGTTGATGCATTGAGTCAGAGAGAGAATTTCCAGACAGAGATGAGAGTGATAGTATTTGGATTTGAAGATTTGAAGACCTTGTATGATGATGACCCAGATTTTGCAGAGCCTTTGAAAGCATGTAGAGACCCAGTATGGTAGATAGAAGCAAGTTGTTGGATTACTTCATTAAGGATGGGATGTTATTCAGAGGAGTTCAGTTGTGCATACCAAAGAGTTATATGAGGAAGAATCTGATAAAGGAGAAACACAATGGAGGACTAGCTATACATTTGGCATTGACAAAATAGTAGCATTGATGAGTGAACAGTACTTTTGGCCCCAGGTTCATAAGGATGTTAAGAAATATGTGCAGACTTGTATAGTTTGTCATGTTCCAAAGGGTAGTAGTTAGAATGTGGGATTGTATAAACCTTTGATAGTACTGGTAAGACCTTGGGATGATATAAGCATGGATTTTGTACTTGGATTTCCTAAGAAACTGAGAAGGAATGATTCTATATTTGTGGTAGTGGATAGATTCTCGAAGATATCTCATTTCATACCTTGTAAGAAGACATTAGATGCATTGTTGGTGTAGGAGCACCCATTTTTGTTGTATTTTCAAAGTTTTTTCAAAGTTTTTACATTTTTGGTTGTGATTAGGTTCCAATGTGTGTTTTCTTAGTTTGAAATAACATCCCATAAGTGCATTGGGATAACCTACTCCGATGAGTTAGCATTGGCTTGGAGTAGAGCCATCAAGTATCTACGAGAGTGGTTTCAAACTACCTCGATGAACCGATGAGCAAACAACGATGTAGAGTATTATCATTGGCTATTGGAAAGAGGAGTTTCAAGCTATCCTACAGACCCAATAGCAAAGTGGATGAAGTTTCAAGCTATCCAGCAGACCCAATAGGAAAGTGCTAGTCAGGGAAAGAGTTATCGGGTATGAGGAGGAGTGTTTCATTATTACCCTGACAAACCGATAACAAGGTGCAAGCGGCGAAGGTCGACTCTGGAGACATCGGCCATCAAAAAACCTGCAAAGTCATGCCACTAGATGACCCGATGGAAAGTGAAAAGTAGAAGTGCGAAGACGTCGGTCATCGGTAGCCATTCCAATGTTACACTGAAGACTCGATAGGAAGTGCGGAGAGTTGGAGGTTGTCATCGAACATCCATAACCTTGTTTGGATGTTACCTTGATGCTTCGATAGAACCTGCCCGACAGTTACCGCTGGAAACCGCTGGTAACAAAATTAATCTTGACCAATAGAAGGAATCCATGATAGAGGAAAAAATGTATAAAAAGACCTAATGGGCATTTGTAAAAGGGTTGTTGTTGTGGTTGTTATTGAATGTAATAACTTACCACAGAGAACACATCTATTTTGCTGAATAAAAAGAGAAGTCTATTTTCTGGTTTCCATTTAGTGTTTGATTTCTGTTGTGAATTGCAATAATGTTTCAGAATCTTTAAGTTCACTATTGTAATCTATGTAAACACTTCATTTCTCTCTGTGACTTACTGTGTTGAACCTAGAATAAGCTTGGAATCTATAAATAAGTTCTCCTTTTTCAGTTTTGGTTCTTTGTTTGTAAATAACAACATGGCTTTGGCTTGAGACTCCACACGACCATTGGAGGTTATCAAGAAGAGACAATCATGTACAGTAGGTTTTCATTTGTGGAAGTGTAGGAGATGGCATTAGTTATTCCTGCAAACTGGCCCTAGGGGAGCTTGGTGATCATCCGACTAGGTGTAAGTAGTATGAATGAGGTAACTTGCAGGGGAGGAATCTATTGAGAACTGGAAGAAGATCCAAAAGGATATAAGACCTGGAACCTTGTCATTTTGTAACCAAATGGTGAGAATTGGACAAACCAAATGTGAAGGGTGGTTTTACAGAAAAGAGAGAGAACAAGTGTTGATTGACCTTCACCCCTGCAAGGATATAGTGAGAAAGCTTACCTTGTGAGCTTGAGGAAGGTGAAACAATCAAACTAGTGGTAGGGGAGTACATAGGAGAAGACTATGGTCCTTGATAGTGAATAGGATTATGCCATCAAAGAACCCCAATTGGTGGTAAATTAGGACTCTCCCTATCAAAGTGGTATCAGAGCAAGTTAAGACTTGGAAAGAAACTTATTGATGAAAAACACTGAATTTGTAGGATAAAATAGTCTTAGAATGGTGACTAATGTAGAGTTATCCAAGAAGGTAGAAGATCAGGAGGAAGAGAATAGACTCCTGAGAGAAATATTGCTATAATTGGAGAGGAAACTAGATGTAGTTGAGGATAAAACTGAGAACGTAATAATTAAGGTCAATGAAGGGAAGGGAAAAGAATCAGTAGAAGAGGGTAGGATACCTAATCAGACCTTGTTCTACCTGAAGAACCTTTCCTTAAAGCAATTAAAGCCTTAGGAGGAAAATATTTAGAAGGAGTGCCAGTTTTTCATAGGAAAATGGAGCTTGAAGCAGTTATGGAATGGATTGAAGGAATAGAGAATCACTTTGAGTGTGATGGAATTAGTGAAGCCCAAAAATTGAAGGTAGCTAAGTCTAGATTGAGAGGAGTAGCCTTAACTTGGTGGAAATTTATCCAAAAAGAGTGGTAAATAGAAGGTAAGAACCCCATAGCTACTTGGAAGGGCATGTTAGCCAAGATGAGGGAAACCTATGTCCTTGAACACTATGAAATCTAGTTGCATAAGAGGAGACAAAACTTGAGGCAAAGAGACTTGGATGTGAGGAGTTATACTGAGAAATTTCAGAAGTTGTGTCTGAGATCCAAGGTGGTAGAGGATGAGAGCATGAAGGTAGCTAGGTACTTGAATGGCTTGAGATGAAATATTCAAGAGGAGTTAAGTTTTTTATGTCCTAACACTATGCATAAGTGTTTTCAATTAGCACTAAAGGTGGAGGAAAAGAGAAAGAAGAAACAAGAACAAAGCAACCGAGGCAGAGGTAGAGCAAGAGATGGTAGAGGTCATAGAGGTAGATATAGTGGTAGAGGTGTACACAAAAGATCCCAAGAGGAATCCAAGTTGGTAGAGAAAAGTGGGGATTCTAATAGCAAGAGAAGCTATAGAGGAAGGGGATATAGAAACTCTAATAGAGGAAGGTCTAGTGGATCAAGAAGAGGGTCCTATTTTGTCATAATGAAGTGCTACAACTGCTATCATCTTGAACACTCAAATTATAGATGTCTTGAGAAGTCTTCTTCATCCCAAGGAGGTGAAAGAAGAGTAAATTATATTCAGGAATATGCAGCAAATGTGAAGGCAACAGAAGTGAGTTTAGATTCTGAGAGTGGAGAGAATCTTATGATGAGAAGAGTCTTGATCAAAGAACCAGTTAAGGAGGAATCTAGCCAAAGAAGATCATTGTTTAGGATAAAATGCAATAGTATGGGTAAAGTGTGTAAAGTGCTGGTATATTTAGGTTCCACTGACAATATCATGTCAGAAGAAGTAGTAAGTAAACTTAACTTGCAAAGAATCTCACATAGTGATCCTTATAGGGTTACTTGGCTCAATAAGGAGCAACATGTTCTATTGAATGAACAAACTTGGGTGGATTTCACTATAGGCATCTACAAAGACAATATTTTGTGTGATATCTTGCCAATGGATGCATGCCACCTAATCTTAGGTAGACCCTGGCAATTCGATAGAAAAGCAGTACACCATGGAGAAAAGAATTCTTATACTTTCCAAAAAGATGAAGTTACTTACAAAATTTAGTCCTTAAAAGATGAAGAAGGAAGTAGACCTAAGGGTTCCAATGTGTTGCTAGTCGGTGAGAAGGAGTTCATGAACACCCTCAAGGAAGGAGAAGGAGTGGGGTTTTCACTTGTAGTGAAACCTAAAAAAAGAAAGCAAGGAGAAGAAAGTATGCATTCCCAATGAAGTGTAGAAAATACTAAACTAGTTCAACGAGATCATTAGTGATGGAACACCTGCAATGTTGCCTCCTCAATGTGTCATTAGCCACCAAATTGACTTAATACCTGGAGCTTCTTTTCCTAACAAGGGAGCCTATAAGATGACACCAAAGCAAAACCAGGAGATAGATAAACATATACAAGAGCTTCTGGATAATGGTTTGATAAGGAAAAGCATCAGCCCATGTGTTGTCCCCACTGTGTTGGCACCAAAGAAGGGAGGTACTTGGAGAGTGTGCACTGATTTGAGAGCCATCAATCAGATTACAATCAGGTATAGATTTCCTATTCCCAGAATTGAAGATTTGATGGATTGTTTAGTGGGTGCTAAGTATTTTACCAAGATAGACCTCAAGAGTGGTTACCACCAAATCTGAATCAAGGATGGAGATGAATGGAAGATAGCCTTCAATACTATAGAAGGACTTTATGAATGGCTTGTTATGCCATTTGGACTCACAAATACCCCTAGCACATTCATGAGGCTCACGAATGAAGTACTCAAGGACTACATTGGTAAATTTGTTGTTGTTTACCTAGATGATATCTTAATTTTTAGCAAGTATAAAGATAAGCATCTTAAGCATATAGAAATTGTATTGGAAAAATTATATGATGAACAACTAACCAACAATTTGGAGAAATGTGAGTTTATGAAATAGGAATTAGTGCATCTTGGGTTTGTAATCTCAAGTGGAGATCTGAAAATGGACACCTCAAAGGTGGAAGCAATAACCAATTGTCCTACTCCTAAAACAACAAGTGTAGTAAGGGGTTTCCATGGTTTGGCTCAGTTTTATAGAAAGTTCATTAGAGGGTTTAGTGAGATATGTGCACCTATGCTAGAAACAATCAAGAGAGGTGTGAGAACCAAGCTTGTATGGAAAAAGGAAACACAAAAAGGTTTTGATCTCTTGAAGACAAAGTTGGCTACTCAACTAGTACTAATCCTACCAAGCTTTGACAAACTTTTCACAATTGAATGTGATGCCAGCAACATGGCGGTCGGAGTAGTTTTGAGTCAAGACAATAGACCAGTTGCATTTTTTAGCGAGAAACTCAATGATGCAAAGAAAAAGTATTCTTCCTATGATTTCAAATTGTATGCACTTGTCCAGTCACTTATAAAATGGAGGCATTATTTTCTACCTAAGGAATTTGTGGTTTACACTGATAATCAAGCTCTTAGCTTTCTTAATTCTCTAGAAAAGTTAAACCATAGGCATATCAAATGGGTAGAGTATTTATAGTCATATACTTTCACCATCAAACACAAGAAAGGTCAATGTAATAAGGTAGCTGATGCATTGATTATGAGATTACTAACAGTACAAGAAGTGCAACTAAAAATAATTGGAGTGGATAGTTTCAATAATTTGTATGAATAAGATGAAGCTTTTTCTCCTACCTACAAGGTTTGCCAAGAGTTTAGGAATCATTTTCATAGTGAATATATAGATTTCACTTTGCAGGATGGAATTTTGTTCATAGGAGGACACCTTTGTGTACCTAGAGGGTCTATGAGATAAAATTTGATGCAAGAAAAACATAATGGATGCTTGAGTGGACATTTTGGTTTGAATAAGACCTTGGAGCTTGTTCAAAGATTCTACTATTGGCTAAATATGCAAAGGGATATAAAGAGATATATGAAGAAATGTGTAATCTATAAAAGAGCTAAGGGAACATCTTCTAATGCTGGATTGTATCAGCCTTTACCTATCCTAAACAGGCCATGGGAGTGTGTAAGTATAGATTTTATTATTCATTTACCCAAGACAAAATCCAGATTTGATAGCATCTATGTTGTCATAGATAGATTTAGTAAAATGGCCCATTTTATTCCTTGGAAGGTGACTCATGATGCCAGTCATATTGATCATTTATTTTTCAAAGAAATCATTAGGATTCATGGTTTAACCACCAGTACAGTGTCAAACAGAGATACAAAATTCATTGGACATTTCTAGAGAACTTTATGGCAAAGATTGGGAACTAACTTGTCTTTTAACTCAGCATATCATCTCCAAATGGATGGCCAAACAAAGGTGGTCAATAGAACATAGGGGAACCTTCTCAAATGTTTGACAAAGGAGTACAAACAAGCTTGGGATCAGATCATTCATCAAGCTGAATTTACTTACAATGACAGTATGAATAGATCAACCGGAAGAGTCCTTTTGAAGTAGTTTATGGCCTTCATTGTAGAGGTGTTTTGGAGCTCAGAGAAATTGAGAAGATGGGATAAAAGAGTGGACATGCTATTGACATGGCTCAGTCCATGAAGGAGATTCATGAGAAAGTTAGGAAAACTTTATTAGACAACTCTCAAAAAATGAAGGAAAAAGTAGATGAAAAGAGAAGAGATTTACAATTTGTTGTTGGGGACTTGGTAATGGTTCACTTGAACAAAGATAGGCTTCAAAAATGTGTCCCTAGCAAACTTCAAATGAGGAGAATTAGACCTTGTAAGATTTTGGCCAAGTATGGAAACAATGCCTACAAACTTGACCTACCCAGAGACATGGCTTTATCTCCTGTTTTCAGTGTTGTAGAGTTGGTGCCGTATAAGGGTACACTTCTAGAAGAATGTCAATGATTTTTAGAGGTCTCATAGGAACTTTCTAACCTACCATTACCATCGGTGAATAGGCCACAAGCCGAAAGGGTGTTGGATTCACGAGTTCTCAAGAAGACCCAACATACCACCTTTTTGAAGCATTTAGTTAAATGGCAGAATCTTCCAGAATCTGAGGCCACTTGGGTCCCTGAGGCGGAATTTTTGAAGCTCTAAATTCTCTCCTCTGTGTTTCCACAAGTAGTCACTTGACTTATTTTCCATTGGGGGAGTATGGTGCAGGAGCACCCAGTTTTGGTTGCATTTTCAAAGTTTTTTCAAAGTTTTTACAATTTTTGTGTGATTAGGTTCCAATGTGTGTTTTCTTAGTTTGAAATAGCATCCCATAAGTGAATTGGGATAACCTACTCTGATGAGTTAGCATTGGCTTGGAGTGGAGCCATAAGGTATCGGCGAGAGTGGTTTCAAACTACCTGGGGACCCGATGACCAAACAACGGTGTAGAGTATTGTCATCGGCTATCCCACAGACCCGATAAGAAACTGCTAGTCGGGGAGAGAGTTATTGGGTATCAAGAGGAGTGTTTTCTTGTTACCCTGACAACACGATAACAAGGTGCAAGTGGTGAAGGTTGAATTTGGAAACATTACCCATTGGAAAAGTGTAAAGTCATGCCACCCGATGACCTAATGGAAAGTGCGAAGTGGAAGTGTGAAGATGTCGGCCATCGATAGCCATTCCAATGTTACATCAAAGACCTGATAGGAAGTGTGAAGATGTCGGCCATTGATAGCCATTCCAATGTTACATCAAACACCCGATAGGAAGTGTGAAGAGTTAGAGGTTGTCATCGGACATCAGTGACCTTATTTGGATGTTACCCTGATTCTTCGATAGAACCTGCCCAACAGTTGCCACTGGAAACTGGTGGTAATGAAATCAATCCTATCCAATAGGAGGAATTCATGATAGAGGAAAAAATGTATAAAAGGCCCAATGGGCATCTGTAAAAGGGTTGTTGTTGTGATTGTTATTGAATGTAATAACATGCCACAGAGAATGCATCTGTTTTGCTGAATAAAAAGAGAAGTTTATTTTTTGGTTTCCATTTAGTTTTTTATTTCTGTTGTGAATTGCAATAACATTTTATAATCTTTAAGTTCACTATTGCAGTCTATGTAAATGCTTTATTTCTCTATTCCGTGACTTACTAGGTTGAACCTGTAATAAGCTTGGAATCTGTAAATAAGTTCTCCTTTTTCAGTTTTGGTTCTCTGTTTGTAAATAACAACATGGCTCTGGCTTGAGACTCCACACAACCATTGGAGGTTGTAAAGTAGAGCCAATAATGTACAATAGGTTTTCATTTGTGGAAGTCCAGGAGATGGTATTAGCTATTCTTGCAACTGGCCCTAGTCAAGCTTGGTGATAGTCCAGCTAGGTGTTAGTAGTGTGAAGGATGTAACTTGCAGAGGAGGAATCTATTGAGAACTGAAAGAAGATCCAAAAGGCTATAAGCCCTGAAACCATGTCATTTTATAAGGGAAGGGTGAGAGCTGACCAAACCAAACGTGAAGGGTGGTTTTGCAGAAAAGTGAGAGAACAAGTGTTGATTGACCTGCACCCCTACAAGGATATAGTGAGCAAGCTTACCTTGTGAGCTTGAGGAAGGTGAAACAAGAAAACTACTAGTAGGGGAGTACATAGGAGAAGACTATTGGCCTTGATAGTGAATATGATTATGCCATCAAAGAACCCCAATTGGTGGTAAATTAGGACTCTCCCTACCAATTGCATGTAGCAGACCTATTTTTCAAGGAAGGGGTGAGATTGCATGGATTACCTAATAGCATAGTTTTAGACAAAGACACCAAGTTTGTTGTCTATTTTTGGAGAACACTTTGGAAGAAGATGAAGACAACTTTGAAGTCCAGTTCTACT
The DNA here is from genome assembly GCF_030272615.1 of Cryptomeria japonica. Taxonomy (NCBI): domain Eukaryota; kingdom Viridiplantae; phylum Streptophyta; class Pinopsida; order Cupressales; family Cupressaceae; genus Cryptomeria; species Cryptomeria japonica. Next base: position 824,423,352 of record NC_081409.1, read on the forward strand.
TTTCATCTAAAGACTGATGGATATAAATAATTTTTTAATCAGAGTTTAGGAAACTTGTTGAGGTATTTAGTGGAAGACAAAATTGGAAGTTGGGACTTGATCCTTGCACAAGCAGAGGTTTCCTACAATAATTCAGTGAATAGGAGTACCAAAAGAACACCATTTGAGATTGTTAAGGGAGTGCATCCTAGAGGTATACTAGAATTGAGAGACATTAGCAGTTAAGACCAAAGAATTTAAGAAGTAGAAGACTTTGCAGATCACATACCAGCATTGCATATTTAGTTTAAGCAACATTTGGAAGACATGAACAACAAATATAAGGGGAAGGTAGATGAGATGAGGAGATATAAGGAATTTGTAGTTGGTGATGAAGTAATTGTATATCTAAGAAATGAGAGATTCTCGGGTGGAACTTATAAAAATTTATACATGAAGAAGTTTGGAACTTGCAGGATTTTGTGGAAGTTATGTTCTGGAAATGGATATGAAGTGGAGTTACTGATAACTTAATGATGAATGAATAGTACAAAACTGGTACTGAGAGGGTGGGTGAATCAGTACAGGCAAAAACTCAACCTTAAATTGGTTTGTCAACTAACACTTATACACTGATAGACAAACAATAGCACTGGTCCTTCAACAGAGTTCAACCGGCAAAACCCAGTGTAACTAAGATGAGCAAAGACCGGTTGACACTTATCTTCTCATATAATCTAACTCTTCATTCCCATTTCACTCTAATGCATTGACAGGTAATCTACCATCAAAGATGTACATATTACAGCAAGATCAACATGCATCACCACTTAATCAGAAAACAATCATAACATCACACATGACACACATATTTTTCACATGGAAACCCAACTAGGAAAAACCACGGTGGGGATGAATACCCACAAGCTTGTTTTTGAACTCTTTGGAAGTCCGCTCTATTAGGAACCTTGTCTAGTTAAAGGTAGATACAATAGGTTCTATTAGGAACTAATCCTATTTGGGATCACCCGGTTAAGGGTTAAGCCCTGTTAAGGGTACCTTGTTAGAGGATTTCAAGAACTCAATAGCTAAAGGATATCAATGACTCAGTAGCTTCGAGTTACCTTGTTAAAGAATTTTCAACAAGCCAGTTAAGGCTACCTTGTTAGGGGATTTCACAACTATTGAAGTGGTTTAAGATCAATAGGTATATCAATGACCTGATAATAGCACTCAATGCCAATGCCGATCCACTTAAGCTCCTCTTCACCTTCTGCACTTACACTCTGTAGATATGATTTCTCTCCTCTGGTCTGGCAAGAATCACGTATCTCTTGTCTTAGATACACATACACAACTTTTTCCAACAAACTCTGAAAGAATCACAACATCAACCTTATAGGACAACAGACAGGTCAGTAGCATTAACCCTAAACCCTAGACTTGTTAGGTTAAGGAATTCAAATAGTTCAACCCTGACCGTTGATCATACTGTATTGAATGCAACAGTCTTGATCATATCTTAAGACATTCTCCATCATTCATTTTCCACTAATTTCATGGCGACTGATAACCCATCACACGTTATCACCATTTACAGACTTCGCACATTCCCGACGTAGATAGGAACACTCTTCTTTATGCAAGATCCTTCATGCACACAAGGCTTACATGGCAGCACTATTTGTTCTTCATTGTCATGCTAACTTCATCACATAAAGATCACCGATTGAGTCACATAGGCTTAAGATACTCAAACTAGAAATCTTGAAGTGGAAACTACCTACCAACCGATAGTCATACAATGCTTCCATGTGTTGGTTCCCATGACTACATGCTGGTTCACCTTGAACAAATATACCGCTTTACTTTGGCATATATACTGGTTCTCACATATGCCGATTCTCTCTTCATATCACATATTGACATCAATGACAACATACAATATCATTATGTCCTCATACTGGTTCACATAATGCCAAGAATCTCCCCCTTTGGCATTGATGGCAATATATAAAGATATCTTTCTGCAAACTCATCTTCTCCCCAATTTCTGCAGATATCTTCAGATATCTTCTTTGCTACACTTCTTCTCCCCCTTTGACAACAATGCCAAAGTGGAGGCACAAACATCCCTTTTCTATTATGCTGCTTCGCCTGAGGAGTAGCATCTACAACACATCAATCAAAATTTTTTTGACTATGCAATACCCGACTGATGTAGAACAAATACTTTTAATTTACCTCCTGAAGGGGCAGTACCCCCAATTCACTTCTTAAATACACAAATGTAGTCTTTGGGAGAGGCTTGGTGAATATGTCTACTAACTCCTCCTTACTGGAAACATGTTCCAGTGCAATCTCTTTATTCTGAACCTTTTCCCTCAAGAAATGATACTTAAGCTCAAAATGCTTAGCTCTAGAATGTAAAACTAGATTCTTTGAAATATTGATAGCACTTGTGTTATCACAAAATATACTTACCGGTTTAGATACAAGGATTTTGAAGCCATCTAATACATGCTTCATCCAGATTGTCTGAGTGTAGTTCATGAAAGCTACAACATACTCCGCTTCCGCTGTAGACTGAGAGATACAACTCTGCTTCTTACTCATCCATGAGACCAGTCTACCACCAAGAAAGAATGCACCACCGGTTGTGCTTTTCTGATCATCCACATTACCTGCCCAATCAGCATCTTTGACTACTTTCAGGTTGAAATCATTGTTGTATGGGTACCACAATCCATAGTCAACTATTCCCTTCAGATACCTAAGAATCCACTTGACTGCAACCAAGTGGGATTCTCTTGGACTTTTCTAGAACCTTGTAGTAATGCCAACTGCATGTGCAATATCTGGTCTGCTATGCACTACATAATGCAACTTACCAATCATTGATTGTTATTCCTTCTCATCAACCAATGCAGAATCATCTTCTTTTGATAATTTGCAATCGGTCACCATTGGTGTACCAACCGATTTGCTATTTTCCATGCCAAAGGTCTTCAACACCTCTTTGACATATTTGGACTGAGTGATAAAGATTCCATCTTTCATCTACTAGATCTGCAATCTAATGAAGAACTTAATCTCTCCTATGAGTGACATTTCAAACTCTTCCTTCATCTCATCAGCAAACTCATGACTCATCTTGTCATCTCCACCAAAGATAATGTCATCAACAAAAACTTCACAGATCAGGATCTGATCTCCTTCAGATTTCAAGTAGATATTGCTATCTTCACTTGTTCTCTCAAATCCAATCTTCACAAGATAGGAATGTAGACGTTCATACCATGACCTAGGTGCCTGCTTTAGACCATATAAGGCTTTATGTAGCCTGCACACCATATCACTATCTTTAGATAGGGAAAACCCATCTGGTTTCTCTATATACACTTCCTCTTCAAGTACACCATTTAGGAATGCAGATTTTACATCCATTTGATATACCTTGAATCCTTTAAAAGCTACATATGCAAGAAGCATATGAACTCCTTCCAATCTAGCTATAGGAGCAAAGGTTTCTCCATAGTCTTCTCCTTCTTCTTGAGCATATCCTTTGCACACCAATCTGACTTTGGTCCTGATCACTGTGCCATCCTCATTCAGCTTGTTTCTGAACACCCATTTGGTGCCAATGACATTTTTATGTTCCGGTCTGGGTACCAAGGACCATGTACCATTTTTCTCTATCTGGTCAAGTTCCTCTTCCATTGCCTTGATCCAGTCTTCATCTTTATGAGCCTCTTGGAATGACTTAGGCTCAAATTTAGAGATAAAACATGAGTTTTCTCTGATCTTTCTTCTTGTAAGGATTCCTGCATCCTTATCTCCTATGATCTTCTTAGGATCATGATTCAACTTGACATACCGAGGAATAGTCTTTACTAGTTCTTCTTTCTTTTCCTCTTCATCCTCATCTTCATCAGTATCAACATTCATCAGTTCAGGAACACTGTTACTGGTACTTGGTTGACTGACAATCGGTTCCTAGAAGGTTGCAACCGGTTCATTTAGAACTTGCTCACTGCCTATTTCTTCCAGTTTCTCAGAGGTTTCATCAACTCTCACATTGATACTTTCCATAATTCTCTGAGTCATATTGTTGAAACACTTAAGAGCTTTACCCTTGGTGGAATATCCTAGGAATATTCCCTCATCACATTTAGCTTCAAACTTGCCCTAATGTTCACTCCTCTTGATGTAACATTTGCTACCAAATACCCTAAAGTAGCTAACCACAGGTGTCTTACCAGTCCAATACTCATAAAGAGTTTTATCCTTACCTTTCTTGATGAGTACCCAGTTCATTGTGTAGATTGCAGTGCTTACCGCTTCTCTCCAAAAGGTGTGAGCTACTTTTCCTTGAATCAACATGGTTCTAGCTGCTTCAACCATAGTTCGGTTATTACTCTCTACTAGGCCATTCTGCTATGGAGTCCGGGGGGTAGACAGTTGCCTCTTGATGCCAAATTCGTCACAATACTTGTTGAATTCACCGGAAGTGAATTCCCCTCCTTGATTAGTTCTGAGACACTTGATCCTTTTACCACTTTCCTTCACTAATTCTTTGAAAGCTTTGAACTTCACAAAGTCTTCAAACTTGTCTTTCAAGAATGTGACCCACATCACTCTTGAACAGTCATCAGTGAGAATCATGAAGTACCTATCACCGTGCACACTTCTAGTTTTCATAGGACCACACAAATCAGTATGCACAAGATCAAGCAAGTTGTCAGTAGTGAAAGATTTACCTTTAAAGGTTGAGGAAGACATTTTCCCTAATTGACACTCTCTGCACAAGGTATTATCCGGTTTTCTTAGCACCAACAACCCTCTAACTGCCTTGATCTTACTAGCCTTCACAATGTTATCAAAGTTTACATGGTAGAGTCTCCTATGCCATATCCAACTATCATCAAACTTAGCCATAAGACATGTACTTATATTTGCATTCAGATGAAATAGGTTACCTTTGGTCTGCATGATGGTGGCCACCAATTCACCATCTTTTCCTTTGATTCTGCAGATTCCATTCTTGAATCCCAGAGTGAGGCCATTGTCATTCAGCTAGGCAACACTCAGAAGGTTGTGTCTGAGACCATCAACCCAATACACATTTCCAACACTACTCTTTCCATTCAGAGAGATGGACCCTTTTCCTTTAACCATACATGGTGCATCATTGCCAAAATCAACCACACCACCATCATACTCTTCCAAGGATAGAAACTTGCTCCGGTCACCAGTCATATGGTGTGAGCAACAATTGTCAATAATCCACTCATTGGAAATATCAAAACAGGAGACAAGAGCCTTCTTGTTTGACACATCTTCCTTTATAGCAACAAACACAATGTCTTCATTATCTTCATCTTCTGATTCCTCATCTGTGATACTTTCATCAACTGCAACAAAATAGTTTCTCTATTTTCCTCCTTTGAATTTCTTGAATCTTTTCGGTTTATCCTTGTTGTCACTATTAAGACAGTTCATAGCAATATGTCTTATCTGATTACACAAAAAATATTTCAAAGGGAGCTTACCTCTGTATTTACCAGTTCCTTTTGGAAATTTCCTGGCAAGAAGAGCTTCAAATTCCATCAGAAACTCCTCATCATCCATTACTTTGTTCTGTCTTGGTTCACCACTAGTGCTTGCTTCTTTTCCTTTCCTAGATGGTATAGTAGACGCTCTAAAAGCTGATTCAGTCTTTTGAACATTGCCATCAAAACTATTTAGCTCATAAGCTGTCAACTTTGCTATAATGGAGTCCAAGGATACCTTAGTCTTGTCTATTGATCTCAGCTCTTGAATAGTAGCAACCCTTATTGCATAGACTGACAATAGGGATCTCAGGACTTTGCTTACCACAGTGGAATCTTCCATTTTACCACCTGCACTCTTGATATCTCGAACAATAGTTTTGATTCTAATACCATACCGTTGAATGGTTTCACCTTCAACCATTCACATGTCTTCAAAATTTCCTCTAAGGATTTCTTCCTTAGCTTGTTTTACATGCTCATCACCTTCATAGATATTTTCAAGAGCATCCCATACCTCTTTGGGATTTACGTTATCTTGGACATCAATGAACTCAATATCAATAAACTACTGATTAGGGCTTCCATGACTTGCCCATTCTACTATATCTCTCTCTTTTGATCATCGGTGAGAGTACTGGTAGGGGCAACATAGGGATTCTCAACATAGCTCCAGTGTTGAGCACCCATGCTTCTGATGTATATCTTCATTCTGTCTTTCCATATACTAAAATTTTCTTTGTTAAACTTTGGACCTTCCCTCTTCATCATTACAACAAGATCTTTCCCTCAAGCAGTTAAGCTTACAACACAAAGGACCTGGAGGAGGCTCTGATATCAATTGATAACTTAATGATGAACGAATAGTACCAAATTGGTACTGAGAGGGGGGGGTGAATTAGTACAGGCAAAAAATCAAACCGGTTTGTCAACTAACACTTATGCACTGACAGACAAACAATAGCACTGGTCCTTCAACATAGTTCAACTAGCAAAACCTAGTGTAACTAAGATGAGAAAAGACTGGTTGACACTTATCTTCTCATATAATCTAACTCTTCATTCCCATTTCACCCTAATGCATGGATAGGCAATCTACCATCAAAGATGTACATATTATAGCAAGATCAACATGCATCACCACTTAATCTGAAAATAATCATAACATCACACATGACACACATATTTTTCATGTGGAAACCCAACTGGGAAAAACCACGGTGGGGATGAATACCCACAAGCTTGTTTTTTAACTCTTTGGAAGTCCTCTCTATTAGGAGCCTTGTTTGGTTAAAGATAGATACAATAGGTTCTGCTAGGAAACAATCCTGTTAGGGATCACCCAGTTAAGGGTTAAACCCTGTTAAGGGTACCTTGTTAGAGGATTTCAAGAACTCAATAGCTAAAGGATATCAATGACTCAATAGCTTTGAGTTACCCTGTTAGAGGATTTTGAATAAGCCAGTTAAGGCTACCCTGTTAGGGGATTTCACAACTTTTGAAGTGGTTAAAGATCAACAAGTATATCAATGACCTGAAAATAGCACTCAATGCCAATGTAGATCCACTTAAGCTCCTCTTCACCTTCTCCACTTACACTCTACATATATGACTTCTCTCCTCTAGTCTAGCAAGAATCATGTATCTCTTCTCTTAGATACACACACACAACTTTTGCCAACAAACTCTAAAAGAATCACAACATTGACCTTATACGACAATAGACAGGTCGATAGCATAAACCCTAAACCCTAGACTTGTTAGTTTAAGGAATTCAAATGGTTCAATCCTAACCGTTGATCATACTGTATTGAATGCAACAGTGTTGATCCAATCTTAAGACATTCTCCATCGTTCGTTTTCCACTGATTTCATGGCAGCTGATAACCCATCACACGTTATCACCATTTACAGACTTCGCACATTCCCGAGGTAGATAGGAACACTCTTCTTTATGCAAGATCCTTCACGCGCACAAGGCTTATGTGGCAACACTATCTTTTCTTTGTTATCATGCTAACATCATCACATAAAGATCACTGATTGAGTCACATAGGCTTAAGATGCTCCAACCAGAAATCTTGAAGTGGAAACTACCTACCAACCGGTAGTCATACAATGCTTCCATGTGTCAGTTCCCATGACTACATGCTGGTTCACCTTGAACAAATATACTGCTTTACTTTGTCATATATATCGGTTCACATATGCTGGTTCTCTCTGCATATCACATATTGACATCAATGACAACATGCAATATCATTATGTCCTCCTACCAGTTCACATAATGCCAACAGTTACTAGATAGTCTAAGTATTTCACTCGTGTTTAACATTAAAGATCTTCATGATTATCATGAACCAAAATTTAGTGAGAACAATGTTGCAGATTTAGAGAAATAGTTGCCCTAGAAGGAACTGGATCAGATTGAAGAGATTTTGAACAGTAGGATTGGGCGTAATACTGGGAATGGCCAGTATAAGGAATATCTTGTGAAGTGGAAGGACATACCAGTTGAAGATTCATCTTGGATTTCTCAGGTAGAGGTAGACCACCTTGGTTTCCCTCTAACCCCAACAAAGTGAAAGGATCACTTTTTCAATAACGTTGGATGTCGGATGCAGGAGCATCTCTGGTTCATAGCAATCTTGCATCAACCAAAAAAACATTTTCCTTTTTGTTTTGCATTCTATTTGCAATTTCTATTTTCCTTTCTATGTGTCCCAGTTTTGGCTCATTGGATCCTATGGAGTTGGATTCTACTTGAAGACTTGATCATCTTTCTTGCTTCTAGATTGCATCGCATTTAGATCATTTTCAGGCAAGATTTCACTACCGATTTCCATGACAGCTTCCTGTTACCGATTGGCAATCTTTTGTTCTCAGTTGCATGGACCTAATTTGGGTGATCTATCAGAACCCCTTCTGAGGCTTGTAGAGCCTTGGGCATTGATTCTGATGTTCCTTGGTGTGTGGCCAACCTTTTCTCATGATCTACATTTCATCCTTTGGATATTCTAAAAGAATATCTTGGCGGAGGCCGACCTTGTTTATTTTGCACGTTACATCTTTTTCTTTGGGTTTTGATCCCTTTTGGCTCGACTAGATCCTTTGGATTGATATATATAATTATAATTGCATGTTAGAATGTAATCAAAGAGAGGATCAAGTAGTTATACTTTGTGTAGAAGATAGATATCAAGGTTCAATGTCACGGTTGTGACCTATTTTGTATGATCTACTAGGCCTATAAGCTGGTATGTTGTAACCCGGTTGTTACTACTTGGATGTAATCAAATTTCATACAATAAAATAATCTGTTCTGCATTGCCTCCATCATATCTTTGTGTTTACTCTTGCTGACTAGTCTGGATTTATCTCTTTCAGGTCCCTCCTCATCAGTGATTGTTTCAAATGCTATGGTTCTAGACAATAACCAATTTCTACACTTTCTGTCAAAACAGTGACAAGAATTTGTCCTGAAAAAATGATAATTTCCTCATTACATATATATAACCATATGTAAGAAACATAAACTACAATAAATCAATAGACAAATAGTAACCAAGGAACAACAATCATTTATTTATTTTTTCAATCTTTTGTAAGGATGTTTACAAGTTTTAAAATTACTTCCACTACAATGTTAGCCTTCAACACATTTGACCAATCTTCTACTGTCTCTTCTATCACACCTTCATATATATTCATCGATTTTCATTCTCTCTATCTACTCTCCATTTCTATCATTGAGCCCACGCCATCTCTCATTCTAGTCACTTCTTTATTCTATCATTTCATAGCCTCTCATGCAATGATTTTCCACGATCTCTTCTTGTCAGCTTTCATGCTACCACCATTTTGTAATGGTTTCCTCTCTTCACACAACTAGTCAGTTTTGTCCATATTGGTATTGGGCTATCTTTCAAGTCTAAGCACTTTTCCCTCTATTCAGCCTCCAAAATTGGCCTGATCTCTTTGTTTTTCCATTCTCCTCTGTTTGATGGATTTTGGTCTCTTGTGTTTTGTACTAGTTATCTCTACCAAAAATTTCCACTATCATTTTGTCCACCCTTTTTCTTCAACACTGCCAAGCATGTTCCATTCATAACCATTCCAAACTAGCCCAAACTATATGTTAACCAATCAAAATAAAACAATAAGACAAAATATAGTTTCATGATGATGCTCCTGTATGAGACTCCCCATGAGACAAAATAAATCATGTTCTCTTGCACATGGGAGTAAAAATCAACTCCTTTCCATCGTTCTTTCTTCCTCTTCTTGCAACATCGCTCTAACTCATCTTCCACATTAATCCAACATTGTTGTCCACTTCTCCACTCTGCTCTTATGGAATTATCTCTATTGTCTACCAACCTTCTCCAATCTCCTTGCATCCTTTCATCCACACACAAAACATAAAACATAAATAAATGGAAATTAGAGATTTCCATGTCGCTAAGGCCACACACCACATACCTTTGCATTACAATTTCAAAAATATTGCCTACCATTGCACTTACTGTAGACACCTAAAATTGTCCAGTCTAATTAAATAAATATCTTTATTTATTTAATTAATTCATTTACCCTCTTCTAGCCTTATTTCTCATTTAAATAAATACTTTTATTTATTTAAATTATCCTTTTTCTAAATTAAATAAATAATTTTATTTATTTAATTGATCCCACTTCTATTAATTAAATGAACCTTTATTTATTTAATTAATTCATTAACCATTTTTACCTATGACACGTGTCATTCATCTCTTAATTCCTACACTACCTACCCTCTCATTATTTTCTTATTTCTTTTACCTACCCTCTAACCCTAGCTGACCATTTATCTTTTACACCTCTTAATCTTATCCCTCCATTTCTTATAGTATCTTCTATATAAGGAGATGCTTCCTTCATTATCAACCCTAATAAGCTAATCATTCTAATCAACCCGATGACTCTAGCATTCAAACTTTCATATGTGATCAAGCCTACTTGCAACCACATTTCCGTTCTTTGTTGAGCTCTTGTGCACACATAAAATCCTAGCCCTATAACATAATTGTCAATCCTAGCCCTATTTTCTATCCTATTCTTCCCTAGAGGACCTCCTTGGGTGTATCCTCTCAGTAGCTTATCTAATTGAGAGCGTATGTTTATCATAGAACTGCCAATTCAACCTTGAAGACATAAATGCGCATTCATGACACAGACGCACTTGCATTGAACATAGACGCTATTGCAATCATAGATGCACCTAATGCACATAGACATACCTAATGCACATTTATTACCCTACCTAGCATTCATTTATGATAATAATTAATGCAACAAGGTTTTGTGGTACTTATCGGCTCTCCTGCATCGGCTGGCCTCAGAAATCAGCGAACACAATCGAATTTGCCAATGCCATCGCTGTTGACTGCTAACTGCTCTTTGCTCTCTCTACACTCTGATCTCTTGGATGTGTGGATGACAATGAGGATGTTTTCCCTCATAGTCTATCCTATAGACTACCCTAGCCCTAGTCTCCCGAGTCAGTCTTCTATCTTGTCAATCCTTTCTAGCCTTTCTTTCTTATTGAGAGATTGTCTGTGATCTTTTCAGACATTTTCATCCAATCTCTCGAGGGGGCATATCATTCCCATCTTGGGGCAACTTTGTATCAGTTCATCTTATCTTCTTTGAAACAACACGACAAGCTGCATTGTCTCAAAGTGGGGCAAAATGTAGACACCTAAAATTGTCCAGTCTAATTAAATAAATTTATTTATTTATTTAATTATTTTAGCCTAATTCTTCTATTAATTGAATAAATCTTTATTTATTTAATTAATTCATTTACCCTCTTCTAGCCTTATTTCTCATTTAAATAAATACTTTTATTTATTTAAATTATCCTTTTTCTAAATTAAATAAATACTTTTATTTATTTAATCGATCCCACTTCTTCAATTAATTAAATGAATCTTTATTTATTTTATTAATTCATTAACCATTTCTACCTATGACACATGTCATTCATCTCTTAATTCCTGCACTACCTACCCTCTCATTATTTTCTTATTTCTTTTACCTACCCTCTAACCCTAGCCGATCATTTATCTTTCACACCTTTTAATCTTATCCCTCCATTTCTTATAGTGTCTTCTATATAAGGATATTCTTCCTTCATTATCAATCCTAACTATTCTATTCAAATAATCACTCTAATCAACCCCGACTACTACGCATTCAAACTTTCATATGCGATCAATCCTACTTGCAACCACATTTTTGTTCTTTGTTGAGCTCTTGTGCACACATAAAATCTGAGAGCAAATATATCAAACAAGATCAATGGAGATAGGAAGAATGGAGATCGAAACCCTATTGGACATTTGATGGTATAATCTTTGTGATTTTATTTGATTTGCATTGTCTTAGGTAATCTTCATATGTTATGGTGGATCTTTGTTGTTGTTAGGCTAGGGTTTTATGGTTGAATTCATTTAATCTTTCAATATTGTTGTATCCACTTTCAGCATAAACACTTACCATTTCATTTTCATACTCAACCTCCTCATCCAACATCTTTTCTAGCCACTTGACCACCATGGCTAACTACTGCAACAACAAATTATTTCCAGCTTCACATTCCTTCTGATGATTCATAACATATAAATGAAAATATTTAGATACTATTCCACATCCTATCCCTATTGCTACTATAACTTCATTATTTTCTATTTCAACCTTGTTTTCCATATCCTTCTTTGAACTCTTGGACTAGATACCTTCCAATTTTCCTATCCACTCTTCCTCTACAGTTGCAAATTATTCCCAAAAATCATCTATACTGTTATGGTTTACTAGTCCTTCCACTTTTACCTTTCTCACATCTTTATCAGAAATTTGATTGCCTTCATTATTTATAATATCTGCTGCACTAACTTCTACTATTGCATTGTCATCTTCATCTTCTCTTCCAAGCATTCTTTTGACTTCTACAACTACCCTAATCAATGCTCCATAAGTATCTTCTTCAATTACTATTAGCTCCTTATCTGAATCTATACTCTCATTATGTGCATTACCTACTTCTATTGTCTTCTTTTTTAGTTAAATCCTCAGTTCCAAATTCTTTTCTACATTTTCCTCTTCATTCTTCATTTTGTTGTTAAACTCTTTGAAAAACTTACCTTGACACTTTCTAAACTCTTCAATCTTCATTTGTTTTCTTTTTTTCTTTTCCTTTAATCTTCTTTATATCATTTCTTTTTCATCTACAAGTCTCCGCCGCTTCATTTAATATTCATACATGTCATCATCTTTAGTCACTTCCTCATCAATTCCATCTTCATCAACAATTCTATTCAAAATTATAAAAGAGTCATTATTGAAATCTTTTACTTTCACTTGTGTACTTCTCACCTTGTACATGTTTTTGTCAAGCTTTTGCCAATCTGATGCTACAACTATCTCCATCTTCTTCTTTATTATTTCATCTAGTAATACTTCGGTTGTTTCATCATCATCTACATCTTCAATTTTAGTCACTATTACCCTTGTCTTCTCCTCCTCAGTTGTTCCTTTCTTTCCCTTTTTAAGACATGTTACTAATGCAAATCCTTTGTATTCTTCACCCACAAACTCAATCTTTTCTTCACAACTTCCAGTCACTTGAAGTGTTTTTCCACCATCATATCCTACAACACCTCTTTCAACTATCACACACTTGGCCACTCACACTTTGTTTTCCTTAGTTATAGGATAAGGTATTTTTATTTCTTCACTTTTCCTCCATAACTCACAGTCTTCTTTCTTCCTTGTAGCATCTTCTCTATGCTTCCTATCTCCACAACTTGCTTCACGTTCTTGCTTCCACACTAGTTCAGGATCCATTCGGTCAATGAAGTTAAAATCTATAATACCTTTCATCTTATGGACCTGTTTGTTAGCATAAACCCCAATATAATCACCTTTATTTTTGAACTTTAATTGTTGCCTCTCACTAACTGGTTTTCTTTGATAATGTATTATCCTAATCCTTTCTTATTTTTTTTCATTAGCTATCATATCTACACACTTTGTTTCACATTTATTATCAAAATCCACTCTCTCACTACTACTTACCTTTGCAAGAGACTGTTGTTCTGAGTGTCCTTCATTCTTGTCTTCACTTCTTATCAATTTACCCACTTTGAGAATTTCTTCATTTGTAACATCTCTCTTTTTTTGCACCTGCTATTCCAATTTGCTTCCACCATTGACTTATGGGATTTCCAACTCTCCCATGTCATAGACATCTTATCCTACATCCACACCATCCTCTAAGGCATTATGATACTCTAGGGAATCTTCAAAGTTTTTCTTATCATGCTAGTATATTTTAGCATCAACCTTGTATTTATTTTTAGAATTGTTACAATGACCCTCTATTGCAAATTTTTGTTTTGTATCTTTCTGACATATTGCTACAACTTGTCTTCTCTCTTTCTTGTCTTTGATTCTTTTTTCATGTGCTACTCTTGGCTTGTCTCTCAACACTTTTAAGGTCTCATTATAGAGCTTTCTTTTCTGGTTTCTGATACCTGCAAACATATTCTTAAACACAACATTAGCCAATAAAACAAGAGACTAAAATTTCTCCCTAAGTGCCTCCCTCATGCACACTATAGCCACCTAAAATTGTCTTCTTTAATTAAATAAATATTTTATTTATTTAATAATTTTATCCTAAGCCTTCTATTAATTAAATAGATTTTTATTTATTAAAATAATTCACTTAGCATCTTTTAGCCTTTCGTTATTAAAAAATATATGTTTTATTTATTTAAAATATATTTGGGTGATTCCACAATGCTAGGTTACATTTTTTGGTACATCCTGATTTTTTATGAAATCATAATTTTTTTAGAAAATATAATGATTTAAGCTTTAAGAGGTCCTATTAGAAGTAATTAAATGAGGAGAGTTAGATGAAAGGCTCTTAGATCAAAATTTCTTGGATGGATTCTCTCTACTTCTAAATCATACCTGCAATGGAGTCTCCTTCGTGCCTATCAAAATGATGATAAAAAACCACTTTTAAATTAGCTCTTTGGGGGTCAAATAAATTCATTTATAAGTTTTGTATTTTTAATTATTTAGTCCTTATTATAATATTTCCAAATAGTATAATTTTAATGTATTTAATTTCATTAATATATTTATGTTTCATTTCTTATGAATGTAGATTTTTCATCAAGCATTAAGGATTGTATTTCACACATATCCAAAAAATTGAAAAATAGAGAAAAAATTTGTAAAAAATATAAGCTCCCTAGGCATTGATATCCTCATTTCAACACAAAAAGAAGAAGTTAATTCAAATTCATACAAAAAAATTTGTGCATTACAAAATACACCTTTGTCTAAATTACAATTACTCTTTCTTCAAAAATTAACAAAAAAAATATATGTAACAAAAAATTCTAAAAAAATATCTATTCACTACATACTGGTGTAGCAATTCTATATTTCCAAATTTAGAATTTCCTTCTTCCTATAAAAAATGTTATGCATTACCAAATAAATGTCACTTCTGAAAAATGTTGATTACATTAAATATCAAGTTAATAAAAGTTACATAGAAATATGGGAAATTAATTTCTAATTATTTTATATATATATATATATATATATATAGAGTGTATACAAAAAATATAACAAATTAGTAGTTTACTACATCTTCAAATTCTTAATGTTTTAGCTCCTATAGGTTTTAGAAAGTAAAGATCTGATGTAAAATGTTGATTTTAGAGTGAAGTTTGGCCAAAAAGTGGAACCTAGTATAATGGGATCACCCGATTTTCCCTAAATTAAATAAATATTTTATTTATTTAATTGGTCCCATTTCCTCTATTAATTAAATAAATATTTATTTATTTAATTAATTCATTAGCTTTTTCACTCTATGACACATATCATTTATCTTTTAATTTTCCTTTACCTACCCCTTTCATTATTTTATTTTATTTTTATAACTACCCTCTTATCATTTCATCATTTTCTCTACCTACCCTTTAATCATAGCCAACCATTTATTTCTTTCACCTCTTAATCTTATCCCTCAATTTTGTAAAGTGTCTTCTATATAAGAGGATTCTTTTATCATTCTAAACCTAATTGATCAATTGATCTGAAAGTGATCAAGCGACTTCACAACCACAACCCATTCTTTGTTGAGCTCTTGTGCATAATACAAAATATGAGAGCAAATATATCAAACAAGATAAATGGAGATATGAGGCAATGGATATAAAACTCTACTTGGCATGTGAATGATATTATTGTTTCAATTTATTAATTTCCATGTTTTTAGGTTTCTTCATTTGTGTATGGTGAATGTTTTTATTGTAGAACTAGGATTTTTTGTGGTTGGATCTTTGTGGTTTTGCAATAGTTTGTCATCATCATTTTTCACCTCACAAAGACACTGTCCTTTCTTAATTGCTTCCCATTTTGAGTGCTTCTTCCTGCACTACTCTGCATTGTTTCCATAATGAGAACTTCTTCCACCTCTTTCTTGACATGATTCTTACTTAGTAACTTTTTGTTGTCCAAAACTTTTCCATCTTCACTCTTCACAACAACCATGTTCTGCCTTCTTCTTTCCCTAACAATCTCTTTAATTGGAAAATTTGCCTTCTTTATCATTGGCCAAAACCATTTACATATTATTGGCTTGTCTCCTCAAGACCTTCCATCACTATAATCTTATACTTTTCGACATCTCTCCTCAAATCTACCATTTCCTTTTCAAACTCTGCATCTTGTCTTGCCATTTTCTCTTTCACCTTGTCTTTTATTTTGGGACTTTCTTGCTTCATATGTTGCTACATATTTCTTTCTTTTTCTTGACTTCTAGATACCTCACCTAGGGATTCCCTCATTTCCTCTTACCTAGACTTTTCGCAACCATGTTCTTCTTCCTAACTTGACAATCTTGTTGGTATTTTGGAATGGTTTTGTCATTGATGTCAACACATACTAAACCTTACCAACTCTGGCACTTTAGAGAATCTGCAACATTCACTGGCAAGCAAGTGACTTATGCATAGTCACCGGTATCTGGTACACCGATAGGATATAATGTTCACCAGCACTTGGAATAGCATGGAAAACACCTGGTTATGTCGAATACATCGTTTGGACACTTTGTCTTGGAGTTTTGTTCATTGGCATATTCGTATTTGCATATTTGTTGTTTTGTTACTGGTAAATAGGTCCAGGATATACACCGATAGGTTTATTTTTTCCTGATCAACACGACATGCTATGGAGATGTATCATTATTGTTGTAAATGCATAAAGCTGACATGTTGAATTGGTTATTGCATCAGACATTGTTTTTTTTATAAATTGATTTTATTGTAATATCCTTTAGAGCAGACCTACTAAAATTGGTCTTAGGTTATAATATAAATGTAAGATCTTACTTATAAGATCATGTGTGGTAGCGAAAAAGAATTGTGTGAAGGTATATGTGAGAATAAGAAGAGCTATACACGTAGACATCATTTGAAGGTTGAAGGAGGTTTTTTGTGAAGACAATCAAAACTACACCGGTACTGAATCCAGCATAGAAAGATGCAAATTTGAGTAGTACATCCTTATTGGATTTAACCATCCAATTGTAGTCAATGTGACTCCTATTTGTGTTTGAGCTGTGAGCTCTAGGAGCTTGGCCTTTCTGTATGTGCATACCCCATTTGTATACACATACTATATGCAGTAGTATTATCTGATTGTGGGTAAGGTTTCCGACCGTTGTTTTTCCCCTTACAGGGTTTCCACATACAAATATTGGTGTTATGTGTTGTGGATGACTTTGTCTTTTTGTTTCATGCATTAATCTTTACCAATATTACAATTAACTGATAAAATTGTCTACCGACATAAAAGACTAGTTTACCAGTGTTAAGCATTAAGTTGGTAAAGTTGTTTTTAGTTTGAATTTATTAGACAACTAATTCACCCCCCCCACCCTCTTAGTTATCTCTGGGACCTAACAATTGGTATCAGAGCCTAGTTCTCTTTTTGCAAAAGTTTAATAGCTTGAGGAGATCCAATGTCTACTAACTCTTTCAGGAAGGACAGTCCTAAACTTGATGGAACCAACTATGGCATATGGAAGACTAGAATGGAGACACATTTAAATTGCATTGGAAAGGACATCTAGGAAGTTACAAAGAGTAGCTATATTGCTCCTAATCCCAGTCAGCCTAATCCACCTACCTTGGGAAAAGATGAAGAAAATGATTTCAAAGCAAGAGAAGCACTTTTGAGCACATTAACAGATCAGCAAATCATGGCATTATCAGATAGATCAATTGCTAAAGCTATTTGGGATCATTTGGAAACACTGAATGAAGGAGATTCTATAGTCAAATTTTCAAAACTTGAAAGCTTCCGGGTCAGGTATGAAAATCTGAAAATGGAAGAAGATGAAAGGATTTTTGCTTTTATGGAAAGAGTTAATGAAACTATTTTGGGTATTAAATATTGTGGAGGAACCTTAAGTGAAGATGAAATTGTTTCAAAAGTTTTAAGAGGATTGCCACCGACATATAAAATGAAGGTTACAACTATAAATGAGTTAAGAACAATGCCTAATACATTAGTAACTAGGGATACATTGATTGGAAAAATTTCAGCTTTTGAAATTGAGGAATTTGGTCCTATTGCTACTATAAAGACAGATTTAGCTTTTAAGGCATCAACATCATCTACACCATCATTTGACAAGTCTAATTGGAAAGCCTTTTATGCAAGAGAACTTGGGGAAAGCAAGAGAGAAAATGAAGAACTTGAAGAACTTGAAACACTATTTGCAAGAAAAATGCCTAAAGGGCCAGTTGGAAGTAAGTATGAAGGTAAAGCAACCTTTAAATGCTTTAACTATAATAAGATTGGTCATATGGCTTCTAGATGCTCTGATAGACATGCTAGACTAAGAGAAGAAGCTAAGAGAACTTACAAGCCTAACCCTAAATATCAGAGATACAAATTTAAGAAGAATAAAGATAAATCTTGTTATCTTGTTGATGAAGGAGTGACTGATGATTCTGATGAAGATCCGGTAGACAATGGATGGGTTTTTGTTTGTATAATAGAAGATCAATCGACACCTACTATTAAACTGGTAGAGTAGGCCCTAACAGCTAAAGTTGAAGTTAAGGATGAATGGATCATTGATTCACAATTCTCACATCATATGACTGGAGATAAAAGTAAATTCTTGAACTTTCAAGAATATAATGGAGGCTTAGTGAGATTTGGAGATGATAAAGTTTGTTTGATCAAAGGTAAAGGTACAATATCTCTTGATGGTAAGCATAATACTGACAATGTTTACTATGTTGAAGGTTTAAAGCATAATCTTTTGAGTGTTGGTCAATTAGTTGAAAAAGGATTTCAGTTACAATTCAAAAATGGAAAATGCAAAATCATGAATAGAACTAGTTTTGAAATTGCATCCGATAATCAAACTAGAGGTAATATATTTCATTTGAATAACAGTGAAAAGACATGCTTGATTGCACATATTGATGAAAGTTGTCTATGGCATAAGAGACTTTGTCATGTAAATTTTGATTGCATGGTAAAAATCAGTACTACTAAGGCAGTTAGGTATTTACCTAAAATTGTCAAACCCCACAATACAGTATGTAAGGAATACCAATTTGGAAAACAAGTTAGAGCTACTTTTAAAAGTATTCCAGAAAAATCAAATAATGCTCTTGACTTAATTCATATTGATTTATGTGGTCCAGCTAGAACTAAAAGTTTGCAAGGTGATAGATATTTCATGCTAATGATTGATGACTACTCTAGAATTTATTGGGTTACTTTTCTCAGAGAAAAATTAGAAGCACTTGGAAAGTTCAAACTATTCAAAGTAATGGTAGAGAATGAAACCGGTAAGAAAATCAAATGTCTGAGATCATATCAAGGAGGAAAATTTATATCTAAGGAATTTAATGCATTATGTGAAGTGAATGGAATCAAAAGATAGCTATCAACACCTCGGACACCACAACAGAATGGAGTTGTTGAAAGGAAAAATAGAACTATCTTGGATGTAGCAAGAAGTATGTTATTAGAAGAAAATATACCACATGTGTATTAGAGAGAGGCAGTAAGTACATCGGTCTATACATTCAACAAAGTTCACATCAAAGGTGAAACTGGTAAGACCCCTCATGAACTATGGTTTGGTATTAAGCATACTCTTAAATATTTCAGAATATTTGGAAGTAAATGCTATATCAGAAGGGATGAGTATATTGGCAAATTTGATCCTAGAAGTGATGAAGGAATATTTCTTGGTTGTTCATCCAAGAGCAAGGCATATAGATGTTTTAACAAAAGACTGCAGAAAATTTTTGAGAGTACAAATGTGAAGATTGATGAACAATTTAGAGGAACTTCAAGGTACATAGACTCTAAACTGGTAGCAAAGATTCTAACAAATGAACCTACATTCAACCCACTGGTACAGAATAAAGATCCAGTTACACCGGTATCATCTGAAAATTCCACAATAACTAAGGAACAACAACAAATGAAGATACCCTGGTATGTAAGACTGAATCACTTTGAAGATCAGATAATTGGGAACAAGAATAAAGGAGTTATGACAAGAGGAAGACTGGAAAATGAAGAGGTGTGTCTTATTTCTCAAATTGAACCATCATCAATTAATGAGGCATGTGAAGATAAACACTAGATTAAAGCTACGGTAGAGGAACTAGAACAAATTGAGAAAAATAACACATGAACATTAGTTCCCCGACCTAAAGACAAAAATGTGATTGGGACAAAGTGGGTATTCAGAAACAAACTTAATGAAGATGGTAAGGTAATCAGGAATAAATCAAGACTAGTGTGTAAGGGATATTCTTAGACAAAAGGAATTGATTATAATGAAACCTTTGCACCAGTAGCTAGAATTGAGGTAGTCAGATTATTTTTGGCTTTTGCAGCACACAAGAACTACAAAGTATATCAAATGGATATTAAATATGCATTTTGATAGTTTTGATACTTAATGTTAAGTATAGATGCCAATCTAATGAGATGAGAGGGGGGGTGAATCATACAAACTTAATCTTCCATGAAAACAACAAATTCAACCTCGGTAACATATACTTTAGTAATATAACCAAAACTGCTAAACATGCAAACTCAAAAGCATATAAAACTCATAACACTCATAACACCAGATTTAACGTGGAAACCCAAATAGGGAAAAACCACTATGGGATTTCAGACTCACTAAGAAATATACTCTTCTAGAGTATGTTCGGTTAAAAGCAAATCCTGTTATAGATTACAAACACATTGCTAGATGTGACCTGGTTAAGGGATTTCCCTCAGATCTGTTAGGATCATCACCTTTTTAGAAGTGGCCTTGTTAAAGGATTTCAAACACTCAATCAGAATGTCACCTTGCTAGAGGGTTTTACAAATAAGACTATTAAGTCCACTCGGTTAAGATATTTTCTGTCACTTTACAAAATAATAGTAATAAAAATCTATCTGCAACTTCACATCTAAAAATGATAAAGAAGATTCTTATTTTCTCAATACAATAGGACTTATCTTGTCCATTTGCTAGGCTCTATACTCTATTATTCAAACATGTCTTCAAGCTTCTATGCTCAGTAATCACTATGTAGCATCCCTGTGCATACACTTGCCTGCATTTATTGTTTATCAATAGTTCCTTATTTATAAACAATTTGCCAACCGCTTAATCTCCTTGATCACATTTCCCATGATCAATCATAGCCATCAGATCTTCAAACTTTGACCAGGTTCAATGTATCCTTCGATTTGAAAATGTTTTACCCCACCTTGGAACTTGCATACATTTCTTGGAACTTGTGCTAGGGTATTGTGGTTCAATCTACGCTGTAGATCTTCTTGTCGATTTTCCTTTGCCATAGATTCTTTAACAAACTTCATTCATGGCATACCAATCATTTAATCATAACTAGCTCATCAGCTTCCTTCATTAAATAATGCTTTTATTCATTCAATGCATTCTATTACTACTTGGTTGCAACTTCGTAAATACTAAACTTCACTCGGTAGACATTCTTCCTTTATTAACCGATAGCGATAACCTTAGGGTTTACCGACTAGGTTCTTTACTGGGTAACATAGTATAGTATTAACCTTACAATCAATAACATATGTAGGATATCAAAACAATCTAAACATCATGATCTCATCATTGTCTAACTCGGTAATAGCTACCCATTGAATAACTTATTCCTCCCCTTATTCATTACATTCTTTTTGTGTCTTTTACCGACATCTTTATACTCATCAAATCATACTTCTTAAGATATGGCAACATCATACTGAATTAGAAAATCAATTTCTTGACATCAATGACAAAATAGTAATATTAAGACAGTGAACATCCTTAATTAGTTATATCCATAATCATCAACAACCTTCTCAATAGCTTTATTGAAATGCCAACAATCTCTCCTTGTCTGTTATAATGCCAACAATCTACCCCTTTGGCATTGATGGCAAAACCAATTGATTTGACCTATTCGATTCAGATTGCTGTGAGATTCTGAAATGCTGAAATGCTCTCCCCCTGTCATCAATCTTCTCCCCCACACATTAGTCTTCTCCCTTTTTCTTCAATCTTCTCCCCCTTTGACAACAATGCCAAAAAGTAAAGACCTAAAACATAATTTCTTCCTATATGAATTGATTTCCTACTGTTATGTGTCAACTTAGTCTCGGTCAGAGTATTTTGTCTTCAATTCCTCTTCCCTATATTTGTTTCCTACACACCTTTAGAACACATCCTAAAGTGTGTAAATCAACATCAACTCCTAAAAGATATTCTCTAGAGTCATCGAATTGATGCTTTCACTGAACTCGGTCAGTGAGTAGAAGATAGGGGTAGGACCCCTAACTTACTTCTAAGATACTCAAAAGTGTCCCTTGGTAGTGGCTTGGTGAAGATATCTACTATTTGTTCCTTTGTGCTAACATACTCCAACACCACTTTCTTCTCTTGAGATTCTTCTCTAAGATAATGATATTTGATAGAGATGTGCTTTGTCTTAGAGTGAATAACAAGATTCTTTGAAATGTTAATGGCACTAGTATTGTCATAGAATATAGTTACTGGCTTGGTAACTTTCTCATTTATACCTTCCAATAATTGTTTGATCCATGCTATGTTGGTACAATTCAATGTTGCAGCAACGTATTCAGCTTCTATTGTTGACTATGAAACACATCCTTGTTTCTTGCTAAGCCAACTCACTAGCCTTTCTCCTAAAAAGAAAGGTCCTCCACTTGTGATTTTCTTATAATCAATGTTGCCTGCTCAATTAGCATCAGTATAAACATTTAAATCAAAGTCATTTCTTTTTTGATATACTAAGTGTGTGGGAGAAAAAGTGACACTAAGCAAACATACCCTAATCTCACTTTCAACCACACACTTGTGGAATACGAAAGAGCCTAGAGGTATCACACAATTGGCTACTTCTTCTTGTGGAAGAGAGAGCCATGGGCTACCTATTAGGATTTCTATTCCTTTGTTGTAATTGATAGATGAAATGATGCAAGTTCAATCCCTAACCCCAAAGTGCAAGTGTGAACTAATAACAAGATTACAGAATTGAACTTAAATGATGGAAAGCTGTAAACACCAGGACAAGACAAGAATGTAAATGTGTACCTGGTGTTAAAATATGAATGAAAATGTTCGGGACGGGGGCGCGGGCGCCACTGTCCTGATTCTGCCCCTGAAACTGCTGTTTTGCACTCTGGAAAAGCTGTCAAAAATGCTGAAAATGTTGTCTGTCAGGAGGACTAGGGCGCCTAGCGCCCCTGTCCCAGGAACCAGGGCGCCCAGCGCCCCTGTCCTGGTAGGACCAGGGCGCCTCACGCCCCTGTCCTGGTCTTTTGCTCTGAAATTTGGTGTGTTGTTCTGTCTCTGTCTGCTTCTCCCGGTTCTGCAACTTGCGGCATCGTCCGAGTCCTGAAACCTGCACTTATATCTGAAAAGGTGTTTGGGAGGCTATATAGGGTTTTGCCTTAGTCAAACCCCCGCTTCGGTGATTTCCACCTCCACGAATAGCCAAGTTGTATTGTAAAATGTATTGTGTGTGCAGACCTAGTGTGTGTGCAAGGTCCCTAAATGCAAGAAAGCAAACTAGAGCAACCTAGAAAGTAAACCCTAATTGCTTGTAAATGATAATGTAAATGCTCTAAATCAAGATGCAAAGTGATCTAAAGCATGAATAAAGGATATATTGAAGCTTATGCAAAGACATGAAAACAACATGAAATCATACCCAACCCCAAGGGAGGGGTACAAGCCAATCTTCAGTCGGTAATCTCCTATTGTTCTTCAATGTCTTCCAAGCCCTAAATGGATGAATGAAATTGATGAATGCTTGATAGAAGGATGTTGAATGTTATTGAAGTCTTCAAAGATCTGCTCTTTCGCTGCATAGAAGGTCCTTGAAAGCCAAAATTCCCGATCCCTTCAAATGAGGAAAGAGAGCTTTTATGTATGAAACCCTAGGTCGTAAATTCATATTTTGGCCGACCTAGAGATTGAATATCCCTCCAATTTCTTGGGGTTAAGCTTTATTTTATGATTGGATCGTGCTCCTAAAATTTTGGGAAAAACGTCCGGGACCATGTGCACCGGGCGCCACGGTCCCGACAAATTTTCACCAAATTTTTAGGGCCGTCGGATATGATGATTTTAGAGAGAATCCCGAAGTTACAGGTGATTTCAAGATGTTTTGACCCCCGAAATCAAGCCCCCAAGCTCGAAATAGGACCTAATTAGGGTTTTTGATTAAATGATGTATTGGAAGAAATAAAATGAAAGGGGCACACTTTAATGAAAGGGCCCAACTTTATGATGTAGGAAATGATAAAATAGGACCTTAGACCTAATTAATTTAATTAATTAAGTGCTAAAGGGGAAATGTAATGCAAAATGCAAAATGTGCCAAGGCGGGTGCTAAACTAGGTGTGAAATTGTACCACCCTAGCAAGTGCGTACAATTTACGACGCTACATTTAGCCCCCACTTTAGCGGTCATATGAACACTACGTGCATATGCAAGCTAAAGTATAGAAAAGTAAACATTATTTGAAAAAGGATATATCCATAAGTCTGTCGAACGAAGCCCCCAGCGGTATCTGCAGTACACACGTTAGATCACAAAATCACCTAATGCTTACTAAGGAAGGTGATGAAAATTCGAGGGTAGCTATATGCCCCCCCCTGTTTCGGCTTGCTAATTTTAGTGAGTTGAAATAGGGTATCATGTTTACCACTTCGAATTGTTAAAGAATATTGATGACAAATGCTCACAAGAAGATTTGATATGAGATCAAAAACTAACGAAGAATCATTTGGTAAGAAAGATGACTAAATCTTAATTCCAACACAACAAAGAGTGTGAGGATTTGAGAGTTCTCTAACACAAGATGAAGGATGTAAATGGAAACAAAATGCAAAGAGAAGAAAAGAAAGGAAAAAAGCATGAATACACACATTGGTGATCCATGAGAAGAATAGTGAGAGAGAAAACATGGACTTCTCACCCCCAGATTTTGTCTAGGTGATCCATGGGAGAAAGGACATGGAAAACTAGCCCCTAGAGTCTGTCTAGGTGATCCATGTAAGGGAGGAGAGTGAGAAAGTCTAGCCTTATGCTACTAGTTCCACTCAACCTCGTGCATGTGTGTGTAAGGGAGGTTAGAAGCACCTCATAGGAGTCTATGCTCGAGTATGCTACAACTTGTATATGTATAGTAAAAAAACGTGACATCTCGCTCTAAGAGTCTGTGCTCTGGTTCCGAGAATAACCACCTTGCATAAAAGAAAAATGGAGACATCTCACTCTAAGAGTCTGTGCTCTGGTTCTGAGAATGACCCATTTCTCAAAAAGTGTAATGTTTATGTCATAAGAAAATTAGAACAAGGATACCTACCTTCATCACAAAAGAAGATACCCCAAAAATGCAACAATGTCATAGATCCAAGCAAGAGAGTTTTTGCGCTCTTTAAGCAAGGATAAGATAGTTGAAAAGGGATATCTTGTAGTATGTGTGAAGGAGATCCTTAGAGGAGAAGAGACCTTTGTACAAAAGACACCTATCCCAAAGAGGAATTGTCTTAGACAAATATAACATCTTCTAGAATAAGACAAAGAAGAGAATAAGAATGCAATACTTCCTTCTTTTGCGAGGTGAAAGTGATTCTTAATGAAGGATGACGCTCTTTTTAACCCAATTGGGAGAGTGAATTCATTATGGATGTATTTTACCAAGTGCAAAAGAGGTTGTAGTTAAGGACTTACACCTCTTGTAAGAGAGAATCCTTGAACAAACAACAAAAAATGCATACAAGGAATAACATCAAGTAATAAAGTTCACACCATCCACGAAATAGGAAAAAAAAAGTGGATCCTTAGATAAAAATAAGGAAAGATCATTGCCTCCCAAAGATAAGGATAATGAGAAGGGCTTATACAATCTTCTAGGGAGAGATTTGGACATAAGCAAAAGAAGAGATGTATGAAATCATTCTTGTCCTCATAGGAACAAGAAAACTAGGCTATTATGTTGCTTCAAAAAATATGATTGCACTTGAAATTGTACCATCATGAATGACAATGAGCCCCCAGTAAATGAGCTACCAATGTCACATAATGATGAGCAACATAATAGCCATTAATGTTATTTAAAGACATGATAGACTAAATGAGGTATTTGAATATGACATGTTAAATGCTCAACTATAAGTGAGATTAAAAACATGTATAAAATGATAAAGATTGAAGAAGAAAAGTCACATGAAATCTTAGAAGAGGGATGAGTGTAATTTATTAGAGCCTTATCCCTAGAGGAAAGGACTTTATGATGAATAGGAGATAAAGATTCATAAGTGGATTTAGAAATTTGAGGGGATTCATAAAGAGATTTGTTCATTGCCAAGATTTCCTTATGAGGGGAATGAGAGTTGATAGAAGTAGAAGATGATTTAGTTGAAGTGAGATCATCATCACTACTAAATATAGCATTCACATTGAGAGATGGTCTTTTAGATTCTTTGGTACGTTTGCAGGGATTATAGCCGAGTCCAAAGGCATAATTATGAAAATTAGTCTCTAGAGGAACTTTAATCCCTTGTTCATGAGTGCCACAACCATTTCCATGATACCCATGCTTAGCAAAAATGCGAAAACCACGACCATAACGATCAGCCATTTCAGGAAGAGAAGGTGGTTTTTCATAAGACAAAGAATCAAATCCTTCAGAATTCGAAGTGTGAGGAGAAGAAGTTTGAGAAGCGGCCACAAAATTATTGCTCATAGGTTCAAGTAAGACTGATTGATCTCTAGTTTCTTCCTTCTTTTTACCTTTAAGATCTCTAGGAGGAACCCTATACTCCCCTACAAAGGTGGGATTAAAGTCAAGAGATCCCCAATCATGTTCTGCGAGAACCTTCTCAGGATCAAAAGCCTTTTCATGTGTAGATTCAAGTCGAGAAGGATCTTCTTCAGGAGCTTCAGACTCATCCAAAGAATTTTGATTATTAGAGGGTGATGATTCATCCATAGGTATCTTGTTCAAAGAGTCATTACTAGAAGAGGAAGGCTTAGATGTTTGCAAACAAGCTTGAAGATTAGTGTCACCTATCAAGGTATATGTCTTATTGTGATAAATGAATTTAACTTGTCTATGCAATGTAGAGGGGACAGCTTGCATACTGTGAATCCAAGGTCTCCCTAATAACAAGTTGTATGATAGATTTCCCGACATAACATGGATAGGAGTAGGCAAAGTAACAGGTCCCACTGTGATGGGTAAGGTGATAATACCTAATGAAGATTTAGCCACATTATCAAAGCCTCGAATGGGATGAGAGTCAGGCTCAATAAGGGATGTATCCACATTCATCTTATGCAATAGATTAATTCTACACACATTAAGGCCAGAGCCATTATCTACTAGTGTTCGTCTTATAGCAGTGTCATTTATGATAACCACAATCATCAAGGGATCATATTGATGTTGAATTTCACTAGTAGGCAACTCATCTTGGGTAAACACAATCTGAGCTTTAGGATTCATCACAGAGTTAACCAAAGACACTATATTACTAGATGTATTAGGTGGAGGAACATTCAAATCTTTCAAGGCATCTTGTAACATCCCATGATGAGCGGAAGAAGTTTGGATAAAATCCCAAAGGGATATCTTAGTAGGGGTAGCTTTAAGTTGTTCTATGAGATCATATTCCTTACCAAGAACTTGTGAAATACGAGGAGCTTGAGGAAGAATAGGTTGGGAAGGAGGAAGTGAAGTTGGAATAACTGGAGGAGGATTAGGTTGCCTATTGTTTCTTGTGTTATAGGTATGGGCAACCGCATGATAACTCTCTCTAGTCAGTTGCTTAGCATACTCATAAGGGCTCTTAGAAGAATAACCTCCTTGCACAGTAATAATAGGTTTCGTAGGAGTGCAAAAAGAATCATTAGCATAACCACCTTGAACCACTAAGATAGGCTTATTTAAAGGTTGAGAATTTTGAGAAGGACAAGCACCTTGGATAGTGAAGAGAGGTTTGTTAGGTGTCTCATTCACATGTATCAAATTGATTGAGGATGGTTTAGAGGGATGAACAAAAGTGTTGGAAGAATTATTGATAGTCTTCTCTTGCACTAAAATCTTATCATGGATCAAATCAATTTTAGGAGAGAGACAAGGGATAGGCATTGATGTTCTAGTAGGAAAAGTAATACTAGGAAAGGCCATATCATCCTCTATCATCAAAAGATCTACATGGGGAATAAACTCTCTAGGATAAGGATCAACACTACTCTCTAAAGTCTCACTTTTGAGAGGGAGATCTTTGAAAGAAATGTTAACCATCTTTCTTTGAACTAGGGTTTCCTTATGAGTAGAACCAAGTTGAGGAGAGGGAGATGCTTTATTTTTAGAGGGAGAATAATTAAGATTCAAGGAAGGTGAGAAATTATCAAGGGAGAGAGAATAATCTACACCTTCTTCTAATGGTTCATCCCAAATAGTGAAGTTGTTGAAAGGAATGTTTGAAGTATTGTCAATTTCGGGAGAGGAGATAACATTGTTTATTAATTCCTCATCCTTAGGAGGGAGAGCATCAATAGATGTGTTAAAATCATCCTCTTTCCTCAAAATATGTTCAATATGATCTTTAGGGGAGAGAGAATTAAGGAAATTACTTATTATTTCATCTTCTTTCTCTAAGAGATGCTTATGGGTAAGATCAACGTTAGGAGAAGGGTAAGCATTTACCATTAATTCGTCATCTCTAGTGGGAATTTTGTTGGAAAAGGAAATGCCATCACTAGGAAATGTAGGGATCATGTCATCTTCTTGCAAAAAAGGATCCTCATGAAGGGAGTGTTTTTTAGGAGGAACATGAACACATTTCTCCAAAAATTCATGCTTAGGAAGGAGATCTTTGAAAGAAGTGTTCATAACCTCTTGTTGCACTAACATGCCCCCATTGGAAGGACCAACTTTAGGAGAAAATAAATCAATGTCCATCAATACCTTTTCACTTAAAGAGGCATCATGTAGGGAAGGTAAAGTAACATTAAGAAAGGTGTTTATGATATCATTCTCTTCCTCTAGGATAGCTAAATAGGAAGGGCACATTTTAGGAGAGTTGTCAAGATCACTCTTAAAGTCTTCATCCTTAGAGCATGGGAGAGTCTCAAAGGGATTGGTAGAAACTCTTTTAGGTACTAAAATGTTGTTATAGATAGGGGGAAGTTCTTTAGGAGAAGGAAAAATTGAAACAAGGGAAGCTAACCCATTATCACATCTCTGAAATGAATGCATCATGACAACAATTTTCCTCTTTCAAATGATAACACATGCAAAATAGAAGGAAATGTTTAATTTTAACCAATGCAAGCACTTAGAATGTAGATTTAGAAAATGAAATTTATGATTCAAATGAGTTCCTAAATCAGATTTGAAATTATTGATCCCAATTAAGCTATCCACAAGTTCAACTTTGAATTGAAAAATTAGGGTTTTAGCAAAAATTTCCTCTAAATTTTTGAATCTTGCAAGAAATTGAAACTTGTAAATACAAATTTGAATTTGAAATAGCATAAACACTCAAATTTGAAAACATAAATTAGAGAAGATTGGAGTTCACGTCGGGTTCACCAAAATGTGTGGGAGAAAAAGTGACACTAAGCAAACATGCCCTAATCTCACTTTCAACCACACACTTGTGGAATACGAAAGAGCCTAGAGGTATCACACAATTGGCTACTTCTTCTTGTGGAAGAGAGAGCCACGGGCTACCTATTAGGATTTCTATTCCTTTGTTGTAATTGAAAGATGAAATGATGCAAGTTCAATCCCTAACCCCAAAGTGCAAGTGTGAACTAATAACAAGATTACAGAATTGAACTTAAATGATGGAAAGATATAAACACCAGGACAAGAAAAGAATGTAAATGTGTACCTGGTGTTAAAATATGAATGAAAATGTTCGGGACAGGGGCGCGAGCGCCACTGTCCTGATTCTGCCCCTGAAACTGCTGTTTTGCACTCTGGAAAAGCTGTCAAAAATGCTGAAAATGCTGTCTGTCAGGAGGACTAGGGCGCCCAGCGCCCCTGTCCCAAGGACCAGGGCGCCCAGCGCCCCTGTCTTGGCAGGACCAGGGCACCCCACACCCCTGTCCTGGTCTTTTGCTCTAAAATTTGGTGTGTTGTTCTGTCTCTGTCTGCTTCTCCCGGTTCTGCAACTTGCGGCGTCGTCTGAGTCCTGAAACCTGCACTTATATCTGAAAAGGTGTTTGGGAGGCTATATAGGGTTTTGCCTTAGTCAAACCCCCACTTCGGTGATTTCCACCTCCACGAATAGCCAAGTTGTATTGTAAAATGTATTGTGTGTGC
This sequence comes from Cryptomeria japonica, assembly GCF_030272615.1. Taxonomy (NCBI): domain Eukaryota; kingdom Viridiplantae; phylum Streptophyta; class Pinopsida; order Cupressales; family Cupressaceae; genus Cryptomeria; species Cryptomeria japonica. The sequence continues at coordinate 824,453,894 of NC_081409.1, forward strand.
AGACCTAGTGTGTGTGCAAGGTCCCTAAATGCAAGAAAGCAAACTAGAGCAACCTAGAAAGTAAACCCTAATTGCTTGTAAATGATAATGTAAATGCTCTAAATCAAGATGCAAAGTGATCTAAAGCATGAATAAAGGATATATTGAAGCTTATGCAAAGACATGAAAACAACATGAAATCATACCCAACCCCAAGGGAGGGGTACAAGCCAATCTTCAGTCGGTAATCTCCTATTGTTCTTCAATGTCTTCCAAGCCCTAAACGGATGAATGAAATTGATGAATGCTTGATAGAAGGATGTTGAATGTTATTGAAGTCTTCAAAGATCTGCTCTTTCACTGCATAGAAGGTCCTTGAAAGCCAAAATTCCCGATCCCTTCAAATGAGGAAAGAGAGCTTTTATGTATGAAACCCTAGGTCGTAAATTCATATTTTGGCCGACCTAGAGATTGAATATCCCGCCAATTTCTTGGGGTTAAGCTTTATTTTATGATTGGATCGTGCTCCTAAAATTTTGGGAAAAATGTCCGGGACCATGTGCACCGGGTGCCACGGTCCTGACAACTTTTCACCAAATTTTTAGGGCCGTCGGATATGATGATTTTAGAGAGAATCCCGAAGTTACAGGTGATTTCGAGAAGTTTTGACCCCCGAAATCAAGCCCCCAAGCTCAAAATAGGACCTAATTAGGGTTTTTGATTAAATGATGTATTGGAAGAAATAAAATGAAAGGGGCACACTTTAATGAAAGGGCCCAACTTTATGATGTAGGAAATGATAAAATAGGACCTTAGACCTAATTAATTTAATTAATTAAGTGCTAAAGGGGAAATGTAATGCAAAATGCAAAATGCGCCAAGGCGGGTGCTAAACTAGGTGTGAAATTGTACCACCCTAGCAAGTGCGTACAATTTACGACGCTACACTAAGCCATAATCCTCAGTGCCTTTCAAGTATCTGAAAAAGTCTCTTGATTGTTGTCATGTGTGTTTCCTTGGGAGCTGCAGAGAATCTTGCAACTATACCTATTGCATGTGTTATGTCTATTTTGCTGTGAACAACATATTATAACTTTCCAATCATGGATTGGTAAAGTGTCTCATCAACAGATGCAGATTCATCATTCTTTGATAGTTTACAGTTGGTATTTATAGGAGTAATTACTGGTTTTGAATCCTCCATTCGAAATTTCTTTAAGATTTCCTTTATGTACTTGGATTGAGTAATGAAAATCTCATCTTTCATTTGCAGTATTTGTAAACCTATAAAATACTTTATCTCACTGATTAATGACATCTCAAATTCTTTGCTCATTTCATTTCCAAAGTTCATGCATAAAGAGTCAATTCCACAAAAGATAATTTCACTTGTTCTTATAGAACCAATCTTGATTAAATAAGAGTGTAATCTTTCATACCATGCTCTAGGTGCTTGTTTTAGACCATATAAAGCATTGTTCAATTTACATACCTGATCTTTATTCTTGTCTTCAACAAATCCTTCAGGTTGTTCAATAAAAACTTCTTCTTCTAATATGCCTTTCAGAAATGCAGATTTCACATCCATTTGATATACCTTGAAATTCTTGTAAGCAACATATGCCAACAATGTTCTTACTCCTTCAAGTCTTTCCACAGGAGCAAAAGTCTCACCATAATCAATTCCTTCTTCTTGGGCATAACCTTTACAAACTAGTCTTGCTTTATTTCGAATGACCTCACCTTTTTCATTTAGCTTGTTTATGAAAATCCACTTTGTACTGATTACTTTTTTGTCCTTCGGTCTTGGGACCAGTGTCCATGTGTCATTCTTCTTGATTTGATCAATCTCTTCTGTCATAGAATTTATCCAGTCTTCACTATTAAATGCCTCTTTCACTATCCTCGGTTCAAATTCAGATATCAAACATGTGTTCTGTCTCAGTTTGTTCCTTGTCATCACTGGATCATCCTTATCTCCTATAATCTGACTTGACACATGATGTTTTCTAACATACTTGGCTAATACAGGCTCGGTAGGCTCTGTATGATCTTCTTCATCACTTGGTAACTAGATATTCTCTTCATTTCCTTCTACAGTTTTCTCAATAGGACTTGTCGGTTGAACATAGACAAATCCATCATAATCTTCTGGTTCTTTGGAGTTTCCTTCATCATTTCTTTCTATAAATTCATCATTTTTCACATTTGCACTTTCTACTATTTTGTTAGATGATTTGATCAGACATTTAAATGCTTTACTTCTAGAAGAATAACCAAGAAATGTTCCTTCTTCACTTTTCTAATCAAACTTGCCATTTCTATCATCCTTGTGTACATAGCATCTACTTCCAAAGATTTTAAAATAACTTACATTAGGTTTCTTGTCATACCAGATCTCATATGATGTCTTCAAAGTTGCTTTCTTTAGTTGTACTCGGTTCAGGGTGTAAACTATTGCACTTATTGCTTCTCTCCAAAATGTTTGTGGCACTTTCTTTTCAATCATCAGGGTTCTGGCACAATCCACAATAGATCTATTTCTTCTCTTAGCTATCCCATTTTGTTGTAGAGTTCTCAGTGTAGAGACTTATCTTTTTATACCATGATCATTGCAGAATAATTTGAACTCATTAGATGTGAACTCTTCTCCTTTATCTGATTTAAGACATTTCAGTTGTCTTCCTATTTCATTTTCAACTCTTGCCTTGTACCATTTAAACATTTGAAAAGCTTCTGATTTTTCTTTTAAAAACATAACTGACATAATCCTTGAGTAATCATCCACAAATAATATGAAGTATTTATCACCATAATAACTTTGAACTTTCATAGGACCATAAAGATCAGTGTGCACAAGATCTAAAATTCCCTTAGAAGTGTAGGACTTACTTGTAAAGCTTGATCTTGTCATTTTACCCATCTGGCATCCTCGACACATAGCATTCTGAGGTTTTTCAAGACTTGGTAGACCTCTTACTTGGTGATTCTTGCTTATTTTGATCAGATTATCAAAATTTACATGACAAAACCTTTTATGCCATAACCAGGTATCATCTACCTTTTCATACAGGCACTTATCCCAAGTTGAGTCAAGGCGAAATGTGTTACCTATTGTTTGTGTCCCGGTAGCAGCTAACTTTCCATGCTTGTCATGAACTTTGACAATTCCTTTCTGAAATTCTATTTGGTATCCTATATTGTTTAGCTGTGCTACACTCAACAAATTGTATTTCAAACCTTCAACCCAATAAACATCATTGCATCTTGCATTGTCAAGAAGTGTTATAGATCCTTTACCTTTTACCGGACATGGTGCATCATTACCAAATCTCACATAGCCTTCATCATAATCTTCTAACATAACAAACTTATGTTTATCACCTGTCATGTGATGTGAGCATCCACTATCTATGATCCAAGAATCATTAGTATTTATGTGAGATATTAGGGCTTTTTCTTCATACCTTTCTTCATCTGATCCATCTTTGATAGCCACATAAACTACTTCCTTTGTATTAGTTTCATCTGATTTATCATCATTGGATTCCTCATCGGCTATTAAGCATGACTTTCTATCTCTTCTTCTGATGTCTCAGTGTCCTCTGTAGTGATTATCTTTCTTTCTATCATCTCGGTAATCTCTCTTTTTAGTAGAATCTTTGTCAAGACAGTTAGAAGCCATATGTCCTATCTTATCACAATTGAAACATTTCAAAGGTAGTTTTCCTTTATACTTACCTTTGCCTCTCGGCAACCTTCTGGCTAATAGTGCTTCAAACTCTTCTTGCTTTCTGATTTCCTCATACAGTTTATTTACTTCCTCCATGTTCTTGCGAAATCTTTCACTTGCTCCACTGTGATCCCCTTTAGTGTACTTACTCATTCTATCATTGTAATCATCAGATTCACCAATATGAAAAAAACTAAATGCAGATTCAACTTTATTTACCGATGACCCATTGTTATCAAAGTTACTTAACTCAAATGCATTTAGCTTACCAATAGTAGCATCTAAAGAAACTGGCATATTGGGTACAAACCTTAATTCATTGATTGTAGAGACTCAGATTGCATAAGATGGTAGAAGGGTTCTTAACAACTTACTTGTTATATCCTTTTCTTCAATAGTTCCACTTGCTCCTTTGATTTGATTGACAATCTCCTTTAGTCTTGTACTGTACTGGGTTATGTTCTCACCTTCATTCATCCTCATAGATTCAAGTTTTCCTCTTAGACTATCCACTTTTGCTCTTTGAACATGTTAACCTCCACCATACACAGATATGAGCTTGTCCCACATTGCCTTTGCATCATTGCAGCCTTCTAGATCATTAAACTCTGAGTCGGTCAATGCAGATGTTATTTCAATCATTACTTGGATATATTCTTGCTTTTCTTTTATCTCTTCCATTGTCAATGGATAGGTGCTCGGTGTAATGAAATCATTCTGCAGTTAATATATAGCATATTCTCCAACTCTTGATAGGTGTAGTTTCATCCTTTTTTGCCATGTAGAGAAACTTGACTTGTTCAGCTTCAGTGCATCTCTCTTATACATCTTTGGATCTTTTCCTCAAGTACCTTTAAACTTTTTCTTCTCGAGTCCAAAGCTCTGATACCAATTGATAGTTCTGTAAAGCAGAAAATTGAACCCTAGGTGTTCCCCCACTCCAAGGAGAGAGAAAGGAGGTCACTAGGATTGACGGTTTTCACTTAGGAGGGACTTTACATTCAAAAGAGGGGTTGAAACTCATAAGATCCAATCCCACACAATGCAAGATTGAATTCTAAATGAGTTTCAAGGGTTGAGACAGCAAGGATACCCTCTTTTGTAAAGAATGTAGATAGAAGGATTGAACTAGGAGTGTATGTGAAAGTAAGAAAGATTCGCTTGTAGATGGAGATGGAGAAATGGGATGAAGCTACCGACTTGAAATTAGTAGTAAAATATTGAGACGATGCTGTCTTGCAAGTTTGAGCGAAATTTGATGGGACGATGGCGCCCGAAGTGCACACGGTCCTCCGAAAAATCCGCGAAATGAAGGGGGATCTGTTCGTCTCTGCACAAGGATTCTAGATCTTCAATTACAGCCGCGTACCTGCAACCTACACACAAAAAAGAGAGGATGATTGGGGGGTTAGGGATTAGGGGTTTTCCTTCAGGTCAAACCCCGATTTTGGAATTAACTAAGAAATGAGAATGCTGTAAATGTAAATGTCTGTAATGTAATCAAGCATTGATACCTTGTAAGAATGTTTGTATTCTTACATGTGAAGGAGTAATGATGTTGTATGTTATATGTTGTATGTTGTAAGTGATCTCCTCTTCAATGGTTGAATCCTTGTCTTGAATGCAACACCTAGCCTTGAATGCAGACCTAGAATGCTCAATTGCTTGAAGGAATGCTTGAATGTTTGAATGTTTGCTTATTGCTTCCGCCTCTTGTATGCATATGTTTTTCCTCCTTTTTCGTAAAGGGAAATGTAGTTTATATACTTGTCAATTAGGGTTAGAAGACTGATTTTTCTGACCTTAGGCCGACCTAGGAACATTATTTTCCAAATTGCAAACTTGAAGACCCGATACCCAACAAGAGACCGGGCCCAAAATAGGGCCAGGGACCAGGGCGCTGAGCGCCATGGTCCTGAGGGACCAAGGTGCTAGGTGCCATGGTATTGAAGGACCAAGGCACTAGGTTCCATGGTCCTGAAGGACCAGGGCGCTAGGCGCCATGGTCCCACCTCCCGGGACAACAGGGTGCAAGGAGGATCAGGCCAAGGTGCAGAAAGATGCAGTTTTTGATGTCGTAAATAGGTTTCAAGGTCTCCATTCAGGTTCAACGTTGTGCCACCATCGTGAAGACCCAAATGCAATCAAAATTGCAAGTGTCACAATTTTATGATGCTACATTTATCCCCCACTTTAGCGGGAGTATAGGCGTACGGCCATACTTCGGTAAAGTACAAGGAAACAACATTGAAAGACTTTCACCATGTCAAGGAGGCAATATACAACAAGCCCCCAGTGGACTAAGGATCTCATGACTTTGATTGAAAAAGTAAAAGGGAAGATCACGAGGGAGAACCATGACTGTCAGTAGTAAGGTTCCCTCACTATGAGTCATGCAAGAAAAATACCAAAAAATTTCAAGGCAAAGCTAAGTTCGCCAAGAAATTTTTAAGAATCTTGAAGAGATATGGATGGAGTGTATGCCCCCTATGTTAAAGCGATCACACATGCCTCATCAGGGGTGATTGCTTTAAGGTAGTGATACACATAAGAAATCAGAAGGGAAAGGAGCATGTTATCACAAAGATTTAGCCCCCAAGTGTGAGATAAACCCAAGGATAATAGACACAAAACACAAATCACGAGGTGACTTCACTTTCCTTGGGGTCAGTATGCTGTATGATAATTCATGTATATCATATGTATATATGCATAATTGTTCTTCATTCCCCAATCAAGGAAGGTCACCTAGAAGAAGGGAACACATGTGTCCTTTGAGTCAACATGAGAGAGACCAAAAGGCATCTCAATGTTTTGCATCGTCCTCAAGTAGACAACACTAAGGACAACAAATAGAAGAATGAGAATAACACATAGAAGAAGTAACAAAAGAAAGAGAGGAGGAGAGAGTCTGCTATGCTAATGAAAACTAGTCTAGCACATCATCCACCCCCCGATCTTGCTGATCAATATTTCGGGAAGGCAGGAAACACGCTAGAGGAGGAACATCCAACACAGTAGATGGAGCTATCACAAGATCCAAACAAGGGCTATGTTCATGTTCCAAGCCACGTTGTTCTTGTCTAGGAGCTAGGATAAGTGCTTTAGAAAATTCGTTAGATAAATGGTTATCAATATCAACATATTCATATTCACTATCAGAAGCAAGAGAAGTAACATTTTCACCATGAATAACATTTTCATCTATATCATCATCAAGATTTATAAAAGTAGGATCTTTAACTTGCACAGGATCAAAACCATCATGCATCTTATGCTTAGGAGATTTTGGCTCAATTTTCGGTTGAGGAGAAAATGGAATAATACTAGTTGAAGGTGTTTTTGGGGATTGTAAAGTTTGAGAAGTAGTTGCACGAGCTCTAAGATGATGCTTTCGTCAGCGTTCACGTGCAGAACGATTTCGTCTAGTCTTAGTAGGAAGTTGAGAAGATTGAGGAGGAGGAATATTCTCATCCTTATCACTTGGGTGTGTCTCTTAGGTTGGATAATAGGAGAAGAGGAAGGTCTCTTCTCTTTATAAAGGGAAGGAGGAGGAACTGCTCCATATAAAGGAGGAATATCTGGTTTAGGAAGGAGACCAAGTCCATCATGATGAGGAGGTATAGGTCTACTTTTAGAAAGTTTATTAGACATAGACATAGTCACATCCATAGGAATGGGTTGGGAATATTCTTGAGGAAAGACATTAGTTTTATCTTTCAAAGGAAGAACTTCCTTCTCAAGAATGATAGGAATATCAAGTTTGGGTGTTTGAGGTTCACATAGAGATAGGATCATATCTTTTTTCCACTTTTGATAAGATTTGTAAAGATGATCACTTCATGGTGGAAGAGATTGGAATTGTTTAGACCAAAAATAATCAATAGGAACACTAGAAGTTCTTTCAGCTGGTTTAAAGAGACTATGATTGCCAGTAACAACTTCACCATTATGGGGAAATTTCAAACACTTGTGAATAGGAAAAGCAATAGCTTTCATGGAAGATAGCCAAGGATAGCCTAGCTTCACACGAAATTGTTGGGATGATGGAATAATAAGAAAGCTCACATCAAGGGATTTATTATGGACCTCAATAGGTAATGTAATAAAACCAATTGCAGGAGAAGAAAATGCATCAAATAATTTCACAAACACATTTGTTTTGTCATAGATCACTTGATTCAATTGCAAAGTAAAAAGAAATTCTTCAGTAATAACATTAACCATGCAAGAAGGATCAATAAGCACTCGATGACAAGGTGTATTCTTGACTTTTGCAGCTATATATAAAGGACCATCAGGTGCCCTGATAGTTTCACTGGAATCAAATGTGATGGAAGGTTCTTTATTGATTTTCTGCTGCTCTACAAAGTTAATCACATTCGGAGTCATAGACACAAGACCATCAGGTGAGAAAGAGGAATCATTAGTCTCAATCACATTAGAGGTATGAGAAGGTAATGGATCAGTAAAAATCTTAAGATTTTGGTTAGGAAGAGCTACAGATGTGTTGCCTTTATCATTCACAGCTAAAACAAAGATAGTATTATTATCAATCAAATCTTGAATTTTACCCTTTAAAGCAAAACATTTTTCAGTATCATGCCCAGGTTGACGATGAAATAGACAAAAAGATTTGTTATCAAAATAGGGTGACTTAATCTTTGCAGGATCTATTTGCTTTATAGGAGGGAGAGTAAGCACATTTTGTTCCAATAACTTATTCATAATACTATGCAATGATTCATTCAAAGGAGTAAACTTTCTTTCTTTCTTGAAAAACTTAGAAATAGGAGGCACACCTGATGCTGCATTCACATTGTTGTTGATGATGTTTTCATTGAACTTAACGAACCCTCTGTTCGGTTTAAACTTCCCAAATGGTTGTTGACTACTATCACCCTTATCACTCGGAGCCATAGGATTTGCTTGTTCCATTTGACTCACAGTCAGTTGATAATTATGAAGAGTTGCACACAACTGTTGGAAAGAAGTAAACTCAGAAAACAAAATTTTTTCTCTAATATCTTTTTGTAAATTAGAAATAAAGATTCTTTGAATATCATTGTCAGGTACTGGAAAAGAAATTTGAGCACACAAATGCTTATATCTACTAATGAAATCAATCACTTTTTCTTTAACACCTTGTTTACAATGCATTAAATCAATCAAAGTAACTTTAGGACTTATATTGTTTTGAAATTGTTGAATAAAAGCATTTGCAAGTTGTTGGAAAGAAGTACTAGAATAGGAAGGCAACGAGCAATACCATTCTAGAGTCTTATCTCTTAATGTTCTAGTAAACAGTTTTGCAAGCAACCTTTGGTCATGAGCAAAATCAGTACATATTGTTTGAAAGGTCTTAACATGTGTTAGAGGATCACCTTTACCATTATAAAGCTCCAATTGTGGGATTTCAACATGCTTAGGAGGGATAGCTCAAACAATGTCAAGAGAAAGTGGGCTCGCAACATCAAATGTGGGCACACTAAACTTAGATTGATTCATAGAGGCAATTTGTTGCTATAAAGAAGAGATAGTTTGTGCAAGATTGTTAATGGTCGCTTTAGTCGAAGAGTTCATATTAGACATGTTAGATTGTGATGGAGGTATTATGTTATTGAAAGAAGGTATTGATTGAGAGTAAGGTGGCAGGACACTATGATAGTTAGTCATAGGAGATGATTGGAAAAAAGGAGCACTACAAGGAGGAATGGAATGGTTGAATGAATTGCCCCCTTGCGTCATGTTCATTTGTGGAGATGTAATAGGGACACTCATTGAAGGAATGAATGAAGAAGTCAGATTGAATGAAGGAAGAGGGTTGATTGAAGGGGAAGGATTTCCCCCATGACTGGTGATCATAGGTGGAATGTTTTGTATTGAAGTAGTCATTATGTTTGATGTAAAAGTAGGTATACTAGCAATAGAAGTTGTCAAAGGGATAGAATGATTGACTTGAGTAGGAGGTTGTGTATAACCTAAAGTTTCGACACAACTCTTCATAGGCATCACATTCGAATCCACAATGTGTGCAATACTATGCAAAATATCAATTGCATTCTTATCACTTTGAACCATACATTTTAGACCCTCAATTAATGAATGAGCTTGACTATCGGGGTATTCTTGAGACATCCATTGCTGAAAATCATCAAATTGGTTATCCAATTGTGAAAGTTGTTCTACAGAAACCTCATGGAGAGCTTCTTCATCATTAAGAGGATTAGAGGAATTACCCGTGTTCTCGTTAAAAAGGCCATTCAAATTAGGTTCCATCTCCTCGGTACTTGAACCTTGGAAAGACTTAATTCTAAGGCTTCGTCTAACGGGAATAGTGTAAGTAGGGCTTATTGTTGTAAAACTCATGCACTAGAGAGAGACAGAAGATTTTGAATTTTGAAAATAAAGTTGGCAAAATTGAACAATGAGATAATGATTATCCAATTTGAACTTTATGAAAGCAGAGGGAAACACAACTTCCAAGAAAGGTAGGCACAATTGAAAAATTAGGGCCAAGGGGGTAGCACTTAATTTTAATTGTTATCTTGAAAATTGAAATCTTGAATTTTGAATTGATTTTCGAATTTAGAGATAGCAAATTTCAATAAAATCAGCCAATCTCCTAGATTTAAGCTGTTAAATGCAATCATGACAATCTCCCAAAATTTTAGAAAAAATGTCAGGGACCGTTGCGAACGGAGTGCACACGGTCCTTGCAACTTTTTTCAAAATTTTCAAGGATGAAAGTTATGATGATTTTAAAGCTAATCTAAAAAAATTGAGTGATTTTATGATCTGTAGATAGGCCAAATTAAAGTTGCAATCGCAAAATTGAATCCTACCAAGATTGTTGAAAAATACAAAATTTGAATTTTGAAAAAGAGAGGGAAACTGAAATTTTGAATTTTATGATTTTAGAGGGAACACTAAAAGCAAGGCAAGCTTTGAAATTTAAAAGTTGACTCAATTTCATGCAAAATTCAATTTTGAAAGCGGAAATCAAAGTTGTTGCAATTAAACACTTAATTTCAAAAGTCACAAATTGCAAAAATTTGAATAAAGCACTGAAACTTTGAATGAATGCCAACACACTTTTCAGATTTAGGACAGTAAGAAACACAATTTTAACACAAAATTTTAGTTTCAACAATTTTGAATGATTAGAAGCCTTAATCCAAGCAATCACTAGACCAACTTTGACTTTAATTTTGAAAGTGTTAGAATTGATGAAATCAGCCAAGATTTTGGATTTTAGCAGAAAAATACAGTAAGATCTAGCTCCCGAAATTTCGGAAAAAATGTCGGGGACAATGGCGCTCAGGGTGCACACGGTCCTCGCAACTTTTTTCAAAATTTTCAGGGATGAAAGATATTATGATTTTGTTGCGGAATCCAAAGTTACAACCAATTTGGAGGTGTTTTGATCAGTGAAATCATCGGTCAAAGGTTGAATCAAGAGGGTTTTAAAAATTAGGGTTTTGACACTTAACCACTTAATTTTCAGAATTAAAGCACAAATATGAATTGACAATTTGCAATAGAAGGGTAGATCTGAAACAAGCATTAACAATTAAACATTTCACAATCTCAATTACTAAAAAGAAAATTTAGGGTTTTTATGCAATTAACCTCTAAAATTTTGCAAAAGATCAAACATGGAAATGTAATTAAGGAAGCAATTTTTTTCAGATCTAACCATGAATAATCAGAATTAGGATGTTCACGTCAGGTTCACCAAAATGTAAAGCGAAAAATCTAACCCTAGGTGTTCCCCCACTCCAAGGAGAGAGAAAGGAGGTCACTAGGATTGACAGTTTTCACTTAGGAGAGACTTTACATTCAAAAGAGGGGTTGAAACCCACAAGTTCCAATCCCACACAATGCAAGATTGAATTCTAAATGAGTTTCAAGGGTTGAGACAACAAGGATACCCTCTTTTGTAAAGAATGTAGATAGAAGGATTGAACTAGGAGTGTATGTGAAAGTAAGAAAGATTCGCTTGTAGACGGAGATAGAGACACAAGATGAAGCTACGGACCTAAAATTAGCAGTAAAATGTCAAGCCGATTCTGTTCTACAAGTTTGAACAAAAGTTGATGGGACGATGGCGCCCGGAGTGCACACGGTCCTTCGAAAAATCCGCAAAACAAAGGGGGATCTATTCATCTCTGCACAAGGATTCCAGATCTTCAATTACAGCCGCGTACCTGCAACCTACACACAAAAAAGAGAGGATGATTGGGGGCTTACGGATTAGGGGTTTGCCTTCAGGTCAAACCCCAGTTTTGGAATTAACCAAGAAATGAGAATGTTGTAAATGTAAATGTCTGTAATGTAATCAAGTACTGATACCTTGTTGTAAGAATGTTTGTATTCTTACATGAAAAGGTGTAATGATGTTGTATGTTGTATGTTGTATGTTGTAAGTGATCTCCTCTTCAATGGTTGAATCCTTGTCTTGAATGCAACACCTAGCCTTTAATGGAGACCTAGAATGCTCAATTGCTTGAAGGAATGCTTGAATGTTTGAATGTTTTCTTATTGCTTCCGCCTCTTGTACGCATATGTTTTGCCTCCTTTTTTCGTAAGGGGAAATGTAGTTTATATACTTGTCAATTAGGGTTAGAAGTCTGATTTTTCTAACCTTAGGCCGACCTAGGAAAAATTGCAAACTTGAAGACCCGATGCCCAACAAGAGACCGGGCCCAAAATAGGGCCAGGGACCAGGGCACTGGGTGCCATGGTGCTGAGGGACCAGGGCACTGGGCGCCATGGTGCTGAGGGACCAGGGCGCTGGGCGCCATGGTCCCACCTCCTGGGACAATAGGGTGCAAGGAGGATCAGGCCAAGGTGCAGAAAGATGCAGTTTTTGATGTCGTAAACAGGTTTCGAGGTCTCCATTCAGGTTCAATGTTGCACCGCCATCGTGAAGACCCAAATGCAGTTGAAATTGCAAGTGTCACAATTTTATGACGCTACATTTATCCCCCACTTTAGCAGGAGTATAAGCGTATGGCCATACTTCGGTAAAGTACAAGGAAACAACATTGAAAGACTTTCACCACATCAAGGAGGCAAGATACACCAAGCCCCCAGTAGACTAAGGATCTCATGACTTTGATTGAAAAAGTAAAAGGGAAGATCATGAGGGAGAACCATGACTATCAGTAGTAAGGTTCCTTCACTATGAGTCATGCAAGAAAAATACCAAAAATTTTCAAGGCAAAGCTAAGTCTGCCAAGAAATTTTTAAGAATCTTGAAGAGATATGGATGGAGTGTATGCCCCCTACGTTAAAGCGATCGCACATGCCTCATCAGGGGTGATTGCTTTAAGGTAGTGATACACATAAGAAATGAGAAGGGAAAGGAGCATGTTATCACAAAGATTTAGCCCCCAAGTGTGAGATAAACCCAAGGATAATAGACACAAAACACAAATGATGAGGTGACTTCACTTTCCTTGGGGTTAGTATGCTGTATGATAATTCATGTATATCATATGTATATATGCATAATTTTTCTTCATTCCCCAATCAAGGAAGGTCACCTAGAAGAAGGGAACACATGTGTCTTTTGAGTCAACATGAGAGAGACCAAAAGACGTCTCAATGTTTTGCATCGTCCTCAAGTAGACAACACTAAGGACAACAAATAGAAGAATGAGAATAACACATAGAAGAAGTAACAAAAGAAAGAGAGGAGGAGAGAGTCTGCTATGCTAATGAAAACTAGTCTAGCACATCATCCACCCCCCGATCTTGCTGATCAATATTTCGGGAAGGCAGGAAACACGCTAGAGGAGGAACATCCAACACAGTAGATGGAGCTATCACAAGATCCAAACAAGGGCTATGTTCATGTTCCAAGCCACGTTGTTCTTGTCTAGGAGCTAGGATAAGTGCTTTAGAAAATTCGTTAGATAAATGGTTATCAATATCAACATATTCATATTCACTATCAGAAGCAAGAGAAGTAACATTTTCACCATGAATAACATTTTCATCTATATCATCATCAAGATTTATAAAAGTAGGATCTTTAACTTGCACAGGATCAAAACCATCATGCATCTTATGCTTAGGAGATTTTGGCTCAATTTTCGGTTGAGGAGAAAATGGAATAGTACTAGCTGAAGGTGTTTTTGGGGATTGTAAAGTTTGAGAAGTAGTTGCATGAGCTCTAAGACAACGCTTTCGTCGGCGTTCACGTGCAGAACGATTTCATCTAGTCTTAGTAGGAAGTTGAGAAGATTGAGGAGGGGGAATGTTCTCATCCTTATCACTTGGGTGTGTCTCTTAGGTTGGATAATAGGAGAAGAGGAAGGTCTCTTCTCTTTATAAAAGGAAGGAGGAGGAACTGCTCCATATAAAGGAGGAATATCTGGTTTAGGAAGGAGACCAAGTCCATCATGATGAGGAGGTATAGGTCTACTTTTAGAAAGTTTATTAGACATAGACATAGTCACATCCATAGGAATGGGTTGGGAATATTCTTGAGGAAAGACATTAGTTTTATCTTTCAAAGGAAGAACTTCCTTCTCAAGAATGATAGGAATATCAAGTTTGGGTGTTTGAGGTTCACTTAGAGATAGGATCATATCTTTTTTCCACTTTTGATAAGATTTGAAAAGATGATCACTTCGTGGTGGAAGAGATTGGAATTGTTTAGACCAAAAATAATCAATAGGAACACTAGAAGTTCTTTCAGCTGGTTTAAAGAGACTATGATTGACAGTAACAACTTCACCATTATGGGGAAATTTCAAACACTTGTGAATAGGAGAAGCAATAGCTTTCATGGAAGATAGCCAAGGATAGCTTAGCTTCACACGAAATTGTTGGGATGATGGAATAATAAGAAAGCTCACATCAAGGGATTTATTATGGACCTCAATAGGTAATGTAATAGAACCAATTGCAGGAGAAGAAAATGCATCAAATAATTTCACAAACACATTTGTTTTGTCATAGATCACTTGATTCAATTGCAAAGTAAAAAGAAATTCTTCAGTAATAACATTAACCATGCAAGAAGGATCAATAAGCACTCCACGACAAGGTGTATTCTTGACTTTTGCAACTATATATAAAGGACCATTAGGTGCCCTGATAATTTCACTGGAATCAAATGTGATGGAAGGTTCTTTAAGGATTTTCTGCTGCTCTACAAAGTTAATCACATTCAGAGTCATAGACACAAGACCATCAGGTGAGAAAGAGGAATCATTAGTCTCAATCACATTAGAGGTATGAGAAGGTAATGGATCAGTAAAAATCTTAAGATTTTGGTTAGGAAGAGCTACAGATGTGTTGCCTTTATCATTCACACCTGAAACAAAGATAGTATTATTATCAATCAAATCTTGAATTTTACCCTTTAAAGCAAAACATTTTTCAGTATCATGCCTAGGTTGATGATGAAATTGAAAAAAAGATTTGTTATCAAAATAGGGTGAATTAATCTTTGCAGGATCTATTTTCTTTATAGGAGGGAGAGTAAGCACATTTTGTTCCAATAACTTATTCATAATACTATGCAATGATTCATTCAAAGGAGTAAACTTTCTTTCTTTCTTGAAAAACTTAGAAATAGGAGGCACACATGATGCTGCATTCACATTGTTGTTGATGATGTTTTCATTGAACTTAACGAACCCTCTGTTCGGTTTAAACTTCCCAAATGGTTGTTGACTACTATCACCCTTATCACTCGGAGCCATAGGATTTGCTTGTTCCATTTGACTCACAGTCAGTTGATAATTGTGAAGAGTTGCACACAACTGTTGGAAAGAAGTAAACTCAGAAAACAAATTTTTTTCTCTAATATCTTTTTGTAAATTAGAAATAAAGATTCTTTGAATATCATTGTTAGGTACTGGAAAAGAAATTTGAGCACACAAATGCTTATATCTACCAATGAAATTAGTCACTTTTTCTTTAACACCTTGTTTACAATGCATTAAATCAATCAAAGTAACTTTAGGACTTATATTGTTTTGAAATTGTTGAATAAAAGCATTTGCAAGTTGTTGGAAAGAAGTACTAGAATAGGAAGGCAATGAGCAATACCATTGTAGAGTCTTATCTCTTAATGTTCTAGTAAACAGTTTTGCAAGCAACCTTTGGTCATGAGCAAAATCAGTACATATTGTTTGAAAGGTCTTAACATGTGTTAGAGGATCACCTTTACCATTATAAAGCTCCAATTGCGGGATTTCAACATGCTTAGGAGGGATAGCTCAAACAATGTCAAGAGAAAGTGGGCTCGCAACATCAAATGTGGGCACACTAAACTTAGATTTATTCATAGAGGCAATTTGTTGCTGTAAAGAAGAGACAGTTTGTGCAAGATTGTTAATGGTCGCTTCAGTCGAAGAGTTCATATTAGACATATTAGATTGTGATGGAGGTATTATGTTATTGAAAGAAGGTATTGATTGAGAGTAAGGTGGTAGGACACTATGATAGTTAGTCATAGGAGATGATTGGAAAAAAGGAGCACTACAAGGAGGAATGGAATGGTTGAATGAATTGCCCCCTTGCGTCATGTTCATTTGTGGAGATGTAATAGGGACACTCATTGAAGGAATGAATGAAGAAGTCGGATTGAATGAAGGAAGAGGGTTGATTGAAGGGGAAGGATTGCCCCCATGACTGGTGATCATGGGTGGAATGTTTTGTATTGAAGTAGTCATTATGTTTGATGTAAAAGTAGGTATACTAGCAATAGAAGTTGTCAAAGGGATAGAATGATTGACTTGAGTAGGAGGTTGTGTATAACCTAAAGTTTTGACACAACTCTTCATAGGCATCACATTCGAATCCATAATGTGTGCAATACTATGCAAAATATCAATTGCATTCTTATCACTTTGAACCATACGTTTTAGACCCTCAATTAATGAAAGAGCTTGACTATCGGGGTATTCTTGAGACATCCATTGCTGAAAATCATCAAATTGGTTATCCAATTTTGAAAGTTGTTCTACAGAAACCTCATGGAGAGCTTCTTCATCATTAAGAGGATTAGAGGAATTACCCGTGTTCTCGTTAAAAAGGCCATTCAAATTAGGTTCCATCTCCTCGGTACTTAAACCTTGGAAAGACTTAATTCTAAGGCTTCGTCTAACGGGAATAGTGTAAGTAGGGCTTATTGTTGTAAAACTCATGCACTAGAGAGAGACAGAAGATTTTGAATTTTGAAAATAAAGTTGGCAAAATTGAACAATGAGATAATGATTATCCAATTTGAACTTTATGAAAGCAGAGGGAAACACAACTTCCAAGAAAGGTAGGCACAATTGAAAAATTAGGGCCAAGGGGGTAGCACTTAATTTTAATTGTTATCTTGAAAATTGAAATCTTGAATTTAGAGGTAGCAAATTTCAATAAAATCAGCCAATCTCCTAGATTTAAGCTGTTAAATGCAATCATGACAATCTCCCAAAATTTCAGAAAAAATGTCAGGGACCGTTGCGAACGGAGTGCACACGGTCCTTGCAACTTTTTTCAAAATTTTCAGGGATGAAAGTTATGATGATTTTAAAGCTAATTTGAAAAAATTGAGTGATTTTACGATCTGTAGATAGGCCAAATTAAAGTTGCAATCGCAAAATTGAATCCTACCAAATTGTTGAAAAATGCAAAATTTGAATTTTGAAAAAGAGAGGGAAACTGAAATTTTGAATTTTATGATTTTAGAGGGAACACTAAAAGCAAGGCAAGCTTTGAAATTTAAAAGTTGACTCAATTTCATGCAAAATTCAATTTTGAAAGCGGAAATCAAAGTTGTTGCAATTAAACACTTAATTTCAAAAGTCACAAATTGCAAAAATTTGAATAAAGCACTGAAACTTTGAATGAATGCCAACACACTTCTCAGATTTAGGACAGTAAGAAACACAATTTTAACACAAAATTTCAGTTTCAACAATTTTTGAATGATTAGAAGCCTTAATCCAAGCAATCACTAGACCAACTTTGACTTTAATTTTGAAAGTGTTAGAATTGATGAAATCAGCCAAGATTCTGGATTCTAGCAGAAAAATACAGTAAGATCTAGCTCCCGAAATTTCGGAAAAAATGTCGGGGACAATGGCGCTCAGGGTGCACACGGTCCTCGCAACTTTTTTCAAAATTTTCAGGGATGAAAGATATTATGATTTTGTTGCGGAATCCAAAGTTACAACCAATTTGGAGGTGTTTTGATCAGTGAAATCATCGGTCAAAGGTTGAATCAAGAGGGTTTTAAAAATTAGGGTTTTGACACTTAACCACTTAATTTTTAGAATTAAAGCACAAATATGAATTGACAATTTGCAATAGAAGGGTAGATCTGAAACAAGCATTAACAATTAAACATTTCACAATCTCAATTACTAAAAAGAAAATTTAGGGTTTTTATGCAATTAACCTCTAAAATTTTGCAAAAGATCAAACATGGAAATGTAATTAAGGAAGCAATTCTTTTCAGATCTAACCATGAATAATCAGAATTAGGATGTTCACATCAGGTTCACCAAAATGTAAAGCAAAAAATCTAACCCTAGGTGTTCCCCCACTCCAAGGAGAGAGAAAGGAGGTCACTAGGATTGACGGTTTTCACTTAGGAGAGACTTTACATTCAAAAGAGGGGTTGAAACCCACAAGTTCCAATCCCACACAATGCAAGTTTGAATTCTAAATGAGTTTCAAGGGTTGAGATAGCAAGGATACCGTCTTTTGTAAAGAATGTAGATAGAAGGATTGAACTAGGAGTGTATGTGAAAGTAAGAAAGATTCGCTTGTAGACAAAGATAGAGACACAAGATGAAGCTACGGACCTAAAATTAGCAGTAAAATGTCGAGATGATTCTGTTCTACAAGTTTGAGCAAAAGTTGATGGGACGATGGCGCCCGGAGTGCACACGGTCCTCCGAAAAATCCGCGAAACGAAGGGGGATCTATTCGTCTCTGCACAAGGATTCTAGATCTTCAATTACAGCCGCGTACCTGCAACCTACACACAAAAAAGAGAGGATGATTGGAGGCTTACGGATTAGGGGTTTGCCTTCTGGTCAAACCCCGGTTTTGGAATTAACCAAGAAATGAGAATGCTGTAAATGTAAATGTATGTAATGTAATCAAGTACTGATACCTTGTTGTAAGAATGTTTGTATTCTTACATGAAAAGGTGTAATGATGTTGTATGTTGTAAGTGATCTCCTCTTCAATGGTTGAATCCTTGTCTTGAATGCAACACCTAGCCTTGAATGGAGACCTAGAATGCTCAATTGCTTGAAGGAATGCTTGAATGTTTGAATGTTTGCTTATTGCTTCCGCCTCTTGTACGCATATGTATTTCCTCCTTTTTTCATAAGGTGAAATCTAGTTTATATACTTATCAATTAGGGTTAGAAGACTGATTTTTTTGACCTTAGGCCGACCTAGGAACATTATTTTCCAAATTGCAAACTTGAAGACCCGATGCCCAACAAGAGACCGGGCCCAAAATAGGGCCAGGGACCAGGGAGCTGGGCACCGTGGTCCTGAGGGACCAGGGTGCTAGGTGCCATGGTCCTGAAGGACTAGGGCACTGGACGCCATGGTCCCACCTCCCGGGACAACAGGGTGCAAGGAGGATCAGGCCAAGGTGCAGTTTTTGATGTCGTAAATAGGTTTCGTGGTCTCCATTCAGGTTCAACATTGCGCCGCCATCGTGAAGACCCAAATGCAGTCAAAATTGCAAGTGTCGCAATTTAACGATGCTACAAGTTCTGATACTTAATGTTAAGTACAGATTCCAAGCTAATAAGATGAGAGGAGGGGGTGAATCATACAAACTTAATCTTCCATAAAAACAACAGATTCAACCTCGGTAACATATACTTCAGTAATATAACCAAAACTGCTAAACATGAAAACTCAAAAGCATATAAACATCATAACACTCATAACACTAGATTTAACGTGGAAACCCAAATAGGGAAAAACCATTTAAAGATTTCGGACCTGCTAAGAAATATACTCTTCTAGAGTATGCTCGGTTAAAAGCAAATTCTATTAAACATTACAAACACATTGCTAGATGTGACCTGGTTAAGGGATTTCCCTCAGATCTGTTAGGATCTTCACCTTTTTAGAAGTGAACTTGTTAAAGGATTTCAAACACTCAATCACAATGTCACCTTGTTAGAGGGTTTACAAATAAGACTGTTAAGTCCACTCGATTAAGAGATTTTCTATCACTTTACAAAATAATAGTAATAAAAATCTATCTGCAACTTCACATCTAAAAATGCTAAAGCAGATTCTTATTTGCTCAATATAATAGGACTTATCTTGTCCATCTGCTAGGCTCTATACTCCATTATTCAAACAGGTCTTCAAGCTTCTGTGCTCCGTAATCACTATGTAGCATCCTTGTGCATACACTTGCCCGCATCTATTTTTATGAATAGTTCCTTATTTATAAACAATTTAACAACCACTTAATCTCCTTGATCACATTTCCCATGATCAATCATAGCCATCAGATCTTCAAACTTTGACCAGGTTCAATGTATCCTTTGATCTGAAAAACATTTTACCCTGCCTTGGAACTTGCATACATTTATTGGAACTTGTGCTAAGGTATTGCAGTTCAATCTGCGCTATAGATCTTCCTGTCGATTTTCCTTTGCCATAGATTATTTAACAAACTTCATTCAGGGCATACCAATCATTTAATCATAATTAGCTCATCAACTTCCTTCATTAAATAATGCTTTTATTCATTTAATGCATTCTATTACTACTTGGCTGCAACTCGGTAAATACTAAACTTCACTCGGTAGACATTCTGCCTTTATTAACCGATAGCGACAACCTTAGGGTTTACCGACTAGGTTCCTTAGGATTTACCGACTAGGTTCTTTGCTTGGTAACATAGTATAGTATTAACCTTACAATCAATAACATATGTAGGATATAAAAACAATCTAAACATCATGATCTCATCATTGTCTAACTCGGTAATAGTTGCCCATTGAATAACTTATTCCTCCCCTTATTCATTACATTCTTTCTGTGTCTTTTACCGACATCTTTATACTCATCAAATCATACTTCTTAAGATATGGCAACATCATACTGAATTAGAAAATCAATTTCTTGACATCAATGACAAAATAATAATATTAAGACAATAAACATCCTTAATCAGTTATATCCATAATCATCAACAAACTTCTCAATATCCTTATTGAAATGCCAACAATCTCTCCTTGTCTGTTATAATGCCAACATATTTTTGAATGGAGATCTTGAATAAGAAGTTTGCATTGAACAACCTAATGGATTCTCTTTAACAGATAACAAAGATATGGTTTGCAGGTTAAGGAAAGCTTTGTATGGGTTGAAACAAGCTCCAAGAACTTGGTATGCAAGATTCGATAAGTATATTTTGAAGATTGGTTTTTCTAAAGGTAATGCTGACAACAACTTATATTATAAAGTGACAAATGATAACATCTTGGTTATACAAGTTTTTGTTGATGATATAATCTTTGGACAAGAAGATGGATTATGTAAAGAATTTTCTATTGAAATGCAACAAGAATTTGAAATGTCTATGATTGGAGAAATAAAATTCTTTTTAGGATTGCAAATTTGATAGAATGATAAAGGTATATGCTTGAGTCAATCCAAGTACTTGAAGGAGTTATTAAAGAAATTTTTGATGGAGAACTTTAAACCGGTAAGCACACCTATGACTACAAATGACAAATTATCACTAAGAGATGAATCTACACCTGTTAATCCGACTAGGTACAAATCTATGATAGGAGGTTTACTGTATTTGACAGAAACAAGACCTGATATCATGAATGCAGTATACATTATTTCAAGATTTCAGAGTAATCCTTAAGAAAATCATGAATCAACAGTAAAAAGGATTTTCTGGTACTTACAAGGCACTACAGATCATGGATTATGGTATCATAGAGATGAAAAATTTGAATTATGTGCATACCAGATGCAAATTGGGCAGAAGATGTGGATGATAGAAAAAGCACCACCGGTGGAGCACTTTTTATTGGAAGCAGATTAATTTCTTGGTTGAGTAAGAAACAAAGGTTTACATCTTTATCAACAGCTGAGTCAGAATATGTTGCAGCAGGAACCAACTGTACATAGGTACTATGGCTTAAGCAAATGTTGAAGGATATAAAGGTAAAATGCAAGGAACCTATTACTATCTATTGTGATAACATTGCAACAATTTATATATCTAAGAATCGGGTACTACATTCTAAAACCAAACATGTTTCTATCAAACTGAATTTTCTAAGGGAAAATGTTGAAGCAAAAGAAATTATAATGGTTTATGTGAATACTAAAGAGCAGATTGTAGATATTTTCACTAAACCTCTACCTAAGGAGACTTTTGAATATCTCAGAGACCAGCTTGGGGTCATACCCCCACCGGTAGAAACTTAGATAGTTGATGATAGTAATCAACCGATAGAAATAACAGAGAAATCTCTTACTTCAGCTTTGATGAGAAAACTACTTCTCAGGGGGAGTAGTTGGTATAGTGAATTGGTTGGTATTTTGTATCTGAAAAATGGTCTTTATATTGCTTTGGAATTTGATGTCAAAGGGGGAGATATTGGTATGGAAAAACACAAGGAAAACTCATGACACTCCTAGGGGGAGAGATTGTTACTTTGGGGAGATTATTGGTTTTTGGTATTTGGCATTTCTATTTTGGCACTTTGATGGTTTTTCCATCTTGTGTTGCCATCAATGCCAAAGGGGGAGATTGTTGGTATTTTGGTATGGTTTTGTCATTGATGTCAACACCTACTAAACCTTATCAACTTTGACACTTTAGAGAATCAGCACCATTGACCGACAAGCAAGTGACTTATGCACAGTCACTGGTATCTGGTACATCAGCAGGATATCATGTTCACCGACACTTGGAATAGCATGGAAAACACCTGGTTATGTCGAAGACATCATTTGGACACTTTGTCTTGGACTTTTGTTCATTGGCATATTAGTATTTGCATATTTGTTGTTACCAGCAAATAGGTCTAGGATATACACTGACAGGTTTATCTTTTCCTGTTCAGCACGACATGCTATGGAGATATCTCATTATTGTTGTAAATGCATAAAACCAACATGTTGAATCAGTTATTGCATTAGACATTGTTTTGTTTGTAAATTGATTTTATTGTAATATCCTTTAGAGCCGACCTACTAAAATTGGTCTTAGGTTATGATATAAATGTAAGATCTTACTTGTAAGATCATGTGTGGTAGCGAAAAAGAATTATGTGAAGGTATATGCGAGAATAAGCAGATCTATACATGCAGACATCATTTGAAGGTTGAAGGAGGGTTTTTGTGAAGATAATCAAAACCACACCAGTATTGAATCCAGCATAGAAAGATGCAAATTTGAGCAGTACATCCTTATTGGATTTAACCATCCAATTGTAGTCAGTGTGACTCCTATTTGTGTTTGAGAAGTGAGCTCTAGGCGCTTGGCCTTTTTGCATGTGTAGACCCCATTTGTATACACATACTATCTGCAGTAGTATCATCTGATTGTGGGTAAGGTTTCCCACCGTGGTTTTTTCCCTTACAGAGTTTCCACGTACAAATATTGGTGTTATGTGTTGTGGATGACTTTGTGTTTTTGTTTCATGCATTAATATTTACCAATATTACAATTAACTGATAAAACTGTTTACCGACATAAAAGACTGGTTTATTGGTGTTAAGCATTAAGTTGGTAAATTTGTTTTTAGTTTGAATTTATTAGACAACTGATTCACCCCCCCCCTCTCAGTTGTCTCCGGGACCTAACAAATCTGTGAACATCAAATTGCAATCTGAGCCACAATCAATGAGTATAACCAATTTTATTTGCCTGGATCTTTTGATCTCTAATACCAAATGATGGAGATGACTCTTAGACATATCCTCAAAACTTGCACATGGTGGCTCATACACACAAATTAATAGTATGGTTTTAGACTAACTAATTTCTATAGACTTTCTATCAAAACAATGACAAGAACTTGCCCACAAAAATGATAGTTTCCTCATAACTAATATATAACTGGATGTAAGCAATAGAAACTATAGGAAATCAATAGAGAAATAGTAACTAGGAAACAACAATCATTTATTTATTTTTTCAATCTTCTTTAAGGATGTTTACATGTTTTAAAATTACTTCCACTACAATGTTAGCCTTCAACCCATTCGACCAATCTTTTCCTGCCTCTTTTGTCATACCTTCATATCTATTCATCAACTTCCTTTCTCTCTATCTAATCTCAATTTCTATCTTCATGCCCACACCATCTCTCATTCTACTTTCTTATTTCTACTATCATTCCATGACCTCTCATGCAATGATTTTCCATGACCTCTTCTTGTCAGCCTTCATACTACCACCATTCTATAATGGTTTCCCCTATTCACAAAATAAGTCATTTTTATCCATATCTGTACAAGGCTATCTTTCCCATCCAAGACCTTTCCCCTTTGTTTAGCCTCTCAAACTTGGCCTCCTCCCTTTGTTATTCCATTCTTCTCAATTTGATTGATTTTGGCATCTTATGGTCTGTACTAGTTATCTCTACCAAAAATGTCCATTATCATTCTATTGACCATTTTTCTTCAACCTTTCCAATCGTCTTCCATTCATAACCATTCCAAATTGGCCTGAACT
Source organism: Cryptomeria japonica (assembly GCF_030272615.1). NCBI lineage: Eukaryota > Viridiplantae > Streptophyta > Pinopsida > Cupressales > Cupressaceae > Cryptomeria > Cryptomeria japonica. The sequence continues at coordinate 824,478,325 of NC_081409.1, forward strand.
AATTTCAAACTAAATTCTAACCAATCAAAATAAACAACTAAGATAAAATATGGTTTCGTGATGATGCTCCTACATCAATTGCTAAGTTTCTTTTCATATATATGTGGGAATAATAATTTACCCCCCCTTTCATTATTTTGGTCCTTTTAACCAAGTATGTGTGTAGATGTGGGGGCTGTGTTGGATAATAAGATACTAGAACATGGCCTATTCATACTACCATGATAGTATTGTGTGTACCTTCTTGCAAAGGTCTTATTGTACATACTATAGTATGACTTGAGGGTGATTAAATTTTTAATATTTTAATAAATTATTAACAATATTAATTTAAATTAGTAATTAAATTAGTTAATTTAGATTTTTCACCTATGACAATACTTAGCTAGAATATCTATGTAGGTGCATTAATGGCTATACAAATAAGAAAGGAGTGCAATTTTTTTTTTGAATTCTTGGTTATGTTCTTTTACTTCATATAATTGACAACTGATTTTGGGGTTTTGGGTCTTTTCGATGGAATTGTTTTTGACACAAAATGCTCTAAAATGGTAGTTACCTCTTAGACATGGCAATGACATCCTAGATTCAATCCCTCATTGGTCAAGCCTTTGGTGTCTTGTTTGGACAAAATAAAATGTAAAACCAATTTTCAAATTCCCTTTGAACCAAATTGTGAACTCAAATTATACTAGCAAGCTCTAATATTCACTTGCAAAACAAAGCCACAACAACAAACCTCCCAAATTTAATACTTATGTCAAGCTATTTTTTATTCTTTATATCATTATTCAGTTCAAGGGAATACACTTTTCAAGTTATACCAAGATTTACAATCTAGATCTCTCAAATGAGACCAATAAGTAGCAATCTTACAATGTTTGACACCATACAATATTTGTATTGAATGATCTATACCATGCAATATTAATTGATTATTATATCCACCCAATATATGTCTAGTACATGAAATCACAAGAGAAATCATCAATAAAATAATAATGTTGTTCTAAAAGGGATAAAAATGATAGATAACAATGGAGAAAACTTGGATATATAGGCCAAGGTGAACATAGGAGGGCATAAGATTATGATATGTATCTTAAATCTTATGAATGAAGACAAATGGAAAAATAAATATTAAATGATCTAGCAATTTGAAAGTATTGTTGAACACACTAGAGGACTAATAGGGAGTAAATTAGTCTAAAGAAAAAATAATACTTATTTTTTGATCATTAAACTTTATTCCTCAACCATATAATGACAATAGTAATAAATCTTTAAAGAACAAAGCACATCAAATATATGAACAACATATTTATGTGGAAAACCCAAGCAAGGAAATACCAAAGTGAGAATCACATTCACAATATGAATATAAATTATTGTGAGATTGCCTCTGGAACTCATTTCTCTTAAGAGGACTTTTATAACCAAGGTGCACAACCTTAGGGAAAGATACAAATGACTTCCAGAGCTAAAACACACTATCTTAGGGAAATATATAGAATGTTGCCAAGAGACTCACAATCTTCTACCAGAGAAAGGAATGGTTGAATTGAAAGGAATAAGATCTCATGATCATAAAAATTTCCTTCAACCACTATGTCAAGAAACCAAGATCATGGAAAACATGTATCCATATTCAAACTTTATATCACAACACTAAGATACAAAATATATTATCATCAAATCTCTTCACAACCAATTTTCGTACAACTCTAGTATCAAATATTCTTGCAAACTATTAAAAATTGATTCCTAACAATTCACTCTCCTCCCATACCTTCACTCATACATATGAACCCCTTTATATAAAAGATTAATCATTAAAACCCTTAACTAGGTCAACCACAAATAGAATAAATAATACTTCATGAATTTGGCCACCTGTGACTAAAATATTCATTTTGGTTGACTCAAGGAGACAAAGGGGACCCAAAAACATCACAGCACATTATTTACAAGTGGTTGTAATGAGCCGCACATGGTAGCACATCCTCCAAATTTGGTATCAAATGACACATGTAGATAAACATTAGAACACATTAACTAGTTGACCCAAAAATAAATCTTTAAGGTGAATTACATAATGAGGATATCCACATTCCATTGTGAGATACCAAACAAAATTATCTCTCAAATAAAAGCCAAACTAAAGAAATATGATGAAAGTAGGATACATCACCATAGTCAACTAAAAACTAGACCGACCAAGAACACACAACTTAAAACATCGTAACTCTACTTGCCAATCAAACCATCATCTAAAAAAAGAACTGGAACATTGCACAAACCACGTGCATATGTCCTCCAAATTACAACACTAAAATTCACATAGGAATTATTTGGATATGTTATGATTGATAGCGTTACTGTCATAAATGACAATAATAAGCTCTATCATTAGATAAATAGACTTGAAAATTTGATGATGCAATATATATAGATCATAAACATTGTATCCAAAGCCACAACACATAGTCTTCATGTATACTAGAGGAATGCAAAGCATTCTTCCACTAAAACATAAATAGTTCTTTGTATAATTACTATTTCCTTCATTATGAAACTTCCACTACACCATCCTCTTAGAAACACTTCAATGTCTCTACAAGACAACTCAATAATACCATAACACATAAATACTCTTTCTTGCATGTTCAAACTTCCCCTACACCATCCTTAGTTCAACATCAATGACAACATAAGACAAGTTCACATCAATAATAACACAAGATAAAATGACAACAATGACAACATAGAACAACAACTCAGGTTTCCAATATTGAAAATGTGTTGTTGATGAGTATGATTGGTTGTCATTTATGTCAACATAATAGTTGTCATTGGTGTGAACATGTGTTCTTGGTGTTGATACTCCGAAAGATGTGTTTCAATATGGATTAGTTGAGTTGATGGCGATCTAGATAATATTTTTTATCAAATATGGTGTTGATCAATTATATTCATGTATATCTTGGTTCTATTCTTATTTTTGTTGTATTGGTCAATGATTTTTGGGTCTGAATTAAGTCCGAAATTCGAGGATGTGTAGAAGCATTGGTGCAGCATGTGAATCATGATTTGGATCCTAAAGTTTTAATGGATGTAATGCATTGATTCGATTGATGACATGTGTTGTGGTATGGTCTACTTAACATTCCTTCCCACCACTAGAATATTTAGTGATGGCCTATTTTAGATCTCTATCTTGGCCAACTTAGAAGCTTATGCTTCTTAGAAGATAATATATATGAGGATGATCTGGACGAGTTAGCATGGAAAAAGTATGACATTGTTATTAAATATATGCGAAATCAAAAATGAAAGATCTGATTATTGGAGATGTGTGAAAGTGTGTTGGTAGTGAGGCACAAGAAGTAGTATGGTTTTGCAGATTGTGATACAGTTGTGGATTCTTGCTTCTGGTTTTGTAGATTGTGATACAGTAGTGGATGCTTTCTTTTTTCTCTCTTTCTTCAGTAGTGAGGCTTTTTCTAGTTATTGATCCCTCTTGTAGCAAGCGTTCTAGCAATGATCCACCATTTATAAAAATCACCTAAGCCGGTGTCACCTTAATTGGTGTTTTATATTAAGAACTAACATTCTCTATAGTTTTTACCTTCTTGGGTTTTCCACATCATATCTGGTGTTCATTGTGTGGTTTATTGTATGTTTTTGTTTTTCATGCTATATCTATCTTAGTTAATTTTGATGGTTACTCTAGATGGGTAAATATAAGTAATTTTTTAAGTTATCAACTTATTCACCCCCCTCTTAGTTTTTTAGATATTAAAGCTTTGGCTCCTTGGAAAAGAGCTTATCCTCTTGATACCACTCGAGATGAGATTCAAGCTTATGAAGAGAATGAAAATGAAAGGTATGCTATCTTTAGTGCTTTATCCAAGGCTAAATTGTCAAAGGTTATTTTATTGAATATTGCTTATAAGGTTTGGGAAAAGTTGAGAGATTTCTATGAAGGAAATTATAGAGTTAAACTATCAAAGAAGTAAAAACTAAGCACATATATGCGAACTTGAAAACGGAAGAAGGGGAAGACATTTTTAGCTATTTTAAAAAGGTTGATAGTGTAGTAAATGAAATTAGAAAACTTGGTGACACCTTGATAGTTAAAGACATAATTGTGAATATTTTGATGTCCCTACTTGAAAGTTATAGTGACAACATCTTATTTATTGAAGAAATGTATGATACGAAAAAGTTTACTAGAGAGAAGCACTATCCTACTCTATCACCATTTGAGGTAAGGAAGTTTGAAAAAGACAAAGCTAAGACTGAATCTACATTTAAAGCCTTTGAGAAAAATCCAAAAGATGAAAGTTTAGATAAGATAGAATTAAACTTTGTGAGGAAACTAAAGAAAGGCATTGACAAATACAAAGTTATGTTTCCTCTTAAATACTTTAGATGTTGAAATATTGGTCATATTGCTAGTAGATGTACAGAAAAAGATTCAAGACAAAAGTCTAGAGAAGGTACAAAGGAAAGATTAATAAGAGAGCATATTATGTCAAAGATGATGCTAGTATTTTAGACGGTTAGATTATGAAGATGGTGATTGTTTCTTTTTGGTAGAAATAAATGTACCTAAAATTGATATTCCTAAGAGTATTGTTACTGATTTACATGCTAGAAGAGATATAAATGAATGGTTGATTGTGATAAAAGTAAGTCTGTGTAACTTGAAAAGTATTATGGAGGTTCTATTAGGTTTAGAGATGATTAGATCTAGCACAAATTATGGGAATTAATTCAATTTATTTTGATTGAATTGCATCATAATATTTTGAGTGTTAGATAGATGTGGAAAAATGGTTACAATTTGGTTTTTTAGGATAATGGTTGTGAGGTCTTGAAGTGATTCAGAATTGTTATTGCAGGAAGGAAGATGACTAGTGGAAACATGTATCTGCTAGAAGGAGCCACAAAGCATTATGTGTTATCTTAAATTAATGATAGCTAGCTCTAACATTGGAGGATGTGCCATATTGATTTTGACAACTCGGTGAAGATTAGTTAATCAAGTGTAGTGAATGATTTACTGAGGATGACCAAACTAGATAACAACATTCACAAAGAATAAAAAAGTTGTAAAATAGATAAAAGGAACATATAGAGCAAAGGAGCAGAACAAGAAGTATACAAGGTGAGAAGTATTTTATGTTGTTAATTGATGATTATTCTATGGTGATCCTATAATACTAGGTTACACGTTTTGGCCAAACTTGACACTAAAATCAACATTTTTGACTAGATCTTTATTTTCTAACTGAAGTATAACAACTAAACCATTAAAGAATTTGAAGATGAAGTAAACTAGTGATTTGTGAGAATTTTTATATATATTCTAAATATATATTTTTAAAAATATTTAGAAATGATTTGTACATATTGTTATGTAACTTTTAATAACTTAATATTTACAATATTTAGAATTTTTCAGAAGCGACATTTATTCAATAATGCATAACATTTTTTATAGTAAGAAGAAAAAATTCTATAATTTTAAAAATATGTATTTCACACAAATATCTAGTGCATGGATATTTTTCCATTTTTTTGTTAGATTAATTTTTCAGTTAATTTTTTAAGTCAGTGTAATTGAAATATTGATAGAGGTGTCCTTCGTAATGCATAGAATTTTTAATAGGCATTTGAATTAACTTATTTTTGTGTTCAAATGAGGATATCAATACCTAGGGAAAATATATTTTTTATAATTTTTATTCTCTATTTTTCAAATTTTCCACGTGTGAAACATATTCTTTAATGTTTGATGAAAAACCTACATTCATAAGAAATGAAACATAAATATATTAATGAAATTAAATATATTAAAATGTATACTATTTGCAAAGTTTATAATAAGGGCTTGCGTACTTTTAAAAAATAAAAATCAATGAATTCATTTGAACCTCCAAAAGCTAATGTAAAAGTGGTTTTTTATCAACATTTTGAAAGGTGCAAAGGAGACTCCACTGTAGGTATGATTTAAGAGTAGAGAGGTTATATCCAATGGATTTTTATCTAAGAGGCTTTTATCTAACTCTATTAAATTATCTACTTGAAATGGGACCTCTCAAGGTTTAAAATATATATATATGTTTTTAAAATGTATGATTTCATTAAAAATTAGTATGTACCAAAAAATGTATCCTAGTATTGTGGGATCACACTCTAGAATGTCATGGGTTGCATTTTCGAGAGATAATTTAGAAGCATTAGAGAAATTAAAAATATTCAAGCATAAAGATGAAAATGAATTTGATAGAAATATCAAGTGTTTGAGGTATGAGAAAGGAGAATTTGATGAGTTTAATAACTTTAATGAAAAATGTGGTATTAAAGATAGTCATCTGCCACTAGGAATGCTCAACAAAATGATGTAGTGGAAAGGATGAAATAAAATATATAAGAGGTAGCTAGAAAAATGATCAAAGGAGTAGAACAACAGAAAGTCTATTGGATAGAAGTAATTCACACTCAGTCTACACTCTTAATAGGAATCTATACCAAAAAGGACATTGAAAGACATCATATGAACTATGACATGGTATAACTCTGACAATGAAATATTTCAAGGTATTTGGAAGAAAGCGCTATATTAGGAGAGATGAAGATAATCTTGGAAAATTTGACATCAGAGAAGATGAAGGTATATTCCTAGGATACTCTACAAGTTGAAAGCCATACCAGTGTTGCAATAAAAGGTTAGCCAAGATTCTTGAAAGTGCAAATATGAAGGTTGATGAAGACATTTCTAAAGAGTAACAAATTGGCAAGATATGAGTCTAATGAATCGATTAATGGAAAAAGGGAAGAGAAAATTAGAGAAGGAGAAGAAGGAAAATAATCTCAGGAAGCTTTGACATCTATATCTAAGACCCTAAGATATGTTGAGAAGAATCATTTAGTGGATCAAATTATTAGAGATAAGAACAAAAGAATTGTTAAAAGAAGCAACGCAACTTAAGATCAAGTCTTGTTATGTTTACTATCAGAGATTGAATAAAATAGTATAAGAAGCATGCAATGATCAGAATTGGATAAAGGAAATGAAAGAAAACCTAGAATAGATTGAGAAGAATCATACATGGGAATTAGTTAACAAACCGATAGATAAAAATGTTATTGGAACAAAATGGGTATTTCGGAACAAGCTAGATGAAGATGGATAGGTTGTGAGAAATAAAGCAAGGTCAATTTTTAAAGGTTGTACATAGATTGAAGGCATTGAATTTGAGGAGAATTATACCCCAATTTCTCAGATGGAGGTAATCAAGATGTTTCTTACTTTCATAACTTTTAAGAATTTCAAGATTTATTAGATGGATGTGAAATCAACATTTTTGAATGAAGAGGTTAAAGAAGTTTACATTGAGAAACTAGAAGGATTTAAGTTGAAAGATGATCCAAACATTGTTTGCAGATTGAAGAAGACCCTATATGGATTGAAACAGGTTAAAGAAGTTTACATTGAACAACTAGAAGGATTTAAGTTGAAAGATGATCCAAATAGTATTTGTAGATTGAAGAAGACTCTATATGGATTGAAACAAGCTCCTAGAGATTATTATGAAAGGATAGATAAGTACTTAATTGATTAAGGTTTTCAAAAGGGTTCAACTAACAATAATTTATACTTAAAAATTGATTCAAGTAAAATATTTATTAGTGTAGTGTATGTTGATGACATAATATTTAGAGGAAATGAAGGCATGTGTAGAAAATTTTCTATTGAAATACAAAAATAATTTGAGATGTCCATGATTGGTGAGTTAAATTTATTTCTCATTTTGCAAGTAAATCAAAATGATAAAGGAATTTTCATTTCTTAGTCTAAATACATTAAGGAGTTATTGAAGAAGTTTGGGTTGGGGAACTCCAAAATGGTGTGTACAACTATGACCACCATATGCAAATTAACTAAAGATTATAAGTCCCCTAAAGAATATGCAAGTTAGTATAGATCAATGATTGGAGTATTGTTATATTTGACTGTTAGCAAATTAGATGTCATGTATGCAGTCTATTTGGTGGCTAGATTTCAACAAGAACTAAAGGAATCAAATATTGTGGTGGTAAAAACTAATTTTCATATATATAAAATGAATAAAACAATTTTCCTTATGGCATCCCAAATATTCATATCTCACTCTGATATCTTATATTGATGCAAATTGTGTAGGAAGTGTTGATGACAAGAAAAGTACTAGTGGTTAAGAATTCTTTCTTGGCTCCTGGTTAGTTGCTTGATCAAGTAAAAAGAAATATTTTGTCTCTTTATCTACAAATGAAGTAGAACACATTGCTTCATCTTCATGTTGCACACATATTCTATGGATGAAGCTAACTTTGAATAATATTGATGTAATGGTCAATGGACCCATCTTTATTATGTGTGACAACACTATGCACATAAACATTTTTAAGAATATGGTGCAACATTCCAAAACATAGCATATATCCATGTTGGAGATTGTTATAAGTATGCTACAAATATGTGCTTGAGAGATATTTGAGAGATGTGTTGTCATTGATGTCAACATATTTATCTATCTATGATAGTAATGTAGTGAAGTTCAATGAGTTAGATATTTTAGCATAGTCAACATGATGAAGATCAGAGTTTGCAGATTAAAGGGTTTGTAGAGGGTTGTCTATAGATGATTCAATATAGATTTTAGAGGTTAGCATGAAGATTTGATTGAGTTATGGGTATCTATGCTAAAGCTGGTTTTTCAGTTGTTATGTGGTGACAAAGTATCAGTATTCTGATTTGCATTGCCCAACATTGTAATATCTTGATCTATGGAACTGGAGGAATGTTGGGGACGTTGATGTGTATCCTCAATTTAGATAATTCATTATTTGGAGGTCCGCAAGTTATTTTTCAAGGTTGACAGTCATTACAGTTAGTGCTCTTGAGGTTTTGTATGATGATAATGTTGGCAATATTACATTATAACAGACAATGAAAGATTGTTGACATTTCAATAAGGATATTGAGAAGGTTGTTGATGATTATGGACATAACTGATTAAAGATGTTTTACTATCTTGATATTATTATTTTGTCATTGATGTCAATAAATTGATTTTCTAATTTAGTATGATGTTGCCATATCTTGAGAAGTATGATATGAAGATTATAAAGAAGTCGGTAAAAGACATAGGAAAGAATATGATGAATAAGGGGATAAGTTATTCAATGGGCAACTACTACTGAGTCAGACAATGATGAGATCATGATGTTTTAGATTGTTTTAACATCATACATATGTTGTAAAATGTAAAGGTTAATACTACACTATGTTATCAGACAAAGAATCTAGTTGGTAAACCCTAAGGTTATCGCTATCGGTTAATGAAGGCAGAATGTCTATCGAGTGAAGTTTAGAATTCACTGAGTTGTAATCAAGCTATAACAGAATGCATTAAATGTTTACATGTGGTATTTAATGAAAGAAGTTGATGAGCTAGAGCAGATCAATGATTGGTAAGCCATGTATGAAGATTGTTAAAGAATCTATGGTAAAGAAAGGTCGGCAAGAAGATCTATAGCTCACATTGAACCACATTACCCTAACACAAGTTCCAAGGTGAAAATGCAAGTTCCAAGGTGGGGTAAAATATTTTTAGATCAAAAGATGCATTGAACCTAGACAAGATTAAAGATCTGATGGCTATGATTGATCATGGGAAATATGATCAAGAAGATTAGGTGGTTACCTAATTGTTTATAAATAGGAAACTATTGATAAACAATGTATGCGGGCAAGTGTATGCACAGGGATGCTACATAGTGATTACCAAGCACAGAAGCTTGAAGACCTATTAGAATAATAGAGTATAGAGCCTAGCAGAGGGACAAGATAAGTCCTATGAATTCATTGTATTGAACAAATAAGAATCTGCTTTAGCATTTTTAGATGTGAAGTTGCAGACATATCTTTATTACTGTTATTTTGAGAAGTAGTAGAAAATCTCTTAACCGAGTGGACTTAACAGTCTTATTTGTAAAATCCTCTAGCAAGGTGACATACTGATTGAGTGTTTGAAATCCTTTAACAAGGTCACTTCTAACAAAGTGAAGATCCTAACAGATCTGAGGGAAATCCCTTAACCGGGTCACATCTAGCAATGTGTTTGTATTCTTTAATAGGATTTGCTTTTAACCGAGCATACTCTAGAATGTTAGAGTCACTGATGGACTCAATCTCCTAGGATCACCTACAAAACCAAGATCAACCTTCCACACAAGAGCAACAGAGAGTATGAATGCTGGAATATGGTGCAATAATTGAATAATGATATTATCACACTCAAAATGATACAATAATGATCAACACTCCCTTGTACTGACAAAGCTGATATGAACTCATCTGAGTTAGCTCTAAAATTCACTCATAAGGGAGAGGTGAGTGCTGATTATATAGTAAAATGTGGGCACACAATTCCAAGAGGAATAATAACTCCCAAATAACGAAATTAGGTGGAAGTTGTGCCTACTTGGAAAATGCCAAACATGTGGCAAACCAACTGAGGTAGGGACAAACAAATGGTTATGGGGAGGTGGCAAATGAGTCCAAAAGAGGGTGTGACATTCAACCACCCAAATGTGGGTGTGAATGACACATGTAAATGTAGGACTACGCTACGTGTCCTCACATAAACCATCCTAATATAACCTAAGTATGCTTAATAATGTGTAGGAAAAATAAATATAAAAAACTTACACTAACACCCCCCCTTAAGCATAGCTTAGGTGGGTGAAAAGATGCAACAATGCAAAGATGCTAATATGGGTCTTGACTACAAGGCCATGTTAGGTACCCATGTACAAAACAATCTCTCATAAACAGAGTAAAGGAGAAAACCTAGTGGGACAAAACTCCTCCCCAAGAGAGAAAAGAAAACAAATTTCCCAACACAAGAAAGAATCCCATGCAAGGAAGAAATCCCCTCTAAAATAGAAAGGATAAGAAAGACAATGTAGCCTTCCTTGAAGTAATAAATTGTACCAAAGGTTGATGCCCAAAACTGAATGTAGAAGATGGACCATGATCGTTGAACAACATTCCTCCCCTTAGGAAGAAACAAAACCAAAGGTGCATGAAGACTATCTTCCCATTCCTGAAAGGAAGATGAAGGAAGAAAGTGTAAAGTGTATGAATTCTCTGAATACTGCTCATGTGTCTCCATGTTGATGCTGAAGGTTGTCACATCCAATTCATGTGTTCTAAGCCACACTGATGAAGATGACAATCCAGAACCTAGTAGAGATGTATGTAGAATAAAATCCAGAGACAAAGGTGTCTTCTCTGAAGACAAAGGTGCCTCCTCCAAATGTTGCTCAATAGTGGCCATAGTCATGTCAAACTATGAAGAATGATCATGTGGGTAATGAACAAGAGAGAAAGAAAGTTCTCCCTCAACATCTGAAGAAGACGAAGTGACTTCATCAAAGAGAAGATGTATACACTCAATAGTGTCCTCCAAGTCTGCAAGATAGGACTCACAAAACAAACCTTTAATGTCTGTCAATTAATCATCCCAAGTAACTGTGTTTGGAAGACAATGAATGTCCTGTTGCACTGAATTAATGGAACCCATGGATGTAGCAGTACTAGTATCATCGGAAACAACAGTCGATGTAGGAGATGAAGTATCAGCACATGTCTCTTGAACCTCAGTTGAAAGAATACCAAGATTCACTCGACCATATTGAATCTCCTCAAACGTGTCCACACTAGATGCCTGAGTGTGTACATCAGTTGAAGGAACAACAGAGGAAAAATGTGAGAAGGTGTATACTCGAGATTGATGATCTACCTCCCCAACTGCAACAATATCTTTGCTATGCAAATCTTGAATAATTACAGAATCTGGAGTGAACTCAACACTTTTCCCTTCCCCACCATGTGTGATCTGATAGATAGAAAGGATATTTGTTGACAATGAGGGCACACAAAGGACATCATTGAATGATCCTTCATCTATGTCAATAGATCCTTTCCCACAAACATGCATATATGTGTTGTTAGCCATTAGAATGTTTGGTGATGAACAGGTTTCAAATAAAGAGAACATACTCTGTGATGAAGCCATATGATGTGAAGCTCCAAAATCAAGGATCCATCTCCCTGACTTAGAATCTTTGATTGCAACAAGTGCTTTCCCTTTTTGTTTCTCTGACTTAGAATTAGATGAAGATGAAGAATCCTTTGACATACTTGAAGGTAAATTGATTTTATTCTTTGCCAAAATATTCTTCAACTCATCAATTTGTTTTAAATAACATTGATGTTCATCATGCCCAGATTTCTTGCAATTTGCACAAGTGGGCTTCTCCTTTTTAGAAGATTCATTTTTTGAGGAAGAGGACTCAGATTCTTTCTGTGGCTTGTTCTTTTTCTTCTTTTGTTTCTGATCAGGATTCCCTGATTCTTTCTGTACCTTAGGTTCACTAGCAATCAAAGCTTGTGACTTGGAAGTTTTGATGATTCCCATTTGAATTAGCTTCGCTTCTTCTTGGATTAGAAGATCTGAAAATGCATCAAAAGTGGGTTGTACATATGTAGTTCCCATAGAAACCCTATTGGTGTGAAAGCCAAAAACAAACACAGAATACTCTGGACCAAGCTTGGATAACACATTGAGAATCAATTGTAAATCCTCCTTAGTAATCTTGTTAACTGTGTTCTTAGTTGCTTTATCTTGGAGATATAGTCTTGGATGTTGTTGAAACTTTTTGGATCAAGATTCATCAGATCATTATCAATTTGATAACCCCTAATCTTGTCAGTTTTATCATACAAATTTTCAAGTGTATCCCAAGCCTCCTTTGGTGTCTTGCATGATTCAAGATGAAATTGTAAATCAAAAGAGACTAGTGAACAAATATAACCAAGAGCTCTCTCACGATTGATCTCCCATGCTTGAAGAGCATTAGCATCAGTAGGTGCAGGAATAGATTCTTTGACATAGCCAGTGCAACATTTTTCCCTTAGATAATTTCATACTGATTTTTTCCATGTTTCATAATTATATGGAGTTAGGAGTTCAATTTGAGTTTTCCCCATTATACTAACACAAAACACGAGAAAACAAATCACCACAAGATCATCCCCCCAAATTCACTAAATCAATGATCCCCCCCAGAAAAATATGATTATGGCACTTTATAAATTAGTGCATTTACAATTCTGGAGTGTTTTCCAGAGTTTTACAATGTCCAAATGTGGACCCAAATACTGAAGATACAATAAAATTTCAAAATTACAACCTCAAAATAGCACCAATGGATAGTGCTCAAAAAAATATTAACTTTCAAAACAAGAATCACCTCGATCTGAGGTCATATGTGAAATTTATAGCCGTTTGAAGTTGGAAAAATGAGGATTGTCCTTCAGATCTGATGAAAAACTTGATTTTTTGGAAAATACGGACCACATAAGAAAAATATGATTCCACCACTGTGAAGCCCACGAAATTCTATCCCAAATCAAAAAAAATTGCTCTGCAAAACTCCACCGTATGCTCAAGATATGGCACTTCGAAGTTGAGGTGCAAAAACCAAAACTCCAATGAAGAGGGGTGTTCAAAATTGAAAAAAACAACCTCCGCCAAATTTAGCAAAATCTCTCTAAATTTAGAATCCCACCAAATTTGGAGAAACCACCAATTAATTTGAAGGCTCGCCAAATTAAGAAAACTCCAACCAATTTTAGTTGTAGCCAAATTTAAAGAAAAATGCCAAATAATGCTAAATGTTGTGGAGGTCCCGAGAAGGGCACACAGGCCGAGGTACGAACAACACCGAACATTGGTAATCGCAGAACCAGATTTCAAAGCCAAAATGCCAAATGCATTGATAATGGCTTTTTATTTTGTTTTAATTTAAAATCTTTTAATAATATTAAAACTTTAATAAAGTGGGAAGAGCCACAAACCACCCCACGTAGTATTTGAAAACATTAAATTGCAGTCCCAAATTAATGGGTGCAGCAGCAAATGGGAGAAGTGTACGGATCGCATGAGGTACTTTGTGCAGGTACGCCTGCGCAGGGGTAAACCTCTTTTTTTCTTTTTTTTAATATTTAAATTTTTTTCAATTCTCAAAAGAACATATTTTTTTTTTTTCAAAAGTTTATAAAAAACTATAAACTTTTATTTAAAAAATTGTAATTTATTTGGAAATAAATCCGTACCGTATTAAATGCAAGGGAGACAATTTTTGCCTTGAATCTAATTTTCAGCAAAATATGGAGTATTTTATATCAAAATTCGTCTGTTCAGCCTTCTGGACTTGATCATGATGCTATTTTTGACTGAAAATGCACCCAACAAAAACTCACTACTGAATGTCTCCCAAATTCGAGAAGGGGCTTGCAGATCTGGAAGCTCTGATACCATGTTAGAGTCACTGATGGACTCAATCTCCCAGGATCACCTGCAAAACCAAGATCAACCTTCCACACAAGAGCAACAGAGAGTATGAATGCTGGAATATGGTGCAATGATTGAATAATGATATTATCACACTCAAAATGATACAATAATGATCAACACTCCCTTGTACTGACAGAGCTGATATGAACTCATCTGAGTTAGCTCTAAAATTCACTCATAAGGGAGAGGTGAGTGCTGATTATATAGCAAAATGTGGGCACACAATTCCAAGAGGAATAATAACTCCCAAATAACGAAATTAGGTGGAAGTTGTGCCTACTTGGAAAATGCCAAACATGTGGCAAACCAACTCAGGTAGGGACAAACAAATGGTTATGGGGAGGTGGCAAATGAGTCCAAAAGAGGGTGTGACATTCAACCACCCAAATGTGGGTGTGAATGACACATGTAAATGTAGGACTATGCCACGTGTCCTCACATAAACCATCCTAATATAACCTAAGTATGCTTAATAATGTGTAGGAAAAATAAATATAAAAAACCTACACTAACATAGAAGAGTATATTTCTTAGTGGGTCCGAAATCCCACAGTGGTTTTTCCCTATTTCGGTTTCCACGTTAAATCTGGTGTTATGAGGTTTATGTTGTTCCTATGCTTTTAAGCTTGCATGTTTGACAGTTTTTGTTATATGACTGATATATGTTACCGAGGTTGAATCTGATGTTTTTATTGATGATTAAGTTTGTATGATTCACTCCCCCCCTCTCATCTTGTTGGCTATTGGATCTGTACTTACATTAAGTATCATAACTATTAGATACTAGTGATTATAGAAATTTGTGTTGATGCAAATGTTGTAGTGATAATTCATGATTCTTGTGAATTTTTGTGGATCATGTTTCTTCTATTTTGGTGGTCTGCATTGATCGTTGAGCTCATAATTGATGTTTTTCTCTAGTGTGTTAGTCTTATTCATATTTTTTGGCGGATCAGATGTTTGTAGCATTTTGCAAATGTTCAATGCATAATTGTTGGAGGTGTTTCATATTGAATGCAAAATATTTTGGTTTGTGTCATATCTTGTCCAATATTGCTTGGTTCTCATTTAATAATGTACTTGTGTGGTTATTGTTACCATATTTTCACCTACAGACTCAATCAAGTAGAGAAACTACATTGTCAAGCAAATGGTGCATTTTAAATCCTCTTATAATGTATTCATATATAAAAAGTACACGCTTTAAATATTACGAAGTTCAAGGAAATCATTTGATTTCATGTAAATGAACATAACATAGAAAAAATTGTACAATCTTTTCTGAAAAATAATGTAATCTTTATTCATTGAATATAAAAAATATACATGTCTCACACAAGTCGTGAGACTAGCCTTTACTTCTTTGAAACAAAAGAAGAACAACTAATATATGAATAAGTAAATTAAAAGGCATAAGAATGTAGAGAGGGTAACCAGTCATTGCTTGTATGATTGGTTAGGAATTTCAAATGGTTGTTTGAAGATGGTTGTCCTATACATTCTGAGTCCTCCCAAGTGTCTGGTTTCCTGCATCATACATGACAACGATGTTAGATCTTGAAGGATCTAAGAAATGATTGGTTATTCACACTAACTGATAATGTACTTATGTATATATCAGTTGATCTCAGTGTTCATAAAAAAAGTGAAGACATATATCAGTAATATAAGATATATTTGTTAGGCCCAATATGGAAAGCTAATGTACTAAGAGGGGAGGGGTGAATCAGTACTCCAAAACTTTTCTTTAATAATAGCCTTAATGTTATGCATATACAGAATAGTGCAGTAACATAAAATAAAGTTAAAACAAACAGATAACAATCATACATGATTCACTCCATAACACATATATTTTTGGTTACATAGAAACTCTTGGTTAGAGAGAAAAATTGCGGTGGGGATGGCACCCACAACTTCACTACTGCAATAATAAAGATTGCTTGGTTAGAGCTACATTTAGCTATTTCTCATAGCTTACCCTGTTAAGAGTAACAAGATCTATTAGATCTACCTTGCTAAAGGATTTTACAACATTAATTTGAATGCTGCACCTGGCTAGAGGATTTACAATTTATAGACTTGTTTAGAGTCTTTTACCCTATTAAAGGTTTCTCTTTCAACTTCACAATATTACAATAAAATCATTACAAATATCTGCAACTTTACATCTGAAATATTATAGCAGATTCTATGTGCTCAGAATAAGATTACCTTGCTTATAGCATACCTCAATAACCCATATTGTAACTCGATAAACCCTTCTGTTTACTTTGTTCTTTGACTGTTCTTTGATAACCTTCTCGGTGACCTTTCTGTGTCTCTGTAACAGTCTTCCTTCATACACACACACACATTACTCTCTTCTCATGCTGTATAAATAGATCTCTTAAAGCGGTGATCTAATTCATTGCTTCGATCTTACAAACAATATTCCTTGAATGAATAACTAAACAAAATATTTCATTGGTTAGATTGACCTTGTAATCATACACAATCTTCTAGTGCAATTTCCAATGTAATAATGGTTAGATGTGTCTCGATCTTGTAACACGTTTTCATGTGCATGTCTAGGTTCAATGTATCTAGTAACACGTTTCACTCGGTGTGTTAACTTTACTGCTCGGTAGCCATAAAAAGATACTTGGTAAATTAGCTCGGTGAATACTACATTCTATGACTGCTTTCTTCTGTAACTGATGCTCTGCAAAAAGGATTAGAAAATCTGTTTGATGGCAACACACACAAGAGCACAAGAAACAAACGTTAGTGTTAGCAACAAAAGATTATCCTAAATAGGCATATCAAGAGAGATATTAAGCATGAAATAGAAAGCATATAAACATAGAATGAAATAGCTAATCAAGATGCTCATAGTTGCTCCTCCCTTGTTCCTCTCCTCTCCAAGTCCCAAATGAGTGTAGCTCTCAGTAGCTTTTTGCACTATGGATGCTTATGGAGGATTGAGATTTAATATTAAGCTTCAAATATGAAATGAAAAGCTAAATACTATGCTATTGATGCTAAAATGATTGATTTTACCAAAAAAGACAAGATTTTAGTTATGCTATGCTAAATGCTCTCTAAAAATGTCTATAGCCTAAATGCATACAAGTTTTCAGGATCTGGATTATGAAGGAATGGGCTCTATTTATAATAAAAATGGAGCAATGGATGGCCAGGATTGAAAGGTTTAATCAAGGGTCAAGCTTGAAAGTTGGGGATCCATGTGCACAATTTGCACCAATGAAATGGTGACAAGTGTCAACATAAGATTGGGTTGAGAGAAGAGGTTGGAGGCATTAAATGCCTGAGGAGACCTCATGGTTATCTAGAAGGTAAGGGTCAAGCCTAAATTAGGATTACCCACTGGATTAGGAGTTAATGCAATGATAAACCTTTGTGCAAATGATTAAGAGATAATCATGGTCAAAGCATTAAAGGCTTGATGAGACCCTTGGATTGGGTAGAGGTTGAGTCAAAACAAATGTTTTAACCATGTGGGAGGGTTTGAGGTAACCATTAATGGTTATTGGAGACTTGGGGATTAAGTGGTTGAAGGTTGAAAGCCTTCAATGGTTATCAAAGACTTTGAGCCATTTAGTGGTTGAAGGTTGGAAGCTTTCAAAGGTTATCCAAGACTTTGAGACATTTAGTGGTTGAAGGTTGAAAGCCTTTAATGGTTATCAAAGACTTTTAGGCTTTGAGAAGTGACTCCATTTTACTTAGGAATGTGACAATAATTAGGGGATGGATTAAGTTAATTAGGAAGGGGTTAGAAGAATCTAGAAGGGGATTAGATTTTGCAAGTGGATTTGGTGGGTGAGGGAAAATAGGATTTTATTAAAATAAAAATTCATTTATTTCAATAAATGTGTGCAAGTTGTATTTGGATAAATATTCAAATAAATATTAATTTATTTAAATGAGAAAAAGGAAGATAAAGCATTAAAATGCTTGAAGACTTTGAGGGAAACCATTAAAGGCTTGAAGACTTTAAGGAAAACCATTAAAGTCTTAAGAAGACTATAGAAGGAAGCCATCAAGTTTGAAGACTTTAAAGCCATCAAGTTTCAATACTTTAAGGGAAACCATTAAAGGTTTCAAGTGGGTGAGGATAAATAGGATTTTAAATAAATAATTTATTTAAAATGGTTGTGCAACTTGCTTTTGTAGGAAAATACAAGTGGGTGGAGGATAAAGGTGATTTAAATAAATTATTTATTTAAAATAATTGTGCAACTTGCTTTTGTAGGAAAATACAAGTGGGTGGAGGATAAAGGTGATTTAAATAAATGATTTATTTATTTAAATGTGAGAGGTGGGATTTTGGGGGATTTAAATAAATATTAATTTATTTAAATGTGAGAGAAGATTTAATTAAACAAATATGATTTATTTATTTAATTAATGGTATGAATTTGGTTAAGTGAATTAAATCAAATAAATTGAATAAT
The DNA here is from genome assembly GCF_030272615.1 of Cryptomeria japonica. Taxonomy (NCBI): domain Eukaryota; kingdom Viridiplantae; phylum Streptophyta; class Pinopsida; order Cupressales; family Cupressaceae; genus Cryptomeria; species Cryptomeria japonica. The sequence goes on from NC_081409.1 coordinate 824,497,262, forward strand.
TTATTTAATTAATAGGAGAAGAGGGTTAAGATGAATTAATTAAATATTAATTTAATTAATTATTAATTGATGGTTAAATAATCAAATAAATACTAAGTATTCATTTAATTAAGTGGACAGATTTATGTGACTACAGTAACCAACTAGACTGTTCATATCGACTTCTCTGTTTGTATTGACAACATGATTCGGTAATGCTAACCGACTAGAATATATAGTATGACTTTGAATATAAAAACTAATGGCAATTTGATAAGTAGTAACAATCTCCCCTTTTGACATTAGTTGAGATGTTTGACAAAAAATACTTTCAAAGTCATAACTCAAAAATCTAAATACTTTGCAAAATGACTACAGTTGACAATATATACAATAGTCAATGAAATAATATATGTAGATATACTCCCCTTATCATTATTCTATACATAACTCTGAATTTTGCATGCTCGGTTTTGTTCTATTCTTTTGTGCTCTGATTGCTCTATATATTCTGCTCGGTATACTCTCTTTATATACAATACTCAAAACTGTGCTACCAAAACTGTGTCACTCTCCAAATATATTACTCCCCCTTTGTCTGGTATTACTCCCTCTATGTAGTATTATAGTATTACTCCCCCTTTTTGACAAACATCAAAAAATTAATTTCCATCTGGGGGCGGTAACTGATCAAAAATAGATTTATACTTGTTTCAGGCATTGGTGAGGGCGATTGAGAGTGAATCCTTTACACTTTCCATTAATGAATTTTGTGCTTGAATATTAGCTAATAGTGATATTAAGCCATCAAGAGTGCTTCCCTCTTGTGTAGTTGATAGGTGTGTAGCTCTATTGATCTATTCCTGAACTGATGAGAGATGAGGAAGGAATAATGTTTGAAGGGTCATTATATCCATCCTGATTTGATGCTCTTCATTCCCGAGTTCTAACTGTTGAGCCATGAGCTGTTGAAGCTTGGTATAAAATTTTTGAATTGAATTAGGCTTGGTGGTCAACTTAGTTGAGAGATCGGTGATCTCTTTCTCAATTGCATCAGTTTTATTCTTGATATCTTTAATGAATAAGGAAAATGTACAAAGTTTCTGAAATAAATAAAGAATATGCTTGAGTTGAGGGGACAACTCAGCAATGAATTTGACAAGCTTTACTTTTCCTATAGCTAGAGCTTTTTGTACCTCTTCAATCATTTTTTTTGTAAGCTCTTTATCTTTTAGCTTGCTTAAGTACTCAGATGCATCAACTCCAAATGTTTCTATTTGAGTAAGGAGTTCATCCAGTTGAATGTGGATGGCTACATCAGTTGACACTGTTGCTGAAGGTAGCATTTCTATTAGTAGTGTCTTGACCTTCTATAGTACTTTATTCTTCTTTTGAATAGCCAATTTTTTTTCCTGTTTGGCCTTTGCTTTGCATAGCTCACCGAAATCGGTAAGTTCTTGCCCTTTTAATTTTGAGATATCAACATTGGGCAACACTATCGGTTCAGTCAGATCAATTTTGAAACTATGCTTTCTCACCTTCGTCTCTTTTCCTTTGGTCAGTTGCACTAAGACAAGTGCTTGTGAGGCTTGCTGACCCTCGGTAGGTTGCTTGGTAGATGCAACACTTTGGTCGATTCCTGTAGCCATTGTAGTGTCCATGGGTGTCTCAGTGCTAGGGGTCTCAGCTGTAACATTTGCAGTGCTTGATGGTGCTTGAGACGTCTGATCTTTGGTTGTATCTTCTGCTACTTCAGACTTGTGACCTTTGGTGCCTTGATCTGTGTCCTTAGGAGCTTCAGTTGAGATAGGTGGCTTCACCAGCAGATAAGGCTAAACTTGTTCTAAAACAGATTCACTAGATACAAGTTTTGCATAGGTAGTGCCTTCAATCATTTCCTGCTCTGGTGCTTCTTCATCCATAACATCTTCATCAATTTGAATAGTGTCAGCTGGGTCTGGACCTTGCTCGGTGACATCAAGATCTTTCTCAGTGACATCTACAATTTCAACTTGAGATTGTTCAATGACATCCTTTAGTTTGAATATCTCCTACCACTTGGCTTTTGTCTCATTTTCCACATCAATGTATAGCCCATTCATCAATTTCAAGGCTCTCTGTTTGACAAGAAATTTAGAATTGTATGTGGTCAAATGCTCCTTGATTTCTACTACAGACATATCAGGGAATAGATGGACTAGACTTCTTTCTCTTATTTGTCTCTCTAAGTCCATTGCATATTTCCATCTGTTATCAATATGTAAGTATAATTCACTCGGAAGTGACTTTACTAGTTCTAATGGAGCTAGCCGAAACTTTAGAAGTGTACAGATGACAACTTCTTCAATTTGTCGCTTCTCATCATTATTCCTAGTCTCATACTTAACATATCTAAATCTTGCAAATCCACCATACTCTTTAAGATTGGCACAAAAATTCTCAACACTATGAATATTTACCTTTTTTCTTTTTACAATCTGAAATTTGTTTGCATCATCAGATTTTGTATCACTAAACTCTTTTCCCAAAATGAGTCTTCGAGTAGATTTCTTATAGGTCTTGGTTACCTTGGGTATAGTAACACTCTTTTATTTCTTACTTGGTGATGCAGCTGATGCTCTAGTGTTGGGTCTCTTTGTTGGTGGTATCGGTAGCACCTTTGAAATGTCCTGTTTCTTTCTTTTCAAAACTTTACCCTTAGGCAACTCGGTACTTAATATTATTGTTGCCTCTTGAGCTTCTGATTCCTCTTCGGTAATGGCAAGAGTGCCTTTGACAGGTGTAGAGGAGGATTCTTCTCTGAATTTTTCAGATAAAACCTTTATCATTTTTGTAGCTTTTCTTGTAGCCTTAGGTACTACAATGCTCATTTTTACTTTTTCCTTCACCTCTTCATATGTTCCATATCTTAGTTCGGTAGCATGCCTTGGCAACAATAGATAGGCATCAATTTGCTACTATGTTATATCATAGTCAATCTCATAACCCATTGGTGGCAAAGATTGAGTCCTCGGTTCAACAACATTCATATAACAATAATCAGTGTCTACCTCAAAACATATATCATCCTTATATTTTTCTACCAGTTGTGGTGGAATTTGGTACCTGTTGTGCATCTTCTCTTGAAATTTGCTAAAATAGTCATCCATGATATCATTAAGTTATCTCCTAGTTTCTTGATAAAATCATTGATTTGATGGGTGTGTAGCGTCCTAAAATTGCGACACTTGCAATTTTGACCGCATTTGGGTCTTCACGATGGCGGTGCAACACGAAACCTGAATGGAGACCCCAAAACTTGTTCATGACACCAAAAACTGCATTTTTCAGCACCCTGGCCTGATCCTCCTTGCACCCTGCTATCCCTGGAGGTGGGACCATGGCGCCCAGCGCCCTGGTCCCCCAGGACCATGGTGCCCAGCGCCCTGGTCCCTGGCCCTATTTTTGGGCCCGGTCTCTTAGGGGGCTTCGGGTCTTTAAGTTTCGAAATTGGAAAATAATGTTTCCTGGTCGGCCTAAGGTCAGAAAAATCAGTCTTTCAACCCTAATTGGAAAGTATATAAACTACTTTTCCTCTCCTAGAAAGGGGAGATGGAAAAAAGGCGGAAGCCCTATTCAAACATTCAAGCATTCAAACATTCAAACATTCAAGCATTCAAGCATTCAAGCATTCCTTCAAGCAATTGAGCATTCTAAGTCTCCATTCAAGGCTAAGTGTTGTATTCAAGACAAGGATTCAACCATTGAAGAGGAGATCACATACAACATACAACATACAACAACATTTACACCTTCGCATGTAAGAATACAAACATTCTTACAACAAGGTATTGGTACTTTATTACATTACAATCATTTACATTTACAGCATTTCTCATTTCTTGGTTAATTCCAAAACCGGGGTTTGACCTAAGGGCAAACCCCTAATCCCTAACCCCCCAAGCCTCCTCTCTTTTCTGTGTGTAGGTTGCAGGTACGCGGCTGAAATTGAAGATCTGGAATCCTTGTGCAGAGACGAGCAGATCCCCCTTCGTTTCGCGGATTTTTCGGAGGACCGGGCGCCATCGTCCCGTCAACTTTCGCTCAAATTTGTAGGACAGTGCCATCTCAACATTTTACTACTAATTTCAGGTCCACAGCTCCATCCTATATTCCTATCTTTGTTTATAAGTGAATCTTTCTCACTTTTCATGCATTCCTAGCTTAATCCTTCTATCTACATTCTTTACAAAAGAGGGTAGCCTTGCTGTCTGAACCCTTGAAACTCATTTAGAATCCAATCTTGCATTGTGTGGGATTGGATCTTATGGGTTTCAACCCCTCTTTTGAATGTAAAGTCTCCCTTAAGTGAAAACCGTCAACCCTAGTGACCTCCTTCCCCTCTCCTCGGAGTGGTGGGGAGAACACTTGGGGTTCGCTCGCGATTTTCCGCTTTACATTTTGGTGAACCTGACGTGAACATCCTTTCTGATTATTCATGGTTAGATCTGAAAAATTGGATTCCTTAATTACATTTTCATGTTTGATCTTTTGCAAATTTTAGAGGTTAATTGCATAAAAACCCTAAATTTTCTTTTTAGTAATTAAGCTTGTGAAATGTTTAATTGTTAATGCTTGTTTTAGATCTACCCTTCTATTGCAAATTGTCAAATCATATCTGTGCTTTAATTTTGAAAATTAAGTGGTTAAGTGTCAAAACCCTCTTGATTCAACCTTTGACTGACAATTTCACTGATCAAAACATCTCCAAATCAGCTGTAACTTTGGATTCTGCAACAAAATCATAATATCTTTCATCCCTGAAAATTTGGAAAAAAGTTGCGAGGATTGTGTGCACCCCGAGCGCCATCGTCCCCGACATTTTTTCCGAAATTTTGGGAGTTAGATCTTACTGTATTTTTCTGCTAAAATCCAGAATTTTGGCTGATTTCATCAATTCTAACACTTTCAAAATTACAGTCAAAGTTGGTCTAGTGATTGCTTGGATTAAGGCTTCTAATCATTCAAAAATTGTTGAAATTGAAATTTTGTATCGAAATTGTGTTTTTACTGTCCTAAATCTGAAAAGTGTGTTGGCATTCATTCGAAATTTCAGTGCTTTATTCAAATTCTTGCAATTTGTGACTTTTGAAATTAAGTGTTTAATTACACCAACTTTGATTTCCGCTTTCAAAATTGAATTTTGTGTGAAATTGAGTCAACTTTTAAAATTCAAAACTTGCATTGCTTTTGGTATTCCCTCTAAAATCATAAAATTCAAAATTTCAGTTTCCCTCTCTTTTTCAAAATTCAAATTTTGCATTTTTTGACAATCTTGGTAGGGTTCAATTTTGAGATTGCAACTTTAATTTGGCCTATCTACGGATCGTAAAATCACTCAATTTTTTCAAATTAGCTTTAAAATCATCATAACTTTCATCCCTGCAAATTTTGAAAAAAGTTGCGAGGACCATGTGCACCCCGAGCACCACGGTCCCTGACATTTTTTCTGAAATTTTGGGCGATTGTCGTGATTGCATTTAACAGTCTAAATCCAGGAGATTGGCTGATTTTATTGAAATTTTCTACCTCTAAATTCAAAATCTTCTCTCCCTCTCTAGTGCATGAGTTTTACAACAATAAGCCCTACTTATACTATTCCCGTTAGACGAAGCCTTAGAATTAAGTCTTTCCGAGGTTTAATTACCGAGGAGATGGAACCTAATTTGAATAGCCTTTTTAATGAGGACATGGGTAATTCCTCTATTCCTCTTAATGATGAAGAAGCTCTCCATGAGGTTTCTGTAGAACAACTTTCGAAATTGGATAACCAATTTGATATTTTCAGCAATGGATGTCTCAAGAGTATCCCGATAGTCAAGCTCTTTCATTAATTGAGGGTCTAAAATGTATGGTTCAAAGTGATAAGAATGGAATTGATATTTTGCATGGTATTGCACACATTGTGGATTCGAATGTGATGCCTATGAAGAGTTGTGCTGAAACTTTAGGTTATACACAACCTCCCACTCAAGTCAATCATTCTATTCCATTGACAACTTCTATTGCTAGCATACCTACCTTTACATAAAACATAATGGCTACTTCTCTACAAGAAATTCCCCCTATGATCACTAGTCATGGGGGCAATCCTTCTTCTTCAATTAACCCTCTTCCTTCATTCAATCCGACTTCTTCATTCATTCCTTCAATGAGTGTCCCTATTACATCTCCACAAATGAACATGACGCAAGGGGGCAATTCATTTAACCATTCCATTCCTCCTTGTAGTGTTCCTCCTTTCCAATCATCTCCTATGACTAACTATCATAGTGTCCCACCACCTTACTCTCAATCAATACCTTCTTTCAATAACATAATACCTCCATCTCAATCTAACACGTCTAATATGAATTCTTCAACTGAAGTGACCATTAACAATCTTGCACAAACTGTCTCTTCTTTACAGCAACAAATTGCCTCTATGAATCAATCTAAGTTTAGTGCGCCCACATTTGATGTTGCGAGCCCACTTTCTCTTAACATTGTTCAAGCTATCCCTCGTAAGCATGTTGAAATCCCGCAATTGGAGCTTTATAATGGTAAAGGTGATCCTCTAACACATGTTAAGACTTTTCAAACAATATGTACCAATTTTGCTTATGACCAAAGGTTGCTTGCAAAACTATTTACTAGGACATTAAGAGATAAAGCCCTACAATGGTATTGCTCGTTGCCTTCTTATTCTATTACTTCTTTCAAACAACTTGCAAATGCTTTCATTCAACAATTTCAAAACAATATAAGTCCTAAAGTTACTTTGATTGATTTAATGCATTGTAAACAAGGTGTTAAAGAAAAAGGGACTGATTTCATTGGTAGATATAAGCATTTGTATGCTCAAATTTCTTTTCCAGTACCTGACAATGATATTCAAAGAATCTTTATTTCTAATTTACAAAAAGACAGAGAAAAACTCCTGTTTTCTGAGTTTACTTCTTTCCAACAGTTGTGTGCAACTCTTCACAATTATCAACTGACTGTGAGTCAAATGGAACAAGCAAATCCTATGGCTCCAAGTGATAAGGGTGATAGTAGTCAACAACCATTTCGAAAGTTTAAACCAAACAAAGAGTCTGTTAAATTCAATGAAAACATCATCAACAACAATGTGAATGCAGCATCAGGTGTGCCTCCTATTTCTAAGTTTTTCAAGAAAGAAAGAAAGTTTACTCCTTTGAATGAATCATTGCATAGTATTATGAATAAGTTATTGGAACAAAATGTGCTTACTCTTCCTCCTGTAAAGCAAATAGATCCTACAAAGATTAATTCACCCTATTTTGATAACAAATCTTTTTGTCAATTTCATCGTCAACCTGGGCATGATACTGAAAAATGTTTTGCTTTAAAGGGTAAAATTCAAGATTTGATTGATAATAATACTATCTCTGTTTCTGGAGTGAATGATAAAGGCAATACATCTGTAGCTCCTTCTAACCAAAATCTCAAGATTTTTACTGATCCGTTACCTTCTCATACCTCTAATGCGATTGAGACTAATGATTCCTCTTTCTCATCTGATGGTCTTGTGTCTATGACTCCGAATGTGATTAACTTGGTAGAGCAGCAAGAAAACCCTAAAGAACCTTCCATCACATTTGATTCTAGTGAAACTATCAGAGCACCTGATGGTCCTTTATACATAGTTGCAAAAGTCAAGAATACATCTTGCCGTGGAGTGCTTATTGATCCTTCGTGCATGGTTAATGTTATTACTAAAGAATTTCTTTTTACTTTGCAATTGAATCAAGTGATTTATGACAAAACAAATGTGGTTGTGAAATTATTTGATGCATTTTCTTCTCCTACAATTGGTTCTATTACATTACCTATTGAAGTTCATAACAAATCCCTTGATGTGATCTTTGCTATTATTCCATCGTCTGAACAATTTCGTGTGAACCTCGGCTATCCTTGGCTATCTTCCATGAAAGCTATTGCTTCTCCTATTCATAAATGTTTGAAATTTCCCCATAATGGTGAAGTTGTTACTGTCAATCATAGTCTCTTTAAACCAGCTGAAAGAACTTCTAGCGTTCCTGTTGATTATTTTTGGCCTAAACAATTCCAATCTCTTCCTCCGTGAAGTGATCATCTTTTCAAATCTTATCAAAAGTGGAAAACAGATATGATCCTATCTCTAAGTGAACCTAGAACACCCAAACTTGATATTCCTATCGTTCTTGAGAAGGAAGTTCTTCCTTTGAAAGATAAAACTAATGTCTTTCCTCAAGAAGATTCCCAACCCATTCCTATGGATGTGACTATGTCTATGTCTAATAAACTTTCTAAAATTAGATCTATACCTCCTTGTCATGATGGACTTGGTCTCCTTCCTAAACCAAATATTCCTCCTTTATATGGAGCAGTTCCTCCTCCTTCCTTTTATAAAGAGAAGAGACCTTCCTCTTCTCCTATTATCCAGCCTAAGAGACCACAACCTAAACACCCAAGTGACAAGGATGAGAACATTCCTCCTCAATCTTCTCCACTTCCTACTAAGACTAGACGAAATCGTTCTGCACGTGAACGCCGATGAAAGCATCGTCTTAGAGCTCAGGCAGCTGCTTCTCAAACTTTGCAATCCCCAAAAACACCTTCAACTAGCATTCTTCCATTTTCTCCAAAATCTCGTAAACATAAGATGCATGACGGTCTTGATCCTGTGCGAGTTAAAGATCCTATTTTTATAAATCTTGATGATGATATAGATGAAAATGTTATTCATGAAGAAAATGTTACTTCTCTTGCTTCTGATAGTGAATATGAATATGTTGATGTTGATAACTATTTATCTAATGAATTTTCTAAAGCACTTATCTTAGCTCCTAGACAAGAACAACGTGGCGTGGAACATGAACATAGCCCTTTTTTGGATCTTGTGATAGCTCCATCTACTGTGTTGAATGTTCCTCCTCTAGTGTGTTCCCTACCTTCTCGAAATATTGATTAGCAAGATCGAGGGGTAGATGACGTGCTAGACTAGTTTCATTAGCATAGCAGATTCTCTCCTCCTCTCTTTTTTGTTACTTCTTCTATGTGTTATTCTCATTCTTCTATTTGTTGTCCTTAGTATAGGACGATGCAAAGCATTGAGATCTTTTTTGGTCTCTCTCATGTTGACTCAAAAGACACATGTGTTCCCTTCTTCTAGGTGACCTTCCTTGATTGGGGAATGAAGAACAATTATGCATACACACATATGATATACATGAATTATCATATAGCATACTGACCCCAAGGAAAGCGAAGTCACCTCATGCTTTGTGTTTTGTGTCTATTATCCTTGGGTTTATCTCACACTTGGGGTCTAAATCTTTGTGATAACGTACTCCTTTCCCTTCTCATTTCTTATGTGTATCACTACCTTAAAGCAATCACCCCCGTTGAGGCATGTGCGATTGCTTTAACGTAGGGGGGCATACACCCCGTCTATCCCTTCAGGATACTTGAAAATTTCTTGGCGAACTTAGTTTTGCCTTGAAATTTTTTGGTATTTTTCTTACATGACTCATAGTGAGGGAACCTTACTACTGACAGTCATGGTTCTCCCTCATGATCTTCCCTTTTACTTTGTCAATTGAAGTCATAAGATCCTTAGTCCACTGGGGGCTTGGTGTGTCTTGCCTCCTTGACGTGGTGAAAGTCTTTCAATGTTGTTTCCTTGCACTTTACCGGAAGTATGAGCATACGCTTATACTCCCGCTAAAGTGGGGGCTAAATGTAGCATCCTAAAATTGCGACACTTGCAATTTCGACCGCATTTGGGTCTTCACGATGGCGGTGCAACACGAAACCTGAATGGAGACCCCGAAACTTGTTCATGACACCAAAAACTGCATTTTTTAGTACCCTGGCCTGGTCCTCCTTGCACCCTTCTGTCCCTGGAGGTGGGACCATGGTGCCTAGCGCCCTGGTCCCTAGCCCTATTTTTGGGCCCGGTCTCTTAGGGGGCTTCGGGTCTTTAAGTTTGCAAATTGGAAAATAATGTTTCCTGGTCAGCCTAAGGTTGGAAAAATCAGTCTTTCAACCCTAATTGGAAAGTATATAAACTACTTTTCCTCTCCTAGAAAGGGGAGATGGAAAAAAGGCGGAAGTGATATTCAAACATTCAAGCATTCAAACATTCAAACATTCAAGCATTCAAGCATTCAAGCATTCCTTCGAGCAATTAAGCATTCTAAGTCTCCATTCAAGGCTAAGTGTTGCATTCAAGACAAGGATTCAACCATTGAAGAGGAGATCACATACAACATACAACATACAACAACATTTACACCTTCGCATGTAAGAATACAAACATTCTTACAACAAGGTATTGGTACTTTATTACATTACAATCATTTACATTTACAGCATTTCTCATTTCTTGGTTAATTCCAAAACCGGGGTTTGACCTAAGGGCAAACCCCTAATCCCTAACCCCCCAATCATCCTCTCTTTTCTATGTGTAGGTTGCAGGTACACGGCTGAAATTGAAGATCTGGAATCCTTGTGCAGAGACGAACAGATCCCCCTTCATTTCGTGGATTTTTCGGAGGACCGTGTGCACGCCGGGTGCCATCGTCCTGTCAACTTTCGCTCAAATTTGTAGGACAGCGCCATCTCACCATTTTACTGCTAATTCCAGGTCCGCAGCTCCATCCTATATTCCTATCTCTGTTTATAAGTGAATCTTTCTCACTTTTCATGCATTCCTAGCTTAATCCTTCTATCTACATTCTTTACAAAAGAGGGTAGCCTTGCTGTCTTAACCCTTGAAACTCATTTAGAATCCAATCTTGCATTGTGTGGGATTGGATCTTGTGGGTTTCAACCCCTCTTTTGAATGTAAAGTCTCCCCTAAGTGAAAACCGTCAACCCTATTGACCTCCTTCCCCTCTCCTCGGAGTGGTGGGGAGAACACTTAGGGTTCGCTCGCGATTTTCCGCTTTACAGGGTGATAGGTCAATGTAGCTCCCAAAGTACTTTATCGACTGAGGGAAAGAACTTCTCAAAGTAGAAAAACATGCATACAAGAAGTGAACCAAACTTCAGTGTATTTGCTGAGTTGTTCTTCTTCGGCTTCCTTATTGTGTTCAGGTTCTCAAACAAGTTCTTCAGTAGCACTTCACATAAATCTACTTTCATTCCCTTTTTCACTATTTTGTAAGCCAAGTCAATTGTGGCACATGGTACACTATTTTCCCTTGTAGATTGGAAGACACAGTAACCAATTACCCTAATTGCAAACTTGAGTTTTGCATCAGTGACATTGTTCAATTTCAGTCCTTGGTAATTAGATTCTACTCTAGTTAGACTGATTAGCTACTTCTGTGATATCATTTTCTGTGCTCGTGCATGATCATAGATAGGATACCCGATGATTACATGAATTATTTCCTTAGTTATTTTGCATGGTTTCTCCTCTAGCCACATAAAATCATCATGTACTCTACTCAAGACAAACTTAACACACTAGGGTTTGAACACACGATGATAGGCTAGGGCTTCAGTTAATCCCTTGATTTTGATATGCTTGAATTTGCTATCCATTTTGCCATCAGTATAGAGTTCATCATATGTGTCACTAATCTCAACATGACCGAGTTCCTCAACATGACATTTTGTGAAGAATCTAACATCTTCAACTGACAAGACTCGATCCAGGATGAGTGAAAATGTAGTTTTGTCATCTGGCTCAGAGGCAACTTTGGGAGTCAAAGAATACTTCAGCAAGGGCTTCTCCACATTTTTGACAACTACGGGATCTTGGATCTTGGGCGCCATTGTAGGTTTCAGGTAAAATTTAGCAAACTAACCTTAGGGTTTACAAATGATTGATGCTTCACACTTGGTAGATAATAGCAATTTGACTAGATCAGAAACCAGCTTAATAGTGTGAATAGATTTGATGTAAATACCTTGAAATTTGCTTTGAATGAAGTTTGATCACCTTGTTTCGCTCTATTCTGCTCTCTTGAAAACTTGGTGAATGAAAATGACCACGAAAATACCTTTAAGTACTCAAAAATACCTTATCGGGCTCCATGCAAGTTAGGTCAAAACATTAAATGCACTCGGTTCACCTTTTGCCGATTTACTCCTTTTTTTTCATTTTAACCAAGTAACCAACTTTCCTTCATTAACCAACTTGATAGGCTTCCTGTATACACCGACTTGACAAGTTTCCTGTAAAGTACTTTTGATAGAATTTCAAACTGACTAATTGCATCTTAACTATGCAGATTTTTAATTTTGTACATAATAGAATAGGAACTGTTATGATTTAACCTTTAGAGAATGCAGTCCCTTCATACCTTTTCTAACTAATTTGGAATAGATACACCTAACTCGGTAGGTAAGGTGCTTTCTTCATCTGACATGATTTCCTTCTTTCTCCAAATCATCTTGAATTTTTCTTTTATCTCTTCAGTGTCTCTTCTAGGTTGATCTCTACAATCTCCAGCTAAATTTCCAACTTTGTGACAACGAAAACATGTCATACCAGGATTTCTCCATGATCTTTGGTTATTCATTCCAAACCTTATAAAATAGTTGGCACTAATATGTCCATATCTTCCACAACATTCGCACCATATCCTTGTATTGCAATCCCATGGTACTGCTGCATATTGTTGGTAAGGATCTGTGTGAGTTCGACAACCTCTAGTGTTTGCTCAGTGTGGATACTGCATGTAGTTCTTTTGCTTAGTCCAACACTTCTTGGTACTATGTCCATATCTATTCCAGTTTCTACAAAACCCTTTGAATTTTGCCTTATGATAGTTGTTAACAGACTTTGTCCTACATTGATTAGATGTGTGACCATATTTATTGCAATTGTAACAATATCCATTGGACTTAGTGATATTTGGTTGCTTACCTTTTCTAATCTGGCATATGTTGGCAGTATGACCTTGATTTCCATAGTAGTAGCAAATAGGCTTCTTCCTGATGTTATTCTTGTTTCCAACTTGCTTTGATGATTCTCCTCTCTTGGTGGTATGAATTCCTTTCTCGGTTGATTCTTTTCCTTTGTAACCGAGTCCTGCATCTTTGTTGGGTCTTCTTGTATTCAGTTGCTCATCCAACATCTTTGATGCTTCATAACTCTTCTTCAATGTTTCTTTGGATTTCCTCTCTGTTTCAAGTTCACCAGTCAACCTTGATACTTCAAGTTTCAATGCTTGATTTTCATCATTCTTTAGAATAGCTTCATGATGTGCATAACCTAGTTGATCTATCATATTTTGTTGAATACCAATTAGCCTCATGATTTCATCATTCTTATTAGATACTAAGACTTCAAGTCATTGTTTCTCTCTTTGTAGATATCTTGCTTTATCCTCAGCTATCCTTAATGCATCTAGATTTTCAGTCATCTGTGTACTGAAATGTTCACGTTCTCTTTTCATTGCTTTTAGTTGATCAGCCAATGCTTTGTTATTTTCTTTCAACATTCCAATCATTTCTTCAATCTCTTCAAATATACTGTTCTTAGATGATGTCTTGATTTGTTCCACTAACTCTTGAGAATCCTGCAAGTCATCAAATAATCTTCTTCTTACTTTCAGAGATTTTTGCATTTGCCTTTGCACGTTTGCAATCACTTGATTTGCATGATCCAACTCTTCTTGTAGATATACAATCCTCTGAGATTGTTTATAGCCTTCCATTGATAAGATCTTTCTCTTCAGGTAGTTAAACCCTTTTCCAAGATTCAAGCTTTGATACCAATTATTAGGCCCAATATGGAAAGCTAATATACTAAGAGGGGAGGGGTGAATGAGTACTCCAAAACTTTTCTTTAATAATAACATTACTATTATGCATATACAGAATAGTGCAGTAACATAAAATAAAGTTAAAACAAATAGATAACAATCATACATGATTCACTCCATAACACATATATTTTGGTTACGCAGAAACTCTTGGTTAGAGAGAAAAACTATGGTGGGGATGGCACCCACAACTTCACTACTGCAATAATAAAGATTGCTTGGTTAGAGCTACATTTAGCTATTTCTAATAGCTTACCCTGTTAGGAGTAACAAGATCTGTTAGATCTACCTTGCTAGAGGATTTTACAACATTAATCTGAATGCTACACCTGGTTAGAGGATTTACAATTTATAGACTTGGTTAGAGTCTTTAACCCTGTTAAAGGTTTCTCATTCAACTTCACAATATTACAATAAAATCATTACAAATATCTGCAACTTTACATCTGAAATGTTATAGCAAATTCTATGTGCTCAGAATAAGATTACCTTGCTTATAGCATACCTCGGTAACCCATATTGTAACGCGGTAAACCCTTCTGTTTACTCTGTTCTTCGACTGTTCTCTGATAACCTTCTCGGTGACCTTTTTGTGTCTCTGTAACAGTCTTTCTTCATACACACACACATTTTACTCTCTTCTCATGCTGTATAAATAGATCTCTTAAAGCAGTGATCTAATTCATTGCTTCAATCTTACAAACAAGATTCCTTGAATGAATAACTAAACAAATTATTTCATTGGTTAGATTGACCTTGTAATCATACACAATCTTTTAGTGCAATTTCCAATGTAATAATGGTTAGATGTGCCTCGATCTTGTAACATGTTTTCATGTGCATGTCCAGGTTCAATGTATCTAGTAACATGTTTCACTTGGTGAATATCAACTCAGTGTGTTAACTTTACTGCTCGGTAGCCATAAAAAGATACTCGGTAAATCAGCTCGGTGAATATTGCATTCTGTGACTGCTTTCTTCTGTAACCGACTAGATTGTTCATACCGACTTCTCTATGTGTACTGACAGCATGATTCGGTAATGCTAACTAACTAGAATATATAGTATGACTTTGAATATAAAAACTAATGGCAATTTGATAAGTAGTAACAATATTTTGCTAACTTCTTGTGTCATGTGCAGAAACATGTATAATCAATGTTCACTTTCATCATGTGGGGTAAATGTGTCTCCCACAAGGGATCGAGCCCATCATGTAAGTGAAATAGTTGTTGCATCTTCCCCTAAGGATATTTAAGTCTAGAGTCATGTCAAAGGAATACTTAGGTTTAAAAGGAAAAACTGTTGTGATAAAAAATGACAACCAATAGCAATGAGCTAGGAGATAGTGAAAGTTAGAAAAAATCTTGCCATGTGATAAAAAGGTAGAGCAACAGAGCATTAAGAAGAGATAAACCTTCCAAGATCATAAATTAGAGTACCTGTAGAAGATCATCATACCAAAGGCAATGGAAACATAATCATCAGTTTGAGGGAATCCATATATGTAAAAACAAATCCAGGGATCACTATACACGGATATTTTTGAAGACATCTTAAGATAGTCATGGTGACCAGTACATCAGTCTTGAAAAAGAATGTCATAGAGATATTATCTTCATAGTGAAGACCAAACAATGAGTATTTAAGACATTCAAAAAGAGTTATGAGTGAGAAGCTTCTATTTCAATATCAAAGATAAAACACATAGCTAATAACTATAATGGTTTTAGTCTTTGTCAAGATATTCAATAGTGCCCACAAATATAGTGATGAAAGAAGCAATATATTGTTTAATCTAGTCATTAGAAAATTGACAATGAATAAAAGATTTAAAGAGACATGAAGACAACTAAGACATAATTAAAGTCACAATATAATTAAAACCGATCTCCTAAAGGAACACAATAGTCCATGTGACTGTGAAAGCATAATGAAGATTTGACATTAATCAATAAGAACTCTCATGAAGTATTCAAAGATATAAAAAGTATAATGCCAAGATATAGAAAGCTTAGATCTGAACTCCTCATTAAACAACAAGGCTATGAGGAAACAAAGAAAGCCAAGAGGGAGGTTTTTAAAACCCTAGCTACCATATAGAATCTCAATGACACTTGCAAATAAGAAATCCCCAAAATATCAAGAATGGTGGCCATTTAATGAACATGGAAAAAACTAAGAGTTTCTAGACCCTTATTGTTTATTTAAATAGGAAACCCTCATATGGGTTGTGTAAAAAGAAGTACTACATAACTGGAGGTTGAAAAAGGAAACCATGGCCATTTATCTAAAAAATAATTTCTTTAAAAACAAGAAAAATCTTCATTGAAGGAATAGAAAAAGATCAGTCAAGGAGCCATCAAATACCCATGATCATTTTGAAATACTTTAAAATAAAAAAAAGGATGCTCTACACTTGCAATCTTAGACGAGTTTTTTTGTTAAAGAATAATGTATTTTTAAACAAAGGAATGAAATTTTACCATATTAACCACAACAATTGTAAGCATAAATCGTGACTATGAACATAGTCTATGGCTCAAATAATAAGCAATACACTAGAAAAGAGGTATTTCAACAAGTTAATAGATGTAGATGCTTTCAATGTGTAAGCAAATTCTCAGAAAATCTTCAAGAGTAGAGACTTACTAGTTATAGCCTATTCCTAATCAAAATCTACAAGGAATGTCTATGTTCAAAGAACTAGAAGAACAAAAAGAAAACCCCAATGACAGTTGTGTGTAGGTTTTTGTTTAGGGTTTCAAACCTATGTCAGCCAATCAACAAACTTCTTTGATAAGTCTCAAAGAGGAGGGAACCATGTTTTTAAGCGAGAATTTTAGCTACAAATAGAAAACTCCAAAAACGTAGATGTATGGTCATCACAAACGAGATCAATGGGTGAAGGCATTACCTTTAGTAAATAAAGAGCAGTGTCAGGATAAAGGTCCAGAATGTTTGAAATTTGTTGCAGTATACCCTCAAACTACCATGGAAGTCATGAGAATGAATTCACAATAGGAAACTTGTAATGATGGTGGCGCTAGAGCATGTCTGTTATTCTTATAGAGGAAGCTTGAGGATAAAATGAGAGATAAAATCTTTTGTTTAGGATTTGAAAACCCTAAAATGTCGATGGATGAAGATGGCATTTTTTGTCAAAATTTTTAAGAATACACTAGTTCAAAAAAAACAATATATGACTAAAAAAATTACCAAAAAATTGTAGATAAATGACTAAATTTGATCACATGACTACTAGTTATTTATTGCCAATCATAAATCAATTTGGTCATGTGACCACTCGTTGTTTTGATTGATCAATTTGGTCATCAATTTGGTCATTAATTTAGTCATTGGTTTGGTCATCGATTTTGTCATTGATTTAGTCATATATTTAGTCACTAAATTAGTCACTAATTGTTAGACACAATTCACCATAGAGAGGGGGGTGAATCAGTGGTTCTCAAACTTTTCCCTTTAACTAACCTATGTGAGTATACCGGTTAACAGTTCTAACTGAATGCAGACTTACCAGATAGAAGGGAGACTTATAAAAAATGCACTCACACATAAAAGGACATCCCATAACACCAACATATATGAGGAAAGCCCAAGATTAGAGAAACCTTGGTGAGAAATGTTGTTGGAGTCTACTGCTCCAATCCAGCCTCATAAACAATCTTTGATTATGAAGTTTAGGGTACCAACCCAAGGAGCACCAACCCTCAATTTAGGGCACCAACCCAAGGAGCACCAACCTTTTATTTTAGTGTACCAACCCAAGGAGTTACAACCCCTACAATGAGCTACAACTCATTGAATATTTTATACCAAAGTTATCTTCTTGTTACAAATGGATTTTATAACTCTTCTTCAAATCTCTCTGTTGGATCTTCTATCTAGTTCACTACTGGTTCTACTCTCTACTAGATATCTCTTATCTCAATTGTTCTACTTCTCTCCACCAGTACTATCTTCTACCAGTTCTCTACTTTCCTACTTTGCACTCTTCTGCCACTCTTCTTTACCGATTTGGTCACCACTACTATGATTCTCTCACAAACTCACTTGCAGCCTACCAGTTCCTCACTATTGCTGGTTGATCCTTTCAACCTGATTCTCACTCGCACACACTTAGTCTTTTATTAGGTACTCATTGAGTACTTGACTGATTTTCTCTCACATGTAGCAGAAACACTCTACTTCAGCAACACAAACAATATCTTTGGCTCACATACTTATAGCCGGTTTTTCCTGCCAAGACGTGAGTTTGAACTTGTCACACTTAGGGTTTTTGCCATACCCTGAATCTTTATCAGATCTGATCTCTGATCATCATGACATATCAAATCCAATCTGATATAATTTCCTTGATCAATATTCATCACTCAATCAATGACCATCACCCATATGTGTACACTACAAAACACATCTTCTCTCTTTCATCATTTGTAGCATGTTTTTTGACCTTTTATCTGATCAATCATGTGAATGAGGTGGTTTCCTTCACCCACTTTGATCTGGAAGATCAAACTTGTCTAGATCTTTGTTTTTTCCTTCATCTCGATCCGTAATCTTTTTCTCTTCTTGTTTGAGCCTCGCAGGTGTCACTCACAGTCATCATAAATGTCGACAAACCACTAGCTGCTTCCCTAACACAAAACTTCACTAACCTCTATGAGCTTGCCACTTCACTTCCACGTGGCCTCTTTTTCAGAATTCACCTTTTCTCAGTCATCTATATCGGTCAGACAAGATCACTGGCTAAACACTCAACTGGGTTCATCTACTAGATTACTATCCCTAATTATTAAAGCCTTAACCAATCTATCATTATCCTTGCAACTTTCTTCTCTTCTGGTGTGGTACTCAAACAGTCAACACACTTGCTAACTTACCTTATGTATAACTTCATTTGATGGGAGTCTTCTGCATCTACACATTGTTCATATTACTAGTGGACATACATACCAGTAAAACATCTTGATGACACTATGTCATCATCCTTCAACTAACTCCTTCAATCCGACCATTTTCCTATATCTGCATCTCCTCATCCTTGCCTTATTTTTCATCAGCCCAGACAATATCTCAACCGATTTCTCAAAGGGAAAAACTCAATAGTTTCAATCTCTATACTGACAACTCAACATGCCTTCTTTGTTGTTCCAGTACATATCCCCGATTTCATGCACTTGAGGCATTCCTTTGATTCACCAATAGATCCGGTGTGATCCTTCACACATTTTCATTTACCTTGTCTTCCTTATCTCATAAAACTATGATGCATACTTTTCATGATAGGAGATAAATTCCACTTACCGGTGGTAGTAGATCCTTGTCATCTACATCCTATAATACACTCATGTGGTTTTCCTATTTATGCAACATATATTCAAACAAGCACATGTGATCTAGTGTGGGCACATTCACTATCATTCATCTCCTCAAATGGTGACTGCATCTTCATCTGTTAGGAGTCCTGCTATTCTGCAAGCACACAACATATTGGTGACTAGTGCATCCTTCTCCTCCTGTGCTGATGTGATTTAGGTAACATTCTGCCTCTTGAACACAAACAACAACTCAACATATTTCTCACTCTGCATGTACATTGGTCATAAGCTTGCTATTTGGTAGCTTCTCACTATCAACATATCACTTATGGGTTGACATCCTCTCCTCATCAGTGATAGACTATACCGATAACCTATCCATTTGATCCACACAATTCAAACACTCACTTGTGTACCAATGACTCCAGTGATAATTCCTTTGAATGAATTCTCTCCCTTAGCAACACAAGGTGATATCAAAGATATCTCATCCTGCACTTATCCTTGACAATGTTTCACATATATCTCTTATATCAGTAGTCATCCTATACCAGTTGACATCAATGAAAACACAATGCCAACAATCTTCGCCTTTGGCATTGATGTCAACACATGTAGTATCCGACATACTACATAGTCTTTTAGCTCCTTTGTGTGATCCAAATCTTCCCCTTTGTATAATCCATGGATTCTCACATATGTAGTATGTTGTATACTACAAAATATTTCTCCCCCTTTGACAATAATGGAAAAGGGTACGATCAGAATACCACTCCTCCTTATATCTATTGGGCAATGACAAAAATATTTCTCTTGCTTTGACTTTACAAGATGCATCTCCTCTTTTTATACCACTTGTTACATCTTCTCAAGTCACAACACTTGAGATGTAGGACTCAAGCATCAAATGACACCAATTGAGTGTGCAAGTCTGATACTTTTTGTTAGAGCTCTCAATTGTAGAAGGGTGTGTCAGTGAATACTACTTGTCTTCCGATCAAACTCCACACCTCCAATTTGATGCCAAATTTATTTAGAATTAAATGTGATTGTACTATGAATAAAACCAACCAATTGATAAATGGATACCCTTAACCATGAAATTCTCCTAGGTATTCCTATAACAATTTTCATCAGCTGTAGTTTGGGAAATTAGTATCTCATACGTTCAAGTATGCTAGCTCAACATCATAAGCACTTGAACTTCCCTTGAATTGTACATTTTAGGTCCATAATGCCTACCAAATCCACTACCAGAGCAACAATCATCATCATATACTAGTTGAGATATGCAAATATGATCAACTGATGATCTTTCAGCTCCATTATATCCACCACAACCTATGACATGATCATGGATGTACACAATGCCATAAAATATCATCATCAAGTCATAAATCAAACCAGTTAGCCCAAAGCATGCATGCATGCATAATCAATAACCTGACCAGCATATGTCATTCAAGATTTTAACAACACCACCTAAGACTTAAATTCCTATTCTATGCTACCGAGGCTAATGCAATGATCTTGAAACTCATTATCTTACATAACTTGCAAGTACCTGTTAGTATCATACTAGTAACTTCCTGCTCATACCGGTTTCCTATACCGGTCCATCACCACTACCAGCGCACCTTCTTGTAACTCCTTCCATTTTGTTTGACAATGTATCTTATTTCAATTATTAATCTCCATCCATTGACACATGTAGTAGTGAACCATATATCATCTATAGGTGTGTAGCCAAGGCAACCACTAGACACACTTATCTTCTCATTTTCTCTTTTATGTCAGCATTAGCTTGTTCTTTCACATCTCCTTCTTCATTGAGAGGGTGAATGATCTAGTCAATATATTTCTCCCCCTAAGATCTTGCATCTACTTTAAGCCTTAGGATATATCACTTATGCATAGAATGCACATTGTCAGTCCATGGTCTTCTTCCTCCACACCTACTTGGTCTCATTTGTCTTCCCATTTTTCAGTCATGGGAGTAGGTCTTACCTTCTTTTGCTAATGGGTCCTTTAATTTCGGACTCAACATCACAATAGGGGGTAGTGATATAGTAGTACACATCATCCATCCCAACTTCATGGTTAGGGAATCTCTTAACATACTGGTTAGACCATCTCCTTCTGGTCATTTTATTGTAACTGGCTATCGGAACTGATGGACCTCTTGATCTTGTAGGGACATTTCTCCTTTGGTTCCATGCTGGTCTTTTCTGCTCATATCTTCTATAACTACTACAATACCGAGCATGATTGTTCCACTGGTTTCCATAGAGTTGTGAGTCCTTCTTCTTGCATTCATAACTTCTATGGCCAAATCTATTGTAGTGATAGCAGACAATATTTGCATAATCGAGAGAGGGGATATGCATGTATCTACTCCTTAATACATTTTTCTTATTTGTATGATATATGTGATATCATAGACTATCTCTTCTAGATCCCTTTCTAAATTCTTCTACCTTATGGCCATGACCATTAGATGAAAAACAATAACCAGTAAAGAATGGCATCTGAATTACAAATTTGTTCTGCCATGCAAGTGGAGATATTACCAGTTTGACATCTTCATTTCTTCTTCTCTGAGGAAGTATCCTTGGTTGTACATTCTCTACATTTCCTCCATCTAGTCCTTTCATCTTCCACACTTGTCTTGACATGTGGGTAGTAGAATTCCCTTGTCCTCTACCAATAAGAGGTCTTCTTTCCTTTCTTCTCATGTTCTTTCTTTTGGTGAAGCTATCTTCTCCCATTTTCCCTTTTCCTTTGGGATCTACATTGTTCCTCCTTCTTGTAGCACCAGTCTTCATTCTTGTCTACAAGTCTTCACTAGTTGTGGTTAGATCAACCTTCATCTAGGGAGAATTTCTAACTGTGAAGGTTTGACCCTTATTCTCTCCATTTGAGGAGAGAAACAAAATGTCATTGTGGAGGACATTCTTGCTAGTTGAGTACTCACTAGTACCACATCCTAATCCTTTGGTGTCCTTGGCATGCTTTTTCTTCTTTAACATTTTTTCCAAGGCATCACTGCTCCCATCAAACTAGATTCTCACTTTGAGCTCATCCTGATATTTCTCAAGGTTGTTTTAGAGAATCTCCATTTCTTCAACCCATTGCTGGTATTCTTTATCTTTTACCTATAGCTCAAATGCTAGATCTTTACACTAACAATCCTTGGTGCCTTCTTCTTGAGTCTTCAACTCTAAGATGCATTTCTCAGACTCTTCGAGGCATTTTATCAACTGGTTCTGCTCCACTATAACAACATTATTGAATAGCTTGTATTCATTTCTTACTCTTTTGAGTTATTCAAGTGCATTTACAAGCTCTCCTTTAAGATTAACTTATGCTTCCTCTTCTTCTTCACCTTCACTATCACTGTGAAACACATCTTGCTAGTAGAAGTGATCTGCATGATCATTCTCAGATGTGTACCTCTCATCTTTAGATTCTTGAGCCATGAAGAGGTGGGTTCCTTCTTCATCAATGTTGTAGCTGCTAGTTGATCCGCCTTCATCATCTGCAAATACATGAGATTCTTTTCTCACCCTATCATTAGAAGTCAGTTTTGTAGTAGTGGCCTCATTTCCATAGATCTTCTTCAATCTCTCCCATAAGTTTTTTGCAAATATGCACTTGTCCATATGGGAGGAAACATCATTGGATAGTCCATTGAATATAGCCTTCACTAGTGCTTCATTATACCTAGATCTTCTTTCTACTTCAGATCAGTGGGAGGACTGACTTTACTAGGGTAGCCATTTACAATAGACATCCACACACCAAACCCTAGAGAGGATAGGTAGACTTCCATTCTACAACTCCAAATGGAATACTTTGACCCATCAAAAATTGGAGCAAGGATTGACACTAAATAAATCATTATGTCCTTAAGCCAAAATCTACCCAAGCTGGAGAAAGCTTGTCTGACTGGGATCCTATGCTTTGATACCAATTGTTAGACAAAATGCACCACTGAGAGGGGGGTGAATTAGTGGTTCTGAAACTTTTCCCTTTAACTGACCTATATGAGTATATAGGTTAATAGTTATAACTGAATGCAGACTTACCGATTAGAAGGGAGACTAATCACAAATGCACTCACACATCAAAGGACATCCCATAACACCATAATATACAAGGAAAACACAAGATGGGAGAAACCTCAATGAGAAATGTTGTTGGAGTCTACTAATCCAATCTAGCCTCATAATCAATCTATGATTACAATTTTTAGGGCACTAACCCAAAGAGCACCAACCCCTGATTTAGGGTAGCAACCCAAGGAACACCAACCCTTGATTTAGGGCACCAACTCAAGGACCACCAACCCAAGGATATATAACCCCTGCACTGAGCTACAACTCATTGAATACACAAACATATTTTTATACCAAAGTTATCTTCTTGTTACAAATGGATTTTGTAACTCTTCTTAAAATCTCTCTGTTGGATCTTCTATCCAGTTCACTACTAATTCTACTCTCTACTAGTTCTCTCTTCTCTCAACTGCTCTACTACTCTCCATTGGTACTATCTTATACCAGTTCTCTGCTTGCCTACTCTACACTCTTCTACAACTCTTCTCTACCGGTTTGATCACCACCAGTATGCTTCTCTCACAAACTCACTTGTAGACTACCAGTTCCTCACCATTGGCGGTAGAACCTTTCAACCTAATTCTCACTCACACACACTTAGTCTCTTTTCAGATACTCATTGAGTACTTGGCTTATTTATTCTCACATACAAAAGAAACACTCTACTTTAGTAGCACAAACAATATCTTTGGCTCACATACTTATAGCCATATTTTCCCACCAAGACTTGAGTTTGAACTTGGCATGGTTAGGGTTTCAACCATATGCTAAATCTTCATCCAATCTGATCTTTGATCATCATGACATATCAAATCCAATCTGATATAATGAACTTAATCAATGTTCAT
Source organism: Cryptomeria japonica (assembly GCF_030272615.1). Lineage (NCBI taxonomy): Eukaryota > Viridiplantae > Streptophyta > Pinopsida > Cupressales > Cupressaceae > Cryptomeria > Cryptomeria japonica. Next base: position 824,521,357 of record NC_081409.1, read on the forward strand.
CACTCAATCAATGAGCATTTCCCATCTGTCTACTCTCCAAAACATGTCTTCTCTTTTTCACCATTTGTAGCATTTTTTTTGGCCTTTTATCTGATCAATCACATAAATGATGTGGTTTCCTTCACCTACTTCGATCTGCAAGATCAACCTTATCTGCATCTCTAATGTGTCCTTCATCTCAAGCCATAATCCTCTACTTTTCTTCCTCGAGCCTTGCAGTCATCATAAATGTTAACCCACCACATGACCTTTTTGTCAGAATTCACCTTTTCTCAGTCATCTGTGCTAGTGAAACAAGATCATCGACCAACCACTCAACCGATTTCATCTACCAGTTTAATATCCCTACCAGTTAACCCTTAACCAATCTATCATTGTCCTTGCACCTTTCTTTTCTTCCGATGTAGCACTCAAATGATCAGCACACTTCCTAACCTATCTTATGCATAACTTTATCAGATGGGATTCTTCTACATCTGCACCTTGTTCTTATTACTTGTGGACATACATACCGGTAAAACATTTTGATGACACTATGTTATCAACTGACTCCTTCAATCCATCCATTGTCCTCTGTCTGCATCTCCTTAGCCTTGCCTTCTTCTTCATCAGCCCATACAATATCTCAACCAGTTTGTCAAAATGAAAAACTCAACATACCTTCTCTATCGATCTAATGAATATCCCTAATTTCATGTACTTGAGGCATTGCTTTGATTCAGCGATAGATCTAGTGTGATCCTTCACACACTTGCCTTTACCTCTTCTTCCTTATGTCATAGAACTATGATGCATAGTTTACATAATAGGAGATAAGTTCCACTTACTGGTGGTATTGCATCCTTGTCATCTGCATATTACAATGCACTCATGTGGCTTTCCTTTTTGTGCAACATTTCTTCAAACAAGCACATGTGATCTAGTGTGGGCACATTCACTGTCAGTCATCTCTTCACATGGTGCCTGCATCTTCATGTGGTAGGAGTCTTGTTGTTCTCCAACCACACAACATACCAGTGACCAGTACATCCTTCTCCTCCTATGTTGATGTGATTTAGGTAACATTCCACCTCTTCATCATAAACAATAACTCAACATCTTTCCCAATCTACTTGTACATTGGCCATAAGCTTTTCGGTTGGCAACTGCTCACTATCAACACATCACTTACCGGTTGACATCCTCTCTTTACCATTGATAGACTGTACCGATAACCTATCCATTTGATCCACACAAGTCAAATACTCATTTTTCTACTAGTGACTCCAATGATCATTCCTCTGAATGACCTCTCTCCCTTACTTTACCAGTGTTCTATAACACAAGGTGATATGAAATATATCTCATCTTGTACTCATCCTTTAAAGTGTTGCACATATATCTCTTATATTGGTAGTCATTGTTAGGATCCAAGAACATTGAGAGGGGGGGGGGGTGAATCAGTGTTATGCTGATAAGATAAGGTTTTATGCTTTAATACCAAACACATATAAACTGGTAAACAAATAAACATATAACTTGAAGCAAATGAACCATCCAATTGAATCAACACCATAACACAGAGAATTTATATGTGGAAAACATCAAAGAGGAAAAACCATGGTGGAATTTGTGACCCACAATATCAATTCATTGGCCATATGAAAGATATTACATATAATGGGTGCCTGCACATGCAAGAAGACACACTCCCTAGAGCACACTGCTCATCACTAAAGAGTCTTATTGACTACAACCTTCTGATGAAGTAAGATAATGAAAGTAAACTCACAAAATGCATCTACTATGCCAAAAAGAGGTCCGATTATAGCTCTTCTCTGTACCGGTTCATAAACCCTAAACACTACTATCGATATCACCTTCCCTCCAATAATGTGTAACAAAACATTTATAGATCATTGTATGATACAACATTCACATACAAATGATCTTTGCATTCCACAATCCTCACAAGTTATATCATAATCTCTTAACATACTGGCCTATATACGCATACAAATAATATGCCTTATGTCATCTTACAATGCATTACAAAAGATATACAATGTCGGATTTATACAATAATTACAAAATGATTTTCTAAATAAGTCTTCCTTGATGTCATCTTCCCTAAAGTTTTGGATTCTGGTGTCGGTGCTGGTATAGCCCTAAATTCTCCAAAGTTGGTGTCTACCAGTGGATGCCTCATAATGCCAGTAAATGATTCCCATCAAATCTTGTTTCCATCAATGACAACAAAATAAATCCAATAAGTGTAAATTGCCAACAATCTCCCCCTTTGGCATTTATGGCAACACTCGTGAAAAATGGATTCCATGCCAGTTCAAATGAAATATGCTCCCCCTGAGAAATACACTCCTTCTGATATTCTGATATCCTTCCCATGTGTTCCTATCTAATATTTTTCTGATATTTTTCACATATATACACTCCCTCTATGACATCAATGCCAATGACTGGTGAAAGAATTGAAATAATTCAGGAACAAAAGAATGAATAAATACTATTTATTTTATTGGAGCTTGACTAACTTGAAATTTTTTGGGTAATCCTTATCCAACAACTGAATATATGTATCCCAGTCACTTTTGAAAGTTTCAAAAATGGATACCAGTCCACTTAGTAAGTGTGCCAGTGTTTCCTTCTCTTAGTCTTTTGTCAGTGTGCGTTTAGCAATCATGTCCATGAACTCTCTCTTATGTACACCTAGTGAATCTAATCTAGGACTCACAAGTCCTCTAAGACTTCTTTCTCTTCGAATGATCTTTTCTTTCTCCTTCTCCAAAGCAAAAATTTAATTCTCCAAGGATGATTTTTTTCCATCAATAGATGTTGTTAGTGATGTTAATCCATCGAAATAATTTTCAATGTTAGCTATCTTGTCAGACAACTCCTTCAATTTTCTATCTACATTAGCTGTAAGAATTTCTATGTTACAACAAACCCTATATATATTTGTATGTGCTATTTTTGACAAACCTTAATAAGAATAAGTTTGGCTTCAATTTTTTTTTTTCTCTATTTCTATCATTTCATCAAAAGATTCTCTTTTAGCTATAGAGAACCTTTCTAAAGCCCGTCGGTTTGCAATTTGCCTCAGTGATTGAAAATTCTTAGAAATATGCTCTATTAGTGTTTTGAGCTCCATCTTCAATCTTACAATTAGGGATTAATTTGTGCAACACTATAACTGATTGATCAATTATTCCCTTGTCTGCATTTCCCTCCTTTAATAATTTTTGTGTAGCCATCATCATTAACTCAGTTGGACTCATTTTAGTGATTGATTTCTTCTCAACCTGACAAGTGTCAATTGCCAAAACCTTTGTCAGGGAATCAATATTAATTGCCAGTATAGTCTCAGTTCCCTTTACTTTATCCTCTTTAGCACCAGTGGCTTTTCCAATTTGTGCAGTGTCAGTTACTCTCGGTGGATTATTATCCATAATATTTCCTATAACCTATACATTTCGTTCCTAAAAAATGGTTTCTCCTGGTATGGACTGTACACTCTCCTTATCTGATTGAGTTTGTATATCTATAGTTACTGTTGGTTTATTCATAATTGGAGTTGAGCTACCCAAAATACCTTTCCCTTTTATTTGTCAAGAATGGTGGAAGTTGTAGCCTTAACAAACTCTTCCTCAAATGTAAGAAAATATGGGTTTTTTTGGAAGAATTTTTCCCAACCCTCACTAGTCTCATTTATCACTTCATTAACTCTACCCATCATTAGAATTATCTATTGGGGTTTTCTGCTGAAAATTGTACTATTAGAAACATCTATACATATTTTCATTTCATCATTACTAATAGCACCACATAAATTCAAAAGTTCTACCTCTTTGATCTCCCTAACCCTCTTGAATGCGTCAAGTCTTCTAGCATCTAGTTTATTATACAGTGATAGAGGTATTTCCTTCAAAATTTCTACTAAGGATTTCTTATAAATGTTTATATGCAAAAAAATTACCTCTTTTTATCTCATTTTGCTCATTTTCTTCTAAATTCTGATAACACAGATACATTTTTAAAAATTCCATCTTTTGTAATTTCATCAATTAAGTTAGCATAGATCATTTTGGCCTTACCGAACTCAATATCATCACTCTTCTTTTTGCTTGGGGTTTCTAGAGTAGATGTAATTGGTTTCCTTTTTTGAGTAGGCTTCCTTACTGGAGGTGGAGGTGCAGTAGGTTTTGTTACCTTTCTGACAAGTCTCCTCCTTGGCTCCACCTTCTTTTGTTCTACTGGTGGTTGATCTTCTTTCATCCTTTGTACCCTTCTAAAAGATAGAGGTTCATTGTCCGATTTCCAATTTCAGTATCTATTATGTGCAAGACATTCTACACAAAAGTAGACATCTTTTCTATTTTCTTCTCCATTCTCTTTCCATTAAAACTAGTTTTGATTTCAAAGGCCTTCTCTTCTGCCATGCCAAAATGCTCTATTTTGTCATCGAATAGAGGCATCTAGCAGCATTTCTGGATAGAGGTCCAGGATGTTGTCATCCACCTCAAATCCAAGCTCTATGACCTAGATGGTCCTTGGCTCAACTACCTCCATAAGGGTTTCATCGGTTTTCACCATGACACAAATATCAGTGGAGTATTTCTCCATAATGTTCTTTTATAACCTCTCCCTCTATCTCATGTTTTCCTGAAATGATTTGAAGGAACCCCAAAGTTTTTTATCTCTGCCGATACCAAGACCAATGATTTCTTCCTTGATCTGCATACCTACTGGTATGTCATGAGCCCAACACTTCTTTCCAAGACTAGGTAGCTCATTCATGAAGTAAAGTATCAGACATACAATGATATTTCCATATCTAAAAGTTCCTTTCTTAACCCTTAAACTTTCCAAGATTTAACATTAACTCACTCCTAAACCATTCACATAGACCATATTTTGCGTCATTCCTTAACATTGGATATGCGGAATGAATGCAAGAACTAGGAATAGAAGTCATTCAACTAGATTGAGTTACCTTATAACCAATTATCATACTTTTAAATTTCATATCAGTGTAAGTGATTGTGCTAATCCTCATTGATTTGTGATCATGAGTTGCAATGATGAGTTTCTTGACCTCTGAGTTGGAAATTTTCTTGCCAGGTTCTTGTCTACATTTGGGTAAGCTAGCGACCACTTGAATAGACTCCTTGGTGATCATGTAAGGTCAATCCAGCCAGATAAACTCATTGTGAACCCTTCTCAGAATGTATCTAATGATCTCATCCTTAAATTCTAGTATGTACAGAATACTGGTTAACCCTAGATCCTCAATTGCTTTGAATTTTGGCTTGATGGTTCCAGAGCTGCCCAATATCATGGATTGATACATGATTTTTATCTCCTTTGTGCCTAGATCCTCCACGATGCAGTGAATGTATGCCTTTATATCTTCAACATACATCATGCCATCAGGAACCCTAGAAAATGCTCTCATAGAGTCTTCCTTCTTAGCAATCAGGGGAACCTCCTCAAATACGGGCCTCAACCTATCCTTAACCTCTAAAATAGTGGGGTTTGCAATGAAAGTAAGAGCTAAAGATCTAGATTCCATTTTGAAGAATAACTGAAAGTGAATGTCAGTTGGAAGATTGAGTGCTTCTTAGATAAGTGCTTGAAATCCTTTTAGAATGCCTCTACACACTCTTAATTTGCTTGAAATTTGCCTTTTCTTCACTCTGAATACTTGAATGCTTGGTGAGTGAAAATGAATCCACTTACCCTTTTTATCAGTGAATAAAACCCTAATCTTTTGCTTCATAAATGCTTCATGAACAACCCTACCAAATGTCAATTTTAGTCTTGTGTCAAGTGAACCTTCATCAATGATGAACACAAATATCTAGATCTCTTCTAGATCTCCTTCGATCTCCTCTGGGGTAATGTGGAATATTTTGTAATGACTTTTCCAACCCCTAAGGCTTATGCCTCAGTTACCGGTGGAATTTCCTACCAGTGGAGGGATGACCTGTTCTACTGATGAAGTTACTAGTGTAGATCCATCTCCACTTGGTCCTTTAGATTTTTTGACCCCTCTCTTGGTGTGATCTTGTTGTATTTCATCTACCTTCTCCTTTTCTTTCTCATTATCTTTATCATTGCTAACTGGTTGAGTCTTTCTTCTACAATACTTAGCAATATGACCTATTTGGTTGCATGTATAACATGTAACATTGTTCTTTTTAATTGCTTTGACATATCTGATATCATTCCTTGACCTATAGTGATTAGAAAAATGTCCAAACTTTCCACATGCATGAAATTTAACATTCATTTTGCACTCTTCTGACTTATGACCATAATTCTTGCAATTTGTGCATTGACTGGGAATAAAATTGTAGCTTTGATTTTCTCTTTCTACATTGTTTAGCCATATGCCCAAATTTATTGAAAATAAAACATGTACCATTGAATTTATAAGCATTAGATTGCCTTACTGATTTCCTCTGTTCTGATGAGTTTTGTACACCAGTTGTCTGATCTATAGTACCAGAGCTTTCACCTTGTACAAAACTAAGTCCTCTAGAATCATCAATATGCCTTTTTCCTTTCAACAAGTTATCCAATTGTGCAACACTGATCCTAATATTTTCTTTGTACTTACTTGTAGTAGTCAAATCATCTCTCAGAGATATTACTTGTCTTTCAAGTTCTTGTTCATTATTCCAAGATTGCACCAAACTAGTTTTCAACATATCATTCTCATGAGCCAATCTATAACATTCCTTAGATTTGTTCCTCAGTGATGTAGCAAGATTTTCATCTTTCTTCTTTCTATCCTCAATATCCTTAGACATTCTCATTGTTAGGTCTTTCATTTCATTTTGCATGAGAATGTTTGCTTGACTCAATTTCTGATATTGTTCCTTGAGAGAATTATCATCATCTTGTTTTTGCAAAAGTTCCTTCCTTCTTGCTTGAGTAGATGATAACCTTTCTTGCAGGACAAGAATGAATTCATTTGCAAAATCCAGTTCATCTTGCAGTTTCAAGTTCTTCATCCTTTCAACATCATAATTCTCAAGAGACATCTCAAGTTGCTTCTCCATAGCCATGACTAAAGATTCTGATTTTAGGATCTTCCTCAAGCATTTAAACTTTCCCCAAGGTACCAAGCTCTCATACCAATTGTTTAGATCCAAGAACACTGTGAAGGGGGCGTGAATCAATGTTTTGCTGGTATGATAATATTTTATGCTTTTATAGCAAACACATATAAACTTGTAAACAAATAAACATATAACTTGAAGTAAATGAACCATCCACATGAATTAACACCATAACACACATAATTTATATTTGGAAAACCTCAAAGAGGAAAAACCACAGTGGGATTTGTGACCCACAATATCAATTCACTAGCCATATGAAAGATATTACATATAATGGGGGCCTACACATGTAGGAAGGCACACTGCCTAGAGCACACTGCTCAGCACTAAAGAGTCTCACTGACTACAAGCTTTTGGTGAAGTAAAAAAATGAAAGTGAACTCACAAAATGGATCTGCTATGCTAAAAAGAGTTTCGGTTATAGTTCTTCTCTGTACCTGTTCATAAACCCTAAAAACTACTATCGGTATCATCTTCCCTCCAAGAATGTGTAACAGAACATTTACAGATCATTGCATGATACACCATTCACATACAAATGATCTTCACATTCCACAATCCTCACAAGTTCTATCCTCGCATAGCCCTTAATGACTTTTTCATATATCATAATGTCCTAACACACCGACCTATATACCCATACAAATAATATTCCTTATCTCGGCTTACAATGCATTACAAAAGATATACAATTTCAGCCCTATACAATAATTACAAAATAATTTTCTAAATAAGTCTTCCTTGATGTCGGCTTCCTTGAAGTATTGGATGTCGGTGCCGGTGTCGATGCAGGTATATCCCTGAATGCTCCATAGCCAATGTTTGCTGGTGTATGCCTCATAATGCCAGTAAATGATTCCCATCAAATATTGTTGCCATCAATGACAAAAAAATGAATCCAATAAGTGTTAATTACGAACAAGCATCCTATACTGGTTGACATCAATGACAACACAATGTCCCACTAGTTGTTTTCATTGATCAATTTGGTCATCGATTTGGTCATTGATTTGGTCATTGATTTGGTCATTGATTTGGTCATTGATTTAGTCACTAATTTAATCATATATTTAGTCATATATTTAATCATTAGCTTAGTCATTGATTGTTGTTATCTGGTCATTTATTTAGTCATGATAGTCACTAATTTAGTCATATTTTTTAGTCACTAATTTAGTCATTTATTTAATCATTAATTTAGTTATTGATTGTTTTTCTCTAGTCATTTATTTAGTCATTAATTTAGTTATATATTGAGTCATTAATTTAATCATTGATTGTTGTTAAATGGTCATTTATTTAGTCATATATTTAGTCCTTATTTTAGTCAGATATTTAAATCCATTGGTAGTATATTTAATCATTTTTATTTATTGGTAGTATATTTAATTATTTTATAATACAGAAATAATATAACATTAAACTCAAACTAGATCGTAAAAGTAAATAAATATATTACATATATGAACAAGCTAAATGTTAGAATTAAAAGATTGATTGAACATTGTGACAAACAAGGTAAGATGCAATAAAAAAATATAATGCAAATATGTATATATAAATCAAGTTATAAGATGTCAAATCTATCTAAGAGTATATATGTAAATATAATAAAAAATGTTAAAAGTTGTCCAAGAGTTTCCAACTCTTTCCAAATATTCAAAGTACTACATAAAACAATAAGAAACATGATAAACATATTCAACTATATCATTTTCTTCAAATATTTTAATGGTCACCTTGCGAAGGTTCCCTCTTTCTCTTTCGGACAAACGACTCCATCTATTTTGTCTTCATAAGGAAGAGGTATGTTACTTGTGATTGTTAAAATGTTCACATTTGCATCATCTATTCCTTTTAATTTTATTCCATGTAGAATAGATAGGGAGTGAATCCTCCCAATGCCAAGAAAAACACTATCAAATGGATTCAACAACCTAACTTTATCACCTTCATTGAATTTGTCAGTGTGTTTCTACAAAAAGAAAAAATAACACATTATATGAATACATATGTAATGATTACCCTTATTTGCATAATAAAACAACCATTAATTTAATAGTACGTGTTCTAAAATAGATACAAAATCAAAATTTCAAAAAAATTGCAATGATTCTATAGCTTTAAAAAAAGACATCTAGCAGACCAAAGTTATGAGTTCACTATAATAGTCATGCAATTATAAGAAACATTACAATGTCAATAAAAATAGTTGATGCAAAGATTCTTGGAGTTGCTCTCAATCACCTAGTTGTCTTTCTTGTTCTCCCCAACCTCCTAACTCCTCAAGCCCATCAAATGGTACTTGGAAAGGGTTGGCTAAGTGCAAGGTAATCGGTCACAAATTGGTGGAAGTCCACGCGTTGGAAAACATGCTCTTACAAATGGGGGCCCATTTTTGCTTTGGGCCCTCGAGGCAAAAATTAATGGGGGCCCGAACTGAAACTAAACGGGCCATCATTTTGTTCTCAAACGGGGGCCCACTTGAAAAAGCCCTCATTTTTAAATCCGATTTTACCCATTTTTTCGAGCGCATTTTGTCATTTTTGGAAAATTATGGTAATTTTAGGAACGGGCCCCTATTTTCAAAATGGGGGCCCCGTTCCGAATGGGCCCTCGTTTTGTAAATGGGGGCTTGTTCTATAGAAGTTGATTCCACAACTTGCCTTGGGATTAGGTTCGGGATAGGCCTAGGGTGTCCACACCTGAGACATGGACTTGCAAATTCAAATCTCCATGAACGAAAGCACAAATATGAACTTTTGAAATTGTTTACATGCCTCTGATTAGAGAATTTTTATACAAAATTAAAACCCATTTCAGATTATATTGTCTAGATTCTAAATATCTATATTTTTTTTTAATTGATTATTTTAACTATTTTTCATTTAATTTATACTAAATCAGGTCCATAAACTTGAAATATTAACTAATTTTGTTAATTTAATAACTTTTTTATTTTAATGAATTTTGAAAAAAAAATTATATGTCATCAATATACACAAAATTATTTTCTATTTAAAAAAATAAAAAATACAAAAATGTTAAGTTTACGTCAAATTATGTGGGCCATACACATCAAATTTTTAAAAAGATAATTACGGTCATTAAAAAAAAATTTAAAATAAAAAAAATATGCTCATCAATCTTCAGTGTGTTACAAATCATTTCCCAAAATGGTTTGAGAAAAAAATTTTAATTGTGTCAAAAAGTGTGGGTCGTACACATGCATGGTATGGTCCTGAAACAACCATTGTAGTTTTTAGACTCCATTCAAAAAGTTATTTTTTATTATTTGGGTATTTAAATAAATTACATATTTGGAAAGTAGACTTAGAGGGATATCTTTTATATTACTAACTTTCTCCAAGATTCAATCTCCAGGCATTTCAAAATTTAAGCTCAAATCAGACAAAACTTGAAAAATCAAGGAAAACACTTCCACTTTTTGGCCAAAAAATGGACTCATCTTCTTGCACTGACCTGGTTCTGCTAGTTAGACCTTCAGGGCCTAATCCACTTTGGATTTCCTCCAAGGTATATTAGTGACATATGTTTTACAACAACACTTCCTATTGAGGATTCCACCTCAATCCCTATCACACCTTCCCAATGCTCCAACAACCTCTACAAAGGATCTTTAACCACAAACTTGTTCCATGAGTGTAAATGAATTTGACACAATTTATTTGGTGTATTCTAAGGGTTTTATCACCTTTAAACCCTTTTCCAAGATTTCTCAAGCTCACTTGGTCTATACCGGGCTCCAAACAGGCCTAATTCAATTAACCCTCCTTTTATTGTTTTCAGGGCTTAAGTTCACATCTACCCATGCAAGGCCCCAAAAAAATTACATTTAAGAGTACCCTTTTCCTAGTTACATACAATACTATAGAATAGCATCTGGTTTCTTTGTACACATGCAGTTTCTAGAACTCTCCTATTTTTAAGGGTTTTAGGGCTACCTAGGTGACTTGTAAACTTGGCCTTAGAAATATTCACTAGTCAAAACCTATGCAAAAAATAATCATGTATTATTATAGGGAATTAAATGGGGTCTCCAATCATGTTTGAAACTTTTCTCTACCAACCCATATGTGCTCTGAAAATGCACATCTTATGTTGTCCTAGTCTCACTAACTCTTAGTTGTGAGCCAAGGATATCATTGTCACACCACCAAAACAGGTTTGCAAAGCCAAAAAATCTACAATAAACATGTTTATAGACCCTAACCTAGAATTCCATTGGATTTCAACCAATTTCATCAGTTGATCCTCAGGTTAGAACCATTTATTGCTTAAACCCTAGCCTACAAGGATTTTGTACATAGTTCACAAAGAATGGATTGAATCTTTGCAAACAGAAACAATCAAACCTTTAAATCTACCTTGATGGAAAGTAGATTCACTATTCCTTCATGCCCTACAAGTATGATCCTCAAACAATTCTGTACTAGACCATACAACACAACAAAAACAAGGAAAAACAGTGAAAACGGTGTACAAACAAGGTTTTTTCTTACAAACAAAACTTGCTCTTCATTCCAATCTTCTCCAACCCGTACATGATGTTGTATTTTTCTTTTAACATCATGATTTAGTTGGTTAGAACCAATTTCTTCACCACCAACAACATAAAGTGCAACTTTTGCAATGTTGCAAATGTTGCTTAACATTTTCACAACTTTTTGATCCTTAGGATGCAACCTCGCACTCAAGTTTAGTCCAAGGCTCCAAAGGCCCTCTATTAATTATAGGAGACCTAAAACAATTTATTACACCCATATTACATGATGACTCTTTTTTTAGAGTAGTGCACTTGTGAACAACATCAGCATTATATCTTTTTAGGATATCAACATCCTAAACACAACAAAAGATTGGACAACTCAACCATGAGTTCATTAAGTCCCAAATGATTGGTCCACTTATTACAACATGAAATAATTAAGAACAAACCAAAAAAAATTTCATGGAGTGATAGGTTCCCTGCACCATACTCCCTTGGGACAAAGAACTCAAGTCCCTTGAGTTAAGAGGTCTGCAATTTTCACACCATGTTGAAGTATATCTAATTCTAACATCCACATAGCATCTGATTCAGGTAACCCTGACCACTTTACAAGATAATGCTTGTATACCCCTTTCCCTGTCTTCTTTACTACCTTGGTGTCCATGATACTTTCCAACTTGACTAGTTATCTTGGTGGCAAATCTCTAACCCAATCTTCAGTACCCTGTGATCAAGTGTCCAACTGATGTGTTTGGGATTCTCTCTTGTATGGATAGAGATCACATAGATTAAAGATAGGAGAAATACCCAAGGTGGGAGGGAGTTTAACTTCATATACATTCTGACCATATTTATGCACCACCTTGAGAGGCCCAATCTTCTTGATCAATAGCTTAGTAGGCTACCCTTTTGGAAGTCTCTCTTTCCTTAGATATGCTAGGACCAAATCTTCAATCTTAAATTGTACATTCCTTCTTTTTCTATTAGCATTCATCTTATACTCCTCAGACTTTTTTTGTAAGGTCTATCTTACCTTATCATTCACTTCTTTGATTCCTTCTACAAAATTCTCTCCTTGTGCACTCTTAGGTGTCATAGGAATGAGATCCTTGAGCTCTAGTATGCCCCTACAATGGAAACTATACACTATTTCAAAGGGAATTTTACTTATACTTCGGTTAACTGAGTCATTGTATGCATATTATGCTTGACCAATTATAAAATCCCAAGTCTTCCCATGATGTTTGGTGAGACATCTTAGTAGATCACCCAAGGATTTTGTTTACTACCTCTATCTGACCATCTGATTGAGGATGGTAGGAAGATGAAAAAGATAATTTTGTGCCCAACATTCTCCAAAGTGTTCTCCAAAAGTGGCTAAAGAACTTTATGTCTCTATCATTGACTATGCTGATTGGAAGGCCATGAATTCTAACTATGTCTTTGAAGAAGAGTCTTGCAATGTAGGTGGAATCATTGGTGATTCTGCAAGGTATAAAATGTGCCAACTTGATGAACCTATCAACCACTACATACACAATGTAAAATCACCTTGGATTTCTTGGTAAGACTAACACAAAATCCATGCTTAAACATTCCCAACGCCTCTGAGGTATGATCAAAGGTTGGTACAAACCTGCATTACTTGATGAACCTTTTTCTCTTTGGTAAATTGCACATTGTTCTACAAACCTTCTCACTTCTGATTGCAACTTGGGCCAATGGTAAAACCTACTAACCTGCTCGATAGTTTTATCCATGCCAAAATGACCTCCTAGACCTTCTTGATGCTTTTCTTGAATAATGTTTTGTCTCATAGAACATTGGGGAATGCAAAGAAGGTGTCCTTTGAACAACAAACCCTCTTGTATCATATACTCTGAATAAGAAACATGTGAGGTGTTAGAAAAATCAGAGCAAACAACAAAGATCTCAACAAAGTCTTTATCATCCTTGTAGAGGTCTTTTAATTCATTCAATCCCACACTTTACAATTGTATCTCCTGCATAATCATGACCCTCCTACTTAATGCATAATCTACCTTATTTGCAGTGCCCTTTTTGTGCTTGATAGTGAACATGTAGGATTGTAAATATTCAACCCACTTTAGTTGTCTTTGATTCAATTTCTCTTTCCCATTAAGGAAACTAAGGGCATCGTTGTTGGTATAAACTACAAACTCTTTGGGTAGCAATTAATGATACTACTTCTTCAATGCTTGCACCATGGCATACAACTCCAAATCATATGTGGAGTATCTTTTCTTGGCTTCAGTCAATTTATCTAAAAATAATGCTATAGGATGATCTTGTTGACTTAAAATGGCCTTATTGCCCTTTGGCTCGCATTACACTCTACTGTAAAGAACAAACTAAAATCAAGAAATCTAAGGGTTGGAAACTCTGTTATTTTAGCTTTAAACAATTCAAATCCCTTATTGGCTTCCTCTATCCATTTAAATTGACATTTAATCCCTCCTTTAATGGTGTTAAGGATAGGATCACAAACATAGCTAAAGTTTCTCACAAACTTCCTATAAAAATATGCCATTCCATGAAAACTTCTAACATAACTTATGCTCCTAGGTGTAGGCCAATTAAGTATTGCCTCTACTTTACTTGGATCCATCTTTAAAGAACCTTGTGAAATGACAAAACCAAGGTAAACTAACTTTGTTTTCAAGAACTCACATTTTTCAAGGTTGATTTTGAGTTGAGCCTCCTTCAACTTCTTCAAGACCATCTCCACATGCTTAAGGTGTTCCTCTTTGGACCTATTGAAGACCAAAATGTCATCAAGATACATAATAGAAAATTTTCCAATAAACTCAACTAGGACTTCATTCATGAGCCTTTGAAAGGTACTAGGTGTATTGGTGAGGCCAAAAGGCATCACCAACCACTCATATAGGCCTACATTGGTTCTAAATGTTGTCTTCCATTCATCACCAGGTCTGATTCTTATCTAATGATAACCATATTTCAAGTCCACCTTTGTGAAGTAGCATGCTCCACCTATATTGTCCAATAGGTCCTCTATCCTTGGCATGGGAGACTAGTATCTTATGGTGATCTTATTAATTGCTCTTGACTCAATTCACATCCTCCATTTTCCTCATTTTTTAGGCACTAGAATAGTGGGAACAACACAAGGACTCAAACTCTTTTTAATAAACCCTTTGTCTAAGAGTTCTTGCACTTGTCTAGCAATCTCCTCATTCTGGCTAGGTGTCATTTTATAAGAAACTTTGTTACAAACATTTGCCCCAAGTATCAAGTCTATTTAGTGATAAACATCCCTCATTGGAGGAAAATAATTAGGCATATCATCTCCTATAACCTTTGCATATTTCTTTAATAAACCTTGCAGTTCTTGAGGCACTTCACTCATTGGATCTGCCTTAGCTTCATCTTTAGGCTTTAGCACTATAGCAAAGCCTTGATTACCTTCTTGTTTTAAAACTTTAAGGAACTCTTTGCCACTCATCAACATAACACTTTACCCTACTTTTTTTTCCTCCTTCGGATTAGGTAATGGATACATTTGATACTTCTTACCATTCTTGGTGATGAGATAACTATTCTTTTCTCCATCATTGCAGGCTTTCACGTCATATTGCCATGGATGGCCCAAGAGAAGATCACAGGCATCAATAGGCAATATGTCACATAGAATTTTGTCTTTTTATTCACCAATTTCAAATTACACCGATGCTTGTTCATCAACTAAGACATGTTGACCCCGATTGAGCTATGATACCTTATAAGGAGTGAGATGAGGCAATCATTTTAGTTTGAGCTTATCCACCATTTCAACTGAGACAATATTCTCTGTGGAACCTGAATCCATAATCACCTTACAATTTTTTCCTTGTGACTTACAAGTGGTCCTAAATAGACTTTTCCTATGTGGTGGCTCTTGAGCTTGGGGTATCTTTAACATTGTTCTTCTCATCGTCAAATTTTCCCCATCCATCACTGGCCCTGCCTTGCTGATTGGAGAGATCACACTTTGAGTATCCATCTCTTTCACTAATTGATTTCTTCACTCAGTCATGTATGAACTTGATAAACTTGAGGCTTTTCCTGGGCACCTACTCATGTTATGTCAAACTTGGTTGCAGTGGTAACACCTATTGGTGAAGATTGTATTTCCTCTCCCTGAGCTTCCAAACCTGCCTCTAAAATTGCTTCTCCCTCTAAAGAATCCTCTATATGTCCCTTTTTGAGAGTCCCCACTTACTTCTTGGTTTTCATGCTCTTCATTTGTTGAAGCACTCTGCCCTCTGCCAAAGGTTCCTCTACCCCTAAAGTTCTTACCACCTCTATGCTTCTGATTTTGCTCACTTCTCCTTTTGATCTTTTGCGCTTCCCTTAATGCCAACTCAAAACACTTGTGAATAGTTTCTGGTGTGAGGATTATTATTTAATCTCGTATATTTTCCCTAAGACCATTCATGTATCTGGCCAATTGCTCCACTTCATTTTCATGTTTCTTAGCCCTCAAACTTAGTTTGTAGAATTCCTCAGTGTATGCATTAACATCTAGTTCCCTTTGTTTCAAATTTTGCAGTCTCTTGTGGATTTGAACTTCATTATCCCTGGTAGGAATTTAGATTTAATCCTTATCTTCATATGCTCCCATGAAGTTATCTTTTTCTTACCTACCTGTACCCTTTCTTCTTGCATCATGTTCCATAGAACCAGGGGTGATCCCCTCAATCTTGACTTGGCTACATTTACTCTTTTCTCTTTTGCTACCTCCTTATAATAAAAATGATTATTAAATGCTTCTATCCAATCTAATAAGTCCTCTCCATTGATATTTCCTCCATAGGTAGGTAATCCATCAAAATTATCCTTGAAGATGGATTTGACTGCATCCAAGAATAGTTTTTAGTCTTGAGGCATTGCTACTATTTTTTGGTCCTCCTCTTCCACTTCTTCATCTGTCTCATCTTTGTTGGAATTGCACACTCCAATGATAATTGTAGGTGATTGAAGGTATTGTCACTGATGGCAACCTTGCAATCTTATGGCACCGACAGGTACCGGTAGTAGCACCGATAGATTATACACCGGTAAATAGTTCACCGGTAGCGACAAGAATGTTTATCGGCACCCTGGACGACAAGATTTTGTTTATTATATATTGTATTTAATTGTAATATCTTTTTGTAATCCAACATGGCATATTGTAATAAGACTCATATATAAATATGAGATCTTGTAGATCATTTTAAAAGTAAGTGATAGATGATAGGATGGATATGTAGAGCAAATATTAAGGTAGATTTTGGAGAAAGGTTTATGGTTATTGCATGAGCTTAAACTAGTACTAAACCTGGCATAGCAGATGCTTTTTGTAGAAGTACATCATATTGGATTTCCATAATCAATTTTTGTAAGTCAGTGAGACTTTCTTTGTATTTGAGAAGTGAGCTCTAGGTAGTTGGCCTTCCTGCATGTGAAGGCCCACACTATTGTAAGTAATATCCATTCATTGGCTAGTGAGTGAATATTGTGGGTCACAAATCCCACCGAGGTTTTTCCCAAACTAGGTTTCCTTACCAAAAATATTGTGTTATGGTGTTCTTTCTATGTTGTGTTTATTGTTCCTATTTACTGCATTAATTCTTGTTTACCGGTACACTATTTTGGAATGCAAATTACTTAATAAGATTAGAAAATTTGTCAACTGGTTAGATACTGATTCACCCCCCCTCTCAATATCTTTGGGAATGCTAACAATTGGTATCAGAGCCTAGTCCTCTATTTTCAAAAGCCTAATAGCTTGAGGGAGATTCTGACACTGATGCAGATGGAAAACTTGAGGAAGCAATTGGAAACAACTCTTTCAGATTATGATGCAGAAAAGTTGAAGAATATCAAACTTGAAGATGATCTGAAGACTACAGAGGAATTCATTCAAGGACTTCTAGAGAATCTCACTATTGCTAGAAACAAAAGAAGAGAACTTCATGAGAAGATATAGAGTGATGATGATGAAAATGAAACTCTTAATGACCTTGTGAATAAATTGTGACAAGAAAATAGTGCTATGAGGAATGAGATGCAAGATATGACTATGAGGTTTTGTAAAGACATTTAAGATAGAAAGAAGAGTGAAGAAGATTTGACTAGGAGACTCAATGATGCTAGAAATGAAAATACAAGACTTAGTCATGAAAATGATATGTTGAAGATAGATTTGATGCACACACAAAATGATAAAACTGAACTTATGAGATAGAAGGAAATCTTGGAAAATGAGTTAGCTACTACAAATCAACACAAAAAGAAATTTAAGAAAAGTTTAGAGGAACTTGATAACATGCTGAAAAATCAGAGACCTGATGGAGATACTAATGGACTTGGCTTTGAAGTTGGTGAAAGCTCGGGTACTACAAACAATCACGATCATAGTAAACCGGTAAGACAACCTAATGCTTTCAAATTTAATGGGAAATTCTTTAACTTTAACAAGTATGGTCATAGAGAAAATTAGTGTAGATCTAGAAACTATCAGAACACTAATACACCCACTGGTCAATGTTCCAAATGCAACAAAATTGGTCGTAATTCTGAAAATTACATAATGAATGTAAGATGTTATGTTTGTGGAAGATTTGGACACCTATCTAATCAATGTAGAACACATACTGACATAGGCTATGGAAAATTTATTCAGAAGAACAATGTGACATGTTATGCTTGTAACAAAATTAGACATATTGCAATATTTTGTAGAAGTAAGGTATCACTGACAAATAACAAAGGACCCAATTTGAAAGGCAAAAAGAAGGTTGATGAGGTAAAGCAAGAATTTTCAAAGCAATGGATTAGAAAGAAAGATCATAATGTTGATGAGACTATTCCTTCACTAGTAGAATAGAGTATTACTCCACCGGTAGGAGATTCTTCATCTAACTGAACTGAAACCTTTGGGGGTATGGCAACTAACTAAAAATCATGCAAGTTTACCCTTAGTTGATGGTAAGAAGATGAATTACTTCTTTACCAGTAGATGAGTTAAGTTTCACTTAAACAACAGGCATTTATTATGGTACTAGAAGGAAAATGCATTATAAAGCAAGTGTTTTCACTCTTTTTCACTCACCGAGCATTCAAATTTTGTAAGAGTGCAAAAAACCTGAGCAAAGGCATCCATAGCGAGAACTGAAGAAAAATCTTTCAAGCATCCAAACCTAAAGGGAGATTAAGGTATTTATCAATGGCTTCGTCCTTTGCTCCTAAATTCATTGCAAACCCTACTATTATTGAAGTGGTTAAACGCCCTAGGCCCATGTTCAAGATTATTCCTGAAGTAGCAAAACATGATGATACCCTAGGTGCATTCTCTAAAATCCCTAAAGGATTTGCATATGCAGAAGACCCTAGGATAGACATACATTATCAAATTGAGGAACTAGGTGCTGAAGAAATCATGAAAATGTATAAGAATGTGATTTGTGATAAGAATGGAGTTGTAAAACTAGAACATAAGATTATTGAAACCCTAGGTTTTGTGGAAATCCTTGACATTCCAGAATTCCCTAAGGAAGTTGTGAGGATTGTACTCAGTAGAGTTCATGGAGATTTTTTTTAGCTTGATTCTATCCATAAGATTACAAGAGAAGTAGTTAGGGCAGTGACTGGCTTACCTTCCACCGGTAGCAGGCCAAATAAGACCAAGAAAGTTTCAAACAATACTATGATGACTTTAATTGGTGCAACCTATGACAACAAATCCTTGAGGGTTAATGATGTGAAAGATGACAACGTCATATTCATTAGTATGATACTAGGATACAAAACCACAGATGCTAACCGATTAAACTTTGCTTCCAGTCTATGTATCAAGAGTGCATATGATATGGTGAACAGTAATGCTAAGATAGATGTATGTGAGTGGCTAAAGGATGAGTTAATTGATAATCTGAAGAAAATCAAAGGAGATAAGAAAGGTACTTTCAGATTTGGAAATCTTCTTGTATGCCTAATGCTATATATTACAAAAGAAGTTCCCAGTATAGGCAGGAAAGACTTTGGCTTTGACATACCGGTAGGTAAACAACTATTGGATATCTTTACCGGCATGGGAACAAACAGGGAAAACAAAATAACTAAATATTTTCAAGCATTTAAGGCTAGAATGAAGACTAGGGAAAGGTTACCTCAAAGTATTATTGATAAGTATCAAAAAGAAATTTGTTTTGTGGTTAAGAAAGATGAAATTTGGATGGAGGCAGTGCTTCCTAGAACTATTTGGGTAACAAAGATGGGTTATGAGGCTAATTGCTAGGATTCCCAAAGATACTGAGAGGGGGGGTGAATTAGCATTTGATCAATTTATAAACTTACTTGACTTAAAACATGAAAAACATATTAAAAATTTGTACCGGTAAACCAAAAATAATGCAGTAAACAAGAATAACAACAACCACATGAGAAGCACACCATAACACAATATTTTAATGAGGAAACCTGGTGTGAGAAAAACCTTAGTGCGATTTGTGACCCACAATATTCTCTTACTGGCCAATAAGGGAATATTACTCTTACAATAGGGGAATGCACATGCAGGAAGGCCAAGTGCCTAGAGTTAGAGCTCACTACTCAATTACAAAAGAAGTCACTGACTTACAAAAATGGATTATACTAATCCAATGTCTTGTACTGCTTCAGATCAACATCTGCTATGCCAAATTTAGTATCGGTTTAAGCTCTGCTACAACATAAATCCTTAACCAATATTTCTCATATTAGGTCTGCTTATCTCGCATCCTCTTTCACACATTTCCTATTACAAAATGATCTCATACATATATGAGTCATATTTACAACTCACCATGTCGGCTTACAATGATTTTATAATTAATTACAAAATACATGTTAAACAAAATTGAAGTCGGCCAAGGTGCCGGTATCCTTCCTTTCACTACTGGTGTCCTGTGTGCCAGTGTAGAGTTTGTCTGTCGGTGCCGGTTTCTTTGTCTTGCCGGTATCATATGATTGCAACGTTGCCATCAATGACAAAACCTCCAATCACCTACAATTTCTCATTGGAGTGTGCATTTGCCAACAATCTCCCCCTTTGGCATTGATGGCAACACTCATGAGAAAAATGAAAAGATGTCCAAAATGATATCCAAAAATAGTCTACCAAAATTGTCTTTCCAAAACTGTATGCCCCCCCCCTGAGCAGATGATGTCCTTTCTTCTGATCATTTTTCTCATCCCACTACTCCCCCTTTGACATCAATGACAAAGGTTGTCATTCGGTGTTAGTGGATTACTGCATGGATTCTTGTAACCAGTGGGTTACAATCTAAAAGATATCTATCAAAACTAAATTTATGCTATTGCTGAAAGTTTTGCTATCTTTTATTGCCTCTTGTGTTCCTTGCACTGTACCGGTGAGTATGTGCATTCTCTCTTCCAGTGTCTTTAGTTTGGGAACTAGAGCTTTACATATTTCTTTTCTCAAAGAAGTAAGGTATTCAAGTCTTGGACTAAGAATGCATTTCAAGTCCTTTACCTTATCCTTTATTCCCTGTTTGTCATTTTATAACTTCTTGATTTTCTCTTCCTGTTCTGCAATCTTTTTTTCTAACTCCAAAAATGAATTTGATGTTCTAATCAAATTGTTAGCAATATTATTTATCTTTTCTTGAGCTTTGTTGATCTCCTTGTCAAGATCTTCTATTAATACTTTCATTTTGCAAGTGTCCTTGTACAGTTTCTTGAAGTCATAGATTATTTCTCCAAGTTTTGGTAAAAGGGTGTCCATTTCTTCCTTGTTTTTCTTTACAATATCCTCAAAGAATTTATCTTTTTCTTTTATTAGTCTTTCCTTAAATGTATCCTCATTTATTTAGTCAATAGTCAATAGGTTGCTGGTAATGAACTTAGACAATGTGTCTAGTTGACCTAAAGAATCTTTATTTTCAACACAACACTTTGGTGCTATCAATTTAAGAATTGGTATTGTATCATCAATAGCCTTAAAGGCTTGTGCATTGCATTTGGTGATCTTCTTTATTGAATCTAACAAGACCTTTGTTACATTAGTAGGTCTGAATTCTATCATAGTTGTACTAGATGTTTGTCCAACAGTCTTTATAATAGCCATGCTACCAGTTGTGCTAATTTTCTTGCTTGATTCGACCTCTAGTAGGTCTGTCCATGTTTTCATTTCTACAAACAAAGGTTTATGCTTTTCAATTTGGGTTGGTGGCACTGTGTCTGTCTGAACTTGTGCTTCAACTTGTATTGGTTTTGGTTTCTCTATCTGTGTCTCAGAGGGTTTCTCTAATCTTTTAACTGTCGGTTTCTCAGATGTAATCTCAGTTTGTACCGCTGAACTCTCTTTAGCCGGTTCTTCAGATGGTTTATCTATTGTTTCTACTGGTTTCTCAGTGGTATCCTCTGCCGGTTGCTCTATCTCTGCTGGTTTTTCTATGTTCATCTCAATCTCTGCAGCTGGTGACTCAGTAGTCACATTTTTCTCCTTATCCTCAGTGGTTTCTCTGTCAACCACAACATTAACTTCCTGAGTGTCTACATTTACTGTATACAAAATTTTTGATTCAGGGTTTGTATCTTCTACCAGAGTCTTCATACTCTCAGTGGCTGATTGATTTTCAGTAGTGTCTACTGGTGGAGTATCTGAAAGAGGTGGGGGCACATTGTTAGTTATTTTCAAGCTTGGTGCTCCACCTACCTTACCTTTCCCCTTACCTTTGTCCTTTTGATATATTTTGATAGTTTTTGGCCTAAGTAATTCTTCCTCTTTTTCTTTTTCCACAAAGAATATATCCCATCCATTTGTTGTTTCCTCAGATACTTTAGTTACTCTGCCAACCATTAGTGCTACATGCTGGTGAGTAGTAGAAAATACTGTCTGGTTAGCCTCATTGATTAATTTGTCTATTTCATCAGGTGAGTTAACTGGATGCACTGCCCGTAGTTTTTCAATCTTAATCTTTTTATCCAATTCAACAATAGCTAATCTCCTAGCTTCTGATCTCCTATACAAGTCATTTGGAATTTCATTAATAATTTGCATCAAAAATTTCTTGTATATATATAAGTGTAGAATTACACTATTTTCTATGCTTTCCTTATCATCAGCTGATAGTGTGTTGTATATTTTATTGATGTTATTCAGCTACCATCCTCTATGATTTCACTAAGAAGTTTGTCTAGAGGAGCAATAGTCTATTTCACCTTCTTCTTCTTAGGAGTCATTTTCTTTGTCGAAGGCCTTACTGCCTGTTGCTTCTGTCTTGTCCTTTTTGGTGTAGGAGAAGGTACCGGTGAGGGTTTTCTTTTCCTTTCAACCCTTTTAAATACAACAGGTATATCACTCTCAGAAGAAGTTCCAATCGGTGAAAGATGAGTTTTTGGTTGAGGTGCTTCCAACTTACTTTCACTTATACCAGTTTGTCTCAAAACATCTTCCTTGATTGCCTTTTCCTGTCGAGTTCCTTTTCTTACAGCAGCTTCAACTTTCTTAACCCTTTTTCTAGATTGAATAGTACTTTCTATTGTTTCAACATTTCCAAAAACTTCCTCTTCCGGTTCCTTTAGAGCTTCAAGTAAGGCTTTTGTATATGTTTCTATGATGTTGTCATCTATTTCATAACCCATTTTAGTTACCCAAATAGTTTGAGGGACAACTGCTTCCATCCAAATTTCATCTCTCTTGATCACAAAATAGATTTCCTTTTGATACTTATCCACAATAGCTTGTGATAGTCTTACTCTAGTCTTCATTCGAGCCTTCAATGCTTGAAAATGCTCATTTATGTTTTTCTCCTTGTTCTCTCCCATATTGTTCAATAGATCTAATAGTTGTTTTCCTACCGGTATGTCAAAGCCAAAATCTCTAGCACTAATACCGGGTACTTGTTTGTTATGTACAATATCAGACAAACAAGTAAGTTTCAGAATCTAAATGTTCCTTTCTTAGCTCCTTTAATCTTTCCCAAATTGTCTATCAGCTCATCTTTAATCCATTCACATATATCTATTCTTGCATTATCATTGACCATATCATAGGCACTCTTGATACATAGGCTAGAAACTGAGTTTAACCTATTTCCATGTGTAGCCTTATAACCTAAGATCATATTGATATCACATCGGTTACCCTTAGAGATCTTCTATCAAATGTTGCACCAGTTAGGTTTATCACTGTGTCATTTGAGACCTTCTTTGTTTTGTCTGGTCTATTACCGGTGGAGGGTAACCCTATTACAACTTTTACTACTTCTTTTGTGATTTTATGAATAGAGTCTAATAGAAAAATTCACCATGTACTCTGCTTAACACAATTCTTATGATATCCTTGGGAAAATCTAGGATACTAAGAATTTTAGTGAAACCTAGGGTTTCTACTATCTTATGTTTAGGTTTGACATTTCTAGATTCATCACAAATCATAGTTTTAAACATGTTCTTAATCTCATCATCGCCTAATTCATCAATATGACAATGTATATACATCCTAGGGTCTTCAGCATATACTACTCCTTTAGGGATTTGAGAAAAAGTACCTATGCTATCATCTTTCTTTGCAATTTTGGGAACTAGTTTGAAAACGGGTATAGGGAACTTAATAACATCAACAACAGTAGGGTTTGCAATAACTTTAGGAGTGGATGAAGATGCCATAGCTATAAATACCTCAATCTGCCTTAGGGATGAATCATTTGATGGATTGCTTCACTTCTTCGCTTAGAATACCTTCGCTCGGGAATTTCTGTGCTCTTGAGGATTTGAATGCTTGGTGAATGGAAAAGGAGCTAAAACACTTGCTTTATAATACTATTTTTTCCAACTACCACATTTAATGCTTGTTG
Organism: Cryptomeria japonica; assembly: GCF_030272615.1. Lineage (NCBI taxonomy): Eukaryota > Viridiplantae > Streptophyta > Pinopsida > Cupressales > Cupressaceae > Cryptomeria > Cryptomeria japonica. Next base: position 824,545,866 of record NC_081409.1, read on the forward strand.
GTTAAGTCACAACTTAAGTCATCTGCCGGTATTGAAGCAATTTCAACTTCTCACCATTAACCGAGGGAATAATAGCAAATTTTTCATTTTTTTGCTAAACCCCCAAAGGATTTTTCTTCAGTTAGATGAAGAGTCTCCTGTCGGTAAAGTGTTACTCTATTCTATTGGTGGAGGAGTATTCCCATCAACATTCAGATCTGACTTTCTGATCTATCTTTTTGAGAATTCTTGCTTTACCTCTTCAACCTTTTCTTTACCTTTCAAACTAGGACCTTTGTTATTTGTTGGTAATTCCTTACTTCTACAAAATTTTGCAATATGTCCAATTTTGTTACAAGCATAACAAGTCACATTGTTCTTCTGAATAGCTTTCCCATATCCTATGCTAGTATATGTTCTGCATTGATTAGATAAGTGTCCAAATCTTCCACAAATATAACATCGTACATTCACTCTGCAATTCTCTAAATTATGACCAACTTTGTTGCATTTAGAACATTGACCGGTGGGTGTATTAGTATTCTAATAATTTATAGATCTACACTAATTTTCTCTATGACCATACTTGTTACAGTTAAAACATTTGCCATTAAACTTGTAAGCAGTAGGTTGTCTTACCAGTTTGTTATGATCATGATTGTTTGTAGTACCGAAGCTTTCATGAACTTCAAAGCCAAGGCCATTTGTATCACCATTAGGTTTATGATTCTTTAGCATGTCACCAAGTTCTTCTAAAATTTTCTTGAATTTCTCCTTGTGTTGATTTGCAACAGTCAGTTCACTCTCCAAGATTCCTTTCTATCTTATGAGTTCAGTTCTATCATTTTGTGTGTGCATAAGATCTGTCTTCAACATATCATTTTCATGACTAAGTCTTGTGTTTTCATTTCTAGCATCATTTAGTCTTCTAACCAAGTATTCTTCATTCTTCTTTCTATCTTCAATTTATTTACAGAATCTCATAGTCATATCTTGCATCTCATTCTTTGTTGTACTAATTTCTTATCTTAGCTTGTTTATCAAATCATTAAGAGATTCTTTTTCATTTTCCTCATTCTGCATCTTTTCACAAAGTTCTCTTCTCTTGTTCCTTGAAATAGTAAAATTCTCTTGAAGTGCTTGAATAATATCTTGAGCAGCCTTTAGATCATCTTCAAGTTTGATATTATTCATCTTTTCTGCATTATAGTCTGTACGAGTTGTTTCCAATTGTTTTCTTCGGTTTTCCGTCTCTACCGGTGACAAGATCTTCCTCAAGCTATTAGGATTTTGAAAATAAAGGACCAATCTCTAATACCAATTGTTAGGATTTCCAAAGATATTGAGAGGGGGGGGGGGGGGGGTGAATCAGTATTTGACCGGTTTATAAACTTACTTGACTTAAAACATGAAAAACATATTAAAAATGTGTATCGGTAAACTAGAAATAATGCAGTAAACAAGAATAACAACAACCACATGAGAAGCACACCATAACATAGTATTTTAATGAGGAAACTCAGTGTGGGAAAAACCTCAGTGGGATTTGTAACCCACAATATTCGCTTACTGGCCAATAAGGGAATATTACTCTTACAATAGGGGCCTGCACATGCAGGAAGGCCAAGTGCCTAGAGCTCACTGCTCAATTACAAAAGAAGTCACACTGACTTACAAAAATTAATTATACTAATCCAATGTCTTGTACTGCTTTAGATTAGCATCTGCTATGCCAGATTCAATACTGGTTTAAGCTCTGCTACAACATAAATCCTTAACCAATATTTCGCATATTAGGTCTTCTTATCTCAAATCCTCTTTCACACATTTCCTATTACAAAATGATCTCATACATATATGAATCATATTTACAACTCACCATGTCAACTTACAATGATTTTATAATTAATTACAAAATACATTTTAAACAAAATTGAAGTCGGCCAAGGTGTTGGTATCCTTCCTTTCACTGTCAGTTTCCCGTGTGCTGGTGTAGAGTTTGTTTGTCGGTGCTGGTGCCAGTTTATTTGTCTTTCTGGTATCATATGATTGCAAGGTTGTCATCAATGACAAAACCTTCAATCACCTACAATTTCTCATCGGAGTGTGCATTTGCCAATAATGTAAATATTATTGAGACATGCCAAAGCCCTACTTGAAGCCCCTATAGAGCCTGAGGAGAAAATGTTTGGTAATGCTGAAACCATTGAAAGTGATGTACACACACTGAAAAAAAGAAAAAAAAGAGAGAAATATATCAGAAAAGAAACAAAATAGATGAAAGAGATAAAAAAAAAAATTATGAATATCACCCGCATTAAGGAAAGTGACTTGGAAGGGTTACAACTAGAAGCTCACATCTCACTAGTTGGAACTTCATCAGACATTGAAATCCCAAATGAATTTAAAAGAGTAGAAAGGAAGAGAAAACCTTCACTGGTACCCTCTCCTACTCAAGAGAAGGAAAGAAATAAACAACAGACAGTGAGGCCCCCAGCAAAGAAAATGACACCAAGGAAGAAAAAGGAAAAATAGGTTATCCCTTCTCTTGACAATCTTTTGAGTGAAATAACAGATGATGGGAATTTGTATGACACATTTAACAATGAAGAAAAGGAAAGCATAGAAAATAGCATCATTCTACACCTGGACATCTATAAGAAAGTTTTGATAGAGTTTGTAGATGTGTTACCTAGTGATTTGTATAGGCGGCTAGATGCAAAAAGGTTAGCCATTATGGAATTGGATAAGAAAATAAAAATTGAGAAGCTACATGTTGTACACCCTGTTAAATCAGTAGAAGAAATTGATGAGTTGATAAGTGAAGCTAACAGGACAATATTTTCCAATGGACACCGACATGTAAGTCTAATGGTTGGCAGAGTTAATGAGTTCACTGAAGAGACATCTGATAATTAGGATATCTTTTTTGTGGAAAAAGAGAAGTAAGAAGAACTAAAGAGACCAAAAAAATTTAAGGTATACCAAAAGGATAAAGACAAGGGAAAAGGAAAGGTAGGTGGACTACCTAACATAAAAGTAACAGACAATTTTCCACCACCTCCTTCTATTACTCCTCCAGTTCAGACTGTTGACACACCGACAACTGAGAATATAGAGACTACACATGAGGATACAAATCCTGAATCAGAAATCCTGAATCAGAAACCCTGTATACAATGAATATTGATACTCGGGAAGTCAATATTGTGGTTGATAAGGAGACCACTAGTGAGAAGAAAGATGTGGCTATTGAGCCACCAGTTGACAATGTCATATTTGAAACACCAGTTGTTAACATTGAGACTGAGGTTGAGACACCAATTGAACAAACTGAATAATCAGTTGATCCCCTGGTTATTGGAATGGTGACTGACTCCATTGATACAAACATTGAAAAACTGACAGATGGGATATTGGCCGCAAAGAAGCCTACCGAGTCATCGATAGTGGACAATGCAGAGGTGCAGATAGAGAAACCGACAGTGGATACCACTTTAAAATCATTAGAGGCACCGACTAATAACACTAATAAACCATTAGAAAAACTAGTAGTAGTGAGCATAGAGAAACCGACAGAGACCCATACTGAGAAACCCACTAAGAAATAGGAAGAGAAAATTATTGAAACACAAGTACATTCAAAGACAGTTTCACCTGCAATAGTTGAGAAGCCTAAACCTTTGTTGATAGAAATGCAAACACAAACTGACCCACCAGAGGTCAAGGCAAGAAAAGAGGTTACTCACATAGGCAACATGCAGATTGTTAAGGTAGTTGGATAGTCATCTGGTACTTCTTTGACAAATTTTGGACCAACTAATGTAACAGAGGTATTATTGGATTCTATCAAGAAAATCACAGATTGTAATGTATTAGCATAGAAAGCTATAGATGATACCATCCCCGTTCTAAAATTGATTGCACCCAAGTGCAGTGTAGACAATAAAGATTCTTTGAGACAATCAGACACATTATATAAGTATATCACCAGTAACATATTGACAGTGGAACAAATAAATGAAGAGAACTTTAAGGAGAAAATGGATAAAGAAAAGGAAAAATTCTTTGATGAGACAATAAAGAGGTGCATGGGACACATTGATACCCTTTTACTGACACTGAATAAAACAATAATGGAGTTTAAGGAACTGTATAGGGATACATGTAAGACTAATATTTTGACAGTAGATATCGATAAGGAGATTAGTAAAGTACAAAAATAAATAAATGATATAGCTGACAACATAATTGGTTCCTCTGAACCAATATCAGTTATAGAGCAGAAAAAGGAAAGAATAAAAGGAAAGGCAAAAGAACTTAAATGCAGACTTGGTCCAAAGCTTGATAACCTCATCTCTTTGAGAAAAGAGATCTCAGAGGCACTTGTTCAAGGACAAAAGACACTGAAAGAGAAAATGCATAAACTCATCGGTACCATTCAAAGAAAAGAGGTAGCATTGAAGGATAGTGACAGGTTCACTCAGAGCTTGAATTTTGTATTAGCAGATTTATTCCAGATTGTAACCAACCGATTATAGGTTTCTAGCTGATAACTACAATCAATTGACATTTTGATAGCCTTTGTCATTGATGTCAGAGGGGGAGTAGTAGAGAAGAGAAAAATGATTGACAGAAGAGATCATCTACTCAGGGGGAGCACACAGTTTTGGTAAGATTTTTGGACTTCAATTTTTCGATACAATTTTGGATTTTTCTCATGGGTGTTGCCATCAATGCCAAAGGGGGAGATTGTTGGGATTGCACACTCCAATGGGAATTTTAGGTGATTGAAGGTATTTTCATTGATGGAAACCTTGCAATCTTATGGCACTGGTAGATTCTACACTGGCAGATAGTTCACCATCAGTGACAAGAATGTTTACCGACACCCTGGCCGATAGGATTTTGTTTATTGTATATTGTCTTTAATTGTAATATCTTTTTGTAAGACAACATGACATATTTTAATAAGACTCATATATAAGTATGAGATCTTGTAGATCATTTTAAATGTAAGTGATAGATGATAGGATGGATATGTAGAGCGAATATTAAGGCAGATTTTGGAGAAAGGTTTATGGTTATTGCATGAGCTTAAACCGGTACTAAACATGGCATAGAAGATGCTTTTTGTAGAATTACATCATATTGGATTTCCATAATCCATTTTTGTAATTCAGTGAGACTTCCTTTTTATTTGAGCAATGAGCTCTAGGTAGTTGGCCATCCTACATGTGCAGGCCCACACTATTGTAAGTAATATCCATTCATTGGCTAGTGAGTGAATATTGTGGGTCACAAATCCCACTGAGGTTTTTCCCACACTGGGTTTCCTCGCCAAAAATCTTGTGTTATGGTTTTCTTTCTATGTTGTGTTTATTATTCATATTTACTGCATTAATTCTTGTTTACTGATACATTGTTTTGGAATGCAAATTACTTAATAAGATTAGAAAATCTGTCAACCGGTTACATACTGATTCACCCCCCACTCTCAGTATCTTTGGGAATCCTAACAATCTCTGCATTCTGTCTTAACCTTCTCCTTCTTAGCATCTTGGGTCCCTTTATTTTCTTCTCGAGCCTTCAATTCTTCTAACATCTCTGCCACCATCTGCCGGATGGCTTCTTGAGTCATTTCCTTCAGGGGCATTGAAATTGCTTCTAATTCCTCTACGTCTGAATTACACCAATGTTTCAAAGGGTGTTTCAGATACCACTCTGATGTGAAAATTCTTGGAGTTGCTCTCAGTCACCTAGTTGTCTTTCTTGTTCTCCTCAACCTCCTATCTCCTCAAGCCCATCCAATGGTACTTGGTAACGGTTCTGATAGTTAGACCTCCAAGGCCTAATAAAATTTGGCTTGTGTCCAAGGTATAGCCACAAATGTTTTACAACAACACTTCCTATTTAGGATTCCACGTCAATCCCTATCACACCTTCCCAATGCTCCAACAACCTCTGCAAAGGATATTTAACCACAAAATTGTTCCATGAGTGTAAATAAAGTTGAAACAATGTCTTTCATGTCTTCTAAGGGTTTTATCACCTTTAAACCCTTTTCCAAGCCTTCTCAAGCTCACCTCGTCTATATCGGGCTCCAAACAAGCCTAATTCAATTAGCCCTCCTTTAACTATTTTTAGGGCTTAAGTTCACATCTACCCACACAAGGCCCCCAAAAAATTACATTTAAGAGTACCCTTTTCCTAGTTACATACAATATTACAAAATGGCATCTGGGTTCTCCGTACACATGGGGTTTCTAGAATTGTCCTATTTTTAAGGGTTTTAAGGCTCCCTGGGTGACTTGTAAACTTTGCCTTAGAAAGATTCACTAGTAAAAACCTCCACAAAAAAAAGCCATGGATTCTTATAGGGAATTGAATGGGGTCTCCAATAATGTTTTAACTTTTTCTTTACCAATCCATATGTGCTCTAAAAACACACATGTTTTGTTGTCCTAGTCTCACTAACTCTTAGTTGTGAGCCTAGGGTATCATTGTAACACCACCAAAAAAGGTCTAAAAAGCCAAAAAACCTATAGTAAATATGTTTATAGACCCTAACCTATCATCCCACTGGATTTCAACCAGTGCCATTAGTGGATGCTCAAGTTAGAGCCATTTATTGCTTAAACCCTAGCCTACAAGGCTTTTGTACCTAATTCATAGAGAATGGATTGAATCTCTTCAACCAGACACAATCAAACCTTGAAATCTACCTTGATGGAAAGAAGATTCATGAGTCCTTCATGCCTTCCAAGTAGGATCCTCTGACTAGTCCGTACTGGACTGTACAACATAGCAAAAATCAAGAAATATAGTGAAACGGTGTACAAACAAGGTTTTTTCTTACAACAAAACTTGCTCTACATTCCAATCTTCTCCAACTTGTATTTTTATTTTAACACCAAGATTCAGTTGGTTAGAACCAATGTATTCACTGCCAACAACATAAAGTGCAACCTTTGCAATGTTGCAAATGTTGCTTAGCATTTTTACAACTTTTTGATCCTTAGGATGGAACCTTGCACTCAAGTGTACTCCAAGGCTCCAAAGGCCCTCTATTCATTCTAGGACACCTAAAACAATTCATTACACCCTTATTACATGATGACTCTATTTTTATAGTAGTGCACCTATGGACAACATCAACATTACATCTTTCTAGCATATCAACATCCTGAACACAACAAAAGCTTGGACAACTCAACCATGACTTAATTAAGTCCCAAATGGTTGGTCCACTTATTACAACATAAAATACTTAAGAGAAAACCAAAATAAATTGCATGGAGTTATAGGTGCCCTGCACTAGTAGCTTTCTACACACATTTTCTTATATTATTCTGCATAAGAGTCTGATTACAAATATTATTTCATGTCATAGACTTAGTTCTAGGTTTTGAAACCTAGTGGGTTGGATGGAGGCGTGGATCCAATTCATTTTGGCTTTTGAATCACCTGATTTGATTAAGTATTGGCTGATATTTTCACATTTTAGTGGAAGGTTGTCAAAACCCTCATTAGGGTAACCCAAGAAGCATTAAAATGTAGCCAAAAAAGGCACCTAGCGAGACTAAAGTTTCATCGAAAAACCAACATTGATGAAAATAACAATGGTCTTCCTGAGGCAAACTTTTTCAATGAAAGGATGATGTCAGAAGAATTGAATGAACTCTTGGCAAAGGCAAAGCTTCATCAAAATATGTTTTGCAATGGAATCATGCCAAATTTCAGAAAAAGGAACTCATTGATAAGATAAGGGTTTTGATAAATGGGGTAAACAACTTATCAAAGCAGCATGTTCCATAAAAATGAAAATAAAGTGAGACAAGCACATCATCTTGACCCTCAAATTATCTATTGAAAGATAAAGTGCCATCAAAGTATCCAGCTTGATGAAAATGGGCATGGTCTCATAGAGATGGCATCATCGATGAAAATGACATGTTAGTGAAATCCCAAAAGCATCTACCAAAGGACAAGACTCATCAAAGTGGATATGAAGTGGAGCCCTCTAGATGGAGTCACAAATCGATGAAATGGAATGAGATCTCATCGAAGTAAAAGGGGTTTTGATGGAAACAAGCTATCAAGTAAAGCATTAGAGTGCATGGCTAAATTGGACCTTCAATCGAAAATCCAATATTGATGAATTCAATGGATAACTCATCAAAATATGGTTGATGATAGAAAATGCATATCGATAAAAGGTGAAAACACTAGAGCGAAGAGAGAGTTTCATCGAAACACAATAAATAGTGTTGGGTCTATACTGAAGATGGACATCAATAAAAATAGGGCGTTGAAGAACATCAAAAGAAATTCATCGAAGGGGTATGTTTCATCAAAATAAGAGGTGTATTCAAGAAATGTGGCATGGTCATGCATCAAAAGGTAGAAATCAACATAAAAGTACAATCATTCTGCAAGGGAATATTACACGAATCCAAACAAGTCACATCATCATAAATTTAAAATGCATTTCTTAATGACCATTGCAATACTAGAAGTAATCAAACTAATCAAATACCATAATTGTTTAGGCACATAAATTCATCAAGAAAAGAAGGAACTCGTGCAGTAGGGGCCGCAAAATTCTTCATGGAAGAAGGAAAAACTATAAGTGTTTCTCAGAATTTCTTGTCTTCTTTTGAATTGAACAGAAAGATGGAAGCTTCGTCATCTAGTTAAGCTAAAATAAAAAAACAAAAAAAGAGCCATACCCTCTTGAAACCAAAGAAGAAAAGACAAAACGACCAAAAAAGGAAGGCCAACCCTTAGACCAAGACCTAGTAGACCAATTCCCTCTCTCAAGTCATGAGTCTAGAAAGATTAAGAATGGTGATGAGGGATTGGAAGATAGATTTGAAAACATAGGGGACATTTGGACAAATGTTCAAGGGCATAAATTATTCATTTTCAGCTATGCTAGAAAGTTTTTAGTAGAACCAGTGTGCAATATTTGGAAGTTTAATCTAGGGAGACTTGTCGCTCCCAACGTCTTTGTGAATGTAGATCCGATAACAACATTGGGAGATAGGTATGACCCAGATATGCAAACCATCTATGACTATAAAGGAAACTGATTGTTTCCGATTAGTAAAGAGTAGATTGAGAATTTTTTCAGTTTGGAATGGGAGCATGAGGATGAATTCGACACCAAAAAGTTGGTGGATGAGTATTTAAACATGGAGAGAACATATAAATAATGGAGACTCCCACCAAATAGACTGAAGACCGAAATAGCTATGACTTTGTTTGCAGATATTGAGAAAACCCCATTTGATGTTAACTTGTTTTCTCCCTACTCTAAGTTCACCTACTATTTTACTAAACAAGTGTTCAACATTGAAGCCTCCCCATTAATGGACAATGTTGCTATGATGATTTGTGCCGATATCCAATTAAAGGACTCAAGGACCTTTGATTATGCTTCTTACTTATCTTGTGCCATCAACCATTGGTTAGAAAAGTTAAAGGGAGACATGGTTAATGTGGGTTTCAGATACTACTCTCACCTTATACATATGTTGCTATATGTTAGTCAAGATATAGGGCTATGGACTCAAGGTCTATCCATTAGGGAGTATGATAGAGAAGGAATGTGCAAGCTAGTGCAATTATGGTTATCACCCTGGGACAAAAGATACATTAACAACCAGCACATGTGCTTTGAAGAATATTTTGTCAAACCATTATACAAATTGCTTGGACATCCATGTGATTTTTCACTTTTCCCTCAGGTTGAGAAATTCCTTCGACCTAAATATTTTGATGAAGAAATCCACATTACCGATAACAAAGGGGATTGGTAGTGTTTAATGGATTACACACAGATTAGGGTGTATGGGTTCAAGGGAGAACCTTACTTATTGCCTATGACTATCCCAAATAGAATTGCTTATTTGGAAATCATTAGGAAATTGTGTATAGCCAGTGCCAAAAATCTTAGAGATCATGGGAAGTAGTTAATTATGCCTGGCTTGTTGTCATTTTCTTATTTTCTTGTTAATAGTTCCAAAATTTATGGTTTATGCAAAATAAGTTATAATATTTCCACCTTGTGAAAGCAGACCCCGGGCCCAAGTTTGATTTAGAAGGCTATATGCGGGGGGCTAGAATGTCATAGAGATTTAAAGCCATAAAACATGTGCCATTAATGATTGATGACTTCATCAGGAATGTGGAAAGGGAGAAAGAAATCAAGAAGAGGTCAACGCATGATAAGGTAGCTAAAGCATATGAATGGAAATTGAGGACGGGCAAGATAAACGAACAAATCTTGGAAGCAATTGATGACCCCATGGCCAAAGCGAACAAACTAATATCTTATGAATTGGAGATTCTAGTTAATACAGTGTCATTGTATGTCTTTAGAGAAAGGATCAAATATCCTAGGGAGACTACTCCTATTTCCCTCTTATTCACTGAATCCATTGCTAAATTTAGTAACATAGAAGAAGATGTGCCACCTGCTAGGTTTGGACTTGATCACCATATGGATCTAGCAAGAGGACAACCCTACGAGATGGACATTGATGATGTTAGAATCCTCAAGCATGAGAAATTTTTTTCAGATCAGGTGTTTGTTAACACTCCTAAGTTTGAAACCTTCTTATATCAATACAAAGGTAGGATGATCAGGCAATAGATGGGAAACATGACAAAGGAAGACACTCTACAAATGCTACAGGAGGAAATCAATGTTGAGAAAAGAGAAATGACCCCTGAAAGAGGAAGACAACTCCTCAAGGATGCTGGTGTGATAATTTACCCTAGGTGGGAAATGAAAGTTGCTATTATGTTTGATAGCTTCAGGAGAAAGCAACATAATGACAAGTAATTGTTTCTAGAGGAGTTTGATAGGATCTTTATAGGTTTAGGGTATGATCCAAAGAAGAAGGCCTTGTTGCTATGGGCTCTATATCCAAGAGACAAGAGACCCCTCTTGGTAGACACCAATGAAGCATTTGGCCACCTCATGATCCATCAAGTTGGAAAAATATACCCTTGGACCACTTCCCATTTAAAAATCAAGGTTGCGAAGATAAAAAAAGAGAAAGTTGAGTTCTTGTTGAAAGAAAATAAAATTGTCAAAGGTCTTTATGTGAAAGAATAGGAAGAGAAATAATATTGGAAGAAAAAGGCATTACAGTTGGAATTGGCCCCAAGGATTACATAGGTTAAACTTGCTACTTATGAAACTGAAAAAGATATACTTGAAAAAATCTAGGATGCTTCATATTGGAGGTAGAAGAGCAAGAAGGGGACAGATTGCTTAAAGCTGTACAAGCTTGAAGTGTCAAGCTTGTTGATGACATAGTTGATGCTCATTTTAAGGTTATACTAAAGTATTATGAAGACTTCTAGAAGATGGACACTAGTACCATCAAATAATACATAGAGCATATGAAGTTTCATGAATGGATCCAGGAGATCATGACCACTCATGACTCTATGACTTCAGAAGATAAGAATGAAGTAGATATCGTGCTGAAGGCACACAATGAATTTGGGGACAAGTTGAAAAGTGCCATCCAATTCTTGGAGAATGAACAATCAATACAATTTATAGCCATGTTCCATGATGGAGAACTCATGTTATTGGGAGACTGACAACTTCAATTGACATGTTTCATTAGCATAGCTAGAGGGCTAGTCGATGAGGATGGGGATCTAGCTCCATAAGTGATTTGGATGATAGAGAGATCCTATACCATGGGGAGCACAATGAAGAAATGGACCTTGGACTTCTAGTGTTACCAAGATAATGATTATATCAATATTATTGGCATACTTAATTTGTTTATGTCTAATTTTAACAAACTATAGTTGTTTAGTTCAAAAGGGGTACACCCCTTCATTTCAAAAGACTTGTGAATCTCATATATATGAGAAGGTTCTGTAATACTAGGATTTTATCATCAGATAGTTTTAGATCTCTGCAAGAATTTATCAAGACTTTTTTAATGTAATACAATAGACTTTGATTTCTTTTGTGCAAGCTATAAAACATATTGTCCTGGGTATCAATTTCTTGTTATATTATCTACAATAGATAAGGTTGCTTGAATTTCTTAGTGTGGAATGTTGGTGAATGTAATGTCCCTTCTTATTAATTCTAAAGAATAAGGAATTATTTAATCATAGATGACTTCTTTTTTTAAGTAATTAACTCTAAACCTTAAAGAGAACTGATATATAAAATAGTGGTTACCACTTACACTAAGAATGATGGTTATAATCTAATATATCGATATATTTATCCCTCTAATTGGTACAGCTAATATCTGAAGCGATATATGATTTGCAACTATTATTGGGTTATGATGAAAGTGATACTTAGAGCTCATAATGTATGGTCCCTATCAAACTGATAACATATAATATATTTTCTATGTCTGAATAACCATGGGGGTTATACAATAACAATGTTCTAGTTAATATTATGGTAATACCATTCTGTTATCCCTCATACAACTATAAACTTATATTATCAGTCTTCTCTCTATCTCTTATGGGGATGATGATTAATTGTTGTGTCTAATTATTCCTTCTAAGTATGCAAATAATGGTGTTGTTTCTAATTGTTGACTTCTAATCATGCCACTTGAATATGCAAATGGCAGTTGCTTGCTTTGGGCCGATTTAACCATAGATAGTAGTAAAAATAATCAATAAAACCTAATTTGTACTGCACATGTCAGTTATTGTGATCAACCTCATGTATGGAAGCTTATCTAATAGTAAAAAAAAGTATAAAAAATATTGTTTATTAAATGGTTCATATAGATTGTCTTTGTTATATGTCAAATGGTCAAACTTAAATACAACATGTACATTAATTTCCCAGTCATCATGCTCTAGGACTGAGTAGCAAACTTGTGCTGTGCATAGGGGCGAGATTTTATAATGTTCCCTATTCGATGTTGTCATAGTTCAAATTATTTATCAATAATTAAATAATAAATTATTAATTTATCATACTAGATAATTAATTCTTTCATCCCTAATCCCTAATTTTTAATTCAATGTACCAACCTCTTTTACTACTTCAGCTTTAAGGAAGGAGGAGGATATGTAAATTTCATGCTCTATGAAGTGTACCTGTACCTACAACCACAATGCACTCAATAAATCATTACAAGCATGGTTAGAAGATTTAAATCAAAGAAAGACAAAACCATAGCTAATCGACTTATTGCCTCCTAGTAAATGCGAGTATGAATTTTGCTCTCAGATCTTGTTATGCCAATTCCAGTGACTTGATTACACTTAGATGGAGGATTTGAATGACAAAGATGCATGATCTAGCAAGAATAGAATGATTAAGCTAAATGAATGATTTATCTAGCATGATTAAGGTAAGATTTAAGCTAAAATTGAGCATGATAACATTGCTAAAACTGATAAACTATAAGCTAGATGCCTATGATAACAATGCATAAGATGAGAATGAGATGGGATCCAAAAATGATATGAAATTGGGACATGAAATTGGGACCTAAAATTGGAACTCTTTGAGCTCCCAAGTGAGGTTTATTTATAGGATTTTCCAAGGCTAGGGGTGATGTGGCAAGAATCAACGGTCAAGATTGATATGAAGATATCAATGGTTAAATTGGAGGAGGATGGCAAAGGGGGTTGGATTAAAGGGAACATTTGTCATCTTTATGGTGACAAGTGTCAAGAGGCTTCTAGAAGTGTTGGATAAAAGGGAAAACTTAGTGACAAGTGTCACAAAGTTCTAGAAGATGTTGGATGAAAGGGGACATGTGGGTAGTGTAGCGTCCTAAAATTGTGACACTTGCAATTTCGACTGCATTTCAGTCTTCACGATGGCGACGCAACATGCAACCTGAATGGAGACCCCGAAACCTGATTACGACACTGAAAACTGCATTTTTCAAGCACCCTGGCCTGAACCTCCTTGCACCCTGCTGTCCCGGGAGGTGGGACCAGAGCGCCCAGCGCCCTGGTCCTTCAGGACCAGGGTGCCCAGCGCCTTGGTCCCCCAGGACCATGGCACCCAGCGCCCTGGTCCCTGGGTCCTATTTTGGGCCCGGTCTCCTTTGGACTTCGGGTCTTTTTGTTTGCAATTTGGAAAATAAACTTTCCTGGTCGGCTTAAGGTTAGGAAAATCAGTCTATCAGCCCTAAATGACAAGTATATAAACTACATTTTCCTCTTTCATTCGATATGATGGAAAAAGCGTGGAAACTATACTCAAGCATTCAAGCATTCAAGCATTCCTTCAAGCAATTGATCATTTCAAGTCTCCATTCAAGGCTAAGTGTTGCATTCAAGACAAGGATTCAACCATTGAAGAGGAGATCACATACTACATGCTACAACATACAACATACAACATCTATACCTTCGCACATAAGGATACAAACATCCTTAGAACAAGGTATTAGTACTTGTTTTACAGTCATTTACATTTACAACACTTGCTCATTTCTTGGTTAATTCCAAAACTGGGGTTTGACCTAAAGGCAAACCCCTAATCCCTAACCCCCCAATCGTCTTCACTTTTCTATGTGTAGGTTGTAGGTACGCGGCTGAAATTGAAGATCTGGAATCCTTGTGCAGAGACGAACAGATCCCCCTTCATTTCGCGGATTTTTCGGAGGACCATGGCGCCGGGCGCCATCGTCCCAACAACTTTCGCTCAAATTTGGAGGACAGTGCCGTATCGACATTTCACTGCTAATTCCAGGTCCGCAGCTTCATACTGTATTCCTATCTCAGTTTATAAGCGAATCTTTGTCACTTTCTATGCATTCCTAGCTTAATTCTCCTATGCACATTCTTTACAAAAGAGGGTAGCCTTGTTGTCATAACCCTTGAAACTCATTTAGCACCCAATCTTGCATTGCGTGGGATTGGATCTTGTGGGTTTCAACCCCTCTTTTGAATGTAAAGTCTCTCCCCTAAGTGAAAACCATCAACCCTAGTGAATCTCCCTTCTCTCTCCTTGGAGTTGGAAGAGGGGAGAGCAACTAGGGTTCGATCGCGATTTTTTGCTTTACATTTTGGTGAACCCGACGTGAACATCCTTTCTGATTTTTCATGCTTAGATCTGAAAAAATTGATTACATTTCCATGTTTGATCTTTTGCAAAATTTTAGAGGTGATTGCATAAAAACCCTAAAATTTCTTTTTAGTAATTGAACTTGTGAAATATTTAATTGTTAATGCTTGCTTGAGATCTGCCCTTCTATTACAAATTATCAATTCATATCTATGCTTTAATTTTGAAAATTAAGTGGTTAAGTGTCAAAACCCTAATTTTTGAAACCCTCTTGATTCAACCTTTGTCCGACAATTTCACTGATCAAAACATCTCCAAATCAGCTGTAACTTTGGATTCCGCAATAAAATTACAATATCTTTCATCCCTGAAAATTTGGAAAAAGGTTGCGAGGACCGTGTGCACTCCGAGCGCCATCATCCCCGACATTTTTTCCGAAATTTCGGGAGCTAGATCTTACTATATTTTCCTACTAAAATCCAGAATTTTGGCTGATTTTATCAATTATAACACTTTCAAAATTACAGTCAAAGTTGGTCTTCTGCTTGCTTGGTTTAACGCTTCTAATCATTCAAAAACCATTGAAATTGAAATTTTGTGTCAAAATTGTGTTCTTACTGTCCTAAATCTGAAAAGTGTGTTTGCATTCATTAAAAATTTCAGTGCTTTATTCAAATTCTTGCAATTTGTGACTTTTGAAATTAAGTGCTTAATTACAACAACTTTAATTTCCGCTTTCAAAACTGAATTTTGCGTGAAATTGAGTCAATTTTCAAATTTCAAAATTTGCATTGCTCTTGACATTCCCTCTAAAATCATAAAATTCAAAATTTCAGTTTCCCTCTCTTTTTCAAAATTCAAATTTTGCATTTTTCGACAATCTTGGTAGGGTTCAATTTTGAGATTGCAACTTTAATTTGGCCTACCTACAGATCATAAAATCACTCAATTTTTTTAGATTAGCTTTAAAATCATCATACCTTTCGTCGCTGCAAATTTCAAAAAAAGTTGCAAGGACCGTGTTGCACTCCGAGCGCCACGGTCCCAGACATTTTTTTCGAAATTTTGGGAGATTGTTGTGATTGCATTTAACAGCTTAAATCCAGAAGATTGGCTGATTTTATTGAAAATTGCTACCTCTAAATTCAAAATCTTCTCTCTCTTTCTAGTGCATGAGTTTTACAACAATAAGTCCTACTTACACTATTCCCGTTAGACGAAGCCGTAGAATTAAGTCTTTCCGAGGTTTAACTACCGAGGAGATGGAACCTAATTTGAATAGCCTTTTTAATGAGGACATGGGTAATTCCTCTAATCCTCCTAATGATGAAGAAGCTCTCCATGAGGTTTCTGTAGAACAACTTTCGAAATTGGATAACCAATTTGACGATTTTCACCAATGGATGTCTCATGAGTATCCCGATAGTCAAGCTCTTCCTTTAATTGAGGGTCTAAAACGTATGCTTCAAAGTGATAAGAATGGAATTGATATTTTGCGTGGTATTGCACACATTGTGGATTCGAATGTGATGCCTATGAAGAGTTGTGCTGAAAATTTGGGTTATACACAACCTCCTACACAAGTCAATCATTCTATTCCTTTGACAACTTCTATTGCTAGCATACCTACCTTTACATCAAACATAATGACTACTTCTATACAAGACATTCCTCCTATGATCACTAGTCATGGGGGCAACCCTTCTTCTTCAATTAACCCTCTTCCTTCATTTAATCGGACTTCTTCATTCACTCCTTCAATGAGTGTTCCTATTACATCTTCACAAATGAACATGACGCAAGGGGGCAATTCATTCAACCATTCCATTCCTCCTTGTAGTGTTCCTCATGTCCAATCATCTCCTATGACTAACTATCATAGGGTCCCACCACCTTACTCTTTACCTTCTTTCAATAACATAACACCTCCATCTCAATCTAACACATCTAATATGAATTCTTCGACTGAAGCAACCATTAACAATCTTGCACAAACTGTCTCTTCTTTACAGCAACAAATTGCCTCTATGAATCAATCTAAGTTTAGTGTACCCACATTTGATGTTGCGAGCCCACTTTCTCTTGACATTGTTCGAGTTATTCCCCCTAAACATGTTGAAATCCCGCATTTGGAGCTTTATAATGGTAAAGGTGATCCTCTAACACATGTTAAGACTTTTCAAACAATTTGTACCGATTTTGCTTATGACCAAAGGTTGCTTGCAAAATTGTTTACTAGAACATTAAGAGATAAAGCCCTACAATGGTATTGCTTGTTGCCTTCTTATTCTATTACTTCTTTCGAACAACTTGCAAATGCTTTCATTCAACAATTTCAAAGCAATATAAGTCCTAAAGTTACTTTGATTGATTTAATGCATTGTAAACAAGGTGTTAAAGAAAAAGTGACTGATTTCATTGGTAGATATAAGCATTTGTATGCTCAAATTTCTTTTCCAGTGCCTGACAATGATATTCAAAGAATCTTTATTTCTAATTTACAAAAAGATATTCGAGATAAACTTCTGTTTTCTGAGTTTACTTCTTTCCAATAGTTGTGTGCAACTCTTCACAATTATCAACTGACTGTGAGTCAAATGGAACAATCACATCCTATGGCTCCGAGTGATAAGGGTGATAGCAGTCAACAACCATTTGGGAAGTTTAAACCGAACAGAGATTCCATCAAATTCAATGAAAACATCATCAACAACAATGTGAATGCAGCATCAGGTGTGCCTCCTATTTCTAAATTTTTCAAGAAAGAATGAAAGTATACTCCTTTGAATGAATCATTGCATAGTATTATGAATAAGTTATTGGAACAAAATGTGCTTACTCTTCCTCCTATAAGACAAATTGATCCTGCAAAGATTACTTCACCTTATTTTGATAACAAAGCCTTTTGTCAATTTCATCGTCAGCCTGGGCATGATACTGAAAAATGTTTTTCTTTAAAGGGTAAAATTCAAGATTTGATTGATAATAATACTATTTCTGTTTCTGGAGTGAATGATAAAGGCAATACATCTGTAGCTCCTCCTAACCAAAATCTTCAGATTTTCATTGATCCATTACCTTCTCATACTTCTCATACCTCTAATGCGATTGAGACTAATGATTCCTCTCTTTCATCTGATGGTCTTGTGTCTATGACTCCGAATGTGATTAACTTTGTAGAGCAGCAAGAAAACCCTAAAGAACCTTCCATCACATTTGATTCCAGTGAAACCATTAGGGCACCTAATGGTCCTTTATACATAGTTGCAAAAGTCAAGAATACACCTTGCCATGGAGTGCTTATTGATCCTTCGTGCATGATTAATGTTATTACTGAAGAATTTCTTTTTACTTTGCAATTGAATCAAGTGATATATGACAAAATGGATGTGATTGTGAAATTATTTGATGCATTTTCTTCTCCTGCAATTGGTTCTATTACATTGCCTATTGAGGTCCATAACAAATCCCTTGATGTGAACTTTGCTATTATTCCATCTTCCGAACAATTTCGTGTGAAGCTTGGCTATTCTTGGCTATCTTCCATGAAAGCTATTGCTTCTCCTATTCACAAGTGTTTGAAATTTCCCCATAATGGTGAAATTGTTACTGTCAATCATAGTCTCTTTAAACCAGCTGAAAGAACTTCTAGTGTTCCTATTGATTACTTTTGGCCTAAACAATTCCAATCTCTTCCTCCGCGAAGTGATCATCTTTTCAAATCTTATCAAAAGTGGAAAACAGATATGATCCTATCTCTAAGTGAACCTAGAACACCCAAACTTGACATTCCTATTGTTCTTGAGAAGGAAGTTCTTCCTTTGAAAGATAAAACTAATGTCTTTCCTCAAGAAGATTCCCAACCCATCCCTATGGATGTGACTATGTCTATATCTAATAAACTTCCTAAAAGTAGACCTATCCCTCCTCGTCATGATGGACTTGGTCTCCTTCCTAAACCAAATATTCCTCCTTTGTATGGAGCAGTTCCTCCTCCTTCCTTTTATAGAGAGAAGAGACCTTCTTCTTCTCCTATTATCCATCCTAAGAGACCACAACCTAAACACCCAAGTGATAAGGATGAGAACATTCCTCCTCCTCAATCTTCTTCACTTCCTACTAAGACTAGACGAAATCATTCTGCATGTGAACGCCGACGAAAGCGTCGTCTTAGGGCTCAAGCAGCTGCTTCTCAAACTTTACAATCTCCAAAAACACCTTCAACAAGCATTATTCCATTTTCTCCTCAGCCGGACATTGAGCCTAAATCTCCTAAACATAAGATGCATGATGGTCTTGATCCTGTGCGAGTTAAAGATCCTATTTTTATAAATCTTGATGATGATATAGATGAAAATGTTATTCATGATGAAAATGCTACTTCTCTTGCTTCTGATAGTGAATATGAACTTGTTGATATTGATAACCATTTATCTAATGAATTTTCTAAAGCACTTATCCTAGCTCCTAGACAAGAACAATGTGGCTTGGAACATGAACATAGCCCTTGTTTGGATCTTGTGATAGCTCCATCTGCTGTGTTGAATGTTCCTCCTCTAGCGTGTTCTCTGCCTTCCCGAAACATTGATCAGCAAGATCGGGGGGTAGATGACGTGCTAGACTAGTTACATTAGCATAGCAGATTCTCTCCTCCTCTCTTTCGTTACTTCTTCTATATGTTACTCTCATTCTTCTATTTGTTGTCCTTAGTGTTGTCTACTTGAGGACGATGCAAAGCATTGAGATCTCTTTTGGTCTCTCTCATGTTGACTCAAAAGACACATGTGTTCCCTTCTTCTAGGTGACCTTCCTTGATTGGGGAATGAAGAACAATTATGCATACATACATATGATATATATACATAAATTATCATATAGCATACTGACCCCGAGGAAAGCGAAGTCACCTCGTGCTTTGTGTTTTATGTCTATTATCCTTGGGCTTATCTCACACTTGGGGGCTAAATCCTTGCGATAACGTGCTCCTTTCCCTTCTCATTTCTTATATGTCTCACTACCTTAAAGCAATCACCCCCGGTGAGGCGTGTGCGATCACTTTAACGTAGGGGGGCATACATCCCGTCCATATCTTTTCAAGATACTTGAAAATTTCTTGACAAATTTAACCTTGCCTTGAAAATTTTTGATATCTTTCTTGCATGACTCATAGTGAGGGAACCTTACTACTGATAGTCATGGTTCTCCCTCGTGATCTTCCCTTTTACTTTGTCAATCGAAGTTGTAAGATCCTTAGTCCACTGGGGGCTTGGTGTGTCTTGCCTCCTTGACGTGGTGAAAGTCTTTCAATGTTGTTTCCTTGTACTTTACCGGAAGTATGAGCATACGCCTATACTCCCGCTAAAGTGGGGGATAAATGTAGCATCCTAAAATTGCGACACTTGCAATTTCGACTGCATTTCGGTCTTCACGATGGCGACGCAACACACAACCTGAATGGAGACCCCGAAACCTGATTACGACACTGAAAACTGCATTTTTCAAGCACCCTGGCCTGAACCTCCTTGCACCCTGCTGTCCCGGGAGGTGGGACCAGAGCGCCCAGTGTCCTGGTCCTTCAGGACCAGGGCGCCCAGCGCCCTGGTCCCCCAGGCCCATGGCGCCTAGCGCCCTGGTCCCTGGGTCCTATTTTGGGCCCGGTCTCCTTTGGACTTCGGGTCTTTTTGTTTGCAATTTGGAAAATAAACTTTCTTGGTCAGCCTAAGGATAGGAAAATCAGTCTATCAGCCCTAAATGACAAGTATATAAACTACATTTTCCTCTTTCATTCGATATGATGGAAAAAGCGTGGAAACTATACTCAAGAATTCAAGTATTCAAGCATTCCTTCAAGCAATTGATCATTTCAAGTCTCCATTCAAGGCTAAGTGTTGCATTCAAGACAAGGATTCAACCATTGAAGAGGAGATCACATACTACATGCTACAACATACAACATACAAAATCTATACCTTCGCACATAAGGATACAAACATCCTTAGAACAAGGTATTAGTACTTGTTTTACAGTCATTTACATTTACAACACTTGCTCATTTCTTGGTTAATTCCAAAACTGGGGTTTGACCTAAAGGCAAACCCCTAATCCCTAAGCCCCCAATCGTCTTCACTTTTCTTTGTGTAGGTTGCAGGTACGCGGCTGAAATTGAAGATCTGGAATCCTTGTGTAGAGATGAACAGATCCCGCTTCGTTTCGTGGATTTTTCGGAGGACCGTGGCGGCCGGGCACCATCGTCCTGACAACTTTTGCTCAAATTTGCAGGACAGCACCGTATCGACATTTCACTGCTAATTCCAGGTCCGCAGCTTCATACTGTATTCCTATCTTAGTTTATAAGCGAATCTTTGTCACTTTCTATGCATTCCTAGCTTAATTCTCCTATGCACATTCTTTACAAAAGAGGGTAGCCTTGTTGTCATAACCCTTGAAACTCATTTAGCACCCAATCTTGCATTGCGTGGGATTGGATCTTGTGGGTTTCAACCCCTCTTTTGAATGTAAAGTCTCTCCCCTAAGTGAAAACCATCAACCCTAGTGAATCTCCCTTCTCTCTCCTTGGAGTTGGAAGAGGGGAGAGCAACTAGGGTTCGATCGCGATTTTCCGCTTTACAGGTAGGTAGAATGGGTTAGGTTTAGGAGTGGTAGAAGTTAGGAGAATTTGAATTTAAAAATTTAAATAATATGAAAAGGATAATTAATCTCAACAACTCATGATTGATTTGTTTTGAATAACTAAAGGATTAGAAGAAATGATTTTGGATGAGGGAATTAATTAATTTGAATTAATTAATTAAAGGGGATTATTGAAATGAACCTATTAAATAAATCCTTAGATTTATTAATAAGTAGGGAAAAGGGGAAATTTAATCAAATTGTTTAGTGAATTTAATTAAATTGGGGAGGGAGATTAATTAAATAATTGCTTATTTAGTTAATTATCTTCATACCATTTTTAGGTGTATACATTTTGCCCCTCTTTGAAGCAAGGTGTGATAACGCGTTGATTCAAAGAATAATCTCATTTTGATGTTGATATTGATTTGATAGTGTTGTCGTAAATAATTATTCATCTTGGATATTATTACACTTACTTAAGTTTACTTGGGAAATGCATTTCATAGTAGTTTGGGTATGAGACACTTGGGTGTTTGTGCCACATTGGGATAGTGTGTGTTGGAGAATTTCCACCTTTTATGGTGTTGATCTTATCTTCTTGTTACGCTCCACATTCAGTGGGTGATCTACCTCATGTGGACTATTATATTGTTTCTCCTACCTACCCACACCTATTTCCTACCTACCCTTGTTTCTTATTGAGCCACATGTCATGTTTGTGTGCTCACATATCCCTAGCCTTGCCTATATAAGTAGGCTCATCTACATTGTATGAAAATAGAACAATTGATCATTTATCTATTGACGAGAATATAGTTTATTCTTATCTTATATTTTGTCTCTATTGTACATTTCATTGAGCTCTTGATATTGGAAAAATATCACATGGTATCAGAGCCATTGGGGCTTCATTGATTGGTTTTTGGAGACATTGTGAAAGGCTTCTATTTTTGGATCTGAGGGACTGCATTTTTTGGAGGCATCTTAGAGCGTTTTTGAACTCACCATTGCATCCGGGAGGCCATTTCCATAAAAATCAAGTATAAATTTGACCTATTTTGGTGAAAATTGATTTTTGGGTGTGGAGAAAATTTTCTGAAAAAATTATTCTCCAGTTTGAAATTTTTTTTTTAAAAAAAAAAATTTATTTTTTTTTTGGGAAATTATTTTTTTCGATCCATGTCTTCTGCCCAGTTAGCAATGCACAGTCAACACCACATCAGCAGTCCAGTTGGCTGCCAAATCACCCTGCCACGTCAGCAACCTAGTTGGCTGCCACATCACCTGCCAAATCACTTGCACAGACAACGCCACGTTAGCGCCCAATCAGCTATGAAGTTTGGGCAACGGTCATATGGTCGTCAAATTTAACCCTGCAGTCCACTGATGTCATCATTTTTTCAAAAATTTTGCAAGCCCCTCTCATTGAGCTTTTTGATTTTGTAGTTCAACTTCAAATGGCCATATCTTGCTCATTTTTGCTCCTTTTTTGGTGCAATTTTTTTTGAAATGGTCTAGAATTTCATGTACTTTCACATGGTGGAATTGTTTTCTGATTTTTATGGATAGAATTTTCAAAATTATCAATTTTTGGTGACTATACCTGTCCAATCCCCATTTCGGCAACTTCCAGGTCTCCGTTCGGGCTCATAAGAACTCCTTTTTAGGTGCCATTTTTTTGAAAGTGCATTATTTTTTGTCTACCCTCAGAATATGCTATCAGTTTGCAACAATTGTGGGTAGAAATTGTACTTTCATCATATGGTCTTATTTGGCCAATTTGGCATTTGTATTGTATAGAACTATCTTTCTGATCTTTTTCTTTGAAGTTCTCAGCTTATTGGGGCAGTTGTAAGAAAAAATCAGAATTCCACCTTGCCATTGTTTGCAAGTGGCCTGTTGTACACGCACTACATATAAAGTGCCAAAATCATCATTTTTTGGGGGGGTACTTTGATTGAGTGAATTTGGGGGGATGTCTCTTGTTCTTTTGTGCTCTTGTGTTCCTTCCTTTTTGATGCTATGAGTTCTTCTAAGTTTCCTCTCTTAAGTCCTCATAATTATGCTACTTGGAAAATTGATGCATGGAGTAAACTTATGGAAAAATGACTAACTCATTACATTGATGGAACTTCTATTGCTCTTGTTGATCCTAAGGTTGATCCAGTTGGTCACTTGGATTGGCTCACTATAAATATCATGGCAATTGGTACCTTAAGAAAGTATGTATCAAAGGATCTCATTTTTCATATTGAGAAGTGTACTCTAATCAAGGATGCTTGGCAAAAGTTTCAAGACTTGTATGGTCAAGTTGATGAGATTAGGGGATATCAAATTGATAGTGATCTCACCATGTTAGATCCCAAGAACTTTGATACTATACAAGATTATGTCACTAAGGCAAATGAGTTGAGGGCACAACTCAAAGATAGTGGCATTGATAAGAAGGATACTCAATTGATATTCAACTTGATAGGCAAGCTTCCACAAGAATATGCAACATTTGTTTCTAGTTTCCAAACCCATAGGATGACAATGGGTTCAAGCTACACACTGCCTACATTTGATGCTTTCAATGAAATGTTGATGATGAAACAAACTAAGTTTATAAGCATGGGCATTCTTAAGGCTTCTAAGTCTATAGCATTTGTGGCAAATCAAGGGAACAAAGGAAATCAAGGAAAGGGCAACTCAAACAAGAAGAAATGACAAAGCAAGCCTAAGGACAAAGCACCATCTTCTCCACAACAAAGAGATTCATCCTCTTCCAAGAGGGATAACTCACCAAAGAGGGAGAGACCTACTTGTGCCTATTGTAAAAAGTTTGGTCATGAGGAGCATTGTTGCCATTCTAAGGAGATTGATGAGCTCACACATATCATCAAAAAGCATAATATTGATTTTCCTAATGTCTACAAGAAGGATGATTCATCAACATCCACTCCCTCACATTCAAAAGGAAAAGGGCAAGCATTCATGGCTTCTACAAGTGGGAAGACTCACTCTTTTGGGACAAGAAAAGGAAAAGCTCTATGTGCTACTATCAGTCATGATTCAGAGAGATAGCTTCTAGATTCAGGGTCTTCTCATCATATGGCATCTTCGTAGTCTATGTTCTCTACATTTGAGCCTTGCACCATCCTACAGATATTGAAGGGAAATCATACATACATGGATGTGATTGGGAAAGGATCTATTGACATTAGGGATAACTCATTCAATAATGTGTTGTGTGTACCCCACTTGACAAACAATCTCCTTTCTATCCATCAAATCACACATGGTGCAACTAAGAGAGTTGTGGAGTTCACATCCAAGTTAGTTTTCATTAGAGACTTGGAGACTAGAGCTATCATTGCAATTGGGGTGGTTGATCATGCATCTCGGTTATACTCCTTTTCAGATTTTGTTGATGATGATGATTTCACATTTGATGATTCTACACATGATTATCAGACTTCTTGTGATGGTTCAGATTTTATGGAGAACTTTAGGCACTTGAACATGGGGATTCTCACATGTGAACCCGTTCTTGATTCTTGTATTTCATCTCCTCATATTGATATCACGTCACCTATTGCACCTGATGATGCAGATAGTGCGACAATTTTGCCTTCATGTGATTCAGTGCAGCAGGATATTCATTGTCTTCCAGCTTCAGATTCATGGGATGATTACTTGACAGACATTGCAGGTTTATTTATGGAATCCTACATTGCAAATTTGGGAGACATCATTGATGACATTCATCTTCTCTTTGATGAAGGTGATCCTTCTTTGATTGTTGCAAGGAAACACTCTGACCCTCTTGTTCATTCTCTACATGATCATTCTTTCGAGGTTGACATGATTGTGGATACTTATGTACAACAGTTGGAGGAGGTCTCTTTAGTTTTTGAGGAGACATGTGAGTCTTTGGGACATGTTCTACATCCATCTCCACTAGATCTTGGAGTGCATTTTTTAGCAGTGTGGCACAGTTTACCACCTTTGGAGGGGGTATCTTTCAGCATCGACATGGGGACACTTGAGTAGTTTTCAGAGATTCCTTTCATCATGAGTTTTTTTCATACATCTTCCCTTCATGATTAGGGAGACTTCATGGATACACCTTTGGTTTTGTTTCTTCCTATGTAGAGGAATGTTATTTGACATTCATGGAGCAGTTTCTTCATACATTGAGCTTCTATCATTGGTGCAAATTCCACATTGAGTGGGCTTCCTAGCTTCTCTTCTTCTCTCATATGGGGGGGACTTTTTCCTTACATGGGGTTTTATCCTTTATATACTTCTATGAGATTTCTTTGTATCTAGTTTTCATCTCTCTTTTGGGGGAGGGTTTTTTCCCATTGGGTTTTTCTCTCTTTCCCCACTTTGTGAGAGATTTTATTGCATTGGTTTTCATGCATTTGCATTTGTACATGGGTACCTAACATGGCCTAGTAGCTGGGACCCATCTTGCATTGCTTAGTTACATTGTAGACTTAAGTGCATTCCCCTAAGTTGCACTTAAGGGGGGGTGTTGGTGTAAATAATTATTCATCTTGGATATTATTACACTTACTTAAGTTTACTTAGGAAATGCATTTCATAGTAGTTTGGGTATGAGACACTTGGGTGTTTGTGCCACATTGGGATAGTGCGTGTTGGAGAATTTTCACCTTTTATGGTGTTGATCTTATCTTGTTGTTACACTCCACATTCAGTGGGTGATCCACCTCATGTGGACTATTATATTGTTTCTCCTACCTACCCATGCCTATTTCGTACCTACCCTTGTTTCTTATTGAGTCACATGTCATGTTTGTGTGCTCACATATCCCTAGCCTTGCCTATATAAGCAAGCTCATCTACATTGTATGTTAATGGAACAATTGATCATTTATCTATTGATGAGAATATAGTTTATTCTTATCCTATATTTTGTCTCTATTGTACATTTCATTGAGCTCTTGATCTTGGCAAAATCTCACAAATAGGATGCCCCAACTCTTTATTTCTAAATCACAGTATGATGATGCCCCCTCAGGAGATCAATTGAGATAATTGATCTTTGGAGTTTTGTGAGATTGATATCCCGATAGATTTGATTTGAGTTTTGCAACTGTGTTTGATGAAAATGTGAGGTCTTCGATTAGCTTGATTTCTTAGATTGGTAAGATTGAAAAATCTTGATTGATTAGATTCAGTCTAGTTTCAGGAAGGATTCATCCTGTATAAGACAACAATGATCAAAGCATCTGGTTTCAGGAAGGATTCATCCTGTATAAGACATGATCAGAATGTCTAGTTTTAGGAAGGACACATCCTGTATAAGACATGAATCAAAATCAGATCATCTGGTTTCAGGAAGGATACATCCTATATAAGGCATGATAGAATTGATTAGGTTTGATTGATTGATTTGATTTGATAAGGTTGATTAGATAAAGAACTAACATTTTATTGATATCAAGATGCAAAAATGTTTGGATATGCTGATGTTGATTCTATTGAGAGAGATAGCATAAGATTTTTTTGTTGTGTCGATAATATCATGAGAGAGATGAGTCATCATTCTGATTGTGTATACACTTGTGATGATACTTTGATGATGTGATAGATTTAACCTTGGATAAAAGGAGCTTGTAAGATCCCATGCAAGAGTGAAATGCAAGCTACGATGCAAAGGAAAATGCAAAGCTATGACCAGACCAATCACTGGATTATTGCGTTTTTGTTATCATTGAGCTTTTTGAAATGTGGGAAGTGAGTACAAACATCGATGGTATAATTAAACCATGATTACCTAAGCACTTCTTTCCTTGATTTTGATATAGCAAGTTAACACAAGCATCAAGATATAATTGAACCGAGATGACCTGAGTGTTGTTTGCTTAAAACAAGCATGATTAATCATTTCAATACGCAAATCAAAAATGTCTTCAATGATATTCTGATGATCATGTCCCAAGACAAATTTTCACATATTAATGATTAATTTTTAGACAACAGACAAGAAATATACCATGTTTCTTCCTTGTTCCTCTAGTCAATGATGTCCTAGAGTCACTTAGAAATCATGATAGTAAAAAGCAATATACAAAAGTTGAACAATCATGTTACAATCATTATCCAAAAGATATTATCCCACTGAAAAGTGTGTGACATGCTTAGATTGATTTTGTGATAGCTTGATAGTTGATAGTTTGATCTTGTGTTCAATGTGGGATGTGTCTTAGTTTTCACTTGATAAGAGTTGTCTGACTGTTTGTTCTACTTGTTTGATTAAGTTCAAAATGATCAAGAGTTTTGCCCCCAACTAGGTGTAGGATTTTGACCCAAGCTTAGAAACAAAGTCGTTATGATATATCCAATGATCCAAACCATGATAAGAAGCCACCTGGGATGTGTGTGTATGTCCAAATGCTTATGATGGTCACAAATAGTGCTGATGGAAGATGAATGCAAGCAAAAAAATGCATGAACTAATAGATGGAAGACTTAGCAGACAGATAGCACTTGTTTACCAGGTTTTCACCATCTATTTTTATTGCACTTTTTTAGATATTTGATTTTTTTTCTTTCTTTTTCTTCTTTTTCACTTTCTAGGATTTTTTTGATTTTTCCCTTTTTTTGATTTTTTTTAATTTTTCATAGTTTTTGATTTTTTTTGATTTTTCACAGTTTTTTATTTTTTTTTGATTTTTCAGATATAGAACTTTTTCAGATGCATGCTATTGATGGGCTCCTTGAGTTGATCATCATCTTGTGTTGATAACTAATATTCTCCTAACCCAAATACTATTATGACTACAAATGGACCTAACCAGTTTGGTTCAAATTTTCCTTTCTTTTCTTGATCTACTTTGTTGCATGGATTTTCCTTTAGCACTAGTTCTCCCACTTGAAAGATTCATGGTTTGACCTTATTATTATAGCTCCAACACATTCTTTGCTAATATACTTTTAGATGATCAAAGGCATTGTGTCTGTGTTCATGGATCAGTTCTAACTCTTGTAGTCTAGACACTCTTTGTTCTTCATCTAGGATGAAACCTTTTAGTGATACACGTAGAGAAGGTATCTCTCCTTCGATTGGAAATATGGCTTATGATCCATATACAAGAGATAAAGGTGTGGTACCTGTCGGTGTGTGGATACTAGTGCGGTAGGCAAAAAGAGCAAGGTTCAGTTGAATATGCCAATCTTTCCCAACATCATTCACTGTCTTTTTGAGGATTTTCAGAATAGTTTTGTTAGATGCTTCTGCCTGCCCATTTCCCTATGGATAATATTGTAAAGCTCTGATGCCAATAGTTAATAAGATGAGAGGGGGGGGGGTGAATCAACAAACTTAATCTTCAATATATTCAGCAGATTCAACCTCGGTAGCTTATAGTTTTGAATACATAACCAAAACTGTAAAAAATTCAAACTCATAAACAGATAACATCACAACACATATAACACCAGATTTAATGTGGAAACCCAAATAGGGAAAAACCACTGTGAGATTTTGGACCCACTAAGAAATAAACCCTTCTACAGTATGCTCAGTTAAAAGCTAATCCTATTAAAGACTACAAACACATTGCTATATGTGACCCGATTAAGGGATTTCCCTTAGACTTGTTAGAGTCTTGCACTTTGTTAGAAGTGACCTTGTCAAAGGATTTCAAACACTCATTTAGAATGTTACCTTGCTAGAGGGTTTACAAATAAGACTATTAGGTCCACTCGGTTAAGAGATTTTCTGTCACTTACAAATAAATAACAATAGTAAAATTGTAGCGTACTAAAATTGTGACACTTACAATTTTGACTGCATTTGGGTCTTCATGATGGTGATGCAACACTGAACCTGAATGGAGACCCCAAAACTTGTTTATGACATCAA
This sequence comes from Cryptomeria japonica, assembly GCF_030272615.1. Lineage (NCBI taxonomy): Eukaryota > Viridiplantae > Streptophyta > Pinopsida > Cupressales > Cupressaceae > Cryptomeria > Cryptomeria japonica. The sequence goes on from NC_081409.1 coordinate 824,575,403, forward strand.
AAACTACATTTTTCAGTACCCTGGCCTGATCCTCCTTGCACCCTGCTATCCCTGGAGGTGGGACCATGGTGCCCAGCGCCCTGGTCCCCCAGGACCATGGCGCCCAGTGCCCTGGTCCCTGGCCCTATTTTGGGCCCTGTCTCTTATGGGGCTTCGGGTCTTTTAGTTTGCAAATTGGAAAATAAGGTTGCTATGTCGGCCCAAGGTCAGAAAAATCACTCTTTCAACCCTAATTGACAAGTATATAAACTACATTTCCTCTCCCATTTTAAGGAGGAAGGAAAATATATGTGCACAAGATGCGGAAGTGATATTAAAACACTCAAACATTCAAGCATTCAAGCATTCAAGAATTCCTTCAAGCAATTGAGCATTCTAAGTCTCCATTCAAGGCTAAGTGTTGCATTCAAGACAAGGATTCAACCATTGAAGAGGAGATCACATACAACATACAACATACAACAACATTTACACCTTCGCATGTAAGAATACAAACATTCTTACAACAAGGTATCAGTACTTGTTTACATTACAAACATTTACATTTACAACATTCTCATTTCTTGGTTAATTCTAAAACTGGGGTTTGACCTAAGGGCAAACCCCTAATCCCTAACCCCCCAATCATCCTCTCTTTTCTGTGTGTAGGTTGTAGGTACGTGGTTGTAATTGAAGATCTGGAATCCTTGTGCAGAGACGAACAGATCCCCCTTCATTTCGTGGATTTTTCGGAGGACCGTGTGCACGCCGGGCGCCATCGTCCAGTCAAATTTCAATCAAATTTGTAGGACAGCGTCGTCTCGACATTTTACTACTAATTCCAGGTCTGCAACTTCATCCCATATTCCTATCTCTGTTTATAAGTGAATCTTTCTCACTTTTCATGCATTCCTAGCTTAATCCTTCTATCTACATTCTTTACAAAAGAGGGTAGCCTTGCTGTCACAACCTTTGAAACTCATTTAGAATCCAATCTTGCATTGTGTGGGATTGGATCATGTGGGTTTCAATCCCTCTTTTGAATGTAAAGTCTCCCCTAAGTGAAAACCGTCAACCCTAGTGACCTCCTTTCTCTCTCCTTGGAGTGGTGGGGGGAACACTTAGGGTTCGATCACGATTTTCCGCTTTACAAAAATATATCTACAACTTCACATCTAAAATGCTAAAGCAGCTTCTATTTTCTCAAAACAATCTTGTCATAAGACTTATCTTGTCCCTTGTTGGGCTTGCAAGGCTTCTCAACATATTCTCCAATTAGATCTTCAAGCTTCTGAGCTCGGTAAACATTCCTATAGCATCACTGTGCATATATTTGCCTGCATCACTATTCATCAACAATTTCTAACCACTTAATCTCCTTGATCACATTTCCCATGATCAATCTTAGCCATCAGATCATCAAACTTGACTAGGTTCAATGTATCCTTCGATCAGAAAAATGTTTTATCTCACCTTGGAATGTGCATTCCTTCCTTGGAACTTGTGCTAGGTTATTGCAGTTCAATCTGTGTTGTAGATCTTCCTTTTGATTTTCCATTGCTATAGATCCTTAACAAACTTCTTGTGTGACATACCGATCATGTTACTATTTACTAACATGTCATTAGTTTTATATCCAAAGTCATCCTATATACTCTAGTCGGTTAATACTACTAGAACATTCAGTTCGTAAGCACTAAAGTAGTTGGTTATAGAAGATAGAAGTCAAAGAGTCTAGTATACACCAAGCTGTCTACCGAGTAACACTTTATGTCTACCAAGCAGCAAAAATGATATACCGAGTGAACACACACTGAGTGAAAACGTGTTACCAGATTCATTGAACTTGGACACGTGTGTAAATGTGTTACAAGATCGAGGAACAAAGAACCATTATCACATAGGAAATTGCACTTCTAGATTGTGTATGATTTTGAGGACATCTATCCTATGAAATAATTCCTAGGGTTATTCATTCGATGAATCTTGTTTGTAAGATCGATGCATGAACAAGATCACCGTCCTAAGAGATCTATTTATATGCAAAATGATTTAAGGATCAAAGATGAGAAAAAGATTATGAGATGTGTGATAGATAAGTTGAAAAGAAATATCATGAGAAAGCACAATGTGTTATGACTATTAGAAATATTCAGAGGTCACCAAGAAAGATTTCAGAGAACAATTAAGGGATAGAGTAAACATAAGAGTTTACTGAGTTAATCTATGGATTACTAAGGTATGCTATAAGAAAGGTAATCTCATTTTGAGCACATAGAATCTACTATAACATTTCAGATGTGAAGTTGCAGATATTTTGTAATATTGTGCTATAATATTTTGAGTTGTAAGAGAAACCTTTAACAGGGTAAAAGACTCTAACAAAGTCTATAAATTGTAAAGCCTTTAACCAAGTGCAGCATTTTAGAACAAGTGTTGTAAAATCCTTTAGCAAGGTAGATCTAACAATATTGATACTCCTAACAGGGCAAGCTATCAGAAATAGCTATACATGTAGCTCTAACCAAGCAACCTTTATTATTGTAGTAGTGAAGTTGTGGGTGCCATCCCCACCGCAGTTTTTCTCTCTAACCAAGAGTTTCTACATAACCAAAATATATGTGTTATGGAATGAATCATGTATGATTGTTATTTATTTGTTTTAGCATTATATTATGTTACAACAATTTTTGGTTTATGCTTAACAGTAAAATTATTGTTGAAGAAAGGATTTGAAGTACTAATTCATCCCTCCCCTCTTAGTACATTAGCTTTGCATATTGGGCCTAACAATTGGTATCAGAGCTTCAATCTTGGAAAAGGGTTTAACATCCTAAAGAAAAAGATCTTATCAATGGAAGGCTATAAACAATCTCAGAGAATTGTGTATCTGCAAGAAGAGTTGGATCATGCTAATCAAGTGATTGCAGATAAGCAAAGACAAATGCAAAAATCATTGAAAGTCAAAAGAAGGTTGTCGGATGATTTATAGGACTCACAAGAGCTGGTGGAACAAATTGAAACATCATCTGAGAACAGTATATCTGAAGAGACTGAAGAGATGATTGGAGAATTGAAAGAAAAGAACAAAGAACTAATTGAACAACTAAAAGCAATGAAAAGAGAACATGAGCATTTCAGCACACAAATGACTGAAAATCTAGATGCATTAAGAATAGCTAAGGATAAGATAAGAGATACAAAAAGAGAAAAAAATCAACTTGAAGTATTAGTGACTGAAAAGAATGATGAAATCACAAGGATGACTAGAATTCAACACAATATGTCTGATCAATTGGGTTATGCACATCATGATGCAAATCTGAAGGATAATGAGAATCAAGCATTGAAACTTGAATTATCAAGATTGACTAATGAACTTGAAGCAGAGAAGAAAGCCAAAGAATCATTGATGAAAAGTTATGAAGCATCAAGGATGTTGGATGAGCAATTGAATATAAGACCCAACAAAGATGCAGAACTTGGTTACAAAGGAAAGAACTCTACCAGGAAAGGAATCTTTATCATCGAAAGAGGAGAAACATCAAAAAATGCTGGAAACAAGAAGAACATCAAAGGAAAGAAACTTATTCGCAACTACTGTGGAAATCAAGGTCATATTGCCAAAATGTGCCCAATTAGAAAAGGTAAGCAACCGAATGTCACTAAGTCTAATGGTTATTGTTACAACTGCAATAAGTATGGTCACACATCTAATAAATGTAGGAAAAAGTCTGTTAGCAATTATCAAAAGGCAAAATTCAAGGGGATTTACAAAAACTGCAATAGATATGGACATAGTACCAAGAAGTGTTGGTTTAAGCAGAAGAACTATATGTGGTCTGCACATCGAGCAAATACTGGAAGCTACCAAACTCACACAGATCCTAACCGACAATATGCTGCAGTACCATGGGATTACAATACAAGGATATGGTGTGAATTTTGTGGAAGATATGGACATATAAGTGCCAACTGCATTATAAGGTTTGGAATGAACAACCGAAGATCATGGAGAAACCTTGGTATGGCTTGTTTTCATTGTCACAAAGTTGGACACTTGGCTAGAGATTGCAGAGATCAACCTAGAGGAGATACTGAGGTAATAAGAAACAAATTATAGATGATTTGGAAAGAGAAGGAAAATGGATCAACTAATGAAGAAAGAACCTTACCTACCGAGTTAGGTGCACCTATTCCAAATTAATCGATGAAGGTATGAAGGGACTGCATTCTCTCAAGGTTAAATCTTAATAGTTCCTATTTTATCATGTACTTAATTCAAAATCTACATACCTAAGATGCATTAGTAAGTTTGAAATTTTACCAAGTCTTTTGGAGCACTAGTAAAGTTGGTAAATATAGGAAGTATGGCTACTCGGTAAAAGCATAAAAAGTAAGTGGAACCGAGTGCATTTAATTTTTTCTTACTTAACTACATAGAGCCTGATAAGGTAAAATTGTGTACTTATAGCTTTTATGCGGTCATTTTACACTCACCAAGTTTTCAAGAAAGCAGAGCAAAGTGATTCAAAGGCGATCAAACACCTCTCGAGAGAATTTTAAGGTATTTACACATCGATCTCAAGCATTTCTAAAAGCTAGCTAACCAGGAAATATCAATGTGATTATTTGTTTTATATTTACTAAGTGAAAGCGTTGCTGGTTAAGTTTCAAACCCTAAGCCTTTTTCGTTAGTAGATATCCTGAGTTTGTAATGGCTCCAAAGATTCATAAACCCACTATTGTTGAAACCATTGAGAAGCCCTCATTGAAATATTCCCTACCTCCCAAAGTAGCATCTGAACTAGATGATAAAATGACATTTTCACTCATTCCAGATAGGGTTCTGCTAGTTGAGGATATTAGATTTTTCACCAAATGTTGTGTTGAGGAACTAGGTCATGTTGAGATTAAGGACACATATGATGAATTGTGTACTGATGGAAAACTAGATAACAAGTTTGAACACATTAAAGTCAAGGGATTGACCAAAGCCCTAACCTATCCCCATGTCTTCAAACCCCAATGGGTCAAGTTTGTTCTGAGCAGAGTTCATGATGACTTCATGTGGTTAGAGGAGAAACCATTCAAAATCACCAAGGAAATCATTCACTTGATAACCGGATAGCCTATTTATGGCCATGGGTGTGCTCAAAAAATGATTTCACAAAAGGAATTGATCACTTTAACTGGAGTTGAATCTGATTGCAGAGGTCTAAAACTGAATAATTTCATAGATGCAGAGTTGAAGCTTTCCATTAGAGTAATAGGTTATTGTTTATTTCAATCGGCAAGGGAAAATATTGTACCATGTGCAACTATTGATTTAGCATATAAAATTGTGAAGAAGGGAATGAAGATTGATCTTTGTGAAGTGTTGTTGAAGAATCTGTTTGAAAATCTAAACATCGTAAGGAAGCCGAAGAAGAACAACCCAGCTAACACACTGAAGTTTGGATCACTCTTGGTATGCATGTTTTTCTATTTTCAGAAATTATTTCCATCTATTGATAATGTAGTTTGGGAGCTACACCGACCAATCACCCATCAAATCAATGACTTCATCAAACAGCTAGGTGATAACTTCAATGAAATTATGGATGATTATTTTAGCAAGTTTCAAGAAAGGATGCATAACAGGTATAGGATTCCACCCAGGTTAGTGGAGAAATACAAGGATGATATATGCTTTGAAGTAGACACCGACTACTGCTATGTCAATGCGGTGGAACCGAGAACTCAATCTTTGCCACCTATGGGTTATGAGATTGATTTTGACATTTCATAATGGCAGATAGATGCCTTTCTTGCACTTCCAAGGCATGCTACAGAAATCAAGTATGAAACCTATGAAGAGGTTAAAGAAAAAGTTAAGATGAGCATTGCAGTACCTAAGGCTACAAGGAAAGCAACTAAAATGATTAAAGTGTTAACTAAGAATTTTGGAGAAGGTTCTTCCTCCACTCCTATCAAGAGTGAACTACTTGCAATTGAGGAAGAATTTGAAGCTCATGAAGCTGCTATTACTTTGACCACCAAGTTGCCAAAAGGCAAAATTTTGAAAAGGAAGAAATAGGACTCATCACAAGTATCACCAACTCCTCCAGCAAAGCGGCCTAATACTAGATCATCTATAGTGTCACTGAGTAAGAAGCAGAAAATGTCGCAATTCCTAAGGTCACAAGGACTTATAAGAAAATGCCTTGGAGACTCGTTTTGAGCAAAGAGTCAAGTGACACAGAGTTTGAAGATGCAAGCAAATTTCAGATTGTTAAGAGTCAAAAGGAAGATGTACATAACGTTGATAATTTTTGTGCTAACCTGAAACAATATGGTGGATTTGGAGCTTTTAGATATGTGAAATATGATTCCAGAAATGAAGATGAAAAGAGGCAAATAGAAGAAGTAGTAGTATGTACACTACTTAAATTCTGAATAGTCCCATTGGAAGTGACTGATTTCCTTCCTAAAACATTGTATTCACATATTGACACTAGGTGGCAATACACTATGGACTTGGAGAAACAGGTTAGAGAAAGAGTTTTGGTACATCTCTTTCTAGACATGTTGGTAGATGAAATTAATGAAATTTAAAGACCTCACAGACAAACTTTCAAGTAAAGCAGAGAGCATTGAAAATGATGAATGGTCTTTATCTTGAAGTCGAGAATGAAACTAAGGAAAAATGGCAAGAAATATTCTAACTCAAGAATGATGAACCTCATGCTAAACCTCAAAGTGAAGTTGAACTAGTTGACATCATCGAACAAGATCCTACTGAAACTATTCAATTAGATGAGGATGTCATGGCTTCTCAGGATCAGGGACAAGAAATGATAGAAGAAAATGCTTATGCCAAACTGGTATTCAGTGAATTAGTTTTGGAACAAGTCAAGTGATATCCTTCGGTCACTCAACAAGTCCCAACCGAGCATCCTAAGGATACTAATCAAGGGAAAGAGGGTCAACAGTCTACCAAAGGAGAATCTACTTCTCAGACCACTAGGGAACAGACTTCTCAAGCACCTACAAGCACAAAAATTGTTGCCACCGAGACCCCAAGCACAGAAGCATCGAAGGACACAATAGAGGCTATAAGAACCAACAAAAGTGTTTCCTCTACTGAGCAACCTACCGAGGATGATGAAGCCTCCAAATCCATTGTACTAGTTCAACCGATGAAAGCCACATCATCTAGAGACAAGAAAATGAAGAAACATAGTTTCAAGATAGATCTATCTAAGCCCATTGTGTTGCCAATTGTTGACATTTCTAAAATGAAAGGGCAAGCACTCATTGAATTCAGAGAGATATGAAAAGCCAAAGCTGAACAGGAAAGACAGATGGCTATTCAGAAAAAGAATTGTGTACTTCAGAAGGTTAAGGCATTATTGTCAAACATGCTACTTGAAGCTACCGTGAATAAAGATGCTGCCATCCATATGAAACTGGATGAACTCCTCACTCAATTAGAATCATCAGGAGTAGACGCATCTCAATACCTCGGGAAGCTAAAGGATAAAGAGCTAATTGTAAAAATGATTGAAGAAGTGCAGAAAGAAATTGATGTAGGTAAAGTTAAACTTGTTGGATTCATAGCTGAGTTCTCCCCTCAACTTAAGCATATTCTTTATTTGTTTCAAAAGCTCTATACATTCTCTTTATTCATTAAGGATATCAAAAATAAAACCAAAGTCATTGAACAAGAGATCACCAATCTCTCCAATACATTGACTACCAAGCCAAATTCTTTTTAGAATTTCTACACCAAATTGCAAACTCTTATGGCTCAACAGTTGGAACTTCAAAATGAAGAGTACAAGATCAGGATGGATATAATGACTCTTCAAACATTATTCATTCCTCATCTTTCATTTGTTCAAGAGTAGATCAACCGAGCCACTCATTTATCCACTCAACCAAAGGGAAGTACACTAGATGGTCTGATCTCATTCCTAGCTGACATTACAGCCTAGAATTCACTCATGGATAGTGTCAATGATGCCCTCTCTACCACTCTCACCAATGCAAGGAAAAAGTATAAATCCATTTTTGACCAGTTGCCTCCACTGAATGGTAACTAGTTTTGATGTTTGTCAAAAAGGGGGAGTATAGTATCAAAGTATCAAAGGGGGAGTGTAGTATACAGGGGGAGTATACCGAGCAGAGCAGAGTATCCAAATGCACAGTTGAATTTGACAGGGGAGCAGTAAGCACCGAGCAATGATCAAAGAGAAAAGAACAAGTGCAGTAAACATAAAACACTGATCACCGAGCATGCAAAATTAGAATTATGTACAATATATTGATAAGGGGAGTATATCTGAGTATACTATTTATTGACTATTGCATATACTGTTAGTTTAGTCAAATTTTATAAGTATATAGATTTTGAGTTATGACTTTGAAAGGAGTTTTGTCAAACATTTCAAAACTAATGTCAAAAGGGGAGATTGTTACTATTTACTAAGTTGTCATTAGTTTTATATCCAAAGTCATCTTATATACTCTAGTCGGTTAATACTACCGAAACATTCAGTCGGTAAGCACTAAAGCAGTTGGTTACAGAAGATAGAAGTCACAGAGTCTAGTATACACTGAGCTATCTACTGAGTAACACTCTATGTCTATTGAGCAGCAAAAATGATATACTGAGTGAACACACACCAAGTGAAAACGTGTTACCAGATTCATTGAACCTGGACACATGTGGAAACGTGTTACAAGATCAAGGAACAAAGAACCATTATCACATAGGAAATTGCACTTCTAGATTATGTATGATTCTGAGGACATCTATCCTATGAAATAATTTCTAGGGTTATTCATTTGATGAATCTTGTTTGTAAGATCGATGCATGAACAAGATCACCATCCTAAGAGATCTATTTATATGCAGAATGATTTAAGGATGAAAGATGAGAAAAAGAGTATGAGACATGTGTGATAGATAAGTTGAAAAGCAATATCATGAGAAAGCACAATGTGTTATGACTGTTAGAAATATTCAGAGGTCACCGAGAAAGATTTTAGAGAATAGTTAAGGGACAGAGTAAACAGAAGGGTTTACCGAGTTAATCTATGGATTAATGATATGCTATAAGCAAGGTAATCTCATTTTGAGCACATAGAATCTACTATAACATTTCAGATGTGAAGTTGCAGATATTTTGTAATATTGTGTTGTAATATTTTGAGTTGTAAGAGAAACCTTTAACAGGGTACAAGACTCTAACAAAGTCCATAAATTGTAAAGCCTTTAACCAAGTGCAGCATTTTAGAACAAATGTTGTAAAATCCTTTAGCAACGTAGATCTAATGATCTTGATACTCCTAATAGGGTAATCTATCAGAAATAGCTAAACATGTAGCTCTAACCGAGTAACCTTTATTATTGCAGTAGTGAAGTTGTGAGTGCCATCCCCACCATAGTTTTTCTCTCTAACCAAGAGTTTCTGCGTAACCAAAATATATGTGTTATGCAGTGAATCATGTATGATTGCTATTTATTTGTTTTAGCATTATATTATGCTACAACAGTTTTTAGTTTATGCTTAATAGTAAAGTTATTGTTGAAGAAAAGATTTGAAGTATCGATTCACCCCTCCCCTCTTAGTACATTAGCTTTCCATATTGGTCCTAACATTATTCATCTTTAGCTCATCAACATCCTTCATTAAATAATTCTTTTATCCATCCAATGCGATCTATTATAACTCGGTTGTTACTCGGTTAATACTGCACTTCACTCGGTAGACATTCTACCTTCTTTAACTGATATCGATAACCTTAGGGTTTATTGACTAGGTTCTTTGATCGGTGACATAGTATAATATTAAACTTATAATCAACAACATATGTAGGATATCAAAACAATCAAAACAACATGATCTCATCATTGTCTAACTTGGTAACAGTTACACATTGAATAATTTATTATTGCCTTTCATTATCACATTGTTTCTATGTCATTTACCGACCTCTTAATACTCATCAAAACATACTTCTCAAGATATGGCAACATCATACTGAATCAGAAAATCAATTTCTTGACATCAATGACAAAATAATATTATTAGGACAGTAATCATCCTTCTTTAGTTATATCGATAATATTCCAACAACCTTCTCAATATCCTTATTCAAATACCAACAATCTCCTTTCTATTGTAATGCCAACAATCTCCCCCTTTGTCATTGATGGCAAAACCAACTTTAAATGGTAATACCAACTTGATTTATTCCAACTAGTTCGGATTCAGATTACTGTTAGACTTCTTCTGTTATCCTTGAGTTGTTTAAACCTTCTCCTGACGTCTTCTCCCCCTATCATTAGTCTTCTATTATTTTCTCCATTTAGTCTTCTCCCTTTAATCTTCTCCCCCTTTGACAACAATGCCAAAAGGAAGAACTAATTCATGATTTCTGCCATTGTGAAGTAATTTCCTTGCAGTTTCATTCACAGTTAGAGCATCTTGTCGCCAATCACTATTACCTACATAACTTTAGAAAGCCTCCTAAAGTGCAAAAATAAACATCAATCCACAAATAATATTCTATGGAGTCATTGAATTGATGCTTTCACCAAACTTTGTCAGTGAGTAGAAGATAGGGGTAGGACCCCTAACTTGCTTCTAAGATACTCAAAAGTGTCCCTTGGAAGTGGCTTTGTGAAGATGTCTACTATTTGCTCCTTTGAACTGATATATTCCAGCACAACTTTCTTCTCTTCAACTTCTTCTCTGAGATAATGATACTTTACAGAGATATGCTTTGTCTTAGAGTGCATTACTGGATTCTTTGAAATGTTAATGTCACTAGTATTATCACAGAATATAGTTACTGGCTTGGTAACTTTCTCATTTATACCTTCCAACAGTTGTTTGATCCATGCTATATTGGTACAATTCAATGCTACAACAACATATTCAGCTTGAGCTGTTGACTGTGAAATGCATCCTTGTTTCTTGCTAAGCCAACTTACTAGTCTATCACCCAAAAAGAAAGCTCCACCGCTTTTACTTTTCATGTCATCAATGTTTCTTGCCCAATCAACATCAGTATAAACTTTTAAATCAAAATCATTCCTCTTTTCATATACTAAGCCATAGTCTTCAGTGCCTCTTAGGTATTTGAAAATTCACTTGATTGCTGTCATATAGGTTTCCTTGGGATCTACAGAAAATCTTACAATTATTCCTACTACATGAGCTATATCTGGTCTACTGTGAGCAACATATTGCAACTTTCCAATCATAGATCGGTAAAGTGTCTCATCAACAGATGCAGATTCATCATTCTTTGATAGTTTATAGTTAGTAGTCATAGGAGTACTTACAGGTTTAGAATCCTCCATTCCAAATTTCTTCAAGATTTCCTTTATGTACTTGGATTGAGTAATGAAAATCTCATCTTTCATTCAGAGTATTTGTAAACCTATAAAATACTTTATCTCACCGATTAATGACATCTCAAATTCTTTGCACATTTCATTTCCAAAGTTCTTGAGTAGAGAATCATTTCCACAAAAAATAATATCATCAACAAATATGGCCAAGATCAATATTCCATTGTCCTCATCATTCTTCATGTACATATTGTTGTTTTCACTTGTCCTTATAAATCAAATTTTGATCAAATAAGAGTGTAGTCTTTCATACCATGCTCTAGGTGTTTGTTTCAAACCATATAAAGCTTTGTTAAATTTACATGCCTGATCTTTATTCTTGTCTTCAACAAATCCTTCAGGCTGTTAAATATAAACTTCTTCTTCTAGTATACCATTCAAAAATGCAGATTTAACATCCATTTGATATACCTTGAAATTTTTGAAAGTAGCATATGCCAACAATGTTCTTACTCCCTCAAGTCTAGCCACAGGTGCAAAATTCTCACCATAATCTATTCCTTCTTCTTGAGCATAACCTTTGAAAACTAGTCTTGCTTTGTTCTGAATGACCTCACCTTTTTCATTTAGCTTGTTTCTGAAAATCCACTTTGTACCGGTTACATTTTTGTCCTTCGATCTTGGGACCAATGTCCCTGTTGCATTCTTCTTGATTTGATCAATCTCTTTTGTCATAACATTTACCCAATCTTCATTGTTAAATACCTCTTTTACTATTCTCGGTTCAAATTCAGATATCAGACATGTGTTCTGTCTCAGTTTGTTCCTTGTCATCGCTGGATCATCCTTATCTCCTATAATTTGACTTGATGCATGATTTCTTCTGACATATTTGGCTAATATAGGCTCGATAGGCACTGTATGATCTTCTTCATCACTCGGTAACTAGATATTGTCTTCAATTTCTTTAGCAAATTTTTTTCGATAGGATTTCTCAGTTGAACATAAACAAATTCTTCATAATTTTTTGGTTCTTTGGAATTTCCTTCATCATTTCTTTCTACAAATTCATCAATTTTCACATTTGCACTTTCTACTATTTTGTTAGATGATTTGATCAGACATTTAAATGCTTTACTTCTAGAAGAATAACCAAGAAAAGTTTCTTCCTCACTTTTCTGATCAAACTTGCCATTTCTGTCATCTTTGTGAACATAACATCTACTTCCAAAGATTTTAAAATAACTTACATTAGGTTTCTTGTCATACCAGATTTCATATGGAGTCTTCATAGTTCCTTTCTTCAGCTGTACTTGGTTCAGGGTGTAAACTGCAGTGCTGATTGCTTCTCACCAAAATGTTTGAGGTACCCTCTTTTCTATCATCAGGGTTCTGGCACAGTCTACAATTGATCTGTTTCTTCTCTCAGCTATCCCATTTTTCTATGGAGTTCTCGGTGCAGATACTTGCCTTTTTATACCATGAACATTGCATAATAAGTTAAATTCATCAAAAGTGAACTCTCCTCCTCTATCAGATCTAAGACATTTCAGCTGTCTTCCTGTTTCATTTTCAACTCTTGCCTTGTACCATTTAAACATTTGAAAAGCTTTTGATTTTTCTTTTAAAAACATAATTGTCATCATCCTTGAGTAATCATGAACAAATAATATGAAATATTTATCACCATAATAACTTTGAACTTTCATGGGACCACAAAGATCAGTGTGCACTAGATCTAAAATTCCTTTAGAAGTGTAGGACTTACTTGTAAAGCTTGATCTTGTCATCTTACCCATCTGGCATCCTCAACATATAGCATTCCTAGATTTTTCCAAGCTCGGTAGACCTCTTACTTGGTGCTTCTTACTTATTTTGATCAGATTATCAAAATTTAAATGACAAAACCTTTTATTGCATAACCAGGTATCTTCTATTTTTACATATAGACATTTGTTCTGAGTTGAGTCAAGATGAAATGTATTACCCTTTGTTTGTGTCCTGGTAGCAGCCAACTTTCCATGTTTGTCATGAACTTTGACACATCCATTCTAGAATTGTATTCGGTATCCTATATTGTTTAGCTATGCTACACTCAATAAATTGTATTTCAAACCTTCAACCCAGTATACGTCATCACATTTAGCATTGTCAAGAAGTGTTATAGATCCCTTACCTTTCACCGAACATGGTGCATCATTACCAAATCTTACATATCCTCCATCATAGTCTTCTAGTTTAACAAACTTGTGTTTATCACTTGTCATGTGATGTGAGCATCCACTGTCTATGATCCAAGAATCATTTTTATTTATGTGAGATATTAGGGATTTTTCTTCATACCTTTCTTCATTTGATCCATCTTTAATAGCCACATAAATAACTTCCTTTGTATCAGTTTCATCAGATTTATCAACATTGGATTCCTCATCAACTACTAGGCATGTCTTTGTATCTCTCCTCCTGAAGTCTTGGTGACCTCTGTAGTGTTTGTCTTTATGTCTATCTTCTTGGTATTCTCTCTTTTCACTAGATTCTTTGTCAGGGTAGTTAGAATCCATATGTCCTATTTTATCACAATTGAAAAATTTCAAAGGTAGCTTTCCTTTATACTTACCTTTGCCTCTCGGTAACCTTCTGGCCAATAGTGCTTCAAACTCTTCTTGCTTTCTGATTTCCTTATACGGTTTGTGAACTTCTTCCATGTTTTTATGAAATCTCTCACTTGGTCCACTATGATTTTCTTCAAAATACTTATTCATTCTATCATAGTCATCAGATTCATCAATATGAAAGGAACTGAATGCAGATTCAACTTTGTTTACCGAAGACCCACTATTATCAAAATTACTTAACTCAAATGCATGTAGCTTACCTATAGTGGCATCCAAAGAGACTAGCATGTTTGGTACAAACCTTAATTCATTGATTACAGAGACTCAAATGACATAAGTAGGTAGAAGGGCTCTCAACAACTTACTTGCTACATCCTTTTCTTCAATAGTTCCTCCTGCTCCTTTAATTTGATTGACAATTTCTTTTAACCTTGTACTATATTGTGTTATGTTCTCACCTTCATTCATTCTCATGGATTCAAGTTGTCCTCTTAGACTATCTACTTTTTCTCTCTAAACATGTTCATCACCACCATACAGAGATATGAGCTTGGCCCACATTGCTTTTGCATCATTACAACCTTCTATATCATTAAACTTTGAGTTGGTCAATGCTGATGTTATTTCAATCATAGCTTGAGTATGTTCTTGCTTTGCCTTTATCTCTTCCATGGTCATCGGGTTTGTGCTAGGTGCTATGTAATCATTCTCTAGATAATATGTTGCATATTCTCCAATTCCTGATAGATGTAGCTTCATCCTTTTCTGCCACGTGGAGAAACTTGACTTGTTCAGCTTTGGTGCATCCCTTTTATACATCTTCGGATCTTTGCCTCAAGTACCTTTAAACTTTTCTTCCGGAGTCCAATGCTCTGATACCAATTTTAAAGATCTGATGCCAATAGTTTATAAGATGAGAGAGGGGGGGGGGGGTGAATCATACAAGCTTAATCTTCAATATATTCAATAGATTCAACCTTGGTAGCTTATACTTCTGAATACATAACCAAAACTGTAAAACATTCAAACTCATAAATAGATAACATCACAACACATATAACACCAGATTTAACATGGAAAACCATATAGGGAAAAACCACTATGGGATTTTGGACCCACTAAGAAATATACCCTTCTAGTGTATGCTCAGTTAAAAGTTAATCTTGTTAAAGATTACAAACACATTGCTAGATGTGACCTGGTTAAGGGATTTCCCTCAGACTTGTTAGAGTCTTGCACTTTGTTAGAAGTGACCTTGTCAAAGGATTTCGAACACTCATTTAGAATGTTACCTTTCTAGAGGGTTTACAAATAAGACTGTTAGGTCCACTCGGTTAAGAGATTTTCTATCACTTACAAAATAAATAAAAGTAGTAAAATATATCTGCAACTTCACATTTGAAATGCTAAAGAAGATTCTATTTGCTCAAAACAATCTTGTCATAAGACTTATCTTGTCCTTTGTTGGGCTTGCAGGGCTTCTCAATCTATTCTCCAATTAGATCTTCAAGCTTTTGAGCTTGGTAAACATTCCTGTAGCATCACTATACATACATTTGCCTACATCACTATTCATCAATAATTCCTTATTTATAAACAATTTCTAACTGCTTAATCTCCTTGATCATATTTCCCATGATCAATCTTAGCCATCAGATCATCAAACTTGACTAGGTTCAATGTATCCTTCGATCATAAAAATGTTTTACCTCACCTTGGAACTTGTGCTAGGTTATTGCGGTTCAATCTGTGTTGTAGATCTTCCTCTTGATTTTCCATTGCCGTAGATCCTTAACAAACTTCTTGCATGACATACCAATCATTTATTCATCTCCAGCTCATCAACATCCTTCATTAAATAATGTTTTTATCCATCCAATGCGATCTATTATAACTCAGTTGTTACTCGGTTAATACTGAACTTTAGTCGGTAGACATTCTACCTTCTTTAACCGATATCGATAACCTTAGGGTTTACCGACTAGGTTCTTTGCTCGGTGACATAGTAGAATATTAAATTTATAATCAACAACATATGTAGGATATCAAAACAATCAAAATAACATGATATCATCATTGTCTAACTCGGTAACAATTTCCCATTGAATAAATTATTATTCCCCTTCATTATCACATTCTTTCTGTGTCATTTACTGACCTCTTAATACTCATCAAAACATACTTATCAAGATATGGCAACTTCATACTGAATCAAAAAATCAATTTCTTGATATCAATGACAAAATAATATTATTAAGACATTAATCATCCTTCTTCAGTTATATCGATAATCTTCCAACAACCTTCTCAATATCCTTATTGAAATACCAACAATCTCCTCTCTATTGTAATGCCAACAAATATGGTGTGGAGAATCTGTGCTGGATTTTGAACTTCTCACATAGCTCTTGTAAATCTTGATTCTTGAATGGTTGCCCATTATTAGTGATAATGGTCATTGGTATTCCATATTGACAGATGATATAGTTCAAGATAAATGCAGCAATTTGTTTTCATGTGATGTTTATGAGTGGTACAACTTCAATCTATTTTGTGAAATATTCAGTAGCTACAAGAATGAATTTGTGTCCACTAGATGAGGAAGGATTTATCTTTCTTACTAGATCAAGTCCCCATTGACAAAAAGACCAAGATGTTGCTAAAGCATGAAGTTCTTGTGTTGGTGCATTAATCAAATTCCCATGGATTTGACATTGTTTGCATGTTCTTGCTATTTTAAAAGAATCTCATTCCATAGTCAGCCAATAATAGCCCAAGCGTATGAGTTTTTTGAAAGGGTAAGACCACTTGAATGAGTGCCACAAATGTCATTATGGACTTCATGTAAAGCCTTCTCAAATTCTTCTTGTTCAAGACATCTTAAGAGAGTATCGTCTAGACCTCGTTTATATAGGGTATTTGTGACGAGAGTAAAATGGGAGTATTGGTGATTAAAGTTTCTCTTTTGGTTTTTTGATAAGTCAGGAGGTAGGATATTGTCTTTCAAGTATGTGTAAGTTTGACCATAGCTGCAGGAATCATTTCCAATAAGTTGACAGATGGTTTGGGAATCAGGACAATTAAAGGCAGGTTGAAACAACTCTTCAACCAGGAATTCATAACGTTGTTGATTTTCCTGTGTCTGCAATAGAGAAGCAAGTGTAGCCATGGCATCTATTGCTTTGTTGTCATTTCTGAGGATCTGTTCAAAAGTTATTTCTATAAAGTACTTTTTGAAATCATCCATCATCTTTTTGTAAGACATGAGTTTCTCATCTTTTGTTTGATAGTCATCATTGATTTGATTAATGACAAGATGAGAGTATTCAAAGACTTGAAGTTGTGTAATATTCCATTCTATAGTCATTTTGATACTTGTTACCAATGCTTCATACTTTGCTATATTTGTTGTACATGGAAAGCTTAATTTTTATGCTTTCGGGATTGTATGCCCTTGTGGTGTGATAAATAGAATTCCTACTCTTGATCCATGTTGTGTTCTATTATTGATGCTTGCTCCCGGACTGATATTTGGCTAGCGTATTGTAAGATATGGATGATAGTTCTGATACTTAATATAAGTACAAATCCAATAGCCAAGAAGATGAGGGGGGGGGGGGGGGTGAATCATACAAACTTAATCTTCCATAAAAACATCAGATTCAACCTTGGTAACATATACTTCAGTAATATAACAAAAACTGTCAAACATGCAAACTCAAAAGCATATAAACATCATAAACCTCATAACACCAGATTTAACATGGAAACCCAAATAGGGAAAAACCACTATGGGATTTCGGACCCACTAAGAAATATACTCTTCTAGAGTATGCTTGGTTAAAAGCAAATCTTGTTAAAGATTACAAACACATTGCTAGATGTGACCCAGTTAAGGGATTTCCCTTGGATCTGTTAGGATCTTCACCTTGTTAGAAGTGACCTTGTTAAAGGATTTCAAACACTCAATCAGAATGTCACTTTGCTAGAGGGTTTTACAAATAAGATTGTTAAGTCCACTTGGTTAAGATATTTTCTGTCACTTTCACAAAATAACAGTAATAAAATCTATCTGCAACTTCACATCTAAAATGCTAAAGCAGATTCCTATTTGTTCAATACAATCTATACATAGAACTAATCTTGTCTATCCGCTGGGCTTCTATACTCTGTTATTCAAACAAGTCTTCAATCTTCTGTGCTTGGTAATCACTATGTAGCATCCTTGTGCATACACTTGCCCACATACATTGTTTATCAACAGTTTCCTATTTATAAACAATTAGGTAACCGATTAATCTCCTTGATCACATTTCCCATGATCAATCATAGCCATCAAATCTTCGATCTTGTCTAGGGTCAATGCATCTTTTGATCTGAAAATGTTTTACCCCGCCTTGAAATTTGTATACATTTCTTAGAACTTGTGCCAGGGTATTATGGTTCAATTTGAGCAGTAGATCTTCATGCCGACTTTCCATTGCCTTAGATTCATTAAAAAACTTCATCCATGACGCACCAATCATTTAATCAGTTCCAGCTCATTAGCTTCCTTCATTAAATATCACATGTAAACATTTAATGCATTCTGTTATAGCTTGGTTACAACTCGGTAACAACTCAATGAATACTAAACTTCACTCGGTAGACATTCTGCCTTCATTAACCGATAGCGATAACCTTAGGGTTTACCGACTAGGTTCTTTGCTTGATAACATAGTATAGTATTAACCTTTACAATTTACAACATATGTATGATGTTAAAATAATCTAAAACATCATGATCTCATCATTGTCTTACTCGGTACTAGTTGCCCATTGAATACCTTATTCATCCCCTTATTCATCATATTCTTTCCTGTGTCTTTTACCGACCTCTTTATACTCTTTAAATCATACTTCTCAAGATATGGCAACATCATACTGAATTAGAAAATCAATTTCTTGACATCAATGACAAAATAATAATATCAAGACAGTAAACATCTTTAATCAGTTATATCCATAATCATCAACAACCTTCTCAATATCCATATGAAATGCCAACAATGTTTCATTGTCTGTTATAATGCAATATTGCCAATAATCTCCCCCTTTGGCAATGATGGCAAAACCAATTGATTTGACCTTACAAGATTCAGATTGCTGTGATTCTGAAATGCTGAAATGCTCTCCCCCATACATTAGACTTCTCATGTTCTTCAGTCTTCTTTCCAATATGTAGTCTTCTCATTAGTCTTCTCCCCTTTATAGTAGTCTTCTCCCCTTTGACAACAATGCCAAAAAGTAAAGAACTAAAACATAATTTCTTCCTGTATGAAGTGAATTCTGGCTATTGTGTATCAATTCAGTCTCGGTCAGAGCATTTTGTCTTAGATTCCTATTCTCTGTAATATTTCCTGTAATAATTCCTGTACACCTTTAGAAAACATCCTAAAGTGTATAAATCAACATCAACTCCCAAAAGATATTCGATAGAGTCATCGGATTGATGCTTTCACCGAACTCAGTTAGTGAGTAGAAGATAGGGGTAGGACCCCTAACTTACTTCTGAGATATTGAAAAGTGTCCCTTGGTAATGGCTTGGTGAAGATATCTACTATTTGTTCCTTTGTTCTAACATACTCCAACACCACTTTCTTATCTTGAACTTCTTCTCTAAGATAATGATATTTGATAGATATGTGCTTTGTCTTAGAGTGCATAATAGTATTCTTTGAAATATTAATGGCACTCGTATTGTCATAGAATATAGTTACTGGCTCGGTAACTTTCTCATTTATACCTTCCAATAGTTGTTTTATCAATGCAATGTTAGTACAATTCAATGCTGCAACAATGTATTCAGCTTCTGCTGTTGACTATGAAACACATCCTTGTTTCTTGCTAAGCCAACTCACTAGTCTTTCTCCTAAAAAGAAAGCTCCTCCACTTGTGCTTTTTTTGTCATCAATGTTGCCTGCCCAGTCAGCATCAATATAAACTTTTAAGTAAAAATCATTTCCTTTCTAATATACTAAGCCATAATCCTCAGTGCCTTTCAAGTATCTAAAGATTCTTTTGATTGTTGTCATGTGTGTTTCCTTAGGATCTGCAGAGAATCTTACAACTATACCTACTGCATGTGCTATATCTGGTCTGCTGTGAACAACATATTGTAGCTTTCCAATCATGGATTGGTAAAGTGTCTCATCAACAGATGTAGATTCATCATTCTTTGACAATTTACAGTTGGTAGTCATAGGAGTACTTACTGGTTTTGAATCCTCCATTCCAATTTTCTTCAAGATTTCCTTTATGTACTTGGATTGAGTAATGAAATTCTCATTTTTCATTTGCATATCTGTAAACCTATAAAATACTTTATCTCACCAATTAATGACATCTCAAATTCTTTGCTCATTTCATTTCCAAAGTTCTTGCATAACGAGTCATTTCCACAAAATATAATATCATCAACAAATATGGCTAAGATCAGTATTCCATTTTCATCATTCTTCATGTACATGTTGTTGTTCTCACTTGTCCTTATAAAACCAATCTTAATCAAATAAGAGTGCAATCTTTCATACCATGCTCTAGGTGCTTATTCCAAACCATATAAAGCTTTGTTCAATTTACATACCTGATCTTTATTATTGTCTTCAACAAATCCTTCAGGTTGTTCAATAAAAACTTCTTTTTCTAATATTCCATTCAGAAATGCAGATTTGACATCCATTTGATATACCTTGAAGTTCTTGAAAGAAGCATAGGCCAACAATGTTCTTACTCCTTCAAGTCTAGCAACTGGTGCAAAAGTTTCACCATAATCAATTCCTTCTTCTTGAGCATAACCTTTGCAAACTAGTCTTGCTTTGTTTCAAATGACCTCTCCTTTTTCATTTAGCTTGTTTCTAAAAATCCACTTTGTACCGATTACATTTTTGTCTTTTGGTTTTGGGATTAGTGTCCATGTGTCATTCTTCTTGATTTGATCAATCTCTTATGTCATAGCATTTATCCAGTCTTCACTGTTAAATGCCTCTTTCACTATTCTCGGTTCAAATTTAGATATCAAACATGTGTTCTGTCTCAATTTGTTCCTTGTTATCACTAGATCATCCTTATCTCCTATAATCTGACTTGGTGCATGATGTCTTCTGACACACTTGGCTAATACAGGCTCGGTAGGCTCTGTATGATCTTCTTCATCACTCGGTAACTAGATATTCTCTTCATTTTCTTCAACAGTCTTCTTGGTAAGACTTCTCGGTTGAACATAGACAAATTCATCATAGTCTTCTGGTTCCTTGGAATTTCCTTCATCATTTCTTTTTGCAAATTCATCAATTTTCACATTTGCACTTTCTACTATTTTGTTAGATGATTTGATCAGACATTTAAATGCTTTGCTTCTAGAAGAATAACCTAGAAATGTTCCTTCTTCACTTTTCTAATCAAATTTTCCATTTCTATCATCTTTGTGAACATAGCATCTACTTCCAAAGATTTTAAAATAACTTACATTAGGTTTCTTATCATACCAGATTTCATATGGTGTCTTCAAAGTACCTTTCTTCAATTGAACTTGGTTTAAGGTGTAAACTGTTGTGCTTCTTGCTTCTCTCCAAAATGTTTGTGGTACCTTCTTTTCAATCATCAGTGTTCTATTACAATCCACAATAGATCCGTTTCTTCTCTCAGCTATTCCATTCTGCTGTGGAGTGCTCGGTGCAGAGACTTGTCTTTTAATACCATGATCATTGCAAAATAAGTTGAACTCATCAGATGTGAACTCTCCTCTATCTGATCTAAGACATTTCAGTTGTCTTCCTGTTTCATTTTCAACTCTTGCCTTGTACCATTTAAACATTTGAAAAGCTTCTGATTTTTCTTTTAAAAACATTACTGACATCATCCTTGAATAGTCATCCACAAATAATATGAAATATTTATCACCATAATAACTTTGAACTTTCATAGGACTACAAAGATCAGTGTGCACTAGATCTAAAATTTCCTTAGAAGTGTAAGACTTACCTGTAAAACTTGATCTTGTCATCTTACCCATCTGGCATCCTCGGCACATAGCATTCTTAGGTTTTTCAAGACTCGGTAGACCTCTTACTCTGTGCTTCTTACTTATTTTGATCAGATTATCAAAATTTACATGACAAAACCTTTTATGCCATAACTAGGTATCATCAATCTTTGCATACAAACACTTGTTACGAGTTGAGTCAAGGTGAAATGTGTTACCTTTTGTTTGTGTCCTGGTAGCAGCTAACTTTCCATTCTTGTCATGAACTTTGACAATTCCCTTCTGAAATTCTATTTGGTAACCTGTGTTGTTTAGCTGTGCTACACTCAACAAATTGTATTTCAAACCTTCAACCCAATAAACATCATTGCATCTTGCATTATCAAGAAGTGTTATAGATCCTTTACCTCTTACTGGACATGGTGCATCATTACCAAATCTAACATAGCCTCCATCATAATCTTCTAATATAACAAACTTGTGTTTATCTGATGTCATATGATGTGAGCATCCACTATCTATAATCCTAGAATCATTAGTGTTTATGTGAGATATTAGGGATTTTTCTTCGTACCTTTCTTCATCTAATCCATCTTTGATAGCTACATAAACTACTTCCTCTGTATCAGACTCTTTTGATTTATCATCATTGGATTCCTCATCAGCTATTAGGCATGTCTTTCTATCTCTTCTTCTGAAGTCTCAGTGTCCTCTATAATGATTATCTTTATGTCTGTCATCTCGGTAATCTCTCTTTTCAGTAGAATCTTTATCAAGACAGTTAGAAGCCATATGTCCTATCTTATCACAATTGAAACATTTCAAAGGTAGTTTTCCTTTATACTTACCTTTGCCTCTCGGTAACCTTTTAGCTAATAGTGCTTCAAACTCTTCTTGCTTTTTGATTTCCTCATATAGTTTGTGTACTGCCTCCATGTTCTTACGAAATTTTTCACTTGCTCCATTGTGATCTCCTTCAGAGTACTTATACTTTCTTTCATTGTAATCATTAGATTCATCAAGATGAAAAGAACTAAATGCAGATTCAACTTTATTTACCAAAGATCCACTGTTATCCAAGTTACTTAACTCAAATGCATGTAGCTTACCAATAGTAGCATCTAAAGAAACTGGCATATTAGGTACAGACCTTAATTCATTGATTGTAGAGACTCGGATTGCATAAGTTGGTAGAAGGGTTCTCAACAACTTACTTGTTATGTCCTTTTCTTCAATAGTTCAACCTGCTCCTTTGATTTGATTGACAATCTCCTTTAGTCTTGTACTGTACTAAGTTATGTTCTCACCTTCATTCATCCTCATAAATTCAAGTTGTCCTCTTAGACTATCTACTTTTTCTCTTTGAACATGTTCATCTCCTCCATATACTAATATGAGCTTATCCCACATTGCCTTTGCATCATTGCAGCCTTCTAGATCATTAAACTCTGAGTTGGTCAATGCAAATGTTATTTCAATCATTGCTTGAATATGTTCTTGCTTCACCTTTATCTCTTCCATAGTCAATGGATAGGTGCTCTGTGTGACAAAATCATTCTCTAGATAGTACACAACATATTCTCTAACTCCTGATAGATGTAGCTCTAATACCAATTGATAGTTCTGATACTTAATATAAGTACAGATCCAATAGCCAACAAGATGAGAGGGGGGGGGGTGAATCATACAAACTTAATCTTCCATAAAAACATCATATTCAACCTCGGTAACATATACTTCAGTAATATAACCAAAACTGTTAAACATGCAAACTCAAAAGCATATAAACATCATAAACCTCATAACACCAGATTTAACGTGGAAACCCAAATAGGGAAAAACCATTGTGGGATTTCAGATCCACGAAGAAATATACTCTTCTAGAGTATGCTCGGTTAAAAGAAAATCCTGTTAAAGATTACAAACACATTGCTAGATGTGAACCAGTTAAGGGATTTCCCTCATATCTGTTAGGATCTTCACCTTGTTAGAAGTGACCTTGTTAAAGGATTTCAAACACTCAATCAGAATGTCACCTTGCTAGAGGGTTTTACAAATAAGATTGTTAAGTCCACTCAGTTAAGATGTTTTCTGTCACTTTCACAAAATAACAGTAATAAAATCTATCTGTAACTTCACATCTAAAATGCTAAAGTAGATTCCTATTTGTTCAATACAATCTAGACATAGAACTAATCTTGTCTATCTACTGAGCTTCTATACTTTGTTATTCAAATAGGTCTTCAAGCTTCTGTACTCGGTAATCACTATGTAGCATCCCTATCCATACACTTGCCCGCATACATTGTTTATCAATAGTTTCCTATTTATAAACAATTAGGTAACCACTTAATCTAATTGATCACATTTTCCATGATCAATCATAGCCATCAGATCTTCGATCTTGTCCAGGTTCAATGCATCTTTTGATCTGAAAATGTTTTACCCCACCTCAGAACTTGCATACATTTCTTGGAACTTGTGCTAGGGTATTGTGGTTCAATATGAGTTGTAGATCTTCATGCCAACTTTCTATTGCCTTAGATTCATTAACAAACTTCATCCACGACTCACCAATCATTTAATCAGTTCCAGCTCATCATCTTCCTTCATTAAATATCGCATGTAAACAATTAATGCATTATGTTATAGCTCGGTTACAACTCGGTAACAACTTGGTGAATACTAAAATTCACTTGGTAGACATTCCGCCTTCATTAACCAATAGCAATAACCTTACGATTTACTGACTAGGTTCCTTAGGGTTTATCGACTAGGTTCTTTGCTTGATAACATAGTATAGTATTAACCTTTACAATTTACAACATATGTATGATGTTAAAACAATCTAAAACATCATGATCTCATCATTGTCTGACTTGGTACTAGTTTCCCATTGAATACCTTATTCATCCCCTTATTCATCATATTCTTTCCTGTGTCTTTTACTGACCTCTTTATACTCTTTAAATCATACTTCTCAAGATATGGCAACATCATACTGAATTAGAAAATCAATTTCTTGACATCAATGACAAAATAATAATATCAAGACAATAAACATCTTTAATCAGTTATATCCATAATCATCAACAACCTTCTCAATATCCATATGAAATGCCAACAATCTTTCATTGTCTGTTATAATGCAATATTTCCAACAATGGATCGAACCCTGGAACGTCTTTATATGAATAGGTAAAATTGACTTGCCATCTTTTGAATGGTTTCAAGTATTTTTGTCTTGCTAGTTTTGATAGAGAAGTTGCTAGATGTAGATCAGTTGTCCCAATGATAGTTTCCTCTGCTAGTGCCATTATGATAGATAACTTCTCTTGATAAACTTTAGTTAAAGTGTCAAATCTCCCATCTTCCGATGCCTCAAGGAGGTTTTCATCGTTAGATGCATCCTTTATTTTTCCATTTTTTTGATCTAATGTTGCCAATGAATGGTTTTCAGCATTAGACCTGATATTGTTTTCTTTATTTTCACTTTTGCAACTAGGAGATTTGACATCCATTTGACTTGAAGATATGTTAGCGAAATCCCTGGTGAAAGTTGTTGCAGGTTTTATTTCATCAAGATATAAGGATATGGCATGGTCATTTGGAAAGGTATCAATAGAAGTTTGTCCTTCATTTTCCCAATCCATAGGTTCAGGATAGCTTAAGGATAAAGGATCTTTAGGTTGAATAGTTTCAAAGATATTAGGGGTCATGATAGAGATGTCAAAGATTTTGGTATGTATTTCCATGTATTTCCATGTCAGTCGAATGTGATTCTGATTCAAGTAGGCTAGTTCCTAATGTTTGTTCAGCATACGTGTGAACTACATCAAATACTATATCTGCTTCTTCATCCCTCTCAATTTGAAGTTGCTCTTGTTTGTTTTTCCATGATAGAAAATATTCTCTGGTCCCTTGATCTCTTAGCTACATTTTTTTTCCATGTTTGACAAAATTGATGCAAATGATTGTTCCTTGGATTGTGTGCTTGAAGCTGCTACCTCTCTGTTATGTGAAATAATGGCCTCTTGAGCTGATTTTTGATTATTACAACACTGCAATGGATTTGAGTCCATTGATATTGTGATTTCTTGTCCTTTGTAGGGAAATTTGACCCATTGATGATAGGTTGATGGAACAACTTGCATATCTTGTATCCATGGTCTCCCCAAGAGTATATTGTATGGTAGGTCCAAGTCTAGAACTTGGCATGTTGTATCCTTTTGCAAGGGTCCCACTCTGATTGGTAGTATCACAATTCCCTTGGCGTAATGTTCTTCTTCATCATGTGCTTTTATTTTTATCCTTTTTTGGGGATCAACTGTATCTTCTGAATGTCCTAGAGCATGAACAAGACTCAAAAGAAAATGTTCAAGCTAGCTCCCCCATCCATTAGGACACATTTAACAAGCGTTCTATGAATGAGGACTTCAATTTGCAAGCGAGCACTATGGGGATTTTGCAATGAATTAATGCTTGGATATGAAAGAGATGAGCTTTGAACAGGATCCTCTGAAATAGGTTTGATGGCCATTATGGATATCCCTTGGGGAACTTCATCTTTGGATGTATTCTTTGGCAAGGATGCTATGGAAGGTTCTTGCAAGCTTTCAAGAGGTGTAGGAATAGATGCCTTTGTATAATCAATTTGCTTATAGGGGCATCTCTTTAAGAGGTGCATAAAAGAGCCACCTTTCTTTTGAGATGTATTTAAATCCTTGTGAGGTTTTAACATAGTTGGATTTTGATTTTGAACTTGTTTGATTGCTTTGATATGTTGACTTGTTATGTCTTCTTCTTTTTTTTTTCTTTGATATGTCATGTTGATATGATTTTTTAGATATTCCCAATGTTTCTATTTTCATTACAGGGGTTCGATTGTCTAAATGTTGTTTTGATAAGTGATCAATAGTCAATTTCAAGGCAATAGAGTGATATGACACTACAAGAGAATTCAAGTGTTTAAAAGTTTGTAAGTTTTTAGATCTTCGGTTTAGGAGTGCAATGATGATGATTTGATAAGAACCAAGTCTAGTAGGAACAATATATCCTACGATGTGGGACAAATTTATCCTGACCAAATGTTTCATTTTCGTGATAAGGGATGATTGATCCTGATGAGAAACTATGTTTGAGTGATCAGTTTATCAAAGAGGGTGATAATGCACTTTGAGATGTTTAGATTTTGAACTTTTTGGGGGTAAGCACTTGAAAATCTTGAGGTGTATATTTTCTAAAGTCTGATTTTGATGGATGATAACTTGACCAAGTAAACCAAGCAGACAATATAAGCATAGATTGACAGATAAAAGGTTTTTATGCTTACTGTAAATTGATCAGGCAGAAATGATAAATCTGAAACAGGCATGCAGGACACAATTCTGGACTGACAGATGCAGAGTTTCGTACGATAGATTACGCAACATAGAATGACAAGAGATACAAAACAGGATGACAGACTAGTGACTTCATGTGTAAAGCAGTGTTTTGTACGATATAGAACCTTGACTAGTACGACAGAAGATCAAGCAGTACGACATAATATCTTGACTCGTATGATAGGTATTTTAATAGGTGTAAAAAGTGTTTGTTTGTTTGAGTTTTGATCACTGAATTTTGATGTTTTACTTTGGTTTTCTAGTTCTAAGTGTCTGATTTTTCAATTTAGGGATGAATACACAACAAACACATGATGTGATACATGATTCTCAATCAAGATAAACCCTAAGGAAGTTGGCTGAGAATAAAAACCTTTGCTTACTGACTTAGGTACACACCCAATATCTAATCAGAATACGGCCATTGAGTCTCATGCAATGGATTCTCAATGTCGTATTGTCTGACTCCAAATGCTGATGGGGGCACGATATGGTAGGTGTCTTGGGAGAGTTACTATCTCTCTTTCAAAAAGATTATCACCCTTTCGGAGGTGAATCAGGTAGCTTCTATTTTAACCGCCATTAGTAAGGGATCCGTTCGGCACGTCAGGGTATACACTCAATTAAGAGGTCTCCCAGCATTGAAAACCAAGGTTTCATATACTCGAAGGTATGGAGGAGAGCTATTCCCAAGCACTATTGTTGCTTTGATTTTCATCAAAAACACATTTATTTTATAGTGGGTTGGATTACTTTGCGTTAGCTGTTCCCACTTAGGTCGTTACCCTCTCATCGGCCTTAAGGGCTAAGAGTTAATAACTCCTTGGGAGGGCAGGCCTACTAAAGAGATGCACTAATGAAAGTCAAAAGGATGAGTCTAGCTTTTTGATCACCTAAGAAAGGTGAGATCATACTCGCCTATCATCAAAGACATGAAATACATGGTTGTTCATTTCTTTAAGCCCAAATTGAAGTGTGCCTAAAAATCTTAAAGAATACACAAAGTTTTTGCTAAATCCTTAGGCAACCTGCAAAATAGATCCTTTAGTAGTCATGATTGTGTTTTGAATTTGTCTTTGACAAGCGTATCTTTGATAAGTGTCCTACAGAAAAGAGTTAGGCTGCAAACATCTCATAGACATAACAAGATTAGCATTAGTGATCCGAACTATGAAATTTAAAAAAAAAACTATATGAAATTTTAGCGTAACTTCAAATAGGCATAACTTTCTGCTTGAGACTCAAAATGATGAACCATTTAACTCGTTGGAAAGTCTCCAAGATTTGTAGATGAGATTCTTAGACACTTTCAAGGGCTAAAAATGACCAGAAGGCCTTAAAAAATGCAAATTACCAACATATAGACAAACTTGAAAATTCTAATTTACAGTTTACCAAAAAATCATAGAACGAGAGACTCGTACGACATGCTTTATCAATTAGTATGACATAACTTTAGATTTTGTACAGTAATACAAACAGACTCGTATGACATAGGATTTAATAAGTAAAAATTTGTACGAAACAAAATTAGCTCTAGTACGATAGTGAAAATCAACTCGTACAACACATGATTTACTAGCAAGTGAACTTGTATGACATGAATTTATACCTCATACAACAAGGAAAATGGGCCTGTACAAGTCAGGATAAAGTGTCATCTTGGGCTAAAAGGGAGTTCGTATGAGCTGAAAAGGAAACTCGTATGAATATCTGAACTAGAGCCAGATAGAGATGAAGTTTGTTGAAGATTAAGAGGTCGAAAATGATGATTTCTGCCCCATGGTGGGCACCAAAATGTCATGCTTTGTGAAGTGTACCTGTACCTACAAACACAATGCACTCAATAAATCATTACAAGCATGGTTAGAAGATTTAAATCAAAGAAAGACAAAACCATAGCTAATCAACTTATTGCCTCCTAGTAAATGCGAGTATGAATTTTGCTCTCAGATCTTCTTATGCAAATTCCAGTGACTTGACTACACTTAGATGGAGGAAATGAATGATGAAGATGTATGTTCTAGCAAGAATAGCATGATTAAGCTACATGAATGATTGATCTAGCATGAATAAGCTAAGATTTAAGGTAAAATTGAGCATGATAATATTGCTAAAACTGATAAACTATAAGCTAGATGCCTATGATTACAATGCATAAGATGAGAATGAGATGGGATCCAAAAATGATATGAAATTGGGACCCTTTGAGCTCCAAAATGAGGTTTATTTATAGGATTTTCCAAGGCTAAGGGTGATGTGGCAAGAATCAACTATCAAGATTGATCTGAAGATATCAATGGTTAAATTGGAGGAGGATGGCAAAGGGGGTTGGATTAAAGGGAACATTTGTCATCTCTATGGTGACAAGTGTCAAGATGCTTCTAGAAGGGTTGGATGAAAGTGAACACTTAGTGACAAGTGTCACAAGGTTCTAGAAGATGTTGGATGAAAGGGGACATGTGGGTAGGTAGAATGGGTTAGGTTTAGGAGTGGTAGAAGTTAGGAGAATTTGAATTTAAAAATTCAAATAATATGAAAATGATAATTAATCTCAACAACTCATGATTGATTTGTTTTAATTAATTAAAGGATTAGAAGAAATGATTTTGGATGAGGGAATTAATTAATTTGAATTAATTAATTAAAGGGGATTATTGAAATGAACCTATTAAATAAATCCTTAGATTTATTAATAAGTAGAGGAAAGGGGAAATTTAATCAAATTATCTAGTGAATTTAATTAAATTGGGGAGGGAGATTAATTAAATAATTGTTTATTTAATTAATTATCTTCAGACCATTTTTAGGTGTATACAGTATATTACCAAAGCGCTTAGAGACCAAATACAATAGGTTACCTCAAAGTTTATAGATCCAAGCTCTTACCAATCTTGGGTCTATACCCTCAAGGCTTATGGGTTGTTGATCCCCACTCTCTCTTGGAAATTAACCTATTGCTTGGATTTAGACTAACCCTCTTTGGAACATCTCATTCCCATCTTCTTAAGTACATGTAGTAATAACATGGTTTAGACTATAAGCATACTAATTTCTTATGTATTATGAATATATATTATTATTATTTATTATTAAATTATATTTCAAAGTAGGGACATTACATTTAATCTTATCTTAAATTATATTAAATATTCAATCTGATCATCAGAAGTATGTTGGCACAAAAGAAAAAACAAGTACTAAAAGACAAAAAAAACGTAAAGGTTTCATAGCACTGACCTCAAGTTGAGCACAACTACTACTATGAATATCATTCACATATTGCTTGAATTTGTCATCATCACTATCGATATTGACAACTCTATTGGCATCAAGGTGTTTTTATTTTTTTATTTCTTTGATAAAATTTCTCAGTTTGTAGTTTAAAACATTATCTATATGAGGAGTGATTCATTTAAAAAATAGTCAACAAAAGGCAAAATTTCATAGATTCGTTGTTCTATTTATAATCAAAATACATTTGTGGACATATTAAAAATATAATATAAAGATGATATAGGTGAGAATCAAAATATTGAGGGATAGACTCTTACGTGATTTGAATCCATGGAATCATGGCTATTCCATGCAAAAATTATAGACTTAACAAAGGCAGCCAAATTTGAAACTTTCTCAGTGAGACTATGTAAGCAACTCATTATATCTTCTATTCCTTCATTTGTGTTGGTATGATTTTCTGATTCTCTTAGTGGGCGTTCAAAAGATGGATGTGAAATATTTGTGGATGAACTAGATTTGCACTTCATACTACCTACTTCTCTATTACTCTTTTCCACCTAAAATACAATGTCAATTTGAACATATAGTCAGTCCAATTTTTTTTAATTAAATAACACAATGTAGACTGAGCCAAAAATCCATACACTTACTCCTAATTTGTCCATTTTGGCTTGCAACCTGCCTCAACCAAATGACATATATTCAGTGCTCACATTATCTCTTGCTTTCTTGCCTTTGTGATCATTGTCAAATATTCTTCAGAACGCATGCTTTCCTTCAATGCCTCCAACTATTTTGGAGATAGAGTGGAGTAGTAAGACATCTCTCTTCCCTGCATGATTTCTTGTCTACAATTATATCTAAAATTGTTCATCAAAAGTTTCATCTTGTTTTTATAATATTTTCTTGAGATTTGTCCACCAATAGTGTCAAAGGAATTTTCCATTTTTTAATAACATTTTCCACAATTTTTGGATCTTGGTCTACAAAATTTCATTTACATATATCCAAATGTGCTCTACATCTTACGCCCAACTTAGTGGCCCACCTTGGAACAATTTTCCCAATGGGTTCACCATCTCTTGACACCTCAACTAAGAATGTCTTCTTCCCTTCTGATTTTCTTTCTTTTGCATTCTTCTCTATAAATCTTGACTCAATCTCTTTCTTTTAACAAAAGCAACCACATCTTTTGTTAAACCACAACCAATATTTCTAGATGATCCAATAATTCCATCAAAAGTTGTAGATGCAACAACTTCAATCTGAGGCACTGGAACTTCATGATCATCTGCCACATTATGTGTGGCATGTGTAGATAGATTAGTAGTGGTCTCTATAGATTTCACTTCAAACACATCCTTTAAACTTGAATAAATCATCCGCAAATTCAATGTTCTTTTTCTCTCTTGTTTTTCAATAATTTTTCTTCGACTTTGTGTTAAGAGATCACTATGTGGTATATTAGACTGCACATCACCATGTGGTAAATCATGCTTCACATCACCATATGCTTTGTGAGATTTCACATCACCGTAACTATAATTTTCACCAAGTACATTTGTTGAGTCACAAAAATGTTGGCTTCTACGAGTTGGCCACATTGTATCTTTACTTTCTTTTTGTTTTTTCTCAGGTTTTTCTTTGCACCGTGTTTCTTGGTTGAAAAAACAAAAAATATATCATATCATGTCTTATGTACATAAAAATCTGGCCTATAAAATTTCATTAAACAATATTAAACAAATAATATACTACTTAGCAGATTTACAAGTTGCTTGTTTGTCAAACCTAGATACGATAAAAAATCATTATTTTTGGCCACATGCTCTTCACAAAAGTGCTCATAATCTGTGATTGGAACTTCATAAATACGATCACTATCATCTAATTTGTGCCTTACATTCTTTTTCCTCATTTCTTGATGTCCAAATAAATATTAATGTATAATTAGCTCATCAAACCAAATAGTTCACAAAACATATCTTAGTGAATCATAGTTTGATAGATATAATAGTGAATCATCTAGAGCAGGTATAAGGTAGTAACAAACCATACCATGATAGTCATAGAGCTAAAAGATTGTCATTATATAGCAGTCCTAATAGATGTAGAGAAGTCTATGATACAAAAATAGAGTAAAGTATAGTCTAAGATAATGCCTATCTATAAAGACATTTCATCAGATGCTTGCCTTGTAGTCATTATTGTTTTAAGGCACAAGTAAAAATCACAGTGTAGCATGGTTACAAAGATTAAAGCTAACATATTCATATAGCAACTTTTTTCAACATTAAAAATTTCAAACAAGTATTAGTTAGAAGGTCTATGTCCTTACAACATAAAATAGTCTTAAAACAACATCAAAGTCTTCAATAAAAAGTCATAAAATGAGGCTCATCAATAATCATTTGCATTACTAGTGAGATTAGAATATTGATCACTAGTGTCTACATCTGCTTGATTTTCTTCCTCGTCCTCATTTCAGAAATGTAATACATTCTCTCTCCCAATTTATTCATTTGTAATCAATATTTATTCTTCAAATAGTCCCTCATCAATGATAAATGATTGGTTAATTTGAAGAGGGGAAACATACGACTCATCTGTCTCTGATAAAAAATGTCATGTATTTGCACTCACAAATCCATACTCATCAAATTGTACCATAGCTGGTCGGATCCACTTACATTTTAATAATATAGGACTATTTTCACCAAAATCTACTTGAATAATATCTTGGATCAATCTAACATTAAATTTATACTCGTTTCCATGAAGAAATTCAGCACTAACAACACAATCATAATTAGTCTTTCCTTTGTCTTATTCTCGCACTCTTAAGTGACTACCATAGGCCTACATTCCACTAAAACTCATAGCGCATAAATGTAGAGATTGTGAAAGTTCGCTTTCCTCTGTTGTTATATTGTGACCTCCTTATTTTGCATCATTGATTGCATTAGCAATCCATGTTGGCATTTTTGTTGTCTAAGTTGTGATTGTCATTGATGGACACACACTTGTATTGAGATCCCCTTTATATGTATGAGCTCATGCTCAACCAGTATTTGTTCCAACCTGTATGTGGTATACTAGTCTTTAGACTAGTGGTGATTTTGCAGAATGTGTTTCCCAGTCTAAAGTGGCATGTCAACCCCAAGTGGTTCATAGATCACAAGCAGTACGAGGGAGCAAAGTGGCACAACACATTCTTACCAGTCTTCATTTTTGTCAAACCGGCAACCGGTATTTTTGTATGAACTGGTAATACTCTGTGATGATTTACCAACTGGCATTTTGTGATGAGTTACCAATCCACTGATTGTTTGACGGTGTCGACACATTGATGGTACTTTTTGTGTCGTGTTACTGAGTATGTCTAGATTCATTGAACCTAGGAAATTGTAATGTAATCCTATTGGACCAACATGAAATTAGATTCCTTTAAAAGGACATCATGTCTAGGGTTTTAAGTTGTTGCTAAAAGAGTTAATGTTGAGCTAGGGTTTAAGGTGGAAGTTGAGAATGATCTTATCTGAGAAGATCAAGTTGTAACTATGAGAGAGAGAGAAGACTAAAGTAATGCTGTAATGCATTAGCTATGAGCAATACTGGATCTAACCAAGAAATTTGTGCTATTAGATAGATCAAACACTTGTTGATTACTCACATCTTTGACAAGTCTGTAGTTCTTAACCGGGTAGGCCTCAAAGCCTTTGTAAAATCCTCTAACAAGGTGGTTCACACATGTGAATCTAAAATCCTCTAACAAGGTAGTCTTTAATCAAACTTATCTCCTAACAGAGATTGAGATTCCTAACAAGATTTGTTCTAGTGAAGAACATTGTAAGACCTTAACTGGTCTGGTTTCTATTCTGCAGATTGTGACTTGTGAGTTCCATCTCACCGTGGTTTTTCCCAGTTGGGTTTCCACATCAAATATCTTGTGTTATGGTTGTATTGCTTTTGTGGGTGAATACTTTATTCGCATTTTGGTTTGCATGTGTGGTAACCGGTTTGACTGTTAGACTGCTTTACCGATTTATCTTTAGACTGTGTAAGTGTTTTAGTGCAGAAGTTTTTGGCATACTAATTCACCCCCCCCTCTTAGTATTCATCAATTGGTATCAGAGCCAACCTTTCTATAATTTTAACCACTTGGAAAGAGATATGGGGGAATACACATTGAGGGAACTTAGTCAATAGCTCACTAAGTCTGAGTAAGCCTATGATGATCTTATGGTCAAATACAAGGCATCTCAAGCAAAAGAAGAGAACATGCAGAGAGGCTGATGGAACTATCTGAAAGTAGTTTTGAAGATGAAGCTAACATGGAAGCCATGATTGCTGAAGTGAATAAGCTTAATGAATCAAACTCCAATTTGAGAAAGGAGTTGGAAGGACTGACTATTTGGTTTAGTTAAGAGCTTGAGAACCAGAGAAAAGTTGAAGATCTGGTAAAGGACAAAGATCATGAGATCTCCAAGTTGAAACAAGAGATTAGTGCATTGACTGCTCACCTTCATGAGAGCAGAATGGAAAAATAAGACATGCAAGGAGAACTGAACATTGCCATCTCTGAAAAATGCAAGTCTAATGGAGACAAATACTACTATTTCCAAAGAACTCTTTGAGTCAAAGGAAATACTTGCAAAGTTTGGAAAAAGTACTGTCAAGCTAGAGCAAAAGCTTGAGTCATCTAGACCGGCAAAGAATACCAATGGTCTTGGTTTTTCTGGACATGAGGAAGGAGAATCCTCAGGAACAAATGCTGAAGCATCAAAGAAGCAACTGACACTTTAACTATCTTAAAGAAGGACACACTGCCAATGTATGTAGGAGCAAGGCCTAGAATAATTTTCCTTATTTTATCAACAATGTACCTAGATCAAATAAGTTCAATGGTCATTGTTATGCATGCAACAAGTTTGGGCATAGAGTATTTGAATGTAGGTCTGTAATGAATAACACTGGAAGATATCCTTAGAGGACCCAAGGAACTGGTCTTGAACCTTTTATGAACCGGAACCACAACCAGTTTAATGTCTTCAATCATCAATCAAGAAGCAGTGGCCACCAAGTAGCAACTGGATGGAGAGAAAGTTGTATGATCTATCATGGTCATGGTCACACTACTACAACATGCAGAAGGAAGAATGGAAACATGTACAATGGACCTTGGAGAGCACCTGGACATGTTCGCTATCACTGCAACAAACCGGGTCACATTGCAAGATTCTGCAGAAGCAGAAAAAGTATATCTGATGATATACCACTCACTCAGGAAGGAGAAATAGATGTTGAAAAAGTTCAAAGGGACATGAAGAAAACATGGAGGAAGAAACCAATAATGTCAGAAGAGGAACCGGTTTCTGCACCTAGTGTGGAAATATCAGAACCAGCAAACTAAGCCTTAAAGGCTTAGGGGGAGCAAACAGCGAAATGCTTTCGAACCCCCGGTTGACACCGGTAAAAGACCTTAATTGGTATGCGATACTTGTCGCTTGGCAGAAGACTGGAAACGGTAAAAAGGAAAATTAGGGTTTACGCCCTAGTAGAGGAGCATTAATGATGGTAGGTGAGAAACATGTATAAATGCATTTTTCAAATCATTTCTCACTATCTATTTTCGAGCAAAGAAAAGTTTCCAAGTGCAGAGCAAAGTAAAGGTGATTTGAGCTTAGATTTCAAGAAATTGGATAACCTTGAAAGAGATTCAAATCCAGTTTGCAAGCAGTAGTGGAGAACTCAAAGCAGTAATTTGGCATCCGATGAAGAGTGGAGTGAAGTAGAATCAGGAAGCTCTAAATTCGCATTTGAAAGGTATTTTTCATGTTCTTGAAATACTCTTCAATGGCTTCTACATCACATACAAGTTCAAGTACATCCATAGAGTCAGATAGTTTTATTCAGAGGAAGTCCAAATATAATGCTTTATCACAAGTTCCAGCTAGAGTCATAGTCGAAGAAGAAATTTCTGATTATATTGATTGCAAAATAGAAGACCTAGGGTCTTTAGCTATTCATACTCAGTTAGGTCTATTTTGTGGCAAGGACAAAAAGATCAAACCGGAATTTAGTGTCATAGAGAAGAAGAAATTCCACAATGCAGTGTATTTTCTAGAAGACTTCACAGAGGATCACATCAGGATCATTTTGAGTAGAGTCCATGGTGACAAGATGTACCAAGAGAGGACGCATGATATCACGCCTCAGGCAATTCATGCAGTCATCGGTTTCTGCATTACAGGGGAAGTGCCAGCCCTAAGAAAAGTGAGCAAAACGGAAATAACCAAGCTCACCAGTTCAACAAGTGATTCATGGGGTATGATAGTCAATCCTATCAAGGATGATCTAGTGAAATACGCCTGCATGGTGATAGGATACATAACGTTTTCAGCTAGCATGATTAATTCTATATTTGCTACAGTGGTAAATGCTACTTACTGAATGATAAAAGAGGATGCATCTTTTGACTTATGCATCGGCATGCAGAGGAAACTCCTGCTAAATCTTAAGGCAATCAAGCAAGACAACTCACTAAGGTTTAAGTTTGGGCAATTGCTGGTTGGGTTGTTTTTCTATTTCCAAGGCTACTTTCCTAGTGTAGGAGATGTCCAGTGGTCCCCTAACCAACTGATAACCAAGGAGATAAAGGAAACTGTGCAAGCCATTGGAACTGGCTACCTTGAGGTACTGAACAAATATTTTGATGAGTTCAGAAGAAAGATGAGTCAGAGGGTAAGAATCTCAGGTGACATAGTGAAGAAATATGAAGATGACATCTGTTTTACTATTCAGGTGGACAAATGCCTAATGGAGGTTGTTGAGCCTAGAATGGAGGAGGTAGAGCCAATGGGCTATGAAGTTATGTTTGACATGCTAGAAGGGTATGCCTCAACCCTTATTGCCTCGCCTCTTGATCCAAAGGCTAAGAGGACCAGAACCTACTTGGAGAGGATTGCACCAGTTGAAGAACCATCGGTGAAGAAGGGAAAAGAACTGGTAGCTAAGAAAGCTAAGGTAGTGCCTACAACATCGGCACCAGCTACCACTGCAACTCCAAGAGTGACCAAGCGGTCACCGGCAAAGAAGAAACTGGAGGTAACACCAAAAAAAGTCTTCAAAAGAAAGAGGAAGACTAAGGCAAATGAACCAGACTCTAAAGAAACTGAGTCTGATGAATAGCCAAAGAAGGCAAGACAGAAAAAGAAGATGAAGAAGAATGAACCGACAACATCCGCACTGGTAAATATAGACATCTCCTCATACAAACCTTTGACACATTGTCAAAGAATAGTAAAAAATATTAGGAGAAAGTTACTTCATGATTTAATGGACTATTATGATGAATTTAATAGTGAGGAAAAAGATGAAGTACTACAGGAAATCATTCTTTATTTATGTAAAAATGACCAGTCACCATCAGAGATTAAATCTTAGACATCGGATTCATTATTTAAAGCATTAGATAATAAATGGTGCATTTCCATTGAAAAGGAACAGGAGATTAGGGAGAAAGTCTTTGCACAGTACTTCCCCAAACTCTCTAATTCAGAATTATTTGATGCCCTAGATCAAAATAAAGGTCTCTTCTTCACAAGGAGAAGAAGACTCTAGTTGTTGGAGGGGAGAGTTGATGATGTTGAAAAAGATACACATCAGCATATAGCTCATGCTATCAGCTCTCACAAAGCACGAATGGCCAACCTCTAAGAGAAAAAGGAACCGATTATTTCCAAACTGGATGAGGTCTTCGATGAGGAAGGAAACCTGGTTGAAGAACCAATCAACACCATTGATGTCGATGCCCTGGATGTAGATGATGTCACTCACGACATACCTTCTGAGGGAACTAAATAGGGGCAACAAGT
Source organism: Cryptomeria japonica (assembly GCF_030272615.1). Classification (NCBI taxonomy): domain Eukaryota; kingdom Viridiplantae; phylum Streptophyta; class Pinopsida; order Cupressales; family Cupressaceae; genus Cryptomeria; species Cryptomeria japonica. The sequence goes on from NC_081409.1 coordinate 824,613,871, forward strand.
TGATCAGGGTGGTGAACAAGCTGAGAACACACTACAAGTGGCAAAGGAACAGGAAGAGAAAAAGAAGAAGGATGAAGATGAGAAATAGAAGAAAGAGGAAGAGAAGAGAAAAGAGGAAGAGGAGAAATGGAAAGATGAAGAAAAGAAGAAGCAAGAAGATGATAGGAAAAAGAAAGAAGAAGAGGATAAGGAAGAAAAGAGAAAGAAGGAAGAAGAGGAGAAGAAAAAGAAGGAAGAGGAAGAGAAGAAGAAGAAGGAAGTGAAAGAGAAGAAGAAGAAGGAAGAGGAAGAATAGAAGAAGAAGGAAGCGAAAGAGAAGAAGAAGAAGGAAGAGGAAGAACAAAAGAAGAAGGCAGAGGAAGCACAAAAGAAGAAGGAAGAAGAAGAAAAGAAGAAGGTAGAAGTAGAGTAGAAGAAGAAAGAAGAAGAAGACAAGAAGAAGATGGAAGAAGAAGAGAAGAAAAAGAGAGAAGAGAAAGAGAAGGAAGAGAAGGAGAGGAAAAAGAAGGAAGAAGTAGACAAGACAATCGAAGTGATGAAGAGCACACAGATGGAGACTCCTAAGGCAACCGGTAGCCAAGCCAAACTGGCTGCTATCTCAAGCCCCATTGATCTCCAATCTGCAAGTGAGTCTGAGCTTATGCAGAGCATCAAGGTTGCCCAAGAGTGCCTTGAAGGCATTTGTAGGAAAAGAGAACAAGATATTATTCAGGCGGTTGTAGACACAGTTACCAGTTTAATCCTCGGTACTAATCTTCCTAACACTAAATCATCACTAGCACAACTCAAACTTCTATGTACTATAGTGGATGATTAGGTGTAGATTCTAGAAGAAGTAGTAGAGGCCAATGTAAAGAAAGAGCACCAAAAGGATCTTAATGTTGGTCTAGTGAAGAAGTTGAATGAGCTTAGGAGTGAACTACTGAAAGATCAAAAGGACATAAGGAATGCCTTGGATGAGGGAAACTTGCTACTCAACAAAATCTGTCAACCTCATCTATTCTATGATGATGTGCTAGCCAAGAAGCAATAGCTTCAAATGGACTTACAGTCCTACTTGGGCACATTCAAGACTCCTTATGATTCCTTTGCAGCATATGGGCAAACCATTCTCTGGTTCTAGGTCCAGTCAGCCAAGATGGAGCAAGAGATCTGCACACGATCTAGGGATTTGCAGGAGCTTCAACTGGTATTACTTCCATGACTGCAAATTCTTCAGAAGTGTTATTTGAACCTAGATGCCCTGACAGTCACATAGGAACTGAGCACAATAGATGCCATGGAGGAATAGGTATCCCAGATGCAGACAGAGAAGGAAGTGGCAACCTCCCTACTTGAGTCTTGGTCCCTATCCATGAAACAATTTTTGTAGGACTATAAATCAATTTTTGACAAGTATTATTCATTATTGTCATAAACTCTTTTATATATATATGGAAACAGAGTTTTTCAGCGGTACTTTGTCATTGTTGGCAAAGGGGGAGAAGTATATCTGGTTTTTATTTTTTAAATTTTGATCTTCTATCATATGGGGGAGAAGTATATCAGGGGGAGAAGTATCTATTTTGAAATTTTGATATATGCTATGATATATGTTATATGCTCTGATGATTATGCTTTGTATGCAAAATTGCTATACACTATGTTGATTAAGTGATAGTGTATATGCTTAGGGGGAGCAATTTTGTTAATGGCAAGCTTTTTGTTGTAAAACACTTAGATGTCAAAATTTTATTTTCCTAAGTGTTGCCATCAATGCCAAAGGGGGATATTGTTGCATTTTTGTTGTCTATGTTGTGATTATCATTGATGGACACACACTTGTATTGAGATCCCCTTTATATGTATGAGCTCATGCTCAACTGGTATTTGTTCCAACTGGTATGTGGTATACTAGTCTTTAGACTAGTGGTGATTTTGCAGAATGTGTTTCCCGATCTGAAGCGGCATGTCAATCCCAAGCAGTTTGTAGATCACAAGTGGTATGAGGGAGCAAAGTGGCACAACACATTCTTACCAATATTCATTTTTGTCAAACCAGCAACTGGTATTTTTGTATGAACCAGTAATACTCTATGATGAGTTACCAACCGGTATTTTGTGATGAGTTACCAATCCACCAATTGTTTGGCAGTGCCGACACATTGACGGTGCTTTTTGTGTCATGTTACTGAGTATGTCTAGATTCATTGAACCTAGGAAATTGTAATGTAATCCTATTGGACCGACATGAAATTAGATTCCTTTAAAAGGACATCATGTCTAGGGTTTTAAGTTGTTGCTAAAACGGTTAATGTCGAGCTAGGGTTTAAGGTTGAAGTTGAGAATGATCTTATCTGAGAAGATCAAGTTGTAACTATGAGAGAGAGAGAAGACTAAAGTAATGCTAGAATGCATTAGCTATGAGCAATACTGGATCTAACCAAGCAATTTGTGCTATTAGATAGATCAAACACTTGTTGATTACTCACATCTTTGACAAGTCTATAGCCCTTAACCGGGTAGGCCTCAAAGCCTTTGTAAAATCCTCTAACAAGGTGGTTCACACATGTGAATCTAAAATCCTCTAACAAGGTGGTTCACACATGTGAATCTAAAATCCTCTAACAAGGTAGTCTTTAATCAAACTTATCTCCTAACAAAGATTGAGATTCCTAACAGGATCTGTTCTGGTGAAGAACATTGGAAGACCTTAACCGGTCTGGCCTTAACCGATTTGGTTTCTATTCTGTAGATAGTGACTTGTGAGTCCCATCTCACCGTGGTTTTTCCCAATTGTGTTTAAATGTCAAATATCTTGTGTTATGGTTGTATTGCTTTTGTGGGTGAATGCTTTATTCACATTTTGGTTTGCATGTGTGGTAACCGGTTTTACTATTAGACTGCTTTACTAGTTTATCTTTAGACTATGTAAGTGTTTTAGTGCGGAAGTTTTTGGCATACTAATTCACCCCCCCCTCTTAGTATTCATCAATCCAGTCTTCAAATTTTGGAATAATCTCCTCCAATCAAATCGTGATGGTTGCACTTTTGAGGTCAATGTTGCATCCAAGTTTGATTCTCTTCTTCATATTTTCTACATAAAATAATTATTTACAAATAATAAGATTAATAATATAAATATTTAAATGCAATTGTGTAAATAAATTTTTGTGTAATTTCTTTTTTACCTATGTCACTTATCGAACAAATATGTGTTTTGAAGAATAAAGTCATGTATCACACTTATTTCTTGATATGATAGCTTCAAGAGACATCCATTTCCTTCTAATAGTTCATCTGCAGCTCTATCATCTTCATCATCATCCCATACACATCGATTGAAATTTTTAAAATCCTTCATATATTTTGTGCAAAATCCCATGGCCTCTTGCATTAAATATCCCTCAGACATGATGCCTTCTTGTTTTTCCCTAGTACGGACAAATGTTTTCAAAACCTTCATATATCATTCCATAGGATACATCCATCTCATTCTTATTGGGCCACAATGCTCTAGTTCATATTCTAGATGTATCAAAAGATGCATAGAAATGTTAAAGATTGTTCCTGGAAATTCTCGTTCCAATAGATAAAGGACTTCAACAACCGCCTCCCTCAAACTATCAAATTTTGAAGGATCTAATACAGGTAAGCTCATTATCTTTAATATTAGGCCCAACCTTATAATTACCAATCTTGGCCCCTTTTCCAAACTTGATATGTTTACCACAATAGGTAAGATATTCTCGATTATGACTTGATAGTCATGGGTCTTGAGACCTCTTAAGCTATTAATGTCAGTTTGGCTTTTGATGCTACTACTTACATATCTAGTGGGAAAGCAAGTCTGAGACATCAACTGCAAGAATTGTGCATGTTGTTCCTTTGTCTAGACGTAAGGAGCACCTGGTTTTCTATATTTTCATTATCATATTTTTCAACCAAAATATTTTGATGAATATTTATTTGTCGAAAGTCTTCACATGATGAAATAGTATCTAAGAAACCAAAAAGAGTTTCTATAATAGCATAGGCTATATTTTTCCTAATATGCATAAAGTCAACAATATGCCTAATGGATATATCCTTAAAGTATGGCAACTTATACAATACGCACAACCATTCTACACCACTTTCATTATATGGATCATTTCTACTACGCTCAATCCCATCATTTTTAACAAATGAAATTCTTTTGTGTCCATACTCAATAATGTAATCACCTGTTATTAGCAATGACGCTTCACGATTCTCTTCTTGATTGTTGAAATGTGCTTTTTGCTGATGATATGGATGATCCATTTTAAGGTAAGCATGATGTCAAAAATAAATAGACTTACACAAACTTCTTGAGTGCCTCACAAAATCCTTAAAGTTGCAAGCATGACATCCATGGTATCCATGAATTGAGAGACTAGATAATGTGCTATATGCAGGAAGATCATGAATCATAAACAATAAGGAATCTTTTAAAGTTAATTTGAATGAATAACCATCCCTTAAAGATTGAATTTCTTCAATTCATTTCCAAAATTGGATTAGCTCATCATACAATGGCTCTAGATAAGCATCTATTATTTGTGAAGTCAAATTTTTCTTTCTTGGTATAATCAATGATAACATTAACAAAAATGGTTTAGTTGCTAACCATGGAGGCAAGTTATAATCTATTAGAAATACTAGCCATATTGACCATTTAGTACTTTGATCTGAGAATGGGTTCACCCCATCTTGAGCCAAACCCAACCTTATATTAAGAGGATCTTGAGAAAAATTAGGCCATCAATTATCAAATTCCATCCATGTCCTTAAATTAGGCCCATGTCATTATTTTCCACCAGTGCTCTCATTTTATGCATGCCATTGCATAAGTTCAACAATGTCTCTACACCTATACAGTCAGAGTAATCGTGAGATTATCACAAAGTGGGCAAGAACTTTTCTAGGATCCATAGATGATTTCAACCCTTGTCTATACCTTGCTTCATGACATTTCAGACATTCACTATCACTTGCAAATTTTTCCAAAATAATACACAACCATTCACACATGTGTGGATGTTTCATACCCCAAGCTGATCTTACTAATTTTCTTTTTACATTTAATTCATTTTGTTGGCAATGTGGAGTCAGCTGGTAACAATGAACTTAATAATGCCAATAAATGATCTACACTCTCATTTGTCCAACCATGCACCACTTGCAAGTTAAGACTTTAAAATATTGTTGTCAAATGACTTAACTTACAATTAGCATAAACAAGATTTAAAGAATCCTCCATTGACAAGGCCCTATCATCCCTTACACCCTCATTTAGTATTCTATCAACTTCAAACCCTTCATCAAACAATTATACCTCTTCATCTATGTTTGGTGCCACTTCATCTATGTTTGTTGCCACTTCGTCTATGTTTGCTGCCTCTTCATCTCTCACAATCTGAAATTCTATCATATCTTCATAATAACTGTAATCTCAAGGGCTTATACCACTATACCCATAACTTATCATATGTCGATAAATCACATTTCTTTTTTTCACCTTTCCACCAAGACAATGATTACATTGACATGGATATTTGTCCAAAGCTCATGTCATTAGTTACTCTTTCATCATGTGCATGACATTGCTCCACAGTCAACCTTTGACACTGATCCATCTATAATATTCTGCATTCTAACATTGTTTTGAGATCTATCTTAGATTTCGAGGCCGTAATAGAAAGAAGAGGATACAATGAGTTTTTTTTTTATATCTATCTTACATTCATTTAAAGTTTACCTACTAAGAGTGGAATATGTGTGTGTTTGTTATCAGCTTACTTTCAACAATGAGGGTTTCAATTTACCTCTGAATTTGTTGCAAAGGGCCTCGGTGACTTCAAATTTGTTGCAACAAACTCCGATTTCCTTGCCTACCTTTTCAAAAGTCTCTAGGTCCTATCCAAACAAGCTTTATCGCCCATGCAAGTTATCCAATACCTGTCCATGAGAATAATAAACATAAAATATATTCCAAAGATGACACATTCAAGGAACATTCAAATAACTAGTGATATTCAATAATGACACATTAATGATTTATACTCTGATGCAAAGAAATTCATATACAACATAATCATTAGTGTTTTGTTTAATACATAAATTTATACAAGATTGAAATCACATTTTATATATCTTACTATCGATGCAACCATTGCACTTTATTTGGTGCAAGTGCTAGTTATTTTGTGGATGACTAATGGAAAGTAAATGAAAGCTATGCACTTTACAAGGTGCTTCCAAATGTTTGATGACCACTCCTTTTGAAATCGGAAGCAACAAGAACAATCCAGAGTGGATTTTAGAGTATGTTATCAAGCATTGCAGTGAGGATTGGCTTATTTGTGGACTAATCAAAGCTCTTCCTATTTCAAATGAAAATTTTAAGCTAAAAAAAAATGATGTTGTTGAAGAGTATTTCCTCATATGCTCACAATGAGTCAATTGTGCAGGTACATATAATGGAACATCATAGAGTTTGGCCATGTTATAACTCCATATCTAGATTTTGTGGATGACTAATGGAAAGAAAATGAAATCTATGCAATTTATAGGGTGTTTCCAAATGTTTGATGGCCACTCCTTTTGAAAGTATACTTGGATATTGAATAGATATAATGATTTTTGTTTGACACTCAAGAGAGAACTTATCTAGAGATTGTACATTTTGGGGAATGGGAATATTCTTGATGACTATTCTATGCACGTTAAAAGAATTCCATCCCTTAACTGTTACTTTCATTCTTGACACAATTTTTATCAAACTTGGTTAATTTATCTAAACTTGTAAAAAAATACAGAGATTCCATAAAGTAGTTGCACCTAAAAATATTATAATTTCAAAATTTGGAGAGATTAAGTCTTAAATGACACAAAATCAGTGATAGAGATCATAAATAGACTTTCTATGATAGAGATGATGTAAAGCTACAAAGTGTAAAGGAGACATATCATAGTCACGTGGAAACATACAAAAAATGCAGTCATGCTTCACATAAGAATCAAGGAAATCAATTCATTATTATATGGGGCAGAAACATGATCAATGATCACAACTACAAAGAAACTATACAAAATAGGGAGAAAAGCTAAAGAATAGTTTTCAAGGTTTGAAGAGTTTCCTCCCTAAAAAATAATGTTGTAGAGAAACACAATCTAAGAACAAAGAAGAAATCAAAATTATTTTAACAGTCATCAATATGTAGCATCTAGGTGCATTAAATGATAATCCTTATTGTTGAAAGTCAAGGAAAATATATGAGAAGATTGACCCAAGATATTTTGGTAAACATAAATTCAAAATGACTGCCAAATATCAATGTGATAGAGCTTAAGGCTCAAAGATCATAATGACTTTAATGATAGTATTTGTCAAACCATGATATAAACAACCCAAGAGGAATGGTAGTCCTAAAAAAGTCTTGAGACACAAAGCAGTTAAAGCTCAAAAGGGAAAGGTAAATACAATCATATTAGTCATCTACCCAAAGGAGAAATAGAGATTCTAAGAAACACAAAGACACCATCAAAAAGGATCCAAATACCATTAAAATGTACAAGGGTCACATGCAGTCCTATTATGATTGTCATTATGATCCTTCCAAGATAGACCCAATGGTGACAAAAGAGATATATGAGGTCATGATCAAGTCTACTCAAGGTGTAGACATGGTTAGGATAGTATTAGGATAGAGTTACAACCATTAAGACAATAAGAGCAACCATAGAATGATCATAGAGGAGATTTATTTAATGATTTAAAAGCACTTGGTCCCTTGAGACAAAGCAACAATAGTCACTTGAGATATCAAAGAGAAGAACACTCGGTTAGAAATAAGAATGAGATCATTATCTTTATAGAATAGAGATCATAGAGAAACACACACTTAAGTATGATCAAAGACACTCAAAACATTGAAGAGAAAAGTCAATGATCAAGTAATGAAGGTCCAGACCTAAAGCATTTACAATGGTCATCACAACTAAAGAGAAAAATAGCTAAAGGTATAAAAGAGATATCTACTGCAGTGCATATAGGGGTTGTAATGCCTCACTAGGAAACCTTGAAGGGATAAAGCTAAAACACAAGAATAGAGTACACATATTTTTTTTTAAAGTTAAAACAAAATCAAAGATACATTGAGATAACATTAAGTTTAGATTACACAATGAAAGACTTGACTAACACCTAAAGAGTTTGCCAACGTGATTACATGATTCAACACTAAATTCAACTCACGTTAATTAATCCAATTAATTTGATTAACTTAATGATGTGATAATTGTTAAACAAAGGATAAATTTGTTTGGTAGGTTAAAATTATAGATAGCATGATTAAGTTCATCCATTAAAATTTAACCATGCATTACGTTCAATCTTACATTAAAACATATGTCATGCATCTAATTTTCATACATACTTTAATTGAATTAACAACTAATCAATACATTCCATTATTCTGACCTACATTCTTCATGATCCATAATACTGCATTTAATAATATAACTACATGCATGTATTTAAGATGAATATCATCTAATCCATATTATAAATTTTAACCATAATGCCATCCATACATGCTAAATAAAAAGAAAACAAATGAACACAAACACCACATAACACCAAATTGATATCAGAGTTCACCCTTAGTGGGCTACATCTCTAGGTCTCCTCAACTGCAAGACCCCTCTAATAAACAATAGGGTGAAGAATACATAATTTTCACATCCATTACAACCTACCAATAAGGAATACATAAACAAATAATACATATGACCACACCGGTCAAAAGATACATGAATGATCCAAGAAGAAGATAAAGGATCCATCTGAAACATGATAAGAAGCAAATATAAAAGAATAACTAGAGTACCCATGAGACTAGATCATCACAAACCATCATAAGTAACCCATGGTCTATCATGAATATCAGGTACTCTCAAAGGCATAAGCAACCAGATATGACTCCACAATAGTGCTCCTAGCAAAGACAACACAAACTGCACAATAGTGAACATAAGGGACAAGTGTCATCACATAACTTGGTATGGTTACCCTAGTAGGCCTCCATAGGTCTCGACCCCATCTACTGGGTTACTCGGGAAACCTTTATTGAAGCTCTGACCCATCCAGGTCTCATGTGGACCCCACACATCCTTTCGTGAAGATAAGGTTGTTCATTTTCCATTTCAGGCCTTCTCACTGCATTTTGAGTCTGTACTAGCACTCATCCCATGCGTGAGGCACAATTATCTTACTTAGTGTTTTCATTTACTAAACTCTCTAATATTCTATTAGGTTATCACTTATTTAGACACACTTTCGATGGGTTACCCTGCAACCACGTTGGGTGTGGCCCCTTCTCGAAAGCCACTCTCCCATACAACACAAGACCATAATTAGACAAACTCCTAAACCCAAGGTATCCACAAGGACTAGCATATAGAGTTCAATAAGGTAGGAATACACACTTGGCCAAACAAGTCCTCATGTGAGGTGCACTGGCTAATGGTTCTCTGACTAGAGACATGACCAACTATAGTCAACCACATACCAACATCCAACACTCGCTTAAAGGACACGACCAGATAAAAAACCATCACATGAAAAAAGTCAATACTAGAGATCAAGGACATAAGAAGATACAAAAATAAACATATGACACTATCCAATAATAACAATCAAGGGCTTGCCATTTCTTAATCAAATTCGAATACAAAATATTAAACATGAATAGACATAAATCTGAAATGACAATCATTTTTCCGTAACACTTAAGAATACAATCGATCTAGTTTTCTAATAGATCTAAATCGATTGCAATTTTTCTACCTCATTTAGGTACATGTTGCCCATTGTTTACTAATTCAATTGTAATTCAAGTTACATCATAAAATGATATAAATACTTCACCTTGAATTTTCAAACCAAAATCACATTAATATAATTACAATAATATGCAAAACATACAAAGATATAATTAAATATATATTAATTAACTAAAATTTGATATTTATTTTTTAAAATAAAAAACATCCTTTCCATTCTTTTTCGAAATAAATAAACTATTCTCATCTTTTGCAAAAGAAATATACACTTTCCAAAAATGGAAATATACATTTTAAAAAGAAACTAAAATAGATAATCATTTTCCAAAATAAAACAACATTTCCTTCGTATATTTAAAAAAAATATATAAACTAAAATATCAATTAGTATATATATATTTATATATACATTAATTAATAAATTAGTCATTGAATATTATTTAATATATATTTATTAATATACATTAATTAATAATTTAATAATAAAACAAATACCATTTAAAAAAAAAACTTTAAATTAAATAATATTGCAACTTTATTATATATATTTTTTAAAAACTATATTTATTTTTTTTGTTAAAAATAAAAAAGTTAAGAAAATAGGGTAGACCCACGTGGACACCCATGTGGGCCTCCCTTTCCCCAAGGGAAGGCTGCGGAGACCATGTTGTGGTCTCCACCCAACCATGGTTGAGTGGAGGCCACGACATGGCCTCACCGCCATGGCTTCTCCCCATGGTATGGGGAAGCCACGACACTCCCCAACCATGGGTCGAGGGCTGTGGTTTCCAAGCCACCCCCGATAGCCCAATATAATATAAATTTTATTTTTTATTTTTTTCTATTTTTTCTTTTTTTCTTTTATTTCAAAAAAATAGAAAACCCCCAATTTGTTGCATAGTCTCAAATTGAGACCAAAAAGTAAATTTCAAGAATACAATGATTTCCAATATTTTTAAAATTTTTTTAATAGGTAGACCCAGAAAGCTAAAATTGGGAAAATTTCTCCATTAAAATTCCATATTTGGGCAAATCAAATCAATTTACAAACAATCCTCCAACCAATTTTGCGAAACACAAACTAAATTCACAATTCATGAACCCAAATAAGAGATTTAAAAAGAAATTTCTTACTCAAAACCTACACACCCATTTTCAATATAAAAATCAAATTGAACAAAAAAGAATTGATATGGAGGTTGAAAATGAAAGAAAGGAGGATTCAAATTCAAGATTTAACTACAACTCTTCCTTATTCCACAAATTTATGAGATTTTCAAACAAGCACAACTAGATTCTTCTAAATCAAATCAATCTCTTTTAAACAAAAATCAAGGAGATAAACAAAAATCCTACCTCCATTTGCAATCCTGGTAGTGATTTGGTAAAGAGCCCCACCTACAAGCTCAAGAAATTTCTTCTCCCACAAATGGCCAAAAATTTTCATTCCAAAAATAACTCTCTAAAATATTTTTCAAAACCTAGGTTAAAAGGAAAATTGTTTGACCAAAAATTCATTTTTTGGTTGAAAATATTTTTCTCAAATAAAATCATTTTTCCCAAACAATTCAATATGCCAAAATTCCTTTCTTGCCAAAATTGATTTTCTAAATTGAATTAAAACTAACTTTTTTTTTTGAAAATGCCAAAGAGGGCAAGATATTTCTATTTTCAAATGCTATTCACCCTTTCATTTCAAAATGCATATACTTAATTAATTAATTATTTAAAAATAACCATTTAATCAAACTTGCTACAAACATGAATTTAGCAATCTGATTATTGATTAATCACACAAAGGGGTCCTATTTAATTTAGTCCCTTTAATTTATGAATGCATAAAACACAATTAATCTAATTAAATACTTAGAATTTAATGATCAATCTTTACCACACACACAAAATGCAACCCAAGAAAGCCAAACAAATATACGACCCACATTCCCAACCAAAGGGAAGACTGACAGACGATTGACAACACTCACTTGAGCATGACTAGGGTAAAATGTAGGGTGTTATGACTACCTAATCCAATTCCTTAGGACTAGTAAGGTACACTCAAACCTGCAAATCTAGGTTGAGATGAACCTCGTACCTATGTAGTACTGTACCTACAATCTCCTGCACCATGAATCACACATGCATACATATATATTGAATGGAAGTGTTAGCCTGAGATTAATAACATGAATTGAAAGAACAACTAAGCATACATAATAATCAATGTGAAATCAATATTTATAGGCATAGACAATAATCATATACCTGACTATAACATTAAAACATAGTAAATCAACCATCCAAGAAGGCCACTTCAAAAGTTAACCAAGCTCAAACCGGGTTTTAAAATCTGATTAGGGCAAGGGTACTACATCCTCCCCCGCTAGGTTCTGACTTACTTCTAGAAGTCGTAAGGCTAGAATGACAACATGAAGCACACATTAGCCCTAAAAATTATTTAAAAAATATCAATTTGTACATATGAATCTTTTCATAGATAAATAAAATATTATTCCTAAGCTCTTTACGTATATCATTATCTATTGGTAAGATACATCCAAACTCCTACATTTCTTATAACATTCCAAGAACTATCTATAATCATAGTAATTAACAAGAGTTTTCTTCCTTTAATCACACCAAATTAATGCATTAATAGAGGTAAACAACAATTACCATACTCATCTACCAAATACAACAAGAAAACATGCCATCATGATCAATTTCTTTTACCCATCATCTTCATAAAATTTTATCGCATAGAACTAGCTTCAAATTTTAAATTCTACAACCAAGTTAACTTTCATGAAATAAGAGAGACATATATAAAACAATTGTTTACACTTTCCAGGCATACAAAAGTCTTTGCAAAGCCTTTGTCCCATAACATAGTGACAAAATAGCACAATTTACTCAATGATTACACATAATAACCATCCACATAACTAGAGTGTCCAACTCAAAAGGCCACATGTGAGCATGTCTAATGCTCGGTCAAAGATAACATGCATGATCAACATCTCTATGCCTGATCTTAGAATAAAATAACAATGATCATAAATATCGAACATCTCACTTCAAGGGCTTGATGGTGCTAGGGCACTTCATAGCAGTGCTACCTTCCATACAAGACCCTCATGACCATCCCTTGTTGAGTAAGGTGGTTAGCTTCCAAGAGATAGTCACCACACATAGGTAGGTAGTGGATCGTACTTGCATCACAACCTCACATACCCCCATCCTCAAGGTTCCCGATGTCGACTTCCTCATATACACTCAACCAAGACCATCTCATATGTCCTTGGAAAGGAATTCACATTTCAACACAAGACCAGCATATGAAAAAAATAAGGATAAACCAAATTAGCCACCAAAATACAGATGAATAAAGATAATAAATCATCAATTCAAACAGTAAGGCAAGAAATTTTCTAGAATTGCAACACCAAATCAAGTAAGAAAAATATCGCAAGATAATGGCTAAACCTTCAAAGTCAAAATAGAATAAATTGCTAGTCCACATAAGAAATAAATAAGAATATCATAAATGCACATAACATCATTATGTGACTAGAATCTAGCCACCAACAAGGAAGGAGAGAACAATCATCTAGCTATCGCAGTAGCTCATCATGTGGTGTGGCCTAGTCACATATCCACATGGCATGGAAGTGTGCACCTCAACATCACCCCGCATCATGTCATCATGCGACATGGCCATATTCCAAGTGGAGAAGACACGAAATGAATTTATCCCGCATGGTAGTGTACCTCATGAAAAAAGGCACATGCAAGTCATATCTTGCATAATGATGTACCTCTCAGGGTACTCATCATAAGCTAGTAGTACACATGGCTAAGGTCCACCCACATGTATACCATGCCTACCAATTGGCAGCTCATGTGGAAATAGCATACCTTTCATGAAGACAAGGAAAAATATCCTCCAAGATACACCTTCACTATGCTCAAGAACTGCCACCAAAATGATCAAATAAAAGAGAGGAATAGGCTGGCACACATAAACCTTATATATTGGTTCATCAAAAAGGGAAAGTATTGATTACACCATTAATATAGTTTCATTATATAACTATATTTTTCCTCCAAATAGAGAAGCTAAAGTTGCCTCGTGCCGACATTACTCGTACACCAAAAAATACTATTCAAGGAATGGTGACTCCTAATACTACCCCTTTACATACTAAATTACCAACAACTCATAGGTTGGTACTCAGTAGGGTAAAAAATAAGAAACATCACATAAACAGTATGGTTTCTCATACTCATAAGTAATAATATCCTCCATGGTTGATTACTTCACCATCCCATGGGCACATATAGCAAGCACTAGTTTCTTACAATATACAACGAAAGCACTAGTATTGGTTTACTCACATTTATGAGGAGTATTTTTTAGTAACATTATCATCTACTCAAGGAAGGTCTTAATTATGCTTCCCACATGAATAACTAAATAAAATTTATTCAAGACACAAGTACTGTGATTCTTTACAATTCAAAATTACATAAGGAAGTAACGTCATTGTTATATCTTTCACTAATTCCACTCAGCATTCATATTCATCTTACTAACCATACAGATTTCCTTTTCGAATCTTAAGACTTTCATCTTTCAATATGAAGCCAAAATGCAAAAATACAATTTCATATTCTTTATAAACATTCTTTTTAAATCAATGCATTCTTTAGTAGAATTTCTAAAAAATCTTATAATCTAGGTAGGGAGAAGGGAAAGAGAGTTTGATAGTCAACCTATTTCTTACATATGCAAAAAATTAACAAGATCACAAAACATGCTTAGATTTCTCACAATATGCCTATCATCTTAATTGAACAGTTTTCATATCAATATTGTTTTAGTAGAATGCCAATTGGCCTAATATGACATTTCCAAATACTATGGTTGCAATAGAATGCCCTAATTTTTTGAAAAAAAAAATCAAGGCAGACAATCTTTTCGTTCATGCAAGACCTCTTGCGAACACTCACTACTCTTAATTAATACAAAATATATCATAATCTACAAATTTTCATCAAAAATCAAAGTACTATAAGAAAGTAAACGAGGAGCTATCAACTAAATAATACATATTTATGCATGCACATCAAACAAGCTTTTCATTTGCACTTACTATTCCTACTAAGTAAATTATATATATCGGTAGAAAGTTCAATTGAGTCGGTATTATGAAACACATACAAAAATCTTTCATGGAACACATTAACACACTCTTAGACACTATAACAGGTTCCTTGTTTACACATCTTATTACAAACAAGACAGTTTCACATATCCGCTATTTGCACCTTATTGTACATTACCCACGATAGAAATTCCATTATATTACTCTTACAACACACATGGAGAATTCTTTATAAAAACATACAATTTCCTCCCAATAAAATCATGATATTTTAAAACCATAGCCCTCTTATTACCTAGATGCACAGAAGAATCATTAGGCTCAGACAAGGGTTCAAGAAGTCACAACCTTTCTCTTGCAATTAGAAAACTTACATAAGTGATAAATACACATATAACAAACATTTTAATTTCTAGAGAGAAAGAGGAGGAAGGATGATAACCATTCAATTCGTTACATCATAAGCACTCAACATCTACCATACAAATCCTTCAAGTTGATGACACTAAGCTAGATCATAATCATAATACAAGCACATTTCAAACTTTCAGATTCAAGACAAGCACTGACCAACCCAATGGGTTAGTCTGAAGAGTAAAGCAATCAAAAAGGGAGGTACATACTACTCTCTCTCTGAATAAGAGTAATCATAGACCAAGATATCTAATAAGAAAATAAGGCACATATAATCACCCAAAAGAATCAACACCAAGAAGGTGAAAACAAGGTGTGAACACATATGTCACACATAATTAAGGTTTGTTTGAAAGAATACACAAAAAGAATAGAGGACAAGTCCTTAAGATCTTCAACATCCTATGCATCAAACACAAGCATGCAATAGGAGGACAAGCATACAACATAAAGTCTATACACCTCACACCAATTAAGGGCACAAGCGACATCACAGATCCCAATGTTTGCAACATTGGCTCTAATACCAAATGTAATGCCCTGCCAGGAAACCCTAAAGGGATAAAGCTAAAACACAAGAATAGAGTACAAATATTTGTTTAAAAGTTAAAACAAAATCAAAGATGGATTGAGATAACATTAAGTTCAGATTACACAATGGAAGACTTACCTAACACCTAAAGAGTTTTCCAACGCGATTACTTGATTCAACACTAAATTCAACTCATGTTAATTAATCCAATTAAGTTGATTAAATTAATGACATGATAATGCCTCAAACAAAGGATAAATTCATTTGGTAGGTTAAAATTATAGATAACATGATTAAGTTCATCCATTACAATTTAACCATACATTACATTCAATCTTACATTAAAACATATATCATGCATCTAATTTCTATACATACTTTAATTGCATTAACAACGAATGAATAAATTCCATTATTCCAACCTACACTCTTCATGATCCATAATACTGCATTTAATAAGATAACTACACGCATGCATTTAATGAATAAGATAACTACATGCATGCATTTAAGATGAATATCATCTAATCCACATTATACATTTTAACCATAATGTCATCCATACATGCTAAATAAAAAGGAAACAGATGAACACAAACACCACATGACACCAAATTGATATCAAAGTTCACCCCTAGTGGGATACATCTTCGGGTCTTCTCAACTACAAGACCCCTGTAATAAATAATAAGGTGAAGAATAATAAGGTTCATATCCATTACAACTTGCCAATAAGGCATACATAGACAAATAATACATATGACCACACCAGTCAAAAGATACATGAATGATCCCAGAAGAAGAGAAATGATCCATCTGAAACATGATAAGAAGAAAATATAAAAGAACAATAGGAGCACCCATGAGACTAGGTCTTCATAGCCCATCATAAGCAACGTGTGGTCTCTCATGAATATCAGGTACTCTCAAAGGCATAAACAACTAGATATGACTCCAAAATAGTGCTCCTAGCAAAAACAACACAAATTGCACAATAGTTAACATAATGGGCAAGTGTCATCACATAGCTTGGTATGATAACCCTGGCAGGCCTCCATAGATCCTGACCCCATCTACTAGGTTACTCTGCAAACCTTTCCCGAACCTCCGACCCATCCAAGTCAAATGTGGACCCAATACATCCTTTCATGAAAACATACAAAGATATAATTAAATATATATTCATTAACTAAAATTTGATATTTATTTTTCAAAATAAAAAACATCATTTCCATTTTTTTTGAAATAAATAAACTATTCTCATCTTTTGTAAAACAAATATATACTTTCCAAAAATGGAAATATACACTTTAAAACAAAACTAAAATAGATAATCATTTTCCAAAATAAAACAATATTTCCTTGCGTATATTTAAAAAAAATATACAAACTAAAATATCAGTTAGTATATATATCTTTATAAATACATTAATTAATAAAGTAGTAATTGAATATCAATTAATATATATTTATTAATATACATTAATTAATAATTTAATAGTAAAACAAATACCATTTTAAAAAAAACTATAAATTAAATAATATTGCAACTTTATTATATAGATATATTTTTTTTGTTAAAAATCAAAAAGTAAAGAAAATAGGGTAGACCCATGTGGGCCTCCCTTTCCTCAAGGGAAGGCTGGGGAGACCATGTCGTGGTCTCTAGCTAGTAACGATTGAGCTAACGCCACGACATGGCCTTACCTCCATGGTAAGGGGAAGCCACGACTCTCCCCAACCATGGGTCGAGAGCTATGGTTTCCAATCCCCCCGCCCCGACAGCCCAATATAATATAAATTTCTTTTATTTATTTTTAGGTTTTCTTTTTAAATAAAATAAAATAAAGTAGAAAACCCCCAATTTGTTGCACAGTCTTAGAGTGAGACGAAAATGTAAATTTCCAGAATATAATGATTTCCAATATTTTTTTCTTTATTTTTAAATAGCTAGATCCAGAAAGCTAAAACTGGGAAAATTTCTCCAACAAAATTCCATATTGGGCAAATGAAGTCAATTTACACACAATCCTCCAATGAATTTTACCAAACACAAACTAATTTCAAAATTCATGAACCGCAATAAGAGATTTGAAATGAAATTTATTAAACAAAACCTACACACCCATTTTTAGTATAAAAATCAATTTGAACAAACAAGAATTGATTTGGAGGTTGAAAATCAAAGCAGGGAGGATTCAAATTCAATATTTAACTACAACTGTTCTTTATTCCACAAATTTATGAGATTTTCAAACAAACACAACCAAATTTCTTCTAAATCAAATCAATCTCTTTTAAACAAAAACCTGTTAGGAACTGGAAGGACAATTGATAGGGGGGGTGGTGAATCAGTTGTCAATAAATTATAACCCAAATACTAATTATTCCAACTTAAACTTAGTCTCGGTAAATCAAACTTAATACTGGTAAAATAGATTAACAATTATAAAAGTATCGATATAACTTAATGCATGAACCAGAAAGAGAAACTACATCCACAACACATGACACAAAGATTTTGACGTGGAAACCCTGTAAGGGAAAAAACCATGGTGGGAAACCTTACCCACAATCAGATGATACTACTACAAATAGTA
The DNA here is from genome assembly GCF_030272615.1 of Cryptomeria japonica. Lineage (NCBI taxonomy): Eukaryota > Viridiplantae > Streptophyta > Pinopsida > Cupressales > Cupressaceae > Cryptomeria > Cryptomeria japonica. The sequence continues at coordinate 824,632,434 of NC_081409.1, forward strand.
AGTGTATACAAATGAGGTATGCACATGTAGAAAGGCCAATTTCCTAGAGCTCATTGCTCAAGCACAAAATAGGAGTCACACTAACTCCAGTTGGATGGTTAAATCCAATAACAATGTACTATTTCAGAATAGCATCTACAATGTTGGGTTTAGTACTGATTTAGGCTCAGACAAACACCTTCATAACCTTCCTTTAACCTCTAGATAATGTCTGCATGATTCTCACAAGGATTTTCTTGTATGAACTTCAATATTCGCACATATACTTATATGTTACCATGCCATATCTCTCGAATGAGATCTTACACTTATTTATACAAAACCTAAGACCTTAACATGAGGTCGGCTCCCTAAAGATATTACATTTAAATCAATTACAAAATAAGCCTTGATATAATACAATATGTCATATTAAATACAATTACACATTATTCAATCAATAAACCATTTCCAAAATGCATCGGGCTGATCTGGAACATGATATCTTGTACCGATCCATAACCTAGACTTATCTGCCGGTAAAGGCAAACATGTCAACCCGATTAGACCAATAAATCCAAACATCCAATCCATGTCTTTTACATTACCAAATGATCTCCAGATGATAACAAGTCATCATCATTGTTAGTGAACCATATAACCCATCGATGAACATATACCAGTGATAGTGCATAAGCCACTAACTGTGCTAGTGAACACAATGTGTCAGTTCAACAACAAAACAATATAACTAGAGTGCTAAATCAACAATATAAAATTCCATAAAGATAAATGTTGACATCAATGACAAAACCAATGCATCATATGACAAAGTCATCCATAATACCAACAATATCCCCCTTTGGCATTGATGGCATCACTAGATGCAAAAACATCTAAGCACCAAAAAAAGAATGCCAAAAACCAACAATCTCCCAAAATAGATCAATAGCGAAAATCAAAACCAAAATACATTTCTCCAAGTAGAATGTTCTTCTCTTCCCAAAGTACAAGGTTTTTCCATAGATATCTCTACCCCTTTGACATCAAATGTCAAAGTAGTTAAGAATCAAAATCAAAACATAACATACAACTATGTACTCCCCCTGAGAAGTAGCTCTCATCTATCAAAGGTGGAAAAAGATTTTTCTATTAGTCCCTACCGGTTTGATGCCCATCTTCAACATATAAGTCTTTTTCGGTGGGGAAACCACCCCAAGCTGCTCTTTGAGATATTCAAATGTTTCCTTAGGCAAAGGCTTTGTAAAGATATCTGCAATTTTCTCTTTAGTATTGACATAAACCAATCTCACTTCATTAGCTTTAACAATCTCCTTCAAAAAATTGTACTTAATAGAAACATGCTTTGTCTTAGCGTGAAATACCAGATTCTTTGATATATCAATTGCTATTGAATTATCACAATAAATAATTACCGGTTCTTTGCATTTTACCTTTATATCCTTCTACATTTGTTTAATCCATAATACCTGAGTACAATTAGTTGCTGCAACAACATATTCTACTTCAACTGTAGATAATGATGTACAACTCTTCTTCTTGCTGATCCATGAAATCAATCTGCTATTAAGAAAGAATGCACTACCAGTGGTACTCTTTCTGTCATCTACATCTCCTACCCAATTTTAATCTGTATATGCATATAACTCAAAATTATCATTCTTAGGATACCATAAACCAATATTTCTTGTGGCTTGTAGGTACCGGAAAATTCTTTTAACTGTTGATTCATGAGTTTCTTTAGGATTGCTTTGAAATCTTGAAACAATACATACTGCATTCATTATATCAGGTCTAGTTTGTGTTAAATATAGCAATCGTCTAATCACAAATTTGTACCTTGTCAGATTAATAGAAGTTGAATCATCCTTCAATGTCAATTTATCAGTTGTAGTCATAGGAGTACTTACCGGTTTGGAATTGTCCATATGAAATTTTCTCAAAAGTTCTTTCAAGTATTTTGTTTGATATATGAATATACCTTTATCTATTTGTGAAATCTGTAAACCTAGAAATTTTTTTATCTCCCCAATCATAGACATTTCAAATTCTTCTTGCATCTTGTTAGCAAAGTCTTTACATAATCCATCTTCACCTCCAAAAATGATATCATCCACAATTACTTCAATAATAAAAATGTCGTCATTAGAGATTTTGTAATACAAGTTACTGTTAGCATTACCTTTAGTGTATTCAAGATTCAAAAGATATTTATCCAATATAGCATACCAAGCTCTGGGAGCTTGCTTTAATCCATATAAAGCTTTCCTTAATTTGCAAATTATATCCTTATCATCTATCAATGAAAATCCATCAAGTAGTTCAATGTTAACTTCCTCTTCAAGATCAACACTTAAAAATGCACATTTTACATCCATCTGATAAACTTTATAGTTCTTATGAGATGCAAATGCAAGAAATAGTCTAACTACCTCTATTCTGGCTACCAGTGCAAAGGTTTCATTATAGTAAATTCCTTCTTTTTGAGAATAACCTTTACAAACTAATCTTGCTTTGTTTCTGATTACTTCACCAGCTTCATTACGTTTATTTCTAAATACCCATTTAGCTCCAATTACATTTTTGTCTTTAGGCCGGGGAACTAATGTCCATATATTATTCTTTTCAATCTTATTTAATTCATCTTCCATTTATTTTATCCAATGTTTACGTTGACATGCTTTAGTAACAGATGCTTGTTCAACTTGAGAAATTAAACATACCTCTTCATTTGCCAATCTTCCTCTTGTCATAACACCTTGATTTTTGTTTCCAATTATCTGATTCTCTGAATGATTCAATCTTACATACATGGGTTTATTCACGAGCTTTTTTTCTTCAGTCATAGTTGAGTTTTCTCATGATGTTGGTGTGACTGGATCTACATTCTATACCGGTTCATTTATAATCATTTCAACTACCGGTTTAGAATCTAAAGACCTTGAATCACCTCTAAAATGTTCATCTATCTTCACATTAGTACTTTCAATGATTTTCTACAATCTTTTATTATAACATCTATATGCCTTGCTTCTAGATGAATAACCAAGAAATATTTCTTCATCACTTCTAAGATCAAATGTGCCAATAGACTCATCTCTCCTAATATAGCATTTGCTTCCAAATATTTTGAAGTATTTAAGAGTAGGAGTATGACCAAACCATATTTCATAAGGGGTCTTATCGGTTTCACCTTTGATGTGAACTCTGTTGAAAGTGTAAATCATTGTACTCACTACTTTTCTCTAGTACACATGAGGTAAATTTGCTTCCATTATCATGGTTCTTGTTGCATCCAAAATAGTTATGTTCTTTCTTTCCATAACTCCATTCTACTGAGGTGTTTGGGGTGCTAATAGTTGTCTTTTGATTCCATTCTCTTCACATAATGATTTAAATTTCCTAAATGTAAATTATCCTCCTTGATCAAATCTCAAACATTTGATTTTCTTGTTAGTTTCATTCTCTACCATTGCCTTGTATATCTTGAATTTCCCAAAAGCTTCTGATTTCTCCCTTAGAAAGGTAACCCAACACATTCTAGAATAATCATCAATTATTAACATAAAGTATCTATCACCCTAAAGACTTCTTGTTCTTTCAAACCATATAAATCAGTATGAATTAAATCAAGAATATTATTGGATTTCTCATAAATGCTCTTAAATGTTGTTCAAACTTTCTTTCCCATTTGACATTCATTACATACCGGATTATGAGGTTTCACAATCTTAGGTAAGTCCCTTACTACCTTAGTTGAACTGATTTTTACAATGCAATCAAAATTCACATGACAGAGTCTCTTATACCATAACCAACTTTCATCAATATGAGCAATCAAACATGTCTTATCACTGGTATTCAAATGAAAGATATTACCTTTAGTCTGATTACCAGTTGCAATCTCCAATCCAATTCTGTTTATGATTTTTCATTTTCCATTCTTGAATTGTAACTAAAATCCTTTTTCCACTAATTGACCAACACTCAAAATATTATGCTTTAAAGTATTGTTCTTACCATCCAAAGATATAGTGCATCTTCCTTTGATTAAACAAGCTTTGTCATCTCCAAATCTTACTATACCTGCATTACATTCTTGAAATGATAAGAAATTCCTTTTATCACCAGTCATATGATGCGAGAATCCACTATCAATGATCCATTCATCATTTTCTTCAATTTTTGCTTCCAGTGCTTCCACTACCAGTTTGACAATAGGTGTCGATTGATCTTCTTTTATTCCAACAAATACCTATCCACTATCTACTGGATATTCACCTGAATCATCTGTAACACCTTTGTCTGCAGAGTCATATGACTTATCTCTATTTTTCTTAAATCTATATCTTTGATATTGAGGGTTAGGCTTATATGTTCTCTTTGATTCTTCTCATAATCTTGTATGTCTATCAGGACATCTAAACTCTATATGACCAATTTTATTGTAATTAAAACATTTGAAAGGTACTTTACCTTCATACTTACTTCCTACTGGACCTTTAGGCATCTTCCTTGCAAATAGTGCTTCAAGTTCTTCCTTTTCCCTCTTGATATCTTCAAGTTCCTTTGCATAAAGTGCTTTCCAATTAGATTTTTCAGATGATGATGATGATGATGCTCTGAAAGCTAAATTAGTCTTGACTGTGGCAACAAGACCAAATTACTCAAGCTTAAATGTTGAAAGTTTTCCAATCAAGGTATCTCCAGATCCTAATGTATTAGGCTTTGTTTTCAACTCATCAATAGAAGTCACTTTTATTTTGTAAGCCAGTGGAAAAGATCTTAAAACCTTAGAAACAATTTCATCTTCACTTAAGGATCCTCCACAACATTGTATTCCTAAAACAATTTCATTAAATCTTTTCATAAATGCATAAATTCTTTCATCTTCTTTCATTTTTAAATTTTCATACCTGACCTGGTAACATTCCATTTTTACAATTTTGACAGTGGTATCTCCTTCATTCAATGTTTCCAGTTTATCCCCAATAGTTTTTTAGTATATCGGTCTGACAATCCCATGATTTGTTGACCTGATAATGCACTCAAAAGTGCTTCTCTTGCTTTGGGATTATTCTCCAAGTCCTTAGCCAATATCAATGGATGAGGGTTATTTGGAGAAGGACCAACATAGCCATTCTTTTTAACATCCCATATGTCTCTTCCAATGCAGTTCAGATGTGTTTCCATTCTGATCTTCCATATACCATAATTAGTTTCATCAAGTTTAGGACTATCCTTTATAAAAATATTTGGTGTCATAGGATCTCCTCAAGCTGTTAGGCTTCTGCAAAAAGAGGACTTTTCTCTGATACCAATTGTTAGGAACTGGAAAGACAACTGAGAGGGGGGGTGAATTAGTTGTCAATAAATTATAAACCAAATACTAATTATTCCAACTTAAACTTAGTGTTGCTAAATCAAACTTAATGTCGATAAAACAGATTAACAGTTATAGCAGTACCAATACAACTTAATGCATGAATCAGAAGGTGAAACTACATCCACAACACATGATGTAGAGATTTTGACATGGAAACCCTCTCAGCGGAAAAACCATAGTGGGAAACCTTACCCTATAGTTAGATGATACTACTGCAGATTGTAAGTATATACAAATGGGGTCTACACATGCAAAAAGATCAACCGTGTAGAGCTCACTTCTCAAGCACAAAATAGGAGTCATATAGACTACAGTTGGATGGTTAAATCCAATAAGAATGTACTGCTTCAGAATATCATCTACCATGCTAGATTCAGTACTGGTTTAGGCTCTGAAAAACACCTTCATAACCTTCCTTTAACCTCTAGATAATGTCTATGTGATTATCTACTTGTATAATCTTCAATATTCATACATATACCTATATATTACCATGTCATATCTCTCAAATGAGACCTTACACTTATTTATACAAACCTAAGACCTTAACATGAGGTTGGCTCCCTAAAGATATTACATTTAAATCAATTAAAAAATAAACCTTGATACAATACAATATGTCATCTTCAATGCAATTACACATTATTCAATCAATAAACCATTTATAAAATGCATTGTGCTGATCTGGAACATGATATCTTGTACGGGTCCATAATCTAGACCTATCTACCGATAAAGGAAAACATGTCAACCTGATTAGACCAAGAAATCCAAACATCCAATCCATGTCTTCGACATAAGCAAATGATCTACAGATGATAAAAAGTCATCATCACTGCCAGTGAACCATATAACTTGCCGGTGAACATATACCAGTGACTGTGCATAAGCCACTAACCATGCCGGTGAACACAATGTGTCGGTTCAACAAAAAACCAATATAACTAGAGTGCTAAATCAACAATGTAAACCTCCATAAAGATAAGTGTTGACATCAATGAAAAAACCAATGCAACATATGACGAAGTCATCCATAATACCAATAAAACCAAGGAGATAAACAAAAATCCTACCTCCATATGCAATCCTGGTAGTGATTTGCTGAAGAGCCCCACTTGCAAGCTCAAGAAATTTCTTCTCCCACAAATGCCCAAAATTTTCCATTCCAAAAATAACTCTCTAAAATATTTTTCAAAACCTAGGTTAAAAGGAAAATTGTTTGACAAAAAATCCATTTTTCGGTTGAAAATATTTTTCTCAAATAAAATCATTTTTCCCAAACAATTCAATATGCAAAAATCACTTTTCTGCCAAAATTGTTTTTCTTAATTGAATTAAAACTAACATTTGTTTTTCAAAATGCCAAAGAGGATATGATATTTCTATTTTCAAATGCTATTTAACCTTTTGTTTCAAAATGCATATACTTAATTAATTGATTATTTAAAAATAAAAATTTAATCAAACTTGCTACAAATATGAATTTAGTAATCTGATTATTGATTAATAAAACAAAGAGGTCCTATTTAATTTAGTCCCTTTAATTTATGAATGTGTAAAACATAATTAATATAAATAAATACTTATAATTTAATGGTCAATTTTTACCACACACAAAACACGTAACCCAAGAAAGACAAACAAATACATGACTCACATTCCCAGCCAAAGGGAAGACCGACAGACAACTAATGATGCTCACTTGAGCACAACTAGTGTAAAACGTAGGGTCTTATGACTACCTAATCTAATTCCTTAGGACCAGTAAGGTACACCCAAACCTACAAATCTAGGTGGAGATGAACCTTGTACCTATGAGATACTGTACTTGCAATCTTCTGCATCATGAACCACAAATCCATACATATATATTGAATGAAAGTGTTAGGCTGAGATTAATAACATGAATTAAAAGAACAACTAATCATACATAATAATCAATGTGAAATTGACATTTACAGGCATACACAATAATCATATACCTAAATATAACATTACAACATAGTAAATCAACCATCCAAGAAGGCCACTTAAAAAGTCAACCAAGGTCAAACTGGGTTTTAAAATCTGATTAGGATAGGTGTACTATAGGGGTAGTTAAGATGATTTCACAAGAGGGACAAGCAATATAATCATGCTAGTAATATTATATAGATTTACAAGTCTAAAAGGTTTACAAGATAAAAGTAGTCAATCACTGTTATTGAACAGTTGTAAACAACAAAGATTGTCTTTTGATTTTTTATATGAATATTTTAGTAGGGTCTCTTTGTTTGAAGGGTAGACTAGAACAATCTAGAGCAATATTGAGAAACAATGCCTTTAGAACAAGGATTGAAATAGTCTTTAGGACAAAAGACTCTTAGTAATATAATAGTCATGAAGCCAAAATGACAATAGCACAGGACAACTATTTGCAATCAAGACATAAAATAACAGTGCAAAGTCACAAGGAATTCTCAACCTTAAAGAGAAACAATGTCAAACTAAAAGAGAGAAGCACACTGAAGTTTCTAGAATTAAGTAAGAGTGATATTTACATAAAAATGTAATGCCCCTACCCTAGTCGGCCTTGTTCAATCTGTTTGACCTTGGTTGACTTCCTATGTGGCATTCTTGAATGATTGATTAATCATGATGTAATGTTGTAGATTAGATAATATAAATAATTGTGCATACCTATAATTGTGCTTTTGCATCAATGCTTGTGTAAATGTAATTGTTCCCTAATTCTTGTTATAAATCTTGAGCTAACACCTTCATTGAATACATCTATATATATATATATATGCTTGCGTGACTCATGGTTGCAGGAGATTGTAGGTACTATACCACCTAGGTGCAAAGTTCATCTCCATCAGGATTCATAGGGTTGAGTATACCTCCTTCATCCTTAGAATTCGGATTAGGTGGTCATAAAACTCTCGTCTTGCCTTAGCCATCATCAGGTGAGCATCGTGTGTGGTCTATAGGGTATCTTTTTCATTTGGGTTGCGTGTCGTGTGATTGGTGGACTTTCTTGATTTGTGTGCCTTGCGTGTGGTGAATGAAGTATTTTAACCTAAGTATTTAATTCAATTTAATGTGTTGATTTACGCATTAGTAATTGAAAAATTAAAAAAAATAGATAGGTTTCTTTTAGGTGATTAATCATTAATTAAAAAAGATCGCTTTATTTGTGTTGTAGTGAATTCAATTTAATGGTTAATTTTAAATAATGAATTTAATTAGTTATGCATTTTAAAAAAAAACAAAAGAAATATTTATAGTTATTTGAAATATAATTAATTTAACCTCTTTTGCATTTTGGAAAAAGAAAGGTTATTTTTACTTATTTAAGAAAATCATATTTATTAGAAAAGCAAGTTTAATTTATAAGTAAATTTGATATAGTGTGAAAGATTGATTTTGGGAATTAATTTAATTAAATATCTACCCTTGACAATATTGCGAAAATATAAATGTTGGCGTAATCAATATTGAGAAATTAAAATTTAATAAGAGAGAAGCATTTTAATTAGAAAATCGAGTTAAATTAATTAAATAGTTGAAAAGAATTAATATTTCCTTTTTGTTTTAAAAACCTGCTTAAATTCGAAATTAGAAATTACATAAGGAAGAGAAATTTTTTTTTTGATTTAGTTAAAATAAAATTAAACAAAATGCTCTTTTATTAAATATTTAATTATTGGAAAATATTTTTGGGAGAAAACCTAAAAAGTTTAGGTTTCATATATATTTTTTTTTAAATTATTTTTTGGAGGCGAGTTCTCTCGAAGGAGGCTACAACCGTGGAAAGAAGAAATTTTTATGCATGTTGAGGAAACAAAAATGTGGAGCTTGGAGATTTGGCTCTGCAACAAAACTCTTCTAGGATTGTGTATGGAGGTAGGGTTTTGATTATTTCCTTGCTTGCCAAAGAATCTTACTGTTTGGCTTTGAAAGAACAGTGCTGGTTAATGAAAAATCTTACAAATTAATTTTAGATTTATGTTGGACTTGGGGATTTAAAAACTATGCACTTTGCTCGAAAAAAAAAATATTGATTATTTGAATGGTTATTTACAATAGATTTGTTAATTTAGTAATCCATGGAGATGAGATTTTTAATAATCTTTATTTTATTTTAAGAGATTTCATAAAACTCTGTGTATTTTTCTATTTAAAAAAATAAAATAAAATAATGTAGAGTGCTGAAGATGAGATTTTTAATAATCTCTATTTTATTTTAATAGATTTCGTGAGATTTCATAAATCTCTGTGTTAATTTCTATTTTTTTTTTTTTTAAATAATGCAGAGTGCTGGAGATGAGATTTTTAATAATCTCTATTTTATTTTAAGAGATTTCAGAAATCTCTGTGTTCATTTCTATTTTAAAAAACAATAATAATCCAGAGCGCTGGAGATGAGATTTTTAATAATCTTTATTTTATTTTAAGAGATTTCATAAATCTCTTGTTCATTTCTATTTAGATTTTTTTTTTTTTAATAATCTTTATTTTATTTTAAGAGATTTCATAAATCTCTTGTTCATTTCTATTTAAAAATAATAATAATAATGCAGAGTGCTGGAGATGAGATTTTTAATAATCTCTATTTTATTTTAAGAGATTTCATAAATCTTTGTGTTCATTTCTATTTTTTTAAAAAATAAAATAATGAAGAGTGCTGGAGATGAGATTTTTAATAATCTCTATTTTATTTTAAGAGATTTCATAAATCTCTATGTTCATTTCTATTTAAAAAAAAAAAAGAATGCAGAGTGCCGGAGATGAGATTTTTAATAATCTCTATTTTATTTTAAGAGATTTCATAAATCTCTGTGTTCATTTCTATTTTTAAAAAAAATAAAATAATGCAGAGTGCTGGAGATGAGATTTTTTAATAATCTCTATTTTATTTTAAGAGATTTCATAAATCTCTGTGCTCATTTCTATTTTAAAAAAAATAATAATGCAGAGTGCTGGAGATGAGATTTTTAATAATCTCTATTTTATTTTAAGAGATTTCATAAATCTCTGTGTTCATTTCTATTTTTTTTTAAAAAAAATAATGCAGAGTGCTCGAGATGAGATTTTTAATAATCTCTATTTTATTTTAAGAGATTTCCTAAAACTCTATGTTTATTTCTTTAAAAATAATAATAATAATAATGTAGAGTGCCGGAGATGAGATTTTTAATAATCTCTATTTTATTTTAAGAGATTTCATAAATCTCGGTGTTCATTTCTTTTTAAAACAAATAAAAATAATATTTATAATTTAATATTAAATTAATAAGCAAATTTGGATGAATTTTGATTAATTAAATTCAAGTTTTTTTTATTTTATATATTATTTAATTTTAGATTATTAAATAATACTTGGATTTTAGATAATTGATATTTAGGTAATCCATACTTGATTTCATGTTATTAAATAAATATTGATTGTGCCCAACTCTGGATAATATATATTATTAACATAGATTAAGTATTAATTGTTGATTAAGGTGGATTTTAAATAAAAGTTAATTTAGAAAATCCATAAACTTGATCAACTTTAATAGTTAAATCAATATGGTAAACAAATGCCACTACCAGTTAATGCCCATGCATATTTAAATTTCTATATTTGATTTTGGTTATGTAATGGTAAGACTTGATATGCTTGTTAGGACCCTGTCGTCTAGTGGGTCCGTGGTTGGCCATAGGGGGTCAAGTCCCTAGTTAGGGTACCATCAGACAAGAGACATTTGAAATTGCTTTAGATATGATTAGTTGGATCCGCTTCTATGAAAGGATCATTTATGTATTTATTGTCCGAAGTGGTCATTGTATAGTGGTTGTGTTTGCCTATAAGGCAGAGATGTAAATGACATGAAACTTATGTAATCTTAACTATATGAATTGCTAGAGGGGTCTTGCAGTTGACCAGACTCGAAGATGTAGCCCTCTAGGGGTGAACTTCGAGATCATTTTTGTGTTATATGATGCTTTTGTCTCTCATGTTTCATACTTAGAGCTAGCATGTATGGTTGCATTTTGTAAGTGTATAATGGGGATTTAATGAAGTTAATTATTGAATGCATGAATATAGTCATCTTGTTAAATGTAGTAATTAGGGTCATAAAAGATTGTAAATATGATTATGGAAAGTATTTTGTTAATGTTAATGACAAGGAGTAAGCATGGAAAGAAACTCACTTGGTTACCATTATTGGATTAACTTGTTATAAAGCTTGAAAATTGAACGTATTGAATGGGTAACTAATATTGGATTAACTGTCATAATATCTAAATTGAAATCTAATGGATGAACCTCATTCGGCTACTTACCGTATTATCTTAATAAATGAACATCGTCATGTTAGCTATATTTCACTAAATTGGATGAATTTATTTAGTAGTTTACATTTTATTCTAAACAAATAATCCTCACCAAATTAGTTTTATAATTGGATGAACTCAATTGGTTACCCATATTTTAACCTCTATAATTGAACTTCATCATAATAGCTATAATTGAACTAAAATGGGAGAACTCATTTAGTTGTTTATATCTTAATCTTAGCAAATGTATTTCTTCATATTAACTTTATTTTAACTAAAATGATTGAACTCATTAAGTTAGTTATATTTTAACCCTAATGAATGATCGTCACTATGTTACTTACATTTTTAATCCTTAACGAATGAATATCATCTTACTAACTATATTTTAATTAAAGGGACGAACTCATGTGGCTATATTACATTTTCACCTTAATGAATGAACTCCATCTCTTAGCATTATTTTAACTTCAATGGATGAACTCTTTTGGCTATTTACATTTTAATCATCTATAAAAATAAACCTCGATGAATTAATTATATTATATCTAAAATGGATGGTCTCGCCAAGTTAACCATATTTAAACCTTAATGGGAGAATTCTTAAGATGCCTACGTTTAAAATACATTGCGTAAATATCCTCATGTAAGCCTCATCTCCAATCATAATAGATGAATGCTTCCTAAATTATAAAATGTCAATTCTTCGAACATATTTTATGCATGTCTAAAGCATTAACTCGTAATTAAGTTATCCAGTTTAATTGGATCTATTGTCGTGAGTTGAGTTAGGTGTTAAGTTATGTAATCATGTTGGGAAACTCATTAGGTTTGTTTAGTCTTCCACTGTGTTATCTAATTGTTAGATAACTCCAATGTATCTTAATGTTGTGACTTAATATTAACACTTATTATTATTATAAAAAGATATATATTTACACTCCATTTGAGTGTTTTAGCTTTAACCCTTCGTGGTTTCCTGGCGGGGCATTACAGAGTCATACATACCAATGTATCTTCATGAGAGGCATGTTATTTTTCACATGAGCTTCCAATTGATTAGTGTTGGTGGACTTGTGGGTAGATCTTAGCCATGTATACCTCTGGCTTATGACGGGTATCCTGAGAGGAACATTGCTATGTGGCATGTGATCGACGTGTACCTTATCAGCGAGATACACTGCCATGTTGGATACGTCCATTGCGTGCCCTGTCTGCTTGGAGTATTGCCATGCCATGCTGAGACACGATGCGGGATGTAGTAGAAATTGCCATGTGGCCTAAAGATAGGTATAAGGTAGAGCCATGTCACGTGATGACGTGATGCAGGGTGATTTCGAGGTGCACATTGCCATGCCATGCGGATGTGTGACTTGGCCACACCACATGATGAGCTACTGCGATAGCTAGATGATTGTTCCTTCCTTCCTCATTGGTGGCTAGCTGCTAGTCATGTAGTGATGTAATGTGCACTTATGATTCTCTTTTATTACTTATTTATTTATTTGTTTCCTTGTGGGCCAGAAAATTTATTTTATTTTGACCTTGAAGGTTTAGCCATGATCTTGCAATCTTGTTCTTACTTGATTTGATGTTGCAATTTCAGAATTATTTTCTTGCCTTGCTGTTGGAATTGATGATTATTATCTTTATTCTTCTATACTTTGGTGGCTAAAATGGTTTATCCTTGTTGTTTTCATATGCTGGTCTTGTGTTGCAATGTGAATTCCTCTCCAAGAACATAGGAGATGGTCTTGGATGAATGTATACGAGGAAGTAGATATAGGGAACCTTGAGGATGGGGGTATGTCAGGCTGTGAGACAGCTAGGACCCACTACCTACCTATGCATGGTGACTATCTCTTCGAGGCTAAACACCTTACACAACAAGGGATGTTCACGAGGGTCTTATATGGAAGGTAGCACCGCTATGGTGTACCCTAGCACCATCACACCCTTGAGTGAGATGTTGGATATTGATGATCATGTTATTTGTTCTAAGAGTAGGCATAGAGATGTTGATCATGCATGTCATCTTTGACTGAGCATTAGATATGCTCACATGTGGCCTTTTGTGTTGTGCAATTCCAGTTATGTGGATGGTTATTATGTGTAATCATGGATTAAATGGTGTTAACTTGTCACTATGTTATGGGACATAGTCATTGGAAAGGTTCTTATATGCCTGAAAAGTGTAAACAATTGAGTTATATACATTGCTCGTATTTAATGAAAGTTAATTTTGATGTAGAAATTTATATTTGAATCTAGTACTATGGGATAAAGTTTTGCTAAAAGAGTTATGGGTGAAAGAATTTGATCTTGATGGCATGTTTTCTTGTCATGTTTGATAGATGAGTATGGTAACTGTTGTCTATATCTTTTAATTTCTTTAATTTGGTGTAATGAAAGGGAGGAAAAATCCTCATTTCTCTACTATGATTGTGTGTAAATTCTAGAATATTGTAAGAAGTGTACGATTTTAGATGCATGTTGTTAATGGATAATGGCATTCATAGAGCATTTATAAATCATGTTTTAAATTATTGACAAAATATTTATTTGTGCAAATTGATAATTGTTAATTGAGTTTTAGGACTAATACATGTTGTATGATTTTCGCGTAGCCTTGCGACTTCCAGGAGTAAGTCAAAGCCTAGGGGGGGAGAATGTAATGCCCCTACCCTAGTCGGCCTTGTTAAATCTGTTTGACCTTGGTTGACTTCCTATGTGGCATTCTTGAATGATTGATTAACCATGACATAATGTTGTAGATTAGATAATATAAATAATTGTGCATACCTATTATTGTGCTTTTGCATCGATGCTTGTGTAAATGTAATTGTTCACTAATTCTTGTTATAAATCTCAAGCTAACACATTCATTGAATATATATATATGTATGCTTGCATGACTCATGGTTGTAGGAGATTGCAGGTACTATACTGTCTAGGTGCGAGGTTCATCTCCATCAGGATTCACAGGGTTGAGTATACCTCCTTCATCCTTAGAATTCAGATTAGGTGGTCACAAAACTCTTGTCTTGCCTTACCCATCATCAGGTGAGCATCGTGTGTGGTCTGTAGGGTACCTTTTTCATTTGGGTTGCGTGCCATGTCATTGGTGGACTTTCTTGGTTTGTGTGCCTTGTGTGTGGTGAATGAAGTATTTTAACCTAAGTATTTAATTCAATTTAATGTGTTGATTTATGCATTAGTAATTGAAACATTAAAAAAAATAGATAGGTTTCTTTTAGGTGATTAATCATTAATTAAAAAAGATTACTTTATTTATGTTGTAGCGAATTTAATTTAATGGTTGATTTTAAATAATGAATTTAATTAGTTATGCGTTTTAAAAAAAAAAAAAAAGAAATATTTATAGTTATTTGAAATATAATTAATTTAACCTCTTTTGCATTTTGGAAAAAGAAAGGTTATTTTTACTTATTTAAGAAAATCATATTTTATTAGAAAAGCAAGTTTAATTTATAAGTAAATTTGATATAGTGTGAAAGATTGATTTTGGGAATTAATTTAATTAAATATCTATCCTTGACAATATTGGGAAAATATAAATGTTGGCGTAATCAATATTGAGAAATTAAAATTTAATAAGACAGAAGCATTTTAATTAGAAAGTCAAGTTAAATTAATTAAATAGTTGAAAATAATTATTATTTCCTTTTTGTTTAAAAAAACTGCTTAAATTCGAAATTAGAAATTACATGAGAAAGAGAAAAGCATTTTTTGATTTAGTTAAAATAAAATTAAACAAAACGCTCTTTTATTAAATATTTAATTATTGGAAAATATTTTTGGGAGAAAACCTAAAAAGTTTAGGTTTCATATATATTTTTAAATTTTTTTTTTTTTGGAGGGGAGTTCTCTGGAAGGAGGTGGCAGCCATGGAAAGAAGAAATTTTTATGCATGTTGAGGAAACAAGAATCTAGAGCTTGGAGATTTGGCTCTGTAACAAAACTCTTCCAGGATTGCGTACGGAGGTAGGATTTTGATTATTTCCTTGCTTGCCAAAGAATCTTACTGTTTGGCTTTGAAAGAACAGTGTTGGTTAATGAAAAATCTTACAAATTAATTTTAGATTTATGTTGGATTTGGGGATTTAAAAACTATGCACTTTTCTTGAAAAAAAAAATATTGATTATTTGAATGGTTATTTACAATAGATTTGATAATTTAGTAATCCATGGAGATGAGATTTTTAATAATCTCTATTTTATTTTAAGAGATTTCATAAATCTCTGTGTTCGTTTCTATTTAAAAATAATAATAATAATAATGCAGAGTGTTGAAAATGAGATTTTTAATAATCTCTATTTTATTTTAAGAGATTTCATAAATCTCTGTGCTCATTTCTATTTAAGAAAAAAAACAATGTAGAGTGCTAAAGATGACATTTTTAATAATCTTGTAATGCCCCGCCAGGAACCCTAAAGGATAGCAACACAACAAGGCAACTAAAAGGCGCAATAATTTTTTTTTTAAAAGATTAAAGGAAATAATCATAACTTGCTCAAAAATTAACATAAGCGGAAGACTAACATTACATCCTAAAGGGTTACCAACGAAGATTACTTCGAATTAAAACCACATCACAATATTAATCCAATCATCCATTTAAATTAAGGAAAGCCAATAACGATTAAATAATTCATATTCATAAATTGATCTCCAAAAGATAGGCTAAAGGTTTACGACATACATACTTCCAAAGATTCATTTATACATAATAGGAAAGATAATTGAAACAATATACAGCCCATGACTTAAATTACAATATTCCATAAGTTACATGGCTTCCATAGAACAATAAAATACAAAGGTTACAAGTTGTTGATACAATGACCACACGGGCCTCAAAGTACAGAATCAAGAACATAAGTGCGACATGAAGCAAGAACCAAGATGCACCGGCGAAGCCAATCCTCACGTGAAGGTAGGAACAAGATATCTGATGGGAAGTGGCAATACCACCCGACCATGTGATCCCATAATGGAACCACCCCACCATGCTAGGAGATAGCAGACGACCCTCAAGCAAGCAAGAAAAGTACAACAGTACACATGACTCCGCAGTACACAAGTGACTCGACTCACAAAACACTAGCGACCCTAGAGAGAGAGTGTCATCACATGGCTTAACATGGTTACCCTAGGTAGGTCTCCATAGGTCCCGGCCCCCATCATGGGTTATCTTGGTAACCTCTCCCAAACCCCCGGCTCCATCTAAGCATCATGCGGACCCTACCATCCTTTCGTGAGGACAAGGTGGTAGGTTTGCCATTCCAGGCCTTCCCAAACACCTTGAGCCTATACAAGCGCTCAACCATGTATGGGGTGCATTATCTTAATTAAATTAATAACTACCCACCCCCTAAACAAATTATTAGGTTATCACTTAATAGCTGACTTTCGAGGGTTATCCTGCCATCCACTTTGGGTGCGGCCCCCGCTCGAAAGCCACTCTCTCTACTAGGTCACTAACTGGATAAGACTATCTATGAGAACTCTATGGTGGACTAACAACCATAAACTATCCAGACATAACACAGGTGGAGGACTCATAGTCACAAACCCAGAGCTGACCATAAGGGACATAACACATAAAAGCCCACTTCCTCCAGGTTTGAACATCGACACCTGACCAAGGGTAAACATCGACAACATAATGACCATTTTAAACATAATGCGACGACATTAAAACAACTAGACTGCAATATAAAAACACCACAAGCAATCTTTCTTTGAGCAGTCAACATTTAAATCAAATTAACAAATGTATACAAGCTATTATAAAATAATTCCAAAATAACATCTATTTGACGAATACAATCATCATACGATTATTTTATAATACTTGGATAACAACACTAATATTAAATTTAATCCAACTTTCCTTAATTCCAACATTAATACTAACCTCTAAATCGTTTAATTTATTTACACAATACCAGGCAATTATCCTCATTACTAAGACAAAAAGAATTACTAATTAATCTTAACATCATCATAAACTACATTTAACACATTATTATTATTTAATATTAAATAATAACATATTGTTATTATTGTTTACATAACAATATATTATCATTTAACATTAAACACCAAATTAACACTTAATGAATTTATTTAAACCACAACATAATATAATGTTATTTTCATTTTTTATAAAACTAAAAAAAAAATATTAAAAAAAACAATATTAAAATAGCCATGTGGGGCCCCCACGCACCCACTGCAGCATGCGCTGCCTTTCCCAAACTGTGGAATGCAGCGAGCTGCATCCCCAGCTTGGGGAAAGCAGCGCTGCTGCTACCCCATGCTGGGTGTTGCAGCGAGCAGGGAAGGGAAGGGAAGGAAAGGGGGTTGCATGGCTGGGTCGAGCCCAGCTCCCCGCCACCGCCCCCAATGCATTTGTTTTTCAATTTAATCAAATTTTTCTGGTTTAACAAACAGTTTAAAAAACTCGTTTTTAATTTAAACGACTGAGACTTAAAAAAAAACAAAAAAAACTTAAAGACAGAGACAGAGGTAAAACCTCTGTTAAAACCAAATTAAAATTTTAATCTTCCAGCCACCATAATTTGACAAACATTCAACCAAAAACCAATTAAAACCAATTTTCCAGTCACTAGTATTGCCAATTTTTACCAGCAATAAACAAATCTTCTGAGACAAAACAGGGGCATCAAAATTTCATTCAAATCAGCCCAGTTTGCTCTAAAAATTTAATTAAATGAGAATAATCTTAATCCCCAAACCCCAATTGAATTTATTTGCTCCCAATCAAGCATGAACAAGGAAATTTAACTCATAACCATCATTTTTAAAACTGGAAATTTTTAGGGAGAAGTATTTTATGAATGCTTGGCAAAATTTTGCCAGCATAACACTACCAAAACCCATCAAAATTCCTAATTACAAACAACATGATAAACCAAGAAATTTCTTGCATAAGCAAAGATGAAACAATATAAATTTAGGTAAGAAACTACATGGAGAGAAATTAAGTTTGAATTTGATAACAAATTGGTAGAATTCTTCTTCCACAACCCATGACAAACAAACACCAAACACCCAAAATTCACAATTCAAGATTTTAAACAAATAACAGCAAATGGGAAGAAAGCAAGGATTTTTTGTTGCAATAAGCAAGGATTCAACCAACCTCTATGATTTCCAAGCAGGAATGGTATGCTTCAGCAGGAATCCCAGCTAGTTCACACCCAAAACCACCCTTCAAGCAATTTTTCCAAAATTTCTTTCTCCTCCTCCAAAATAAGCATAACCCCCAAAATCTCCTCCAAAATGATGTAGTAAGAAAAATCTCCTTAACCTAATTTTCTAGGTTGCCAAAATTTCTATTTTAAAAAAAACATTAAAATCCCCCATTTGACTTTCTTTTCTTTTTCTATTTTTCTTTTTTTTCATATTTCTCAAAACAAATAAATGAAAATTTCCTCCTTTTTTTTGAAAATTACATTTCCATAAATAGCAATTAAATCAACTTTTTTTTTTTTTTTACTAAATAGGAAAGCAATGAGTTAACTTTATTTTCATATATTAAAAGCAATTAACTAATTTATTCTATTTCTTTCGTTGGATCTAAACACGATTACTTTGCCAATATAAGCAACTAAAATTTTAAAAATCTAATAAAGTAATCAATTACGCTTGATTTAGGACATAAGGCATAATAAGGAATGAATCGCTCAAGCCAACAATAATGACAACTTAAACTTAAATAATTAACCGAACCACCAAGGCACGCAAATCGAGGAAAAGTAAAAAGACTCGAAATTCAAACAAAAGGGATGAATGACCGACTGATGGCACTCACAATAATAGACTGAGGTAAGGACTAGGGTCAAAAGCTATCTCTTCCACTCCCATCGGACATATAAGGCACGCTCAGACCTGTGAAGCCAGGTGGAGACGATACCCCGTACCTACCCGGTACTTGTACCTGCAATATCCTGCATCACCGAAGCACACACATACATGCATATAGATATAGAATACACGACATGCACACCGATGAAGGAGAATCGTGACGTTCCCTGTCTCATTGAAACGAGTGAAGGAAAATCATCCCCTTGCATCCAATACAATAGCAAACACGCAACATATATATGACACATCGCTTAGATAAAGTAAGATGTCAGTACGAGCAATAATCCATGAAATACTAGAAATCACCAATACTGAAATACTGAAAATAACTCATGCATCCAATATCCAGATAAACATGAAATAGTATCAAATACGTCTGCAAAAATGACGAGCAATAAAGTGTCACTGAATAGCAAACTGCAACACAAAGATAGTCTAATAAGTCCGATCAAAACGAGGTACTACATTCTCCCCCACAAAACTAGGCTTACTCCTGGAAGCCTAAAACAGATAAGGATAGAGCTCTCTCATCTTCGCTGCATCCTCCCATGTCGCTGAGGTCTCATCATTTGGGTCCCATAGGACCCTTACCTGGTCGATGGTGCGTCCGCTGAGGGTCAAATCCCGACGCTGAAGAATGCGCACGAGCTCCATAGAAAGCTGCCCGTCCTCAACCTGCAAAGCGTTCCAATCAAGAACATGAGTCACATCTGGGTGATAAGGTCGAAGAACTGAAACATGAAAGACATCGTGGATGCGGGATAGACTCGGTGGCAAAGCAAGATGGTAGGCAATAGGTCCTATCCTCTCAAGGATCTCAAACGGGCCAACAAAATGAGGCGCCAACTTAGAACCCTTTCCATAACGGATCGGACTCTTACGCGGATGCACTCTCAAGAATACACGGTCGCCAACAGAAAACTGACGATCTACCCTGTGAGCATCTGCATACTTCTTCTGCCTATCCTGTGTAGCTACCAAATGCTCACGAATCCGCTCTACCTACTGCTCCATCTCTCGAAGGATATCCGGGCCTATAAGCACCCTGTCCTCTAACCGATCCCAACTCAACGGAGTACGGCAAGGACGGCCATACAAAGCCTTAAAAGGAAACATACCTATGGAGCTATGATATCCATTGTTATAAGAAAACTCCACAAGATAAATATAATCCTCCCAACGTGACTGCTGGTCCATAACATACATGCGAAGCATGTCCTCTAAAACCTGATTCACACGCTCAGTCTGACCATCCGTCTCTGGGTGATAAGCTGAACTAAAGTTCAACTGAGTTCCCAAAGCATGCTGAAGTGAGGCCCATAATGCTGAGGTAAAGACTAGATCTCTATCAGAGATTATCCGCCTTGGAATCCCATGCAATCTCACCACATCTTCCAAGAAGACACGAGCCACCACTGGTGCTATATAGGAAGCTCAGATAGGAACAAAATGAGCAACCTTCATCAACCTGTCAACAATGACCATGATGGCATCATGACAACGTGAAGAAACAGGCAACCCAACAGTGAAATCCATGGAAATGATGTCCCATTTCCAATCCGGTACTAAATTAGGCTGTAAAAGCCCTGCTGGGTGCTGATGTTCCGCCTTTACTCGCTGACATTCCAAACACTTCGACACAAAATCGGCAACGTCACGCTTCATACCAGCCCAATGATAAATCTGTCTAAGATTTGCATGCATCTTCTTGACACCTGGATGTGCTGAATAAGGTGCACGATGGGCCTCAGTCATGATCAAAGTGCGAAGACCCTCCAAAGGAGGTACGTAGATCCGACCAAGATGACGTAGAATGCCATCCGCCTCAAGACTATACCCAGTGAATCTACCCTCTAAGGGCCTTCCGGACTCCAACACGGCTCTAACATCTTGATACCAAGACTCCTGAGGAAGAACTCCAAGAATTCTCAGTCTCAAGTCCACTCCAAGGGACAAAGCTGAAACTTCATGCCGCCTACGACTCAAGGCATCAGCCACTACATTCTCCTTCCCCTGAATATATCGAACCTCAAAATCATACTCGCAGAGGAATTCCATCCACCTTCGCTGTCGAGCATTCAAGTTTGGCTGCGTGAAGATATATTGCAAACTACGGTGATCACTATGCAGCTCAAACCGACGCCCTAACAGGAAGTGACGTCACCTAACCAACGCATGCACTACAGCTGCCAACTCCAAATCATGAACTGGATAGTTCAACTCGTGGTCCTTGAGTTTGCGAGACTCATAGGCAACCACACGTCCATCCTGCATAAGCACTGCACCTATACCTTCTAAAGAGGCATCTGTGCATACCATAAACTCTCTGGATGGATCAGGGACTGCCAAAATCAGAGCACTGACAAGGAGTTCCTTCAAGGCACGAAACGCTGACTCACACTGCTCTGACCAAACAAACTTCTTCCCTTTCCTCTGAAGAGAAGTAATCGGGTGACCTATACGGGAAAAATCCTTAACAAAGCGACGGTAATAACCGGCCAATCCCATAAAGCTCCGAACCTCTGAAACATTGGTCGGCGCTAGCTAATCCACTATGGCTTGGATCTTCGAAGGATCCACAGATACACCCTCTCCTGAAACCACATGACCAAGATATTTCACCTCAGTCTGGAAGAAATCACACTTCGCCAAATTGGCATAAAGCTGATTCTCCCTCAAACACTGCAAAACTAGACGCAGGTGACCCTCATGCTCTTCCATAGATCTAGAATAAATCAATATATCATCCAAGAACACAAGGACAAAATGATCCAGGTATGCACGGAAAACCCCATTCATGAGGCACATGAAAACTGAAGGCGCGTTTGTCAACTCAAATGGTACTACTGTGAACTCATAGTGACCATAACGAGTGCGAAACGCTGTCTTATGAATGTCTGGATCATGAATGCGCAACTGATGGTACCCGGATTTCAGATCAATCTTAGAGAACACCATGGCTCCCTTCACCTGATCGAAAAGATCATCAATACGAGGCAATGGATATCGATTCCGGATGGTTACCTTATTCAGCTGTCGGTAATCAATGCATAACCGAAGAGAACCATCTTTTTTCTTTATGAAGATAACAGGTGCACCCCAAGGAGAGACACTAGGACGAATGAATCCCTTGGCCAACAATTCCTCCACCTGCAACTTCAACTCACTCAACTCCTGAGTAGTCATCCGATATGGAGCTCTCGAAATAGGTTCTGCACCAGGAACCAAATCAATGTGGAAATCTATGTCTCGCTTCGGAGGCATACCAGGAATCTCCAAAGGAAACACATCAGCAAACTCTCGAAGAATAGGGTGACCATCAAGAGCGATTTCTCGACTCTCTCCCTCATCCATATCCTCAAGAGTTACTGCAAAAAGCTGACATCCTCTACGCATACACCGCTTAAGTTGCATAGCGGAAATCATACGTAAGGATATCGATCTTTGAACTCCAACAATCCCCACTTTCCTGCCATGGTCATCTAAACACTCTACTGTCTTCTGACGACAGTCCACATGAGCACTGTGAGATGACAACCAATCCATCCCCAACACTACTCCATAGGATCCCAAAGGAATGACACGAAGGTCAACAGAAGTCACAAAGGGACCTAGATCCAACTCACAAGTAGGAACAAAGGCATCTACGACCACGCGCACCCCGGTAGCCAACTCTACCTGCCACCTATCCGCCTGCTTAGCAGACGTGAGTCCACACCGCTCCACAATGGACGAAGAAATAAAAGAATCTGATGCACCGGAGTCAAAAAGCACTGAGATAGGGATACCACACAACACACCTGCAGCCTCAATAACTGTCCCCTGATGCTCAGCCTGGCGGTTATCAACCGCTGCAAACACTCTGTGGGACCTACCAGCATCCCCTACTATAGGCTCTGATGCAACTGGCCCCTGATTCCCTATCTGGTGGATACGCTGAGGACACTGCACGGCTATATGACCATACTGGTCCTCTACCCCCAGTCGGCCCACTGGACTGCTGAAAGCTTCCCCTACTAGGGGCCTATGATGCACTCTGAGAAGACTGTCCTGGAAAACCCTGTTTGCTCCTCCGCCAGTTCCTGTTTCTTCTATGAGGAGGGTTGCCACCCTACTGGCCCTGAGACTATTTCGATTTCTGCTGCTGTGGTTGCTATTGCGGCTGCTGCTGCTGCTGCTGCTGTCCACCCTTAGCGGGTGCTTGAGGAGTCCTGAATGGTGCCGCTGACTGGGACTGATTCCCACGAGCTCTGTTCCCACTGGAAGGAACACTCCCTATCTGAACTCCTGCCTGTCCACCATGCGCACGGATAAGGTTCTGTTCAACCAATCTGGCTTTCGCCACCGCTGCCTCCACTAAAACTGGCTCAAAAACTCTAACCCCTCCACTAATGCGGTCGTTAAGACCTCTCAAGAAATGCTGTACGAGCATAGTCTCATCGTTGCCAATCCCGGCATACTGCTTCAGCTCATAGAATCTATGCTCGAACTGGTCAACTGACATACCAAACTGTCGCAATGAATAGAACTCATCTGCCCGAGTCTGTCTCCACTGCGGTGAGAGAAACCGTGCTCTGAACCTCTTTAAGAAGATCTCCCAAGAAATAGTATTGATATTCAGACCAATCTTCTCCTCCTCTAACTTCCACCATATAGAAACAAAATCATCGAGACGCATGATCGCACATCTCGCTCGGGTGTTGCTACTGTATGGGAACATAGCGAAACACCTATCCAAACTAATCAACCAAGTCTCTGCCTCGAGACCTGTGCCTCGACCATCGAAAAAAGGAGGGTTGGTCCTCAAAAGATCCTTGATGTGACTCGAGGGAGCTGAATCATGACCAACTGGAACCTCTCTCCTCCTAGGAGACCTCTCTCTCTCTCTCTCCTCTGAAACATGCTGATACGACTCCCCAACCTGAGCATGGATGGGCTGCTCACCTTCAGGCCTGGGGCCTAGCCTAGCTAGAACTTCCTGAAACATCTGCCTCAGCTCTTCCCTTTCGGGAACCTGCTCTTCCACATGTGGTAATTCCTGATGCACTGACTGATCCTGATCCACACTCACATGCGCGGGAGGTGGTGAAGGACTATGGCGGTCTGAACCTCGGCCCCGTCTCCCACCTCTACCTCTATTGCGGCCACCAACATGGCCAACTCCCTTAGCTTTCCTAACCATGACCAAAACTGCAAAAGAGAAAATGGTTCAGATCAATGACAAGGATAAAGCAAGGGAAAATCCAAACACTAAGATCTACACACAAGGTCAAACTGAATGGGCTCACTACAATCCCAGAGTACCCAATGTTGAAACATGGGCTCTGATACCAAATGTAATGCCCCGCCAGGAACCCTAAAGGATAGCAACACAACAAGGCAACTAAAAGGCGCAATAATTTTTTTTTTAAAAGATTAAAGGAAATAATCATAACTTGCTCAAAAATTAACATAAGCGGAAGACTAACATTACATCCTAAAGGGTTACCAACGAAGATTACTTTGAATTAAAACCACATCACAATATTAATCCAATCATCCATTTAAATTAAGGAAAGCCAATAACGATTAAATAATTCATATTCATAAATTGATCTCCAAAAGATAGGCTAAAGGTTTACGACATACATACTTCCAAAGATTCATTTATACATAATAGGAAAGATAATTGAAACAATATACATCCCATGACTTAAATTACAATATTCCATAAGTTACATGGCTTCCATAGAACAATAAAATACAAAGGTTACAAGTTGTTGATACAATGACCACACGGGCCTCAAAGTACAGAATCAAGAACATAAGTGCGACATGAAGCAAGAACCAAGATGCACCGGCGAAGCCAATCCTCACGTGAAGGTAGGAACAAGATATCCGATGGGAAGTGGCACTACCACCCGACCATGTGATCCCATAATGGAACCACCCCACCGTGCTAGGAGATAGTAGACGACCCTCAAGCAAGCAAGAAAAGTACAACAGTACACATGACTCCGCAGTACACAAAACACTAGTGACCCTAAAGAGAGAGTGTCATCACATGGCTTAACATGGTTACCCTAGGTAGGTCTCCATAGGTCCCGGCCCCCATCATGGGTTATCCTAGTAACCTCTCCCGAACCCCCGGCTCCATCTAAGCATCATGCGGACCCTACCATCCTTTCGTGAGGACAAGGTGGTAGGTTTGCCATTCCAGGCCTTCCCAAACACCTTGAGCCTATACAAGCGCTCAACCGTGTACGGGGTGCATTATCTTAATTAAATAAATAACTACCCACCCCCTAAACAAATTATTAGGTTATCACTTAATAGCTGACTTTCGAGGGGTTATCCTGCCATCCACTTTGGGTGCGGCCCCCGCTCGAAAGCCACTCTCTCTACTAGGTCACTAACTGGATAAGACTATCTATGAGAACTCTATGGTGGACTAACAACCATAAACTATCCAGACATAACATAGGTGGAGGACTCATAGTCACAAACCCAGAGCTGACCATAAGGGACATAACACATAAAAGCCCACTTCCTCCAGGTTTGAACATCGACACCTGACCAAGGGTAAACATCGACAACATAATGACCATTTTAAACATAATGCGACGACATTAAAACAACAAGACTGCAATATAAAAACACCACAAGCAATCTTTCTTTGAGCAGTCAACATTTAAATCAAATTAACAAATGTATACAAGCTATTATAAAATAATTCCAAAATAACATCTATTTGACGAATACAATCATCATACGATTATTTTATAATACTTGGATAACAACACTAATATTAAATTTAATCCAACTTTCCTTAATTCCAACATTAATACTAACCTCTAAATCGTTTAATTTATTTACACAATACCAGGCAATTATCCTCATTACTAAGACAAAAAGAATTACTAATTAATCTTAACATCATCATAAACTACATTTAACACATTATTATTATTTAATATTAAATAATAACATATTGTTATTATTGTTTAAATAACAATATATTATCATTTAACATTAAACACCAAATTAACACTTAATGAATTTATTTAAACCACAACATAATATAATGTTATTTTCGTTTTTTATAAAACTAAAAAAAAAATATTAAAAAAAACAATATTAAAACAGCCATGTGGGGCCCCCACGCACCCACTGCAGCATGCGCTGCCTTTCCCAAACTGGGGAATGCAGCGAGCTGCATCCCCAGCTTGGGGAAAGCAGCGCTGCTGCTACCCCATGCTGGGTGTTGCAGCGAGCAGGGAAGGGAAGGGAAGGAAAGGGGGGTGCGTGGCTGGGTCGAGCCCCGCTCCCCGCCACCGCCCCCAATGCATTTGTTTTTCAATTTAATCAAATTTTTCTGGTTTAACAAACAGTTTAAAAAACTCATTTTTAATTTAAACGACTGAGACTTAAAAAAAAACAAAAAAAACTTAAAGACAGAGACAGAGGTAAAACCTTTGTTAAAACCAAATTAAAATTTTAATCTTCCAGCCACCATAATTTGACAAACATTCAACCAAAAACCAATTAAAACCAATTTTCCAGTCACTAGTATTGCCAATTTTTACCAGCAATAAACAAATCTTCTGAGACAAAACAGGGGCATCAAAATTTCATTCAAATCAGCCCAGTTTGCTCTAAAAATTTAATTAAATGAGAATAATCTTAATCCCCAAACCCCAATTGAATTTATTTGCTCCCAATCAAGCATGAACAAGGAAATTTAACTCATAACCATCATTTTTAAAATTGGAAATTTCTAGGGAGAAGTATTTTATGAATGCTTGGCAAAATTTTGCTAGCATAACACTACCAAAACCCATCAAAATTCCTAATTACAAACAACATGATAAACCAAGAAATTTCTTGCATAAGCAAAGATGAAACAATATAAATTTAGTTAAGAAACTACATGGAGAGAAATTAAGTTTGAATTTGATAACAAATTGGTAGAATTCTTCTTCCACAACCCATGACAAACAAACACCAAACACCCAAAATTCACAATTCAAGATTTTAAACAAATAACAGCAAATGGGAAGAAAGCAAGGATTTTTTGTTGCAATAAGCAAGGATTCAACCAACCTCTATGATTTCCAAGCAGGAATGGTATGCTTCAGCAGGAATCCCAGCTAGTTCACACCCAAAACCACCCTTCAAGCAATTTTTCCAAAATTTCTTTCTCCTCCTCCAAAATAAGCATAACCCCCAAAATCTCCTCCAAAATGATGTAGTAAGAAAAATCTCCTTAACCTAATTTTCTAGGTTGCCAAAATTTCTATTTTAACAAAAACATTAAAATCCCCCATTTGACTTTCTTTTCTTTTTCTATTTTTCTTTTTTTTCATATTTCTCAAAACAAATAAATGAAAACTTCCTCCTTTTTTTTGAAAATTACATTTCCATAAATAGCAATTAAATCAACTTTTTTTTTTTTTTTACTAAATAGGAAAGCAATGAGTTAACTTTATTTGCATATATTAAAAGCAATTAACTAATTTATTCTATTTCTTTCGTTGGATCTAAACACGATTACTTTGCCAATATAAGCAACTAAAATTTTAAAAATCTAATAAACTAATCAATTACGCTTGATTCAGGACATAAGGCATAATAAGGAATGAATCGCTCAAGCCAACAATAATGACAACTTAAACTTAAATAATTAACCGAACCACCAAGGCACGCAAATCGAGGAAAAGTAAAAAGACTCGAAATTCAAACAAAAGGGATGAACGACCGATTGACGGCACTCACAATAATAGACTGAGGTAAGGACTAGGGTCAAAAGCTATCTCCTCCACTCCCATCAGACATATAAGGCATGCTCAGACCTATGAAGCCAGGTGGAGACGATACCCCGTACCTACCCGGTACTTGTACCTGCAATATCCTGCATCACCGAAGCACACACATACATGCATATAGATATAGAATACATGGCACGCACACCGATGAAGGAGAATCGTGACGTTCCCTGTCTCATCGAAACGAGTGAAGGAAAATCATCCCCTTGCATCCAATACAATAGCAAACACGCAACATATATATGACACCGCCTAGATAAAGTAAGATGTCAGTACGAGCAATAATCCATGAAATACTAGAAATCACCAATACTGAAATACTGAAAATAACTCATGCATCCAATATCCAGATAAACATGAAATAGTATCAAATACGTCTGCAAAAATGACGAGCAATAAAGTGTCACTGAATAGCAAATTGCAACACAAAGATAGTCTAATAAGTCCGATCAAAACGGGGTACTACAAATCTCTATTTTATTTTAAGAGATTTCATAAATCTCTATGTTCATTTCTGTTATTTTTTTTAAAAAATAATGCAGAGTGCTGGAGATGAGATTTTTAATAATCACTATTTTATTTTAAGAGATTTCATAAATCTCTGTGTTCATTTCTATTTAAAAAAATAATAATAATGCAGAGTGGTAGAGATGAGATTTTTAATAATCTTTATTTTATTTTAAGAGATTTCATAAATCTCTTGTTCATTTCTATTTAAATTTTTTCTTTTTTTAATAATCTTTATTTTATTTTAAGAGATTTCATAAATCTCTTGTTCATTTCTATTTTAAAAATAATAAAATAATGCAGAGTACGGGAGATGAGATTTTTAATAATCTCTATTTTATTTTAAGAGATTTCATAAATCTCTGCGTTCATTTCTATTTAAAAAAAATAAAAAATAATGAAGAGTGCTGGAGATGAGATTTTTAATAATCTCTATTTTATTTTAAGAGATTTCATAAATCTCTATGTTCATTTCTATTTTAAAAAATAAAATAATGGAGAGTGCTGGAGATGAAATTTTTAATAATCTCTATTTTATTTTAAGAGATTTCATAAATCTCTGTGTTCATTTCTATTTTTTAAAAAAATAAAATAATGTAGAGTGTTGGAGATGAGATTTTTTAATAATCTCTCTTTTATTTTAAGAGATTTCATAAATCTTTGTGTTCTTTTCTATTTTAAAAAAAAATAAAATATTGCAAAGTGCTCG
Source organism: Cryptomeria japonica (assembly GCF_030272615.1). Lineage (NCBI taxonomy): Eukaryota > Viridiplantae > Streptophyta > Pinopsida > Cupressales > Cupressaceae > Cryptomeria > Cryptomeria japonica. The sequence goes on from NC_081409.1 coordinate 824,662,070, forward strand.
AGATGAGATTTTTTAATAATCTCTCTTTTATTTTAAGAGATTTCATAAATCTCTATGCTCATTTCTATTTAAAACAAAATAATAATGTAGAGTGCCGGAGATGAGATTTTTAATAATCTCTATTTTATTTTAAGAGATTTCATAAATCTCTGTGTTCATTTCTATTTATTTTTTTTAAAATAATGCAGAGTGCTCGAGATGAGATTTTTAATAATCTCTATTTTATTTTAAGAGATTTCATAAATCTCTGTGTTTATTTCTTTTTTTTTAAAATAATAATAATACAGAGTGCTGGAGATGAGATTTTTAATAATTTCTATTTTATTTTAAGAGATTTCATAAATCTCGGTGTTCATTTCTTTTTAAAAAAAAAAAAAATAATATTAATAATTTAATATTAAATTAATAAGAAAATTTGAATGAAGTTTAATTAATTAAATTCAATTTTTTTATTTAATATATTATTTAATTTTAGATTATTAAATAATACTTGGATTTTACATAATTGATATTTAGGTAATCCATACTTGATTCCATGTTATTAAATAGATATTGATCGTGCCCAACTTTGGATAATATATATTATTAACATAGATTAAGTATTAATTGTGGATTAATTTGGATTTTAAATAAAAGTTAATTTAGAAAATCCATAAACTTGATCGACTTTAATAGTTAAATCAATATGGTAAATGAATGCCACTACCGATTAATGCCTATGTAGATTTAAATTTTTATATTCGATTTTGGTTATGTAATGGTAAGACTTGATATGCTTGTTAGGACCCTATCATCTGGTGGGTCCATGGTTGGCCATAGGGGGTCAAGTCCCTAGTTAGGGTACCATCAGACAAGAGACATTTGAAATTGCTTTAGATGTGATCAGTTGGATCTGCTTCTATGAAGGGATCATTTATGTATTTATTGTTCGAAGTGGTCGTTGTATAGTGGTTGTGTTCGCCTATAAGCCAGAGATGTAAATGACATGAAACTTATGTATCTTAACTATATTAATTGCCAGAGGGGTCTTGTAGTTGAGCAGACCCAGAGATGTAGCCTTCTAGGGGTGAACTTCGAGATCATTTCTGTGTTATGTGATGCTTTTGTCTCTCATGTTTTTTACTTAGAGCTAGCATGTATGGTTGCATTTTGTAAGTGTATAATGGGGATTTAATGAAGTTAATTCTTGAACGCATGAATATAGTCATCTTGTTAAATGTAGTAATTAGGGTCATAAAAGATTGTAAATATGATTATGGAAAGTATTTTGTTAATGTTAATGAAAAGAAGTAAGCATGGAAAGAAACTCGCTTGGTTACCATTATTGGATTAACTTGTTATAAAGCTTGAAAATTGAACGTATTGAATGAGTAACTAATATTGGATTAACTGTCATAATATCTAAATTGAAATCTAATGGATGAACCTCATTCAGCTACTTACCGTATTATCTTAAAAAATGAACATCATCATTTTAGCTATATTTCACTAAATTGGATGAATTTATTTAGTAGTTTACGTTTTATTCTAAACAAATAATCCTCACCAAATTATTTTTATAATTGGATGAACTCAATTGGTTACCCATATTTTAACCTCTATAAATGAACTTCATCATAATAGCTATAATTGAACTAAAATGGGAGAACTCATTTAGTTGTTTATATCTTAATCTTAGCAAACGTATTTCTTCATATTAACTTTATTTTAACTAAAATGAGTGAACTCATTAAGTTAGTTATATTTTAACCCTAATGAATGATCGTCACTATGTTACTTACATTTTTAATCCTTAACGAATGAATATCATCTTACTAACTATATTTTAATGAAAGGGACGAATTCATGTGGCTATATTACATTTTCACCTTAATGAATGAACTCCATCTCTTAGCATTATTTTAACTTCAATGGATGAACTCTTTTGGCTATTTACATTTTAATCATCTATAAAAATAAACCTTGATAAATTAATTATATTGTATCTAAAATGGATGGTCTCGCCAAGTTAACCATATTTAAACCTTAATGGGAGAATTCTTAAGATGCCTACGTTTAAAATACATTGAGTAAATATCCTCATGTTAGCCTCATCTCCGATCATAATAGATGAACGCTTCCTAAATTATAAAATGTCAATTCTTCGAACATATTTTATGCATGTCTAAAGCATTAACTCATAATTAAGTTATCCAGTTTAATTGGATCTATTGTCGTGAGTTGAGTTAGGTGTTAAGTTACGTAATCACGTTGGGAAACTCCTTAGGTTTGTTAAGTCTTCCGCTGTGTTATATAAGCGTTAGATAACTCCAATGTATCTTAATGTTGTGACTTAATATTAACACTTATTATTATTATTAAAAAAAAAATATTTACACTCCATTTGAGTGTTTTAGCTTTAACCCTTCCGGGTTTCCTGGCGGGGCATTACAGAGTCATACATACCAAGATAGAGGCCCAAAGGATAGTCTAACACATAGAAATAGAGCCATCACAAACTATAGGTATAATGGCTCTTCTTATCAATAACAAGAGCATTCATGACCATATAGTTATTTCATGTCATGGTTAGATAAAGAGAAATATTAAATGAGCAATTACTATTTTTTTTATGGTGGTATTGTTTTGGGGTTTGTTTGTTGCCCTACTATCGACTATAGATAGGGGGTGTGTTAAAAGATCCTTCCCTAATTCCTCTCTCCCAATACATTGACTCCCTGCTACATAGATTGAATGCGAGGGAACCCAACTGATATAGGAGGGCGTGCCAATGATCAATCTCCTCTCTAGGTGGGTAGTTTATTTGATACAAAAATTTCATATTGCGTATAAGAAAAAGATACAAATAAATTATTCAAAGTTTTGTAATTCAAAAAAATAGAAATGTAGGATACCAGTGTTTGTCAATGTCTTCCTTTGGTCTTCTTCCACCATGCATAGTCTGCAGAGTGTAGATAAAGACCACTTTCTCCTTTCCTATTTTTTCCACAACAAAGTTTTGATTACAATGAACAAAATTCCAATGTCATTGGTATGGTTTCCATAGCTCCTCTTACTCCAACTGTTGATCAAAATTTTGATTTCACGCTAATTTTTTCCTTGGTGGGAGCCATTTTTTTTTGAAATTTAAATTAGCCTTGGGAGATAATTCTTTTATTTATTATTTAAAGAACTCAAAACCTTTTAAAATTTCAATTATGACCTTGAAATCTATATAGGCTATTTTTAATCTAGATAGATGAAAAATGGGTGACAATAAAAAAGGGGTAATCTACAATAAAAAATATAATGCAATTTTGATAAACAGTAAGAGGTATATATATATATATATGTATATATAGAATATTTTTAATTTTTAATTTAAGATAATATAAAGAATAATTTCAATATTTAAGGTAAAATATTTATTTTGTCTTCAAAAATTATTTTAAATCCAAATGAAATTGTTATACTTTTATTCTTATTATATTTTTATTTTTTTTGGTGAAAGTGGCAAGCCACAAATATATACAAGAAACCGATTCAAGAGCTCAATAGGGAAAGAACCAGGAAGAAAACCCTATATCCTTTCTTAGATACAAAGGAGAAAGAAAAAATGAAGCTATAAAGAACCCAACAATCCTCAAAAAGGCCACAGATGAGAATAGTGAAAGAGGATAAGCTAAAAGAAATCCTAGAATTGTCCTTGACAACCGGTTATCAATATTATGGACCAACCATCACCAATGTCTAGAGCATTGCAGACCAACCATCACCAGTGTCCAGAGAGCATATTAAAGTATTTGTAAAGCATAGAAAGAGGAATGCAGCTGAATGAAATATTCCAGAACTATAATACCAGTAAAAAATTATCACAAACACCAAACCTGAAATCGATTACCACAAAGACTCCTTTACTGGTACACCAAAATCACCAAAATTGATACTAGATCTTTAGAAATATTCTAGAACTATAATACTAGTACAAAATTATCATAGCCACCAAAATGAAAAGTGGTTACTATAGAGATTCCTTTACCGGTACAATAAAACCACCAAAGCTAACACCTACTACCACTGAAGATGTGAAACTGAAACACTGACGATACCAGATAGTAGATGGGAGTATCGTACCACAGACAAAAAAGTAAACAAAAATCAAGTTAATTTATCAAAGCATTAAATACCAGAATGCAGATGTAATCGGATATGTTATACCGGGAAGAACTGGTATGCAAAGTAATTTAATAACTTGCGGAAGTGCTCACAAAAATGGTTATACAAAGCTGAAATACAAAATGACTCCCATACCAGTACTATAATGAGTTGAACCAGAAGGTCCCAAACCTTGTAATCTCGACAAAAATCCATCACCAATGTTAAGTGCAGTGAAGGCCAAAATCAGATCATCAATTGGTGAACCATGGATTTCATTGATTTGATTAAAGGAGAGCCGAGGAGGAGAAATGTTGTTCACCTGCATAGAAATTTCATCACCCACTGACATTACCAGAGAAATAATAGATGACTCTGTTTGTCCATGATCATGACCTAAAATTACAAGGATGGCATGCATTTTAGAGAAAAATTTTCCTTTTAATTCTAGGTTTAAGCTTCTCCCAACATTGCAGGCAACAATTTGGAAGAGTCTCACATTTTACAGGGAAAGAGATCGCTTGATGCTATCAAATATTTTAGGATATTTCTGATGTGTGAGTAGAAGATGTCTGGAGAAAATTCCACCCACACATGCCTGACCATTCCACAAATCATATTAATGGATGGCAACCAAGAGTTGATTATCATTCAATTAATCTTCTCGAATCATTTTATGAACGATATTTTCTAAGGGAACCCAAAACTGCAATAGATCCAGTACATTAGATAGAAATATAGAGAACAGTTGTAAAGGAAAGAGAAACCTTTTCTCCTGCGGATACAAAATTTCTTCCCCAATAGTCCACTTGATGCTTCGTATGCAGTGTTCACAATAGGTGTTGAAAAAAATACCCAACTGATCTTCAGAAATGTGATCCTCGAATGGATTTTCTCAATCAACAAATAACACAAGCACTCTATAATTTCTTGGGGAGTAGTCCATAATGCAATAAAATAGGTCAGACTACAGAAGCAAACGTATGCTAGTTATGAGTGAAACCCAGTAAAACCATTAACTGTCTTAAAATTCTCATACTCTACCAAATCATGTCATATCTTCATCTGCTATGAAATAAGCAATAGGAAAGGGCAATATGCATAATAGTGACCTTATTAATTATTCTGCAAGGTAATAGAGGATGTTGCATGTGTGAAATTAAACATGGAAATGATTTAGATCTCACAAAATTGAAAGGGAAACCACCATCGTACTTCCAACATGGAATTGCATATTAAAAATCTATTATGCCATACTTGTAATCCACTTGTTGCAATTATCGAAACTTCATTAAATGCTCACTCAATAAAGCCAAAATAAAATCATTCAGATGAGAGGTCGATGGTAGGGTGAGTATGTCAACTATTTAAATATTTTTCCTTTCCTCATTGATAATGCTTGTAAGTTGAAGAAATTTTTCTAACTTGAAATTTGCGGATGCAGAATCCATTACTAGCTTATCGCAACCTAAATTGGCTAGAACATCTGCCATTCTTATTATATTTTTAATAGAAATAAATAAATATAATATAATACATCTGCTAATAAAATAATTTATTATTTAAAAATAAAAATCATATTTAAATAATAAATAATTTACAAACAAAAAAATTAGGATCAAGTTTTTATATCATTTCCAAAGGTACCTAATTTCTTTAAGAGAGGAGCCAGACAATTATCTAGTCATTTATTTAGTCATTCATAGGTTTATTGTAGAAAAATACTAAAATTTGGTCTCGTGACTAAATATTTTGGTCACGTAGTCATTTATTGGCCATATTTCTACTAGTGATGTAAATGCAAGGTAATGACCTTGTGGGCTTTAATAAGATGTTTCATGCCTTAGGTTTTTTTATGCCTTATATGCCTTGGATTTTTTAGATCTTTGACATATAGATGCCACATCACCTTTGAAGGATTTGTGTTTTTTAGCACGTGTACATGCTATATATGTTTTAAATAGAGACCTATTTGTATATATCCATTGTAAAACATTTTAAATTTAAGGTGTGATTATAAGCCTTAATAGTCATTTTGTTATTATTCAATACAAATAGAGGTGGTTTAAAGTTTTTGCCAAGTGTCTCAGTCAAATGAGGATGAAGACTCAATCAATGAGAGATGACAATATATAGGGCATGTGTGCCAAGAATTTAGGTGCATTTGATGGTTGTTTACAAGCATGTAGAGGGTATCTAGGGGTTGTTTGAGTCAATTTAGGGAAAGTTATTGAGATTTTGAGATGTCATCATGTTTGACTAAGTCATTTTTTACTTTTTCATCCTTTTTGGTCACTTTTGGAGATGGATTCATTAGCTAGATTTGAGGTTTTTTGTTACATCTGACGCCAGTTTGTTGGAGGTTCCTATTTTGTGGGATTTTTGAGGAAGAGAGAGGAGGATATATTGATGTTTATAACTCATTCTTGAGTTAGTTTGGATGATGCAATTCATGCTTAGTGACACTTGAAGTCCTTCTGTAGATTTTGCCATTTTTATGTCACTCTTTTGGTCATGTATTACCATGAGAACCTTGAAAATCAATAAGATAAGTTATAAATTACTTTCTCAATTTTTTGTGTTGTTGTATGTGTTTTGATTGATTGATCCTTTAACTTGAGAATTTATTCATTCCTAGTTATTGTGTCTCCTTTTTAGCATCTTTAGACATAAAAGTATATGCATTTGCAGGTTGTAAGTTGAGTTAAGTTGAAGGTGTTTGGAGTTGTGAAATTTTATTTCCTTCAAAATCCACATGCATATTAGCCTTCTTGAAAAATATTGATGCAAATACATATCTTTATTGAGTTGTGTATATCAACTTGTTGTTGATTTCCTTGTGCTTACAAGTGGTTCTGCAAGTCTTGCTTAATATTTAGGTGCATCACCCTTTATTTCATAAGTTTTAAGATTTTTAATTGCACGTTCTTCCTTACCCTTTACCTCTGCATGTTTTTGGTATAGGTGATAACCAAAGACAACCAACTAGAAGCCAGCCTTATCCAAAGGTTTATTCCAATTATAGGTGACCCACAGCCTTGGATTGATCCCATATTTCTCCATAAAGATTAGTTTTCAACTTCGCATAAGGTACATTTCTAGGAGATAACAGGTTTTGGCACCCCCGGTGGGACTATTGAATAAGGATAGTTGAAGAATCTTATAAGTTTTGTTGGTTTTGATGTGCAACTAGCATATTTCAATCCTTTCAATAGGTGATTTAAGCATATTTGGCAAATCTGATGTTTTGTGAACAAATTTAGTGCATTTTACAGTTGATGAGAAGAGTGCAAACAAGAAGCATCCCCTCATCCTTTGATTATCTACAACTTTCCCCTCCTAAAATAATAGGTAGGACTGCAAAAAGAATTCCTGATCAGGCCAAAAGAGTGCAATCAACACCACCTAGCTTTAAGCCAACAAGTTCTTTTGTTTTATTAGTTGTACAATCAATTCAAAGACAAATGTGACCATCTGTCCCTTGTTGAGAAACTTATGACTGTTAAGAGGGCTCCTCAAGAAAAAATATTTGACTTTAATTTTCATTTCCAAAAGACTTGGGACAAAATTCTTGCCACAGTTAAGACTTTTGTTGAATATGATTTTCTCTACTACTTAAGATCCCTTAATAGTGATATAGCAGTGATGATTCAATGAATGGGAGGAGTTTCATTGCTTGATGCATATGAGATATCCATTAAAGAGAAGAATAGTTTAATTCAGGTCGGGAAGATTTCTCCCAGACCTCCTATGCCCATATTTGTGGACATTCAACCCAACATGCCTTTTCAGATTACATCATTTACACCTTTTCTAGTGGTGTTAACATTACCAACAATTGCTCCGTCTGTTGCAAGTGAAGAAGTTATAGTTTCAAGCTCATCTCAAGAGCTACAAGACATCAAAAGCCTACTTCAGACTTTTGGTAACAAGCTGGTGAACTTGGAAAAGTAGTAGTCTCATAATAGACCCCCCTATCAGCACTGAAATCAGGCTTCAAATTAGCCTTTTCAAGGTCAACAATAGCAGAACCAAGGCAATAGGCATTTCTATAAAGGAAACTATCAAGGTCGAAGGAAAAATGTAAATCAAAGGCCTTTTCAAATATATAATCCAGAACCTATTAGTGCCATAAAAGACCTTGTACCTGTTCAAAACAATCTTGCTACTGACTATGAATGGTTTTTTCCTTGTGGTCAGCCTCATGACCAAGCCACATGTTCAAGTGGTGTCATCAATCGGGCTTTAATGGTGCATAATTCTTCCAATATCTCACATGTTGCAAGTCCAAAGCCTAACCAGCCTAATGATGGAGCTTCACATTAGAAAGAGAAACATACACATGAAACTACTTTGTGAAACTAGTAGGGGGAGGAGGTCTGAGGAATGAATGCAGATGATACTCCAAATGCCTCTAACAGTAGATCAAACAAAAGAGATTTTTAGCTTGAACATGTTGGCATTCTACAATCTTATGAGAATGGCTGATGTTTTCATTGATCGCAACCAATTGACATTCATCTGGAAACCAACTAAAAGTTACCATCATTAGCAATATACTTCTACATACACCAGCAGACACTTCACTGACATCAGCTATAATACATACCGACACTCAGGATGACATGGAATAAACATTTATTGTTTTGAATTGTAATTATCTTTTTGTAAAAGCTGACTTGGTTTATTGCAAAAGACTCCTATATGTATGAGGTCTTGTAAGTGATTTTGATATAGATAGGTGGATAGATAGATGTATGTAAGGATATGGATATGTATATGTGAAGGATAGGGACAACGAAGGTTTTAGTTATAGACTAAGCTTAAATCGATACTAAACCTGGCATAGTTGATGTTTATTTGAGCAGTACATTGTATTGGATTTAATCATCCGATTTTGTAAGTCAGTGAGATTTATATTTTGTGATTAAGTAGTGAGATTTAGGCAGTTGGCCTCGCTTCGTGTGCAAGCCCCTTATTGTAAGTAATATTTATTTGTTGGCCAGTGAGTGAATATTGTGGGTCACAAATCCCACTGAGGTTTTTCCCATATCGGGTTCCCTTGTTAAAATATCTTGTGTTATGGTGTGTTCTCTATGTTGTCTTTGTTATTCTTATTTGTGTTGGTATTTTGGTATGGTTTTTTCATTGATGTGAACACCTACTAAACACTTATCAACTCTGGCACTTTGGAGAATTAGTAACATTCACCGACAAGTAAGTGAATTATGCACAGTCACTGGTATCTGGTACACCAACATGATATAATGATCATCGACACTTGGAAGGGCATGGAAAACACTTGGTTATGTTGAAGACATTGTGTGGACACCTTGTCTTGGAGTTTTGTTTATTGGTATATTCATATTTACATATTTGTTGTTACCGGCAAATAGGTCCAGGTTATACACCGACAGGTTTATCTTTTCCAGATTAGCATGGCACGCTATGGAGATGACTTATTGTTGTTGTAAATTCATTAAGCCGACATGTTGAATTGGTTATTGTATTGGGCATTAATTTATTTGAAAAATGATTTTATTGTAATATCTTGTAGATCCGACCTACTAAAATTGGTCTTAGGTTATGATATAAATATAAGATCTTATTTGTAAGATCAGAAACAGAATGTGAATAAGATTTGTGTGAAGGTATATGCGAGAATAAGCAGAGCTATACATGCAGACATGATTTGAAGGTGAAGGAAGGTTTTGTGAAAGCATATCAGAACTACACTAGTACTGAATCCAGCATATGAAGATGCTATTTTGAGCAGTACATCCTTATTGGATTTAACCATCCAATTGTAGTCAGTGTGACTCCTATTTTGTGTTTGAGGAGTGAGCTCTAGTTGCTTGGATAAATCTACATGTGTAGACCCCATTTGTATACACTTACTATCTGCAGTAGCATCATCTAATTGTGGGTAAGGTTTCCCACCATGGTTTTTGCCCTTATAGGGTTTCCACATTCAAATATTGGCATTATGTGTTGGAATGACTTTGTCTTTTTGTTTCATGCATTAATATGTACCGGTATTGCAAATTATTTGATAAAACTGTCCACCGGTATAAAAGATTGTTTCACTAGTATTAAGTAGAAAGTTGATTAAGTTGTTTTTGGTTTAAATTTATTAGAAAACTGATTCACCCCCCCTCTTAGTTGTCTTTGGGACCTAACAATTGGTGTTAGAGCTTAGTCCTCTTTTGCAAAAGTTTAACAGCTTGAGGAGATCCAATGTCTACTAACTATTTCAGGAAGGATAGTCCTAAACTTGATGGAACCAAATATGGCATATGGAAGATCAGAATGGAGACACATCTAAATTACATTGGAAAGGACATCTGGGAAGTTAAAAAGAATGGCTATACTACTCCCACTCCCGGTTAGCCTAATCCACCTAACTTGACTAAAGATGAGGAAAATGATTGCAAACCAAGAGAAGCACTTTTGAGCGCATTAATAGATCAACAAATCATGGGACTATCAGTCAAATCAACTACTAAAGCTATTTGGGATCATCTGGAAACACTGAATGAAGGAGATTCCACAGTCAAAATTGCAAAACTTGAAAGCTTTCGGGTCAGGTATGAAAATCTGAAAATGGAAGAAGATGAAAGGATTTATGCTTTTATGGAAAGAGTTAAAGAAATTGTTTTGGGTATTAAATGTTGTGGAAGAACCTTAAGTGAAGATGAAATTATTTCAAAAGTTTTAAGAGGATTGCCACTGGCATACAAAATGAAGGTCACTGCAATAAATGAGTTAAGAACAATGCCTAATACATCAGTAACTAGAGATACATTGATTGGAAAACTTTCAGCCTTTGAAATTGAAGAATTTGGTCTTGTTGCTACTATAAAGACAGATTTAGCCTTTAAAGCATCAACATCAACAACATCATCATTTGAAAAATCTGATTGGAAAGCTTTTTATGCAAGAGAACTTGAAGAAAGTAGGAAAGAAAATGAATAACTTGAAGAAATTGAAGAACTTGAAGCATTATTTGCAAGGAAAATGCCTAAAGGTCCAATTGGAAGTAAGTATGAAGGTAAAGCACCCTTTAAATGTTTTAATTGTAATAAGATTGGTCATATGGCCTCAAGATGCCCTGATAGACATGCTAGACTAATAGAAGAAGCTAGAAGAATATACAAGCCTAACCCTGAATATCAGAGATACAAATTTAAGAAGAATAAAGACAAATCTTGTTATCTTGCTGATGAAGGAGTGACTAATGATTCTGATGAGGATCTGGCAGACAATGGATGGGTTTTTGTTGCTATAACAGAAGATCAACCGACACCTACAGTCCAACCAGTAGAGCAGGCCTTGGCAGCTAAAATTGAAGTAAAGGATGAGTGGATCATTGATTCAGGATGGTCACATCATATGACAGGAGATAAAGGTAAATTCTTGAACTTTCAAGAATACAATGGAGGCTTAGTGAGATTTGGATATGACAAAGCTTGTTTGATCAAAGGTAAGGGTACAATATCTCTTGATGGTAAGCATAATACTGACAATGTTTACTATGTTGAAGGTTTAAAGCATAATCTTTTGAGTGTTGGTCAGTTAGTTGAGAAAGGATTTCAGTTACAACTCAAAAATGGAAAATGCAAAATCATGAATAGGACTGGTTTGGAAATTGCAACCGGTAATTAGACTAGAGGTAATATCTTTCATTTGAATAACAGTGAAAAGACATGCTTGATTGCACATATTGATGAAAGTTGGCTATGGAATAAGAGACTCTGTCATGTAAACTTTGATTGAATGGTGAAAATTAGTACTACTAAGGCAGTTAGAGATTTACTAGAAATTATCAAGCCTCACAATATAGTATATAAGGAATGTCAATTTGGAAAACAAGTTAGAGCTAGTTTCAAAAGTATTCCAGAAAAATCGAATAATACTCTTGATTTAATTCATACTAATTTATGTGGTCCAGCTAGAACTAAAAGCTTACAAGGTGATAGATATTTTATGCTAATCATTGATGACTATTCTAGAATGTGTTGGGTTACTCTTCTGAGAGAAAAATCTGAAGCACTTGGAAAGTTCAAACTGTTCGAAGCAATGGTAGAAAATGAAACTAGTAAGAAAATCAAATGTCTAAGATCAGATCAAGGAGGAGAATTTACATCTAAGGAATTTAATGCATTCTGTGAAGTAAATGGAATTAGAAGACAACTATCAGAACCTCAGACACCATAACAGAATGGAGTTGTAGAAAGGAAAAACATAACTATCTTGGATGCAGCCAGAAGTATGTTATCAGAAGCAAACCTACCACATGTATATTTGAGAGAAGCAGTAAGTACAACAGTCTATACATTCAACAAAGTTCACATCAAAGGTGAAACCGGTAAGACCCCTCATGAACTATGGTTTGGTATTACTCCTACTCTTAAATATTTCAGAATTTTTGGAAGTAAATGTTATATTAGAAGAGATGAGTACATTGGGAAATTTGATCCTAGAAGTGATGAAGGAATATTTCTTGGTTATTCATCTAAGAGTAAAGCATATAGATGTTTTAAGAAAAGATTGTAGAAAATTGTTGAAAGTACAAATGTGAAGATTGATGAACAATTCAGAGGAACTTCAAGGTATATAGATTTTGAACCGGCAATAGAAATTCTAACAAATGAACCTACATTGAATCCACCGGTACAGAATGAAGATCCAGTTACACCGGTATCATCTGAAAATTCCACTGTAACTAAGGAACAACAACAAACAAAGACACCTAGGTATGTAAGATTGAATCATTCTGAAGATCATATAATTGGAAATAAGTATAAAAGAGTTATGACAAGAGGAAGGTTGGCAAATGAAGAGGTATGTCTTATTTCTCAAATTGTACCATCATTAGTTAATGAGGCATGTGAAGATAAATATTGGATTAAAGCTATGGAAGAAGAATTAGAACAAATTGAGAAGAATAACACTTGGACATTAGTTCCCCAGTCTAAAGATAAAAATGTAATTAGAACCAAATGGGTATTCAGAAACAAACTTAATGAAGATGGTAAGGTTATCAGAAATAAAGCAAGACTAGTGTGTAACGGATATTCTTAGAAAGAAGGAATTGATTACAATGAGACCTTTGCACCGGTAGCCAGAATTGAGGCAGTCAGATTATTTTTAGCTTTTGCAGCATGCAAGAACTACAAAGTTTATCAAATGGAGATCTTGAAGAAGAAGTTTACATTGAACAACCTGATGGATTTTCTTTGACAGATAACAAAGATATGGTTTGTAGGTTAAGGAAATCTTTGTATGGATTGAAACAAGCTCCAAGAGCTTGGTATGCAAGATTGGATAAGTATCTTTTAAAGATTGGTTTTTCTAAAGGTAATGCTGACAACAACTTATATTATAAAGTGACTAATGATGACATCTTGGTTATAGAATTTTTTATTGATGATATAATCTTTGGAGGAGAAGATAGATTATGTAAATAATTTTCTATTGAAATGCAGCAAGAATTTGAAATGCCTATGATTGGAGAAATAAAATTCTTTTTAGGATTGTAGATTTCACAGATTGATAAAGGTATAATCTTTAGTCAATCCAAATACTTAAAGGAGTTACTAAAGAAATTTGGGATGGAGAACTCTAAACCAGTAAGCACACCTATGACTACAAATGACAAACTATCACTAAGGGATGAATCTACACCTATTAATCCAACTAGGTACAAATTTATGATAGGAGGTTTACTATATTTGACACAAACCAGACCTGATATCATGAATGTAGTATGTATTGTTTCAATATTTCGGAGTAATCCCAAAGAAAATCATGAATCAGCAGTAAAAAGGATTTTCCAGTACTTACAATGAACTATAAATCTTGGATTATGGTATCCTAGAGAGGAAAAATTTGAATTATGTGCATACACAGATGCAAATTGGGTAGGAGATGTGGATGATAGAAAAAGCACCACCGGTGGAGCATTCTTTCTTGGAAGCAGACTAGTTTCTTGGTTGAGTAAGAAACAAAGTTGTGCATCTTTATCAACAATAGAATCAGAATATGTTGCAACAACAACTAACTGTACATAGGTACTATGGCTTAAACAAATGTTGAAAGATATAAAGGTAAAATGCAAGGAACCTATAACTATATATTGTGATAATACTGCAACAATTGATATATCTAAGAATCCAGTACTACATTCTAAAACCAAACATGTTTCCATCAAACTAAATTTTCTAAGGGAAAATGTTGAAGCAAAGGAAATAAAACTAGTTTATGTGAATACTAAAGAGCAGATTGCAGATATCTTCACTAAACCTTTGCCTAAGGAGACTTTTGAATATCGTAGAGAATAGCTTGGGATCATATCCCCACTGGTAGAGACTTAGGAAGTTGATGTTTGTCACCAACCAGCAGAATTAATAGAGAAATATTTTACTCTAGCTTTGATGAGGAAGCTACTTCTCAGGGGGAGCAGTTGGTATACTAAATTGATTGGTGTTTTGTATATGAACTTGGCTTGGTAATAACTTTGGCATTTGATGTCAAAGGGGGAGAGATTGGTATGGAAAAACACAAGGAAACACATGTTACTCTCAGGGGGAGAGATTGTTACTTTGAGAAAGATTACTTATATTTTGATAACTATTGGTATTTTGGTACTTGGTATTTCTATTCTAGCACTTTGATGTTTTTTCCATCTTGTGTTGCCATCAATGACAAAGGGGGAGATTGTTAGTATTTTGGTATGGTTTTTTCATTGATGTCAACACCTACTAAATACTTATCAACTCTGGCACTTTGGAGAATCAACAACATTCACCGGCAAGCAAGTGACTTATGTACAGTCACTGATATCTGATACACTAACAAGATATAATGATCACCAACACTTGGAAGGGCATGGAAAACACTTGGTTATGTCAAAGACATCATGTGGACAGCTTGTCTCTGAGTTTTGTTTATTGGTATATTTGTATTTGCATATTTGCTATTACCGGCAAATAGGTCTAGTTTATACACTAACGGGTTTATCTTTTCTAGATCAGCATGGCACACTATGGAGATGACTTATTGTTGTTGTAAATTCATTAAGCTGACATGTTTAATCGGTTATTGCATCTGATGAATACTAAGAGGGGGGGTAAATTAGTATGCCAAAAATCTCTGTACTTAAACACTTACACAATCTGAAGATAAACCGGTAAAACAGTCTAATAGACATACCGATTATCACACATGCAAACCAAAACATGAATAAAGCATTCACCCACAAAAGCAATACAACCATAACATAAGATATTTGACGTGGAAACCCAACTGGGAAAAAACCACGGTGAGATGGAACTCACAAGTTACTATCTGCAGAATAGAAACTAGACTGGTTAAGGTCAGACCAGTTAAGGTCTTACAATGTTCTTCACCAGAACATATCCTGTTAGGAGTCTCAATCTCTATTAGGAGATAAGATCGATTAAAGCCTACCTTGTTAGAGGATTTCAGATTCACAGAAGTGAACCACCTTGTTAGAGGATTTTACAAAGGCTTTTGAGCCTACCCGGTTAAGGGCTACAGACTTGTCAAAGAGGTGAGTAATCAACAAGTGTTTGATCTATCTAATAGCACAAACTGCTTGGTTAGATCCAGTATAGTTCACAACTAATGCACTCTAGCATTACTTCAGTCTTCTCTATCTCTTTATGTTTACAATTTGATCTTCTTAGATAAGATGTCTCTTACAACAACTCAACAATCACTTAAACCCTAGCCACAACATAAAGCCTTTCAGTAACAACAACAACCACTCAAAACCCTAAACATGATGTCCTTTTAAAGGAATATGATTTCATGTCAGTCCAATAGACATTAAAATTTCCTAGGTTCAATGAATCTAGACATACTCAATAACACAACACAAAAAGCACCGTCAGTGTGTCGGCACCATCAATCAATTGGTGGGTTGGTAACTCATCACAAAATGCTTGTTGGTAACTCACCACAAAGTATTACTGGTTCATAAAAAATACCAATTGCTAGTTTGACAAAACTAAAGACTGGTAAGAATGTGTTATGTCTCTTTTCTCCCTTATACCGGTTGAGATCTATGAACTGCTTGGGGTCGACATGCCGCTTCAGATCGGGAAACACATTCTACAAAATCACCAGTCTAAAGACTAGAATACAACATATCGGTTGGAACAAATACCAGTTGAGCTCTAGCTCATACATATAAAGGGGTTCTCAGTACAAGTGTGTGTCCATTAATGACAATCACAACATAAACATCAAAAATGCCAACAATCTCCCCCTTTGGCATTGATGGCAACACTTAGGAAAATAAAATTTTGACATCTAAGTGTTTTACAACAAAAACTTTCCATTAACAAAATTTCTCCCCCTAAGCATATACACTATCCCTCAATCAACACAATGTATAGCAATTTTGCATATAGAGCATAATCATTTTGACATCATAGCATATAGCATATATCAAAACATTTATCAAAATTTCAAAAATAGATGCTTCTCCCTATTTGTCTTCAAAATAGATAGAGTACTTCTCCCCCTGTATCAGAAGATCAAAATTTTTAAAACCAAAAATAGATACTTCTCCCCCTTTGCCAACAATGACAAAGTATCGTTGAACAACCCTATTTCCAAAAAAAATAAAAAGTTTATGACAACAATGAATAATACTTGTCAAAAACTAATTTATAGTCCTGCAAAAATTGTTTCATGGATAGCAACCAAGACTCAAGTAGGGAGGTAGCCACTTCCTTTTCTATTTGCATTTGGTATACCTATTCCTCCATGGCATCAACTATGCTTAGCTCCTGCATAATTGTCAAGGCATCCAGGTTCAGATAACACTTCTAAAGAATTTGCAGACATGGAAGTAAAACTAGTTGTAGCTCCTACAAATCTTTAGATCGTGTACTGATCTCTTGCTCCATTTTTGCTGACTGGATCTGGAACCGATGAACGGTTTGCCCATATGTTGCAAAGGAATCATAAGGTGTCTTAAATGTGCCCAAGTAGGACTATAATTCCATTTGAAGCTTTTGCTTCTTAGCTAGCACATCATCGCAGAACAGATGAGGTTGATAGATTTTGCTTAGTAGCAAGTTTCCCTCATCCAAGGCATTCCTTATGTCCTTTTGGTCTTTCAGTAGTTCAGACCAAAGCTCTTTCATCTTTTTCACCAGAGCAATGTTAAGAGCCTTTTGGTGCTCTTTATTAACATTTGCCTTAGCTGCTTCTTCCAGGCTCTGCACCTGATCATCCACTATAGTACATAGTAGTTTGAGCTATGCTAGTGATGATTCAGTGTCAGGAAGACTGGTACCGGGGATTAAACCGGTAAGGGTTTCTATAGCTACCTGAATTATGTCATGTTCCTGTTTCCTATGAATGATTTCAAGGCACTCTTGAGCAACCTTGATGCTTTGCATAAGCTCCAACTCACTTGTAGATTGAAGATCGATAGGACTGGAGATATCAGTCGGTTTGTCTTGATTCCTAGTTGCCTTCGGAGTCTCCATCTGTGCACTCTCCATTGCTTTCGCTACCTTGTCTGCTTCTGCCTTCTTCCTTTTCTCTGCTTCTTTCTTCTATTCTTGTTCCCTTTCTTCCTCTTCTTTCTTTTTCATGTCTTCTTCTTTCCTCTTCTTCTCTTCTTTCTCTTTCTCTTCCTTCTTCTTCTTTTCTTCCTCTTCCATCTTTTTCTTTTCTTCCTCTTCCTTCTTCCTCTTTTCTTCCTCTTCCTTCTTCTTCATTTCTTCCTCTTCTTTCTTCCTCTTTTCTTCCTCTTCCTTCTTCTTCTTTTCTTCCTCTTCTTTCTTCCTCTTTTCTTCCTTGTCCTCTTCTTCTTTCTTCTTCCTTTCCTCTTCTTGCTTCTTCTTCTCTTGATCTTTTCATTTCTCCTCTTCCTCTTTTCTCTTCTCTTCCTCATTTCTCTTTTTCTCATCTTCATCCCTCTTCTTCTTCTCTTCCTATTCTTGAGTCACTTCCTGTGTGTCCTTAGCTTGCTCACCACCCTGTTTGGCTTATTCCCCATGTTTTGTTCCCTCAGAAGGTATGTCCTAAGTGACATCTTCTACATCCAGGGAATCGACATCAATAGTGTCGATTGGTTCTTCAACCAGGTTTCCTTCCTCATCAAAAACTTCATCCAGTTCAGATATAGTCGGCTCTTTTTCCACTTGGAGGTTGGCCAATTTTTCTTTGTGAGAGTTGATAGCATAATCCATATGCTGATGAGTATCTTTTTCAACATCATCAATTCTCCCCTCCAACAACTAGAGTCTTCTTCTCCTTGTGAAGAAGAGACCTTTATTTTGATCTAGGACATCAAATAATTCTGAATTTGAGAGGTCGGGAAAGTACTATGCAAAGACTTTCTCCCAAATCTCCTATTCTTTTTCAATGGCAATGTGCCATTTATTATCTAATGCTTTAAGTAAAGAATCTGATGTTTGAGATTTAATATTTGATGGTGACTGGTCATTTTTACACAAATAAATAATGATTTCCTATAATACTTCTTCCTTTTCCTCATCACTAAAATCATCATAATAATCTACTAAATCATGTAGTAATTTTCTCCTAATATTTTTAATTGTCCTTTGAAAATGTGTTAAAGGTTTGTATGAGGAGATATCAATATTTACCGGTGTGGATGCTGTCGGTTCATTCTTCTTCATTTTCTTTGTCTGTCTAGCCTTCTTTGGCTTTTCATCAAACTCGGTTTCTTTAGAGTCCAGTTCATTTGTCTTCGTCTTCCTTTTTCTTTCAAAGACTTTTGCGGGTGTTACCTCCGGTTGCTTCTTTACAGGTGACTTCTTGGTCACTCTTGGAGTTGCAATGGTAGCTGGTGTCGATGCTACAGGCACTGCTTTGGCTTTCTTTGCTGCTAGTTCTTTTCCTTTCTTAACCAATGGTTCTTCAATCGGTGCAATCCTCTCCAAGTAGGTTCTGGTCCTTTTAGCCTTTGGATCAAGAGGCGAGGCAATAAGGGTTGAGGCATACCCTTCAAGCATATCATACATAACTTCATAGCCCATTGGCTCCACTTCCTCCATTCTAGGCTCAATAGCCTCCATTAAGCATTTGTCCACCTGAATGGTGAAACAGATGTCATCTTCATATTTCTTAACTATATCACCTGAGATTATTACCCTTTGACTCATCTTTCTTCTGAACTCATCAAAATATTTGTTCAGTACTTTAGGGTAACTGGTTCCAATAGCTCGTATGCTTTCCTTGATCTTCTTGGTTACCAGTTGGTCAGGAGACCAATGGACATCTCCTACTCCAGGAAAGTAGACTTGGAAATAGAAGAACAGCCCTGTCAATAGTTGTCCAAACTTAAACCTCAGTGCATTGTCTTGTTTGATTGCCTTTAGATTCAATAGGAGTTGCCTCTGCATACTGGTGCATAACTCAAAAGATGCATCCTCTTTAATCATCTGGTAAGCGGCATTTACCACTGTAGTAGATACAGAATTAATCCTGCTGGCTGAAAACATTTTTTAGCCTATCACCATGTAGGCGTATTTCACTAGATCATCCTTGATAGGATTAATTGTCATACCCCGTGAGTCACTTGTTGAATCGATGAGCTTGGCCATTTTGGTTTTGCTTAGCATTCTTAGGACTGGCACTTCCCCTGTGTTGCAAAAATTGGTTACTGCATGAATTGCCTGAGGCATGATATCATGCATCCTCTCCAGGTACATCTTGTCACCGTGGACTCTACTCAAAATGATCCTGATATGATCCTCCGTAAAATCTTCTAGAAAGTATACTAAATTATGGAGATTCTTCTTCTCTAAGATACTAAACTCCGGTTTGATCTTTTTGTCCTTGTAGCAAAATAAACCTAACTAGGTGTGAATAGCTAAAGACCCTAGGTCTTCTATTTTGTAGTCAATATAATCTAAAATTCCTTCTTCAACTATGATTCCAGCCGTAACTTGTGATAAGGCATTATATTTGGACTTCCTCTGAATAAAACTTTTCGACTCAATGGATGTACTAGAACTGGTATGAGATGCAGAAGCCATTGTTGAGTATTTTCAAGAACATGAAAAATACCTTTACAACGCGAATTTAGGGCTTCCTGATTCTGCTTCACTTCATTCTCCATTGGTTGCCAAATCACTGCTTTGAGTTCTCCACGACTGCTTGCAAACTGGATTTGAATCTCCTTCAAGATTTATCAATTTCTTGAAATCTTAGCTCAAATCACCTTTTCTTCGCTCTGCACTTGAAAAATTTTCTTTGCTTGAAAACAAATAGTGAGAAATGATTTGAAATATGCTTTTATACATGTCTCTCACCTACCACCATTAATGCTCCTCTATTTGGGCAAAAACCCTAATTTGCCTCTTTTTACCATTTCTGGTCTTCTGTCGAGCGATAGGTATCACATACTGGTTAAGGTCTTTTATCGGTGTAACCAAGGGTTCACAATCATTTCACCATTTGCTCCCCCTAAGCCTCTTTAGAGCTTAGTTTACCGGTTCTGATATTTCCACACTAGGTGCAGAAATTGGTTCCTCTTCCAACATTATTGGTTTCTTCCTCCAAGTTTTGTTCATGTCCGCTTGAACATTTTCAACATCAACTTCTCCTTTCTGAGTGACCGATATATCATCAGATATACTCTTTCTGCTTCTGCAGAATCTTGCAATGTGACCCGGTTTGTTGCAGTGATAGCAAACCAATCCAGGTGCTCTCCAGGGTCCATTGTTCATATTTCCATTCTTCCTTCTACATGTAGCTATAGTGTGTCCATGTCCATGACAAATCCAACAATTTTCTCTCCATTTGGTTGCCAGTTGATAACCATTGTTTC
The DNA here is from genome assembly GCF_030272615.1 of Cryptomeria japonica. Taxonomy (NCBI): domain Eukaryota; kingdom Viridiplantae; phylum Streptophyta; class Pinopsida; order Cupressales; family Cupressaceae; genus Cryptomeria; species Cryptomeria japonica. Next base: position 824,683,050 of record NC_081409.1, read on the forward strand.
TTGACTGATAATTGTAGGCATTGATCTAGTTAGGGTTCTGGTTTACAAAAGATTCTGGATCAGCTCCTTGGGTCCTCTGAGGATATCTTCTGGTATTGTTCATGACAGACCTGCATTTAGATGCTCTATGCCCAAACTTGTTGCATGCATAACAATGACCATTGAACTTATTGGATCTAGGTACATTGTTGATAAAATATGGAAAATTATTGTAGGCTTTTCTCCTACATACATTGGCAGTGTGTCCTTCTTTAAGACAGTTAAAGCAAACAGGCTTGAATTTTTTCTTACCTTTTCCTTTGAGTGTCAGTTGCTTCTTTGATGCTTCAGCATTTGTTCCTGAGGATTCTCCTTCCTCATGTCTAGAGAAACCAAGACCATTGGTATTCTTTACTAGTCTAGATGACTCAAGCTTTTGCTCTAGCTTGACAGTACTTTTGCCAAACTTAGCAAGTATTTCCTTTGACTCGAAGAGTTCTTTGGAAATAGCAGTATTTGTCTCCATTAGACTTGCATTTTTAGAGATGGCTATGTTCAGTTCACCTTGCATGTCTTCCTTTTCCATCCTTCTCTCATGAAGGTGAGCAGTCAGTGCATTGATCTCTTGTTTCAACTTGGAGATCTCATGATCTCTATCCTTTACCCGATGTTCAGCTTTCCTACAGTTCTCAAGCTCTTGACTAAACCGGATAGTCAGTCCTTCCAACTCCTTTCTCAGATTGGAGTTTGAATCATTCAACTTATTTACTTCTGCAATCATGGCTTCCATATTTGCTTCATCTTCAGAACTACTTTCAGATAGCTCCATCAGCTTCTCTACATGTTCTCTCCTTTTTGCTTGAGATGCCTTGTATTTGACCATAATATCATCATACGCTTGCTCAGACTGAGTGATCCATTGAGTAAGTTCCTTCAAAGTGTATTCTCCCATATCTCTTTCCAAGTGGTTAAACTTATAGAAAGGTAGGCTCTGATACCAATTGATGAATACTAAGAGGGGGGGTGAATTAGTATGCCAAAAATCTCTGTACTTAAACACTTACATAGTCTAAAGATAAACTAGTAAAACAGTCTAACAGATAGATTAGTTATCACACATGCAAACCAAAACATGAATAAAGCATTCACCCACAAAAGCAATACAACCATAACACAAGATATTTGACGTGGAAACCCAACTGGGAAAAAACCATGGTGACATGGAACTCACAAGTTACTATCTATAGAATAGAAACTAGACCGGTTAAGGTCTTACAATGTTCTTCACTAGAATAGATCCTATTAGGAATCTCCATCTCTATTAGGAGATAAGCTTGATTAAAGACTACCTTGTTAGAGGATTTCAGATTCACAGAAGTGAACCACCTTATTAGAGGATTTTACAAAGGCTTTTGGGCCTACCCAGTTAAGGGCTATAGACTTGTCGAAGAGATGAGTAATCAACAAGTGTTAGATCTATCTAATAGCACAAACTACTTAGTTAGATCGAGTATAGTTCACTGTTAATGCACTCTAGCATTACCTAAGTCTTCTTTATCTCTTTCTGTTTACAACTCAATCTTCTCAGATAAGATCGCTCTTACAACAACTCAACAATCACCTTAAACCCTAGCCACAACATAAACCCTTTCAGTAACAACAACAACCACTCAAAACCCTAGACATGATGTACTTTTAAAGGAATCTAATTTCATGTCGATCCAATAGGATTACATTACAATTTCCTAGTTTCAAGGAATCTAGACATTCTCAGTAACATGACACAAAAAGCATCGTCAGTGTGTCGGCACCGTCAATCAATCGGTGGGTTGGTAACTCATCACAAAATGCTGATTGGCAACTCGTCACAGAGTATTACCGGTTCATAAAAAATAATAGTTGCTAGTTTGACAAAACTGAAGACTGGTAAGAATGTGTTATACTACTTTGCTCCCTTGTATCGGTTGAGATCTACGAACCGATTGGGGTCGACATGCTGCTTCAGACCGGTAAATACATTCTACAAAATCACTAGTCTAAAGACTAGAATACAACATACCCGTTGGAACAAATACCGGTTGAGCTCTAGCTCATACATATAAAGGGGTTCTCAGTATAAGTGTGTGTCTATCAATGACAATCACAACATAAACATCAAAAATGCCAACAGTATCAGGCATTAATTTTTTTGTAAAATGATTTTATTATAATATCTTGTAGAGCTGACCTACTAAAATTGGTCTTAGGTTATGATATAAATATAAGATCTTATTTGTAAGATCGGAAAGGGAATGCAAAGAAGATTTGTGTGAAGGTATATACGAGAATAAGCAGAGCTATACATGCAGACATGATTTGAAGGTGAAGGAAGGTTTTGTGAAAGCATATCAAAACTACACTGGTACTGAATCCAGTATATGAAGATGCTATTTTGAGCAGTACATCCTTATTGGATTCAACCATCCAATTGTAGTCAGTGTGACTCCTATTTTGTGTTTGAGCAGTGTCCTCTAAGTGCTTGGCCTTTTTGCATGTGCAGACCCCATTTGTATACACTTACTATCTGCAATAGTATCACCTGATTGTGGGTAAGGTTTCCCACCATAGTTTTTCCCCTTACAGGGTTTCCACGTTCAAATATTGGTGTTATGTGTTGTGGATGACTTTATCTTTTTGTTTCATGCATTAATATTTACCGGTATTGCAAATTATCTAATAAAACTGTCCACCAGTATAAAAGACTGTTTCACCGGTATTAAGTAGAAAGTTAATTAAGTTGTTTTTGGTTTAAATTTATTAGACAACTGATTCACCCCCCCTCTTAGTTGTCTCCGGGACCTAACAATTTGCTCCATTAATTCTTATTTACCGGTACACTATTTTGGGATTCAAAGTTATTAATAAGTTTAAATATTATGCAAACCAGTTAGACACTGATTCATCCCCCCCTCTCAGTGTCTTTGGGACTGTAATTGAATCTAACAATTGGAATCAAAGTGTGGTCCTCTATTTGAAGAAGCCTGACAACTTGAGGAAGATTCTGACACCGGTACAGATGGAGAGATTAAGACAACAATTGAAAGGAGCTCTTGTAGACTATGATGTAGAAAAGGTAAAGAACATTAGATTGGAGGATGAACTTAAAACTACTCAAGAATTCATTTTGGCACTTCAAAATAACCTGGTTATTGCAAAGAATAAGAGAAAATAACTTCATATGAAGATGCAGAATGAGGATGATTAAAAAGAAACTCCTAGAGGACTTCTAAACAAGTTGAGACAAGAGAACAATAATATGAAGAATAAAATGCAGGATATGACTATGAGGTTATGTAAAGATATTGAAGGTAGGAAGAAGAATGAATAAGACTTGGCTAGGAGACTTAATGATGAGGGAAATGAAAATCTGAGACTTATTCATGAGAATGATATGCTGAAGATAGATCTGATTCACATGGAACATGATAAAACTAAGCTTATGAGAAAAAAAGGAATTCTGGAAAATGAGTTGGCTATTGCAAATAAGAACAAAGACAAATTCAAGAAAAGTTTAGAGGAGCTTGACAACATGTGGAAAAGTCAGAAACCTGATGGAGATACTAATGGACTTGGATTTGAAGTTGGAGAAAGTTTCGGTATTGCAAACAATGAAGATAAGAACAAATTAGTAAGACAACCTAATGCTTACAAATTTAATGGTAAATTTTTTAATTGCAACAAATATGGTCATAGAGAAAATTAGTGTAGATTGAGAAATAATTAGAACACAAAATCACCCACCGGTCAATGTTCCAAATACAACAAAGTTGGTCGTAATTTAGAAAATTGCATAATGAATGTGAAATGCTATGTTTGTGGAAGATTTGGGCACTTGTCTAATCAATGCAGAACATAGACCAACATAGGATATGGAAAGGTTATTCAGAGGAATAATGTAACTTGTTAAGCTTGTAACAAGATTGGACACATTGCTAAATTTCATAGAAGTAAGAATGCACCGGCAAACAATATGAAATCTAGCTTGAAGGGAAAAGAGAAGGTAGAAGAAGTAAAACAATAATTTTCTAAACAATGGATTAAGAAAAGAGATCAGAGAACTGATGAAACTATATCTTCACTGATAGAACAAATTATTTCTCCACTGGTAGGAGACTCTTCATCTAACTAAGGAATAATCCCTTGAGGGTATGGTAGCAAATTGAAAAACATACATTCTACCCTCGGTTAATGGTGACAAGATACATCTCATCTTTACCGACAGGTGTGTTAACTTTTCACTTAACCAACAATCATTTAATGATGTTTTGAATAACCTTTTGGCTATAAAGCACCGCAAAAACTCTCATTTCAAACTCACTGAGCATTCAAACATTCTGTGAGCGCAAAATCAAGCAAAGGCATTCAAGACAAATTTGGAAGTGTTTTTCAAGAATTTAGTGAGCATTTAGATAAGAGGTATTTTCATAATGGCTGCTTCATATTCTATTCATAGCTTTATTTTGAACCCTACCATTGTGGAAAATGTGAAATGCCCTAGGCCTATTTTGAAGATAATTCCTGAAATTCTGAAGCAAGATGACTCTATAGGATCTTTTTCAAGAAGACCCTAGGATTTATATACATTGCAATATAGAAGATCTAGGAGCTGAGGAGTTAATGAAAATGTTTAATGAATTTATTTGTGATGAACATGGAAATGTTAAACCCGAACACAAGATTGTGGAGACTTTAGGTTTTGTGGAGATATTGAATATTCCTAAATTTCTAGAGGAAGTGGTAAGAATTATATTGAGTAGAGCACATGGAGAATGGAGAATTCTTATGGTTGCATTCTGTTTGTAAGATAACCCGACAAGCAATTAGGGTAGTGACTAGTTTACCCTCAACCACTAGTAGACCAGATAAGAAAAAGAAGGTTCCTAATAAAATGGTGATGAGGCTAACCGGAGAAACATCTCATAGTAGATAACTTAGAGTGAATGACATTAAGGACATCAATGTGAGATATGTAAGTATGGTTCTTGGATACAAAGACACACATGCTAACAGACTCAACTCTATTTCCAATCTTTGCATTTACAGTGCGCATGAAATGATAAACAACAATGCTAATATAGATGTGTGTGAATGGTTAAAAGATGAGCTTATTGATAACCTAAAAAAGATTAAGGGAGACAAGAAGGGTACTTTTCACTTTGGAAACCTTTTGGTATGTTTAATGCTATATTTCACCAAAGAGATCCCTGGTATAGGACCCAAAGACTTTGTTTAGGATACACTACTAGGGAAAAAACTACAAGAAGAATTTGCAGGCATGGGAACTGCTAAAGACAACAACATAACTAACTATTTTTAAGGATTCCTCAAAGCATAGTTGAAAAATATGACAAGCAAATCTGCTTTGTGATTAAAAGAGATGAAACTTGGATGGAAGCGATAACACCTAGAACTATCTGGGTTATTGAAATGGGTTATGAGGTTGACCTACATGTTCTATAAACTTATGCAAAATCACTACTTGATTCACCTAGAGAGTCATCAGAAGAAATCTTTGCAATGCAGAAACCATAGAGAACAAAGTATCTATGTAGAAAAGGACCAAGAAAAGAGAAAAAATCATTACAGATGCATCTAAGAAAGTAAAGGAAATCAAAGAGAATGTCATGAACCTTAGTGGCATATTGGCTACTTAGCTTGAAGGACTTCAACCAGAGGCACAATTTTCACCGGATGACACATCTTCTGATAGTGACAATGGGAAGGCATCTGAGTTCAAAAGAGTGGAAAGGAAGAGAAAACTCTCACTAGTACCCTCTCCATTTCCGAAGAGAACAAGAACACTAAGAAGAAACAATAGGCGGTTAGAGATCCCAAGAAGAAACTTACTCCATAGAGAAAACAAACAACGAAAAAACCTACATTGAATGATTTATTGAATGAAATAACCGAGGAAGGTAATTTGTCTAATGTGGAAAAATGGTATACTTCATCAAATGCTACTGACATAAATACTATTGAAGAAAGCATTATTCTTCATTTAGACATTTATAAGAAAGTTTTGATTGAAGTTGTTGTGGAGCTACCAAATGATCTCTACTTAAGATTAGAAGCAAAAAGACTATCTTTTATGGAATTAGACAAGAAATTAAGGGTTGAAGCACTCTTGGTTGTTCACCTGGTTAACTCTAAAGAAGAAATTGATGAACTTATTTCTAAGGCTAACCGATTAGTATTTGCTAGTGGACACTGGTAGATAAACCTGATGGCTGGAAGAGTAAAGGAAATTACAGAAGAAACAACAAATAATTGGGATATATTCTTTGTGGAGAAAGAAAAACAAGAGGAAATGAACAAACCTAAGAAGACATTCAAAGTGTATCAGAAATACAAGGACAAGGGTAAAGGAAAAGTTGGTGGAGTTCCAAACAATAATATTACTAACAATCTATCACCACCTTTGGATACTGCACTGGTACACTCTAAAGATCCACCGATTATTAACACTGAAGGTATTGTACAGGATGATACTAATCCAAAATTAGAGATACTTTTTACAATGAAAGTGGATACTCAAAAGGTAAACATTGTTGTGGATAAGGAAACCTCTAAGGTTAAGGTAGACAATGTTGACAATAGGAACATGGTAGATGATCAGGTACAAACTCAGACACAGCAACTGGCACAGACTGAAAAATTCTACTTATAAAGGTACTAACACATGGCCACTAGAGACTATGAATCTAGAAAAAAAACAAGCAGAGGCAGAGGTACACACATAGACTGAGAAAACGACAATCACAGAGACAGTGTAATAGTCTGAGAAACCTTTGAAGGTTGAGATGCAAACCCAAACTGATCCATTGGAGGAAAATACAAGAAAAATGGGTACATCCAATTGAAGAAAAGAGGTAATAAAGATGACTGGTCAGACATTTGGCACCTCTATGGGTGAATTTAGACCTACCAACATTACTGAGGTACTTTTGGATTCAATTAGGAAGATAACAGAATGCAATGCATTGGCCTATAAGGCAATTGACAACACACTACCTATTCCTAAATTGATTGCACCAAATTGCAACACATATCACATTTAATATTCTTTAGGTAAATTGGACACATTGTCCAAATTTATTTTTGATAATGTAATAACTATTGACAAAGTGAATGAGGATAAAATTAAGGATAGAGTTGAAAAGGAGAAAAACAAATTCTTTGAAGACACTACAAAGAAGTGTACAGAACACTTGAATAAATTATTACCGACACTTAACTCTACAATATTGGAATACAAGGAGTTGTATAAGGAATCATGCAAATGTCACCTTCTGACAGAAGACATAGAAAACAAGATTAGTAAAACACAAAAATAAATTGATGACATAGCTGATAATATAATTGGTTCATCTGAACCTATATCAGTTATTGAGCAGGAAATGATAGGTTTTGAAGAAAAATTAGAGAAAATTGAGAAAGAGAAGGAAAGGATAAGATCAAATTCCCGGGAACTCAAAAATAAACTTGGTCCTAAGTTGGACAATCTTATCTCTCAGAGAAGTTAAATCTCTAAGGCATTAGTTCAAGGAGAATTATCACCGGAAGACCACATGCATTATCTCACCAACATAATTCAACAGACTAAGGCAAATTTGAATGACAACAAAAGGTTTATGAAGAGTCTAAATTTAATTTTGGCAGATATTTTTTAGATTGTAACCAACCGGTTACAGATCTTGAGGTGAAATTTTGAACTCGTTTGACTATTTTTGACAACCTTTGTCATTGATGTCAAAGGGGGAGTAGTGGAAGAGAAAAATAAATGTACACAAGAGATCACTTGCTTAGGCAAAGCACATCTTTTTGGACTTCATTTTTTGGAAATAGTTTTTGGATTTTTCTCATGAGTGTTGCCATCAATGCCAAAGGGGGAGATTGTTGGCATTCTACACTCTTATGAGAATGGTTGATGTTATCATTGATGGCAACCAACCGAAATTAATCTAGAAACCAACCGGTAGTTACTAGCACCGGCAATAGACTTCTACATACACCGATAGACACTTCACCAACATCAGCTATAATGCATATCGACACTCAGGTCGACATGGAATAAAGATTTATTGTTTTGAATTGTAATTATCTTTTTGTAAAATCTGACTTGGTTTATTGTAAAAGACTCATATATGTATGAGGTCTTGTAAGTCATTTTGATATAGATAGATGGTCAGATAGATGTATGTCAGGATATGGATATGGATATGTATATGTGAAGGATAAGGACAACGAAGGTTTTGGTTATAGACTGAGCTTAAACTGGTACTGAACCTAGCATAGTTGATGCTGATTTGAGAAATACATTGTATTGGATTTGATCATCCATTTTTGTAAGTCAATGAGACTTCTATTTTCTGATTAAGAAGTGAGCTTTAGGTAGTTGGCCTCCCTATGTGTCTAGGCCCCTCATTGTAGGTAATATTTATTCATTGGCTAGTGAGTGAATATTGTGGGTCACAAATCCCACTAAGGTTTTTCCCACGCCGGGTTTCCTCATTAAAATATCTTGTGTTATGGTGTGTTCTCTATGTTGTCTCTGTTATTCTTATTTTCTACATTAATTCTTATTTACTGGTACACTGTTTTGGGATGAAAAGTAATTAATAAGTTTAAATATTATGAAAACTGGTTAGACACTGATTCACCCCCCGCATCCTAGTGCCTTTTGGACTGTCATTGAATCTAACAGAACAAGCATCTAATAAAAATGAAAGAAGCAGCTACAGTACAATCTACATCGCAAATACCTCGCATCCTACAAAGAGACACTCAGCCAACTACTAAGGGGTAGCCCCATTTGTAAGTTGATCATGCTAGTGTGAAAACCCATTGAAAGGTGAGTCCAACTTTACCTTTCAACATTGTTTAAAATATGAAAAACTGAACATAATTATGTCTATGTGGGACTCCCTAGCAATTCCTAGTTAGTAAGATATGCTATAGCTGGCATTAAAAGATTTGAAAGAATCAAAATAATATCCAATAGTCAAGATATGGTTTTGTTGACCAATAACCCCAGGAAAGTAAATTAGCAAGTAAAGAAGAAGATAAAAATGTGAATCGACCTCCTTTTATTTGTCTTTAATCATTGGGGATAAGTTAGTTCACAATTGCATGGTGTATAGTGGAGCAAGAAGTTCTGTCATGCCAAGACAAATTGATGATATTTTAGGATTAACTTACTAACCTTTAGAGAAAGGAGTGTTGCAGTTAGATGGAACACTGATAAAGACCATAGGGGTAATTAAGGATTTGGGTTTAACATTGCATGCTTGCTGAAATTTTTTCATTCCCCTAGAGGTGTTTGTCCTTGATCTTCTCCCTTACTTTGTCTTATATTTATCAAGATATTTCATTGCTAAAATTGGAGGGTTATCTATCATCAGATTGGTCACACATGATTTTTAGGATTAGATATGGTACTAAGGTTACTATTAGATCTAAATCCCTTGCCAAAGACCATATTGATCCATATACACCATACATAGTTAATATCAACACACTCATTCCCTAAGAGGATGAGCTTGATGAAGCTCAAGAGTTGGAGTCAAAAAGTGTTACTGAGTTGCTCTTGAATGAGTGGGAAAAAGAGAATGTGATTGATAACCCAAATAAGTACATTCCGAATGTAAGTTTGGGCAATTATTTTTTGCATGAACCTGAAACAAAAATACCTAACATTGAGAAGAAGGAAGAAAGTATATCAGAACAACAAGATGAATTATGGAACATGTACTTTGATGTCTCTCAGAACATGCATGTAGCCGATGGGGGTGAAATTCTTGTACCCCCAAAGGGTGAGAAATACTTTTCAGCTTTTCATTTTGCCTTTTCTTGTGTTAATAACACTTGTGAATATGAAGGCCTAATTTAGGGATTGGAATGGGCAAGGAAAAAGAAATCAGTTGTTTGAAGGCACATGGTGACAGTAAGCTCATTGTCAATCAAGTAAGGAATGTTAATGTTGCAAAAAATGACACTCTTAAGTCTTATAAGAACCTAGTTAGGAATCTTATAGAGGAATTTGAATCATTTAATATTGTCTCCACTCTTAGAAGTGAAAATAAGCATGCTAATAGATTAGATACAATTGGTTCTTAGTTTGACATTCTTGATATAGTTAGAAAAGAGAAGGTTTCACATTATGTTAAGATAGTTGTCAAGCCTTCTATTCCTAATAATAATGTCAATTGGAAATTTTTTGAGAATGATGATCAAATCCTTAGTTTTATGCTTAAAGAGGATTAACTTTCTGTCACTAACCAAGAAAAGTTGAAGCATAATTACGATGAAAAGATTATTCAGTTAAGAAGCAACAAGCTGCCCAAAGGTCTTGTGACCTTAGAATCTATTTTTAGCACTGATGACCAACTAAAAAAGAGTAAAGTTGGTATGCAGATCAAACAAGATCATTATGAAGAGCTGGAAATATTTAAGGTTAAGTTGTTGAAACTTGGTAAGATTTTTTCTCCTAAAGAGAAGAAATTTTTTATTTCTTTATGTCAAGAGTTTCATGATGTGTTTGTGTGGGAGTATTCAAATTTAAAGGGTTTTGACTCTCATATATCCCAACATATGATAGAGTTAGAACTAGGGGCTAAGCATATCAGATAGAAACAAAGGCCCTTAAACCCAAAACTTGGGCCTTTGATGATTAAAGAGTTAACCAAGATGATTGAAGGATGCATCATTTACCCTATTAAACACACATCTTGGGTCTCCACCCTTTTCCCTATGAGGAAGAAAAATGGAGAGATAAGCTTGTGTGTTGATTTTAGAGATGTGAACAGAGCATCTGTAAAAGATCATTACCCGCTAGCTTCTATGGAGAAAATGTTGCAAGTAGTTGCAAGATTTGAAACATTTTCTCTCCTCCATGGTTATTCTGGATATAACCAACTTCAAGTCAAGGATAAGGACCAACATAAAACTTCTTCTAGAAAAAAATTGGGTACCATGGCTTACAAGAGAATGCCTTTTGGTCTTTCTAATGTTGGATCAACCTTCGAAAAGGCTATGGATATGGACTTTATAGATATGTTGTATAAGTTGGTACACATTTATCTAGATGATAGAACTATATTTTCAAAGAACTCTGACAAACATTTGTCTCATTATAAGCATGTCTTTGAGAGGTTTAGGGAGTATGGCATTTCCCTCAATCCAAAAAAGTGTATTTTTATTGTGCAAGTGGGTAAGTTATCGGGACACATTGGATAGTTGATGTTTTTCGTGCATGTAGCTCCATGCATTCTTGGATTCCATTGTCAAACACTTCATGCACCAGCATATTTCAGCTGCATAGTTTGTTCAGGCTATTTTTAGTTCTCTGCATGGATTATTTGTTTTGAAGTTTTTAGTTTTTTCAATAAATAAAGCATGTTGTACATGAAATGTAATTTCCAATTAGCTTGTTCATAGGTCGAGCTTAGTTTAGATTTTAGTTTTTTACCATAGTAAATAAAAGCAAGACATGCAACTCTAGTTCCACTATTTTTTTCATTCTTTCTTGTAATGTTGATAGTTATGCATGTATCTGGTGAACTGCAGTCTAAATTTAGACACACGATATGCAAAATTTTATACTATTGTTTGTTAAGGTTGTGAAATCTTTAAATAACCAACCTCTTTCTAATTTCTTTAAGCTTTAATAATAAAGCATTGTACTATTTTAAAAAATAGTGAATCTGAAAATAGAGAACTCTGTTTTTATTGAAATTGTGTTTCTTATCGTGTGAATTAAGTAGGATCTGTATGTGAATTATTTTTTTAATTATTGTTATTGTTGATCATTTTAGTTAATTAGCTGGATAAAAGAGAGAGGGATCACATTAATATTATACAAGTGGTATCAGAGAAGGTAAAATTATTTTGGGTTAGAGTTTAATTGTTATAATTTTGCCAAAGATAGTCATGTTGAGTTCTAATAGTAGGCTCGTTCCAGAATTTGATGGGAATGACTACGATTATTGGTGTATTAAGATGCTGACCTTTTTTATTGGAAAATATTTGTGGGAGATTATTGAGATAGGCTATGAGCAACTAGCTAATTGGAATCCCCTTACAACCAATGAAAGAACAACAAGAAAGGAAGCAAGGAAGAAGAATGCTCAAGCTTTGTTTCACATTAAGAAAACTCTTGATAAGAGATTATTTCCAATAATATGAGGATCAAAAACTACCAAAGATATCTAGAAGACTCTACAAGAAACTTACTATAGTAGTGATCAAGTTATGGTAGTCAAGCTTCAGGCATTGAAGCAAGAGTTTGAGAATATGAGGATGCAAGAAGCTAAAAGTATAAGTGATTATTGTATCAGAGTCAAAGATGTGGCCAATAAAATGGCTACACTTGGAGAAATTGAAAGAAATGAAGGTTTAATAAAAAAGGTATTGAGATCTTTGACACCCAGATGGAATCATCTTGCCATAATCATAGAAGAAAGTGAGGATTTGACAAAACTTAAATTTGATCAATTCGTTGGATCCTTGATGTCTCATGAAGAAATATTGAAAGATTATTTTGAAGGTGAAGAGAAATATTTTTCCTCCAAATTGGAAATCACAAAAATAAACATGCAAGCAACAATAGTGCCAAAAGCAGTCAAGGAAAGGTAAAGGGCGAAACCAAAATTATTCAAGAGGTAGAGGTAGAGGTGGCTCAAGAGGAAAAGGTGGTTCTAGAGGAAGAGGTGGAGACATATTTGATAAGAGAAATGTTCAATGTTACCATTGTAATAGGTATGGCAACTTTGAAAGAGAATGCAGATTGAAAGAGGGTAAAAGTGCTAACTATGCTCAAGAAAGTAGTGAGAATCCTCCATATCACTTATTTTTACCTTATGCCAAAGGTGAAAATGCTAGTAAAGATGTTTGGTACCTAGATTTTGAATTCTTTAACCATATGGTAGGGAAGGAGAAGTTGTTTTCAACAAAGGATGAAAGTTTTAAATCCAAGATCCATCTTCGTGATGATAAATCATTGGAGGTTGCTGTGAAATGAGCTATGGAGGGCCAAATAAAAGAAGACATAAAGAGTATTCATGATATTTATTATAATCCACAATTGAAGCACAATTTGTTAAGTGAGGAGAAGCTATGTGAGAAAAATTATAAAGTATTTTTTGAGAATAAGACATGTACTATCTATGATAAGAATAAGGGCAATAGGGTGATCATTGTTGTGCCTATGACAAGAAATAGGATGTTCCCTTTGAGGTTTGGCAAACACCTTGAAAATATGGCTTAGAAGGATTCAAGTTGGTTATGGCATATCAGGTATGGACATTTAAATTTTCACCATTTAAAGTTCCTAACCTCACATGCATTAGTTTCTAGTTTCCCAAGGTTGAGGAACATAAGGAGGTTTGTGAAGGATGTGCTAAAGGAAAGGATGCAATGGAAAAGTTTCCAAAGGGAAATGCATGGAAGTTCAACCACCCACTTCATCTTGTTCATTCAGACATATGTAGTCCTATGCAGACTAAGAGTTTGGGTAAGTCATCATATTTCATCACTTTTATTGATGATTGCTCATGAAATTATTGGGTATATTTTGTGGAGACCAAAGATGAAGCCTTGGATACATTCAAGAAGTTCAAAGCCATCATAGAACTTGAAAAAGGGTGCAAGATCAAATGTTTAAGGACTCGTCATGGATGGTAATTTTAATCAAAGGATTTCCAAAGTTATTATGATCTTAATGGCATCAAGAGGCAACTCACAACTGCATACACACGTCAACAAAATGGGGTAGATGAAAGAAAGAATTGCACTATGGTAGAAATGGCAAGGTGCATGTTACAAACCAAAGGATTGAGAAATACTTATTGGGGAGATGTAGTTGCTACAACAATGTACATCCTCAACCATAGCCCCACCAGTGAACTAGAAAAGATGACTCCTTATGAAATTTGGTATGGGAAAAGGCCTAATGTTAATAATTTCAATTTTTTTGGTTGTTTGGCTTATGTGCCTGTACTTGATCAGAATAGACAAAAGTTAGATGCAAAGAGTGAGTCATGTATTTTTATTGGCTATAGTGAGAAAATAAAGGCTTATAGATTGTCTAATCCCATCACTAATAAGATTATTGTCTCAAGAGATGTAATTTTTTATGAAGGGGGTGTTTATGGTCATCAAAAAGGCCATGTTGAGAAGCCAAAATCTATTTTGAATAATGATATAATTGCTGATATTGATCATGAGCAGCCAACTAATGTTTTTGTTGTAGGTCCAATGGACAACTGAGAGGGGGGGGTGAATCAGTTGTCTAATAAATTCAAACCAAAATCTTATTAACCAACTTAATGCTTAATACCGGTAAGACAGTTAAATGTGCTGGTAAACAGTGTTAACAGGAAATGTTTTACCGGTAAGAATTAATGCATGAAACATAAGCAAAAAGTCAAACACAACACATGACACAAATATTTGTACGTGGAAACCCTGTAAGGAGAAAAACCATGGTGGGAAACCTTACCCACAATCAGATGATACTACTGCAGATAGTAACTGTACAAAGAGGGGTCTGTACATGCAGAAAGGCCAACAACCTAGAGCTCACTGCTCAAACACAAATGGGAGTCACACTAACTATAGTTGGATGGTTAAATCCAATGAGAATGTACTGCACAAAATAGCATCTTCATATGTTGGATTCAATACTGGTGTAATGCTAATATGCTTCTACAAAAACCTAACTTCACCTTCAAATGATGTCTTCACGTATATCTCTGCTTGATGTCACATATATCCTTCCTTAAATCTTTTTCACATTCCACATTTGATCTTACAAATAATATCTTACATTTATACCATACCCTAGGACCAATTTTAGTAGGTCGGCTCTACAAGATATTACAATAAAACATTTTACAAATAATACAATATCTGATGCAATAACCGATTGAACATGTTGGCTTAATGCTTTTATAACAATAATAAATCATCTCCATAGCGTGCCATGCTGAACTGGAAAAGATAAACCTGCCGGTGTAACCCTAGATAACCTGGACCTATTTGTCGGTAAAAGCAAATATGCAAATAAGAATATAACAATGATATTATTTCAAGGAAAAGTGTCCACATGATGTCTTCAACATTACCAAGTGTCTTCCATGTCATTGCAGGTACCGGTGAACATTATATCCTGCTAGTTAACCATATACCGGTGATTGTTTGAACAATTTACTGATTGCCAATGAATGTTGCTTGATCTCCAAAGTAGGTGTATTTAGTAGGCATTGACATCAATGACAAAACCATACCAAAATACCAATAATCTCCCCCTTTGGCATTGATGGCAACACAAGATGGAAAAACCATCAAAGTGCCAAAATAGAAATGCCAAGTACAAAAACCAATTCTCCCCCTAGGAGTAATATGTGTTTATACAAAGATTTATTTACAATACCAATCTCTCCTCAAAAAGATAATGCATTTTTCCATATATCTCTCCCCCTTTGACATCAAATGCCAAAGTCACAAAAAGGTCAAGTTCATACAAAATACCAACCAATTCAATATACCAACTACTCCCCCTGAGAAGTAGCTCCTCATCAAATACCGGAATAAAGGATTTGTCCATTTAATTATGTCGATTGATGACAATCATCAACTGTCTACGTCTCTACTGATGGAGGTAAGACTCCGAGCTGATCTTTGAGATACTCAAAAGTTTCCTTAGGCAAAGGTTTTGTAAAAATATCTGCAAGCTGTTCTTTAATATTCACATAAACTAGTTTTATTTCCTTTTCTTCAACTTTTTCCCTTAGAAAATTCAGTTTGATAGAAACATGTTTTGTTTTAGAATGTAATACTGGATTCTTAGATATATCAATTGTTACAGTGTTATCACAATATATAGTAATAGGTTCCTTGCATTTTACCTTTATGTCTTTCAACATTTGCTTAAGCCAAAGTACCTGTGTATAGTTTGTCGTTGCTGCAACATATTCTTATTCTGCTATTGATAAAGATGTACAACTCTGTTTCTTACTTAACCAAGAAACTAATCTCTTTCCAAGAAAGAATTCTCCTCTAGTGGTGCTCTTTCTATCATCCACATCTCCTACCCAATTTGCATCTGTGTATGCATATAGATCAAAATTTTCATCTTTAGGATACCATAGTCCAAGATTTGTTGTGCCTTGTAAGTACCAGAAAATCCTTTTTACTGCTGATTCATGATTTTCCTTGGAATTACTCTGAAATCTAGAAACTATACATACTGCATTCATAATATCAGGTCTGGTTTGTGTCAAATACAGTAAACCTCCTATCATAGATTTGTATCTAGTTGGATTAACAGGTGTAGATTCATCCCTTTGAGATAATTTGTCATTTGTAGTCATAGGTGTGCTTACCGGTTTAGAGTTCTCCATCCCAAATTTCTTGAGTGGTTCTTTCAAGTACTTAGATTGACTCAAAAATATGCCTTTATCAGTCTGTAAAATCTACAATCCTAAAAGGAATTTTATTTCTCCAATCATAGACATTTCAAATTCATGCTGTATTTTAAGAGAAAATTCTTTGCATAATCCATCTTCTCCTCCAAAGATTATATCATCAACAAATACTTCCATAATCAAAATGTCATCATTAGTTACTTTGTAATATAAATTGCTATCTGCATTTCCTTTAGTAAAACCAATTTTTAAAAGATACTTATCCAACCTTGCATACCAGGCTCTTGGAGCTTGTTTTAGTCCATACAGAGATTTTCTTAATCTGCAAACCATATCATTGTTATTTGTCAAAGAAAATCCATCAAGTTGTTCAATATAGACTTCCTCTTCAAGATCTCCATTCAAAAATGAACATTTAATATCCATTTGATAAACTTTGTAATCCTTGTGAGCTGGAAAGGCCAAGAATAATCTAACTACCTCAATTCTGGCTACCGGTGCAAAGGTTTCATTGTAATCAACTCCTTCTTTCTAAGAATATCCCTTACACACTGTCTTGCTTTATTCCTGACAACCTTACCATCTTCATTGAGTTTGTTTCTAAATACCCATTTGGTTCCAATTACATTTTTATTTTCAAGTCGGGGAACTAATGTCCAAGTATTATTTTTCTCAATTTGTCCTAATTCTTCTTCCATAGCTTTAATCCAAAATTTATCTTCACATGCCTCATTGATAGATAATGGTTCAATTTGAGAAATAAGACATACTTCTTCATTTGCCAATCTTCCTCTTGTCATGACTCCTTTAAATTTGCTTCCAATTATCTGATCTTCAGAATGATTCAGTCTTACATACTGGGGTGTCTTAGTCTGTTGTTGTTCTTCAATTACTATGGTATCCTCTGATGATACCAGAGTAACGGGATCATCATTCTATACCAGTGGATTTACTGTTGGTTCATTTGTCATAATTTCTGTTACTAGTTCAGAGTCTATATACCTTGAAGTTCCTCTGAATTGTTCATCAATCTTTACATTTGTACTCTCAACAATTTTCTATAATCTTTTATTAAAGCATCTATAAGCTTTACTCTTAGATGAATAACCAAGAAATATTCATTCATCACTTCTAGGATCAAACTTGCCAATATACTCATCTCTTCTAATATAACATTTACTTCCAAAAATTCTGAAATACTTAAGAGTAGGAGTATTACCAAACCATAGTTCATGAGGGGTTTTACTGGTTTCACCTTTGATGTGAACTTTGTTGAATGTATAGACAATAGTGCTTACTGCCTCTCTCTAGTACACATGTGGTAGATTTGCTTCTGATAACATACTTCTTGCTGCATCCAAAATAGTTCTATTTTTCCTTTCAACAACTCCATTCTGTTGTGGTGTCCGAGGTGCTGATAACTGTCTTTTGATTCCATTTACTTCATAGAATGTATTAAAATCTCTAGATGTGAATTCTCCTCCTTGATCTGATCTTAAACATTTAATTTTCTTACTAGTTTCATTTTCAACCATTGCTTTGAATAGTTTGAACTTCCCAAGTGCTTCTGATTTTTCCTTGAGAAAAGTAACCCAACACATTCTAGAATAATCATCAATAACTAGCATGAAATATCTATCACCTTGTAAGCTTTTAGTTCTAGCTGAACCACATAAATCAGTGTGAATTAAATCAAGAGCATTATTGGATTTTTCTAGAATACTTTTGAAACTAGTTCTAACTTGTTTTCCAAATTGACATTCCTTGCAAATTGTATTCTGAGGTTTCATAATTTTAGGTAGATTTCTAACTGCCTTAGAAGTACTGATTTTTACCATGCAATCAAAATTTACATGACATAGTCTTTTATGCCATAGCCAACTTTCATCTATACATGCAATTAAGCATGCCTTTTCACTGTTATTCAAATGAAAGATATTACCTCTAGTCTGATTACCGGTTGTAATTTCCAAACCAATTCTATTCATGATTTTGCATTTTCCATTTTTAAATTGTAATTGGAAACCTTTCTCAACTAATTGACCAACACTTAAAAGATTATGTTTTAATCCTTCAACATAGTAAACATTGTCAGTGTTATGTTTACCATCAAGAGATATTGAACCCTTACCTTTGATTGAACAGGCTTTGTCATCTCCGAATCTTACTAAACCTCCATTGTATTCTTGAAAGTTCAAGAATTTGCCTTTGTCTCCAGTCATGTGATGTGAGCATCCTGAGTCAATAATCCATTCATCCTTTGATTCAACTTTAGCTGCTAGGGCTTGTTCTACTAGTTGAGAAATAGGTACTGGTTGATCTTCTATTATAGAAACAAAGACCCATCCGTTGTCTGCTGGATCCTCATCAGAATCATCAGTCACACCTTCATCAGTAGTGTAACAAGATTTATGTTTGTTTTTCTTAAATCTGTATCTCTAATCTTCAGGATTAGGTTTGTATGTCCTTCTAGCTTCTTCTCTTAGTCTAGCATGTCTATCAAGGCATCTTGAAGCCATATGACCAATCTTATTGTAGTTGAAACATTTAAAGGGTGCTTTACCTTCATACTTACTTCCAATTGGACCTTTTGGCATTTTTCTTGCAAATAGTGCTTCAAGTTCCTCAAGCTCTTCATTCTCCTTCCCATTTTCTTCAAGTTCTCTTGCATAAAAGGCTCTCCAGTCTGATTTGTCAAAAGATGGAGTAGATGATGTTGATGCTTTGAAGGCCAAATCAATTTTTATAGTAGCAACAGGACCAAATTCCTCAATTTCAAAAGCTGAAAGTTTTCCAATCAATGTGTCCCTAGTTACTGATGTATTAGGCATTGTTCTCAACTCATTAATAGTAGTAACCTTCATTTTATATGCTGGTGGCAAACCTCTTAAGATTTTGGAAACAATCTCATCTTCACTCAAGGTTCCTCCACAACATTTTATACCTAAAACAATTTCATTTACTCTTTCCATAAAAGCATAAATTCTTTCATCTTCTTCCATTTTTAGATGTTCATACCTGACTCAGAAGCTTTCAAGTTTTGCAATTTTGACTATGGAATCCCCTTCATTCAGTGTTTCCAAATGATCCCAAATAGCTTTTGCAGTAGATCTATCTGATAATCCCATGATTTGTTGATCTGATAATGTGCTCAAAAGTGCTTCTCTTGATTTGCAATCATTTTCTTCATCTTTAGCTAAAGTAATAGGAGTAGGCTGACTAGCTATAGCAGTAGTATAACCATTCTTAGTAACTTCCCAGATGTCTTTAACAATGCAATTAAGATGTGTCTCCATTCTAGTTTTCCATATTCCATAGTTGGTTCCATCAAGTTTAGGACTATCCTTTCTGAAATAATTAGTAGACATTGGATCCCCTCAAGTTGTTAAACTTCTGTAAAAAAAGAAGACTAGGCTCTGATACCAATTGTAGGTCCCGGGGACAACTGAGAGGTGGGGGGGGTGAATCAGTTGTCTAATAAATTCAAACCAAAATCTTATTAACCAACTTAATGCTTAATACCGGTAAGACAGTTAAATGTGCCGGTAAACAGTGTTAACAAGAAATGCTGTATCGGTAAGAATTAATGCATGAAACATAAGCACAAAGTCAACCACAACACATGACACAAATATTTGTATGTGGAAACCCTGTAAGGGGAAAAACCATGGTGGGAAACCTTACCCACAATCAGATGATACTACTGCAGATAGTAAGTGTACAAAGACGGGTCTGCACATGTAGAAAGGCCAACAGCCTAGAGCTCACTGCTCAAACACAAATGGGAGTCACACTGACTATAGTTGGATGGTTAAATCCAATGAGAATGTACTGCACAAAATAGCATCTTCATATGCTAGATTCAGTACTAGTGTAATGCTGATATGCTTCTACAAATACCTAACTTTACCTTCAAATGATGTCTTCATGTATATCTCTACTTGATCTCACATATATCCTTCCTTAAATCTTTTTCGCATTCCACATTTGATCTTACAAATAAGATCTTACATTTATACCATACCCTAAGACCAATTTTAGTAGGTCGGCTCTACAAGATATTACAATAAAACATTTTACAAATAATACAATATCTGATGCAATAATCGATTGAACATGTCGGCTTAATGCTTTTATAACAATAATAAATCATCTCCATAGCGTGCCATGCTGATCTAGAAAAGATAAACCTATCGGTGTAACCCTAGATAACCTGGACCTATTTTTCGGTAAAAGAAAATATGCAAATAAGAATATACCAATGATATTACTTCAAGGAAAAGTGTCCACATGATGTCTTTGACATTACTAGGTGTCTTCCATGTCATTGCAGGTACCGGTGAACATTATATCCTGCCGGTTAACCATATACTGATGATTGTTTGAATAGTTTACTGATTGCCGGTGAATGTTGCTGGATCTCCAAAGTAGGTGTATTTAGCAGGTGTTGACATCAATGACAAAACCATACCAAAATACCAACATTTGTATCCAGTGGTTTAACTCCACCAATCAGCCCTTCATCAATTTCTTTAGTACCAAGTTCAAGTCCACCTTCTTCTCCAAGTTATACAAGGAAGGTAATAAGATCGAGTGATATCTATCAGAGGAGTGCAAATCAAGTACATGAAGAAAACCCAATAGGTGAGATAGTGAATTTTTCTTTATTAGCCAAGGCTAATTTTGAACCATCATGTTTTGAAGATGTGTGTGTACTAATGAGGTTTGGGTGCAAGCCATGCAAGAAGAGATGGATCCCATTTATAGGAATAAAACTTGGGAGTTGATAGAGCTTCCACATGACAAGAAAAATATTGGCACCAAATGAGTCTACAAGACCAAGTTTAACAATGATGGGAGTGTTGAAAGACACAAGGCAAGATTAGTTGCTAAAGGCTTCACATAAAAGTATGGAATTGATTATAAAGAGACATTCGCACTAGTAGCAAGACAAGAGACCATTATAATTCTGAATTCATTAGTAGCTCATAAGAAGTGGAGCATACATCATATGGATTTGAAAAGTGCCTTCTTGAATGGGTACTTAGAAGAGGAAGTATTTGTGGAGTAGCCACAAGCTTTTGAAGTAGATGAAAAATAACATCATGTCTGCAGGTTTAAGAAGGCTTTGTATGGCCTCAAGAAAGCACCAAGAGCGTGTTATGCCAGGATTGATGGATACTTTCAAGAGAATGGATTCCGGAGAAGTAAGAGTGATCCTACCCTTTACTACAAACAAGAAGGTACTGATATTCTAATTATAAGTTTGAATGTTGATGATATATTATACATGGGTAGTATTTCTAAGATGAAAGATGAATTCAAAGTTGCTATGATGAAATAATTTGAGATGAAAGATCTTGGTATGATGAAATATTTTCTAGGAATGGAGGTTTAGCAAAGTAAGGATAAGATTTCCATTTGTCAAACAAAGCATGCACAGGATATGCTGAAGAAATTTGATATTACTGATTGTAACCCTACCTCCACTCCAAGTTCTCATGGAGTTGTGTTGTGTAGAGATGATAGTGATGATTTAGTTGATGAGACAACTTACAAACGTATTGTAGGGAGCTTGATGTTCCTGACCCACACAAGATATGATATTGCATATTCAGTTTCACTTATTTCAAGGTATATGACAAATCCATCAGAAATACATATGAAGGCAGCCAAGAGTATTTTGAGGTAGGTGAAAGGGAATTTAAATTTTGGTATTCATTACTACTCTTCTGAAAAGTTCAATCTTGTAGGATTTAGTGATTCAGATTGGGGAGGTAGTATTGATGATTGTAAGTCCACATCTAGAAATTGTTTCTCTTTTGGTTCTAGTTTGATTATATGGAGTTCAAAAAAGAAAAGCATTGTTTCCCTCTCATCCATAGAAGATGTGTATGTTGTAATTACCTCAGCAGGTACACAAACTCTTTGGCTCAGAAAATGTTTGGAAGAAATTGGAGAAAAACAAATTCAGGCTATAGTGATTTATTGTGATAATGTGAGTGTCATCAAGTTAGCAAAGAATCTGGTTCATCACAACAAGTCAAACCATTTTGATATGAAATATCACTTCATTCCAGATTTGGTATAGAAGAAAGAAGTTGAATTGAAGCACATTAACACTCACGACAAGCTAGCAGATATATTCACTAAGGCGGTTGCAAAAGCTTAATTTTTGATGCTACAAGATAAGATCGTGAGCCCTCTCAACATCAATGGGGAGTATGAAGATAGCTGATTTTGTTTGTACATGCAAGTCCATGCATTCCTAGCCTCCACTGTCAAACACTTCATGCACCACCATATTTCAGCTGCATAGTTTGTTCAGGCTTATTTAGTTCTATGCATGGATTATTTGTTTCAAAGTTTTTGGTTGTTTCAATAAATAAAGCATGTTGTGCATGAAATGTAATTTCCAATTAGCTTGTTTTGTGGTCGATCTTAGTTTAAGTTTTAGTTTTTTAGAATAGTAAATAAAAACAAGACATGCAGTCTAGTTCCACCATATTTTTCATTCTTTCTTGTAATACTAATAGTTATGCATGTATTTGGTGAACTGCAGTCTAAATTTAGACATACAATATGCAAAATTTAATATTCTTATTTGTTAAGGTTGTGAATTCTTTAAATAACCAACCTCTTTGTAATTTCTTTAAGTTGTAATAATAAAGCATTATGTTGTTTTACAAAATAGTGAATCCGAAAAACAAAGCGCTTTGCTTTTATTGAAATTGCATTTCTTATCATTTGAATTGAGTAGGATCTATATGTGATTTTTTTTTCTATTACTATTTTTGAATAAGAGAAAACAAGTTTTGATGGGCCCTGAAACCCATTACACCTAGACGATCAAAAGATTTACATTAGAGCACAGCAAAATAAAAAGACAACAAACTAAGGAAAGACAGCTAATGGACTAAACGCCAGCAAACACGAGACAACAGATCATTGACCAAAAACCATAGACCAAAAAAGACCGTCAGAAACCCAGAATTGGGTTAATTTCTAAAGCATTTCCACTGCTTCTAGCTCAAGTTATTCCATATTGTCAATTGCCCGCTTAATATCCTTGATTTCCTTGTTGTAGCTTTGCATATTTTTAGTGCTCTCTCTCATTCTTCTCCCAAGCCCTATATCCTTATCATCTGGGGTGTCACCCTTAACATATATAATGCCTGCCACTGCCTTATCCCCTTGGTAGTTCTCCAACTTACTAATGAGGGCCTTCATGCTAGCCAAGGAAGCCTTAAGAATCTTATGGCTTTGCTCACCTATTTTTTTGAGTGTGTACTCAACTCCATCAAGTCTCTTTTTAGTGGCACCTTCTTTGTTTTCCAGGCTAAGAAAGTTGTTGCAATTAGTTGTTGTTATTATTGATATTTTTAGTTAATTAGCTGGTTCAAAGAGAGAGGGATCACATTTATATTCTACATTGTTTCCAAACAGGGTATTTCAATTGACCCTGAAAAAGTAAAAGCTATTTTAGATCTACCTCTGCCCAATCACAAGAAGGGACTGTAAAGTTTTACATTCAGAATTAATTTCATTAGAAGGTTTATACCAGATATTGCTAATTTATTGAAACCTCTATCTACAATGTTAAGAAAAAATGTAACTTTTAGCTGGTCTAGAGAGGCAAAATATGGTTTTCAGGCCATCAAAGAAGCATTATCCATGGCACACACCTTAATAAATTGAGATATTTTCAAGGACTTCATCCTTTATTATTACAAAGGTATGGTCACTATTTCTACTATGCTGGTGCAACAAAATGTTGAAGGCTTTGAGCAAACTATTGCTTTCTTTAGCCAAGGTTTAGAGGAATATGAATAGAGGTATAGCTTTGTTGAAAAGCACGTTCATTCAGTTATTAAGTTTAAAGAAATGTAGATACATGATCTCTAATATTAAGATCCACTTAATGCTTTCTCACCCAAGTGTAAAAGAGTTCTTGTTAATCAAATATTTGAGTGAGAAAATAGAAGGGTGGGTTACTAAAGTCATGGAGTGATGTGGATATCGAGATAAAAAAATTAGTCAAAGGAAAGGGATTGTGTGAGAATCTTTCTGCAGTAGCTAAGAATGACTAAGAACATGAAGAGAAGAAGGTTTTTCTTCCAAATGGCCTCAAAATGCTAAGCCAAGTTGGGTCAAAGACATGACTCATTTTCTAAAAGCTGGTCAATGTCCACCAAGCATGGATAGAGCTAAAAGAAGGTACTTCAGGTTGCAATCTATCATTTTATCCTTATTGATAATGTTTTGTTTAAAAAGGTCCTGAATGGTGTCCTACTAAGATGCATTGATAATTAACAAATTGATAAACTGTTGCATGATTTTTCCCCTAAGATAACTACTTAGAAAATAATGAGGGATGGTTATTACTGGCTAAGCTTATTTAAGGATTCCCATTGTTGGGCAAGAAAGTGTACAAAGTATGCCATGTTTGCAAGTAAAGAAAGGCTTCTACATTTTCCATTACAACCTATCCAAGTAGATCAACCTTGTATGAAATGGGTAATTAATTTTATTGGCCCAATGAACCCACCTTCAAGTGTTCGGCATAGGTGGGTTATTACTACTACTTACTATTTTACAAGATGGACTGAGGTAGTGGCTCTTAAAGAATCCAATGAATCGACTATTTTGAATTTCTATGATGATTTAATAACTAGATTTGGGGTTCCTAAATCTATCATATCTGATAATGCCTTGGATTTTGTTGGTTCGAGGGTGACTGAATGGGTAGTTAAAAATTACATCTATTTGAAGACATCCTCTAATTACTACCGACAGGGTAATGGTTTGGCAGATTCAACTAATAAGAACCTAATAAGGATTATCAAAAGGACTCTGCAAGATGATCATAGGGATTGGCATAGTAAGTTGAAATCTCCCTTGTGGGAAGATAGGATCACTCCTAAGAGGTCCATTGGTAACTCAACCTATAAGTTGGTGTATGGTAAAGAGGAAAGGATTCCCATTTCTACTAAGCTTCCTGCACTTGATCTTGCAAATGCTCTTGCTAGTTTTGAAGCAAATGATCCCATGGAGGTGAGATATTTTGAGTTATTAGAGTTGGAGGAATCTAGAGATAAATCCATGAAGACAATGGATTATTAGTAACTCGAAATAAAAAGGGTCTTTGATAAGAAAGCAACTCCCAAAATATTTAGAGAAGGAGATATTGTATTGAAATGGGATGAGTTGAAAAGTAGGCCAAGAAATCACAACAACATTGACAACTTCTGGGTTGGACCCTTCATCATTTCTCAGTGCAAGGAGAACAATGCTTTTCAGCTCTCAACCATGGAAAGAGAATTACTACCTATCCTTGCGAATGGGATGCACCTCAAACGTTTCTTTTAGGTACATGATTTTTTTTTGTAAATATTAGTATAGGTTTCTAGCTTTCAATAAGTGTTGTTGCACTATAGGTTAAATGTTTTGTTTTCCCTAAATGTTGTCTCAGTAGAGTTTGAGTAGTGTGAGTTTCTTAGTTTTGTTTTCTTAGATCTCCAAGGTTTTCTGTATGGAAAGAAGTTGGGTTTTTTTTTTCATTCAAAATCATATTGTTGTCATTCCTCACTAATTGGTTGAGCATACATATACCATTTATGATAGTAAGTCATAAGTCTTATTGTGACAAATCATACACCAATCTCCAATCAGTTAGTGAATATGGCAGTAGTCCTTTAAGGGAGGTTATTTTGAGAAAAATTAGTGTAGAAGATAACTCTCATTAGCCTATCAAGTGCATATCTACAACCCATGATAGTAAAGTCTCATACTTCACTATCACAGATCCTAAACCTATACTTAAACAAGCTAGAAATGGTTCTTGTATACACTAAGTTTTACATCAGTTATAAATGCTAAGTGACTTTGTGGTGAAGACTTGTCTAGGCTATTGGTTTTGATGTTTAGCAAGCAAACATTCAATAGAAATCACCAAAAATGTTACCAAATTTTCTCCTATACACTCAATCGGGTAGAGCCACTACATTTTCAAGCAAATGGTGCATTTTAAATCCTCTTAAATTGTATTCATATATTAAAAATCCAATAACTTCAAATATTAAAGAGTTCACGGAAATAATTTCATTTTATTTAAATGAACATAACAGAGAAACATTTGTACAATCTTTTCTGAAAAATAATATAATCTTTATTCATTGAATATAAAAATGGTACATGTTGCCTCACATAAGTCGTGAGACTGGCCTTTACTTCTTTGAAAGAAAAGAAGAAAAATGTAATGCCCATACCCTAGTTAGATTTGTAAAACCCGTTTGACCATGATTGACTTCCTATGTGGCATTCTTGAAAGGTAGGTTAACTATAGTGAAATGTGTAGTTTAGATAATATAAATAACTATGCATACTTATTATTGTACTTTTGCTTCGATTCTCGTGTAAATGTAATTGTTCCTAACCCTTGTGATAAATCTTGAGCTAACGCCTTCATTGAATATGTATATGTATATGCATGCTTGTATGAATTCATGGGTGCAGGAGATTGCAGGTACAACACCGCTTAGGGCAAGGTTCATCTCCTTTGGGATTTGCAAGGTTGAGTATGCCTCTTTCATCTTTAGAATTCAGATTTGGTGGTCATATAACTCTCATCTTTCCTTAGCCATGGTTAGGTGAGCATCGTGTGTGGATTCATGGGGCTTGCTTTTCATTGGGATGCATGTCGAGAGATTTGGAGGACTTCCTCAATTTGCGTGCCTTGCGCGAGGTAAGTGGAGTTTGTTATCCTAAGTATTAAATTCAATTTAATGAGTAAACGTGCACATTAGTAATTTAGAAATTTAAATAGGTAGTTTCTTTATACAATTAATCGTTAGTTTAAAGGGATTGCTTTAATTATTATTGTAGCAAGCTTAAGGTATTTAACTTGGGTTAGTGTGCTCATTTACGCATTTGTAGTTGAGAAATTAGAATAAATAAGACTCTTGCATTAGATTAGTCATTTATTTAAAAATGTCGCTTTATTATGTTATAGCTTGTTAATTTAATAGCTAATTTTAAAATAACGAATTTATTGAGTTATGCATTTTAGAAAGGAAAAATTTTAAAGTCATTTGGGAGATAGAAATAAATTACTCATTTCCGCATTTTGGTAGAAAAAGGGGTAAATTATTATTATTTAAACAAAATTATTTCCTCTTTACTTGTCAAGTCGATATAGTATAAAAGTTTGATTTTTAGAAAATTAAATTAATCAAATGCCTTACCCGGGTCAATAGTTTCGAAATAAGAAGTAGGCCTAAAATTTATATTGAGAAATTAAAATTTAAAACGCAATAAGAAATAGAGGTATTTTAATTTTAATAAGGAAAGCGAATAAGATGTATTAAATAATGTAAATGAACGACTTCCATTTTCATTTTCATTCATTTTATTTTAAAAATAAATGCCTAATTTCAAAATTGAAAATTAGGGCAAAAATAGGGTTTCTCATTTAAACTAGTTGGGAAATGTTTTGGGGGTTCTTTTCTTTTGGGTCTTTTTTTTGGAAAAAAATCATGGACTTTGGGGGAGAGATTGGGGATTTTAGACAAAGATGGAGTCTTAGAGCAGTAGATTGGGGAAGCTCTTCATCAAGATTCTTGCCCGGAATGCATTATAAGGTAGGATTCGAATCTACTTTTTTTAATTTCATGTTGGGTTTAAAAAAAAAAAAAAAAGGGAGAGATTTTATCCATGGATGTTTGGTTTGAAGGATAGATTCAGTTTTTCTTTACAAGTTTGGTTGTTTTTGAAACAAATTCTTATTCTTGATAGATTTGGTGGCTTAAAACCTGATTGTGGAGATGTTTGTTCCATAATGGAGCTTTTGGGTAAATCTGGAAATTCATTTTACGACTGTTAAAAATGGGTATGGGGTTTTTACATTCCTTTTTGTCATTCCTTTTGGTTTATTTCAAAAAAATTTAAAAAAAAAAAAAGAAAAAGAAAGAGAAGCTATTGGAAAATGAAATTTTACAGACTGTATTTCATTTTTTGCTGTGTGACCCTTTTTATTTTTTATTTTTTTTGACAGTAGAAACAAATTGTTTTAAAAAAAAATTTCCAAAAAAAAATATATAAAACAAAAAAAAATGCAGAAACCCCATGGCGGGTATAAACCCCCACCATGGGGTGTGTGGTGTAGCGTCTGCTACCATGGTAGCGGACTGCAACCAAATGGTAGCAGCGCTGCCATGGCAGCCGCTTGCTACCCTTTGGTAGCAGCGCTACCAATGGTAGCGTGAGCTGCCTTGGGGGCCATGTGGAACCCCCACCCCAATGTTAATTTAGTTTTTTTTGTATTTGTTTTTAAATTTATTTTAATAAAAAAAAATAAATAAATAAATAAATTCCACGATATAATAAAATAATTAATTTGGGTTTTATTAATAGTTTTTTAATAAAGTTTTTAAATAATAATTAATTTTTATTAATATATATTAAACATGGAGATTATTATATGTTTGAATAAATAATATATTTGAAATTCGAATGTTATTAAATAATATGATTAATATATATATATATTTTTGAAGGAAATTATATGTATGTATTGAATAGCTTTTTAGCAATTGGTGATTTCACTTTTTAAAATATTACGATATTCAGGAACAACTTGTGAGTCGATCTGATCATTCTGTGAACTTAGAAATAGGAAACTAAATGTTAAAGTGTTTTAAGTTCATCATGAAAATTTTGAAGAACTCAATTGATATGCTAACGAGATCATCAGAAACTTAATAATGTGTCGATTTGAGGTTCGAAAGTAGATGATACCTTCTTTTAGTAAAACAAATAGTTTAGTCATTCCTCCCCTGATGAAGTGAAATAGATAATGGTAAAGAAGGCAAGTTCTTGCTAGGTTTGTTTTTGGACTCTGTCACCTGGTTTACTTGTGTTGGTTATAGCCAGTTATGTTCCTAGTCAGAGTATCGTCAGTCATTAGTACTTGTAATTTGCTTGAAGTGTTCAGTTGGATCCGCTTCAAAAGGGATCATTATGTAAATTCCGACCGAGATGTCTGTTGTATATTGATTTTATTCGCCTAAGTGGCAAGATGTAAAGGACTTATAGATCATGTATTCCTAATGATATAATACCAAAGGGGTCTTGCAGTTGAGCAGACCCGGAGACGTAGCCCCTTTAGGGGTGAACTCCGAGACCATATCTGTGTTATGCGATGTTTTAGTTTCCCTTGTTTCATGCTTTAAGTTATTCATGTATGGTTGCTATTCATAAGTGTATGATGGAAAATTAATGAATTTAAGTCAAATGCACAAAATCAGACATCTTGAGGAATGTAGTAAATTAGATTCATAAGACAATGAAAATTATGATTATGGCAGAGTATTTAAAATATGTTAATTAAAGTTGTAATAGTGGAAAGAACCTTGCTAGATTACATCACTGGATTAACTTGTTATTAAGCATGTAAATTGAACAAGTGAGTAAGGGAAATGAAGATAGAATTAATGTTATAATCTCTAAGTTGGAATATAAAGGATGATCAACATGTAGGAAATTACTTTCATCTTCTTAAATGAGCAACGCAATGTTAATTATCTCCACTATAATGGATGAATATATTTAGTTATTTATGTTGTAATTACAATCAATAATCCTCACCAGATTAATTTGATAATTGTGTGGGCTCAACTAGATATCCTTATTATAACCCTTATAAAAAAAAAGAATCCCTTATGGTTGCTAAGATTGAACTAAAATGGGAAAATAATTGATTAGTTGATTATACATTAAATCTTAGTAAAGGTATCTCTCTCATATTAACTTCATTTATCAAAAAGGAGTAATGTGCAATAAGATAATTGTATTTTAATACTAATAGAAGAACGTCACTATGATCTTATTATTCTAACCTTGAAATGATGAATGTCATCTAGCTAACGATATTTTAATTTAAAGGATGCTCTCGTATGTCCTAACGCATATCCACCTTAATGAAATTAGTCCATTTATTTGCATTATCAAAACTCCAAATGAAATCTATGGCTACTCACATTTTATCTTCCATATAAGAACTACAACTCATTAGTTGGCTATGCATGAAATCAAATGAAGGGATCTCACTCTATTAATTGTAGTTAATCCTTAATGAATGAATCTCGTCTGATTAACCATACTTTTAATATTAAATGATGATATCGATTGAGAATGGATACCTTAAACCCAATAGAATGAACTTCATTATATTAAACGCATGAACCTTTTTGGAGGCCTCTTAATGTAATTATGAATTAAAGTGCAATGAATAAATGACCCCTCAATGGCCCCCTAACCACCCAAAGTAATTGGACGCTTCCTAAAATTATAAGATGTCCAACCATAGAACACATATATAATCAAGATCTATGCATTACCTCGTAATTATGATATCCAGTTTAATGGATCTAATGATGAATAGTTGAGTTAGGTGTAAGCTTATGTAATCGCATTGGGAAACCTCTTAGGATCAGTTAGCCTTCCGCTGTGATATCTAAGTTGTCAGATAAATCCAATGTATCTTAATATTGTAACTTTCCATTAACGCTCTTAATTATTATTATAAAAAAAAATAAAAATTTACACTCTAATTGAGTGTTTTTAACTTAATCCCTTAGGGGTTTCCTGGCGGGGCATTACAAAAAACTAATACATCAATAAATAAATTAAAAGGTATAATCATGTAGAGAGGGTAACTAGTCATTGCTTGTATGACCGGTTAAGCATCCTGTATGTCTATCTGAAGCAGGTTATCCCTGTGTGTTCTAAGTCCTCCCAAGTGTCTAGTTTCTTGCATCATACACGACAATGATGTTAGATCTTGATCTTAAAGTGCATAAAAAAATTGATCTCATATATCAATAATATAAGAAGATATATTTTGGGAACTTCTTGTGTCATGTGCAGAAATACGTATAATCAATGCTCACTTTCAACATGTGGGGTAAATGCGGCTCCCACAAGGGGTTGAGCCCAGCATGCAAGTGAAATAGTTGTTGCATCTTCCCCAAAGGCTATTTAAGTCCAGACTCCTGTCAAACGAATAATTAGGTTTAAAAGGAAAAATTGTTGTTGATCTTTATATTCGATCTCAAAAGATTCAATTGACAGAAACTCTAGACTTAAATAGTCTTAGAGTATTCATGCTAATCAGAGAGAAAATTGTAAACTATTAAAGGGACATGATATTATTTGTCACAAAACCTTTTAGTTTAAACTCATTCACATTATGTTAGAGAGAGAGCAATTAGTGAGTGATATACACAATGATAAGTTTAGGCATGGTAGCAATAACAGATCATAGTGAGCAATACACAATGAAAAGACAAGTGATTAGAAAAGAGCACATTCCTTGATAGTTCAAAATAGTGATGGAGGGAAACATAGGAAGTGCATTCTCAGTCAAAAAATGATGAATCAAAGACCTTAAAAGTAAAACCACAAATGACAAACAGTAGCAATGAGCTAGGAGATAGTGAAAGTCACAAAAAATCTTACCATGTGGTAAAAAGGTAGAGTAACAGAGCATTAAGAAGAGATAAAGCTTCAAGATCATAAAGTAGAGTACCTATAGTAGCTCATCATACCATAGGCAATGGAAACATAATAATCAATATGAGGGAATGCATACATGAAAAAGCAATGGTAGGGGTCACCATAAATAGTTCTTTCTTAAGACCTCTTAAGAGAGTCATGGTGACCAGTACAACAATCATGAAAAGGAATGTCATAGAGATATTATATTCACAATGAAGACCAAACAAGGAGTATTAAAGACATTCAGAAAAAGTTATGAGTAGGTAACTTCTATTGCAATATCAAAGATAACACACAAAGCTAATAATTGTAATGGTTTTAGTCTTTGTCAAGACATTCAACAGTGCCCAAAAATATAGTGATGAAAGAAGCAATATATTTTTTAATCCAGTCATTAGCAAACTGATAGTGAATAAAAGATTGAAAGAGACATGAAGATAACCAAGAGATAAGTAAAAGAAGCCTCTTGAAGCAACAGAACAATTCATGTGACTATTAAAGCATAATGAAGATTTGACATTATTCAAGAACTCTCATGAAGCATTTTGAGATATAAAAAGCATAATGCCAAGATACAAAAAGTTTAGATCTGATCAGCCTGTCATTCAACAACAAGGCTATGAGGAAACAAAGAAAGCCAAGAGGGAGGTGTTTTAAACCCTAGCTATAGTATATAATCTCAATGATACCTACAAACAAGAAATCCTCAAAATTTCAAGAATGGTGCTCATTTAATGAGCAAGGAAAAAACTAAGGGTTTTTAAGCCCTTATTATCTTTTTACAACATAAACCCTCATATGGGTTGTGTCAAAAAGTACTACATAACCAAAGGTTGAAAATGACAACCACGACCATTTATATCAAAAGAATTTCTTTTTAAAAAGAAAAAGCTTCATGGATGGAATAGAACAAGATCAATCAAGGACCCATCAAATGCCCATGGTCATTTTGAAATATTTTAAAATGAAACAAAGGGTGCTTTCCACTTGCAATCTCAGAGGAGATTATATCAGATTTACATCTTAGAGGATCTTTTTGGTTAAAGAATAATGTATTTGTAAACATAGGAATGAAAGTTTACCATACTTACCATAGAAATTGTAAGTGTAAACCGCGAGTATGAATATAGTATATGGCTCAAAAAACAAGCAATACACTAGAAGAGAGGTATTTCAACAAGTTAATATATGTAGAGACTTTCAGTGTGCAAGAAAATTCTCAGAAAATCTTCAAGAGTGGAGACTTACTAGTTACAGCTTGTTCGTAATCAGAATCTGCAAGGAGTGTATATGTTCAAAGAACTAGAAGAGAAAAAATAAAACCCCAATGGCAACTAAGTGTAGGTTTTCATTTAAGGTTTCAAACCTATGTCTGTTGATCACAAAAATTTATTCAAAAGTCAAAAAGAGGATGGACCCATGTTGTTTAGCAAGAACTATAGCTACAAAAAGAAACCCAAAAAAATATAGATGTATGGTCATCATAAAAGAGATCAATGGGTGAAGGCATTACCGTCAAGAAATAAAGATCGATGTCGGGATAAAGCCCTAGAATGTTTCAAATTTGCTGTAGTATACCCTCAAACTGCCATGGAAGTCATGAGAATGCATTCATAGTAGGAAACTCATACTGATGGTGGTGCTAGAGGATGTCAGTAATTCTTCTAGAGGAAGCTCAAGGACAAAATGAGATATTAAATCTTTCGTTTAGGATTTGAAAACCTTAAAATGCCGATGGATGAAGATCACATTTTTTGCCAAATTTTTTTAAGAATATAAATGCAAGGTAATGACCCCATGGGCTTTAATAAGATGTTTCATGCCTTAGGTTTTTTATGCCTTATATTCCTTGGGTTTTTGAGATCTTTGACATATAGATTCCACATCTCCTTTGAAGGAGTTATGTTTTTCAGCAATTGTACATGCTATTTATGTTGAATAGAGACCTATTTGTATATATCCATTGTAAAAAAAATTGACTTTAAGATGTGATTATAAGCCTTAATAGTCATTTTGTTATTATTCAATGCAAATAGAGGTGGTTTAAAGTTTTTGCCAAATTTCTCAGTCAAAAGATGATGAAGACTCAATCAATGAGAGATTCCAAGCATATAGGGTATGTGTGGCAAGGATTTAGGTGTAGTTGAGGGTTGTTTGCAAGAATGTGGAGGGTATCTAGGGGTTGTTTGAGTCAATTTAGGGAAATTTATTGAGATTTTGAGATGTCATCATGTTTGACTAAGTCATTTTTGACTTTTTCTCCATTTTTTTATCACTTTTGAAGATGGATTCATTGGCTAGATTTGAGGGTTTTTTTAACATCTGACCCCAGTTTGTTGGAGGTTTCTATTTTGTAGTATTTTTGAGGAAGAGAGACGAGGATATGTTGATGTTTATAACTCATTCTTGAGTTAGTTTGGGTGATGCAATTCATTCTTAGTGACTCTTGAAGCCCTTTTGCAGTTTTTGCCATTTTTTATGTCACCCTTTTGGTCATGTATTCCTGTGAGAACCTTCAAAATCAATAAGATAATTTATTTTACCTTCTCAAATTTTTATATTATTGTATGTGTTTTGAGTGATTGATCCTTTAAGTTGAGAATTTCTTCATTCCTAGTTATTGTGTCTCCTTTTTATCATCTTTAGACAGAAAAGTTTATGTAGTTGTAGTTTGTAAATTGAGTTAAGTTGAAGGTGTTTTGATTTGTGAAAGTTTCTTTCCTTGAAAATACACATACATATTAACCTTCTTGAAAATTATTTATTCAAATGCATATATTTATTGAATTGTTTATATCAACTTGTTATTGATTGGCTGGAGTTTACAAGTTGTTATGTAGTTGTTGCTTAAAATTTAGGTACATCGCACTTTATTTCATAAATTTTAAGCTTTTTAAGTTCATTTTCTTCCTTACCCTTTACCTCTATAAGTTTTTAGTATAGGTGATAACCAAATAGAACCAGCTATGAGTCGACCTTATCTGAAGGTTCATTCTAGTTATAGGTGACCCACAGCCATGGATTGATCCCATGTTTCTCTAGAAAGCTTAGTTTTCAACTTCATATAAGGTGCATTTCTAGGATATAATAGTTATATTTTTGTGATGAAGTGATGAGTGTTGATTTGACCTTGTTGATTTCTTCGAGGTTGATGACATTTATAAATAAATGTAATAATCTTGTATTTGGTGATGCTATGGATGAGAGTGAGTATGTATGTACACTGAATGTATTAATCTTTTAGAGGCAGAGAAGAAGTATGAAGAAGGAAATGAAAGTTTTTATATTCTTAACCGGAACTATAACCGGACATTAAGGAGATACTATTTTCCATTTCATTACTTTCAGATGTGATCTAAATCTATTTGTAAGGAAGTGAGCCTTCTCTTGGTTGTAGCCCTTTTTCCTTTTGAGAAGTGAGCTCTAGGAAGTGTGCCTAAATGCGTGTGCATTCCCCATTGTAATCCTTCTATGCTTCTAACAGAGTATACTGATATTGTGGGTGTGTTCTTGCCATGGTTTTTTCTTTTGACTAAGTTTTCCACATCAAAAATATTGGTGTTATGTGTGTTTATGTTGTGTTGTTGATCTATGCTTTTATAGATAATTATCATATTTGAGAAGAAGTTAAGTTATGAGACAAATGATTCACCCCCCCTCTTAGTTGTCTTCCCTATTTCCATTAATTGGTATCAGAATAGTAGGTTCCTTCAAAGAAGCTTAACCACTTGAGATGATTTGGGATGGCGACTTGAAAGAAGGAAAGTCAAACATTTGATGGTACTAACTACTCTCAATGGAAGAATCAACTAGAGTATCATCTAAGATGCATAGGAGAATCTTACTCGACTATTACCAAAAACAAGTATACTATTCTTGCAAATAGCCCTTCAACTCTATATGAGATAAAGGAAGATGAATACAATATTAGGGCTAAGGAAGCATTGTTGATTGACTAATTTTGAGATGACAAATATTATGAAGTTGCATACTTCTCATGAGATTTGGAAGAAGTTGGAAAATTTGTATGAAGGTGATAGTTATGAGAAGATTGCCAAGTTGCAAAGTGTAAAAGGAAAATATGAGATGTTGAGGATTGGAAAAGATGAGAACATCACTTATTTTATGTAGAAGGTGAATGAACTTTTGTGCAATATCAGATGTGTTGGTGGAAAGTTAGAAGAATCAAAGATTATTGCTAAAGTGCTTAGATCATTACTTGCATCCTACAAACATAAAGTTGCTACTATTAAGGAGATCAGAACTATGAAAAATGTGACCAGAGACACATTGATTGGTAAGCTTTGAGTCATTGAGTTGAGTGAGTTTTTTTATTCTCTTCCTAAGGTAGAATCTACATTCAAAGATATTGTTTCTAGAAAGGATAAGCAGAGATATGATCTAGTAGAAATTTCTTCAAGGTGGATGCTCATATATGAGAAGGAGAGGAAATAAATTGAAGAAGAAGAGAGAGATCTTGAGGATCTTAAAGAACTTATTTCCAAGAGATTACCTAAAGGAGTTGATAAGTGTGAAGAAAAATTGTCTTTTAAATGTTTTTCTTGCAATAAGATGGGTCATTTTACTTCAAGGTGTCCAAAAAGAGTTCATACAAAAAATTACAAGGCTAAATTCTATAAGGGATGTTATTATGCTACTGATGAAGGTGTGTCAGATGATGAACCATATAAAGGAAATACAAGTGATAATGAATGGATATTTATTTCTATCAAGGAAGATGATCCAATGTCTACCGATTCTACTAGATACCTAAATGTGGGAAGAGCTTTGACTGCACAAGTGGAAGAACAAGATGAATGCATGATTGATTGTAAATACTCTCATCATATGATAGGTGATAAGAGTAAGTTTGTGAGTTTTAAAAAGTATGAAGGTGGAGTTGTGAAATTTGTTGATGACAAAGTTGGTATAATAAGTGGTAGAGGTTCCATTTCTCTTGATGGTAAGAACAATACTTATGATGTCTTGTATGTGGAAGGACTAAAGAATAATCTTTTAAGTGTTGGGGATATGGTTGATAAGGGTTATGATCCTCAATTCAAGAATGGAAAGCATAAAATATTGGGTAGCTCCAAAATTGAGATTGCATTAGGTACAAAGACTAAAGGTAATATTTTTCACTTAAATAATGATGATAAAAGATGTTTGATTGTTTAGGTTGATGAAAGTTGGTTGTGGCATAGAAGGATGCATCATGTGAATTTTTATAACATTGTTAAGATAATTTCTACTAAGGTTGTGAGAGATATTCCTAAGCTCATGAAACCTGCTAACCCTATGTGCAAGGAATGATATTCAGGGAAATAAACAAGAGTTATTTTCAAAAGTAGGAAGCATTTTTCAAATGGATTATTAGATCTTTGTGCATACTGATTTGTGTGGACCTTCTAGAGTTAGAAGCTCGAAAGGAGACATATATTTCATGTTGATGATTGATGAGTATTCTAAGATGATGTGGGTTACTTTCTTAAGGGAGAAGTCTGAAGCTATAGAGAAGTTAAAGATTTTCAAAGTATATTTGAGACTGAGACAAGTTTGAAGCCTAAGTGTCTGAGACCCAATGGAAGTTGTGAATTCATTTATGGTCAGTTCAATATATTTCTTGACAAACATCGGATAAGAAGATAGTTGTCTACTCTGAGAACCCCTCAACAAAATGGAGTTGTAGAAAGGAAGAACAAAACCATTCAAGAAGATGTTAGGACAATTATGTTGGAAGGAAATATTTTACATATTTATTGGAGATAAGCTATGAGTATTGTTGTTTACACTCTTAATTGGGTGCATATCAAAGGTGATACTGTTAGGCCCAATATGGAAAGCTAATGTACTGAGAGGGGAGGGGTGAATCAGTACTTCAAATCCTTTTCTTAACAATATCTTTATTGTTAAGCATAAACTGAATAGTGCAGTAACATAATATAATGCTAAAACAAATAAATAACAATCATACATGATTCACTCCATAACACATATATTTTGGTTATGCATCAACTCTTGGTTAGAGAGAAAAAATGCAGTGGGGATGGCACCCACAACCTCACTACTGCAAAGATAAAGGTTAGGAGCACCCACAATTTTTTCAGTGAGCTCCTTGTCTTTTAGCTTGCTCAAATATTTGGATGCATCTACTTCAGATGTCTCTATCTTGGTTAGGAGTTCATCTAGTTTAATGTGGATGGTTGCATCTTTGGTTATTGTAGCTTCAGGTAGCATATATGTTAAGAGTGCTTTCACCTTCTGAAGTACTTTATTTTTCTTTTGAATAGCCATTTGCTTCTCTTGTTCAGCCTTTTCTTTGCATAGTTCACCGAAATCAATGAGTGCTTGCCCCTTTAATTTGGATATATCAACATTGGGCAACACTATTGGTTTTGACAAATCTACTTTGAAACTATTATTTTTCATCTTCTTTTCTTTACCATTCACCGATTGAACTAAGACAATGGCTTGTGAGGCTTGATGACCCTTGGTAGGTTGCTCGGTAGAGGCAACACTTTGGTTGGTTTCTTTAGCCTTTGTAGTGTCCTTTGGTGTCTCGGTACTTGGTGTCTCAGTTGCAACATTTTCAATGCTAGGAGGTACTTGAGAAGTCTATACTTGAGTAGTACCTTCTGTTGTTGTAGACTTATGACCTTTGGTGCCTTGATCTATATACTGAGGGGTTTCAGTTGAGACAGGTTGGTTGACTGGTGGATAAGGCTGAACTTGTTCCAAGATTGATTCACTAGATACAAGTTTTGCATATGCATTGCCTTCTATCATTTCCTATTTCAGTGCCTCTGTATGCATGATATCTTCATCTATTTTAATGGTGTCAGTAGGGTCTTGCTTGGTAACATCAGGATCTTGCTCGATGACATCAACTATTTCAACTTCAGCTTGCTCACCGACATCCTTGTTTCTAAAGATTTCCTACCACTTTTCTTTTGTCTCATTTCCACTTCAATATATAGATCATTCATCAGTTTCAAGGCTTTTTGTTTGATGAGGAACTTTGTGTGGTAGGTTGTCAGATGTTCTTTTATTTCAGCTACCGACATGTCAGGAAAGAGATGTACCAAACTTTTTTCTCTGATCTGTTTCTTCGAGTCCAGGGCATATTGCCACCTATTATCAAAATATGCATATAATTCTTTTGGAAGAGAATTAGAGACTTCTAATGGGACCAATCAGAATTTTAGAAGTGTGCAGATGACAGCTTCTTCTATTTGTCTCTTTTCATCATTATTTTTGGATTCATACTTAACATATCTGAATCATCCAATTCCACCATATTCCTTCAGATTAGTACAAAAATTTTCAACACTATGTACATTTACCTTCTTTCTCTTGACAATATGAAATTTGCTTGCATCCTCAGATTTAGTGTCACTAGACTCTTTTGCCAAAATGAGTCTCCGAGTAGATTTCTTGTAATTTTTTATTACCTTGGGAACAATAACACTCTTTATTTTCTTACTCAGTGAAGCTACAGATGCTCTTGTGTTACGTCGCTTTGCTAGAGGAGTCAATGAGGCCTTTGATGAATCTTGTTTCTTTCTTTTCAACACTTTTCCCTTAGACAGTTCAGTGTTCAGTGTTATAGCTGCCTCTTGGGCTTCAGATTCCACTTTGGTAATGGCTATAGTGCCTTTGACAGGTGTGGAGGAAGAATCTTCTCTAAATTTTTCTCATAATGTCTTTATCATCTTTGTTGCCTTTCTTGTAGCTTTGGGTACTACAATGCTCATTTTTACTTTTTCCTTCACTTCTTCATTGGTTCCATACCTCAGCTCAGTAGCATGTCTTGGCAATGTAAGAAATGCATCAATTTTTTGTTGTGTGATGTCAAAATCCATCTCGTAACCCATAGGTGACAAAGATTGAGTTCTTGGTTCCACATCATTCACATAACAGTAATCAGTGTCTACTTCAAAACATATGTCATCTTTGTATTTCTCCACTAGCTTGGGTGGAATCCAGTACTTGTTATGCATTTTTTCTTGAAACTTACTGAAGTAATCATCCATAATATCATTAAAATTATCACCTAGCTTCTTGATGAAGTCATTGATTTGATGGGTGATTGGTTGGTGTAGTTCCCAAACAACTTTACCGACTGATGGAAAGAATTTTTCAAAAGAGAAAAACATGCATACAAGTAGTGATCCAAACTTTAGTGTATTAGCCAAGTTGTTCTTCTTTGGCTTCTTGATGGTGTTCAGATTCTCAAACAGGTTTTTCAGCAACACCTCACATAGATCAATTTTCATGCCTTTCTTCACAATTTTGTATGCTAAGTCCCCTGCTGCATAGGGTACACTATTTTCCCTTGCCGATTGGAAGAAATAGTAACCTATTACTCTAATGGCAAATTTTAGTTCTACATCAGTGACATTGTTCAATTTCAGTCCCCTGCAATCTAATTCCACTCTGGTTAAACTGATCAATTTCTTCTATAATATCATCTTTTGAGCTTGGGCATGATCATAAATAGGGTAATCGGTGATCAAATGAATGATTTCCTTTGTAATCTTAAATGGTTGCTCTTCTAGCCACATGAATTCATCATGAACTCTACTCAAAACTAACTTGACCCACTGGGGT
The DNA here is from genome assembly GCF_030272615.1 of Cryptomeria japonica. Classification (NCBI taxonomy): domain Eukaryota; kingdom Viridiplantae; phylum Streptophyta; class Pinopsida; order Cupressales; family Cupressaceae; genus Cryptomeria; species Cryptomeria japonica. Next base: position 824,723,657 of record NC_081409.1, read on the forward strand.
TTGAACACACAGGCATAGGTTAGGGCTTCAGTTAATCCCTTGATCTTAATGTGCTCATACTTGCTATCCAATTTTCCATTGGTGCACAATTCATCATAGGTGTCTTTGATTTCAACGTGATCGAGTTCTTCAACACAACATTTAGTGAAGAATCTCACATCCTCTACTAATAACACTCTATCCGGGATGAGTGAAAATGTGGTTTTGTCATCTGGTTCAGATGCAACTTTGGGAGTTAACAAGTATTTAAGTGAGGGATTTTCAACATTCTTAACAATGATGTGATCTTGGATCTTAGGTTCCATTTGTAGATTTTAGATAAAAACTAACAAAAGATCCTTAGGGTTTGAGGATTATCAAATAACTGACGCTTTACACTTAGCAGATAATAACAACTCGATAAGATCGGTAAACCAACTTAACAATGTGTTGAGATTGATGTAAATACCTTGAATTTTGCTTTGTATAAGGTTTGGTCACCTTAGATTTGCTTTTCTTTGCTCTCTCAAAAACTTGGTAAGTAAAAAATGACCACATAAATTTTTTAAGTACACAATATACCTTATCGGGCTCCGTGTAGGTTAGGTCAAAAACATTAAATACACTCGATTCCACTAAAATTTCTTTCCTTTTTTTTGTGCTTTAACTGAGTAGCCAAACTTCCTTCATTTACCAACTTGACAGGTTTCCTATATTCACCAACTTGACAGGTTTCCTATATTCACCAACTTGACAAGTTTCTTGTATAGTGCTCCAAAAGACTTTGATAGAATTTCAAACTTACTACTACATCTTAACTATGCAGATTTTGAATTAAGTACATAATAAAATAGGAACTGCTAAGATTTAACCTTGAGAGAATGCAGTCCCTTCATACCTTTACTGATTAATTTTGAATAGGAGCACCTAACTCGATAGATAAGGTGCTTTCTTCATTTGACACAATTTCCTTCTTTTTCCAAATCATCTTTAATTTTTCTTTTATTTCCTTAGTGTCTTTTCTAGGTTGATCTCTGCAATCTTCAGCCAAGTGTCCAACTTTGTGACAATGAAAACATGCCATACCAGGATTTCTCCATGATCTTCGGTTGTTCATCCCAAACCTTATAAAGCAGTTGGCACTTATATGTCCATATCTTCCACAACATTCACACCATATCCTTGTATTGTAATCCCATGGTATTACAACATATTGTCGGTTAAGATCTCTGTGAGTTCGGTAGCTTCCAGTATTTGCTTAGTGTGTAGACCACATATAGTTCTTTTGCTTAAACCAATACTTCTCGCTACTATGTCCATATCTATTACAGTTTTTACAAAACCCTTTGAATTTTGCCTTCTAATAATTGTTAACAAACTTTGTCCTACATTGATTAGATGTGTGACCATATTTATTGCAATTGTAATAATAACCATTGGACTTAGTGACATTCGGTTGCTTACCTTTTTTGATTTGGCACATGTTGGTAGTGTGACCTTGATTTCCATAGTAGTTGTAAATAGGCTTCTTTCTTTTGATGTTCTTCTTGATTCCATCTTGCTTTGACGATTCTCCTCTCTCGGTAGTATGAATTCCCTTCTTGGTAGAGTCTTTTCCTTTGTAACCAAGTCCTACATCTTTGTTGGGTCATCTTATATTCAGTTGCTCATCCAACATCTTTGATGCTTCATAACTCTTCTTTAGTGTTTCTTTGGATTTCTTCTTTGTTTCAAGTTCATTGGTTAACATTGATACTTCAAGTTTCAATGCTTGATTCTCATCATCTTTCAGATTTGCTTCATGATGTGCATAACCTAGTTGATCTGACAGGTTTTGTTGAATTCTAGTCAACCTTGTGATTTCATCATTCTTATTAGATACTAAGGCTTCAGGTTGTTGTTTCTCTCTTTCTAGATCTCTTACTTTATCCTCAGTTGTCCTCAATGCATCAAGATTTTCAGTCATCTGTGTGCTAAAATGTTCATGTTGTCTTTTCATTGCTTTTAGTTGATCAGCCAGTGCTTTGTTCTTTTCTTTCAATACTCCAATCATTTCTTCAGTCTCTTCAAATATACTGTTCTTAGATGATGTCTCAATTTATTTCACTAACTCTTGAGAGTCCTACAAATCATCAGATAATCTTCTTCTCACTTTCAGAGATTTTTGCATTTGCCTTTGCATGTCTGCAATCACTTGACTAGCATGATCCAGCTCTTCTTGTAGATACACAATCCTCCAAGATTGTTTATAGCCTTCCATTGATAAGATCTTTCTGTTTAGGTAGTTAAACCCTTTTCCAAGATTGAAGCTCTGATACCAATTGTTAGGCCCAATATGGAAAGATAATGTACTGAGATGGGAGGGGTGAATCGGTACTTCAAATACTTTTCTTAACAATATCTTTACTGTTAAGCATAAACTGAATAGTGTAGTAACATAATATAATGCTAAAATAAATAAATAACAATCATACATGATTCACTCCATAACACATATATTTTGGTTACACAAAAACTCTTGGTTAGAGAAAACAACTGTGGTGGGGATGGCACCCACAACTTCACTACTGCAATAATAAAGGTTGCTCGATTAGAGCTACATGTTTAGCTATTTCTGATAGCTTACCCTATTAGGAGTATCAAGATCTGTTAGATCTACCTTGCTAAAGGAGTTTACAACACTTAATCTAAATGTTGCACCTGGTTAGAGGCTTTACAATTTATAGACTTGATTAGATTCTTTTACCCTATTAAAGGTTTCTCTTACAACTTCAAAATATTACAATAAAATCATTACAAATATCTACAAATTTACATCTGGAATGTTATAGCAGATTCTATGTGCTTAGAATAAGATTACCTTGCTTATAGCATACCTCGATAACCCATATAGTAACTTGGTAAACCCTTATGTTTACTCTGTTCTATGACTGTTCTCTGAAATCCTTCTCGGTGACCTCTGTGTCTCTGTAACAATCATAACACTTAGTGCTTTCACATGTCTTGCTTCATATATTTCTATATCTTCCTTTTTGTCATGCTACATGTATTTTTTTGATCTTAATCCATTTTTTATGAATAGATCTCTTATGTCAGTGATCCATTCATTGCTTCGATCTTACAAACATGTTTTATCGAATGAATAACCATGCAAAATATTTCATTGGTTAGATGACCTCAAAATCATACACAATCTTTAAGTGCAATTTCCAATGTGATAATGGTTCTATGTTCCTTGATCTTGTAACATGTTTCCATATGTATGTCCAGGTTCAATGAATCTGGTAACATGTTTCACTTGGTGTATATCAACTCAGTGTGTCATCTTTGCTGCTCGATAGACATGGAATGATACTTGATAGACAACTCGGTGCATACTGGGCTCTTGAGAATACTTTCTTCTATAACTGACTGGACTGTGCATACCGACTGAATATTTCAGTAGAGATAACCGACTAGAGTATATAGAATAACTTTGAACATAAAACTAATGGCAACTTGATAAGTAGTAACAGATACCAGTAATACTCATAAATTATGGTTTTGTCATGCTGCTACTTCTAAATATTTTAAAATTTTTGGAAGTAAATGTTATATCAAGAGGGATGAAGATCTAGGGAATTTTTATGCTGGATGTGATAAAGGAATACATCTTTGTTATTCTACTAAAAGAAATTCCTTCCAGTGTTATAATAAAATACCAAGGAAGATAGTTGAGAGTGCAAATATCAATGTTGATGAAAGCAATGAGAGTCATTATAAAACTTGCAGATACAAATAGATGATCAAAATGATAATGAAAACAAAGGAAAGAAACCTCAAACAAGTTCTAATCATTGTGGATCACTCAGGTGGATCATGTGGTTCAAGGAGAAGGAACTAGTGCAAGTGCTAAAAAGAGAACTCAAGAATTTGAAAATAAAGAAAATCCTAAGACTCCCAGGTATGTCAGAATGAGTAATTCTAAAAATCAAATAATAGGAGATAGAAATAAAGGTGTTCAGACAAGAAGAAGAATTACCAAAGATTAAGTTGAGTATTATTTGATTTCAAAGTTTGAACCTAAAGATGTGAATGAAGTATGCAAAGATAAACATTGGCTAAGAGTGATGGAAGAAGAATTGATGCAGATTGAAAATAATAATATATGGATTCTTGTGTTAGGTCCCAAGGACAACTGAGAGGGAGGGGGTGAATCGGTTGTCAAATAAATTCAAACCAAAACAACTTAACCAACTTTAATGCTTAATACCTGTAAACCAAACTTTTATGTCGGTAGATAGTTTTATCAGTTAATTACAGTACCGATAAAGATTAATGCATGAAATAGAAAGAAAATAACATCCACAACACATAACACCAATATTTGTAAGTGGAAACCCTGTAAGGGGAAAAACCACGATGGGAAACCTTACCCACAATCATATGATACTACTGCAGATAGTATGTGTATACAAATGGGGTCTGCACATGCTAAAAGGCCAAGCGCCTAGAGCTCACTGCTCAAACACAAATAGGAGTCATACCGACTATAATTGGATGGTTAAATCCAATAAGGATGTACTGCTCAAAATAGCATCTTACTATGATGGATTCAATACTGGTGTAGTTTTGATTGTCTTCACAAAAACCTTGCTTCATCTTCAAATGATGTATGTGTGTAAAGCTCTTCTTATTCTCATATATACTGAATTATTTATTCATTCGCATTCCACACTTGATCTTACAAATAAGATCTTACATTTATATCATAACCTAAGACCAATTTTAGTAGGTCGTCTCTAAAGGATATTACAATAAAATCAATTTACAAATAAAACAATATCCGATGCAATAACTGATTCAACATGTCGGCTTGATGCATTTACAACAATAATAAAACATCTCCATAGAATGTCGTGCTGATCTGGAATAGATAAGCCTACCGATGTATAACCTAGACCTATTTGTCGGTAATAACAAATATGCAAATACAAATATGCCAATGAACAAATATCCAAGACAAAGTGTCCAAATGATGTCTTTGACATTACCAGGTGTTTTCCATATCATTCCAAGTGTCGGTGAACATTATATCCTATCGGTGTACTAGATACCAGTGACTATGCATAAGTCACTTGCTTGTCAGTGAACATTTCCAACTCTTCAAAGTGCTAGAGTTGATAAGTGATAGTAGGTGTTGACATCAATGACAAAACCATACCAAAATACCAACATCTTGTTCCCAGACCTAAGAACAAAAATGTAATTGGAACCAAATGGGTCTTATAAAACAAATTTAATGAGCAAGGTGAAGTTGTTAGAAAGAAAGAAAGACTTGTTTGCAAAGGATATTCTCAAATGGAAGGAATTGATTTTGAAGAAACTTTTTCTCTAGTGGAAAGAATTGAAACTATAAGATTGTTTCTTTCTTATGCTACTTACAAGGATTTGGAAGTTTATCAGATGAATGTCAAGTTAGCATTCCTAAATAGTGAATTGGAAGAAAAGGTGTACATAAAGAAACCAGATGGATTTCATTTAATTGATCAAGTAGATATGGTTTTCTGGTGAAAGAAAGCATTTAATGGATTAAAGCAAGCCCCTAGAGCATGATATGCTAGATTGGATAAGTATATGTTGAAGATAGGATTTAACAAAGGTATTGCTGATAGTAATCTATACTTCAAGATTTATCATGATAACATTTTGATTGTTGAAGCTTTTATTGATGATATTATCTTTGGAGGAAATGATAGTTTGTGCAAAGCATTTGCTAATGAAATGCAGAATGAATTTGAGATTTCTATGATTGGAGAGATGAAATTATTTTTGGGATTTAAAATCACATAGTCAAAATAGGGAATCTTTCTATCTCAGTCCAAGTATGTAAAAGAGTTATTGACAAAGTTTGGTTTGGAAGATACAAAGCTAGTTGGAACTCCTATGGTGAGTAGATGTAAGTTGACTAAAGATGATGATTCCCCTAAACAAAATCAAACTAGAAATAGATCCATGATTGGTGTTACTCTATTTGATTTAGACCATACCTGATATCATGAATTTCGTTTGTCTTGTTGCTAGATTTTAAACTGATCCTAAGGACTCTCATGTTGTAGCTTTAAAACAAATTTGAGATATTTGAAGGGAATAGTTGATTTTGGTTTATGATATCCTAAACATGATGATTTTAATTTGGGTGCCTTTACTGAAGCTGATTGGGATGGAGATATGCATGAAAAAATGTATACTAGTGGTGGTTCATTTTTCTTGGGAAAAAGTTTGGTTTCTTGGTTGACCAAAAAGCCAAATTCTATTTCTCTATCTACTACAAAGGTGGAATATATTGTTGTTGCTAACAAGTGTACTCAGGTAGTGTGGATCAAATAGATATTGAAAGACATCATAGTAGTGTAAAATGAGCTAATTACTATCGATTATGACAATTCAAGTGCAATTAACATTTTTATATATTACCCTCATCTCAAAACACTAATTTTATGGTTTATCACAATATATCTGAACAAACAACACCAAGGTCCAAACCACTACTAGGTTTGACATCAATGAAAACAAAGATACACATGTGTAACAAAAATAAGTGTTCCAAATATTGAGTTGAAATATTTTAATCCTACCACTTGCATGGGAAGAACTATAGTTTACCATATGATTTTCTAAAAGACTAATTTGCATAAAAAAATAACTAAAGTTGGGCAAAAAAATGCATGTTTGTTTTTCTATTTTTAGCTAGAATTCATGTGCCAAATACTTCTATTTATTGAGGTACAATTGTAATATTTACTTGATCTCTAATCATTACATCACTTGAGAATTGATCACATAATGAAGAAGCTTGTAATCCCAGTTTGAAAGAATTAAAAACGTTTTATTTTCTCTTGAGAAAATTTATATGCATATATTATTTTTATTTTCTTCATTTGGTATCGGAGATTTTATATTCTTCAGATAGCACATGGTGGAATAAGTAAGAGTGTTGAGTTCATATTAGATTATTTAATCATTTGGGATTTTCATAGCACATGTTATATTATTGTTTTAGAGAAGTGAACTTCTAGTCCAACAAGCCAGTTAAATAAGCTATTGAGAATAAGGTTTTTAATAAATATTTTGAAGAGGTTGATTTTTTCAATCTTTTTTGTGACACTGCATAGGAATGATGCAGTGATATGATTAGAATTTAATTATTTTCCCTATAACATTAAATTGTTGTGTCACAAATTTAGGAATGAGGAAAGTGATTTTGCTATCAATGGTGAGGGGAGCAACTCATCTCCACCCTCATATTCAAGTGATATTTGAAGGTGTTTTTTTAACTTTTTCCTTGTACTTTTCCTTTCATAGGGTTTAAGTTCATTGCAAAATTATAGTATAGTTGGGTTTCTTTAATCTTTTGTCAGTATTCTACAAGGAATGTGCACTAATAGTCTTATTTTAGTCACAGACGATGGTTGATATCTTTGTATTTGGTCTTCTCTTTATTTTGTTTCATATCATATGTTTAGGGATATTTTTTTTAAAATGGTCATCTTGATTTCTTTGTTTCACATAGTTCTTTCTTCTAGCTAGAGAGGTCCTACACATATAGCATGTTGAATATCTTGTATATGGTCTATTAAATATCTTGTACATAGCCTGTGAAATATTTTGTAAATGTCCTATTTAATATTTTCTATTTTCTCTAATATTTGGGAGACCTTTGGATTTTGTATTAATTTTTCATCTAGTTTAATATAATTATGGTGCTTCCTTTATGCAAAAGAAAAAAATATTAAGTCTACACCTTTCCACATTTTTCTCCTTTTGTTTCTTTGACTATTGTAAACAATAGCATATAATCAACACTTTTAAAGAGATCCATTATTGTAATTTGGGTCTTGGAGATCTTTCATCTTCTAAGGTTCTAGAGAGATGTATTTTATTGCATCTCCTTTTTCTACTATTGCATCTAAAGACAATTGGTTTTTCATAGTTTTGGCTTCTTATGATTTATTATAGAAAAACATACATCATCTTGCAAATGTTGCTACATGGGATGATCACTTTATTGATATTGCAATTCTATTAGTTGATTACTACATTTCATTTTTGGTAGACAACATTGATGATATTCAAATTATCTTTGATGGAGATTATAATTCTTTAGTTGCTATGAGGGAAAACTCTTTCCCTCTTGTCTATTATTTGCATAATCACTACTCAAATTTTGACATTATTTTTTATACTTTTGAATAATATTTAGAAGAGGTATCTTTATCTTCAAATGAGTTATATTCCCTTAGATAATGTTCTAAATAAGTCTTTAATAGATTTTGGATCATCATCTTTTTCAGTGTCGCCTAGGACATATAAATGAACAATGATAATTTTTAGAATCAACATGTAGACACTTAGTATATTTCAAGGGAATTTAAAATTATCTATCCTCCCTCATATTAATTTAAAGATCATGGGAATACATACTACATGTCATCTTGGTTTTGTTTGTTACTAAAGGAAGGATTGTTATTGATGAGATTCAATAATATTTAGCATTTAGTATCAATAATTGACCATCATTACAAGAGAAACTAGATTGAGTGAATTTACATGATCTCTATTCTACTTCACTTTAGAGGGGAAATGTGTCCTCTCATTCACCTTTTAAATAATTTAAAAGTTTGGTCCCACTTGCACAAAGTTCCCAATGTGACTCGTACCTTTATTTAGAATGACATCCCCATTAATGATGTGTAATCCAAAGATCACCTTTTTATTATTTAATATTCTTGTCTTCTCCTTTCCATGTTGGATAAGGCATGGATAAATTAATTTTGTTGGTACTCATTACTAGTTATTTCAAACCTATCGCTTTCTCAATTTGGCTTCTAGGGTTGTAAAGATGGGAGGATATTTGAACCAAGTTTAACCAAAAAAATGCTCTGAGTTCAAAAAACAATTATTAACTTTCAAGAAAGGTGGTTTAAGAGCCATTTGGACTCCTATGTGGAAAGTATCAATGACTATGATACCAAATTGTCTATAGCCTTTATTGCCTAGGATAATGATGCTATTAAAATTGAGAGTGTTGCATTTTTGCTTTTTGAGGAGACTATTGCAAAAGTGACTAGCTTGTATTTGGATGGTGATTCCTTCCCCAAGAAACCTAAGGGAAATTATAAGGAACATTTTAAACATTTCTTTGAACATGGTGAAGGGGTTTCTAAACTGCAAAGTGACTACAATAAAGAAGAGCTCCCTATTATCTAGAAGGAGGTTCCCCTTCTTCTCATGAAATGTTTAACCTTTTTCTCTTCCCTATATTGAACCACCTATGCCATGGGGTATTTATGAACTTTCCTTACTAGGTATTATCTTCCTTGTCTTAATCTATTTCCAAGGTTATTGTCAAGGGTAAACTCCCCTTCATCATGGTCTTATTTGTAGGATGTATAATTTTCATCTAGCTCAAACCCCCTTGGGTGGGATCCCCACTATTGAAATTGGGTTCACCTATGATCCTAACTTATATGTTGATCTTATTTCCACTCCGTCCAACTCTGCTGAAATGTTTCATTCAGATTTTAAAATGCCCACTAGAAAAAATCTTGTGCATGGCTAAATTAAAAGCCATTGTTGCCTCTAGAAAAGACCTTATTGAAGAACACTATATTGAGGAACACAAGGATGTACAAATCATTGAGGTATTGGATTTTGACTCTATTTCCTCTAATGAATTAGATTCCTCTAAAACTATGGGCTCAAATTGGTCCCCTATCACCAATGTTAATGAATATTTTAACCCTTGACCTCCCTCATAAACCCTCTCCCCTCTAGTAATACCAAGCCCTTGATAGCCAATTACAATCCTCAACAAGATTGTGAAGGACATTCATGATGATATATAGAGACATGAAGATTTTTTGAAGTGGCTTTTTGGGTAGATGAATGTGGCAATAAGGAAAATTAACAAGTTGGAGGTGGCTTTGGAGGTTGAAGCTAGGGATACTACTTGGCTTGAGGATGCTGATGATGATATAATTTGGAGGTTTTCTAATGAATTTGTTGGCCTTAAAGAGAAGTGCAATGAGGTAAGAGAGAGAGGATTGATGACATGAATTTAAAGGTCAAGATGTCTAGGACTAAAATGGAGGTGGAACAAATTCAACACTCCTAGGGGAGCCTTAAATTGAAAATTGAGCAGGCCAATTTGGCCTGCAGGAATGCGGCCAACATGCATAAATCTTGTTTATAGGCTATCCAGTCCACAAAGGCCAATTTAAATATGAAAAGTGAGAAGAAACAAAAAAGGATTAAGTCCCTAATCATGGGCTTAGGCTCCATGGAGTCCCTAGTTAAAGATACCCCTAATTATTCCTTGGTGTCTATGAGCTTCGGAAATGGGTCCTGTAGAAAGGTGTCATTCTCTGATAAATTGTTAATTTTATGCCAAGATTGGTAGGATAAAAATTACCCCATGTCATTAGCCATCTCTTTGTGCTCTTCATGGGTGGTTGTGCTAGCTTTTAGTTTTCTAGTCTTTGTATTTCTGTTGACTTTCTAGTTTCTTTGCTAGCTTTCAGGTTGCTTTGCTAGTTTTTTGATCTGTGTTAGTTGAGATTTTTTGGGTTGGTTGTGCATCCCACATATGCCCCAAGTGTCGCTATGAAAATATGTAATGGTACGTGTAGACACTCAAAATTGTCATGTCTAATTAAATAAATATCTTTATTTATTTAATTATCTAAGCCTAATTCTTCTATTAATTAAATAAATCTTTATTTATTTAATTAATTCATTTATCCTCTTATAGCCTTATTTCTCATTTGAATAAATACATTTATTTATTTAAATTATCCTTTTCCTAAATTAAATAAATATCTTATTTATTTAATTGATCCCACTTCTTCTATTAATTAAATAAATCTTTATTTATTTAATTAATTCATTAACCTTTTCTACCCATGACACATGTCATTCATCTCTTAATTCATACACTACCTACCCCTTTCATTATTTTATTATTTCTTTTACCTACCCTCTAATCCTAGCCGACCTCCTTTTACACCTCTCAATCTTATCCCTCCATTTCATATAGTGTCTTCTATATAAGGAGATGCTTCCTTCATTATTAAACCCTAATCATTCATCTTAAGGACTTGACTACACTACGATCCTACTTGCAACCACATTCCGTTCTTTGTTGAGCTCTTGTGCACATAAAATCTGAGAGCAAATATATCAAGCAAGATCAATGGAGATCAAAACCCTATTGGACATGTGATGGTATAATCTTGGTGATTTTGTTTGATTTGCATTGTCTTAGGTAATCTTCATATGTTATGGTGGATCTTTGTTGTTGTTAGGCTAGGGTTTTGTGGTTGAATTCATTTAGCCTTTCAATATCATTATTATTGTTATCCATTTTCACCATATACATTTTGGCACGTCCGGTGGGACCCTTGTCCCTTTTTTGCATTTAACATCTTTGTTGCAGATTTTGTGTTTTTAAGTTGCAGATCTGACATTTTTCGGCAACATTTTGATATTTTCACGTCTGCATACTTTCGGATCGCGTCTGGACTCCCAAATAGCGTCTGTGGCATCTAGAATCTCATCTATGTTATCAACAGTTTTTTATTTTGCAGGTTCCGAAAACTGCGTCTGTGTTCTAAAGTCGCGTCTGTGGTGATTTTAGTCGCGTCTGTGTCCAGAAACCACGTCTCCATTCTGGAGCCATGTCTATGTCGCACAGAACTGTGTTTATGTCACAAAGTTGCATCTGTTTTGAGGGCAATCGCGTCTGTGTTTACTGGTTTCAAATTTTGGGTTTATTGATTTGGTTTTGGATTTTGCATTGAATGTTTCAGATCTGGTTTATTTTAAGCTAACATTTTCGGATCTAGCTAATGAAATTGGTGCAGCTTGTCTTGAAAGCAAAATCATTTTGTTGAAGGCCCCTATTTTCACAAAGTCTTTTGGGTTTAAAATTTACCTAACTTGTGTGCTTGCAGGAAGGGGTGATTATTTGAAACAACCCAAACTACTAACAACTCTTTGTTGCAGGTCCTTAGCAAGGGTTTTTGGATTTCTATTGTGTGCCTTGTTTTCATAGACTAGAAAACACTTCAATTGGTGCACTAAAATTGAATCATTGTCTTTTGTGTCTTGAGCAATAGCCTCTTTTTGTTTAATCTTTAGAGGGCCTGTCTTCCCATGTGGTCATTAGGACTACTAGTGAGAAGAGAATGACCCAAGTGGTAGCGAGGAAAACCCACCTCTTCCGAACCACTATAAATAAATGTATTCATGGTGAAAACTATGAATAACATGTGTTGATTAGTTCACACAGACACTATGTCTCCCCATAAACCCGTTTGATCAAATTTATTTGATCAGTTGTAGGGTGTAACCCCTACCGGTTGGAAGCCTTCTATATTTATAGAGCTAAAAGTGCCACATGTATGGCCACACGAGTGGATGCCCTTACTAGCACCTTTTTGTTTTAGAAGCCCAAATCCTTCTAGTTGTTGGGGAAGGAGGTCGGACCTCTGGTAGCAGCCCCACACACATACGGTTCTTAGTAGAGATACAAAGTTCACCACGGGGAGTTTTCGTGGGGACTGATGCTTGGCTGACCTGAGAAGTGAGTGCCGAGGGTGGAGCTAGTGAGGTGAAGCATCTAAGTATCTACTCTGAATAGCATAGCCTCAGGGGTAAAACCCCATGTGGGATCAACAACTATTGTCTTGGCCAGCCATAAGAATTGTGCTTGACTTATTTTAAACATTCAAACATTCAAGACCAAACAACAAAGCATTGTGTCTTTTGTGTCTTCAAGTGTATGAAAAACATTTTTACATCAAACAACACACTTTTTTGGAGTTATTTTGAGTCTAGACACTTGCAAGCATTGGGTCTTCATCAACACTATGTCCTCTTGTCACAAAAAATAGTCAAATAGTCAGATTTGGTCACAACAAAATGAATTTACAGATTGAAAAAAAAATTGAACAAATTCTGCAGAACCACGTCTGTGTCTATCATAATAGCATCTGTGCTGTCTAACCACATTTGTAAAGGGAAGAATCGTGTCTATGTTCCCAGAATCAACAGTGCATTTCACAAAAAATCTCAGAAGCGTGTTTGTGTTGAATAGAACCACGTCTGTGTCAGAAAACCGCATCTCTACAGTATACAGGCGTGTCTCTGTTAATAATTGCAAAAATTTTACAATCCAGCAAACAAACATAGTCAGTTTTAGAATTCTTGAGCTTCCTAGGTTGTTTCTCCAGGTTTCATTTAGCATTCAACCTGTCTTTGGGTCTCACATAGTCCATCATTGCTTCATATCTCACTTTACATTCACAATTGTCTAAACTTGAGTCAAAAGGTCACTTGCTTGTCCTCATTATACTTTGTCAACACACTACATACAACAATACTTTGCTAAGTGGTCCCTCATCAAGGTTTCTTACCTTTGGGTCTCATTTGGTCTTACTTAGAGTCAAGGTCAACTTACCTCATCAAGAGAAACTATCCTCTCTTTGGAAGTCACACCTACTCTACTACATACATACTTGGTCTTACACTTTAGACATTGCAAGTACACCTCAGATTCATTTACATTCCATCCATCTCTTGGTCTTCCATACTTTTTCCATTTTCATCTAGCCTCACACATCTTGGTCAATACCTAGTTCATGGTTGAAACCCGTCTTCAAAAATCTAGGAGAGAAACTAAAGAGGCTCAAGAGTCCGCAAACATGAGTGTTTATGAGTATGACAATGATGTCTTTTTCAATACTTATCATACTACATTACCTGACATGGATGTCTATAGAAACATTCCAAATGTTGAGAACATGGGCACAACAAACAACAATGATACACACAATGAAAATATGGACAACTTTTCAATACATTCAGTAGATGTGGAAGAATCCATTATGAATCCCCATTTCAATCGATTGGTTGAGGAAATAATGAGGAGGGATAGACAACACTTCTTTCAAATGATGGCACAAAGTGGAGCCAAGATACCTCATGATTTTGACATGTCTCAAATAATGGAAAATTGACCTTTGCAACAAACTCACTCCAACATGGATCAAAGGAGGCCCAATAGTGGAGGAAATAGAGGACCATATATGGTACCTGAATCACCATCATCTTTGCTTCAAAAACTAGAGGTCCTACATACACATGGTCAAGCATATGATACTCACCTTTGTAGACCCTTATGGAAGTCTTATGCAGAAAGATATGCTGAATCACATACCAATGCTAAGGATCAACCACCAAAGCAATTGGATATTCACAGGCAAGCTCAAAATTTGGACACAAGGAAACCCCATGTCAAATTTGGGGGCAACACAGTAGAACATGACATGCCTGTAGAGTATGGTATACATGCACAAAATAGATATGGTGTTCCTCAACATGAATCTATACCAAGTGGTCCATATACGCAGCATCACTATAGACATCCTCCATATGAACATGTGTATGATCAATATCATCCATATATGCAATATGCTCCTCCTCCAATTGGTGCCTCAAACATGGGGTATGCTTCAAGAAGTCGGTCTCCACCTAAGAGCAATTTGGAGCAACAAATCAGGGACTTACAAAAGGAAATGGAGGACATAAATACACCAAAGCCAACATACACAATGAGAGACATATGTCCTTATCCATTTGACAAGAGCATTCCAATGCCTCCATTTCCTACACACTTTGTGATGCCTAAATTTGATAAGTATAGAGGAAAAGGGGATCCTAAGGCACACATAAGACAATTTTTCATAGCTTGCATTGAAGTAGCTTCAGAAGAGACATATTTGATGAGATTATTCCCACAAAGCTTAGGTGATCAAGCTATGGAATGGTTCTCCCAACTCCCACCTGGTATTAAGTCATGGGGTGACTTAGCAGAGGCATTTATTCAACATTTCTCCTATAATATAGAGACACACATATCAGTCACTACTTTGTGCAACACCAAGCAAAAAGAGGGAGAGTCTTTTGCATCATTTTTACAAAGATGGAGAAATCTAGCCATCAGATTCTCTTGTGAAATTCCACAAAAACAAATGGTAGAAATGTTCACACAAAATGTTAACAAAGACATTGGCTATGATCTAAGGAAAGCTTGTTTGTCCACCTTCAAGGATGTCATTGAAAAAGGCTTAGCAATAGAAAAAGTCCTAATTGAGCAAGGAGTCATTAAGATATTCAAAGAAAACAAAGATGACTTTAAAGGAAAAGACAAGCCAAGATTTTGGAATAAAAACAAGAACACAGTCAATGATGGTGTTGTTGATGCCAATATAGTGCGACCCAAATTCATCTTTTTGGGATCAAGTTCTACAAACAATCAAGTGAATACTCAAACAACTTCTAGATCACAAAGGAAGTACACCCCATTTCGAGAACCACTTGAGTCAGTCTTCAAAAAGCTAGTGGTGAACAAGGTAATCACAGTTCCAGATTTTCCTCCATATGAACCAAAGGTTAAACCAAATTGGTGGAATGATGACGAGTATTGTGAGTTTCATAAGAGCAAGGGTCATAAGATAGGAAATTGTCATCGACTGAAGAACATCGTACAAGATCTCATTGATAGAGGTGACATTGAGATAGAGGGACACTCATCCAACCAAGGACATGAGATGTTTAAGGAACCATTCCCAAAACATGACAAGGGAAAAGCTAAAGCCACAGATGATCAAACCAACTATACTAGAGCATCTTACAACTATGATTCAACCATCAATCACATCTCAATGGACAATTATGTCTCTACTATTATCATCAAGGACAAAACTCCTAAGAATTTGACTCAGAGACCTAAGATTGTCCTAAAAGGTGTTGGATCTTCTTCTGAACCTACCTCTGAATGTCATGTTACAACTTGTCAAGGTAAAATTACTTTACCAGGTGCTTCAAAAAAAAACACCACTTCTTCATCAACCAAACTAGAGTATAACCTTGTAGAACAGTTAGGGAGGACACCCGCGCTCATCTCCATACCTAAGCTCTTACGCATATCCCCCACTCATAAAGCTATTCTTGACAAAATCTTGAGAGATACCACCATTCCTACTGATCTGAACGTGGACCAGTTTCAAGCCATGGTGGGATACCTTTCCATTCCACATTCCCTTACCTTCACAGAAGCCGATGATGCCTTCGTAAGTCAGCCACATAATGCACCACTACATGTTGAAGCCTTCATACACAAACATTGAATAAAGTGAGTCTTGATAGATGGAGGAGCTGGTCTAAACATTTGTACATTGAGCACAATTAAACAATTGGGATATTTTGATAAAGCTGTGAATTCAACAAATCAAATCACCATCAAGGCATATGATGATGAAGAACATTCATCCAAGGGCACAGTCACCTTGCCTCTCAGAGTTGGGCCAGTTACAAAGGATGTGGTTTGTCAAGTCCTAGATCTAGATCTCACTTATAATATATTGCTAGGACGTCCTTAGATTCATGAAATGAGGGTAGTTCCATCGACATATCACCAATGCATTAAGTTCCTCACAATGGAGTCGAGGTAATAGTTAATGGTGACCCTAATCCGTTCATATACTACAATAACCTAAGACCACAAACTGAGACCATCATTCCCAGTAATCGTGAAGCTGTTCCTTCTTTGGCATACATTGATCTTGAGTCATTGAAACCTTTGACATCAAAGCAAGGAGAGCTTAAAGGCAAATTTCAGGACAAAGGCATGGGAGAATACACTTTAAATTAGACCATGTACTTACGACAAGTCATAATTTCCCCAAAAGAATATTGGGTAGTGGGAAGTCATCCTTTGGACAAGCTTTGTTGATGTCTCTGAAATTTATACATATTCTGATGTTGTGATCTGGTTTACTGACAGGCACTAAATTGGAGATCCATTCAGGATAATCAATTGGGCATATGAATCTGACATCCAATAATTTCTCAAGTTCTGCTTTGACTAGTAATGCCACTTGTGGATGCATTTTTCTTAATTTCTGTTTCACTAGCTTTGCCCCCAGTTTGACTGTCAAATGATGCATTACCAAATCTAGATCTAATCCAGGCATATCAACGTATGACCATGCAAAGTTGATTTTTATTTTCTTTGAAGAAGCTTATGAATTTTGACCTTTCTGACTCTGTCAATGATTGTGCCAAGAATATGTTGTGTGGAACCTCTTTAGTACCAATGTTTGTTTTGATAGTCTCCTCTACCAACATGGATGACTTTTCCTCATATGATGTTGGGAGAATGTCGAGCCTTCCATGCCTCAAAGAGGTTTTCACCCTTAGATACGTCCTTTCTTTTTACCTTTTTGGGTTCAGACAGCGCCACCGTGTTGTTTTCACCATAAAACCGTTGGTTTGTTCTTATTTTCACATTTTTGCAACTAGAAGGTCCGACACCCTCACCAAGATATGCCACATTGTTGAGTTCTATAATGTATCCTACTTTATGGTCCCCAGGGGGAAGATCATCTTGTATGCCAAGATAGTCAATAACAACTTCATCATTTTGAAATGTGTCAAACTATGTAGGTCCTTCATGATCCCAGTCAATGAGTTGATGGTGAACAAGGGGGAGGCCTTTAATGTCTTCGAAATTAGCGGGGCTAAGAGTGAAGATGCAGTTATATTTGGGTATGTCAAGGTAATTATTGAAGTCATCAATGGCACTCTCCTCATCAGTCTCGATCATGAGTGAATCCAAATTATCATCACTAGTAGCGCATTCTGGGATAGGTGTTCTCATCCTATGTGATTTCAACCTAGAATCTTGAGACAAGGACTGTGTGGACTCCTCAGGGGTTGTTTTTGACCAACTTTGAACCTTTTATAAAATTCGTCTTCTTCTGTGTGTTCATCTGGCTCTTTGAATGTCTTGGTGAGCTCGTAGTCACTAGAGGATTTGTCTGAACCCCATTGCCATTCATTGGAGTCTGTGGAATAGCGATCCTCTTGTTGTATTTTGGCAGCTTTGATTTGTAAGGCTCCTTCTGTTCTTTTAGTGTGGACCTTGGAAGTCAGGAAACCAAGTTCCTTCGTGCGTTCCTTTTTGAAAGTCAATTCAGGTTGTAAAGGTTCAATAATGCCTTCCTTTCGTAACCCAAGAGGGCTTTTTCCATCATACTTGAATTTTTGTAGAATCTTGAAGCCTTTGCCATATTTCTCACATGGTAGACTAATGTGATCTTGTATGTCATCTTCAATGTCTTTGTAGAGAATTTTGTATAAGTTTTCCTCTTCCAGTTTGCCCCATCTTTGAAAGGTAGTAGGGTCCCATTTGAGTACCATGATGGATACTTGCTTGTTTGGATGTGGTCTTCCATATTCTTTTGGGGAACTTATGACTTGTCGTAAGTACATGGTCTAATTTAAAGTGTATTCTCCCATGCCTTTGTCCTAAAATTTGCCTTTAAGCTCTCCTTGCTTTGATGTCAAAGGTTTCAATGACTCAGGATCAATGTATGCCAAAGAAGGAACAACTTCATGATTACTGGGAATGATGGTCTCAGTTTGTGGTCTTAGGTTATTTCAGTATATGAACGGATTAGGGTCAGCGTTAACTGTTACCTCGACTCCATTGTGAGGAAACTTAATGCATTGGTGATATGTCAATGGAACTACCCTCATTTCATGAATCCAAGGACATCCTAGCAAAATATTATAAGTGAGATCTAGATCCAGGACTTGACAAACCACATCCTTTGTAACTAGCCCAACTCTGAGAGGTAAGGTGACTGTGCCCTTGGATGAACGTTCTTCATCATCATATGCCTTGATGGTTATTTGATTTGTTGAATTCATAGCTTTATCAGAATATCCCAATTGTTTAATTGTGCTCAATGTACAAATGTTTAGACCAGCTCCTCCATCTATCATGACTCACTTTATTTGATGTTTGTGTATGAAGGCTTCAACATGTAGTGGTGCATTATGTGGCTGACTTACGGAGGCATCATCGGCTTCTATGAAGGTAAGGGAAGGTGGAATGGAAAGGTATCCCACCATGGCTTGAAACTAGTCCACGTTCAGATCAGTAGGAATGGCGGTATCTCTCAAAATTTTGTCGAGAATAGCTTTATGAGCGAGGGATATGTGTAAGAGCTCAAGTATGGAGATGAGCACGGGTGTCCTCCCTAACTGTTCTATAAGGTCATACTCTAGTTTGGTTGATGAAGAAGTGATGTTTTTAGTTATAGCACCTGGCAAAGTAATTTTACCTTGACGGGTTGTAACATGACATTCATAGGTAGGTTCAGAAGAAGATCCAACACCTTTTAGGACAATCTTAGGTCTCTAAGTAGAATTCTTAGAAGTTTTGTCCTTGATGATAATAGTAGAGACATAATTGTCCATCGAGATGTGATTGATGGTTGAATCATAGTTGTAAGATTCTCTAGTATAGTTGGTTTGATCATTTGTGGCTTTAGCTTTTCCCTTGTCATGTTTTGGGAATGGTTCCTTAAACATCTCATGTTCTTGGTTGGATGAGTGTCCCTCTATCTCAATGTCACCTCTATCAATGAGATCTTGTATGATGTTCTTCAGTCGATGACAATTTCCTGTCTTATGACCCTTGCTCTTATGAAACTCACAATACTCATCATCATTCCACCAATTTGGTTTAACCTTTGGTTCATATGGAGGAAAATTTGGAACTATGGTTACCTTGTTCGCCACTAGCTTTTTGAAGACTGACTCAAGTGGTTCTCCCAATGGGGTGTACTTCCTTCATGATCTAGAAGTTGTTTGAGTATTCACTTGGTTGTTTGTAGAACTTGATCCTGAAAAGATGAATTTGGGTCACACTGTATTGGCATCAACAACACCATCATTGACTGTGTTCTTGTTTTTATTCCAAAATCTTGGCTTGTCTTTTCCTTTAAAGTCATCTTTGTTTTCTTTGAATATCTTAATGACTCCTTGCTCAATTAGGACTTTTTCTATTGCTAAGCCTTTTTCAATGACATCCTTGAAGGTGGACAAACAAGTTTTCCTTAGATCATAGCCAATGTCTTTGTTAACATTTTGTGTGAACATTTCTACCATTTGTTTTTGTGGAATTTCACAAGAGCATCTGCTGGCTAGATTTCTCCATCTTTGTAAAAATGATGCAAAAGACTCTCCCTCTTTTTGCTTGGTGTTGCACAAAGTAGTGATTGATATGTCTGTCTCTATATTGTAGGAGAAATGTTGAATAAATGCCTCTGCTAAGTCACCCCATGACTTAATACCAGGTGGGAGTTGGGAGAACCATTCCATAGCTTGATCACCTAAGCTTTGTGGGAATAATCTCATCAAATATGTCTCTTCTGAAGCTACTTCAATGCAAGCTATGAAAAACTATCTTATGTGTGCCTTAGGATCCCCTTTTCCTCTATACTTATCAAATTTAGGCATCACAAAGTGTGTAGGAAATGGAGGCATTGGAATGCTCTTTTCAAATGGATAAGGACATATGTCTCTCATTGTGTATGTTGGCTTTAGTGTATTTATGTCCTCCATTTTCTTTTGTAAGTCCCTGATTTGTTGCTCCAAATTGCTCTTAGGTGGAGATTGACTTCTTGAAGCATACCCCATGTTTGAGGCACCAATTGGAGGAGGAGCATATTGCATATATGGATTATATTGATAATACACATGTTCATATGGAGGAGGTCTATAGTGATGCTATGTATATGGACCACTTGGTATAGTTTCATGTTGAGGAACACCATATCTATTTTGTGCATGTATACCATACTGTACAGGCATGTCATGTTCTACTATGTTGCCCCCAAATTTGACACAGGGTTTCCTTGTGTCCAAATTTTGAGCATGACTTTGAATATCCAATTGCTTTGGTGGTTGATCCTTAGCATTGGTATGTGATTGAGCATATCTTTCTGCATAAGACTTCCATAAGGGTCTGCGAAGGTGAGTATCATATGCTTGACCATGTATATGTGGGACCTCTAGTTTTTGAAGCAAAGATGATGGTGATTCAGGTACCATATATGGTCCTCTATTTCCTCCACTATTGGGCCTCCTTTGATCCATGTTGGAGTGAGTTTGTTGCAAAGGTTGATTTTCCATTATTTGAGACATGTCAAAATCATGAGGTATCTTGGCTCCACTTTGTGCCATTATTTGTAAGAAGTATTGTCTATCACTCCTCATTATTTCCTCAACCAATTGATTGAAATGGGGATTCATAATGGATTCTTCCACATCTACTGAATGTACTGAAAAGTTGTCCATATTGTCATTGTGTGTATCATTGTTGTTTGTAGTGCCCATGTTCTCAACATTTGGAATGTTTCTATAGACATCCATGTCAGGTAATGTAGTATGATCAGTATTGAAAAAGGCATCATTGTCATACTCATAAACACTCATGTTTGCGGACTCTTGAGCCTCTTTAGTTTCTCTCCTAGATTTTTGAAGATGGGTTTCAACCATGAACTAGGTATTGAACAAGATGTGTGAGGCTAGATGAAAATGGAAAAAGTATGGAAGACCAAGAGTTGGATGGAATGTAAATGAATCTGAGGTGTACTTGCAATGTCTAAAGTGTAAGACCAAGTATGTATGTAGTAGAGTAGGTGTGACTTCCAAAGAGAGGATAGTTTCTCTTGATGAGGTAAGTTGACCTTGACTCTAAGTAAGACCAAATGAGACCCAAAGGTAAGAAACCTTGATGAGGGACCACTTAGCAAAGTATTGTTGTATGTAGTGTGTTGACAAAGTATAATGAGGACAAGCAAGTGACCTTTTGACTCAAGTTTAGACAATTGTGAATGTAAAGTGAGATATGAAGCAATGATGGACTGTGTGAGACCCAAAGACAGGTTGAATGCTAAATGGAACCTGGAGAAATATCCTAGGAAGCTTAAGAATTCTGAAACTGACTGTGTTTGTTTGCTGGATTGTAAAATTTTTGCAATTATGAACACAAACGTGTCTGTATACTGCACAGACGCAGTTTCTTGACACAGACATGGTTCTATTCAACACAGATGCGCTTCTGAGATTTTTTGTGAAATGTATTGTTGATTCTGGGAACATAGACACGATTCTGCCCTTCACAGACGTAGTTAGACAGCACAGATGCTATTATGATAGACACAGACGTGGTTCTGTAGAATTTGTGCAATTTTTTTCAATCTGTGAAGTCATTTTGTTGTGACCAAATATGACTGTTTGACTATTTTTCGTGACAAGAGGACACAGTGTTGATGAAGACCCAATGTTTGCAAGTGTCTAGACTCAAAATAACTCCAAAAAAGTGTGTTGTTTGATGTAAAAATGTTTTGCATACACTTGAAGACACAAAAGACACAATGTTTTTCTATTTGGTCTTGAATGTTTGAATGTTTAAAATAAGTCAAGCACAATTCTTATGGTTGGCCAAGACAATAGTTGTTGATCCCACATGGGGTTTTACCCCCAAGGCTACGCTATTCAGAGCGGATACTTAGATGCTTGACCTCACTGGCTCCACCCTTGGCACTCACTTCTCAGGTCAGCCAAGCATCAGTCCCCACAAAAACTCCCCATGGTGAACTTTGTATCTCTACTAAGAACCGTATGTGTGTGGGCCGCTACCAGAGGTCCAACCTCTTGCCCCAACAACTAGAAGGATTTGGGCTTCTAAAACAAAAAGGTGCTAGTAAGGACATCCGCTCGTGTGGCCATACATTCGGCACTTTCAGCTCTATAAATATGGAAGGCTCCTAGCCGGTAGGGGTTATGCCCTACAACTAATCAAATAAATTTGGTCAAACGGGTTTATGGGGAGACATAGTGTCGGTATGAACTAATTAGCACACGTTATTCATAGTTTTCATCATGAATACATTTATTTATAGTGGTTCGGAAGAGGTGGGTTTTCCTCGCTACCACTTGGGTCGTTCTCTTCTCACTAGTAGTCCTAATGACCACACGAGAAGACAGGCCCTCTAAAGATTAAACAAAAAGAGCCTATTGCTCAAGACACAAAAGACAATGATTCAATTTTAGTGCACCAATTGAAGTGTTTGCTAGTCTATGAAAACAAGGCACACAATAAAAATCCAAAAACCCTTGCTAAGGACCTGCAACAAAGAGTTGTTAGTAGTTTGGGTTGTTTCAAATAATCACCCCTTCCTGCAAGCACACAAGTTAGGTAAATTTTAAACCCAAAAGACTTTGTGAAAATAGGGGCCTTCAACAAAACGATTTTTCTTTCAAGACAAGCTGCACCAATTTCATTAGCTAGATCCGAAAATGTTAGCTTAAAATAAACCAGATCTGAAACCCTAAATGAAAAATCCAAAACCGAATCAATAAACCCAAAATTTGAAACCAGTAAACATAGATGTAATTACCCTCAACATAGATGTGACTTTGTGACACAGACGTGGTTCTATGCGACACAAATGTGGCTCCAGAATGCAGACGCGGTTTCTGGGCACAGACGCGACTTTAGAATACAGACACAGTTTTTTGAAGCTGCAAGATAAAAAACTATCGATAACACAAACATGATTCCAGATGCCGCAGACACGATTCAGGAGTCCAGACGCGATCCAAAAGTACGCAGACGTGAAAATATCAAAATGCTATCGAAAATGTCAGATCTGCAACTGAAAAACACAAAATCTGCAACAAAGATGTTAAATGCAAAAAAGGGACAAGGGTCCCACCGGGCATGCCAAAATGTATCCAAAAGAGGAATCGAAGCTGATCCAGCAAAAGTCTAGGCCATCTTGGAAATGCCACCACCAAGAAATATCAGTCAACTTCGATCCTTACAAGGAAGACTCCAGGCCATACGAAGATTCATAGCACAACTTGTAGATAAGTGTAATCCTTTTTAGCACTTGCTACATAAAAATATCAAATTCAAATGGGATGATAACTGTCAACAGGCTTTCCAGATGCTCAAAGATTATCTTCTGAATCTGCCAGTTCTGATGCCACTAGTTCCAAATCAGCCTCTGTTACTATACATATCAGCTACTCCAATAGCACTAGGGGCACTCTTAGCACAACAAATTGCTAAAGCCAAGGAAAAAGCATTATACTATATCAGTCGCACATTGGTGGGATACGAGCTGAACTACACACCAATCAAGCATGCATGTCTCACCGTGGTCTTTGCTTCACAAAAATTATGACATTACATGCTCACTCATAGGACTAAGTTGGTTGCAAGGATAGATCCGTTGAAATACCTTCTCAATAAAGCAACACTTACGAGGCAACTAGCCAAATGGGTAATGATCTTGAGTGAATTCAACATCGAATATGTGGATAGAAAAGCAATAAAAGGACAAGCCATCGCAGATCAATTAGTAGATGCTCCCATGATTGATGATGTTCCTCTAAGTTCAAAGTTTCCAGATGAATCTATTTTAACAATGTCACATGTGAAGCCATGGCAACTGTACTTCGACGGCTCATACACATAGCATGGGGTAGGAGCTGGCATCCTCTTTATAACTCCTCAAGGGGATTCTATACCAAAATCATACCACTTATCATTTCCTTGCACTAACAATATAGTAGAATATGAGGCATTAACAACTGGATTACGGATTGCAGTTCAGTGGAAGATCTAGGAACTTCATGTTTTTGGGGACTCTCAACTTGTCATCCGTCAAGCAACTAATGATTACCAAACAAAAGATGAAAAATTAATGCCTTACAAACAAATGGTGGATGACCTAAAACAACACTTCACAAAGATAGATTTTGAGCAGATACCAAGAGAGCAGAATCGCGCTGCAGATGCCATGGCTACAATTGCTTCACTGATCGATCTACCTCCAAATGAGACCTGCTATGAGTTCTTGGTTGATAACCTTTTGGTTCCTTCATATGAGATCATTCCTACTGAGACGATATGTGTTGTCGGTCCCAAGTCCTAGTTATATGGTTCCATTTTCACATACCTTCGTGACAATACCCTACCTCTTGATCTATCAAATAACCAACGTTGCACTTTCATTCACCAATCCTCTCGATATGTCATTTTAGCTAATATCCTATACTGACGAGGTCTAGATGGCACTCTCCTTAGATGTTTAGAAAGCGACGAAGCTCAGACTACGTTACGTGAAGTACATGAAGGGATATGTGGTCCACATGCTAGTGGTCCTACCTTGGCCAAGAAACTCATTAGGACTGGATATTACTGGCCCAATATGGAAAAAGACTCATATCAGTTTGTCAAGAAATGTAAGCAATGTCAAATTCATGGAGACCTCATACATGCACCAGCACAAGAACTACAACCACTTGCGTCTCCTTGGCCCTTTTGTCGGTGGGGACTCGATCTCATAGGCAAGATTCACCCTCCTTCTTCCAATGGTCATAAATTCATTATCATCGCCACAGAGTATTTCATAAAATGGATTGAAGTTGTGCCTCTTACACAAGTCATTGGAAAACAAATTATTACGTTCATTCTCAACTATATCATTTGCCGATATGGTATTCTTGTTTCCATTATCACTGATAACGGGCGTCCTTTCAAAAATCAGGATGTTCGTGAACTCTGTGACCGCTTCCATATTTCCCATCATTTCTCCACACCATATTACCCCCAAGGTAATGGCCAAGCTGAGGCATCTAATAAAACAATCCTTAAAATCCTTAAGAAGATAGTCGACGATGTTGACTGTAATTGGCATATCCAACTTAATCCTACATTTTGGGCCTACTGCACAAGTGTCTGCACACCTACAAGAGCTACACCTTATTCACTTGTCTATGGCACTGAAGCCATCTTGCCTATTGAGGTTGAGTTACCCTCTTTATAGGTCTCTTTGCAAAACATCATCAATGATGAAGACTATAGGGTCTCTCGCTTACAAGCACTAGAACTACTGGATGAACGAAGACAAACTTCTTTTAATCATCTCAAGGCTTATCAACAATGAATGAGTTGTAGCTACAACCACAAAGTCAAGCCTCACACATTCGAGGTAGGTGACTTGGTCCTCAGAGAAGACCCCAAGAATCAGCAAGATAGAGAGAAGAAGGGCAAGTTCAAACCAAATTGGCTGGGTCCTTACATCATTACAGCAGCATATGGATTTGGGGCATATCAGCTCTCAACTACAGAAGGTGAACCATTGGAGGATCCTATCAATAGCATGCACCTTCGTAGGTTCTACACATAGCTCTTTGGAATATCCTAATTTCAAAAATACAAAAAAAAATCAAAAAATTCAAAAATACAAAAAAAATCATAAAACAAAAAAAATCGTTACTTGGTGAAAACCTAGCAAACAAGCGCCTTGTGACACAAAAAAAAATCAAAAAATTGAAAAAAAAGTAAAGAGAAATAATTTTGTCCAACGGTGGAAACCACTTCAGTGGCGCCCTGGGCAAGTACCATGGTGAAAACTGGGTCACTAGCGCCATGTGTAGAGACATTGCTCCTCCCTCCTTTAGGATTCTCTTTCATCACTTCACTTTGCACACACTCACAGCCTATTCATTCATAATAAACTTACCCATTCCCATCATGGCTTGTTATTGATCTACCTAAGATTGGTTAGCCATTCATAATAAACCTCCCTTTCCATCCATAATAAATCAGATCCTATCTGTGGCTAAGGCAAATCCTATGTCTAGTGATGGGTGTGGAACTGAGAACATCACCTGTTTCGAGGAGTACAATTTCTTCCAGCTTCCTTCAGTCTATCCGCGCACAATCCGCCATAAAGAAACATTTGCATCACAGATCCACAATAAAGTTTCATCTTCTCCATAATAAAGTATCAGTTTCATGGATTCAGTCAGTTTCAGATGAGACACAGCAGCAACAATGGGCTTCAACAAATCAAATCTTTCAACAGACTCAAACAACATATGGTTCAGTGCTATCTATCCTTTCTATGAAAGTAAACATTGTGACCACAATCAAATAACACTTATACAAGTGACAAGAGACACTAAACTTGAGGACTACAGTGGATGTTAGTGTCGAGTCTTGGTTTTATTTTGATTTTATCTTTTGGTGCCATGTCTTTTAGTTTTTTCAGGATGTCTCTAACTAGAGATTCTATCTCCAGGATGTCTTTGACTAGAAAGGTGAGGATGGGATATCGTCACCTATTTTTATTTGCTGTCTATGGATTGTCTCTTAGTAATTCTATGACTTGTCCAAGGATATGAGGACACTGTGAGTCTAGTGTGAACTAGGGCATTCCTTGTTTGTGACTATCTTATCTCCATGCAAACAGGTACAATGACTTTCTGGGTTGAACATATGCCTCGATTGTCATAACCTACTTGCCATAATAAAGCTCAATGATGAGAACGCACAAGAAGCTCTTTCACTTTCATATCTTCTATCTTTCATTCCCCTTTCTTGATTGATTTCCATTGTCCTTCTCGAGTCCGTGTAGCCTACTATCACATGATTGAGTATAATGACACACCAAACACATTTGCATTTCATGTAGTTTCACCTGCATTATCACATATAAACATTTCCTACATACATATAGGTATCACAATTGCATCACATCCTGCACACAACACATGTTAGCACATTTTATATTCTCATCATGTAAATTTACATTTCCATTATCAGATTCATCTACATTACATACATTCACATTTGCATCATGCATACACATTTAAAACATAAAAAGAACAAAAACATTACATTTCATTATGTATATATTTGCATCCATGACATAAGCATCACATTAGAACATCTCATCACATAAGTACACATGCATATAGCTTCCACAAAGATGAATCATCACACATATATATATAAAGTATCATGATACAATGATGTCAAAAATCATATGGCTATAATCACCCGAAGGTGTCTACATCATCATACAAAAATGGTACAATACGGATACATAGGGAGCCCTCTAAGGCTATGATAAACTCCCTCGCTTGGAGCCACCTGGCCTCAACAGAATCTGAGCCCCTGAAGGACCCACCCTAGGATCATCCCTCCTATACCATCTATCTTGTGGTGGTGGAGGACCCATAACCCCACCACTAGATGCCTGTCTCCTCCGACTCCCTCCTATAGCTATTGCTATCTTCGATGGTCTATGGAAGCTCTTCACCTACTGATCCGCTGGCACTGCACCATAATAGAGATCTCGCCAATAGGCAATCTCCTCCCCTGTCCACAGGACGTAAGCATATCTGGCCCCTGTGTCCTCTGCTGCCTGCCTCCCAGCCCTCAGTGCGGTCTCAACCTCTGTATAGCGCTGAATGGCCTGATTCTGCTCCCGCTCAGTATTTCTAAGCCACCTCCTGAGCCTATCCCTCTCCCTCTCCAAGTCCTAGATCTTGTCTGCCTGTCCTTGGTAGATCTCCCTCAGCTCAGTCAGCTCATCCTCCTCTGCCTGTGGCTGCCCCTATGCCTGTACCTATATTGGTACCTATCCCTATCTCTATCCTTGTCCCTATCCCTATACCTGCACCTGTCTGGGACCCTATGTTGTTGTCACCTGTAGCGGCAATCCACCACGACCTCTAACCACCCGAGCCTGCCTCTCCTCTCCACCCTCCCTCCATGGTGCAACCCTCCTCTCTCCAACTGCCCCCCTCCTCCTTCATCAGCCTCTGCCCCCATCGGCTCCATCATCATCATCATCCCCACCACCATCTCCCTCAAATAACTCTGCTGGATCTGTCAAGCGTGGGAATGGATGCTCGGCCTAGTAGGCTATATACTCGGCATCCATGCTGGCATCCTCGATCTTTGGCCACATGTCCCGGTGTAGGGGCATCATCTCTGCAAGCTATGTAACAGCTTGATCATATGACAACAAGGGTCCAAACTGTGCCTGATCCCTAACTATCTGCGCATACATGCCTAAGCCCCGTGACATCTGCTGAATCCTGCCAAACTGCCTGCCAACCCTATCTACAAGTTGTCTCTCTAGTACATAGGGCATCCACCCAATTAGGTACCTGCTCTGGAAGGTGTAGGGTAGCTCTACTGCATCATCCTCCCACTCCTTGTATCCCAGGTATGGCCTCCATATGACCATATCAATATCATCTATCACTCGCGCTAGTGCTCTAACCTACCAATCTGTGGCTGTGACGTGATCATATCATACAAGTGCACAAAACTATGTCTGTGACCTCTACCCCTGAAATGTATAGGTCTCATCACTGGCAGATGCTCATAAGTCCACACCTACAACAATGTCACCCCACAGCCCAATCCCACTGATCCGTGGTATACAAATTGATGCAGCTCATAGTACAGGTGTGCCAACACACACGGTCCCCAGGCATATCTGGTGTGCTGTGTCACTAGTGTCTCCAATGCTCCTCCCCAGCCCACAACCAACCCCCATGTCACTCTATCAGGACACAGGAATCCACTGATCGCTCCTCCTATCACTGCTAGTAGCACCAATCCTGTAGTAGTCATAGTATCCCAAGCCACATGCCCGGCCCTCATCTCCAGTCTTGGGTCCATCTCGATCATACAGAATTAGCCCCCCATCGATCGGTATCCTCAGAATCCTATATACATCCTCTAGGGTGACTGTCATCTCACCCATCGGCAAATGAAACGTACATGTCTCGGAGTGCCACCTCTCTGCCAGTGCAGTCAACAAACCCATGTTCACTCGAAACTCAGGCACATACAGAACATGTCTCAATCCCATAGCCTCAATCGCTGCTCGGTCCTCAAGTGTCAACTCAGGTCGTAATCTCTGTGTTGATGGGAATCTCTCCTGTGACTCTAGCATCGGCAAATACTCCTGCAGTCAAGCAAATCAATCATGTCAGTCATAATGGCATTCACTGATTATCACAAAATGCTACTTTTTGTCTAAATGCATATGGCATTCTATCTTAGTGACACTCCCTGTTCATCACAAAGTGTTGCTATCTATCCAAGTGACACTCACTGTTCATCACAAAGTGTTGCTTCTATCCTAGTGGTACTCCCTGTTCATCACAAAGTACTACGTGTTTTGCACTCTCTGTTTATCACAAAGTGCTCCTCACATTTGCATTCACTGTTTATCACAAAGTGCTGCTCATATTTTAGTACTCCCTATTCATCACAAAGTACTCTATCTTGGTACTCACTATTCATCACAAAGTGCCTTGATCTATTCTAGTCTTCCCTAGAGGACCTACTTGAGTGTATCCTCTCAACAGCTTATCCAATTGACAGCATATGTTCATCATAGAACTGTTGATTTGACCTAAAAGATGCAAATTCACATTTTTTTGGACATAAATGCACTTTCTTGATATAAATGCGCTTAAAGACTACACAGACGCGTCTGAAAGACACAGACGCACCTAAAAGACACAGACGTGCCTATGCTCTGCACAGACGTGCCTAAGCAACATAGACATGCCTTCTTGGCACAGACGCCCCTACACAGCACAAACGTGGTCCCATTCGATGCAAACGCATTTCCAGACACAGATGCACCTAGCAGACATAGACGTGCTTAGCACCAACGTAGACGCGCTTAGACATTTTTTTGGCATTTTTGGACCCTAACCTAAAGCGCATTTATTATCCTATCTACCATGTATTAATGACAACAATAAATGCATCAAAGTACGAGGAGGTTTTGTGGTACTTACCGGCTCTCCTGCCTCTGTTGGCCTCTAGAATCGGCAAACGCGATCGAATCTGTGAATGAAAGCCATCGCTACTAACTGCTACTTCTCTTTTCTCACTCTGCACTATGCTCTCGTGAATGTGTGGATGACAATGAGGAAGTCCTTTTCCCGTGGTCTATCTTATAGCCTACCCTTTCCCTAGCCCTTGTTTCCTGAGTCAGTCTTCTTTATTCCGTGACTCTGTCACTTTATCCGGTCAATCCATTCTATCTCATCTTTCTTATCGAGAGATTGTCTGCAATCTTTTTAGACATTTTCATCCAATCTCTCGAGGGGGCATATATTTCCCATCTTGGGGTAACTCTGTATCAGTTCATCTTATTTTCTTTGAAACAATGCAACAAGCCGCATTGTCTCAAAGAGGGGCAAAATGTAGACACTCAAAATTGTCATGTCTAATTAAATAAATATCTTTATTTATTTAATTATCTAAGCCTAATTCTTCTATTAATTAAATAAATCTTTATTTATTTAATTTATTTATTTATCCTCTTCTAGCCTTATTTCTCATTTAAATAAATACATTTATTTATTTAAATTATCCTTTTCCTAAATTAAATAAATGTCTTATTTATTTAATTGATCCCACTTCTTCTATTAATTAAATAAATCTTTATTTATTTAATTAATTCATTAACCTTTTCTACCCATGACACATGTCATTCATCTCTTAATTCATACACTACCTGCCCCTTTCATTATTTTATTATTTCTTTTACCTACCCTCTAATCCTAGCCAACCTCCTTTTACACCTCTCAATCTTATCCCTCCATTTCATATAGTGTCTTCTATATAAGGAGATGCTTCCTTCATTATTAAACCCTAATCATTCATCTTAAGGACTTGACTACACTACGATCCTACTTGCAACCACATTCTGTTCTTTGTTGAGCTCTTGTGCACATAAAATCTGAGAGCAAATATATCAAGTAAGATCAATGGAGATAGGAAGAATGGAGATCAAAACCCTATTGGACATGTGATGGTATAATCTTGGTGATTTTGTTTGATTTGCATTATCTTATGTAATCTTCATATGTTATGGTGGATCTTTGTTGTTGTTAGGCTAGGGTTTTGTGGTTGAATTCATTTAGCCTTTCAATATCGTTATTATTGTTATCCATTTTCACCATATACAGTACGGGCCTATCCAACTTTTATTAAACAAAACTATATATGTGATTATAAATTGAGAAGGGATTGTGGCAAGGTGTGAAGAGATCCAATGATAACCTAAACATGACTTATAATTTCATATGGTGGTGTCATGATGCAAATGGTAATCCTTCCACCAAGATCAAATAGAGTGAATTCTAACTTTGTGTAGCATATTTAGAGGAAAATCCAACACAATTGTTTCAAATGTCTTTTAGTCTAGCCCTAAAAGATAGTACCATACTTTCAAAGTTTTCCAAGAATGAAAATTATTAGCAACTCTGGAGAACAATTCATAGGGTGTACATATCACATGGATTTTGATTTAATCTTATGATTACTAATCATATGATAGACTCTAATTGTAGGTAATTTATGTGATGAACTATAATTATTTGAAAAATTATATTTATAATATGCTATTTTTAAATAGATCATAAAAATTTATCTATAAATAAAAAATATTAGATAATATATAAATATAAATAAATTAAAATAAAAATATATTGAATGATGAAATAAAGAGAGAATATTACAATTCCCCCCTCTTTATATATTCTATTCTTTTAAATAAATAAAATAGCTTTTAAATAACATAACAATATTTTCAAATGAACACTAGGAACTGCCATATGATTTTTTTTTTGATTGGTAAAAGGTCGAAGCTAGAATATTCTATTTAATTATAAACAAGATTACATTCTCTGCTCAATGTTGGTGCCGGTAGGAAACAATAGAGAGGAGAAAACCTTGGGCCTTTCTTGAGAAATTAAGTCTAGTTAAATAATGAATCTAAAACTCTACAACATTTATAATTACATCATATCCAACTTGAATATTTTCTTCTAGATCAAGCATACTCATGTCCAAGTGTTTTTCTCTTCTAACTATTGTAATATAAGTATCCCATCATAGAAATTATCCTATCTCCATTCTTCCTTCAATCTCTTTAGTATCTCTCCTCATTTATCTAGATTCTTAGGCTTCCTGCTAGCACTGTCACTTGCAAAATAAATCTCAACACAACCCTACAACATACTAATTCATGATTTGTTAGCCCAATTATGTATAATTTTTTTTTTGATATAACATGGCTCTCAAAACACTTTCCACTATTTCTATTACAACCATGACATTATATTGAGATAGGAAGAATTCCTTGTAATGTTGACTGCAAGATGAAAGATTATTGAGGTTACAATAGCATTGTGAGAAGTAACCCTATCATTACTATCAAATAGATCATAAACAAAGCCTTTTATATCATTAGTTCTTGGATAACACCTTTTATATCATTAATTCAAATACATTATTAACAAAGCCAATGACCTGAAAAGGAAAGGATAAACTATCCTCCCTAAAGAATTGAAATCCCTTATCACTCATCCATAAAAGTTCCAATCCTATTAAATTTGCACTAACATGAGATTTTATTTTCATTCACAAAGGCTGCATATGAATTCTAGATCCTTTCAAGGGGCTATGTGTGTGAAGCTCTCTCTCTCTCTCTCTCTCTCTCTCTCTCTCTCTCTCTCTCTCTCTCACTATATATATATATATATATATGCTTATATATATTATACTATGTGAAGGGTCTAAGTCCCAGAATACCAACATGTGTGAATCACCAAGAAAGTTAAAAGCTCTGCTCATCCTTATACCGGGATTACCATGGTTTCTTAAGAGAACCAAGCCATAAACCATAAGTAATTTTGACAATTATATTATTTGTTTTCCAAAATTAGCCAGAAATACACCATGAAATGGAAAATGCTAAAGGACTGACATAGATATCTGATTATAGATCCAAGGGCTACCTTCATAAGGCTTCTCAACAAATACAAATGTCTAATAGGTCTTAAAATAAATCCTAGTTCTAGATATTTTAAACCTACCTTAAAACAATTTAGGATACCTAGCCTCAGAGAATTAATAAAAGTAGCGAAAATCCTTGCCTACCTCTACCTCTACATACATATACATATACATATATATATACATACATACATATATATACATATACATATAAATATATACACGTACATATGTGTGTGTGTGTATATATATATATATATACATATATACATACATATAATACACACACACACATATATATTATATGTATGTATATATATATTATATGTATGTATGTATGTATGTATATATGTATATGTATGTACACACACACACATATATATACATACATATATATACATATATATATATGTGTGTGTGTGTGTATGTATGTATATATATGTATATATATGTATGTATATATATATAGATATGTATGTATATATATATATATATGTATCTATATATATATATGTATATATATATGTATGTATATGTATATATAGAAAGGAAAAAGAACTCTAACTAAGAGCAACGATAGGAATGCAGGGGATCATGCTAGAGTAAGCACCGACATGATGGATAAAACACATTTTGATAATATCTATATGAATCTATATATTCACAAAATTATCCGCTTAAACCTAAAAGTGGGCCTTGCTAAATCACCCATATCTATATCTATGCAAAATTATGAGAATTCACTCTCATTAGAGTAGACAATTAAATAAATGTGATGCAGGGAGAACTCAAAGATGGATACTGAACAAATTAATAGCATAGCTAAGATAAATATAATATTAACATAAACATCCACATATCTGTATTACTTTTGTTTGGGTTTTAACATTTCTTTTGCGGTGCATCGGGGAGAGGGGTTCGCTTTCATTGGTGGCTCAGTCATAGGGAAGTGGGAGTTTCCTTTTTTTAAGGCTTCTCATGTTGTCTTTCCTACTTCTATGAATATTTTATGGGTTTGGAAAATATGTGCTCTAGGTCACATGTTTTGTGGGAGAGTTATTTTTTTGGGGACCCCTATTGGTAAATTTGATGCCTCTTTGGGCCTTCCTTTGGTGGTGATCCCGTTCCTTTTTGAGATGGTGATAGGGTTGGCTAGACGTACATCTTTTGTTTTGAAGGCCATTCTAGAGGGTATTTTTGAGAGATTGAATATCTTGGCCTTATCTCCAATTATTTTGTTCTTCTTAAGGAGGATGTGATCCATTCTTGCCTCTCTCTATTCTTTTCTCCTTCTTGCAAATTTTTCTCCTTGTAGGGTTGGTTGTGTGGCTTGGGCCCCCTGATTTTTTGAATGATACTATCTTTTATGGCCCTTTGGTTGGCTTCTTCCTTAGAATCTTTGTTTTTCTATAGTTATTTCTATTGATATGGCTCTATCTTCTTTAGAGGTGAAGATAGATGATGTTGGAGATGACTTATCTTCTATTAAGATGAAGATGTTTATTGTAGTTGATGTTGGGAAAGGTTGTTGGGGAGCAGATGGTATGCTCTCTTTTGGTTGTTGGGAGACTGAGATGGGCTTTTCAATGCATTTTTCTCCTTCTTCTCTTATTAAGGTGGAAAGAGTGGAGGGTGTGTTTTTCTCAGTGTTTCTTAAGATGGCTGATGGTACCCTATTACTTGGCTACATGGGAACAAATATTTATCTTTTTTTTTTTCTCTCTTTTATCACCTATTAAGGTTGTCGTTTTGGAGGTAATCTACAGTTCTACTATGTTCTACTTCAAGGTTATGAGAGCCTTTGAAAAACCCATTGTTGTTAGTTATGGGAGCCCTATAAAACCCTCTTTCATGGTTAGGGGAGCATTTAAAAACCCTCAGTTTGTTACTTTTCTCAAGGACAAGCTAGATGCTAGTATTTTTCAAGGGCCCAGTCTAGCTAGTGTTGGGTTTTGGTTAAGATATGGCTTTGGGGTTGTTGTGGCCCGAATAAACCTTTAGGTCCTGGATTGTAATTATGTGTTTATCAACAAGATTCTGGTGCTTATGACTTTGAGATATTTGTTCCATCTCAATGTTCCGGTTATCGGTGCCTAGAAAAACTCTTGGTATCTGATGAATGTTAATCGAGCCTTGATAAAACCCTTATGCTAATGAAAGGCTTTTACCTTCTTCCTTTTAAGCTAGGTTCATTATTATTACTTTGTTGTTAGGCTGAGTTTGGGCTACTATTTATTCTTGATGTATGTTTTGGTAGCTAAGTATGTGTAGGATTATGGTGGTCCAAACAAGGCCTTAAGTGGCAATAAAATTAGAAAAATAAAGTTAGGCAACTTGATGTAAAAATTTGAAAAGTAACCAACATTATTTCAAAAATATGTAAGATAGAATCTGTAAATAATTGAGTGTGGTGTCTAAGATACTAATTGTTTTCTTAAAAAAATTAAATTTATTTCACAAAAAATTAAAATCTCAATGCAATAGGTACGAAAATTTCAGGAAAAAGATAAGAAGCAAGTGTCTAGTTGACCACCCTAACCACAATCAAATAATAAGACTTTTTAATAAGATTTTAGATATAAGTAGAAGACTCATGTCTAGATGTGACAATTTTTTTGTATTTTTTTAAAATAAATAATTAATTATGACTTTTTACTACAACTTTTTGAAAATATTAAAAACTCATATGTCTGACCACCATAACTTGGTCAAATCAACACTAGAAATGATAAGCAACAACATCATTCATAAATAATCCATTTAAATAAAAGAAAAACTAAAATCAAGCTACTAGAATTTTTCTGCAATAGTAAACATTACCATCTGAGACATATTTGGTGCAAACACATATTCTAGACTACAATACTCCTCACCAACATAGTCAGCAGAGCTAACAACATCACTTCCCGAAAAAGAAAAGAACATTTAACTTTTAAAAAAGCCTCATATAATCATCCTAATTCATCTAGAAGACACCACATCATAGGGTTAACACCTTTGTATCATATTGTCAATCAAATAGGCATCCAAACCAGCAACAAGATGTTAATAGTAGGCATAAGACTAGCAACCAATTGCAAATAGTCATCAAGAACATAATCTAGAATAAATTGTTAGACACAATAGTACACTATAATTTTTTTATATATATTACCTTCATCTCAAAACAATAATTTTATGGTTTATCATAATATATCCGAACCAACAACACCAAGATCCAAACCACTAACATGTTTGACATCAATGAAAACAAAGATACACATGTGTAACAAAAATAAGTGTTCCAAATATAGTGTTGAAACATTTTAATCCTCCCACTTGCATGGGAATAACTATAGTTGACCATATGATTTTCTAAAAAACTAATTTTCATAAAAAAAAAAAAATAAAGTTGTGCAAAAAATTGCATGCTTGTTTTTCTATTTTTAGCTAGCATTCATGTGCCAAATACCTCTATTTATTGAGGTTTAATCATAATATTTTCTTGGTCTCTAATCACTACATCACTCGAGAATTGATCACATGATGAAGAAGCTTTTAATCTAAATTTGAAAGAATTAGAAGTTTTATTTTCTCTTGAGAAAATTTATATGCATTTATTATTTTTATTTTCTTCACTTGGTATCGGAGATTTTATATTCTTCAGATAACACATGGTGGAGTGAGGAAGAGTTTCAAGTTCACATTAGATTATTTCATCATTTGAGATTTTCAAAGAAGATGTTTTATTATTGTTTTAGAAAAGTGAACTCCCTATCGAACAAGCTAGTTAACTAAGCTATTGACAATAAGGTTTTTAATAAATATTTTGAAGAGGTTGATTTTTTTTTAAAAATTGTGAGGCACTTCATAGGAACGATGTGGTGATATGATTGAAATTTAATTATTTTCCCTATAACATTAAATTGTTGTGTCACAAATTTAGCAATGAGGAAAGTGATTTTTCTATCAATAGTGAGGGGAGCAACTCATCTCCACCCTCATCTTCAAGTGATATTTGAAGGTGATTTTAAAAATTTTTCCTTGTGCTTTTTGTTTCATACGGTTTAAGTTCTTCATTGATAAATCTTAGCATGTTTGGGTTTCTTTAACCTTTTGTGAGTATTCTACTAGGGATGTGCACTAATAGTCTTATTTTGGTCAGAGACGATGATCGATATCTTTGCATTTGGTCATCTCCTTTTCTTGTTTGATATCATATGTTTTGGGATATTTTTTAAAAATTAGTCATCTTGATTTCTTTGTTTCCCATAGTTCTTTTTTCTAGCTAGGGAGGTCCTACAAATATAACATGTTGAATAGCTTGTATATGGTTCATTAAATATATTGTACATGGCCTGTGAAATATTTTGTATATGGCCTATTTAACATTTTTTATTTTTTTCTAATATTTGGGAGACCTTTGGATTTTGTATTTATTTTTTCATCTATTTTAATATAAGTATGGTTCTTTCTTCTTTATGCAAAAAAAAAATCTTAAGTTTACACCTTTGCACATTTTTCTCCTTTTGTTTCTTTAACTAATGTAAACAATAGATTATAGTATCAACACTTTTAAAGAGATAAATTATTGTCATTTGAGTCTTGGATCTCTTTCATCTTATAAGGTTCTAGAGAGATGTCTTTTATTGCATCTAAAGATAATTGGTTTTTCATAGTTTTGGCTTCTTGTGATTTATTATAGAAAAATATACATTATGTCTTGCAAATGTTGCTACATGGGATGATCACTTTATTGATATTACAAGTCTACTAGTGGATTACTATTTTTTTTTTTTTGTAGACACCATTGATGATCTTGAAATTTTCTTTGATGGAGATGATAATTATTTAGTTGCTATGAGGGAAAACTCTTTCCCACTTGTCTATTCTTTACCTAATCATTACTCAAAGTTTGACATTATTTTTTATACTTTTGAAAAATATTTAGAAGAGGTCTCTTTATCTTCAAATGATGTATCTTTTCCCTTAGATAATATTCTAAATAAGTTTTTAATAGATTTTGGAACATCATCTTTTTCAGTGTCGCCTAGCACACATAAATGAACAATGATAATTTTTAGAATCAACATGTAGACACTTTGTATATTTCAAGGGAATTGCAAATTATCTATCTCACCTCATATTACTTTCAAGATCATGGGAATACATACTACATACCATCTTGGTTTTGTTTTTTATAAAGGAAGGATTGTTGTTGACGAGATCCAATAATCTTTAGCATTTAGTGTCAATAATTGACCATCATTACAAGAGAAAATACATGGAGTGGATTTACATGATCTCTATTCTACTTTACTTTAGTGGGGAAATTTTTCCTCTCATTCACCTTTT
Organism: Cryptomeria japonica; assembly: GCF_030272615.1. NCBI lineage: Eukaryota > Viridiplantae > Streptophyta > Pinopsida > Cupressales > Cupressaceae > Cryptomeria > Cryptomeria japonica. Next base: position 824,762,577 of record NC_081409.1, read on the forward strand.
CAATAATTTAAAAGTTTTGGCCCACTTGCACAAAGTCCCCAGTGTGACATGTACCATGATTTCAAATGACATAGGTCCATTAATGATGTGTAATCCCAAGATCACATTTTTAGTATTTTCTATCCTTTCCTTCTCCTTTCCATGCTAGATAAGGCATGGAGAAATTAATTATGTTGGTACTCATTACTGGTGCTTTCAAACCTATCACTTTCTTAATTTGGATTCTAGGGTTGCGAGGATGGGATGGCATTTGAACCAAGTTGAACTAGATAAATGCTCTGAGTTCAAAAATAATGATTAACTTTGGAGGAAGGTGGTTTAGAGCCATTTGGACTCCTATGTGGAGAGTATGAATGACCATGAACCCAAATTGTCTATAGCTTTTGTTCATGCTTGGGATAATGGTACAATCAAGATTGAAAGTGTTGCATTTGTGGTTTTTGAGGATACCATTGGAAAAGTGACTAGATTGGCTTAGGATGGTGGTTCTTTCCCAAAGAAACCTAAGGGAAATTATAAGGAATATTTCTACCGTTTCTTTAAACATGGTTAAGGAGACTCTAAACTCCAAAGTGACTACAATAGAGAATAGCTCCCTGGCATCTAGAAGGAGTTTCCCCTTCTCCTCATGAAATTTTTCATGCTGGATGGGAGAAAGAGGAGATTTCAACTTTTGTTCCTTGAACTTGGTGTACCACTAGTTCAGAGTCATCCAAGAAACTCAATTGCTTAATACCCATCCCCTCCGCCAAGCTCAAACCCTTGATTAGTCCTTCATATTCTACTTCATTATTTGAACATCCAAATTGTAGATGGAAAGAGTTCAAGGTTCGTTCGACTGAAGGTTAAGTGAGGCAAATCCTAACTCCAAAGCCTACTTTGTATCTTGCATCGTCAAAGTGCAGAGTCTAGAGTGCAGATGACAATTCTTCTTTAGAAAATGGTTCTTTGGTAAGCCTTGGGATAACTTATTTTTTGTAAAAAATGCAGTAGGTACCTAGGCTAGTGGCATGGTAGTTGGAGAATGGATCCAATTCTATGAATTCATTTAGGAAAAATTCTTAATTTGGTAGGATTTCCTCGGTCACATCCTCATCCTCTAGGAGCTCTATGACTTTCATTTCTTCATTTGAGATGGAAGTATGAGTCTATTCAGAATTAATCATGGCATTGTCTGCTACGTGTTCGACATGGAGGGGCTGTAAAAGGATTTTGAGTTTGGCACCACATTGAGTGTGGAGGATGAGGTGGGACCAATCTACAGATAGGTAGCCTCCTATTTTGGTAGTAAAATACCGAGAGAGGCAGAGACCAAAAATAGGTGGGATGTCAATGACCACTACTTCTTGGGACACAGTAACACTAGGACATGCGAACAATGTCAGTGGGAGATTTTTGAGAAGACCTATCATTTGGAATTTATTCCTATCTAATTGCATGAATCCTCTACTTAAATACTAGTACTTGATATTCAAGGCCTCAACAATCTATTTAGGCATGACAGTGGTGCGTGATCCGGAATCTATCATAGAATTATGCAAGAGTTTTTCCCCGACTATAAGGGTTGGATAGAATGGGTTTGGTTTTGGCTTACCTTCTCTTTGAGACTTGGGAGGCATTTTATTGTTGGTTAACATAGTCTAAGAGCATGATTTATCTATATAGGGTTGGAACCCCCTTTCATTGATCTATAGAGATTTGGCAACATTTTCACTTATGCTTCTCCCAACATTTGATAGGGCCTCTTTTAGCCGATTATTTTTCTTGGGGATGCTAAGAAGATCCCACAAAGAGACATGGGCTGAAGCTTTCTTCAACTTCTCCACCATGTCCAGTATTGATGCACCGATGCTTTTGACTCTCTTGGCTTATAGGGGATGAACTCTTTCCTTGGGTACGTGGGGACAACTACAGGTTGTTCAGGAGCTTTATCTCTTGATGTTCTCCCTTAAGTGTTTGTTTTCTCTCTAGTGAAACACCTTTTAGATCAGAGATTATAATCTTATTGTACAAAGGGGACTCCCTCCTTTGAAGTAGTTGCGCAATTGTTGAGCACTGCATCTTCGTCATCCATCCAAGAGAATAGTGTGTGATCTAGGGATATCTTTGTTTCTTGTTGCATCAACATGTGCTGCATCTGAGCAATGATAGATGCATTATCCATATCGGGGGTTGCATAAACATACTCATTTGATGTCATGCTTAAACTCTATTGTTTTGCAAGTTTTTGCTGTAAATTTCCTCTCAAACAATTTCTTGGAGTGTGAGAATTATTTCAGGAAAACACCAAGAGTTAGTGTCATTCGCTAGATTATTTTGACCCACTACCAACTCCTTATCTGTGTTGTGGTAAATGGTTTGCAAAGGATTGGGGACTGGGACTATTTGACCATTCGGCTAGGGGGATTTATCGACATGATGATTTGCATGCTGATTATACTGACATGGAGGTTTGTTTCCTTGGAAGTTTTGTTGGAAAGGGGGTCTAGTGGGTGAAATTTGAGCTCTTTTTAGACTAAAAATTTTGATTGAGAAGGATCTCAACAAATTCTTCATGTCTCTGACCTCCATGGCCAAAGATGATTGTAGAGGGACATGTGTTTGCTGGGGGCTAGGGTACATATACATAGATTGCAGGGTAGATGTGCTAGGAACAACCTCTTCATGAATTTGGTGAGATATCTCAAGAAAAACTAGCATGATGGGGCAAGGGGAAAGCTTCCCGACGTCAATCAAATTATTTTTTACTTGGATCTAGTGTGATACTTCAGTGTGATCTAATCAGGCCAGTGAGTAGCAGTTTTAGTAGATCATTCATCTGTTGCTTTTTAACAACTGCAACTTAAATCCCTTAACTGGGTGGATTTTAATAGGTCCCATTATAAAAATCCCTGAACTGGGTGGACTTTAATAGGTCCCATTATAAAAATCCCTTAACCGGGTGACAGCTTGATTGATGTTCTAATTCCTTTATCTAGGATACCTTTAACAAAGTAAAGGTGCTAATCAGCTTTGCTCAAAATCCCTTAACAGGGTGGTACCTAATAGTGTCTTTGTAATCTGCTAACAAAGATGGCTCTTAACCAGGCATACTCTAGAAGAGTACAAATTTTGTGAGTTCCTACTCACACCATGGTTTTATCCCTATTGGGTTTCCATGAGATAAATCTATGCACGTCACAGTGTATCTTAATATGTATGCTTTATTTTCTGCAGTAAATGTTTACATTGTTAAATTGTAAATTAGTTCAAACTTAAAAGAAAAAGTTTCAATTGGTTAAAACTGGTAAAGTTTTGATCCAACCCTCCCCTCTCATCACAGGTTGGGACTAATAGGTCTTGGTGTTAGAAGAGTGGGGAGGGTTTATGGGGGAGGTCATGGGTTAATATCTTCATTAACATTGGTTGTAGGGGACCAAAATGAGCCCATAGTTTTAGAGGAATCTGATTCATTAGAGGAAATATAGTTAGAATCCAAGTCCTCAATGATTTATACATCTTTGTGTTCCTCAATCTAGTGTTCCTCAAAAAGGTCTTTTCTAGAGGAAATAATGGCTTTGAATTTAGCCATGCACATAGGATTTTTTCAAGTGGGCATTTTCAAACTTGAATGACACATTTCAGTAGAGTTGGATAGGATGACAATAAGATCAACATATAAGTTGGGATCATAGGTGGCCAATTTCAATGTTGGGGATCCCACCCTAGGGGATTTGGGTTAGATGAAAATTATACAGCCTACGAATAAGACACTGATGAAGGGGGGGTTTTCCCTTGACAATATCCTTGGAAATAGATTGAGACAAGCAAGATAAGACATAGTAAGAAAAGTTCATTCTTACCCCATGGTATAGGTGGTTCAATATAGGGAAGAGAAAAAGTTGAAATCTCCTCTTTCTCCCATCCAGGATGAAAAATTTCATGAGGAGAAGGGCAAACTCCTTCTAGATACCATTGAATCTAAATTATACCTTGAAAGCAGACAATCTTATGGGAAATTAAGTGATGGGGGACCTATTACACATAACTCACTGAATGACCTCCAAGTTTGAGAAGTCGGCTCTTCCTTATGGTTTGGGGGAAAGGGAAAGAAGAAACTTAAAGCAAAATTATCTAAACTGCTTAGGTGATGCAGCAATGCATTTTGTAAAAGCATTAATGACATATAAAACCAAAAAAGATGCAGTTTTAAAGCCCATTCAACAATTTATATATCCAAACAGAACCACAATTAAGACACAATTAAGATCCCTTTGCAACATAAAGAAATATCAATCACGCATCCACCAAATAACAAGTGCAAAACATAGTTTAATTGGAAGTCTTAGATATATATTTCTAAATTCATCAAAATTACAGGCAAAGCACAAAAAAATATCAAAGCATAGTGAAAAGAGGCATCTCAAATGCCGCAGGCACAATTTGATTATCCTTTCCTTAGAAACCACAATAGCTAAAAGGCTAAAATTCTATGAAGAAAACTTAATCATTCTTTTTCAATGTTCTATACCCCTAAAACATGGAAAATTGGTGCAGGAGCACCCTTCAAAGGGCTCCCACAATTTGTTTTTGATTGTGTTCCTGCTTCTTTATGAAGCCATTGTATATAAAATAAAGAGCCATGTGCTCATTGGTCCTAGTTAGGGTCCTAGTTGAGGTCTTAGGGTCATAAGTAAAGATTGAGATTTTCTTGAAAATAGAAGGTATGTGTGACTTTGAGGTGTTTAGGGGTCATTCTTAGCATGGTGGTGTCCTTAGGTTAGCCCAATAGGGGTCTAGGAGTCAAGAAAAGCAACATTGAGAAAGTTGCTCAAAAGTTGCATGACAACTTTTAAAAGTTGTCAAGCAACTTTTCCACCATGAGATCAAAATCTTTAATGTAGCATGGAAAACCCTAATATGGGAACATAGACTAAGGAAAAGGTGCTATAAGTAGTTGCAAACCCTAAGAGAATGGGTTGGATGTCAGATGTTGTACGGCCCAAGCAAAGTGGCTTGACTGTGACTACAATTTTGTTGCCAGTCGGCACAAATGGAGTAAAGGAAGATTGTTAATGGATTGATTTTCATGCAAAAATATGTGGAGTGTCTTATATGGTGTATTCACTTTCATTTTGAGAATTTAGATTAGGTTTTGACTTGTAAGTGAGGTGTGTTTGTAAATATTTTGTAAATTGCCTTCTCTCTATCCAGGTTTGGATTGGTTTGTGTCAATGGGCTCATAACTCCATTCCCCATTGTGGAATCACCATGAAACCATGGGGAATGAGAGTATAGACCATATACTATAATTAAATGCAAGCAAGGCCATTGAAAATTCAAGGAGGCTATTTAAAGACACACTCCTAGGCGAGACTGGACAGTGCTCGACTAGGAAGGGTTAAGTTGCAGAGGTCTTGAAGAGTAAGGAAGGCCAGAGGAGGAGGTACCCTTTGGAGGAGTTGTAGAGGGGTAAGTGTAGAACCATTGGTGTGAAGGAGGAGCTTCCACCAATCCAGACAAGGTGGCAAGAGAACCAACCCTACACTTTGACCCTGGTAGGCTTAAAAACCCTCTCAAAAACCCTTAAAAACCTTAAAATCCACTTAAGGCAGTGTACGGACACTTGGAGGCCTAAAGCCTAAAAAAATCCTCGAGTCCTTGCCAAATGAATAGCAGGTCTTTTGGGAGGTTTCACAAGAAAATGCATCATTTGTAAGAGGGAGCCCTAAAGGACCAGGTAGGAGGCCTAATTGGTCACAATCCTTGTAGCCCTATTTTGTAGGCAAAACACAAAATAGTGAAATCAGTAAGGGGTTGAAAGCTTGAAACCTCTTGGGGGCACATGAATGGGTGGAAAAACCATGTATTAGACCTGACCTATCCTTGCTAAGTCCTAGGAAGGTGTGGAGAAAGCCAAACCCTTATTAGCCTAAGTAAGGGTTCTTGAATCTCACGAGTAGGTGAGAGCTTAGGAGTAGTTTTTCAACTTGTTGGTGGGTGGATTGGGAAAGGTCAAGGGATTCCACAAGCAGAGGAAGTCCTAGAGACCCTAGGGTGTGGTTAGAACACTTGGTGATCCAAGGAAAGGATCCAAGAGCATAGACTAGGCTAGTCTATCCCAAACCCCAGATCCCATCAAATTGGTATCAAAGCAAGTAAAAGATTTGGTGGACCATGTATGTCTTTGTACTCTAGTGAATTAGTAGGGGAAAGCACAATGGTCACTAATGCAGAACTAGCTAGGGAGGTAAAAGGGTAGAAGGAGAAGAATAGACTCCTTGAAGAAGCTATGAGTGAGATAAGGGATAAGCTGCAGGAAGTGGTGGATCAGAGGACACAAGGACATTGGGGTAAAGATACCAAGGATAAAGGCAAGAAAACTATAGACATAGATGACGTTATACCTAAACCAGATCCCTTGTTCAATGAAGAACCATTTGTAAAGGCTATTAAGGCCTTGAACACCAAAGCTTTTGAAGGATTGCCACATTTCAGTGGAAGGATGGACATTGACACTATCATGGAATGGATTGAGGGCATGGAAAACCACTTTGAGTGTGAGGGAGTGATAGAGGCTCAAAAGGTTAAGGTTGCCAAATCAAGATTAAGGGGAGCAACTTTAACATGGTGGAAGTACTTGCAAGAAGAGAGAGTTAGCAAGGGAAAGCTACCTATTGCAAATTGGAAGGCCATGGTGAGTAAGATCAAGGAGAACTACTTACCAGAGGATTATGAAGTCCAACTTCATAAGAAGAGATAGGGATTGAATCAAAAAGACCTTGATGTGACCTCCTACACTGAATAATTTCAAAAGCTTTGTCTTAGATCCAAAGTCCAAGAAGATGAATCTATTAAGGTGGCTAGGTATCTAAGCAGCGTAAAGTGGAACATTCAAGAGGAGATAAGCCTATGGACTCCTACTACTATTCAAAAATGTCATCAACTTGATACCAAGGTGGAAGAGAGGAACAAAAAGAAAGGAGACTCCAATAACAGGGGTAGAGGCAGAGGTAGAGAACAAATGAATCACCGAGGTGGTTACCAAAGCAAGGCAAATGAGTAGAGGAACCAAGGAGAAGCCAAGTTGACTGAACATGGCAGTGAAACCAATCTTAGAGGAAGCCATTCTAGAGGAAGAGGGGCACAAGGTGGTCCAAGTAGGGGTAGAGGTACTAGTAGTGGTAGCTCCTACTTTGCAACTATGAAATGTTACAACTGTGGACAATTGGGACACCCAGCCTATAGTTGCCCTAACAAGACTACCTCATCAAACAGCGGAAAGAGGGTTGCTTATGCACATGAAGACTCTTCAAGCAGCAACACACCTGAGGTTGACCATATTGAATTAGAGATTAGAGAAAATATAATTTTCAATAGGGTTTTGATAAGACAGCCAATCAAGAAGGAGCCTAAGCATAGGAGAGCATTGTTTAGGGTGAGATGCAAGATCCTTGGTAAAGTTTGCAAGGTGATAGTTGATTCAGGGTCAACTGATAACATAATATTAGAGAAGGCAACCAAGAAGTTGAAACTCACAAGGGTACCCCACACTAACCCATATAAGGTGACATGGTTGAATCATGAGCAGAGTGTGCTTGTCAATGAACAGACTTGGGTAGAGTTCTCTATTGGAGGATACAAGGATAAGATCCTTTGTGATGTGTTACCCATGGATGCCTATCACTTATTACTAGGTAGACCCTGGCAATTTGATAGGAAGGTGATCTATGATGGAGAGGAGAACTCCATTTCCTTCAAGAATGATAGCAAAACCTTTAAGATTCAGTCTTTGACAGAGAATGAAGAGGGAACTTCAAGAACACCTAGTGTCTTATTGGCTACTGGTAAAGAGTTCTTACACTTGCTACATGAGGAGGAGATAGTGAAGTCTATCATCTTTGTGAAGCCAAAGGAGGAAGAAGACAAGTTGCAGGTAGAGGTACCCAAGGAGGTGAAGAAAATGTTGCAAGAGTATAAGGACATAATGAGTGATGGAGCACCTGCAACACTCCCACCAAGAAGGTCTATAAGCCATCGAATAGACTTTGTTCCCGATGCATCCCTACCTAACAAATCTGCATATAAGCTCACAGCTGACCAAAACAAGGAGGTGGCAAGGCAAGTGCAGGAGTTATTATAACAAGGACTGATTAAGAAGAGCATCAACCCATGTGCAGTCCCGGTAGTGCTTGCATCAAAGAAGGGAGGCAAGTGGAGACTTTGCACTAATTCAAGGGCAATCAATATGATCACCATAAGGTATAGGTTTCCTATTCCTAGAGGATTTGATGGACTGTTTAGGAGGTGCTATGTATTTCACTAATTTGGACCTTAAAAGTGGTTATCACCAGATTAGAATCAAGGAGGGAGATGAGTGGAAGACTACTTTGAAGACCACAAAAGGATTGTATGAATGGCTTGTGATGCCATTTGGACTCACCAATGCCCCAAGCACCTTCATGAGGTTGGTGAATGAGGTGTTAAAGGACTTCATAGGTAGGTTTGTGGTGGTGTACCTAGATGACATTCTCACCTATAGCAGAACCAAAGAGGAGCACCTTGAGCATTTGAGGTTAGTCTTAGAGAGGTTGCATGAGGAGAAGTTATCCGTCAACCTAGAGAAGTGTGACTTCTTGAAGCAAGAGCTGGTCTACTTAGGTCTTGTGGTGTCTAAGGGAACCTTGAAGATGGATCCAAGCAAAGTGGAGGCAATCTTGAATTGGCCTGCACCTAGAACAGGGACTGAAGTTATGAGTTTCCATGGTTTAGCCCAATTCTATAGAAAGTTTGTGAGGAACTTCAGTGGCATATGTGCACCAATCCTTGACACCGTAAAAGGAGGCCTTAAAACTAAGTTTAAATGGACTGAGCAGGCTAACAAAGCATTTCAATTGTTGAAGCAAGAAGTAGTCACAAAACCTATCCTTCTCCTACCTACTTTTGATAAGCTATTCACATTGGGGTGTGATGCAAGTGGAATTGTAGTAGGGGGTGTATTGTGTCAAGAGGGAAGACCTATGGCATTTTTCAGTGAGAAGCTTAATGAAGCAAAGAAGAAGTACTCAGCCTATGACTTAGAGTTGTATGCATTAGTGCAGCCTCTTAAAAAATGGAGGCATTACCTACTCCCAAAGGAATTTGTGGTGTTCACAGACAACCAGGCTTTGAGTTACATTAACACTCAAGAGAAGCTTAGCAATAGACATTTGAAATGGATGGAATACCTCCAATCCTTCACCTTCACCATCAAGCATAAGAAGGGGCAACTCAACAAGGTGGCAAATGCCTTAAGCAGGAAGTTGTTGATAGTTCAAGAACTACAGTTGCAGAGCATATGAATAGAAGGTTTCAAGGACCTCTATGAAGGAGATGAAGACTTCTCATCAGCCTACAAGGTTTGCAAGGATTTTGACAACCATTTCCATGGTGAGTATGCAGATTACACTCTCCAAAATGGTCTCTTATTCAAAGGTAATCAGTTGTGTGTGCCAAGAGGATGCATGAGGGAAAACCTCATCCAAGAGAAACACAATGGTAGTTTAAGTGGACACTTTGGAGTCAACAAAACCTTGGATCTAGTATAGAGGTACTACTATTGGCCCAAGTTGCCAAGAGATGTGAAGAGGTATGTGGAGCAATGTGGTGTGTGTGAAAGGGAAAAAGGAGGATCAAGCAATGTTGGTCTCTATCAACCATTGCCGGTCCCTAATAGGCCTTGGGAATGTATAAGCATGGACTTTGTAGTAGGACTTCCCAAGACAAAGATAGGTATGGATAGCATCTATGTGGTAGTAGATAGAATTTCCAAGATGAGCCATTTCATTCCATGTAAAACTACACATGATGCTACCTATGTTGCACATCTCTTCTTTAAGGAGATTGTTAGGATTCATGGACTCCCATTAAGCATTGTTTCAGATAGGGACAACAAGTTCATGGGCCATTTTTGGAAAACATTATGGAGGAGACTTGGAACTAACCTCTCATTTAGCTCAGCTTACCATCCATAAATTCATGGTCAGACTAAAGTCATCAATAGGGTGTTAGGCGACTTGTTGAGGTGTTTAACTAAGGAGTATGGGTAGACATGGGATCTAATTATTCCTCAAGCAGAGTATGCATATAATGACAGTGTAAATAGGACCACTGGAAGAAGTCCTTTTGAGGTTGTCTATGGTAGACAACCAAGAGGAGTGTGTGAACTCAGGGAACTTGGTTCCATGGAGATGAAGAGTGGGCAAGTAGAGGAGTTCACTCAAACTATCAAGCAAGTCCAAGAGAAAGTCAAGAAAGCCATCCTTGAATCCACTCAAAAACTGAAGGCCAAAATGGATGAGAAAAGGAGAGAGGTTTAGTTCAAGGTGGGTGACTATGTGATGGTCCATTTGAGAAAAGCTAGGATGCAAAGTGGTAAGCCTACCAAACTACAAATGAAGAGGGTAGGACCTTGTAGAATTCTGGCAAAATATGGTGAGAATGCTTATAAGGTTGAACTTCCTTCAGACTTATCCATTTCACTAGTCTTCAATGTTGTTGATCTGATCATGTACAAGGGTGAGATAGAAGGGCAGACTGAGAGCCAAGCCAAGGTGCTACAAGACTTGGATGTGAATGCCTTACCTCAAGTGAAGCGGCCTATAGCAGAGAAGATTTTGGAGTCAAGGATGAAGAAGTCTACTAGACACTAGGTCTACATGGAGCATTTGGTGAAATGGGCAGGCCAACCTATATTTGAACCTACTTGGGTGGAGGAGAGAAAGTTCAAGAAGCTTGGCATTGATCTGGCTCTTCTCACTCCCCTATTTCCTTAGTTTGTTGCAGAGGGGGATTATGGTGTAGGAGCACCCTTCAAAGGGCTCCCACCATTTGTTTTTGATTGTGTTCTTCCTTCCTTATGAAGCCATTGTATATAAAATAAAGAGCCATGTGCTCATTGGTCCTAGTTAGGGTCATAAGTCAAGATTGAGATTTTCTTGAAAATAGAAGGTATGTGTGCCTTTGAGGTGTTTAGTGTTGGCTTTATGTGAATTGGTATATGTGATATGTGAGAAGAGAGAACTGGCATATGTGTGAACCAGTATATATGCCAAAGTGAAGCAGTGTATTTGCTCAAGGTGAACTGACATGTAGTTATGGGAACTGACACATGGAAGCATTATATGGCTACCAGTTGGTAGGTAGTTTCCACTTTAGGATTTTCGGTTGGAGTACCTCAAACCTATGTGACTCAATCGGTGATCTTTATGTGATGAGTTAGCAGTATAACGGAGAACAGGTCATGTTGCCATGTAAGCCCTATGCGCCAGAAGGATCTTGCATGAAGAAGACTATTCCTATCTACCTCAGCAATGTACAAAGTTTGTCAAATGGTGATAACATGTGATGGGTTATCAGCCGCCATGAAATCAATGGATAATGGATGATGGAGAATGTCTTGAGGTCGATTAAAGATTGTTGCATTTAATGTAGTATGACTCAATGGTCAAAATTGAACCGCTTGAATTGCTTAACCTAATAGGTTTAGGGTTTAGGGTTTTTGCTACCGACCTGTGTGTTTCCTATAAGGTAGATGTTGTGTTTCTTTCTAAGGTTGTTGGCAAAAGTTGTGTGTGTGTATCCAAGGGAAGTGATACATGATTCTTGCCAAACCAAAGGAGAGAAGAGATACCTGCAAAGTGAATGTGCAGAAGGTGAAGAGGAGCCAAAATAGATCTGCATTAGCATTGAGTGTTGTTACCAGATCACTGTAATTCTTATTGATCTTTAACCACTTTAATAGTTGTGAAATCCCTTAATAGGGTAGCCTTGATCGGCTTGATACAAATCCCTTAATAGGGTAGCTTTAACCGGCTTGATACAAATCCCTTAATAGGGTAACTCAAAGTTATTGAGTTCTGGGAAGCTATAGAGCTCTAGAGATCCTTTAGCTATTGAGTTCTTGAAATCCTCTAACAAGGTAACCCTAACTGGGTTTCAACCCTTAATTGGGTATTGTAGCCATCCCTTAACCAGGTGATCCCTAACAGGATTGGTTCCTAATAGAACCTATTGTAATGTCTTTAACCGGACAAGGCTCCTAACAAAGCGGACTTCTAAAGAGTTCAAAATCAGCTTGTGGGTATTCATCCCCACCGTGGTTTTTCCTAGTTGGGTTTCCACGTGAAAAATATGTGTGTCATGTGTGATGCTTTTATCTTGTGATGCCTTCTTATTATCTATTGAGCATATGATGGTTCTATGATTTATGCCTGTCTATAAAACATATTGAACTAACTATTGTGAAGATTTAATGATAGTTTACCTATTCATGCATGAGGGTGTAATGGTACTATAGTATTGAGCTAAGAGGAAAGCTTAGTGAGTGACCGGTTTATGATTGTTTTAGTTATTCTGGGTCTTACTAGTTGCACTCTATTTCAACTAGTATCACTGCTTGCCAGTCATTTGGAGTATTTGTTGTCAAACCGGTTTTAGACTGTATTTTTGTTTGTACTAATTAACCCCCCCTCTCAGTATCGGTTTGTTACTATTCGTTCATCATTGAGTTATCAATTGGTATCAAAGCACTCTAGGTCCTCTGCATTGTAAGCTTAACCGCTGGAGGTAAAGATCCCTATCAAATGATGAAGAGGGAAGGTCCAAAGTTTAATAGGGAAAATTTTGGTAAATGGAAAGATAGGATGAAGATATTCATCAGAAGCATGGGTGCTCAACACTAGAGTTATGTTGAGAATGTCTATGTTGTCCCTATCGGTACTCTCACGGATGACCAAAAGAGAGAGATACAAGAAAATGGGCAAGTCATGGAAGCCCTCATTAGTAGTCTATCTGACATTGAGTTTATTGATGTTCAGGACAAGGTAAATCCCAAAGAGGTATGGGATGCTCTTGAAAATATCTATGGTGGTGATGAACATGTAAAATAGGCTAAGGAAGAAAGCCTGAGAGGGAAGTTTGAAGATATGTGGATGGTTGAAGGTGAGACCATTCAGCAGTATGGAATAAGAATCAAAATGGTTGTTGGAGAAATCAAGAGTGCAGGTGGTAAAATAGAAGATTCCACTGTGGTAAGCAAAGTCCTGAGATCCTTGTTGCCGGTCTATGCAATAAGGGTTGCTACTATTCAGGAGCTGAGATCAATAGACAAGACTAAGGTATCCTTGGACTCCATCATAGCCAAGCTGACAACCTATGAGCTAAATAGTTTTGATGGTAGTGTTCAAAAGACTGAATCAGCATTTAAAGCCTCTGCTTTACCATCCAGAAAAGGAAAAGAAGCTAGCACTAGTGGTTAACCTAGTCAGAGTAGAGAAATGAATGATGAGGAGATTCTGATGGCATTTGAAGCTCTCCTTACCAGGAAGCTTCCAAAAGGAATCGGTAAATACAAAGGTAAGCTACCTTTGAAATGCTTTTCTTGTAATTGGATAGGACATATTGCTATAAACTATCCTAATGGCAATAACAAGGACAAACCAGAAAGGTTCAGGAAATTCAAAGGAGGAAACTAGAGAAACTGTTTTGTTGCAGTTGATTAAGGTGTCATAGATGAGGAATCAAAAGATGAAGAGAATGAAGACATTGTGTTTATTGCTGTAAAGGAATATGTGGCAGACAAGAAGGCTCTTGTGTCCCGGTTTGATAATTCCAATGAGTGGATCATTGGCAGTGGCTGTTCTCACCATATGATAGGTGACCGGAGCAAGTCTCTATCCTTGGAGGAGTATGGTGGTGGTGTGGTTCGCTTTGGCAATGATGCACCATGCATGGTCAAAGGTAGAGGGTCCATCTCTCTGAATGGAAAGAGCACTGATGACAATATGTACTAGGTTGATGGTCTCAAACACAACCTTCTGTGTGTTGCCCAGCTAAATGATAGTGGCCTCACTTTGGAATTCAAGAATGGAGTTTGCAGAATCAGAGGAAAAGATGGTGAATTGGTGGCCATCGGCATGCAGACCAAAGGTAACCTATTTCATCTGAATGCAAACTCAAGTACATGTCTTATGGCTAAGCTTGATGATAGCTGGATATGGCATAGCTGACTCTGCCATGTAAACTTTCATAACATTGTGAAGGCTAGTATGATCAAGGCACTTAGAGGGTTGTCGGTGCTAAGCAAACCAGATAATACCTTGTGCAGAGAGTGTCAATTGGGTAAAATGTCTTCCTCAACCTTTAAAGGTAAATCTTTCACTGCTGACAACTTGCCTGATCTTGTGCATACCGATTTGTGTGGTCCTATGAAAACTAGAAGTGTGCAGGGTGATAGGTACTTCATGATTCTCACTGATGACTACTCAAGAATGATGTGGGTCACATTCTTGAAAGACAAGTCTGAAGCTTTTGTGAAATTCAAAACTTTCAAAGCATTATTGGAGAAGGAAAGCAGTAAAAGGATCAAGTGTCTCAGAACTGATCAAGGAGGGGAATTCACTTCCAGTGAATTCAACAAGTACTCTGAAGAATTTGGCATCGAAAGGCAACTGTCTACCCCCCGGACTCCATAGCAGAATGGCCTAGTAGAGAGGAATAACCAGACTGTGGTTGAAGCAGCTAGAACCATGTTGATTCAAGGAAAGGTAGCTCACACCTTTTGGAGAGAAGTAGTGAGCAGTGCAGTCTACACTATGAACCGGGTACTCATCAAGAAAGGTAAGGACAAAACTCCTTATGAGTATTGGACCAGTAAGACACCTATGGTTAGCTACTTTAGGGTATTTGGTAGCAAATGTTACATCAAGAGGAGTGAACATTAGGGTAAATTTGAAGCTAAATGCAATGAGGGAATATTCCTAGGATATTCCACCAAGAGTAAAGCTCTCAAGTGTTACAACAATAGGACTCAAAGAATTATGGAAAGTGTCAATGTAAGAGTTGATGAATCCTCTGAGAAAACTGAGGAAACTGGTAGTGAGCAAGTTGTAAATGAACTAGTTGCAACCTTCTGGGAACTGGTTGTCAGTCAACCAAGTACCAGTAATAGTGTTCCTAAACCGGTGAATGTTGATACTGATGAAGATGAGGATGAAGAGGAAAAGCAAGAAGAACCAGTCAAGACCATTCCTTGGTATGTCAAGCTGAATCATGATCCTAAGCAGATCATAGGAGATAAGGATGTAGGAATCCTTACAAGAAGAAAGGTTAGAGAAAACTCATGTATGATCTTTGAATTTGAGCCTAAATCATTCAAAGAAGCTAATAAAGATGGAGACTGGATCAAGGCAATAGAGGAGGAACTTGACCAAATAGAGAAAAATAGTACATGGTCTTTGGTACCCAGACCAGAGCATAAAAATGTCATTGGCACCAAATGGGTGTTCAGAAATAAGCTAAATGAGGATGGCATAGTGATTAGGAATAAAGCCAGATTGGTGTGCAAAGGATATGCTCAAGAAGAAGGAGAAGACTATGGAGAAACCTTTGCTCCTGTAGCCAGATTGGAAGGAGTTCGTATGCTTCTTGCATATGTAGCTTTTAAAGGATTCAAGGTATATCAAATGGATGTAAAATCTGCATTCCTAAATGGTGTTCTTGAAGAGGAGGTGTATATAGAGCAACCAGATGGGTTTTCCCTATCTAAAGATAGTGATATGGTGTGCAGGCTACATAAAGCCTTATATGGTCTAAAGTAGGCACCTAGGTCATGGTATGAATGTCTACATTCCCATCTTGTGAAGATTGGATTTGAGAGAAAAAGTGAAGATAGCAATATCTAATTGAAATCTAAAGGAGATCAAATCCTAATCTATGAAGTTTTTGTTGATGATATTATCTTTGGTGGAGATGACAAGATGAGTCATGAGTTTGCCGATGAGATGAAGAAAGAGTTTGAGATGCCACTCATAGGGGAGATTAAGTTCTTCATTGGACTACAGATCTAGTAGATGAAAGATGGAATCTTTATCACTCAGTCCAAATATGTCAAAGAGGAGTTGAAGACCTTTGGCATGGAAGATAGCAAACCGGTTGGTACACTGATGGTGATCGGTTGTAAATTGACAAAAGAGGATGATTTCACACTAGTTGATGAGAAGGAATACTGATCAATGATTGGTAAGTTGCATTATGTAGTGCACAGCAGACTGGATATTGTAGATGCAGTTGGCATTACTGCAAGGTTCTAGAAAAGTCCAAGAGAATCCCACTTGGTTGCAGTCAAGCGGATTCTTAGGTATCTGAAGGGAACAGTTGACTATGGATTGTGGTACCCATACAGCAATGATTTCATTCTGAAAGTATTCATGGATGCTGATTGGGTAGGTAATGTGGATGACCAAAAAAGCACAATCGGTGGTGCATTCTTTCTCAGTGGTAGACTGGTCTCATGGATGAGTAAAAAGTAGAGTTGTATCTCTCAGTCTATAGCATAAGTGGAGTATGTTGTAGCTTTCATGAACTGCACTTAGACAATTTGGATGAAGCCTGTTTTAAATGGCTTCAAAATCCCTATATCTGAACCAGTAAGTATATTCTGTGATAACACAAGTGCTATCAATATCTCAAAGAATCCGGTTTTACATTCTAGAACCAAGCATTTTGAGCTTAAGTATCATTTCTTGAGGGAAAAGGTTTAGAATAAAGAGATTGCACTAGAACATGTTTCCAGTAAGGAGCAGTTAGCAGACATATTCACCAAGCCTCTCCCAAAGACTACATTTGTGCATTTAAGAGGTGAATTGGGGGTACTGCCCCTTCAGGAGGTGAACTAAAAGTATTTGTTCCACATCAGTCAGGTATTGCATAGTCAAATTTTTGTTGATTGATGTGTTGAAGGATTCTACTCCTCAAGGGGAGCAGCAAAATGGAACAGGGATGCTTGTGCCTCCACTTTAGCATTGTTGTCAAAGGGGGAGAAGGAGTGAAGTGGACAAGATATCTGCAAAATATGGATGGGGGAGAAGATCCGAAGCGAAGAGATATCTTTGTATATTGCCATCAATACCAAAGGGGCGGATTGTTGGCATTATGTGAACCGGTATAAGGACATAATGATATTGTATGTTGTCATTGATGTCAATATGCGATATGAAGTAAACTGACATATGTGATATGTGAGAAGAGAGAACTAGCATATGTGTGAACCGGTATATATGCCGAAGTGAAGCGGTGTATTCACTCAAGGTGAACCGACATGTAATTATGGGAACCGGCATATGGAAGCATTGTATGGTTACCGGTTGGTAGGTATTTTCCACTTCAGGATTTTCGGTCAGAGTACCACAAGCTTGTGTGACTCAATTAGTGATCTTTGTGTGATGAGTTAGCAGTATAATGGAGACTAGGTTGTGTTGCCACGTAATCCTCGTATGCTTGAAGGATCTTGCATGAAGAAGACTATTCCTATCTACCTCAAAAATGTCCGAAGTTTGTCAAACGGTGATCATGCGTGATGGGTTATCAGCTGACATGAAATCGGTGGATAATGGATGATGGAGAATGTCTTGAGATTGATTCAAGATTGTTGCATTTAATGTAGTATGATTCAATGGTCAAGATTGAACTGCTTGAATTCCTTAACCTAACAGGTTTAGGGTTTAGGGTTTTTGCTATCGACTTGTGTGTTTCCTATAAGGTCAATGTTGTGTTTCTTTTTAAGGTTCTTGGCAAAATTTGTGTGTGTGTATCCAAGGGAAGTGATATGTGATTCTTGCCAGACCAAAGGAGAGAAGAGATACCTACAAAGTGAATGTGCAGAAGGTGAAGAGGAGCCAAAACGGATCTGCATTAGCATTGAGTGCTATTACCAGATCATTGTAATTCCTGTTGATCTTTAACCACTTCAACAGTTGTGA
Organism: Cryptomeria japonica; assembly: GCF_030272615.1. Lineage (NCBI taxonomy): Eukaryota > Viridiplantae > Streptophyta > Pinopsida > Cupressales > Cupressaceae > Cryptomeria > Cryptomeria japonica. The sequence goes on from NC_081409.1 coordinate 824,780,354, forward strand.
AATCCCTTAATAGGGTAGTCTTAACTAGCTTGATACAAATCCCTTAATAGGGTAGCTTTAACTGGCTTGATACAAATCCCTTAACAAGGTAACTCGAAGTTATTGAGTTCTGGGAAGCTATAGAGCTCTAGAGATCCTTTAGCTATTGAGTTCTTGAAATCCTCTAACAAGGTAACCCTAATCAGGTTTAACCCTTAACTGGGTATTGTAGCCATCCCTTAACCAGGTGATCCCTAACAGGATTAGTTCCTAGCAGAACCTATTGTAATGTCTTTAACCGGACAAGGCTCCTAACAGAGTGGACTTCTAAAGAGTTCAAAAGTATCTTGTGGGTATTCATCCCCACTGTGGTTTTTCCTAGTTGGGTTTCCATATGAAAAATATGTGTGTCATGTGTGATTCTTTTATCTTGTGATGCCTCGTTATTATCTATTGAGCATATGATGGTTCTGTGTTTTATGCCTGTCTATAAAACATATTGAACTAACTATTGTGAAGATCTAATGATAGTTTACCTGTTCATGCATGAGGGTGTAATGGTACTATAGTATTGAGCTAAGAGGAAATCTTAGTGAGTGACCGGTTTATGATTGTTTTAGTTATTCTAGTTCTTACCATTTGCACTTTGTTTTAACTAGTATCACTCCTTGCTAGTCATTTCGAGTATTTGCTATCAAACCGGTTTTGGACTGTATTTTTGTTTGTCCTGATTCACCCCCCCTTCTTAGTACTGGTTTGGTACTATTCTTTCATCATTGAGTTATCATTTAGGGGTCCTTATTAGCATGGTTTTGTCCTTAGGTTTTCCCAATAGGGGTCTAGGAGTCAAGAAAAGCAACATTGAGAAAGTTGCTCAAAAGTTGTAAAAGTTGCATGACAACTTTTAAAAGTTGTCAAGCAACTTTTCCACCATGAGGTCAAAATATTTAATGTAGTGTGGACAACCCTAATATGGGCACATTGACTAAGGAAAAGGTTCTATAAGTAGTTGCAAACTCTAAGAGAAGGGGTTGGATGTCAGATGTTGTACGGCCCAAACAAAGTGGCCTGACTGTGACTACAATTTTGTTGCCAGTCGACACAAATGGAGTAAAGGAAGAATGTTAATGGATTGATTTTCATGCAAAAATGTGTGGATTGTCTTGTATGGTGCATTCAATTTAATTTTGAGCATTTAGATTAGGTTTTTATTTGTAAGTGAGGTGTGTTTGTAAAGATTTTGTAAATTGGCTTCTCTCTGTCCAGTTTTGGACTGGTTTGTGTCAATGTGCTCATAACTCCATTCCCCATTGTGGAATCACCATGAAACCATGGGGAATGAGAGTACAGAACCTATATTATAAGTTAATGTATTCAAGGCCCTTGAAAATGCAAGGAGGCCATTTAAAGACCCACTCCTAGGCAAGATTGGACAGTGCCCAGCTAGGAAGGGTTAAGTTGCTGAGGTCTTGAAGAGAAAGGATGGTCAGAGGAGGAGGCACTCTTTGAAGGAGTTGTAGAGGGGTGAGTGAAGTAGCATTGGTGTGAAGGAGGAGCTTCCACCAATCTAGACAAGGTGGCAAGAGAACCAACCCTACACTGCGACCTTGGCAGGCCTAAAAACCCTCTCGTAAACCCTTAAAAGCCTTAAAATTCACTTAAGGCAGTGTACGGACACTTGGAGGCCTAAAACCTAAAAAAATCCTTGAGTCCTTGCCAAATGACTAGCAAGTATTTTGGGAGGTTTCACAAGAAAATGCATCGTTTGTAAGAGGGAGCCCTAAAGGACCGGGTAGGAGGCCTAATTGGTCATAATCCTTGTAGCCCTATTTTGTAGGCAAAACACAAAATAGTGAAATCGGTAAGGGGTTGAAAGATTGAAACCTCTTGAGGGCACATGAATGGGTGGAAAAACCATGTATTAGACCTGACCTATCCTTGCTAAGACCTAGGAAGGTGTGGAGCAAGCCAAACCCTTATTAGCCTAAGTAAGGGTTCTTGAATCTCATGAGTAGGTGAGACCTTAGGAGTAGTTTTTCAACTTGTTGGTGGGTGGATTATGTAAGGTCCGGGGATTCCATGAGCAGGGGAAGTCCTAGAGACCCTAGGGTGTGGTTAGAACACTTGGTGATCCAAGGAAAGGATCCAAGAGCATAGACTAGGCTAGTTTATCCCAAACCTATGATCCCATCAAAAATCAAAGCATAAATAGAGCCCTAAGCTCCGCTAATTGTTCAAAACATCTGTCAGCCATGCTCAACCACTTTTAAAGTAGACAAACACTACCATGGAATCCTGATAGAACATATCCAACAAAATTGCCTCTAGGGTTGTTACTCCCACCCTATTGTAGTGATCCTCGTACCTTCCTAGATATAAAATATTTTGTTGTAACCACAACCTAGCAGACAACTCACCATCAAGAACATGCGGCAGCTTGGGGGAATTCCACAAAAGGGCATTCAAATGGAAATAAAATTGGCATCATGGAGATGCCATGTGTCCCTATTATTGCAAGGTGCAGGGTGGGGTCTAATAGAAATGCAAATTCATTAAAGCCGATCCACTTGGCAACCCCCGGTTCCTTCAAAAATTGAACCTAAAATATGAGCCATCAGGGGAAATATCGAGATGACACTTGGCTCGTACGCTGAGTACAACTCAAAAGTAAAAAGGGAAAAAGGCACCCCAATGAAAATTTGGTGCATGGACTTCAATCTTGAAATAATGTGAACATTGATTCTTTCAATATCCAGACCATCCCCCCCCCAAAAAAAGCTCTGCTGATCAAATCTCTACTATCGGATCACAATTTGACCCTATTGCAAACTTGCTCACCAATTCCCCAATGGTCTGTGTGGTCATCCACCTAGCTATCCTTGATAATGACACCCACTGGAAAGTCTTCAAAAGTGATGAGAAAATTGCACTATTCATTCAAAACTTAGGGGAGTTTGCATATCAGCTACAACCTAAGGCGAAGGAGGATTATGGAGACCAAGTCATCTAGCTAAGATCCAACAAGCTTCCCAATGATCTGATCACTCTAGAGAATTTTCTTGACCATTAAGATGCCAAAAATGATAAGCGAAATCTTATGGCCGATAAAGGAGATTAAACTAGAAATGTTAATGGGAGATGGAAGGATGCTCAAAGTAGGAAAAGATGTTTCTCTGGAGGATTGAAAAAGATTGACCTAGTATTGTGATGAGTACGTGGGTATCCTGGCATGGTCCTATGAAGAAATGAAAGGTTATGACCCCAATGTCATTCAGTATACTATCGAACTCACTGGGGGAGCTAATCCAGTGCGATAGAAGAAAAGGTCAATTAACCCAAATATTGTGTCCCTCATGGCTTAGGAGTTGAGGAATTTGATTGAATCAAGGATTATCTACCCCATTAAGCACAGTACGTGGGTTTCTAATTTTGTGTCCATGAGGAAAAAGAATGGAGACATTCGGCTTTGTGTGGATTTCAGATATTTAAACTGAGCATCTCTCAAATATCACTACCCCTTGCCGTCAATGGAGCAATTGCTGAGCACGGTGGTGGGATCAGAACTGTTCTCGATGCTTGATCATTTCTCGAGTTATAATCAAGTCTTGGTGAAGCCAGAGGACCAACACAAGATGACTTTCACCACTAAGTGGGGAATGTTCACCTACAAAAAAATGCCTTTTGGGTTGTCGAACGTTGGTGCAACTTTCCAAAGAGCTATGGATTTGGCTTTTAAAGAGCTCATCAATAAAATCATCATAATATACTTGGATGACTTAATAGTGTTTTCTAAACACCAAGAAGATCATTTCGATCACCTCGAGTTAGTTTCCCAAAAGTGCCTCAAGTTTGGGATTTCGTTGAACCCAAAGAAATGTATCTTTGGTGTCTCTCAAGGTAAGCTACTAGGACATATAGTGTCCAGGGAAGGTGTCTCCATTGACCCTAACCAAGTCAAAGCCATAAAATATCTCCCCTTTCTGGTCAATAGGAAGGGAGTTCTGTCTTTCTTAGGAAAGGTTAACTTTGTCAGCCATTTTATTTCTAATTTTATCGGAATAATAAGGCCCATCACCCTGATGCTCAAGAAGGAGACACATTTCAAATGGACTCCTGAAGCCAAAGAATCTTTGGAAAAAATCAAAGATGTCATCTGTTCAGCCTCCATGTTATCTAACCCAGACATGTTGAAAGATTTCATAATGTATGTTTTTTATGGTCATTATAGCATTTCTATGGTCCTAACCCATAAGGGTACGGAAAATTAGAGTGAGCACCCCATAGACTTCCATTCAAAAACTCTCAAATAATATGAGGTGAAGTATAAATTTGTCAAAAAGCAAGCATTGGCCGTAGTCAAGGGCCTCAAAAAAATTAGGCACTTCATTGCCTGCAACAAGACTACTATGTATGTGGCCCATTCTGTAGTCAAAGAATACATTATGGAAGGTGATCTCACTGAAAAGAGAGATAATTAGATCACTAAGATCCTAGAGTATGATGTTGATGTTAGGCCAACCAAAATAATTCACAGCAAAGGTCTTTGCAAATATATAGTTCAGGAGTGTGATCCCTGCAAAGGCAAGGTGACCGTAGAGGAAGTCATGATGGTATCCTCCAAGCCCACAAATACATGTTGGATGGAGGCCTATAAGCATTTCATGAGAATGGGGAATTTCCCTGAAGGTTTCCCTCCTGAGAAGAATGGATTCTATAGACTTTAGAATAGCGGCTTCCGCTTGGTGGATGGCATACTTTGAAAAATGAATTTTGATGGGGTCCTACTCCACTACATAGATCAATGCTAGGCTAACAAACTCCTACATGAATTCCACTATGGCTCATCAGGAGGTCACTTTTCAGCACAAAAGACCATCATCAAAATTACCCATGCCGGATATTTTTGGCCTTCCATGTTCAAAGATGTTCACACTTTGGTGAGAGAATGCAAGGAATGCCAGTATTACACTGGCAAAAGTAAAAAGGCAGCAATGCCACTAAGACCTATAATGGTGGAAGAGCCTTTTTCCCAATGGGGACTCGACTTTATAGGAATTATCAATCCCCCTAACTTGGTTGGACACAAGTGGATCTTGACCACTACTGATTATTTCACCAAATAGAAGGCATACCCTTAAAGAATTCATTAGAAAGTGAGGTGTTGGCATTCCTAGAGGATCCAGTGTGCCGATATGGTCTGCTGAAGACCATCATCTTAGACAATGCGTGAGAATTCACTGGTTTGTGAATCACCCAATTTTTCCTCAACAAAGGTATCTATCTCTAAACCTCCTCTAACTACTACCCACAAGGAAACGGGCTCGCTGAATCCACTAGTAAGAATCTTATTAGACTCATCAAAAGGATACGCTCAGAATACAAGAGGGAATGGCACCAATACTTGAGGAAGACTTTGTGGGAGGATCAAATAACACCCAAGAAGGTCCTAAAAAACTGCCCATACAAGTTGGTATATAGTAAGGACACATTGTTTCCCATCTCCCTAGAAATTCCAGCCCTACAGCTACTCAAGTCCATTGAAGTAGAAGAAATTGGTGTAATGGACATGAGGTTGGTAGAGATTACAAAACTAGAAGAAGCCAAAGAAACAACTTTTGCCTCTCACCAAAGCCAGCAACAAACCATCAAGAGGTGGTTTGATAGCAAGAAGAGTTCCAATCCGGTTTTCAGACTAGGTGACCTTGTGTTAAAATTTAATGAAAGAGTGGCCAAGCCCGGTCAACATTCCAAGTTCGATGGCTTGTGGGAGGGGCCTTTCTGCATCACAAATTGCAAGGGTTTCAATTATTTCAACCTTGAGGATATGCATGGTGTCTCTCTCTGAATCTCAGTCAATGAGTTCCACCTCAAGCCATTTCATTAAGTTTTTCCTCTTTTAATATACACAATGTAAATAATGCTTTTGTATGCTTTATTTTTTTAAATTATTCCTAGTCATATCTCTCAAACCAAGAAAATGAAATTACAAGATATGCCATGATTAAGAAAAAGGAAAAAACCATCATATTATGGATATTTTGTTTTCTTTTACAATTCATAGGTGGACCTTCAATCCTTTTTACAAAAAGAAATAAGACAAAGAAGGAAAAGCCGAGCTACCACTTTCTCATTGATCCTCCCCATCTTTATTGTCCTCCATTTAAAATTTTGGATCCTCACTATCATCTGAAGTGTCCTCTCCCTTTGACCATTCAGGGCCATGATCGCCATGAGGCATCCCAACCATGGAGATAATGACAAGATTCAGTTGTATGTGTGGCATTAAGACCCATGGGAAGATGTAGTCCATAAAATCAGAATACCATTGAGTACCATCTGGGATAGGGACTATCATATGGACCCATAGGAGAAACTCTACAGTAAGCTCCATGCAGAACCAATGGCTGGACAACGTCATCGTCCTTAGACAGCTAATAAGTAGGTTCCAAGTTACTTCTTCGCCAAAAGTAATAAAGCACCATAGATCAGATGACAAAGGGAGATCCCTGAAGGGAACATGGTATGCCACCACATCTTCCAGCATGCCAAGATAATCCTAAGAAAAGGGCACCTTGGTGAGCTATGAGCTCAGTAGCCTAGCCACACGGGAGTCAAGCAGTGATGCCACAAAGCATGAACAAATGTTTGTGTTTACACTGTATTGGTCTACATTATCAACGAAATCCTCATCGAGCACCCATTTTATAGTGGCAATTATCAAGGGCTTTTTCTTCCATATCATCATCTGCAGCCTCCGGTCAGAAATGTTTCCAAGGAAAGTGACTTGTGCTTTGCTGCTGACAAGTCTAATAGGAGTCTCCATCTTTTGAAGAAACTTTGTCATTGAGGTTAACACTATGCAAAAGAATGTCTGAAAAGACATATTTATAACTGTATACACCTAAAAATGGTTTGAAGATAATTAATTGAATAAGCAATTATTTAATTAATCCCCCTTCCTAATTTAATTGAATTCATTAGCAATTTGATTAAATTCTCCCCTTTCATCTACCTATTAATAAATCTAAGGATTTATTTAATAGGTTCATTTCAATAATCTCCTTTGATTAATTAATTCAAATTAATTGATTCCCCCCACCAAATTCATTTCTTCTAAAATTATTTAATTAATTAAAACAAATCAAATTCATGAGTTGTTGAAATTAATTAGCTTTTTCCTATTATTTGAATTTTTAAATTAAAATTCTCCTAACTTCTACCACTCCTTAACCTAAACCATTCCATCTAACCCCATGTTTGCCTAACCCCATCCTAGCTTGCACATCGTAACCACCATGTCCCCTTTCCTTGGACACTTCTCCCTCTCATGAGAAAAGATTTGTGACACTTGTCACTAAGTGTTCCCTTTCATCTAACCTCTTCTAGAAGCTTCTTGACACTTGTCACCATGGAGATGACATTGTCCCCTTTCATCCAACCTCTTCTAGAAGCTTCTTGACACTTGTCACCATGGAGATGACATTGTCACCTTTCATCTAACCTCTTCTAGAAGCTTCTTGACACTTGTCACCATGGAGATGACATTGTCCCCTTTCATCCAACCTCTTCTAGAAGCCTCTTGACACTTGTCACCATGGCAATGAAATTGTTCTCTTTTATCCAACCTATTCTAGAAGCTTCTTGACACTTGTCACCATGGAGATGATATTGTCCCCTTTCAACCAACCCCTTTTCCTTCCAACCACCAATTGTTCCCTTTAATCTAACCTCTTCTCCAATGACCTCCAATTTAACAATTGATATCTTCAGACTTAATCTTGACTGTTGATTCCTGCCACATCATCCCTGGCCTTGGAAATCTTATAAATAGACCCCATTTTGGAGTTCAAAGGGTCCTCGATTGATTGATCTTGAATACATCTAAATTTTCATCATATGCATTGTTACTATAGGCATCTAGTTTCTAGTTTATCATTTTAGCAATATTATCATATTCAATTTTAGCTTAAATCTTAGCTTATTTCATAGCAATATCATAGAATCATATATCTCATCTAGATCATACATATTCATCATTTAAATCCTCCATTTAAGTGTATTCAAGTCACTAGAATTTGCATAACTAGATCTGAGAGCAAAATTCATACTCGCATTTACTAGGAGGCAATAGATCGATTAGCTATGATTTTATCTTTCATTGATTAATTTTCTAACCATTGCTTGTAATGATTTATTGAGTGTTTTGTGTTGCAGCTATAGGTAAAATAGGTACACACTTCACAGATACATGACAATAATATATTTTCGGCTCAAGGTGACAAATGGTTGAGTCGCCAATTGTCTTGAATTCCAAAGCTCTTGTTATTCTTCTTTAAGTTGCACAAGGAAGGGAGTCTTGATTTAGAGTTGGCGATGTCCTGCTCGGTACCTTGAAGTAGGAGTTGATGCAAGAAAACACCACGCGTATGTGTAGGTACATCACGTTTAAAGAATCGACTTCTGTAGGACTGTCTTAGCTTGGGTGAGCCCCATTGTATGTCAATTTTCTTTGTAAAGGAGAAGATCCATCCAAATGATATTTTCATCTAAAGTGGCTTCAATCAATGACAAGTTAAATTAGTGCTCTCTTGGGAAGAAAGGATGGTGATGCTCATCCTCGTTAGAGTTAATTTCAACTACACAATGTGTTGGCATACGTGTAAATGGACACTCACCATTAAGTGTTCCCTTTCACAACAATCTAGGTATGCAGTGCATTAATGGCATAAGGTTGCCCAATTTTTTCATCTTATTGGTCTTTTTGTAACCAAAGTGTCAAGTTTTCTTTCAAAAAGTTGGTTGAGCAAAGCTCTCAAGTCAAAAATAGAAGTCAAAGCTACATCCTTAGGCTCTCCTCTAGGGGGACTGTGGGTAAATGTTTTTGGGGAACTTTCCTACTTGTCACATGCTATTCCCCCAAGATAGAATACCCAAGAACTAAGGTTAAGTTGAAGATGGTCACTCACACTACTTCTGTCGTGCTAGATTCTTTCAAGAATATCTTCAAGCCTGAAATCTGCAAGCAAGCCAAGAGCCTCAGGGAGGTTCCATGCAATAGAATACTCTACCATAGGGTGGAACCACAATCAATGGTGTCTCATTTTTGGAGTAGTGGCGTGCCTCAATTTGTGGTCCATTTGGTTCCATAATGCCCAAAGCTCATGTTTGTATGTGCCAAAGTTTTTGACCTCACCTCCTGTTCGATCAGTGGCTCATTTTTTAGAATAGTGATCTCCCTAGAAGCCATTAGGGCTATGATGTGTTGTCTCATTTTTGAAGGGATAGAAGTATTCTTCAAGAACACTATGAGGGAATTCTGGGGTTTCAAAAGAGATTCTTTATCTTTTTTCCACAGTATGCTCAATTAGAGTCTATCTTTCGGGCTCCCAAAGCTCCCTTTGTCCTATAGTGACCTAAAACATGAGGACCTCAAAGACATCTCATCTACTCTCCCATGGCTATGCATTCATGAGATTGATCAGGACATCATGGCCGTGATGATGGAATTTCTTTTCAAATGCAGAAAGCAGAGGGAGTCTTTTCATTTCGGCTTCTTAGTTTTTATAGCTAGTGCCATGGTGAACCAATTGTTAGAGTTTCAGTAGCTACGGTGGTTTAGGTTTGCCTCAGTATTGGTTCATATTCTCTTGCACCAGAATGAGGATTTTTTCAGCCAACATATGCGATTGGCTACCTATGATGAATCAGGAAATAAGATGTCAGTGTTGGCTTGGACACTCCTTTTACTAGCGTCCTTTGATGCATACCAGTTTTTTGACTGCTTCTTGACTCCCATGCTTAAGGATTTTGGTTCAATCCCTAAGAAACCACTGGCCCATTTCTCTCAAGTCCTGATGAACTGGATGCAAAATGAGCACCCTCCTTGCAACTGATTTATAGGCTGTGATTTTTCTTTCATCCGAGTGCATGGTTTCTCTAAGGAACCATTCTGATTGCCCATCTATGTGACTGAGAGAACCCTTTCCCTAGAGATCATGTGACAACCAGTGAGGATTGAGAGGGCCATTGGGGCAGGAAAGCTCGATACCTCTATTAATAAAGACCACAAGGCAATTGGTCCAATCATTCTAGTTCAGAGGAATATCACAGAAGAAGTCTTGACATCCAGTTTAGTACAACTTGGGTTGGTAGTGATTGATGATTCCTAGAGCTATGACCCTGATGGATGCCTTAGTAGGAAGAAAAATGCAGTAAAGCATGAGCCACAGAGTTGGTGGGAGGGGCACACAAACCCTAAGGTTGACAACCCAAATTTGTATGTGTGTCTTGATGATTTTCTTGTCCTCTAGCACCCCCCATGGTTGAGTTTTTATTTAGTCTTGCAGAGGTATAACCCTGTGAAGCCTGTTCCTTGGGTGATTCTGGAACTCATGACTTTAGATTCTTGGCTCATAAAGAAGACGGAAGATTTTTGGATCTATTAGAAGGAAGTAAATCAACCAAGAGCTAATATCGGGAATGCCCCCTTGGACGAGAACTTCAAGCTTGAATGGCGTTAGCTTAATAAATATGATGAAGACATAGGTGATAGATGCTCACATGGGGAATCATCTCCCAAGGTGGCCAAGCGATATGATGTGGAGGTTATAAGTATTGAAGAGAAAGATCTAGAGACTCATATTCTCCTTCCCCTAGCCAATTCCGCTCGCAAGCCCCACTCCCAGGCCGATAAAAGACAAGCTAAGAAGTAGACGCATGACTCCCCTCCTAGAAAAAAATAGTATCCAAGTTCTACCAAGAAGTATTCACCTCCTCAATCCCTAGGGGTCCCCTCAGTTTCTCAGTGGTTGGTGACTCCCATGGTTCAAGTATGCCCTTCTTTGCCTTTTTCTTCTCCTTGGATTTTTTCTTCCGGTGTCCCTCTTGTCACAATGCAAACCTAGATCCCCACTACCCTTACATTAGCACCCGTCGAGATGTTGGTTGATCCCCAAGATGCATTTATGTAGACCTCCATTCCTTTTGCGACCCCCACTTTTAACCATGCAATTTTTTCCATGCACATGTATGAAGCAACCTTCATCTCACGTAGGCTTGGTTTTGGAGAGTCCACTCCTCCAATTATTGGGGTAGTATCCACTAGTCCTTTTCCTTTAGGAGCCTCTCCTTTCATCCCATTGTTTTCTCCATCAGCCCTTGCTCATCCTATTCAGACCACTTTTGGTGGGCCTATTTCCCAGTTCCCCTTTGCGGTTCCCCATGGCATATCATTTGCAGGCCAGGGTATTGATAACCTAGATGATTTTCAGCAGCAAGTTGCCTATTCCAAGACTGTCTGCATTGGCAGAAAAGGGAAACAAAAAGAAAAGGAGGGTACCTATCCAACACGTCCATACCTACAGACACACTCCAGGGAAGAAAAAGATTTTCACTTCTTTGCAAACATGTTCCCCACGGTTGATAATCCTGAATCTCAAATAAGACCCAATGATTACACTTTGCATGCTATTAGCATCAATCTCCTAAATGCTACAATGTTTGACAAGGTTGAAATGATGGAAGAAACTTCAAAAGTTGTGTCTTCAGACTTCATCAAAAAGAGTCGTCACCTAGAGAAAATACAAGTGGAGAATGCAAATCTCCAAGAATCCCTGACCCAACAGAGAAAAAAGGAAAAGGCTTAGAGCGGAGAGATCACTCGCCTACAAGGTTTATTGACATAGGCTAATTTAGAGAAAGGAAAGTTAGAATCTACCCTTAATAATGTAAGTTCGCAGTTGAAGGGCTAGGAGACTACAAGAAATGTAGCCTTAAAATAATTGTAGGAGAAAGACCAAGAGATCTAGTAGCTAAGACAAGCTTCTAGAGATTCCACCCAAGTGCAAGCACAACTACGTGAAGAAATCCATCTAAAAGAGGAATACGCTCAACAATTGAGTGATGCACAGGTTACACTTTCAAAGGAGAAAGCAAGAATTGAACCAGAGTTGCATGAAAGAGAGAATAGTCTAGACCAGTTCAAGAGGGAATTTCTAGACGTGGAGGCTTTGCTGCAATAGGAGCGGAATCATACATCGTAGCTCCAACAATTTGTGCAAGATGGAAGTGACAGTTTCCTCGCTCTAGAAATCTAGGCGGTCATTGAGCAAGACAAATGCAAGGAGCTGCAACAAGAAGTAACAACAAAGATTAAGGAATTCTCGCGGTTGCTATCCATTCCTCCCCCTATATAGGTTTCTTAGGACTTTTCAACAATTATGGTGGAGTTATATGTTTCCCATTGGGAAAGAATCAAGAAATACAACCCCTCTTTGCAGCCCGTGTTAAGATTCATTAGAGAAGCACAATCTCTCTATGTTGAGGCAGGAGACCTCATTCACAACTCTATTGGTCATCCTTGGTTTCAAGGTCCCCATGGCTTAGGACCTAATTCAAATGTTGTATATAGCCCAAGATGAATAATTGAGAGAGAAGGGAATAGAAAAACACTGACAATTGATCAAGAAGATGAATGTTTTCATCAACCACCATAGAGTTATTATGCATGCATCAGCGGTGCTTGAGCCATTGTAGATCTCTGTCCCAGATATCAAACAATGGATGGTTCTGTACTGGGAGCTATAGGTATTGAATCAAATTGAATATTTGTAGTAGGACAAGACTTTTATCTAGCACTTGAATGATCCTATCTTAGTTGAAGAGGTTAAATATCTCCTGCACCCCCTAGCTCAGCTCTACGTGCTCTTGAAATTGGTCCATGATGAACTAGTAGGCTTTCCCTTCGATGAAATTATCTTCTTGGATCAGCATTATAATAATCTGGAAGCACAAGTATTGCCCTCCGAGGAAGATTGGTCTTCATTGCAGCAGGTCTTTGATCTACTCTGCCCTGTCTTGGCATGAAGTCTAGTCTCCGAACAAGCAATTTTGGGTTCTTGCATTTTGTAGGTAGAATTCCACTTTTTAGTTGCCAAGAAATGTTCACATTATTTCAAGGTTGAAGTCCATGGGCTGAATTTTGATTGGGGTGTCTTTTTCCCTTTTTACTTTCCAGCTACGCTTAGCGTATGGGTCAAGTGTCATCTCAGCGTTGCCCTTGATGGCTCATGTTTTATGTTCAAGTTTTGGAGGAATGTAGGGTTGCCAAGTAGATTGACTTTAATGACTTGGTATTTATGTTGGACCCCACCCTGCACCTTGTAACGATAGGGACACATGGCGTCTCTGCACTACCAATTTTATTTCTGTTTGAATGCCCTTTTGTGGAGGTCTCCAGAGCTGCCGCTTGTTCTTGATGGTGAGTTGTCTGCCAGGCTGCAGTCAGAAAAAAATATTTTATGTCTAGGTAGGTACGAGGATCACCACAATAGGCTGGGAGTAACAACCCCAAAGACAATTTTGCTGGGTATGTTCTCTTGGGATGCCACGGTAGAGTTTTTCTACTTCAGAAGTGGTTGTGCATGGATGGCAGATGTTTTGAACTGTTAGCAGAGCTGAGGGTTCTATTTATGCTTTGATTTTCCCTATTTTAGGGTTTTAGAACTTTGAAAAAGAATGATTAATTTTTCTTAGATAGAATTTCAGCCTTTTAGTTGTTGTGGTTTCTGAGGAAAAGATAATCAAATTGTTCCTGCAGCCTTTGTGATTCCTCTTTTCAGTATGCTTTGATAGTTTTTTGTGCTTTTCCTATAATTTTAATGACTTAAAAATTATATATCTAAGACTATGTTGATTAAACTATGTTTTTCACTTGTTATCTGGTGGATGCATGATTAATATTTCTTTATGTTGCAAAGGGATCTTAATTGTGTCTTAATTGTGGTTCTGTTCAGATATATAAATTGTTGAATGGGCTTTAAAATTGTATGTTTCTAGGTTTTATATGTTGTTAATGCTTTGGCGCATCGCCTAAGTAGTTTAGATCATTTTGCTTCAAGTTTCTTCTTTCCCTTTCCCCCAAACCATAAGGAAGAGCCAACTTCTCAAACCCAGAGGTCATTCAATGAGTTATGCATAATAGGTCCCCCATCACTAAAGTTCCCTTAAGGTTGTCTTCTTTCAAGGTAAATTTTAGAGTCAATAGTATCTAGAAGGAGTTTGGCCTTCTCCTCATGATATTTTTCATCTTGGATGGGAGAAAGAGGAGATTTCAACTTTTTCTCTTACCTATATTGAACCACCTATGCCAAGGGGTAAGAATGAACTTTCCTTGCTATATCATATCTTCCTTGTCTCAATCTATTTCCAAGGATATTGTCAAGGGAAACCCCCCCCTTCATCAGGGTCTTATTTATAGCCTATATAATTTTCATCTAGCCTAAACCCCCTAGGGTGGGATCCCCAATATTGAAATTGGGTCCACCTATGATCCCAACTTATATGTTGATCTTATTGTCACCCCATCCAACTTTGCTGAAATGTGTCATCAGAATTTTAAAATGCTTACTAGAAAAAATGGTATGTGCATGGCTAAATTCAAACCCATTGTTGCCTCTAGAAAAGACCTTATTGAGGAACACTAGATTGAGGAACACAAGGATGTAGAAATCATTGAGGACTTGGATTTTGACTCTATTTCCTATAATGAATCAGATTCTTCTGAAATGATGGGCTCGAATCGATCCCCTAGAACCAATATTAATGAAGATATTAACCCTTGACCTCTCCCATAAACCACTCCCCCCCCCCTCTGCTAATACCAAGCCCTATTAGTTCCAACCGGTGTTGAGAGGGGAGGGTTGAATGAACACTTTACTGATTTTAACCAATTGAAGCTTTTTCTTTTAAGTTTGAACTAATTTACCATTTAACAATGTAAACATTTATTGCAAAAAATAAAGCATACATGAAAAGAGACACTGTGACGTGCACAAATTTATCATGTGAAAACCTAATAGGGATAAAACCATTATGTGAGTAGGAACTCATAATATTAGCATTGCACACTCTAATGATAAATTGTAGGTGATTGAAGGTATTGTCATTGATGGCAACCTTGCAATCCTATGGCACTAGCAGGCACCGACACCGACAGACCCTACACCGGCATATAGTTTACCAGTAGCGACAAAGATGATTACTAACACCCTGGCCGATAGGATTTTATTTATTGTATATTATATTTATTTGTAATATCTTCTTGTAAGCTGACATGGCATATTGTAATAAGACTCATATATAAGTATGAGATCTTGTAGATCATTTTGTAGAGAGGATATACATGATAGATGGATATAATGAGCGAATATTAAGGCAGATTTTGGGCTAAGGTTTATGGTTGTTGTAAGAGCTTAAACTGGTACCAAACCTAGCATAGAAGATGCTGAACTAAAGTAGTACATTATATTGGATTTGCATAATCCATTTTGTAAGTCAGTGAGACTTCTGTTTGTAATTAAGTTGTGAGCTTTAGGTAGTTGGCCTTCCTGCATGTGTAGGCCCCTATTGTAAGTAGTATTCATTCATTGGCTAGTGAGTGAATATTGTGGGTCACAAATCCCACAAAGGTTTTTCCCACATCGGGTTTCCTCTTTAAAAATCTCATGTTATGGTGTACTTTTCATATTGTGTTTATTGTTCATATTTACTGCATTAATTCTTGTTTACCAGTACACTATTTTGGAATGCAATTTATTTAATAAGGTCAGAAAATATATTAACCGCAAGATACTGATTCACCCCCCCTTACCCCCTCTCAGTATCTTTAAGAATCTTAACACACAAAATTTTTACTCTTTTGGAGTGCGCCTGGTTTAGAGCCATCCTTGTTAGGAGATTAAAAAGACACCGTCAAGTGCCACCTTGTTAAGGGATTTTGAGCAAGGTCAGTTAGTGCCTTTTTCTTGTTAAAGGTAGCTTGGTTAAAGGACTTAGAACATCAATCAAGATGTCACCCAGTTAAGGGATTTTTATAATGGGACGTGTTAAAGTCCACCCAGTTGAGGGATTTAAGTTGTAGTTGCTAGAAACCAATAGATGAATGATCTACTAAAACTACTACTCACTAGCTTGATCAGATCACACTGAAGATTCACACTAGATCTGCATCAGTTGTGTCTGTTCTACACAACTTTGATTTCTAAATGCACTATGAACCCTTCCTCTGCTAATTTTCTAATCTTTCAATCACACTATCGGTTCTTTGTCACCTAAGTCACCACTCTCTGAAACTTCACTCTACAAGTCATCTATCATTCGACTCTGTAGTCTCTTAAACTCCCCTTGTGTTCACTATCACATTATCTTCATTCAATTTGGCAACAACTATCTGAAGAATGAGATATGTGTATTTATAGACCCTTTAGCCTATTGCCAAATTTTTCTCCTAAACATACCTTTCAAAATTACATTATTAGGCCTTAAATTATGCCTCTGAGATCATGCAAGATTCTCTATCAATCTACTCGAACATGCCGATAAAAATGTCGGTTGATTGCAGAAGACTCCCGATATAGCTAGATGTAACTAAACTTTGTCATTGTGGCAATTATCGATTCTTCTAGTATACCAATCAAAATCTATCTAGCTGATTTCCTCTTGTATACCAGTCTGTTCTTTGTTTAGCTGGTGGACCTCTTCTGCATCGATTTACTCATCGCTACCCGATCTTCTTACTATTTACCGGTCTACTTCTCTTCTTGCTAGTTTCCTGGTCGACTTCTCTTCTTTCCGGTTTACTTCTCTATCGATGGACTATAAAGATAAGGAGATAATGTTGCCAACAATCACAACCATACCATTTACTGGTCATGCAAAACAGTATCAAAATTCCAACAAGCCCCTAGTAGCCAATTACAATCCTCAACAAGATTGTGAAGGACATTCATGATGATGTATAGAGACATGAATATTTATTGAAGTGTCTTTTATGGTAGATGAATGTGGCAATATCAAAAATTAACAGCTTGGAAGTGGTTATGGAGGTTGAAGCTAGGGATAATACTTAGCTTGAGGATATTGATGATGATATAGTTTGCTGGTTTGCTAATGAATTTATTGGCCTTAAAGAAAAGTGGGACAATGTGAACGAGAGGAAGACATGGATGTTAAGGTCAAGATGACTTTGACTAAAATGGAGGTGGAATAAATTCAATACTCATAGGAGGCCCTTAAATTGAAAATTGAGCAGGCCATTTTGGCCTGCAGGAATGTGGGCAACATGCATAATGATTCTTTATAGGCTATCCAACCCATATAGGCCAATTTGAATATGAAAAGTGAGAAGTAACAAAAAAGGATTGAGGCCCTAATTGTAGGCTTAGACCCCATGGAGTCCCTTGTTAAAGCCACCCCTAATTCTCCCTTGATGTCTTCGAGCTCTGGAAATGGGTCCTACAAAAAGGTGTCATTCTCTGATAAAGTGTTAATTTTATGTGAAGAATGGTAGGATAAAAATTCCCCCATGTAGTTGGCCATCTCTTTGTGCCCTTCATGGGTGGTTGTGCTAGCTTTCTATTTTTTGGCCTTTCTATTTATGTGGGCTTTCTAATTTCTTTGTTGGCTTTCGGGTTGCTTTGTTAGGGTTTTGATCTATGTTAATGGGGTTTTTTTTTGTTGGCTATGCATCCCACATGTTCTCCAAGTGTTGCTATGCAGATATGTAATGGTACGGTCCTATCCTACTTTTATTAACCAAAACTATATATGTGATTGTAAATTGAGAAGGGATTGTGGGAAGGTGTGAAGAGATCCAATGATAACCTAAACATGACTTATAATTGCATATGGTGGTGTCATGATGCAATTGGTAATCCTTCCACCAAGATTAGATAGAGTGAATTCCAACTTTGTGTAGCATATTTAGAGGAAAAGCCAACACAATTGTGTGAAATGTCTTTTAGTCTAGTCCTAAAATATGGTACCATACTTTCAAAACCTATCAAGAATGAAAATTCTTAGCAACTCATGAGAACAAATCATAGGGTGTACATTGTTGGTATTTTGGATATGTTGATATGGTTTTGTCATTGATGTCAACACTTGTTAACACTTGTCAACACTTATCAGCACTTGGAGATCTTTGGTTATGTTCACCGGCAAGTCAGTGACTTATGTACAGTCACCGGTATTTGGTTCACCGCCAGCTTATATTATTCACCGGCAATTGGAATGACTTCGAAACTACCTGGTTATGTCGAAGATATTAATTGATCA
Source organism: Cryptomeria japonica (assembly GCF_030272615.1). Lineage (NCBI taxonomy): Eukaryota > Viridiplantae > Streptophyta > Pinopsida > Cupressales > Cupressaceae > Cryptomeria > Cryptomeria japonica. The sequence continues at coordinate 824,798,447 of NC_081409.1, forward strand.
CTTGGTTTTGGCAATTTGGTTATTGATCTATTCGGGTTTGCATATTTGATGTTACCGGCAAATAGGTCCAGGTTATGCATCGGCAAGCATGTCTATTCCAGATCAACATGACACATTATGAAGATGATTTATTATTATTGTAAATGCATTGAGCCGACATGATACATCGCATATTAATTTATTTCTAATTGATTTTATTGTAATATCTTTAGTTTGCTGACCTACTCAGTTAGTCTTAGGTTATGGTATAAATGTAAGATCTGATTTTATGAGATATATAAAAAAAAAATTGATATAGGATTGTAACAAGGTATATGCAAAAATAAGCAAGCTATACACGCATACATCATTTGAAGATTGAAGGAAGGTTTGAAGAAGGCATATTAGAGCTTAACCGACATTGAATCCAACATATACAGATGCTATGTTAAGCAGTACATTATCATTGGATTTAACCATCCAATTGTAGCTAGTGTGACTCCCATTTGTGATTGATCACTGAGCTCTAGGAAGCTAGCCTTTCTGCATGGGAAGACTCCATATTGTACACACATACTATCTACAGTAGTATCATCTGATTATGGGTAAGTCTTCCCACCATGATTTTTCCTCTTACAGGGTTAAAATGTACAAATACTTATGTTATGTGTTGTGGATTTTATTGTCTTTCTATTTCACGCATTAATCTTTATCGGTACTGCAATTAACTGATAAAATTGTCTACCAGCATAAAGTTTGGTTTACCAGCATTTAAAATTAAGCTTTGGTTAAGTTAATTTTGGTTTAAATTTATTAGACAACTGATTTACCCCCCCTCTTAGTTGTCTCTGGGACCTAACAATTGGTATCAGAGCCTAGTCCTCTATTTATAGAAGTTTAATGACTTGAGAAGATCCAATGTCTTCTAACTATTTTAGGAAGGACAGTCCTAAACTTGATGGAACCAACTATGGCATATGGAAGATCAGGATGGAGACACATTTGAATTGCATTGGAAAGGATATATGGGATGTCATAAAGAATGGTTATACTACCCCTACTCAAGGTCAACCTAATCCACCTACCTTGGCTAAAGATGAGGGAAATGATTGTAAAGCAAGAGAAGCACTTTTGAGCACATTGTAAGATCAACAAATCATGGGATTATCAAACAGATCTATTGCTAAAGCTATTTGGGACAAATTGGAAACATTGAATGAAGGAGATTCCATAGTCAAAATTTCAAAACTTGAATGCTTCTGGGTCAGGTATGAAAATCTAAAAATGGAAGAAGATGAAAGAATTTCTGCTTTTATGGAAAGAGTAAATGAAATTGTTTTAGGTATACAATGTTGTGGAGGAACCTTATGTAAAGATGAGATTGTCTCTAAAGTTTTAAGATTTTTTGCACCGGCATATAAAATAAAAGTTACTGCTATAAATAAATTGAGAACAATACCTAATGCATCATTATCTAGAGACACTTTGGTTGGAATACTTTAAGCTTTTGAAATTGAGGAATTTGGTCTTGTTGCTACTATAAAGATAGATTTAGCTTTCAAGGCATCATCATCTACCTCATCATCATCATTTGATAAATCTAATTGGAAAGCCTTTTATCCAAGAGAACTTGAAGAAAGTAGGAGAGAAAATGAAGAATTGGAAGAACTTGAAGCACTATTTGCAAGGAAAATGCCTAAAGGTCCAGTTGGAAGTAAGTATGAAGGTAAAGCACCCTTTAAATGTTTTAACTACAATAAAATTGATCATATGGATTCTAGGTATCCTAATAGACATGAAAGATTGAGAGAAGAAGCTAAAAGAACATATAAGCCTAACCCTGATTATCAGAGATACAAGTTTAAGAAGAACAAAGACAAATCTTGTTATTATGCTAATGAAGGAGTTACTAATGATTCTAATGAAGATACGTCAGACAATGGATGGGCTTTTGTTGCTATAAGAGAAGATCAACCAACACCTAATGTTCAACCAGTAGAGCAGGCCCTGGTAGCTAAAATTGAAGATAAGGATGAATGGATTATTGATTCACGATTTTCACATCACATGACTAGTGATAAGAGAATTCTTAACCTTTCAGAAATACAATGAAGATCTAGTAAGATTTGGAGATGATAAAGCTTGTATGGTCAAAGGAAAAGGAACTATATCGTTTGATGGTAAGCACAATACTAATAATGTTTACTATGTTGAAGGTTTGAAGCATAATCTTTTGAGTGTGGGTCAATTAGTTGAGAAACGATTTCAGTTACAATTCAAGAATGGTAAATACAAAATCTTAAACAGAAGTAGTTTGGAAATTATAACCGGTAATCAAACCAGAGGTAATATCTTTCACTTGAATAACAATGAGAAATAATGTTTGATTGTACATATTGATGAAAGTTGGTTATGGCATAAGAGACTTTGTCATGTAAATTTTGATTGCATTGTGAAAATTAGTACAACTAAGGCAGTAAGAGATTTACCTAAGATTGTTAAACATCACAATCTAGTATGTAAGGAATGTCAATTTGGAAAGCAAGTAAGAGAAAATTTTAAAAGTATTCTAGAGAAATCTAACAATGTTCTTGATTTAATTCATACTGATTTATGTGGTCCAACAAGAACTAGGAGTATACAAGGAGATAGGTATTTTGTGCTAATCATTGATGACTATTCTAGAATGTGTTGGTTTACTTTTCACAAGGAGAAATCAGAAGGATTTTGGAGATTCAAACTATTCAAGGTGATGGCAGAGAATGAAACTGACAAGAAAATAAAATGTTTGAGATCAAATCAAGGAGGTGAATTCACATCTAAGGAATTTAATACATTATGTGAAGTGAATGGGATCAGAAGACAATTATCAACACCCCAGACACCCCAGTAGAATGGAGTTGTGGAAAGGAAAAATATAACCATCTTGGAAGAAGCTAGAAGCATGATATCAAAAGAAAACCTACCTCATATATATTGGAGAGAAGCAGTGAACACAACAGTTTACGCATTCAACAGAGTTCATATCAAAGGTGAAACCAGTAAGACCCCTCATGAACTATGGTTTGGTAATACTCCTACTCTTAAATATTTCAAAATATTTGGAAGTAAATGCTATATTAGAAGAGATGAGTATATTGGGAAATTTGATCCTAGAAGTGATGAAGGAATATTTTTTTGGTTATTCATCTAAGAGCAAGGCATATAGATGTTTTAATAAGATATTGCAGAAAATTGTTGGAAGTGCAAATGTGAAGATTGATGAACAGTTTAGAGGAAATTCAAGGTCAATGAAGTCTAAACTGACAATAGGGATAATCACAAATGAACCTACTATGAGTACACTGGTACAAAATATTGATCCAGTTACACCAGCATCATCTGAGGAGTCAATAGCCACTAAAGAACAACAAGAAGTAAAAACACCCCGATATGTAAGATTGAACCACTCCGAAGATTAGATAATTGGAAACAAGTATCAAGGAGTTATGACTAGAGGAAGATTGGAAAATGAAGAGGTATGTCTTATTTCTCAAATTGAACCTACAACTATTAATGAGGCATGTGAAGATAAATATTGGATTAAAGGTATGAAAGATGAATTGGAACAAATTTAAAGGAATAACACTTGGTCATTAGTTCCCCGACCTAAAGACAAAAATGTAATTGTAACTAAATGGGTTTTCAGAAATAAACTTAATGAAGATTACAAGATAATCAAAAACAAAGAAAGATTTGTGTGTAAGGGGTATTCACAGAAAGAAGGAATTGATTACAATGAAACCTTTTCATCGATAGCTAGAATTGAGGTAGTCAAACTTTTATTGGATTTTGCAGCACACAAGAACTATAAAGTATATCAAATGGATGTTAAATGTGCATTTCTGAATGGAGATCTTGAAGAAGAAGTTTACATTGAACAACCTGATGGATTTTCTTTGACAGATGACAAAGATATGGTTTGCAGGTTAAGAAAAGCTTTATATGGACTAAAGCGAGCTCCTAGAGCTTGGTATGCTAGATTGGACAAATATCTTTTGAAGCTTGTATACACTAAAGGTAATGTTGATAGCAATCTATACTACAAAGTGACTAGTGATGACATCTTGGTTATTGAAGTTTTTGTTTATGATATAATCTTTGGAGAAGAAGATGGATTGTGTAAATATTTTTGTTATAAAATGTAGCAAGAATTTGAAATGTCTATGATTGGGGAGATAAAATTATTTTTAGGATTGCAGATTTCACAGACTGATAAAGGTATATTCCTATGTCAATCTAAGTTATTTAAGGAATTACTAAATAAATTTGGCATGAAAACTCTAAACCGGTAAGCACACCTATGACTACAACTGATAAACTATCTTTGAAGGATGAATTAGCACCTGTTAATTTGACTAGATACAAGTCTATGATAGGAGGTTTATTGTATTTGACACAAACAAGACCTGATATTATGAATCTAGTATGTATTGTCCCAAGATTTTAGAGTAATCCTAAAGAAAATCATGAATCAGCAGTAAAAACGATTTTCTAGTACCTACAAGGCACTACAAATCTTGGTTTATGGTATCCAAGAGATGAAAATTTTAATTTATGTGCATATATAGATGCTAATTGGGCAAGAGATGTGGATGAGAGAAAAAGGACCACTGGTGGAGCATTTTTTCTTGGTAGCGGACTAATTTCATGGTTGAGAAAGAAACAAAGTTGTACATCACTCTCAATAGCAGAATCAGAATATGTTGCAGCAGCTACTAATTGCACACAGGTATTATGGATTAAACAAATGTTGAAGGAAATAAAGGTAAAATACAAGGAACCTATAACTATTTACTGTGATAATATGACAGGAATTGATATATCTAAGAATCTTGTATCACTCAAAAACTAAACATGTTTCTATCAAATTCAATTTTCTGAAAGAGAATGTTGAAGCAAAAGAAGTGAAATTGGTTTAGGTGAATACTAAAGAACAGATTGTAGATATTTTTACTAAGTCTTTGCCTAAGGAGACATTTTAATATCTTAGAGAGCAGCTTGGAGATCTACCCCCACTGGTAGAGACTTAGATAGTTGATGTTTTTTTAATCAACCAACAGAATTAACAAATAAATCTTTTATTTTGACTATGATGAGGAGAGCAACTTCAGAGGGGGAGTAGTTGGTTTTTTTGTAATGAATTGGTATTTTGTATTTGAATCTGATTTTTGTATTGCTTTGGCATTTGGTGTCAAAGGGGGAGAGATATTATGGAAAAACACATTATCTTTTGGGAGAGATTATTCCTAGGGGAGAAACATTGTGTATTTTGATTTTTGGTTAATGATCTCCTTGGGAGATTTTGTTGGTTTTTTATTTTTGGCATTTCTGTTTTGGCACTTTGATGGTTTTTCCATCTTGTGTTGCCATCAATGCCAAAGGGAGAGATTATTGGTATTTTGGATATGTTGATATGGTTTTTTCATTGATGTCAACACTTATCAGCACTTGGAGATCTTTGGTTATGTTCACCGACAAGTCATTGACTTATGCACAGTCATCGATATTCGGTTCACCAATAGGTTATATTGTTCACCAACACTTGAAATGACTTGGAAAATACTTGGTTATGTCAAAGATATTAATTGATCACTTAGTTTTGGCGATTTGGTTATTGATCTATTCAGGTTTTCATATTTGTTGTTATCGAAAAATAGGTCCAAGTTATACACCGGCAAGCATATCTATTCCAGATCAGCACGACACGTTATGAAGATGATTTATTATTATTGTAAATGCATTGAGCTGACATGATACATCGCATATTGATTTATTTGTAATTGATCTTATTGTAATATCTTTAGTTTGCAGACCTACTCAATTGGTCTTAGGTTATGGTATAAATGTAAGATCTCATTTTGTGAGATATATAAAAAAAAAAAATTGATATAGGATTGAAAAAGGATTGTAACAAGGTAGATGCAAAAATAAGCGAGCTATACATGTAGACATCATTTGAAGATTGAAGGAAGGTTTGAAGAAGGCATATCAGAGCTTAGCTGGTACTGAATCCAACATATAAAGATGTTATTTTAAGCAGTACATTATCATTGGATTTAACCATCCAATTGTAGTCAGTGTGACTCCCATTTGTGATTGAGCAGTGAGCTCTAAGCAGCTGGCCTTTCTGCATGTGTAGACTCCATATTGTACACACATACTATATGTAGTAGTATCATCTGATTATGGGTAAGGCTTCTCGCCATGGCTTTTCCCCTTATAGGGTTTCCACCTACAAATACTTGTGTTATCTGTTGTGGATGTTATTGTCTTTCTGTTTCATGCATTAATCTTTATTGATACTGCAATTAATTGATTAAACTCTCTACCGGCATAAATTTTGGTTTACCAATATTTAGCATTATGCTTTGGTTAAGTTAATTTTGGTTTAAGTTTATTAGATAACTAGTTCACCTCCCCCCCCCCCCCTTCTCAGTTGTCTCCGGGACTTAACAACTAGTATCAGAGCAATCAAACTTTACATGACAAAGTCTCTTATGCCATAACCAACTTTCATCAATATGTGCAATCAAACATGCTTTCTCATTGTTATTCAAGTTAAAGATATTACCTCTGGTCTGATTACCAGTTGCAATTTCCAAACCAATTCTGTTTAAGATTTTGTATTTGCCATTCTTGAATTGTAACTAAAATCCTTTCTCAACTAATTGACCCATACTCAAAAGATTAGGCTTCAAACCTTCAACGTATTCATCCAACACCAGCGAGTTATTCAGTTCAGTTATGGCCACTTCCAGGCATGAATGGTACACTTTTAGGAACTTGGAGTATGTCTTGACTAGATGTGAGGTTTCCTTGGTGGATGCACAGAGGTCTCGGGAGGAGCTGACCACTAGGTTGGAGGCAGCAGTAGCATGAAACTTAGCTCAATGTACCTAGGAGTTGGATATCGAGAGGGAAGTGCAGGTGGCTATCGAGGACAAATTGGCTAGGGAGACTATATCATTTGAGTAGCAGTTGGTGGAGGCTGAGACTAAAAAGTGTGTTTTGCAGACAAGTTTGGTTTAGGCATAGGAGGACTATGCTATCAAGGAAAAAAAATAACAACTCTTGCAGAAGCAATAATGGTGACATCTATACTTGAGCATTGGATGGTAGCAGAAAAGGGTTTTCAAGAGAGGATGCAGTAGGTATATAAGTTCCGAGCTCGACTGACATTAGCAGTTCCTGCAGTTCTCTACCTTGGTTCTGTTTAATGTCATCTCTATTTTGTATTAAGTCATTTGGAGATGACTTCCTTTCTTGGGGGGGGTGATTATGCTGGGAATAATCATTATGTCATGTTGTCGTATTATGTTATTTTGTCATCGGTAATTATGAGTTACGACAGTTAGTTAGTCATCCTAAAGGGCAGTTGGATGTGACGCTTGGTTGCACCCCTTCAGGTATTATATATTGCATACCTTTCCTTCTTAGTAGGATCATGATAGTCGTATTTGGGTGTAATGTTATAAGCACTTGATGTACATGGACTGTTGAATTAATGCAGAGACTGGCTCTTTAAAATATTTACATTATGTTTTGTGCATTTAATCATTTACTTGTATGTGGCAAACATTTGGCGTCATTGCCTAGAAATACTCAGGAAAGGAAGGAGTGGATGGCACATGGACATGATGGGCCTACCCATTGGTGAGATTAACCTAGAGGCCGATGATGCACAAATAGAGCTCTACGATGGAGAAGACACTGCAATGAGGGAATTCTCAATCCTGCTTCAGGTGGCCATCAAGACCTATGTCAGAAGGAAGGCCACGGAGGCTAACATCCTAACAAGTGCAGTGTGGACAACACTAGAAGTTAGCCTCGTAGCAAATCGGTTGATGAATCACCTCCCTTGGTTGCTTACATAGGCATCACTGGCACAACAAACTCACCTAGAGGAGATTTCCCATGAGGAGCGACGCCAACACGTCCTCCAAGAGTATGAAGAAAATAGTTGTTGCTGGGAAGCAGAGCGTGATGGTACAAGGCCAAGTGGAAATTGAATCCTGAACCTCCAAGAGGAATAAAGAACATTTTATAATAATGGTGTCATACTATTGACACAAATTATATCTGATGGGATGAATTAATAAAGAAGTGTTCTATTTTCATGTGTTGTTTCTATTTATGGGGATGTACAGGAATTAATGCCCAACCTATTAAACAAAGATAGAAATAAGAAAGAACAGGCTGAGGAGTGGGAGGCCACATAGAGGGCCTTGATTCTGGAACAACAAGTAGAACGTAGATGGAGGCTGAGGCAACTTGCCGAAGGATGACCTACCAAAGGGTTGCCCAAAGGGAACCAAGGAGGTGTCACGGAGGGTGCAAAAGATGAGGAAAATTTCTATGCATTGCCAGAATACCAGAGGTTGAGAAGCCATGAAGAGTTTTTGGAGGAAACAAGGCTATGAAGGAATCTAGTCGAAGAGACCCAGGATCAATTCTGGAAATTATCCCTTGAGCCACGCAGTGAGGACCACTGAAGGGAGCCAATAGTGGAGGTGGGTGAGAATGGAGGTGAGGGCAACCGTACGACCATAGGTGTAGAGGAGCCCCAGACACACAACAAACAAAACACCGTACCCCTAGCCACTCAAGCAGGAAACACCACCAGCATGAGAGGGGGTGGCACGGGTGCACGAAAGACACAACCACCTATGGGGACATGACCCCCATCAATGGCCAATAGGTAGAAGTTGACAAAATTCATAGGCAACGGGAAGGAGGATCCTGTCAGGCACTGTAGAACCTGTGAAACCATATGGGTAGCCAATGGTGTCACGGACTAGGACAAATGGATGATGTAAATCCTAACAACATTATGGGGAGTCACCATCGATTGGTACTCAGATATTGATAAAAATAGTGGCCACATGGGACACGCTGTGGAAGGCCTTTAAGAAGGTGTTTTGCCTACTCCGGGATGACAATGAAATAATGGCAGAGATATAAAACACTAAACAAGGACAAAAGGAATCAGTTCATGTCTACGAAAGGCACCTGAAGGAGCTAATTGGGAAAATGGAGAGTCAGCTAGCTGACGGACTCAAGAAGAGGTGGTTCGTAGAAGGCCTAAAACCCAATTTGAAGAGGAAAATGAACATAGTCCCTCCTTCATCATACAATGACTCATACAACAAGGCTATGGAATTAGAAAGTGAATACAAAACATCCAAGAAAAAGGGGAAGTCCTCCTCTGAGAAAAATGATTCTTCCTCTGATGAGAGTGGTAACGAGGGGTCAAAAAAGAAAGTGACGACCCTGTAGAGGGACATGGAGCGCATGATGAGGGAATTTAAAGTGATGAAAGGCTCTACTAGTCAGACCGAAGGAGACGTGTGGTGCATGGAGTGCAAGGAGGATGGACATATGAAGTGTACATGCATGAAGAAGGCCTTTTACAAAATTTGCCAAGTAATGGGACACTCAATCAAGGAGTGCGCATACAATATGAATGCTGGAAGTATGCAAGTGTTGTTCACCAGTAAGTCACAACATCCACACCAGTGGGTACGACTCAACAAACCAACACAACAATATCATCTGGAGGTTACTGAGACAATAGACACGATGGCAGAAGAAATAACAACAATAACAATAACTGAAGTCGTGTCTAGTATGACGCCAAGGGTCAGCCAATGATCCAATGTAGGGCCTGCAATCAGTGGGGGCACTTCGCCTGGGATTGCATGAAGGAAGCCACCCCTCAGCACCTCTACTGATGGTGTGGGCAAGGTGACCATGAGGACACAAATTTCCCTAAGCCCAGAGTAAACCTTTTAAACATAGAACCTACGAAGGCAGAAGTGTTGGCAATCACAAGGGCACAGGCCAAAAAGGCTGCATACCCAGATCCTCACACGAAGATAGAGAGAGTGCAGGAAGTAAGAGATGAGATCACAAAGGAAATGGCCACACAAGGACAAAATAGCCATGAGGCCACAAGCCCATCATGGATGAGGGGAGAAGAGAGAATCTTATGACAAATATTGCAATTGGAGGTACCCGTGAAGATTCAAGACCTCCTTGAAACCATGCCGCAGCTGAAAATGGCTATCTTAAACTCCATACCAACACAAGTGAAAATGAGGGAGGTTGTAAGCCCCACGGTCAACCCCATGTGGAGGGAGGTCGTAAACCCCATGGTTGACCCCATGTTGTTAGTAGTCAACAGCAGACGTTAACCAGTGGTGGTGGAAATGGGCATCCTCGGGACTACCTTGACGGACACTATTGTGGATGGAGGGTTAGGAGTAAATGTGCTCCTAAAAGTGACATGGAAAAAACTGGGAAAGCCTACATTGTGGCCTCCCATGTTCAACCTACTAGGGGCAGATCAATACGGGATTAAACACCTTGGTACCCTCATGGGCCAGCGGGTGATGATTGGCATGCAACCATTTGTGATGGATTTTCTAATGATTCCATTGAAGCAGAAAGGGTATGACACCATTCTTGGGCATGGGTGGCTCATTTCAGCAAAGGCAAACCATAACTGGAAGCAGAATACTCTTTCCTTGGAAAACATGGGGAGGAAGTACATGATCAATCTTCATATGCAGATGGTGAGCGAGGAGTTAGCATCCTCCTCTGACTCATAATCAGAGGGAGACTAGTTGAGTGAGGGTGGAGATAGACATGGTATGGAGTCCAGTGACGAAGGGTGTTAGAACTGGAAGCATGCTTGGGGGATGACGGGGACTCCTTGAATGGCCTATTCCACTGGCAAATGGGAGATTATGAATTATTTATACCCTTGTGCAATGTATTGAGCATCGAGGAAGAACCAGATATATTTCCCCCAGAGTATGGAGAGTACAAGGAAGGGGAGGCCTCAGTGAATGACACGTCGGCAAACTAGTTCCCGAAGGGGGAGCCTTTTAAATATCAGGAAGCCAATTTGAAGGAGACAAATCTTGGGGGTCGAGCGACCCCAAGATCATCCTTGTTGGAGATGACTGGAATCCAGTGTTGAATACCACAACCTTCAAAATTTTCCTTGAATACAAAGGTGAACTCACAAAGCTGGTTCCCACTTTTTGGTACATCCTGATTTTTGTTGAAATCATACATTTTTTGGAAAATATAATTATTTAAGCTTTAAGAGGTCCCATATGAAGTTATTAATTGAAGAGAGTTAGATCAAAGGCTCTTAGATCAAAATTTCTTGGATAGAACCTCTCTACTTCTAAATCATACTTGCAATGGAGTCTCCTTTGCATCTATCAAATGCTGATAAAAAATAAACTTTACATTAGCTTTTGAGGGGTCAAACGAATTCATTTAGAAGTTTTATTTTGTTGAGGATTTAGTCCTTATTATAAGCTTTCCAAATAGTAGAATTTTTAATATATTTAAGTTTATTAATATATTTTTATTTTATTTTTTATGAATGTAGGTTTTTCACCGAACATGAACTTCTTTGTTCAATGCATTGGAAAAAATAGCAAACTAATTCAAAAAAATTCTGAAAAATATCTATGCCCTAGGTATTGATGTCTTCTTTCTAACAAAAAAAATAAAACTCAATTTTGATATATATAGAGCAAGTTATGTGTTCAAACGTACACCTATATCTAAATTATAATTAGTCGGACTTCAAAACTTAATAAAATAAAAAATATTCAACATATCACTATCAAACCAACTGCATGCCCTGGGTATTGATGTTGCAAACCAAAATTTAAAAGAGATAAGTTTTTATCATTTATAGAAAAAAATTTATACGTTTCGGGATGCACATCACTCTTAAAAAATGTTGTTTCCTGTAAAAAACTACTTTTGAGGGAGATGGAAAAATCAAAAAAAAATTATTCAAAAAAATTTGAAAAATATATATTTAGAATCTACAAAAAGGATGTTACAAATCACTAGTTTACATCATCTTCAAATTCTTAACGATTTAAAAGTTATAGGTGTTGGAAAGTGAAGGTTTTTTGCAAAATGTTCATCTAAGTGTCAAAGTTGGTCAAAAAGTGGGAACCAGTATTGTGAGTTCACCCACAAGGATGTTTTTGCATGGATGTACAAGGACCTGAAGGGCATGCCCCTAGAGCTATGTGTACACCGCATAACATTGGTACCAGGATCCCAACCGGTAAGGAAGCGACCTTACCGTATGAACAAAAATTATGTTGCATGGGTGAATGACAAAATTGAGTGGATGTTGGAAGCAGGCATAATCTTCAAAGTGCAGACAAGCGAATGGATGTCTCCCATTGTGATTTCTCTCAAGAAAGAGGCCAATCAGATCTAGATTTGTGTAGACTTCTAGTGTCTGAATGCTATCATTATTAGAGACCTGTTTCCCATACCCTTCACTGACAACATCCTCAAGGAAGTGGTTGGACATGAAATATATTCCTTCATGGATGGGTTCTCTGGGTACAACCAAATATCGATCATTGAGGAGGATAAGTTGAAAACAACCTTCATGGTGGAGGACGGTGTGTATTCATAAAATCGAATGCCTGTCGGTCTATGTAATGCACTCACGACCTTTCAGCGCATCATCTTGCATATTTTTGACAAGAAGTCCGTAGGGAACTTCAAAGCCTCCCTGGATGACTGGTCTCTTTACAGTGGATATGACATCCACCTAAAAGCCCTTAGGGAGTGCCTGGAGAGATGTCAAAGGGCACAATTGGCTCTTAGTCCAAATAAATGTAGATTCATGGTACCACAGGGAAGATTTCTTGGACACATTATGTGTAAAGAAGGATTGAAAATGGACCCTGACAAGATTCGGGTCATAGTAGAAATGGAACCTCCTACGGACGTCACTGGGGTAAAGTCCTTCCTTGGTCATATAGGGTACTATAGGAGGTTCATCAGGAACTTCACTGAGGTGTCCCACTCGTTGGATAGTTTGACACGGAAAGGGGAGCCATACATTTGGATAAAGCCACAAAGAAATGCATTTGAAGAGCTGAAGATGGGATTGATGGGAGCACCCATACTGGCATACCTGAACTGGGATAAGGAATTCCATGTTGACATGGATGCCTCAAATTATGCCATTAGGGCTAAATTAGCCTAGGTCGGAGGACATGGGTTGGACCATCCTATTTATTTTGTGAGCAGGTTGCTCTCCAAGGCTGAAAAGAACTATAGTACCACGGAACGTGAAGCCTTGGTTATGGTCTATGCCGTATAGAAATCCCATCATTACTTACTCGCTACACCATTCACATTTTACGTAGACCACCAAGCACTCATGTACTTGGTAAACAAGCCTTTTATCCAAGGAAGGATAAGTTGTTGGTTATTGCTACTATAGGAGTTCACATTTACAATTGTGGTAAGAGTGGGGCGAAGTCATGTCATAGCCGATCAGCTATCCCAAATTAAGTCGGGGGAACCCCTGGAGGGAGTAAATGATGATTTCCTAGATACACACTTGTTCCAAATAGCCATACTCCCTTCGTGGTACAAGAAGATTGGAGAGTACCTATCAACATCCCGATTCCCAAAGGATATGCCCCTAGGGGACCAGAGGAAGCTAGTACTAAGGAGCAAGACCTTTTCATTGATCAATGGCTTACTCTACAAAATGGGGCCATACTAGGTACTAAGGCGTTGTGTCATAGAGGAAGAAGTCCTCAGTGTATTGAGGGAGGAACATGAAGGACCCACAAGCCAACATATGGGCTTGGAAACTACGACCCACAAGGTGCTTCTGGTAGGATTGTGGTGGCCAACCATACATCATGACACCAGGGAGTGGGTCGTGGGGTGCGACACTTGCCAACGAGCGGGAAAAAATTTGAAGTGGGACTTCATGCCCCTCAACCCTTCGTATGCATAGGAACTCTTCAAATGATGGGGACTCAACTTTGTAGGGTCTCTTAAGGATAGCCGCACACGATGGTGACATTACATTGTGGCCATGACAGAATACTTGACTAAGTGGGTAGAGGCAAGGGCTCTTCCGGATAACTCCGCAATAAGCATGGCTAAATTTATCTATGAACAAATCATTATGCAATATGGCATACCTATTCAGTTGACCAGTGATCGAGGGGGCCACTTTGTTAACCATGTCATACTGCTATTGACCACAGAGTTTAAGATTTTCCAATCATTATTGAGCCCATACTACCTACATGGGAATAGGTAGGTTGAGGCCACGAATAAAATATTGGTGTCGATAATCTACAAGTCCTGCAGAGTAAAAAAGGAAGACTGGGAAGAGAGTTACCCTGCGTATTATGGGCCTATAGAATGACTTACAAGGTGACCACCAGTCAAACCCCATTCCAACTGATGTATGGTCAAGAAGTTGTGGTGCCTATCCAATTCATAGTACCGAGTCTCTGAATAGAAATTGAAAATAAACTCAGAAACTTGGAAAGCCTGTGGGAGAGGCTTTACAACTTAAACAAACTGGACGAGTGTCGAACGGTGGCGCAGTGGGCCACAGAGGCCGCACAAGCTAGAAGAAAAGTATGGCACGACAAACACCTAAAACAGGTAGGATTCACCCCAGGATAGCTAGTTTTAAAATACAATGGGAAAAATGAGATCAAACCAGGGAAGTTTAAGGTGAGATGGCTAGGACCCTTCTGAATTTGCAAAGTCAGGGCCAACGGGGCCATCTGGCTGATAAAGTTGGATAGAAAATAGGTGCCCGAGGCTATGAACGACTCCAAATTGAAACCGTACTGAAAACGACAACTGCACCAATGGCCTTAGGGACAAAAATAATTGAAAAAATAAATAAATTTTAAAATTTTAAAAATAGAGAAAAAGAAAATAAATAAATAAATAAATTAAAAAAAGAGAAAGAAAAGGCCACGGTGGGACCACCAATGCTAGAACCACCGAATGATGGGACCACTGACGCTGGAACCACCATTCAATGGGACCACCGATGGTGGAACCACCATGCTGTGGCAACACCGAATGGTGGAACCACTGTGTGGTGGGACCACCGTGCGGTGGCAACACCATTGCATAAAGACATCCGTAGCTAGCCGCATAGCCACACATACAAGCACGCAGCCGCACATGCCACAAGTAGCCCACACAAACACACTGCCCAGTATAAATAAGACGTAGCACAAATGCCCCAGCATACAAAAAAAAAGAAGGATGCAACAACACAGAAAGCCATGCACATGCAGCCACACACAGCTATGTGAAGCCACACATAGAGCCATAGGTCTTTGGCGAAGAGAAAAGGCCACGGTCCCATGGAATAAGGGACTCCAGGCATATCCACAACCATTACTGCAGGGAAGGGGAAGTGGTGTAACCATTTTATAGGTAGCCATATCTCAGCTGGTAGGTTAAGGAGGCAAACTATAGGGAATGCATTCAGCGAGCAAACATCATTGGCGAGCAAAGTTGCAGAAAAACATGGAACAAACCATGAGGGTTTTACCATCGGGAGTTCGAGTGGCAAGAGGCACCAATACAAGAACCAACACCAGCAAACAAAAACACAGGCCAAAGATAGCCACATCCACAGCCACGAGAAATGTTACCGTTGATACTATTATGTTCGAGGGTGTGAATGGAACTGAGTGCCACAAGTGGTGGTAGGAGAATGCTGCTGATCATGAAGTGAAAAAGAATTTACAGCGAGCATGAGTTCATTGGGCTATCCAGATGATGGTTTTTCCCATAAAGAAATTTGAGGTACCACTGCGAATGATGGTCGACGTGTTTGACGCCACCTCCAGAATGAGCACATTTGACTATGGCAACCATAGGCTAAGGGTTTCCTTCACAGCAACAGATTTTATGAGGGTATTTGGCATACCAGGCCACAATGGGAAGAAAGTGGAGTTGAAAGCCAAGAAAATGAATAAGGACACGAAGGAACACTAGGTGAAGATGGTCTCCCGCAACCTTAACTTGGTTGAACTGGCCTTTGTGACCAATGCCACAAAAATAGGGGAAGGAAGAAGTCATTTGTAGCTGAAGGGCCATGGCGTTGTATCATTGATGTTGTGAAGAGTCGACTTACCGGGTCCAGCCGAGCATCAGATATCGCCCTACCTCAGATTATTTGGATGAATGGACTTATGAATACGGTGTAGTATGACTGGGCTACAACACTTGTGGACAGGATGTGTGAGTTCATGACTCTACACCACCGCACCTTCTACATGTTGCACTATGCCATTGGGTTGTTCCTGGAGGCTATGCGTTCCCAGCTGCCGGAGGATGAAGTAGACATCAAACCGAAAGGTAGTCTGGCACCAGAGGAGCCACCCATATTCTATTGGTGACATATGGACGTAGGGCTCACACCTACGACAGGGCAGAAGAGGCGAAGACAGGATGTGTCTGAGTCCCTGGTATTGTACATATCACAAGAATTTTGATTTAATCTTATGATTACTAATCATATGGTAGACTCTAATTGTAAGGAATTTATGTAATGAACTATCATTATTTGAAAAATTATATTTATAATATGCTATTTTTAAATAGATCTTAAAAATTTCTCTAAAACTAAAAAATATTGCATAATACATAAATATAGATAAAATAAAATAAAAAATATATCGAATGATGAAATAAAGATATAATATTAGAATTCCCCCCTCTCTCTCTATATATTCTATTCTTTTATATAAATAAAATAGTTCTTAAAAAACATAACAATATTTTCAAATGAACACTAGGAACTTTTAATGAATTGCATGTATGTATGAATGTATATATTATATGTGTATTTGTATGCATTATTTAATATTAAATTATGAATAAATATATGTTAAAAGACACATAATTTTTAAGTTGTTTACTTCTTACAAGGCTTGTGATAAAATTTGAAGAGGTATTTCCAAAATGATGTCTTGTGTTTCTTAAATAATATTTTTTAAAAAATGATAAACTAATTTGAAAACTTGTCATATGTGTAAAAGATAGGCGAGCTAGTTTGAAAACTTGACATATGCTCAAACAAAATAATATTACTATACCTATATAGATAATAAAAAGTAGTTTACAGCACACAATCCTAAACGATCGTTTTCTTAAACACATGTCAAGTGTAGTATTGAATTACTATAATTGGAATTATTTTCCAAATCTGCTTTAATGTTGACCATCTATACATAATTGTTGTTCCAAACCATATTCCCTTGTTACATGAAGCGCTTTTGACGGATCTATGAATAAAAAATAGATTTTGAGTGGATCCCAAAGCCCTTCACCATAAGAACATCAAAATAACTTCACAAAACAATATTTCTTGTTGTCATTATTTATCATGATTTTCTTCCCATTCTTAGTAGCCAATCTTGTGGATAAGATTTCCAGTATAAAGGAAGGTATGTAGACCTCATTTTTAGAATAAATTGATACCTCTGACAAGTCTCATATTATTAAAAACCATCTATCATTTTCAATGACTTTGAAACTGTTTGATACCAGTTGCCCTTCCCTATAAATTTCCCATCTACTGTAGCTTCATTCATCCAAGTTGCTATATAGTATCAACCAGTGAATCATTAGCTCTTGCTATATAGTATAATGTGGTTTGTGCTGAAGAGGTTGAGAATTCGATGGATATTGGGTTAGGGTTCCATTTTACTGACGCCCCTTTTCCTCCGAACCCTTCGCATCGTGCTTTGGCTTAGGTAAGTAGATAGATTTCTTCAGAAAAGTCAGATTAATTTGATTTGTTATTTTTTGATGTATCTTATTCTAAGATTTTATTTAATCTAAGATTTTATTTACCTGCAGATCAAAAATGGGAAATAGGCTGCCCAAATAGCCTCGACCTCAATAAATCGCATTCTGCTTGTTACCACCCCAACGGTGAGGATGATTTGGAAGAGGATTTTACTGAATGGATTGTTGAGAACAATATGCGTATTTGGAAGAATGCTTCCAACAGAGCACTACAGTAGAATTTGTATGTGTACTTTCCACCATTTACCGACAGTTGATTCTGTGTGTATTTTCTTGTTATCATTATTTATCATGATTTTCTTTCCATTCTTAGTAGTCAATCTTGTGGATTTCCAGTATAAAGGGAGGTATGTAGACCTCATTTATAGAATAAATTGATACCTCTTACAAGTCTCATATTATTAAAAAACCATCTATCATTTTCAATGACTTTGAAACTGTGTGATAGCAGTTGCCCTTCCCTATAAATTTCCCATCTACTGTAGTTTCATTCATCCAAGTTGCTATATATTATCAATCAGTGAGTCATTAGTTCTTTATATCTTTATCAGTTAGTTTCTTAATAGAGATTTTCATTTGCTGATTTTCATAAATAGTTTGATCTGTGTTCTCTATCAAAGATTTACAAGCTGTTAATTATATCTATGTCATCAAAATGTCATCAAAATTTATCTTGTGAATATTGGATTTGGTTTAATTTAATTTTATTGTTTCAGTTGATCAATAGCTACAACCAACCAACTGTAAATAAATATTGATTTTAGGGTTCGATTTTAAGATTAGCTTTAGAAATCATTTTCTATATAAAGATTCCAAAACATATTGAAAAGTTAAGTCAAATTGATTTTCATGAATTTTACCATTCACTCTTGATCAGGATAGGTACTGCTCTGGACATTAAGGAATGTGAAGAAAATATAATTTAAATTATATAGAAAAATCTATACTAATATTACTTTGGGTAAGAAAGGAGATGTGAGAGCTATACATTTTGTCAAAATTGTCTCATACCAACTTCATGTTAGATTCTTTAAATACAGAGGATTAACAGAAAACATAGATAATACTGCTGCAATACAAATAAACACAAACAAAACAATGCTCTTTATTCAATTCAATGGAATTACATCATGAAGTCATTATATTGTGTCTCAATCAAGAGATCTTTTCTCAGACTTTTATTCTTCCCAGAAGCTCAATCAAATAACAATAAACCTTTCTTTTTATAGAGATCATAAATCCTTTTAATCAATTATAATCATGCAACACCTAAAAATAGGAGAGAACAAGACTTTCTCAACATGCATTGCATGCACCTTAAATAAAACTAAACCTAACTATCTGACTAAATATAACAAAGCGTTCTCATCAACGAACTCTAGCGACTAGCATGCTATCAATGATGAGTATAACGGTGGATCTTGACTCAGCAATGCATGGCAGTGGAACTCCTAGTAAGCTTCGTAACGGTGGAACTGCATGTTCCGACGGTGGAACTAACGGTTCAGGATCAGTTTCCAACACTTCAAACCTTATATCATGCTTCAAAAGATTTAAACTTTAATAAACAATATAATACAAAAATGAACGATTTACATAATTTTATTATAAATATTAATTATTTCCTATAACTGATGGACCATTCTTTAATTTTCTGTTATATAACAATACAATTTTTTTATTTTTTTTTGCAGTTCCCAAAAGAAGCTCTGGCGATCCAGCTAGATATCAGCTCTCAATATTACACTGATTGTATATTCCCAAAGCAATTTCTTCTTTAGGATTCATTGAAAATCTGCAGCCCTTGAATAAATCTAAGTCAGTTGATGCTTTATTTATATGTTATTTCTGTTGTCAGTGATCCGGATTTAGTAGACTTTGTGTTGAGTTCTCTTCAGTCCAATCTTCTCTTACAACAAAGGTCGTAGAAAACTTTCAAAAAAAACAATTTCAAATGCAGATAATTTTATACAATTTGCTTAATTCATTTTGCATAGTTTTTTAAAGAAAATTTAAAATTATTTTTGTTAGAGTAAAATGCTTCAACCATTTTACTTCCTTAAAACAGTTTCTTTAGTACAAGCTATTCTGAAAACATTTAACAAAGACTACACCTTCACCACAGTTCAAGTATTAGATACAGATATTATTTATTTCTTAGTGTTTGAAAAAATTTGGTTCCTTGAATCCTAGATGAAGATGGATCCAATTCCATTTTGCTTTTCAGAATGACTTGATAGTCGTTGGTGGAACATGTGTTCATCTAGGAAAATACAAAAGCTTTACACTTCCCTTTTCCTTCATTATTATTCCCGCGCCCTATCATAGCTGTTACAAAGTGATCCCTCTGAAATAGTTTTTTCTGCTTATTTTGTGATAGCTTTTCCATATTCATTGGAGGAGGCGATGGAAACTGATGATGATGATCCTTAGGAAAGCTCCGTGAAATACTACTTTTGGTTGTTGTAGTCATTCTCCTTGTTAATTCCATTATTTGAAGATTTAAAATTGGTAATACCAATCCTTTGTCAAGTGGAGGACAAGATGTACACAACTGCCAAGACGATGAAGAATGCGAAGCCATGGACTGCATGTTCTATACAAGTGGACTGCATTTTATATGCTGTTGTGATGACAATCTGACCCTCTTGTTAGAAGGAGATGGTTCATTGAAATCCAGGCTGCGCATTTCCGATTTGTCGTCTGCAGGAATAGAAATTTTTTGAATAACATAATAAAAAAGAGAAAAGTCAAATTAATCTGCGTATGATAAAGAAATTATCTACCTGACGATTTTTTGGGCGGTGGATGAGACTCCAAATAAGCAGAAGCAGATTACAAGTCTTTAGTGCTTCCGCTTCTCTGGAGTCTCATACATCGGCCATAAAATCGTCAGGTAGATAATTGCTTTCGCATAGACAGATTGAGTAAACGTTTTTTCTTCTTCATTATGCTATTCTAAAATTTTCCTTTCCTGCCTGGACCTCAGATTATCATCACAACAACATAGAAAATGCGGTCCACTTGTATAAAACATGCATTTCTTGGCAGTTGTGGGCATCTTGTCCACCACTTGACAAAGTATTAGTACTACAATTCAGATGTTAAAAAATTTGAGTTAGCAAGGAGAATGACTACAACAGCTAAAAGTAGTATTTAGCGGAGCTTTCCGAAGGATGATCATCATCATCATTTATCACCGCCTCCTCCAATGAATATGGAAAAGCTATGAAAAAGAAGCTGAAGAAACTATTTCAGAGGGATCACTTTGTAGTAGCTATGATATAATGCAGGAAAGATAATCAAAGAAAAGGGAAGCGTAAAGAGGTTAAGAATTTTCCTGCAAGAAGCATGTTCCACCAGAGACTGTCAAGTCATACCGAAAAGCACATAGGCATTGGATCCGTCCTCTTCTAGGAGTTCTCTGACAAAAAAAATTTTCGAAACCATAAAGTGGATTTCAGCTTATAAATGTAATATGTGAAAAAAATTATTTTCTAAAGTCTTCTTCCACCTATTATTGAATTAACAGACAAAAAAATTTCGAAAGCATAAAGTGGTTTTGAGCTTATAAAGTAATATGTTAAAAAAATTATTTTCTGAAGTCTTCTTCCACGTATTATTGAATTAATATGTTAAAAAAATTTCGAAAGCATAAAGATATTAAGTTAAATTTATGTAAAAAGATTATTCTGAAACACTGAGGAGATGTGGTGAGGTGTAGTCTTTGTCAAATGTTGTCAGAATAGTTTACACTAACAGAAACTACTTAAAGGAAATAAAAATGATTGAAGCATTTATTCTAACATAATCCTTAAATATATTTTTGGAGAAAAAACCTTCTAAGCAAACTGAATTTTTTTTTGCTAAGCAAAAATTGCATAAACTGTTCTGCATTTGAAATTGTTTATTAGAACATTTTCTACAACCTTTATAGTTAAAGAAGATTAGACTCAAGAGTGTTGGGGTGGATGGACATGGACAAACACAAACACAATGTGCAGAAATTACATCAGATATCAAACACAAGAATAGATCACTAAATTCTTCTCTGTGCTACAGCACATTTGACGAAACTAATCCCAAATAGCATATTTACTCTTCTTCTCTGACTTCTCACCTACCACTCCTCTACAATCCAGTTTGCGTGTGTTTCACTTCCATAGGACAAAATTAAATGAATATGACTGTATAATCTTTTCGAAGATTTTGTCTGGCTCTGCCTTTATCGATCCAAAAAAAAATCTTTTCAAAGATTTTGTCATTATTGACTTTATTTAAAACTCTGCATTTTCTATTATTACCTTTTGCTGGACATACGTATGCAAGATATTATTTTAGTTTTTTTTATAGAAATGATAAGATGTATATAGAACAATCTGGAAGAGTTATTGTTGCACTAGTAGAGGCAACTTTATATATAAAAAATCCATCAAAAGGTTGTATGCAGAGGGGTTGTTATATTTTGATTATCTATTTGAATATTGAACTCATTTCCAACTGTTGAAGAGGTGACTGGTGGCAAGGTATGTGATGTGATATAAGTTTAACTGCTTATATTTCATGTAACATGCTAATGTATTCTTTTTCAATATCAATCTTCGCTTAGACTGTTACAGGTTCGCTTAGATTAGAAGATATATATATTCTATTTGGTATTCTTGAAATTCTAATGATCCATCTGTTCTATAGTTTTTTCTTCTTTAACAATACGGTCACGGTCAGTAAATACAAAATGTTCATTATTCATACATAAAAGAAATTTAGATATTATAACTAGTCCTTAATTCATAGAAATGTTCATTATTCATACATAAAAGAAATGTCCATTATTCATTCATAGAATTAGCAGATTTGTAGTGAGAAAAGTTGATTCTGTTTTTCCCAAGGCACATATGAAAAAAAATTAGTGCTTGTTTCATAGAACTAGCATATTTCTAATAAGAAAAGTTAAGGATTTTTTTTTCCCAGGTACATATGACAAATTACTAGCTGTATTCAGAATTTCAATATATTCAACAATTTATTTGACAACCAGCTAATTGCTATCCCACCGAACTGGATTGCTCTCCTTTTTAGGTAGTGTGATCTACAGATTTTACACATTTGGTAGCCATAGTTCTATTTTTCCTAGTCCTAGATTGTATTTCTTTCTTAATTCATTTTGCTTAGAAGCTGTTTTCTCAGAAATTTAGGGTTTGTAAATGCTTTAACCATTTTTAGTTCCTTTGAACAGTTTCGGTTAGCACAAACTAATCCACCAATATTTGATAAATACGACACGTTCACTACAGCTCTTGTATTACTTATTCATTACTGTTTCAGAATCAAAGTCATCTTAATACGTAAAAAAATGCCTTCAACTTGAAAATTTTTATTATTGAACACAGCTATTATCATAAAGCAAGACAAACATGCCAAAATTCAACAATAAATGAAAGAAGACTTCAGAAAACAATCTTTCTTCCAATGCCTTTGTGCTTTTTAAGATGACTCGACAGTCGCTGGTGGAACATATGTTCTTGCAGGAAAATACAAAAGCTTTACACTTCCCTTTTCTTTCATTACCTCTCACGCACTCTGTAATAGCTGCTACATAGGGCTCCCAATGAAATAATATCTCCTCCTTCTTTTGTGATAGCTTTTCGATATTCATTGGAGGAGGCGATGGAGAATGATGATGATTATGATGATCCTTCCAGTTCTGGTAGTTCTTGCTAATTCTATTTTTTTAACATTTGAAATTGGTAGTAACAATCCTTTGTCAGGTGGACGACAATATAAGATGCCCACAACTGCATCTTGTCTTCCACCTGACAAAGGATTAGTACTACCAAATTTAAATGTTAAAAAAATGGAAGAACGACCACAACCAGAAATAGTATTTCACATAGCTTTCTGAAGGATGATGATCATCATTTATTTTTCACCGCCACTTCCAATGAACATGGTACAACTATCACAAAAGAAGCAAAAGAAACTATTTTAGAAGGATCCCCTTGTAGCAGCTATGCCCGCAAGAACACATGTTCTAGCATTCTGAAAAGCACAAAGGTGATGGAATGAGGCAGTGGAAATGAAGAATAGATAAACACAAAAATAAAAAACACAAATAAACTGAAAGTGGTATTTATATTTTCAAAATGCATACAGAAATTAATATATGGTTCATAAATCTGGGACTGCTACACTTCTCGTGTGCTGAAACAATACTACAGTTACATAACCCTTGTTCTAAATAGTGTCCGCTATTCTTAAAATCCATGTTGTTGTTGTTACAGCTACATAGCTCTCCTTTTCTTTTTGGCATCCTGTTCAAAAATTTCCCTACCTCTTTTCTTTTTATTTTCTTCTTGTTATAGGTTTCTAGATACTCCTACGTGCTTCTAGTAAAAAGGGAAAAAATAAAAATATATAATTTAATTTAATTCCTAACTGTCTGCAGATTGAGAATAGATTACAATCAATACTTTTAATCAAAGGACTGTCCTATTTGGACTAAACAACAATGCACGTTAGGTGCAAGAGAAATCCACATACACATATCAAAATGATGGAGAGTACATCGGACAGCAGAAGATAATGGACATATATAGGAGGAAATTTAATATGGTAGTTGAGATTAATTCCCAACACTCTTTCTTAATTACAACTATCATCTATTATTCCTAGATTGTTTCGTGGATGAACAACACTTTATTTTCTCAATGCCTTGGTGAAGATGTCTACAAATTGGTCCTCTGACCTACAATGTTCCAAAATGATTTCTCTATTATTGATCAACTCCCTAATGAAAGGATACCTTGTGTCTATATGCTTGCTTCTTTTATGAAAGACTAGGTTCTTACATAATGCTATGGCTGAATTGTTGTCACAATATATCTTTGTTCGCTCTTGTTGTTCATACCTCAATTCTTTCAACATTCTTCTCATCCATATTGCTTGACTCGCTGCCCCTGTAGTTGCTACATACTCCACTTTAGCTGATGAAAGAGTGACTATAGGTTGTTTCTTTGAAGCCCATGATACTACACCTGATCCAAAATGAAAAGCATAGCCTGAAGTTCTCTTCTTATAATTTATGCTGCTAGCACAATCACTATCTGTGTATCCTATCAGCTTGAAATAATTTTCTCTTGAGTAAAATATTCCATAATTCTTTGTTCCACTAACATATTTCAAAATTACTTTCCCAGCATTCCAATGTGTAACTTTCGGAGATTCCATGAACCTTGAAATGAGACTAACTCCAAAAATTATATCCGGCCTTGTGGTTGTTAGATACATGAGACTACCAACAAGTTTTTTATACAAAGTTGGATTTACATCAGTGCCTTTGTCATCTTTGCTCAACTTCAAACGTGTCACTATTCGTGTTGGAGCTGATTTTCAATTCATCATATTAAACCTCTTCAAAATATATTTGCATATTTAGATTGTGAAATGAAAATATCTTTATCATTTTGACTTACTTTAATGCCAAGAAAATATCTCATTAAGCCCAAATTAGTCATCTCAAATTCCTTTTTCATTGCTGATTTGAACATATCAATTGATAGATTACCTATGAATATCAAGTCATCAACATATAAACAAACAATTATGATCTCACCTTGCTCATTCATCTTGGTATACAATGTAGGCTCAGTGTTGCACCTATTGAATCCATTTTGTAAAAGATAAGAATCAATTCTACTATACCATGCTCTTGGGGCTTGTTTGACCTAAAATCTCATATCTAGGTGGCTGCTCCAAATACACTTCTTCTAAAAATTCATTCAAGACAGCTGATTTTACATACATTCGATATATTGCCTACTTATTTTGAGTTGCTATGGCTAGTATTGATCTCACGGTGTCTAAGCGAGCAATTGGTGGAAATGTCTCATTGTAGTCTACCCTGGATTGTTGTGAATAACCTTTTGCCACCAACATTGCCTTGATATTTTACACATCAACATTTGCATTCAATTTTGTTTTGTAAACCCACTTCACTCCTATCACCTCTTTTCCTTGTGGAAGACTGTGAGAATTTTCCAAGATCTAGAGGCAATGGAAAGCACAAATAAGAGAGACAAAATATATGATAGGAATAAACTGTATTCTATCAAGAGGCAAAATATGTTGGTGGCTGCTTATATAAACTGGATTATCAATAAGATGTTCAATGATTGTCCATTCAAACAAAGTAAATGAGGCTGCTTATATAGGCAAGGCTAGGGATATTTGAGCACACAAACATGACATGTGGCTCAATAAGAAACAAGGTTAGGTAGAAAATAGGCATGGATAGGTAGGAGAAACAATAAAATATTCCACATGAGGTTGAATATAACAACAAGATAAGATCAAAACTATAAAAGGTGGAAATTCTCCTATACACACTATCTCAATGTGGCACAGACATCCAAGTGTCTCATACCCAAACTACTATTAAATGCATGTACCTAAGTAAACTTAAGTATAGTGTAATAATATCTAAGATGAATAATTATTTACACAAACACCACCCCTTAAGTGCAACTTAGGGAAATGCACTAAATTGTACAATGCAACTAAGCAATTCAAGATTGGTCCCGACTACAAGGCCATTTTAGGTACCCATGTACAAATGTAAATGCAATCTCCCACAAACGAAGAAAGAGAGAAAAACGTAATGGGAAAAAACCCTCCCCCAAAAGAGAGATGATGAAAGAACACAATGCTCTCAATGATGAATGAGAAGAACAAAATATGTCCCCCACATAAGAGAGAAGAAGAGACCATGAAGCCCTCCCTCAATGTCAAATCTCCTACAAAGATGGTCTAGTGATGATGACCAAAAATACATCTCCATAAGGAAGAAAGAGATCCAATGTTGCACCGATAATGTCAAAGTGTGACAAAACCGGGTACCAAGTCGATGATGATGAATTACTCGTTGCAACAAAAAGAAGATCAAGCATGGAGACAAACTACTTTGAGCATCATCTGGATACTCGTAAATGGTGAAAATACTGGTACAATCTAAGTTTCATGGGAGCCATGCACAAATGTATACAATCTAAGTCTCAACTAGAGCGATGCACCAAGTCTCACAAGATATTCTTAATCTACGTGTACAAGAGGATTACATCAAATAGTCAACAATGACAAGATACAAAGAGGTGTGACACTTTATGATAGTGCGAGCACAAAATTTCTCAAGAAAGAGCATACATCATGATAAAATATTCAAATGTGTAAATATGAAAATGATGCCACTAGCAAAGATGCCCTGTAGAATATTGCAGATGAAAATCCCTCCGAATGGAATTTCAATGAGAGATTTAAATGAACAATTGACCCCCCATAAAAATATAATGTTGTCACGTATAAATAATGACAAAGTGGACTTCTGATTTCAACTTTACAACTTCTTAAAATGAGATATAAGAGACTTCAACAAATATTGCTAGTGATCTAAACTGAGATCCAAGCAAAATACAAGTACCAAATAGGCAAAAAATAACCAAATATTGAAAGTACAATATCCACTCAACATCACTACAAACTAAAGGTAGATTATGAAAGTAGACCAAAAATTATACACTCTAAAAAAAATAGCACCTAAAAAGGAGTCCATATGAGCCCAAATGAAGCCTCCAAAGTTGTAAAAATCAGGATTTCATGATTTCCAAAAAATATGTATCCGAAAAAAAGAAAACTCCTGCACCACTATATAGAAAAAAATTGATCAAAAAATGGAGTCAGATGAGGGAGATATCACAATTTGAAGTTGCAGCAAATTTTTTTCAGAAATTATAATTTTGCAGACAATTTTCAAATAGTGATATCTCACTCATCTAGACTCTTTTTCTCAAGATTTTATTTTTGTTTTGGGGTAAAATTTCATGATCTATATAGTGGTGTAGGAGGTTTTTGATTTTCGGATACAAGTTTTTTCAGAAATAGTGGAATCCCGATTTTTACAACTTTGGAGGCTTTGTTTGGGCTCATATGGACTCCTTTTCAGGTGCCATTTTCTTTTTAGTGCATAATTATTTGTTTACTTTCATAATTTATTATCACTTTTCAGATATTTTGAGTGGATATTGTACTTTTAGATATTAGTCTTTTTGGCCTATTCGATACTTGTATTTTGCTTGGATCTCAGTTTAGATCACTAGCAGTTGTTTGTTGAAGACTCTTATATCTCATTTTGAGAGGTTTTAATCATTGAAATTAGAAGTCCACTTTTCCATTATTTGCAAGTGCCAACATGATATTTTTATGGAGGGTCAATTGTTCATTTATATCTCTTGGTGAAATTCCATTCGCAGGCATCTTCATTTGTAGTATTCTACGAGGCTTCTTTGTTGGTGGCATCATTTTTCATGTTTCCACATTTGAATATTTTATCATGATGTATGCTCTTGCTTGAGCAATGTTGTACTTGCACTATCATAAAGTGCCACACCTCTTTGTATCTTGTCTTTGTTGACTATTTGATGTAATCCCCTTGTACACATAGATTAGGAATATCTTGTGAGCTCTGATAGCATGTGAGAATTTGCCAAGATCTAGAGGCAATGGAAAGCACAAATAAGAGAGACAAAATATATGATAGGAATAAATTGTATCCTATCAAGATGCAAAATATGATCAACTGGATCATCAATAAGATGTTCAATGATTGTTCGTACAAACAAAGTAGATGAGCCTGCTTATATAGGAAAGGATAGGGATATGTGAGCACACAAACATGACATGTGGCTCAATAAGAAATAAGGGTAGGTAGGAAATAGGTGTGGGCAGGTAGGAGAAACAATAAAATATTCCACATGAGGTAGAATGTAACAACAAGATAAGATCAACACCATAAAAGGTGGAAATTTTCCTATAAACACTATCTCAATGTGGCACAAACATCCAAGTGTCTCATACCCAAACTACTATTAAATGCATATACCTAAGTAAACTTAAGTATAGTGTAATAATATCCAAGATGAATAATTATTTACACCAGCATCCCCCTTAAGTGCAACTTAGGGGAATGTACTAAATTGGACAATACAACTAAGCAATGTAAGATGAGTCCCGACTACAAGTCCATGTTAGGTACCCATGTACAAATGCAAATGCAATCTCCCACAAATGGAGAAAGAGAGAAAAAACTAATGGGAAAAAACCCTCCCCCAAAAGAGAGATGATGAAAGAACACAATGCTCTCAATGATGAATGAGAAGAACAAAGTATGTCCCCCCCATAAGAGAGAAGAAGAAACCATGAAGCCCTCCCTCAATGCCGAATCTCCTACAAAAATGGTCCAATGATGATGACAAAAACTACCTCTCCATAAGGAAGAAAGAGAGCCAATGCCACACCAATTATGTCAAAATGTGACAAAACCAAGTACCAAGTCAGTGATGATGAACTACTCATTGCAACAAAAAGAAGATCACACATGGAGACAACCTGTTTGAACATCATTTGGATACTCATAAATGATAGAAATACTGGTACAATCCAAGTCTCACATGAGCCATACACAAATGTGTACAATGTAAGTCTCAATTGGACCCATGCACCAAGTCTCACAAGATATTCCTAATCTATGTGTACAAGAGTATTACATCAAATAGTCAACAATGACAAGATACAAAGAGGTGTGACACTTTATGGTAGTGTGAGTACAACATTACTCAAGCAAGAGCATACATCATGATAAAATATTCAAATGTGGAAATATGAAAATGATGCCACCAACAAAGAAGCCTTGTAGAATATTCCAGATGAAGATCCCTCTGAATGGAATTTCATCGAGAGATATAAATGAACAATTGACCCCCCATAAAAAGATAATGTTGTCACTTGAAAGGAATGAAAATGTGGACTTTTTATTTCAACTTTACAACTTCTTAAAATGAGATATAAAAGACTTCAACAAATATTGCTAGTGATCTAAATTGAGATCCAAGCAAAATACAAGTACCAAATAGGCAAAAAATGACCAAATGCTGAAAGTACAATATCCACTCAAAATCACTGCAAACTAATGGCATATTATGAAAGTAGAACAAAAATTATGCACTATTAAAAAAAGGCACCTGGAAAGGAGTCCATATGAGCCCAAATGAAGCCTCCAAAGTTGTAAAAATCAGGATTTCATGATTTCCAAAAAACTTGTATCCAAAAAAAAGAAAGCTTTTGCACCACTATATAGATCACGAAATTCTACCCCAAAAAAAAAAAAAATTGCTCCAAAAAAGGAGTCTGGATGAGGGAGATATCACTATTTGAAGTTGCAGCAGAAATTTTTTAGAAATTCTAATTTTGTAGACAATTTTCAAATAGTGATGTCTCACTCATTCGGACTCCTTTTTTCAAGATTTTTTTTTTGTTTTAGGGTAAAATTTCATGATCTATATAATGGTGCAGGAGGTTTTTAATTTTCGGATACAGGTTTTTTCAGAAATAGTGGAATCCCAATTTGTACAACTTTGGAGGCTTTGTTTGGGCTCATACGGACTCCTTTTCTGCTGCCATTCTTTTTTAAAGTCCTTTTTTTTTTTGTCTACTTTCATAATCTATGATCAGTTTCAGAGATTTTGAGTGTATATTATACTTTCAGATATTAGTCTTTTTTGGCTTATTCGGTACTTGTATTTGTAAAGCAGAAAAAATCGAACCCTAGTTGCTCTCCCCTCTTCCGACTCTGAGGAGAGAGAAGGGAGGTCACTAGGGTTGACGGTTTTCACTTGGGAGAGACTTTACATTCAAAAGAGGGGTTGAAACCCACAAGATCTAATCCCACACAAGGTAAGATTGGATTCTAAATGAGTTTCAAGGGTTAAGACAGCAAGGCTACCCTCTTTTGTAAAGAATGTAGATAGAAAGATGAAGCTAGGAATGCATGAAAAGTGAGAGAGATTCGCTTATAAACTGAGATAGGAATATAGGATGAAGCTGCGGACCTGGAATTAGCAGTAAAATGTCGATACGACACTGTCCTGCAAATTTGAGCAAAAGTTGATGGGACGATGGCGCCCGGTGTGCACACGGTCCTCCGAAAAATCCGTGAAACGAAGGGGGATCTGTTCGTCTCTACACAAGGATTCCAGATCTTCAATTTCAGCCGCGTACCTGCAACCTACACACAGAAAAAATAAAGACGACTGGGGGGTTAGGGATTAGGGGTTTACCCTTAGGTCAAACCCTAGTTTTGGAATTAACCAAGAAATGAGAAATGCTATAAATGTAAATGATTGTAATGTAAAACAAGTACTAGTACCTTGTTGTAAGGATGTTTGTATCCTTATATGCGAAGGTATAGATGTTGTTGTA
This sequence comes from Cryptomeria japonica, assembly GCF_030272615.1. NCBI lineage: Eukaryota > Viridiplantae > Streptophyta > Pinopsida > Cupressales > Cupressaceae > Cryptomeria > Cryptomeria japonica. The sequence continues at coordinate 824,829,434 of NC_081409.1, forward strand.
TGTTGTATGTTGTATGTTGTATGTTGTATGTTGTATGTTGTATGTTGTATGTGATCTCCTCTTCAATGGTTGAATCTTTGTCTTGAATGCAACACTTAGCCTTGAATGGAGACTTAGAATGATCAATTGCTTGAAGGAATGCTTGAATGCTTGAATGTTTGAGTATCGTTTCCATGTCTTGTACACATATGTCCTTCCTCCTTTCATCTACCCAAATGGGAGAGGAAAATGTAGTTTATATACTTGTCAATTAGGGTTGATAGACTGATTTTCTTGACCTTAGGCTGACCAGGAAATGTTATTTTCCAATTTGTAAACAAAAAGACCCGAAGCCCCAAAAGACACCGGGCCCAAAAATAGGGCCAGGGACCAGGGCGCTGGGCACCATGGTCTTGGGGGACTAGGGCGCTGGGCACCCTAGTCTTGAAGGACCAGGGCACTAGGCGCTCTGGTCCCACCTCCCGGGACAGCAGGGTGCAAGGAGGGATCAGGCAAGGTGCTGGAAAAATGCAGTTTTTGATGTCGTGGACAAGTTTCGGGGTCTCCATTCAAGTTCCGTGTTGCATCACCATCGTGAAGACCCAAATGCGGTTGAAATTGCAAGTGTCGCAATTTTAGGACGCTACATTTAGCCCCCACTTTAGCGGGAGTATAGGCGTACGCCCATACTTCCGGTAAAGTACAGGAAACAACATTGAAAGACTTTCACCACGTCAAGGAGGCAAGACACACCAAGCCCCCAGTGGAATAAGGATCTTACGAATTTGATTGACAAAGTTAAAGGGAAGATCACGAGGAAGAACCATGACTGTCAGTAGTAAGGTTCCCTCATTATGAGTCATGCAAGAGAAATACCAAAAATTTTCAAGGCAAAGCTAAGTTCGCTAAGAAATTTTCAAGTATCTTGAAGAGATAGACGGGGTGTATGCCCCCCTACGTTAAAGCGATCGCACACGCCTCAATGGGGGTGATTTCTTTAAGGTAGTGATACACGTAAGAAATGAGAAAGGAAAGGAGCACGTTATCGCAAAGATTTAGCCCCCAAGTGTGAGATAAACCCAAGGATAATAGACACAAAACACAAAGCACGAGGTGAATTCGCTTTCTTCAGGGTCAGTATGCTGTATGATAATTCATGTATATCCTATGTATATATGCATAATTGTCCTTCATTCCCCAATCAAGGAAGGTCACCTAGAAGAAGGGAACACATGTGCCTTTTGAGTCAACATGAGAGAGACCAAAAGAGATCTCAATGCTTTGCATCGTCCTCAAGTAGACAACACTAAGGACAACAAATAGAAGAATGAGAATAACACATAGAAGAAGTAACAAAAGAGAGGAGGAGAGAATCTGCTATGCTAATGAAACTAGTCTAGCACGTCATCTACCCCTCGATCTTGCTGATCAATGTTTTGGGAAGGCAGGGAACACGCTAGAGGAGGAACATCCAACATACCAGATGGAGCTATCATAAGATCCAAACAAGGGCTATGTTCATGTTCCAAGCCACATTGTTCTTGTCTAGGAGCTAGGATAAGTGCTTTAGAAAATTCGTTAGATAGATGGTTATCAATATCAACAAGTTCATATTCACTATCAGAAGCAAGAGGAGTAACATTTTCATCATGAATAACATTTTCATCTATATCATCATCAAGATTTATAAAAATAGGATCTTTAACTCGCACAGGATCAAGACCATCATGCATCTTATGTTTAGGAGATTTTGGCTCAATTTCCGGCTAAGGAGAAAATGGAATAATGCTTGTTGAAGGTGTTTTTGGAGATTGCAAAGTTTGAGAAGTAGCTGCTTGAGCTCTAAGACAGCGCTTTCGTCGGCGTTCACATGTAGAATGATTTCGTCTAGTCTTAGTAGGAAGTGGAGAAGATTAAGGAGGAGGAATGTTCTCATCCTTATCACTTGGGTGTTTAGGTTGTGGTCTCTTAGGCTGGATGATAGGAGAAGAGGAAGGTCTCTTTTCTCTATAAAAGGAAGGAGGAGGAATTGCTCCATATAAAGGAGGAATATTTGGTTTAGGAAGGAGACCAAGTCCATCATGACGAGGAGGTATAGGTCTACCTTTAGAAAGTTTATTAGGCATAGACATAGTCACATCCATAGGAATGGGTTGGGAATCTTCTTGAGGAAAGACATTAGTTTTATCTTTCAAAGGAAGAACTTCCTTCTCAAGAACGATAGGAATGTCAAGTTTGGGTGTTCTAGGTTCAATTAGAGATAGCATCATATTTGTTTTCTACTTTTGATAAGATTTAAAAAGATGATCACTTCGCGGTGGAAGAGATTGGAATTGTTTAGGCCAAAAATAATCAATAGGAATGCTAGAAGTTCTTTCAGCTGGTTTAAAGAGACTATGATTGACAATAACAACTTCGCCATTATGGGGAAATTTCAAACACTTGTGAATAGGAGAAGCAATAGCTTTCATGGAAGATAGCCAAGGATAGCCTAGCTTCACACGAAATTGTTCGGATGAAGGAATAATAGCAAAGTTCACATCAAGGGATTTGTTATGAACCTCAATAGGTAATGTAATAGAACCAATTGCAGGAGAAGAAAATGCATCAAATAATTTCACAACCACATCTGTTTTGTCATAGATCACTTGATTCAATTGCAAAGTAAAAAGAAATTCTTCAGTAATAACATTAACCATGCACGAAGGATCAATAAGCACTCCACGGCAAGGTGTATTCTTGACTTTTGCAACTATGTATAAAGGACCATCAGGTGCCCTGATAGTTTCACTAGAGTCAAATGTGATGGAAGGTTCTTTAGGGTTTTCTTGCTGCTCTACAAAGTTAATCACATTTGGAGTCATAGACACAAGACCATCAGATGAGAAGGAGGAATCACTAGCCTCAATTGCATTAGAGGTATGAGAAGGTAATGGATCAGTAAAAATCTGAAGATTTTGATTAGGAGGAGCTACAGATGTGTTGCCTTTATCATTCACTCCAGAAATAGAGATAGTATTATTATCAATCAAATCTTGAATTTTACCCTTTAAAGCAAAACATTTTTCAGTATCATGCCCAGGTTGATGATGAAATTGACAAAAAGATTTGTTATCAAAATAGGGTGAATTAATCTTTGCAGGATCTATTTGCCTTATAGGAGGAAGAGTAAGCACATTTTGTTCCAATAACTTATTCATAATACTATGCAATGATTCATTCAAAGGAGTAAACTTTATTTCTTTCTTGAAAAACTTAGAAATAGGAGGCACACCTGATGCTGCATTCATATTGTTGTTGATGATGTTTTCATTGGATTTGATAGATTCTCTGTTCGGTTTAAACTTTCCAAATGGTTGTTGACTGCTATCACCCTTATCACTCGGAGCCATAGGATTTGCTTGTTCCATTTGACTCATAGTCAGTTGATAATTGTGAAGAGTTGCACACAACTATTGGAAAGAAGTAAACTCAGAAAACAGAAGTTTGTCTCGAATATCTTTTTGTAAATTAGAAATAAAGATTCTTTGAATATCATTGTCAGGCACTGGAAAAGGAATTTGAGCATACAAATGCTTATATCTACCATTGAAATCGGTCACTTTTTCTTTAACACCTTGTTTACAATGCATTAAATCAATCAAAGTAACTTTAGGACTTATATTGTTTTGAAATTGTTGAATGAAAGCATTTGCAAGTTGTTCGAAAGAAGTAATAGAATAAGATGGCAATGAGCAATACCATTGTAGGGCTTTATCTCTTAATGTTCTAGTAAACAGTTTTGCAAGCAACCTTTGGTCATAAGCAAAATCGGTACAAATTGTTTGAAAAGTCTTAACATGTGTTAGAGGATCACCTTTACCACTATAAAGCTCCAAATGCGGGATTTCAACATGTTTAGGAGGGATAGCTCGAACAATGTCAAGAGAAAGTGGGCTCGCAACATCAAATGTGGGCACACTAAACTTAGATTGATTCATAGAGGCAATTTGTTGCTGCAAGGAAGAGACAATTTGTGCAAGATTGTTAATGGTCACTTCAGTCGAAGAATTCATATTAGACGTGTTGGATTGTGATGGAGGTGTTATGTTATTGAAAGAAGGCATTGATTGAGAGTAAGGTGGTGGAACACTATGATAGTTAGTCATAGGAGATGATTGGAAAGGAGGAACACTACGAGGAATGGAATGGTTAAATGAATTGCCCCCTTGCACCATGTTCATTTGTGAAGATGTAATAGGGACACTCATTGAAGGAATGAATGAAGAAGTCGGATTGAATGAAGGAAGAGGGTTGATTGAAGAAGAGGGATTGCCCCCATGATTGGTGATCATAGGAGGAATATCTTGTATTGAAGTAGTCATTATGTTTGATGTAAAGGTAGGTATGCTAGCAATAGAAGTTGTCAAAGGAATTGAATGATTGACTTGAGTAGGAGGTTGTGTATAACCTAAAGTTTCAGCACAACTCTTCTTAGGCATCACATTCGAATCCACAATGTGTGCAATACCACGCAAAATATCAATTCCATTCTTATCACTTTGAACCATGCATTTTAGACCCTCAATTAATGAAAGAGCTTGACTATCGGGATACTCTTGAGACATCCACTGCTGAAAATAATCAAATTGGTTATCCAATTTTGAAAGTTGTTCTACAGAAACCTCATGGAGAGCTTCTTCATCATTAGGAGGATTAGAGGAATTACCTGTGTCTTCGTTAAAAAGGCTATTCAAATTAGGTTCCATCTCCTCAGTAATTAAACCTCGGAAAGACTTAATTCTACGGCTTCGTCTAACGAGAATAGTGTAAGTAGGGCTTATTGTTGTAAAACTGATGCACTAGAGAGAAAGAGAAAATTTTGAATTTAGAGGTAGCAAATTTCAGTAAAATCATCCAATCTCCTAGATTTAAGCTGTTAAATGCAATCACGACAATCTCCCGAAATTTCGGAAAAAATGTCAGGGACCGTGGCGCTCGGGGTGCACACGGTCCTCGTGAAATTTTCAGAGATGAAAGTTATGATGATTTTAAAGCTAATCTGAAAAAATTGAGTGATTTTACGATCTGTAGATAGGCCAAATTAAAGTTGCAATCTCAAAAATGAACCCTACCAAGATTGTTGGAAAATGCAAAATTTGAATTTTGAAAAAGAGAGGGAAACTAAAATTTTGAATTTTATGATTTTAGAGGGAATACCAAAAGCAATGCAAGTTTTGAATTTTAAAAGTTGACTCAATTTCACGCAAAATTCAATTTTGAAAACGGAAATCAAAGTTGTTGTAATTAAACACTTAATTTCAAAAGTCAGAAATTGCAAGAATTTGAATAAAGCACTGAAATTTCGAATGAATGCTAACACACTTTTCAGATTTAGGACAGTAAGAACACAATTTCGACACAAAATTTCAATTTCAACGATTTTTGAATGATTAGGGGCCTTAATCCAAGCAATCACTAGACCAACTTTGACTGTAATTTTGAAAGTGTTATAATTGATAAAATCAGCCAAAATTTTGGATTTTAGCAGAAAAATACAGTAAGATCTAGCTCCCGAAATTTCAAAAAAAATGTTGGGGATGATGGCGCTCGGAGTGCACATGGTCCTCGCAACTTTTTTCCAAATTTTCAGGGATGAAAGATATTGTGATTTTATTGCGGAATCCAAAGTTACAGCTGATTTGGAGATGTTTTGATCAGTGAAATTGTCGGACAAAGGTTGAATCAAGAGGGTTTCAAAAATTAGGGTTTTGACACTTCACCACTTAATTTTTAGAATTAAAGCACAAATATGAATTGGCAATTTGCAATAGAAGGGTAGATCTGAAACAAGCATTAACAATTAGATGTTTCACAAGCTCAATTACTAAAAAGAAAATTTAGGGTTTTTATGCAATTAACCTCTAAAATTTTGCAAAAGATCAAACATGGAAATGTAATTAAGGAATCCAATTTTCAGATCTAACCATGAATAATCAGAAAGGATGTTCACGTCGGGTTCACCAAAATGTAAAACGGAAAAAATCGAACCCTAGTTGCTCTCCCCTCTTTTGACTCCGAGGAGAGAGAAGGGAGGTCACTAAGGTTGACGGTTTTCACTTGGGAGAGACTTTACATTCAAAAGAGGGGTTGAAACCCACAAGATCCAATCCCACACAAGGTAAGATTGGATTCTAAATGAGTTTCAAGGGTTAAGACAGCAAGGCTACCCTCTTTTGTAAAGAATGTAGATAGAAAGATTAAGCTAGGAATGCATGAAAAGTGAGAGAGATTTGCTTATAAACTGAGATAGGAATATAGGATGAAGCTGCGGACCTGGAATTAGCAGTAAAATGTCGATACGGCGCTGTCCTGCAAATTTGAGCAAAATTTGACGGGACGATGGCGCCCGGCGCTCACACGGTCCTCCGAAAAATCCGCAAAACGAAGGGGGATCTGTTCGTCTCTGCACAAGGATTCCAAATCTTCAATTTCAGCTGCGTACCTGCAACCTACACACAGAAAAATCGAAGACGATTGGGGGGTTAGGGATTAGGGGTTTGCCCTTAGGTCAAATCCCGGTTTTGGAATTAACCAAGAAATGAGAAATGCTTTAAATGTAAATGATTGTAATGTAAAACAAGTACTAGTACCTTGTTGTAAGGATGTTTGTATCCTTATATGCGAAGGTATAGATGTTGTTGTATGTTGTATGTGATCTCCTCTTCAATGGTTGAATCCTTTTCTTGAATGCAACACTTAGCCTTGAATGGAGACTTAGAATGATCAATTCCTTGAAGGAATGCTTGAATGCTTGAATGCTTGAATGTTTGAGTATCGTTTCCACGTCTTGTACACATATGTCCTTCCTCCTTTCATCTACCCAAATGGGAGAGGAAAATGTAGTTTATATACTTGTCAATTAGGGTTGATAGACTGATTTTCCCGACCTTAGGCCGACTAGGAAATGTTATTTTCCAATTTGCAAACAAAAAGACCCGAAGCCCCAAAAGAGACCGGGCCCAAAAATAGGGCCAGGGACCAGGGCGCTGGGCGCCATGGTCCTGGGGGACCAAGGCGCTGGGCACCATGGTCCTGGGGGACCAGGGTGTTAGGCGCCATGGTCCTGGGGGACCAGGGCGCTGGGCGCCATGGTCTCGGGGGACTAGGGCACTGGGCACCCTAGTCCTGAAGGACCAGGGCGCTGGGCGCTCTGGTCCCACCTCCCGGGACAGCAGGGTGCAAGGAGGGATCAGGCAGGGTGCTGGAAAAATGTAGTTTTTGATGTCGTGGACAAGTTTCGGGGTCTCCATTCAGGTTTCGTGTTGCATTGCCATCGTGAAGACCCAAATGCAGTCAAAATTGCAAGTGTCGCAATTTTAGGACGCTACAGTATTTTGCTTGGATCTTAGTTTAGATCACTAGAAGTATTTGTTGAAGTCTCTTATATCTCATTTTGAGAAGTTGTAATCACTGAAATTAGAAGTCCACTTTGCCATTATTTTCAAGTGCCCACATGATCTTTTTATGGGGGGTCAGTTGTTCATTTATATCTCTTGGTGAAATTTCATTCAGAGGCATCTTCATCTGCAGTATTCTATGAGGCTTCTTTGTTGGTGGCATCATTTTTCATGTTTCCACATTTGAATATTTTATCATAATGTATGATCTTGCTTGAGAAATGTTGTACTCACACTATCATAAAGTGTCACACCTCTTTGTATCTTGTCTTTGTTGACTATTTGATGCAATCCTCTTGTACATATAGATAAGGAATATCTTGTGAGCTCTGATATCATGTGAGAATTTGCCAAGATCTAGAGGAAATGGAAAACAAAAATAAGAGAGACAAAATATATGATAGGAATAAACTGTATTCTATCAAGATGCAAAATATGATCAATTGGATCATCAAGAAGATGTTCAATGACTGTTTGTACAAACAATGTAGATGAGCCTGCTTATATAGGTAAGGCTAGGGATATGTGAGCACACAAACATGACATGTGGATCAATAAGAAACAAGGGTAGGTAGGAAATAGGTGTGGGTAGGTAGGAGAAACAATAAAATATTTCACATGAAGTGGAATGTAACAACAAGATAAGATCAACACCATAAAAGGTGAGAATTCTCCTATACACACTATCCCAATGTGGCACAAACACCTAAGTGTTTCATACCCAAGATGAATAATATCCAAGATGAATAATTATTTAAACCAACAATGACTAACTAACTCCCATGTTTCATTCTTTTTAATTGCATCAATTTCTTCATCCATTGCATCTAGTCATTTTTCTTCCTTAATAGCATCTTCAAAATCAATTGGATCATCTACATGCGAGTATAAAACAAAAAGAGAAGTCTAACTGATATTATTTACACTTTAATTTTGTTCATAGATCTTCCTTAAAGTTATGATTTTTTGTCTCCTCAAGCTTGCTAATGTAGGATTGGACATGTCACTTGAATTTGTTGAATGTGGACTTGATGGTCCAACACCAAGACTGCTAGTTGAAGATGTGTTAATTGCACATTTGATGGAGCATTTGCTTGAGTGTGTGGGGTTGTCCTTACACTTGATGTTGTCATTTTTTATCCACTTTGTTGACCTTGAATAGCTATAGGAGCAGTCACATTTGAAGGAGTACTTGTTGATATAAAATATTCATTTTCTTCTTGTGGTATGTTGGTTCTGTAAAGCGGAAAATCGCGATTGAACCCTAGTTGCTCTCCCCTCTTCCAACTCCAAGAAGAGAGAAGGGAGGTTTGCTAGGATTCGATGGTTTTCACTTAGGGGAGAGACTTTACATTCAAAAGAGGGGTTGAAACCCACAAGATCCAATCCCACGCAATGCAAGATTGGATGCTAAATGTGTTTCAAGGGTTAAGAAAGCAAGGCTACCCTCTTTTGTAAAGAATGTGCATAGGAGAATTAAGCTAGGAATGCATAGAAAGTGACAAAGATTCGCTTCTAAACTGAGATAGGAATACAGTATGAAGCTGCGGACCTGGAATTAGCAGTAAAATGTCGATACGACGTTGTCCTGCAAATTTGAGCAAAAGTTGTCAGGACGATGGCGCCCGGCGCCACGGTCCTCCGAAAAATCCGCGAAACGAAGGGGGATCTGTTCGTCTCTGCACAAGGATTCCAGATCTTCAATTTCAGTCGCGTACCTGCAACCTACACATAGAAAAGCAAAGATGATTGGGGGGTTAGGGATTAGGGGTTTGCCTTTAGGTCAAACCCCAGTTTTGGAATTAACCAAGAAATGAGCAAGAGCTGTAAATGTAAATGACTGTAAAACAAGTACTAATACCTTGTTCTAAGGATGTTTGTATCCTTATGTGCGAAGGTTTAGATGTTGTATGTTGTATGTTGTAGTAGTATGTGATCTCCTCTTCAATGGTTGAATCCTTGACTTGAATGCAACACTTAGCCTTGAATGGAGACTTGAAATGATCAATTGCTTGAAGGAATGCTTGAATGCTTAAATGCTTGAATGCTTGAGTATAGTTTCCACGCCTTTTTTTCATCATATGACCTTCTTTCTCTTACCCAAATGGGAGAGGCAAATGTAGTTTATATACTTGTCAATTAGGGCTGATAGACTGATTTTCCCGACCTTAGGCCAACCAGGAAAGTTAATTTCCAAATTGCAAACAAAAAGACCCGCAATCTCCTTAGGAGACTGGGCCCAAAATAGGACCCAGGGACCAGGGTGCTGGGCGCTCTGGTCCCACCTCCCGGGACAGCAGGGTGCAAGGAGGTTCAGGCCAGGGTACTTGAAAAATGTAGTTTTTGGTGTCATAATCAGGTTTCGGGGTCTCCATTCAGGTTGCGTGTTACGTCACCATCGTGAAGACCGAAATGCAGTCGAAATTGCAAGTGTCGCAATTTTAGGACGCTACATTTAGCCCCCACTTTAGCGGGAGTATGTATGCTCATACTTCCGGTAAAGTACAAGGAAACAATATTGAAAGACTTTCACCACGTCCAGGAGGCAAGATACACCAAGCCCCCAGTGGACTAAGGATCTTACAACTTCGATTGACAAAGTAAAAGGGAAGATCACGAGGGAGAACCATGACTGTTAGTAGTAAGGTTCCCTCACTATGAGTCATGCAAGAAAGATATCAAAATTTTTCAAGGCCAAGCTAAATTCGCCAAGAAATTTTCAAGTATCTTGAAAAGATATGAACGGGATGTATGCCCCCCTACGTTAAAGTGATCGCACACGCCTCAACGGGGGTGATTGTTTTAACGTAGTGATAAACATAAGAATGAGAAAGGAAAGGAGCACGTTATCGCAAGGATTTAGCCCCCAAGTGTGAGATAATCCCAAGGATAATAGACACAAAACACAAAGCACGAGGTGACTTCGCTTTCCTTGGGGTCAGTATGCTGTATGATAAGTCATGTATATATCATATGTATGTATGCATAATTGTTCTTCATTCCCCAATCAAGGAAGGTCACCTAGAAGAAGGGAACACATGTGTCTTTTGAGGCAACATGAGAGAGATCGAGAGATCTCAATGCTTTGCATCGTCCTCAAGTAGACAACACTAAGGACAACAAATAGAAGAATGAGAGTAACATATAGAAGAAATAACACAAGAGAGGAGGAGAGAATCTGCTATGCTAATGTAACTAGTCTAGCACGTCATCTACCCCCCGATCTTGCTGATCAATGTTTCGGGAAGGTAGGGAACACGCTAGAGGAGGAACATTCAACACAGCAGATGGAGCTATCACAAGATCCAAACAAGGGCTATGTTCATGTTTCGAGCCACATTGTTCTTGTCTAGGAGCTAGGATAAGTGCTTTAGAAAATTCAGTAGATAAATGGTTATCAATATCAACAAGTTCATATTCACTATCAGAATGAACAGGAGTAACATTTTCATCATGAATAACATTTTCATCTATATCATCGTCAAGATTTATAAAAATAGGATCTTTAACTCGCACAGGATCAAGACCATCATGCATCTTATGTTTAGGAGATTTAGGCTCAATGTCCGGCTGAGGAGAAAATGGAATAATGCTTGTTGAAGGTGTTTTTGGAGATTGCAATGTTTGAGCTCTAAGACGACGCTTTCGTCGGCGTTCACGTGCAGAACGATTTCGTCTAGTCTTAGTAGGAAGTGAAGAAGATTGAGGAGGAGGAATGTTCTCATCCCTATCACTTGGGTGTTTAGGTTGTGGTCTCTTAGGTTGAATAATAGGAGAAGAAGAAGGTCTCTTCTCTCTATAAAAGGAAGGAGGAGGAACTGCTCCATATAAAGGAGGAATTTTTGGTTTAGGAAGGAGACCAAGTCCATCATGACGAGGAGGGATAGGTCTACTTTTAGGAAGTTTATTAGATATAGACATAGTCACATCCATAGGGATGGGTTGGGAATCTTCTTGAGGAAAGACATTAGTTTTATCTTTCAAAGGAAGAACTTCCTTCTCAAAAATGATAGGAATGTCAAGTTTAGGTGTTCTAGGTTCACTTAAAGATAGGATCATATCTGTTTTCCACTTTTGATAAGATTTGAAAAGATGATCACTTCGCGGAGGAAGGGATTGGAATTGTTTAGGCCAAAAGTAATCAAGAGGAACACTAGAGGTTCTTTCAGCTGGTTTAAAGAGGCTATGATTGACAGTAACAACTTCACCATTATGGGGAAATTTCAAACACTTATGTATAGGAGAAGCAATAGCTTTCATGGAAGATAGCCAAGGATAGCCAAGCTTCACACGAAATTGTTCGGAAGATGGAATAATAGCAAAGTTCACATCAAGGGATTTGTTATGGACCTCAATAGGCAATGTAATAGAACCAATTGCAGGAGAAGAAAATGCATCAAATAGTTTCACAATCACATCTGTTTTGTCATAGATCACTTGATTCAATTGCAAAGTAAAAAGAAATTCTTCAGTAATAACATTAACCATGCACGAAGGATCAATAAGCACTCCACGGCAAGGTGTATTCTTGACTTTTGCAACTATGTATAAAGGACCATCAGGTGCCCTGATAGTTTCACTAGAATCAAATGTGATGGAAGGTTCTTTAGGGTTTTCTTGCTGCTCTACAAAGTTAATCACATTTGGAGTCATAGACACAAGACCATCAGATGAAAGAGAGGAATCATTAGTCTCAATCGCATTAGAGGTATGAGAAGGTAATGGATCAGTGAAAATCTGAAGATTTTGATTAGGAGGAGCTACAGATGTGTTACCTTTATCATTCACTCCAGAAACAGAAATAGTATTATTATCAATCAAATCTTGAATTTTACCCTTTAAAGAAAAACATTTTTCAGTATCATGCCCAGGCTGACGATGAAATCGACAAAAGGCTTTGTTATCAAAATAAGGTGAAGTAATCTTTGCAGGATCAATTTGTCTTATAGGAGGAAGAGTAAGAACATTTTGTTCCAATAACTTATTCATAATACTATGCAATGATTCATTCAAAGGAGTATACTTTCTTTCTTTCTTGAAAAATTTAGAAATAGGAGGCACACCTGATGCTGCATTCACATTGTTGTTGATGATGTTTTCATTGAATTTGATGGAATCTCTGTTTGGTTTAAACTTCCCAAATGGTTGTTGACTGCTATCACCCTTATCACTCGGAGCCATAGGATGTGATTGTTCCATTTGACTCACAGTCAGTTGATAATTGTGAAGAGTTGCACACAACTGTTGGAAAGAAGTAAACTCAGAAAATAGAAGTTTGTCTCGAATATCTTTTTGTAAATTAGAAATAAAGATTCTTTGAATGTCATTGTCAGGCACTAGAAAAGAAATTTGAGCATACAAATGCTTATATCTACCAATGAAATCAGTCACTTTTTCTTTAACACCTTGTTTACAATGCATTAAATCAATCAAAGTAACTTTAGGACTTATATTGTTTTGAAATTGTTGAATGAAAGCATTTGCAAGTTGTTCGAAAGAAGTAATAGAATAGGAAGGCAACGAGCAATACCATTGTAGGGCTTTGTCTCTTAATGTTCTAGTGAATAGTTTTGCAAGCAACCTTGGGTCATAAGCAAAATCAGTACAAATTGTTTGAAAAGTCTTAACATGTGTTAGAGGATCACCTTTACCATTATAAAGCTCCAAATGCGGGATTTCAACATGTTTAGGAGGGATAGCTCGAACAATGTCAAGAGAAAGTGGGCTCGCAACATCAAATGTGGGCACACTAAACTTAGATTGGTTCATAGAGGCAATTTGTTGCTGTAAAGAAGAGACAGTTTGTGCAAGATTGTTAATGGTCGCTTCAGTCGAAGAGTTCATATTAGATGTGTTAGATTGAGATGGAGGTGTTATGTTATTGAAAGAAGGTAAAGAGTAAGGTGGTGGGACCCTATGATAATTAGTCATAGGAGATGATTGGACAGGAGGAACACTACAAGGAGGAATGGAATGGTTAAATGAATTGCCCCCTTGCATCATGTTCATTTGTGAAGATGTAATAGGAACACTCATTGAAGGAGTGAATGAAGAAGTCGGATTGAATGAAGGAAGAGGGTTAATTGAAAAGGAAGGATTGCCCCCATGACTAGTGATCACAAGGGGAATGTCTTGTGTAGAAGTAGCCATTATGTTTGATGTAAAGGTAGGTATGCTAGCAATAGAAGTCATCAAAGGAATAGAATGATTGACTTGAGTAGGAGGTTGTGAATAACCTAAAGTTTCGGTACAACTCTTCATAGGCATCACATTCGAGTTCACAATGTGTGAAATACCACGCAAAATATCAATTCCATTCTTATCACTTTGAAGCATACATTTTAGACCCTCAATTAAAGGAAGAGCTTGACTATCAGGGTATTCTTGAGACATCCATTGTCGAAAATCGTCAAATTGGTTATCCAATTTTGAAAGTTGTTCTTCAGAAACCTCATGGAGAGCTTCTTCATCATTAGGAGGATTAGAGGAATTACCCATGTCCTCGTTAAAAAGGCTATTCAAATTAGGTTCCATCTCCTCGGTAATTAAACCTCGGAAAGACTTAATTCTACGGCTTCGTCTAATGGGAATAGTGTAAGTAGGGCTTATTGTTGTAAAACTCATGCACTAGAGAAGGAGAGAAAATTGTGATTTTAGAGGTAGCAATTTTCAGTAAAATCAGCCAATCTTCTGGATTTAAGCTGTTAAATGCAATCACGACAGTCTCCCGAAATTTCGGAAAAAATGTCCGGGACCGTGGCGCTCGGAGTGCAACATGGTCCTTGCAACTTTTTTCGAAATTTGCAGGGATGAAAGGTATGATGATTTTAAAGCCAATCTGAAAAAATTGAGTGATTTTACGATCTGTAGGTAGGCCAAATTAAAGTTGCAATCTCAAAATTGAACCCTACCAAGATTGTCGAAAAATGCAAAATTTGAATTTTAAAAAAGAGAGGGAAACTGAAATTTTGAATTTTATGATTTTAGAGGGAATGTCAAGAGCAATGCAAATTTTGAAATTTAAAAATTGACTCAATTTCACGCAAAATTCAATTTTGAAAGCAGAAATCAAAGTTGTTGTAATTAAGCACTTAATTTCAAAAGTCACAAAATGCAAGAATTTGAATAAAGCACTGAAATTTTTAATGAATGTTAACGCACTTTTCAGATTTAGGACAGTAAGAACACAATTTTGACACAAAATTTCAGTTTCAATGATTTTCGAATGTTTAAAAATCTTAATCCAAGCAATCACAAGACCAACTTTGACTGTAATTTTGAAGGTGTTATAATTGATAAAACCAACCAAAATTCTGGATTTTAGCAGGAAAATACAGTAAGATCTTGCTCCCGAAATTTCGAAAAAAATGTCGGGGACGATGGCGCTCGGTGCCATGGTCCTCGTAACTTTTTTCCAAATTCTCAGGGATGAAAGATATTGTGATTTTATTGCGGAATCCAAAGTTACAGCTGATTTGGAGATGTTTTGATCAGTGAAATTATCAGTCAAAGGTCGAATCAAGAGGGTTTCAAAAATTAGGGTTTTGACACTTAACCACTTAATTTTCAAAATTAAAGCATAGATATGAATTGATAATTTGTAATAGAAGGACAGATCTAAAACAAGCATTAACATTTAAACATTTCACAAGCTTAATTACTAAAAAGAAATTTTAGGGTTTTTATGCAATCACCTCTAAAATTTTGCAAAAGATCAAACATGGAAATGTAATCAATTTTTTCAGATCTAAGCATGAAAAATCAGAAAGGATGTTCACGTCGGGTTCACCAAAATGTAAAGCGGAAAATCGCGATCGAACCCTAGTTGCTCTCCCCTCTTCCAACTCCAAGGAGAGAGAAGGGAGGTTTGCTAGGATTCGATGGTTTTCACTTAGGGGAGAGACTTTACATTCAAAAGAGGGGTTGAAACCCACAAGATCCAATCCCACGCAATGCAAGATTGGATGCTAAATGTGTTTCAAGGGTTAAGAAAGCAAGGCTACCCTCTTTTGTAAAGAATGTGCATAGGAGAATTAAGCTAGGAATGCATAGAAAGTGACAAAGATTCGCTTATAAACTAAGATAGGAATACAGTATGAAGCTGCGGACCTGGAATTAGCAGTAAAATGTCGATACGGCACTGTCCTGCAAATTTGAGCAAAAGTTGTCGGGACGATGGCACCCGGCGCCACGGTCCTCCGAAAAATCCGCGAAACGAAGGGGGATCTGTTCGTCTCTGCACAAGGATTCTAGATCTTCAATTTCAGCCGCGTACCTACAACCTACACATAGAAAAGCGAAGACGATTGGGGGGTTAGGGATTAGGGGTTTGCCTTTAGGTCAAACCCCAGTTTTGGAATTAACCAAGAAATGAGCAAGAGCTGTAAATGTAAATGACTGTAAAACAAGTACTAATACCTTGTTCTAAGGATGTTTGTATCCTTATGTGCGAAGGTTTAGATGTTGTATGTTGTATGTTGTAGTAGTATGTGATCTCCTCTTCAATGGTTGAATCCTTGACTTGAATGCAACACTTAGCCTTGAATGGAGACTTGAAATGATCAATTGCTTGAAGGAATGCTTGAATGCTTGAATGCTTGAATGCTTGAGTATAGTTTCCACGCCTTTTTTTCATCATATGACCTTCTTTCTCTTACCCAAATGGGAGAGGCAAATGTAGTTTATATACTTGTCAATTAGGGCTGATAGACTGATTTTCCCGACCTTAGGCCGACCAGGAAAGTTAATTTCCAAATTGCAAACAAAAAGACCCGCAATCTCCTTAGGAGACTGGGCCCAAAATAGGACCCAGGGACTAGGGTGTTGGGTGCCATGGTCCTGGGGACCAGGGTGTTGGGCGCCCTGGTCCTGAGGGACTAGGGCGCTGCGCGCTCTGGTCCCACCTCCCGGGACAGCAGGGTGCAAGGAGGTTCAGGCCAGGGTAGTTGAAAAATGCAGTTTTTGGTGTCATAATCAGGTTTCGGGGTCTCCATTCAGGTTGCGTGTTGCGTCGCCATCGTGAAGACCGAAATGCAGTCGAAATTGCAAGTGTCGCAATTTTAGGATGCTACAGGTTCCAATATTGATTGTTTTATCCAAAGTTCCATCCCATGCTTCATCTTCTATGAACTGCACATCTCTATTGATTATAACCCTTTTGTTGATTGGATTGTATAACTTGTATCCTTTGACTCATCACTATATCCCACAAATATACATTGTTCTCCTTTGTTGTCCAACTTTCTTCTCAACTCATTTGGCACATGTCGAAATGCCACATATCCAAATACTCTCATATGAGAAACATTATATTTTCTTCCACTCCATGCTTCTTCCGGAATCATATTGATAACACTTTTAGTTAGAAATCTATTAATTATATATGTTGCACATGCTATAGCTTCAGCCCAATATTCATTTGACAAATGTTTTGCCTTCAGCTTGGTTCTTCCCATTTCCATTATTGTTCTATTTTTCATTTCGGCTACTCCATTTTTTTGAGGGGTATATCTTGTAGTAAATTGTTTGTGGATTCCATGGTCTTTTCAAAATCGTTTTAAGATATTTGAAATTTATTCACCACCTCTATTTGTTCTCAATGCTTTGATGTAGTGCCCACTTTGTTTTTCAACAAGAGCTTTGAATTAAAGGAAATAATCAAACACCTCATGCCTATGTTTTAGAAAGTAGACCCATATTTTTATTGTGAAATCATCAATAAATGTCAAGAAGTAGTAGCTCCCTCTAATGGAAGGTGTTTGAATTAGGCCCAACAACTTTGAATGAATAATCTCTAATGATTTGTTTGCATGAATTGGCTTTCCAACTGGAAATGTTTCTCTATGTTGTTTACCCAAAATACAACCTTCATATATTTTATTCGGCTTGTCTATTAGTAGCAACCCCTTCACCATTTTCTTCTTATGCATTAAGTTTAAGCTCCCAAAGTTGAGATTCCCAAATCTTAGATTCCATAACCAATTTTCATCTTTAATTTCCACTTGATAAACTACTTGGAGGACTGCTATAACTTTTTCATCATGTACTTGTGGCTTCATTGAGGGGTATTCTTGAGAAAGCTCTACCTTCAAATTCGGTTCTATCTTTAAGGAAAACATTCTATTGTTTGTGATTTGGAATTTTGCTATGAGCTGTTTGCTTGGAAATTTGTCTGCAATTGTGCATTCTTTGATCTTGAAATAGACTCTATACCCCTTTTGAATGAGGTGCCCTATACTCATTAAGTTATGTTTAAGGCCAGGAACAAAATACACATTTGAAATATACTTTTTCTCTCCCTTTTTTGTTAGAATGTTGACACTTCCTTTACCCATGACTAAAACTTTGTTGTCATTCCCCAATGTTACATCTAATTTTACACTTTCATCCAAACTTGAAAACATTTCCAAATTTCCAGTCATATGATTACTACAACTTGAGTCTAAAAAGCATATGACTTTCTTACTTTCTTGTGCAACATTACAAGCTATGAACATGTTGTCCTAAGTTTGATTTTTCTTGGTAAAATTTGCACTTTCTTGTCTAGAGTCATATTGCTTCTTTCTACATTCATTTATGTAATGCCCAAATTTCTTGCAATAATAACATTAGATTGAGGATTTGTCACACCTTTGTCTTTGAGGATGATTTTGAGTTGATGTTTGATAGTTGTCTCTTCCACTTGAGCTTGATGGGATGCTACCTCTTCCACTTGAGTTTGATGTGCTGCCTCTTTCACCTTTATATGCATTTATTCCTCTACCTCTTCAATTTGTTCTTCCCCTGCCTCTACCATGGCTGATTGAGACTGTCTTGAATACATACTCCAAATTTGAATTTGTTGACCTACTCAGTCCATGCTCATGAGAAATGAGTGAAGCATGAAGTTCATCCACTAAAAATTGTTAGAGATTCTTTGTTTCTTCTATGGCCACCACTATTGATTCAAACCTTGTAGGAAAAATTCTTAGAATCTTTTCAACCACTCTTCTTTCTTCAAGTTTTTCACCATGAGATCTAATTTGGTTTACCAATCCAATTATTTGAGTGAAAAATGAGTCTATTGTATCTGATTCTTTCATGTAGATGGTCTGAAAATCCCTTCTTAACATTTGCAACTTAGCTATATTTACCTTTTCCATTCTTTGATAAGTTGTTTGAAGAATGTCACATGCTTGCTTGGGAATTTTTGCTACTTGAATCCTTGAAAAAATTCTTTCATTCACTCCTTGAAATATAAAGAAGAGGGATTTTGAATCATTCTTTTTATTTTCCTTCAATAAATCTTTCTCTGCTTAAGTTAATGCATTATGTGTCATTGCATCTACTAGTTCTTAGTAGCCATTCTCAATAAACTCCCATTAATCTTGTGCACAAAATAATGCCTTCATTGTGATTGCCCAGTAATCATAAATTTTCCCATTAAACCATGGGATCTGTGGATTTGTCAAACTTGTTCTTGGAGCTTCCATTATAGAGTGTGAGATTTTGCCAAGATCAAGGGCACAATTAAAAGCATAAGAAAGACAACAGAATGACAAGAACAAACTATATTATCATCAATATACAAATGATAAACTGGATTAACAAATATAATGAATATGAGCCTACTTATATAGGCAAGGCCATATGGATATGTGAGCACACAATTATGACATGTGGCTCAATGAGAAAAAAGGGTAGGTAGGAGAAATAATATAATATTCCACAAGAGGTGGATGACCCACCAAATATGGAGTGTAAGAGCATAATAAGACCACAAAATGTGAAATTTCTCCAACAAGCTATATCCCTATGTGCAAACTTCCCTAAGTGTGTCATATCCAAACTACAAAGAGAATGCATTATTCCAAGTTAACTTAGTAAAGTGTAATAATATCCATGATGAATATTTATTTACACCAACACCCCCCCTTAAGTGCAACTTAGAGGAATGAAGACTCAAGTCAACAATACAAGATGGGTCCTGACTACTAGGCCATGATAGGTACCCATGTACAATATGCAAATGCAAACAAAACTATGCAATGCAACCTCTCACAAATGGAGAAAGGGAGAACACCTAGTGGGAAAAAACTCCCCCCTAAAAGAGATATGAACAGACAAAAGACTCTCAAAGAAGAAGGACAAAACATCAAAGAGGAAAAAGTCCCCCCCATAAGAGAGGAAGGAGAAGTCAGCTGACCCCCTTAATGAGACATTCCACACCCCCAAGAGAGCTCACAACTTTTGGAACTTACTCTTGATGAAAGGTTTGGTAAAGATGTCAACAACCTGCTCTGATGTAGGACAATATTGCAAATCAATGACCTTCTCCTTAATCGACTCTTGGATATAGTGTATATGGATCTCGATGTGTTTGGTCCACTGGTTCTAGACTGGGTTCTTTGAGAGTGCGATAACACTCTGAATGTCACAATGTAGAGTTGTCGGCAGTGGAGTGGTGAACCCAAACTCTGTGAGAATCTGCTGAAGCCAAATGGTATCAGTCACTGCGTTAACAACTCCTCAATACTAAGCCTCAGTTAAAGATAGAGCAATCGTATGCTACTTCTTACTCTGCCAATAAATGGGGCCCGAACCAAGGTAAAAAATGTAACCTGAAGTAGACTTACAATCATCAAGATCACCAGCCCAATCAGAGTCTGTGTAACCAACCAAGTGAAGTCCTATGCTTGTTGCATAGTGAATCCCATAGTGATGTGTACCCTAGATGTAATGAAGGATGCATTTGACAACTTTCCAATGAAGCTCACATGGTTCCTGCATGAAGTGGGAAACCATGCCAACTGCAAATGAAATATCAGGGCATGTGTGAGTCAAGTAAATGAGACTACCCACATGCTGACGATACAATGTGGCATCAACTAGTGGAGAAGAACATGAAGCCTCAAGCTTGACTCCTGAAAGAAAGGGAGTCGATGTAGGTTTAAAATCAGCCATGTGAAAGTGTGCAAGAAGATCAAGAGCATACTTGGGTTGTGAAAGAGTGATCCTAGAAGATGACTATGAAATCTCTATCCTGAGAAAATAGTGCAAAAGACCCAAGTCAATCATAGCAAATCTGTCATGCAAAGCAGATTTGACACTACTAATGATGGATGCGGTGCTCCCTGTAATGATCAAATCATCAACATAGAGCACAAGTATCAAGTGTGAGTCATCCTATCACAAAATATAGATATTCAAATCTGAATGACAACCAGTGAACCCTATTGAGAGAAGAAAGGAATCCATCTTGGCATACCAAGCCTTGGGGGCCTGCTTAAGGCAATAGAGAGATTTCCTTAGTCTGCAAATCATGAAGAATCCTGGATGAAACACTATGGCTGCTTCATAAAAATCTCCTCCTCAAGATCCCCATTAAGAAAAGCACTCTTCACATCCATCTGATGTACAATGCAACCATGAGCTGCAGCAATAGCAAGTGCCAAGCGAATGGAGTTCATCTTGGCTACGGGCGCAAAGGTCTCAGTATAGTCAACACCTGGAACCTGAGAGAAACCTTTTCCAACAAGTCGAGCCTTATACTTATCCACACTACCATCTGTAACAAAATTGGTCTGATAGATCCACTTACATTGAACCATATTTCTCCCCTTAGGGAGATGGACTAACTCTAATATGTTGTTCCTGATCAAGGAACTATACTCTTCCTCCATAGCTTGGTCCCACTTAGGAACCCATGATGCTTCCCGAAATGTCTATGGATTGGAAGCAGTAGTAATGAATGCATGTGGAAGGTCTTGATGCTATGATCGAGTCCTTTGGGTATTTGAAGGATCCCCAACAAGAGAATCTGTTGACTCAGGTGTCTATCGAGACCAACAAGGTCTAGGTAGAGGTGGAGAACGAGGCTCCTCAACTGCAAGTTGACTCGGTAGAGGTGTAACCCTACGAGACAGAGTTGAAGGAGTCTCATAATCTGAATCACTAGCATCACTATCCACAATGGAGGAAGGTGGAGGAGGTAGAGAGGCTAAGCTAGAAGAGATTTCATCAAAGTGAACACTCCTCTCAATAAACACCTCATGTGTTTGAGGATCCATCAATCTATATGCCTTCACACCCTTAGGATATGCAACAAATATGCAAGGCCTACTCTGAGGTTCCAATGCCTTGCATTTTCGATGAGGTATGCGAGCCCATTATGGACACCCATAGACTCTGAAATGTCTCACAATTGGTTTCCTACCAGCCCAAGCTTCAAAAGGAGCAATACGTTGCAAAGTTTTGCAAGGAACCTAATTCTGGATGTATGTGGCACAACTGATAGCCTCTTCCCAAAAGGTGGGATCAAGAGAACGTGCATGTATCATATAGCTAGCCATTTCATTGAGAGTTTTATTCTTGTGCTCTGTAACTCTGTTCTGCTATGGAGTGTATTCAACAGAATGCTGATGATCAATCCCCTCAAATATACAAAAATCTTCAAGTATTTTGTTCACATATTCCCTTCCATTCTCTGTACGAAGAATGTTAACCACTTTCCTGGATTGCTTCTCCACATGGCTCTTGAAGTGCTGAAATTTGTCAAATACTTCACTCTTATGAATAAGAAAGTAGACCCAAGTGAAGCGGGAGTAGTCATCAATGAAGGTGAGGACATAGCGGGCCTTACTAAATGAAGGTGCTGGAAATTGACCTGCTACATTTCTGTGAACAAGTTGAAGAACTTCCAAATCTCTCCAAGTTTTTCCCTTATCAAACTTCTCCTCAAGATGCTTGCTCATGGAACAATTTGAACACACACCCTCTGAAAAACTGATTTGAGGTAGACCTGTGACCATGTCTTTAGTGTTGAGTTGCTGAAGATAGCGGTAGTTGAGGTGACCAAACCACTCATGCCATAGCTTACTTTCTAAATTTGAATGAGTAAGCAAGGCCCTAGAAGGAGAACTTGGCACAAAGTAGGAGAATGAATAAAACCTTGAGTTGTCATTGACTTGTCCCACTGCTACCAAGGCATCATTATCAAGTTACTTTACAATAACGAAATCAAGTGTAAACTCAACCTTTTTCTCATTCCCATAGGAGTGATTTGGTAGATAGAGAGAAGGTTGGTAGACAAGTTAGGAACATAGAGAACATTCTCAAATGTTCCATCATCAATGTCAATTGAACCTTTCCCTTCAACCTCAACTTGTGTATCATCACCTATGTAAATGTGACGTACCTTGGATGGCTCCAATAAAGAAAACTGCTCCTTTGTAGAACCTATGTGATAAGAGGCACCTGCGTCAAGTATCCACTACTGTGAAGAACCTGTTGTAGCCACAAATGCCTGCCCTTTTCCCTTAGACTGTGAGGAAGAGGAAGGAGATGAATCCTTCTTGTTGTAGGTGGATGTCAAGTTGATGCTATTTTTCTTAAGAAGATTTGTTAACTCATCAACTTGCTTGGTGTGGCATCGATGCTCATCATGACCATACTTCTTGCAATATGCACAAATTGGTTTATCCTTCTTAGGTGGAGTCACCTTCTTAGAAGAGGATGAAAAATCGCCTTGTGATGAAGAGGATGATTTCCCTTTTCCCTGTTGTGGCTTTGACTTAGATTTCTTTTTCTTCTTGTTGGAATCTTCGCCTTGACCTCCTTGATTCCCTTGATTAGCCACCAAAGCCTTAGAATTTGAAGACTTGAGAAGCCCCATGTTCAACAACTTAGATTTTTCCAACATCAAAATTTTTGTGAAAACATCAAATGAAGGCATAGTGTAGGACCTCTCCACTATCAAATGATGAGTTTGGAAGCTAGAAACAAATACTGCATATTTTGGTGCAAGCTTGTCCAACAAGTTGAATTTCAATTGAGCATCCTTTTTGTGAATTCCACAATCCTTAAGCTTTGCTTTTAGCTCATTCACTTTGGTCACATAATCTTGGATTGTATCAAAATTCTTGGGATCCAAGTTGGTGAGCTCATTGTCAATCTTGTAACCTTCGATTTCATTAACTTGACCATACCATTTTTGAAATATATATCCCAAGCCTCTTTAATTGTAGAACACTTCTTAATGTGAAAGATGAGGTCATCTGATACATACTTGCATAAAGTTCCAAGAGCCATGCAATTTTTAGTGAGACATTCTAACTGAGCATTAGGATCAGTCTTAGGATCTGGTGGTGTTCTATTGTTCCATCTATGTAATGTGTGAGACCTTTTTCCATTAATTTGCTCCATGCTTTAATTTTCCAAGATGCATAATTACGTGGAGTTAAAGGTGGAAATTTATGATGACTCATTGCAACAAAAATGAAAGAGCACAAGGAAAGAGAGGCATAATCACACAAAACACCCCCTCAATTTCACTCAATCAAAGAACCCCCCCCCCCCCAAAAGAATGATGATTTGACACTTTATACTTAGTGCATGTACAATGAGCCACTTGCAAAAAATGACAAAGTGGAATTCTGATTTCAACTTTACAATTGCCTTAATCAGGCCAAAAGAGACACAAACTACTAATGCAAGAGATCTAAACTAAGATCCAAGCAAATTACAAGTACCAAATAGGCCAAAAAAAGACCAATATCTGAAAGTACAATATCCACTCAAAATATTTAAAAACTAGTCATATATTATGAAAGTAGACAAAAAATTATGTACTTTATAAAAAACAGCACTTGAAAAGGAGGTCGTATGAGCCCAAACGAAGCCTTTGAAGTTGCAAAATCGAGGATTGGATAGGTACAACTGAGAGAATCTAAAAATTCTGAAAAACATGTGACCCAAAATTAGAAAATAACTACACCACTACGAAGAGCACATAAAATTAGCCCAAATTAAAAAAAATTGCATCCAAAGAGCAAAATTGAGAAAGTTATGAGCTTTAAAAGTTGACCAAAAAATCCAAACTACTCAATAGAGAGGGGTCTAAAATTTTCAAAAAAATGCTAATGTCAGCAAAATATTTGTGCTAAATTTGACGGTTGTCTGACTGTCACACCCGTGGACCGGGCTGACTAGGTAGAACGTACATACCCCAAAAAAAAAATTCAAATTTTTTTTTCCAAAAAAAGATTTTCAAGTAGAAAATTATTTTTCAAAAAAAAAATTATTTATTATTTTTTTTGAAAAAATCCAAAAATTCCATACCGTACCGCCCGAATTGGGCAAAAAATTTCTCCAACATCCATAATTCGACTTCCGCCAAAATAAGTCGAGTTTATACTCAAATTTTATAGAAACTTTTGCCAAATAGATCGAGTTTATACTTGATTTTTATGGAAGTGACCTCTTGAACACAATGGTGAGGTCGAAAATGATCTAGGATGCCTCCAAACTACGCAGTACCTCAGATCTGAAAATAGAAGTCTTTCAAAATATCTTCCAAAACCAATCAATGAAGCCCTAATAGCTCTGATACCATGTAAGATTTTGCCAAGATCAAGGGCACAATGAAAAGCATAAATAGAGACAATAGAATGACAAGAACAAACTGTATTCTCATCAATATACAAATGATGAACTAGATTAAGAAATACAATGAATATGAGCCTGCTTATATAGGCAAGGCCATATGGATATGTGAGCACACAATCATGACATGTGGCTCAATGAAAAACAAGGGTAGGTAAGAAATACTAGAGCTAGGTAGGAGAAATAATATAATATTCCACAAGAGGTGGATGACCCACCGAATGTGGTGTGTAACAAGAAAATAAGACCACAAAAGGTGGAATTTATCCTACAAGCTATATCCCTTTGTGCACACTTCCCTAAATGTCTCATATCCAAACTACAAAAAAAATGCATTATTCTAAGTTAACTTAAGTAAAGTGTAATAATATCCATGATGAATATTTATATACACTAACATAGAGTGAAAAAACCTTTCTGTGTCTTTGAAAAAAAACTGAAAAAACCTTTCTATGTCTTTGAAAAAAAACTTTCTCTACCACTGATGGAATGAGGAGAGGAAATGAATAATAGATAAACACAAAAATAAAGCACACAAATAAACTGAAAGTGGTATAAATATTTATATTTTCAAAATGCATACAAAAGTTAAAATAAGGCTCATAAATTTGGTACTGCTACACTTCTCAATACTGCAATTACATAACCCGTGTTATGAATAATGTCCGCTGTGCTTAAAATGCATTTGTTGTTGTTACAGCTACATAATTCTCCTTTTCTTTTTGGTATCCTATTCAAAAACTGCCCTACCTCCTTTCTTTTTATTTTCTTTCTGTTATAAGTTTCTAGATACTTCTACGTGCTTCTAGCAAAGAGAGAAAAGACAAAATATATAAATTAATTTAATTCCTAACTTACTTGTTCGCTGTATGCAGATTGAGAATATATTACAATCAATACTTTTAATCGAAAGGCTGTCCTATTTGGGGTAAACAGCAATGCACGTTAGGTGCAAGAGAAATGCACATACACATCAAAATGATGGAGAGCACATCGGACAACAGAAGATAATGGACATATATAGTAGGAAATTTAATATGTCCCAACAAAAGGGGTTGGACCCATCCTCATCTAGGAGTCAACGATTTCAACTTATCAAATTACTTTTGTAATATCTTAAAAGAATGATTATTTTCTCAAGTCTTTTCCATGTATTATTGAATTTTGGCATGTTTGTGTTGCTTTATGGTAATAATTGAGTCCATAATAAAAATATTCAAGAAGTTAATTTTTATATAAAAAGATGCCTTTGAGTTTGAAACACTATGAAATAAGTAACATGTGTATCTAATACAAGAACTGTGGTGAAAGGTGTAGTCTTTGTCAAATGTTGTTATAATAGTTTGCATTAACATATGGTTGAAAGATTTACTTCAAAGAAAACAACTTTTAAACAAAATGAATTAAGAAAATTACATAAAATGCTATGCATTGTTTATTAGAACGTGTTTTTCAACCTTGAAGTCTAGTATGACTACTAAAAACACCTTGATTTTCTTACACAATTTATAATACATTGTTACTATATAGAGCCCTAGAGATATCTATCTCTATCAAAAGTGGATTGTAAAATTCATGAAAATCAATTTTTATTTAACTTTTCAATATTTTTTTAATATCTATATAGAAAATGATTTCTAAAGCGAATCTTAATTCCACACCTAAAATCAATAATTTATTTACAATTTATTATCTATACAACATTAACAAGATTAATTTTGATGGCATAGATATAAGTAGCACTTCATCTCAACCATGCCTATAGTCACATATAGTTTAGCTAATATATTTAGATGGCTAGGATGTTATAGAAAATTAAAATTGTCTTTGTTAAGACTAATTGAATCCTATCCCTAACACTACCTCTAATCTTAGTGTAAATATTAGGACACGAACTCCAATCCTAATTGAACCCTAATGCTAACCCTAATCCTAATTTTATAGTAACCCTAATTCCAAGCTTATCCTTGAATGGAGATCTTCTATTTGAATCCTAACAACTCACCCTAATTGAGCCCTAATACTAACCCTAACCTAAGCTTTATTTTGGAGTGGATATCTTAAGTTCAACTACCCTTAACCCTAACGTTAAGCTAACCTCCACTCTAACACTAGCTATAATTAAAAATGGCATATATTATTTAATCTTGGTATAAATTATTTAAGTTTTGTATACAATATTTAATATCTACATTAGATGGCCTAATTCAATTAATAAACGATTGCATTTTTGCATAATGTAATGCAATATTTTTTCATATTTTCTAATCATTTTTTATTAGAAAATATTTTTTAAAATTATCTAAATTTTCAACATCTTTTATTTTTAATAAATCTTATAAATTTTATAATATTGTTAAATGCAATGTATAAATATTTTTTTATAGAATGACAATAAATAATATATGAGACAAAAAAATTCTTAGAATTAAAACTATTATTAATATTTATTTTTTTAAGGTAATTTTTGTCAAGTTGATATGATGAAGATAGTAATATTAAGTATTATTTATTAAAAAAAATAGTAAGACAATTGAAAAATTGGAAAGATGAACATAAAATAATTATATTTTAGAAAAATATTATATATTTTGAAAATTTTAAATAGTTGTACATTGTTTGTTATTTATTTTAAAAAATATTTAAATATTTTTGTAATAATTTATAGGGTAAGAAGTATTTTTTGTATTTTACTATAGTAATTAATTTAAACTCAAATAATCCCAATTCTAACATTAATTAAGCCTTGATACTAAGATTATATTGAGATAAAACAATAACAATAGGATAGTAAATACTCAACTAATGATTTCTTTATAGTAAGAATTAGATTTAGTTTATTACAATATTCATTAAAAAAAGTTAAATTTTATACAAAAGTAAAATGTGATTCATTTTTATCAAAAGTAACTCTTTAAAGACATATAATAATTTATCGATCCTTATAATTATTTTTTATATTTATTAGACAACTTCCATATGCAATTTTAATGAAAGGTCTTATAAATTTCTTAAAAAATTAATGATAACATTTTAATAAAGAATAAATTTTTGTACATTTTCTAAAAACTTACTTTAAATATATGGCCCTTTTTGTGACTCCTTTCCATTTTTGAGTGTGGGTAGTTTGTGAAGGTAGTTTCTTTCTTCAGTGTTTTGTGGCTTTATGTCATGCTCAATTTTGTGGTGCAGTTTCCATGGGTTGCTTGGTGACCTCCTATCTCTATGCAGTGTTGGTACCTTTGGGCTTTTTTTTGGATAGTTCTGATGATGGGTTCATCCTGTTCTCCTTCCAATGTGCTTAGGCCTTGTGTCTCTTCATTGATGGGGACTATTGGTGTGTTTTTTTTGTGGAGTTTCTACCTTCTCAGTTGGGCCCCTCTTATTTGTGGCCATATGGAGGAGGGTTTTAGAGATGATCTAGGCTTCTTGTTTTTGTTTGGTGGGTCCTTAGAGCTCATAGGTTTTCTACTTTTCTCTTTGTGACTATTTCTTAGGATTTGTACTTTCTCCCTTTTGTGTTTGGTTCTTGAGTAGGTTTCTTATTCTACTCCTTTATGGTGCCCTTTGGAGATGGGCCTTTTGGAGGAGCTTTCTAAGTTTTTTGGTGATGTGGGGCACTTGTGGGTTCTAGTCTGGGGTGTTTTTGAGAAAGATGACATCAATTTTCACAATAGTTATCTTTGTGATGTGGTAGATGGATTATTGATTGATATTGAAGGCTAGTTACCCTATGAGAATCTAACCAATGAGGACTTGGATTCCTGTGCACTTGATTTTGTGGCGGATTACTACTGCTAGAGTTTGTTGTTGTTATTGAGGACCTTAGCCTTTGCCCACCTCTTCCCGCATTATGTGTTGTTCTATGTTGGGACTCCACTCCCTAGAGTGTCTATAGATAGTTGGCCTATTGAGGCAACCATTGTTGTCTTTTCTACAGGTTTCCTTTCCAGTCAGACGAATCGTGGTTCTGGGAAAGATAGTACTATGGAGAAAAGGTTTTGGGGTGCCTTTCAAAGCCTAAGGGTTGTGCAGATCTTTGTTGTAGGTATTGACAAAGATCATTCTCTGGACAAAGAATCTATAAAGATAATCTCGGGTGGATTTTTAGAGGTAGTCCATGCTTTCGTGTCTACAATGAATTTATTTTTGGCAGGATTGGGTGTTTTGGCTTTTTCTCTTTCTATGAACAATGTTTTTTCGTACTGGATCTTCTAGTATAAGGTTTCAAGATGCCTTTTAAAAATATAGTGTTTGTTGTTTCCTCCCTTCGTTGCTCTCCTTCAATGCAAGGGGTTACCATTGGTAGATGGTTTGAGGGTCTCCTAAACAACTTTGTTTTGATTAGGGGAGTTTTTTTTTTAAGGATTTTTTCCCATTTGTTTGATGCTCCAGTTAAAAATATCCTTTTTTATAAAAGCATTGCCTTTTGTGGGTTTTTGAGTTTGGTAAACTCACTGCTTTGTGAGCTCATGGGGTGTGCCTTTTTTAAAATTAACTTTAAACTAATGATAATAGTTTAATTAAAAAAATTAATACGTTTATTTTTTAATAACTATAATAAAAAATACCCCCCAACACCACTTCATTGAAGCTAAGTATAAATGGCTCATCTAGAAGCAATCTGATTTAGGGAGGAGGGGGTGGAGTTATTAGAGAATCACATGGAATCATTGTCCTTGCCTATGTGAAAAATATTGAGATACAAACTTCCAGCATAGTTGAAGTGGCAGTTGTTATCATGGATTGATCGGGACCAAGGAAAAGGGACTTAAGCATATGATTATTGAAGGTGACTTGAGCAATACCATAATGATACTTACAAGGGAAGTGAATTCGAATTGGAAAACTAACCTCTTATCACCAAGTTTCGCATGCTCCTTCACTTTCTCAGAAGCATCAAATTTTGTCACATGAGATAGGAAGGCAACTGTGGGGAAAACAAGTTGGCGGGGATGGGTGCATATGTTAATAATTTTCGAATTTGGACCTACTTGTACATTATCTCAGTGGAGCTTCATGCCATGATATTGAAGGGCTTGTCAGTTAATGATACATAATCCCAAAGTTGGCATTTTTGCACTTTCACTTCTCGATGTTTTCTTTCCTTTTTGGTTAAGCCAACAAGATTTAAAAATAATTGTTGGTACTTCCTATCACTATATTCCCTAGGATGTCACTTTCTCAACATAGTTTTCTATCTTGTTACTATGGGTGGTGGTTTGGTTCAGATTAATTTGGACAATTGCTTTGAATTTTAAAATATTGGGTAGTTTTGGGACAAGGTGATTAAAGGGGAACATGAATAACTACATAGAAGGGATGAATGGCCATGATCCTAATCTCTTTGATGATTTTGTTAATGCTTGGTACAATGGGAATGTGAAGATTGGTAGTTTACTTTGATGGTTTTGGCATAGACTATTGCAAACGTGAAAAGGCTAGCCCTTGATGATGTGTCTTTTCCAAAAAAACCCAAAGGTATTTACAAGAATAACTTTGATCAGTTTTTTCAACCTGGAGAAGGAGTTTCCAATCTTCAAAATGTCTAGAATAGGGAGGATCTCACTGACATGTGGACCGATGTGGCTCTAATGATCACAAAGTACTTTACGTTGGATGGAAGGAGAAGAAGTTTCACATGCAGGATTTTCTCATTTTAAATCATCTCTGGTATGGGGTAAGAATGAATTTATCTTTTAGATTATGTCTTCTTTGTCTCAGTCCATTTTAAAATCCATAGAAAAGGCTAATATCTCTGTCCACCTGGGTCTCATTTGAAGAATGTATAATTTATACCCAACTTAATCTCCCTATGCTGGGGTTCCTTCCATTGTGGTTGGGTTTTCCTATGATTCCAATCTGAATGGTGACCTTATTATTACCTCCTCTAATTCTAGGGAATAGATTATGCCCCACTTTGTCTCTAAAATTCTTACTAACAAAAACCCTGCTAGAATAGCCAAATTTAGGGGTATTGTTGTACTACCAAAAAGGATCAAGATGTGGGTGTCTAGTATAAGATGCAACAAGATGTAGTTAATGAGATCGATGATTCAGGCTTTGATTCTCTATCTTGGGAGGATTTGGACCCATCAGATACCTCAAGGTCAAATTGGTCCCTTACTAAAATTGAAGGAAACGCTAGCCCTCCCCCCTAGTTCCCCTTCCCTAGTAATTCCAACCCTTGGGGCACCATTTTATCTTTGGCAAAATTTTTGGAGGAATTGTATGAAGATACTCAAAGATAGGAAGAGTTGATTAAATGGATCTTCATGCAAATGAATGTGCCCATCAAAAAGATCAATTAGTTGGAAGAGTAGCTGTTGATGAGTTAGATGAGAATGAAGTTTGTAAAATGGCCAATGATCTTGTGGGAATTATGGGACAGTGGAAAATGGTGGATGGTAAGATTCTTGAAATTAACTCTAGGATCATGAATGTGGGTAGCAAGCATGCACAATAAGAGGTCAAGAAAACCCAAGAAGCCCTTAAAAATAAAATCAAGGAGGTCAACTGCGCTTGTAGGGATGTGGCCAACAAGCATGTTGCCTCCCTATAGGCTATCCATAATGAGATAGAAATGAAAAGAGCGAATAGATGAGGAGGCATAGAGTCCTTGGCCATAGGCTCTAGCCCCACCACCCCATTGGTCAAGGGTACCCCTAACTTTGCATGGGTCTCCTCTTGTTCTGGGAGTGGTTATAGTAAAAAAAACTCCTTTTCTAATGAAGTGCTTAGTCTGTGCCAAAATTGGTAGGACAAGGATGCCCATATGCAATAGACCAATTGTTTTATATTTTGGTGGACCTCGTTTGTTTCTATATGCTAGGATTTTAGTTTAGGTGTTAGCTCTCTATTCAACCTACTAGGTTTTTGCTACTTTTATTAGGGGTTCTTTTTTGTAGTTGCACATCCCTGATGAAATCTTGGTGTCTCTTTGTGATTATGCCTTCTTTTATTAATCAAAACTATAATAAAAAATAATTTCAAAACATAAATGTTAAAAAATAATTTAAATAAACATTTTTACTTGTTACAATATAATAATTAAAATTATTAAATATTTCTATTTTATTTTAAGATCCATCCTCTCACTTACTCAAAAAAGGCAAAGCATAGAACACTACTGCTAACTATTCATAGTTTCTATAGTTCAAACAAAAAGTAATGTCAGATTAAGACCTCAATACACTATAATTTTGTCTTTCATGATAGAAAATATTGATCATTGTATTTAGAAAACAATTTTCTAAAATCAATTAGTTAGCAAGGATTCATTTGTGCTTCTAAAATGCACCATTTAATAAATAATATATGTGATACTCCTCTTCCATCTGATACAATATGTTGCACTTGATACTTTCACTTCCATCTGATACAATATGTTGCACTTGATATTTGAAAGTGAAATAATCATGATTGCTTATCTTTCCCAATCCGTACCAAAAAGATAATAGAAGATAATCTATATCTGTGAAAAGAATAATATAAAAAATATTACATATTCATTCTTACACAAAAATAGTTACACCTAAATATTTATGTTTCTATGTCGTAAATTAAATTTTAAAGTTTGGGTTTTTTTTTTTTCCAAAAGTATATATAATCTGAAGTAAAATTTGAGGGAAGTTTTATTATTCTCATAACTCTTGCTAAACAAAATCCTCTACACCATAAAGGCTATCTAGTAATTAACAAGAAAATAGATGTATCAAGATATGAAAATACCTAAAAGGAAAACATTAGTGAGAATAAGGATTGATAGCTCAGATATTTTAAAATAAGAAAGTGGAGAAATTGGTCTCTTAAAAACCATTATTGCAAAAACGTATTTTCTTTTTAGCAGAGTGTTAGTATGAAATATCACAAATTTTCTTCCCTTTTACTTATTTGTGGGTGTTTTGGAATAATGGAGGTTTGGCACGTTCAGGAATAGCAAGAGCTGAATCACCAATAGAAATTTGAACTCAATAATACACTTAAAAAATATGTCAAATAATAAATAAATATAATTTACAGTTCATAAATCTAGCTAGTTAATTTTCCAGCACAGTTCATGTAAAAGCAAAAGGTTTGTAATCTTTAGTGAACAAGTACACTATATTTTTAGAAAATCTAATTTTAGTTATTTTTAGAAAGTCTTTAGTTTGGAGATCACGAGAGCATTATAAATTTAAATTTCAGGAAAGTTAAATTTAAATCTTGGAGTTCACAACAACAACAAGATAATTTCTTATGGAAGTTGAGGGAGAAGGTCAAAGACAATTTCAGCAAGGGAAGTAGAGGCAATTCTTTTGCAATTATAAATTGCTATATTTCTTGTAATTTTTAGGATTCTTCTAGAAAATAATAAAATCTCTCTTTTCTGGTTTTAGCCTTCGAGATTTTCTAGGGTAAATTATTTTTGTCAATTTTTATGGATTGCTTTGTTTTTCTACTACATAATTCTAAGTTAAAGAGATTAGTGTAAAGTTGTTCATAAATTTTAGTTATGAAATTTTTTTATTTTTTGTGCATAAAAATCAGGGTATAAAATATTTATAAGAATAGTAATCTAGCTGGGCTCTAGAGAACTTAACTTGGTATCAGATCTCTAAAATTTGAATACAATTTCAGGGATATTTCAATCAAGTTTCAAGATTAAAAAAAAGCGGACTTTAAAAATATGTCAAATTGGAAACAATTTGATTTGGAAAGAAATTAATATGTTGTCAATTTATGATGTGTATAATCAGTACGTAAAATAAATTAAAATTAATAAGAATTTTGAGATCTTTAATATCTTCATGAAAACAGAAGACATGTTGTACCACAAGACATCATATGAATCTAGTGGGATTCCCCATGTATATAGTCTATCAACTTATCAATAGATATAATTAATAGTTTGCAACTATTTGATGAGGAATGACAGTTAAAACAATTTGTGACAATCATCAAATAAAAATTTCTATTAATCAATTAATTGATAAGGATATCAATATAAACTTTAAAATCTCAAACAATATAAAGGAAATCTTTAGCAATGGCTATGGGGATGACAAAACTCCTCTACAAATAAGAAATCATAACAAAATTCTCGCAATGGTGAATGAAATAGAAAAGAAAACATGAGGAAAATTTCCTCCCATTAGAGTAGAATAGAAGGGAGATCATGTAATTTCACTAAATGTAGTTTCTCTTGTAATGATATTCGATTATTGACTCTAAATGCTAAATATGATTAGATCCAATCAACAACAATTATTCCTTTAGTAATAAACAAAACCAATATGGTTTGTATGTATTCTCATGAACTTGAAAGTAATATGAGGGAACATAGATAATTTGTAATTCCTTAAACAATACCAAGTGTTTGAATCAAGGATCACTGGGGGGGGGGGGGCGTTGAATCAGTGATCTACTAGTTATTAAATGGTCTTACTTAACTTTAAACCACTAGAAGCATAAGCATGAAATGGAAATACAGAAAGATAAAACAATCAACCACAAAATCATAACACTGAGATTTTTACATGGAAACCCAAATGTGAAAAACCATAGCTTAGAGCTCACCACTCAAACACAATAAGGGCTACAACCCCAGAAGTCTCACTCCCTTATTGATTGATTACAATGAGGAATTATAAGAAATGAACTCTAAATAGAATCTACAATACCTTGATGAGTTCTGGTTAAGTGCCAAATAGATTGATTTTATCACCTCTATTGTTTTGTTCTATCCTATGTATCTGTCTTGGTCAGCTACTAGATCAAGAATGCACTAAAATGGATTCTTGATCACCACTCGCTTTCAAAACAATCATAACATACACCCAAAAGATCCCCCACACCAGCCTTATATCCAACCACCATTGATGCAAACTCGATGTCATGCTCTAGAATATCATTTGTTGTCATTGATCTACTATCAAACTAAGAGCTAGTGGTGAAAATCACAATGTTGTTTGATATTTTCCTTAGGCTTGGAACTTCACCAAATGTACTCAAACAAGTAACGACCTGGATTTCTTGTTGAGTAATCTTGTGAGGCTTATCCAACCACATAATTTCATCATGGATTCTGCTGAGTACAAAATGGATCCATTCTTTCTCATCAAATGTCATAAAATGCACAAATTAAGTGAAACCCTTGGCCTATAAGTGCTGATATTCTAGCTTGAGGTTTCCCAAGTTGTCTTCTAGATGCTTGTTGTATAGGGTCAACATGTCATCACTCTTGAGTTCATCAATATCATAGTGAATATATGTCCTTATATCCTCATTGGGAAGAACATCATAGGGTATAGAGGAAAACACTCCTTCAGGATCATCCTTGATAGATATAAAATGATGTTTCTTGAAAATGGGTCAAGCTATATCTTTGATCTTTGCAACCAACATGGTACCAATTCCAGAAGTTGAAGCCATTGAAAAACCTAGGGTTTGTGGAAGATGATAGTTTGAAACAAATAATTACCTCAATTCACAACGAGACGTTGGAATTCTCTTTAGGATTGTTGTAATAACTATTTAGATCACCAAATCTCTTTTCTTTTCTCCTTTGTACTATTTTCTTGATTGCATTATGATGAATGAAGCTTTGAAATTCCCTTTTAACCTTTGAAAACCAAATTCTGTGTTGTAATAAATGTTGCATCTGGTTAGCTTGATTTTCATGGAGTCAGTTGCCAGAGCATCAAATGTTCACTGAAACTTCCAGAAAACATCTACATATATGATTTAAGCCTTCTACAACCTTCCAGAATCAATTGCAGATCACCGAAGAGGAGGTTCTTAGAATTTGCATGAAAATTTCCCTCTAAGGCATAAATCCCTAGTTACTAGATGAAGATCCTCCATCGGACTCGGGTGTAGATACATTTGGCTACTTTGAATTCACCTTTTCTAACCCACATCTTCTCAATCTTGTCTCTAATATCCTCTACCTTTGCCTTGCCCTTCTCATTTGATTTCTTCTTATCTACCGGAACACTATTCTTTCTTTTGCAATATTTTGCGATGTGACCGATTTTATTGCATGCACGACAAACAACATGCTACATAGGTTTGAAGTTCATCTAATTTGGTCTCATCTTGCACTGGTCAAAGATATGTCGAAACATCCCACAAGCATAGAATAAGTTATTCATTACTACTCTACACATATTTGACTTGTGACAAAAATTATTTCGTATGAAACACTCATTGGTAAAGGTAGGAACGTTATTCATATTGTTCATTCTATTATTCATCCTACTTCTACGTTGATTCACCATATGACCCAATTTATTATAAGTAAAGAATCTACCATTGAATATATGAGCATTAGGTTGTCTTATTGAAGGATTCTTTCTCTTCTTTTGGTTAGGTTTTGTATTGCTTTGTCCTGATCCGAACGATTCACCTTTCTCAAATCCAAGTCCTTGTGTGTCCTTCCATGTCTTTAAATTTCTATCATCTCATCAAGCCTTACTAAAATGGCTTTGAATTGAAGTCTTTGTATTCATTTGCAGTAGCAAGTTCATCCCTTAAGGCACCAATCTGTCCTTAAAGTTCTTGACCATTATTTCTTTGATTGTGTCAACTAACCATTCTCATAAGTAAGCATGATGCATTTATCTGATCTTTCCTCTAATGATTGTATCAAATTCTCTTCATTCTTCTTCTAGTCCTCAATATCCTTAGTTAGCCTCATGACAATGGATTGCATCTTATTCTTCAATGTAGCATTCTCGCTCTCAAGCTTGTCAACTTCATCAGCATTACCCTGATCACTTGATCCTTCAAGTCATTAGTAAAATCATCATCAGCATTCAGGTTTCTCTTCAACAAACATATCTCATTTCTTCTTGCATCAAGATCTTCAAGTGCCAGACTGAGTTGTCTCTAAAAAACTGAAATCTATTGATTCAATCTCTCAGACCTTCCTCAAGCAGTTTGTCTTCCTCAGAGGAAGTAGGCTCTGATACCAATTTTTGGAATCAGGTATCACTACGAGGGGGGAGTGAATCAATGATCTACAGGTTTTGAAATTTTTTGACTTAACTTTAAATCACCAGAAGTATAAGCATGAAACTTAAATGCAGAAACATAAAAATATCAACCACAATATCATAACCTCAAGATTTTTATGTGGAAACCCAAATGCGAAAAACCACTGCGGGATTTCAACCCACAATATTAGTCCACAATGGCTAGTAGAAAAACAATATTACAATATGAGCAATACATAGGCATTCAGACACATTGCCTAAAGGTCACTACTCAAATACAATAAGGGCTACAACCCTAGAAGGCTCACTGCCTTACTAATTGATTACAATGATGAATTATAACAAATTAACTCCAAAATAACATCTACAATGCTAGGATGAGTTTCGGTTAAGTTCCAAATATATAGACTATATCACCTCTATCATTCTGTTCTATTCTGTCTTGTTTATTTATCTCAGTTAGCTACCGGATCAAGAATGTGCATGTGAAACTATGCTAAAATGGATTATTGATCACCACTTTCTCAAAAAATAATCATGCTATACACCAAAATATCTCCCACACCGGTCTTATCTATCTGCAATCTCAAATAGATCATTTATCAAGTCGACCTGCTAATGTAACATCATTTCTCATCAAATGTCAGAAAATGCAGAATTTAAGTGAAACCCTTGGCCCGCAAGTGCTGATATTCTAGCTTGAGGTTTCCCAAGCTATCTGCCAAATGCTTAGTGTATAGGGTCAACATTTTAGCACTCTCGAGTTCATCAATATCATTGTGGATATATGTCCTTATGTCCTCATTGTGAAGAACATCGTAGGGTATAGAGGAAAACCCTCCTTTGGGATCATCCTTGATAGATATAAAATGATGTTTCTTCAAAATGGCTCAAGCTGTATCTTTGATCTCTGCAACCAACATGGTACCAATTCTAGAAGTTGAAGCTATTGAAAAACCTAGGGTTTGTGGAAATTGATAGCTTGAAATAAATAAATACCTCAATTCACAACCAAATGCTGGAATTCTCTTTAGGATTGTTGTAATCACTGTTTAGATCACCAAATCTCTTTTCTTTTCTACTCTGCACTATTTTCTTGATCACATTGTGATGAATGAAGCTTTGAAATTCCCTTTTAACCTTCAAAAACCAAATTCTGTATTGTAATAAATGTTGCAATTGGTTACCTTGATTTTCATGGAGTCGCTTACTAGAGCATAAAATCTTCACTAAAACCTCTAGACAACATCTACATATGTGATTTAAGCCTTCTACAACCTTCCAGAGTCAATTGCAGATCACCGAAGAGGAGGTTCTTAGAATTTGCATGAAAATTTCCCTCTAAGGAATAAATCTCTTGTTACTAGTTGAAGATCTCGCGCTAGACTTGGGTGGAGATCCATTTTCTACTTTGAATTCATCTTATCTGACCCACATCTTCTCATTCTTGTCTCTAATATCCTCTACCTTTTCCTTTCCCTTCTCACTTGATATGTTCTTATCTATCAGAACAATATTCTTTCTTTTTTAATATTTTGCGATGTGATCGGTTTTATTGCATGCACAACAAACAACATTCTGCATAGGTTTTAATTTCATCTAATTTGGTCTCATCTTGCACTGGTCAAAGATATGTCCAAACATCCCACAAGCATAACATCTCTTATTTTGGAAGTTATTCATTACTGATCTACACATATTTGACTTGCGACAAAAATTATTTCATCTGAAACACTGACTGGTAAAGGTAGGAACATTATTCATATTGTTCATTCTATTATTCATCCTACTTCCACATTGATTTGCCATATGACCAAATTTATTGCAAGTAAAGAATCTGCCATTGAATTTATGAGCATTTGGTTGTCTTACCAAAGGACTCTTTCTCTTCTTCCTGTTATGTTTTTTATTTCTTTGTCCTGATCTAGAGGATTCACCTTTCTCAAATCCGAGTCCTCACATGTCCTTTCCATGTCTTTGACTTTCTATCATCTCATCAAGCCTTACTAAGATGGCTTTGAATTTCCCTTTGTATTCATTTGCAGTAGCAAGTTCATCTCTTAAGGCAACAATTTGTCTTTCAAGCTCTTGACCATTATTCCTTGATTGTGTCAACCAACCATTCTCATAAGTAAGCATGATGCATTCATCTGATCTTTCCTTTAATGATTATTTCAAATTCTCTTTATTCTTCTTCCTATCCTCAATATCCTTATTTAACCTCATGATAGTGGATTGCATCTTATTCTTCAATGTAGCATTCTCTCTCTCAATCTTGTCAACTTCATCAACTTTACCCTGATCACTCGATCCTTCAAGTCATTAATGAAATCATCAGTAGCATTTAGGTTTACCCTGATCACTTGATCCTTCAATTCATTAACTAATAATAAGTATAATTAACAATGCATAAATCTTTGATGAGGAATGTCAGATTAGATTATCACACTCAGTGTGGATTCTTTTGTGATGATAGTCGATTATTGACACTAAATGCTAAATATAATTAGATCCTATCAACAACAATACTTCCTTAAGTAATTAAAAAACCAATATGGTATGTATGTCCTCTCATGAACATGAAAATAATATGAGGGAAGATAAACAATTTGTAATTCCTTTGAAAATATGCTAAGTGTCTACATGTTGGCTCCAAAAGTTACCATTGTCCCTTTAAGTGTCCTAGGACACACTAATAAAGATGATAATAAAAAATCTCTTTAAAACTGATGCAGAACATTTTCCAAGGGGGGATATACCTCCTCTATAGAGAAAGAGGTCTCTTCTAGATATTCTTCCAAAGTATGAAAACTGATGTGAAAATTTGAATAATGATTTTGTAGAGAATGAACAAGAGGGAAAGAGTTTTTCTAACCTGGATAGGTAATTCTGCATGTGTGTGATGTCTATGGATGAAGAAGTTCTCCAATTAATTTTACATACACAGTTCATGTACAAGTGAAGAATTTGTAATCTTTAGAGAACAAGCACATTATATTTTTAGAAAAACTAAGTTTAGTTTGGAGATCTTGGAGTTATATTTTAGAAAAGCCAATTTTAAATCTTGGAGTTATATTTCTAGAAAGGCTAATCTTAGTTTTTAAATCTTGGGTAATGAGAGGACTATAAATTAAATTATGAAGGAAGATCTAGACACACTGAGAAGAAGGCTAAATAAGGAGAAAGAAAAAAAAAAATTTGTGCATAAAAATATGGGTATAAAATATTTATCAAAACAATAATCTAGCTATCAGAGCTCTGAACTCTAAATATGAATCCAAGGATATTTGACACAAGTTTAGGGATACAATAAAATAGACTTTAAAAATATGTCAAATCAAAAAACAATTTGATTTGGAAATAAAAAAAATATGTGGGTAATTTATCATGTGTATAATCACCAAGTAAAATACATTAAAATTTATGAAAATTCTGAGATCTTTTATAAATGACAATCATGAATTTATCTTTGCGAAAATGGGATAGGTCAAGGGAGACTACATTCTCCACTTAATCTTCGTTTTTGGAAAAGATATTTTCACGAAAACATAAGACATTTTTCAGTGTAAGACATCATAAAAATCTATTGGGATTCCCCACCTACATAGTCTATCAGCTAATTAATAGATATAATAAATAGTTTGTAAATCTTTGATGAGGAATGACAGAAAAATAATTTTGTGACAATCATCAAATCAAAATTTATACTAATAAACTAATTGATAAGGATATCAATAAAAATATATTATTTTTCTGATATGAGCTTTCTTTTTTTTAAGTTTCAGAATGGGGTTTTCACATGGACAAGCATGAGAAGGAATTTTTCTCAGATTGCTGAGAAATTAGATCGGTTTTTATTATTTGAGAATTGGATTGATTCAGATTTTGAATTCTTTTCCTCTATTCCAGCAGTCTCGGGTTTTGATCATTTTCCAATTTCCCTTTCAGTTATTGAGGATAGGGCTTCTTTTAAGTCTCTATTTAAATTTGAGCCCATGTGGTTTAGGGATTCTTCCTTTTTTCCTCTACTTATGAAATGGTCAAATTCTGCTCCTTTTTGTTCTAGGTCCCATATGTTTCAGATTGCTAAGAATTTAAGTTATTTGAAATTTAATATTAGGGAATGGAATATCTCGCATTTTAAGAACATTTTTTAGGAGAAACAAAGGATTCAAGATATGATTGAGTGTATTAATACTCATGTTCTTCAACATGGTATGGTGCCACAAGTTTTTGATTAATTGAAGTCACTAAAATTATAGCTTGAGGAGGTGTTAGCTAGAGAGGAAATCTATTGGAGACAAAAATCTAGAGAGTTATGGCTTTCAGATGGTGACAGGAACACAAAATTCTTTCATTCTTCAACTAAGATTAAAAGATCTAAGAATAGGATATATTTTATTTAGTGTCAAAATGGGAATTAATTGACAGAGCCGAAGGATATTGCTTCAGAGGTAGTTAGGTTTTTAAAGTCATTATTATCATCAAAAAATGAAAATCTCAGCAATGATATTATATCTTTAATATTCCTCCTTTAGTATCTTTGGAGGACAAAAAGATCTTGATGTCTCCCTTTTCCTTAGAAAAAGTTAAGAGTGTTGTCTTTGCCATGAATTCGGATAAAGCTTTGGGACCAAATGGTTTTACTCCTTTATTTTTTCAGAAATGTTGAGATTTTGTGAGAAATGATGTTTTATTGGCTCTCAAGGAAGCTAGGAGAAATAGGTCTGTTTTAAAAGAACTTAATACTACAATGATTTCAATTATTCCTAAAAAAGAGGATACCAAGACTTTTGCTGACTTCTGCCCCATTGCTTTATGTAACACTTTGTATAAGATATTTACGAAGGCAATTTTCCTTAGGTTGGTGAAAATTCTACCTAGGATCATTTCATTAGAGCAAGGTGGTTTTGTTCCTAGAAGGGAGATGACAAAGGGTGCAATTGTAGCGCATGAGGTGTTGCATTCTATTTCCACCCAAAGAACCCTGGCCATGATACTTAAGCTAGACATGATGAAGGCTTATGATGGAATAGAGTGGGGGGCTTTATGTGTTGTTCTTAAGAAGTTAGGTTTTTCCAAGGCCTGGGTCAAATGGATTCGTGCATGTATTTCTTCTGCAAGATTCTCATTTTTAATTAATGGTTCTCCTTGTGGTTTTTTCACTTCCTCCAGGGGTTTGAGATAGGGAGATCCTCTTTCTCCCTTTTTGTTTACTCTCCTAGCTGAAACCTTTAGTTGGGCTATTAGGGCTGCTAAAGTTAGGGGGACTTGTAAAGGTATAAGGATTCCTTATATTCCCCAAAGTATTTATCATTGTCTCTTTGTAGATGATAATCTGTTATTTGGACATGCTTTGTTAGTTGAGGCAAATGTGATTAAGGAATAATATAGAATTATGCATCGTTTTCTAGTCAGAAAGTGAATGGTGATAACTCAAAGATTTTCTTCCTCAATACATCACAACTGGTTTAGCATAGGTTGTAACCCTTTTGGGGATTTGAGACTAGAAATATTCAATGTACTTACCTTGAGATTCCTTTCTTTGTTAAACAGGATAAGATTGGTTTTTGGGATAAGATTATTTCAGTCATTTTTAAAAGAATTCTCTCATGGAATCATAGATGGTTAACTTTGGTGGGTAAAATTGTTCTCATCAAGTCTGTTTCCCATATATCTTATGTCTATTTTGAAGTCTCCACAAGCAGCTATTGTTAGTTTACAGGATACTCTTACAGATTTTCTTTGGAACAATAATAAAGATGGCAAGAAGAAACTCCCTTTAATTGCATGGGATAAGGTATGTTTTCCTAAGGAACTTGGGGGAATAGGAATTCAGAGTGTAGAGAATTAGAATTTAGCCTTAGGGGCTAAGTTGGTTTGGAAATTATATGACAAGCCTAGCTCCTTATGGGCACAGATTATGTTTGCCAAATATTTAAATAATGGACCGAGAGAGTACATTTTTAAAGTCTCAAATTTACCTTCGGGTTCTGCTATTTGGAATTTCCTTTGTAAATATAGATCAATTATTTTGCCTCATCTCTCATGGATTGTTCATAATGGTAGAAAGGTCAGATTCTGGGATGAAGTATGGAATGGACACACACCTCTGGTGAATATTAGGGATTGTTCTCCTCTAATCACTATTCTTTCCTCCCTTTGGGGTGTTTTTGTAGCAGATTATTTTGAAATTGTGACTAGTGGACCCCTTAAGCTATCTAGATGGAAGCCGATTGATTTCTTAGATGTTGATCAAAGTATGAAATTAGATTTTGAGAATATTTTGGGGGATAGAATTGTGTTTCTTTCTAATTCTAAGGATGAACTTATTTGGACAAAGAATAGTTTTGGTAAGTACATTGTTAAAGATGGTTACAACTCTCTTATGGTTACTAAAGATTTATCATACTCACCTTATAAGTTTTTTTGGCATTCAGTGTGTCTTCCTAAAGCTGGAGCCTTTTCTTGGTTGGTAGTTCAGGACATATTCCTTATAGGTATGAGACTAGACAAGCTTGGTATTACTGTTGTTTTCCCTTGTGTACTTTTTAACAAAACTTTGGAATCTTCTTCACACTTATTCCTACATTGTGATTATGCTTATGAATGTTGGCAATGGTTGTTTGAGAAGTTAAATATATCCTTTGTTATTGGTAAGGATCTAATTTCCCATTTTGGATCTCGGCCCTTTATGTTTGCATCATCTTCTTATGCATGCCTTTGGATCATATCTCCATCTATTGTGATTTGGAATGTTTGGCTAGAGTGAAATAACATGATATTTAAAAAAACAAGTTCTCCTGTGTCTGAGGTTGTATTAAAAATTGAGTCTTCAATCTCTGAGGTTGCTTTGTCTTTTATTTATAAGAATTTGGAAAATCTTACTTCTTTTCACTTTGGAATAGTAGAGTTACTAGAGTATGGAAGATGTTGTCGGTTTTACCCTCTCATAGTTAAATTTTAAAAAAAGAATGATGCAATAGGTAAGAGATGCTCTGCTAGATGGAAACCTCCTTTGCAGGGCACTTTAAACTAAATTTTCATGGGACCTCTCATGGTAACCCTAGGCCGGCTGGGGTAGGTATGGTAACTTATAATCAGAATGCAAATTTTACTTGAGCTAAGTGTCATGCTATTGGTTTTAAAACTAACAATTATGCATAATTTCATGCTTTGTCTTTTGGATTGGATATGGCAATCTCTTTGGGAATTAAGGACTTAATAATTGAAGGTGATTCTATGGTGATTATTCAATGTCTTATGAAAAAGAAATCTAATTGTTGGAATTTGCAGTGTATACTTGATCTCATTTTACAAAAAATAGAATTGTTTGAATCTTTCTTGTTATCCCATTGTTATAGAGAAGTTAATAAGATTGCAGATTATTTGGTAAATTTAGCCATTGATAGCAATGCTAATCAGCAAGAGGTGGGTTTTGAGGAAATTTCTTCTAGGGTATGGGAAGGTTTGCAACAATAGTTATGTGATTCTCTTGAGTAATGTTGATGTAAAA
The DNA here is from genome assembly GCF_030272615.1 of Cryptomeria japonica. Lineage (NCBI taxonomy): Eukaryota > Viridiplantae > Streptophyta > Pinopsida > Cupressales > Cupressaceae > Cryptomeria > Cryptomeria japonica. Next base: position 824,873,767 of record NC_081409.1, read on the forward strand.
TTTTATGATGATAATTATTCCCGCTTTCCCTTTTCATTTCAAGTATTCATGTTCGTTATTTGGAGGAGAGTTCGAGCTCATGGTATTTGATACAATAGTGTCTTTCAAAGGTTTTTTGATACTTTCTTTTTTGGCAGGAAGGTTTTTGGCTCATGGGATTTGGCACAGGGCTTTGGAAAATTTTGTCTTCTTCCATTGATAGCAGCTGTGGAGTCTACATTTGAAAATTATCCGATGGGTTTTTGTTTTGGTTTTTTTGCGAATTGCCATATGGGCTCTATGTAAAACTGATATTATATGTGTTGTGACCACATTTTGTATGTGGTTTTGGGTAGGGTGTATAAACTGATCTATTAGATACTATAGGTTTATTTTGTGAGTTGTGACCAAAGGTTTTCTTCCCAGGGTTCTTTCCTCCGGTATGCTCTTTGAATCCTGTGTAAAAAATAAAAAATATTAATAAAAAAGTTTAGTGGAATAATCCACTTTTATTGAAATAAATAAATAAATATATTACTGTATACAATCTATTCAGCCTTCTGACTTTATAATCTTAAACAATAAAAAATAAATGTTTAGTAAGTTTATATATATAAAAGCATTGCGAATGGCTATGAGACTACCAAAACTCCTCTGCAAATGAGAGATCATGCAATCCCACTCAGTGTTGATTCTCTTGTAATGATAGTCAATTATAGTCAATTATTGACACTAAATGCTAAATATTATTAGATTGTCTCAACAAGAACACTACCTTTAGTAATTACCCAAACCATTATGGTATGTAGTATGTATTCCAATAAACTTTAAAATAATATGATGGAAGATAGATAATTTGAATTTCTTTTAAATATACTAAGTTTCTACATATTGATTCTAAGTGTCCAAGGCCACGTTGATAAAGATAATAATAAAAAATCTCTCAAAAACTGATGTCGAACATTTTCCAAGGGGAAATATACCTCCTTTGAAGACAAAGGTGCCTCTGCTAAATATTGTTCAAAAGTATCAAAAATGATGTCAAAATTTAACTAATGATCTTGTAGAGAATGAATAAGAGGGAAAGAGTTTTCCTCATAGCTATTGAGTTTTTGTATCTTGAACAGGTACTCCGACATAGGTGTGGTGTCTATGCAAGTACATTATATTTTTAGAAAATCTAATTTTAGTTTGGAGATCTTGGAGTTATATTTTAGGAAAGTTAAATTTAAATCTTGGAGTTAGAGTTTTAGAAAATCTAATCTTAGTTTAAAAATCTTGGGTCACGAGAGCACTATAAATTGGAGTATGGAGGAAAAGCTAGACACAAAAACAAGAAGATAATTTCTTATGGAAGTTGAGGGAGAAGGAGAAAGACAATTTTAGCAAGGGAAGTAGAGGCCCTTTTTTTGCAAATGTAAATTGCTATACTTTCTACTGTAATTTTTCAGATTCTTCTAGAAAATAATAAAATCTCTCTTTTCTGGTTTTTGCCTTCGAGATTTTCTAGGGTAAATTATTTGTGTCAATTTTCATGGATTGCTTTTTTTTTTTACTACATAATTCTAAGTTAAACAGATTAGTGTATGTTTGTTCATCAATTTTAGTTATGAAAATTTTTATTTTTTGTGCATAAAAATCAGGGTATAAAATATTTATCAGAATATTAATCTAGTTGGGCTCTAGAGAACTTAAGTTGGAATCAGATCTCTAAAATTTGAATACAAATCCAAGGATATTTCAATCAAGTTTCAAGATTAGAAAAAAGCAGAATTTAAAAATATGTCAAATTAGAAACAATTTTATTTGGAAAGAAATTAATATGTTGGCAATTTATGATGTGTATAACCAATATGTAAAATAAATTAAAATTTATAAGAATTTTGATATCTTTAATAAATTGAAATAATGGATTTTTCTTTGCTAAAATGTGATGGATCAAGGGAGAAAACGTCCTCCACCTAATCTTTGTCTCTCGAAAAGATATCTTCATGAAAACAGAAGACATGTTGTACCATAAGACATCATATGAATCTAGTGGGATTCCCCATGTATATAATCTATCAGCTAATCAATAGATATAATTAATAGTTTGCAACTATTTTATGAGGAATGATAGATAAAACAATTTGTGACAATCATCAAATAAAAATTTCTATTAATCAACTAATTGATAAGGATATCAATATAAATATATTATTGTATATGATCTATTTAGCCTTCTCACTTTAAAATCTCAAACAATAAAAAGGAAATGTTTAGCAATGGCTATGGGGATGACAAAACTCCTCTATAAATAAGAAATCAAAACAAAATTCTCTCAATGGTGAATGAAATAGAAAAAAACACGAGGAAAATTTCCTCCCATTAGAGTAAAATAGAAGGCAGATCATGTAATCCCACTAAATGTAGTTTCTCTTGTAATGATATTCGATTATTGACTCTAACTAATAAATATGATTAGATCCTATCAAGAACAATTATTCCTTTAGTAATAAACAAAAAAAATATGGTTTGTAGATGTGAAATTGAAATTAATATGAGGGAAGATAGATAATTTGTAATTCCTTAGAAAATAGTAAGTGTTGGAATCAAAGATCATTGAGAGGGGGGTTGAATGAGTGATCTACTAGTTATTAAATGTTCTGACTTAATTTTAAACCGCTGGAAGCACAAGCATTAAACTGAAATACAGAAAGATAAAACAATCAACCACAAAATCATAACATTGGGATTTTTACATGGAAACCCAAATGGGAAAAACCACGGTGGGATTTAAACCCACAATATCATCCCACTATGACCAGTAGAAAAATAATATTACAATATGGGGAATGCACAGACATTCAGGGACATTACTTAGAGCTCAGTACTCAAATACAATAAGGGCTACAACACCAAAAGTCCCACTGCCATACTGATTGATTACAATGAGGAATTACAACAAATGAACTCCAAATAGAATCTACAATGTCTGGAGGAGTTCTTGTTAAGTTCCAAATAAACTGATTGTATGACCTCTATTGTTCTGTTTTGTCCTGTGTATCTATCTTGGTCAACTACCCAATCAAGAATGCACTAAAATGGATTACCATTCACCACTCACTTGCAAAAAAATCATACCATACACCAAAAAGATCCCCCACACCGGTCTTATATATCTGCAATCTCAAAATATATCATTTATACAATCAACATGCTAATGTAACATGTAGTCTTATGTCAGCTTGACCGGATCACCAAAGATAAATGTGTATCACCAAAATGATGATAAAATGATGTTTTTATGTCGGCTCAATCATTTCATATAGGATTCATGACACCACAATCACCAAAAAGCTTCCCAACCAAAACTGCTTTGTTTAACCTGAAATTTTGGTTAAGTCGCTACTAGTTGACATCCTCCTCTAGCAATCAAGATCCGTGATTACTAGTTAGGAATCTCAAGAATATTTGTCATCAATGACAACCCTAAACAAATAATCAAGCATCAACAACCACCAGATGAGTTTCAATTGCCAACAATCTCCCCCTTTGGCATTGATGGCAACACTCATGAAAAATAATGGCTAAGTGATGGAAAACCTATACACCAGATCAAAAGAATTTCTAAGGCTACTCCTTAGACAAAGAATTTCAAAACCTGTAATTACACTCTTCTACTATACATTTTTCACTTTTACTCTCCCCCTTTTATAGAAATATCAAAGATGGGGTGTTGCCTAATACTTATACATAGAGATACCTATCGGAGACTTTACAAGTACTTGAGGATGTCAACAAAAATGCTCTTCAAAAGTCCTAGGTGAGTGTCCCACTCACTCTTCAAGTTAACCAAAACTGTAATGAAGGCACTGAAATACATATGCATGAATGTCCACATCCTTTAGTTCAGATGAAACAGGTTGTTCTATAGCCTTCATACAATCTACCTTATTTCTCATTGATATGGTGTCCAACTGGGGGACAATCAAGTTCCGAAGTTCACCAAATATCCTCAAAATTCTATCTTTATCTGTATTAAGGTGCGAGATTTGATCATTGAGAGCCATTATCTTGCCTTCAACATTGTTGGTCATACATACAGTAGGATCAAAAGATTGAGAAATACTAGCAAGATTACCCTAGCAAACACTTATTTGCTTGTTTATGGCTACTGTGAACTTAGGAAAAAATTACCACCTTCTACCAATGCATCTGAAATAGTCTATAGACCTTTATTTAGTCTAATTTTATCATCTTCAATCATTTTGCAAAATGTCTGCATTCTACCTCCTTAAATCTATCCAAAACTCGTTTAGTAGTAGCCTTCTCCAAAGAATCAAAATTTGTATTTACATTGCTAATCCAGTGCAGTAATTTAAAGGAGGGAATAGCATTAGGATCTAATTGTACATCCTATGCCACTTTTCATAACACATCAACATACATCAAAATAAGCATTTTATCTTTTGACTCAAATTTGACCAGATATTGAGTGGCCTAAGCTTGAATAGCTGATGCAAGCATTGACTTTTCTGTGGGTGACATTTGTCCAAGATTTAGAGGACCATCTAGATTGATAGAGATTTGAGGTGGGGTCTTGGAGCTTGCAGGAGTGTGAATTTCCAGATCAACAAAACCTTTACCCTTGTCTACCTTAGCATCCTCTACCTCTGCTTTCTCAGATTCCTTTTCAGCTTCATCCCCTTTATCTTGTGTACTGGTGTTAACACTTGGTGCAGTATCATCTTTTTGAATCTCAAGCACTTCAAAACTATCTACCACTAGAGGATTATTATCGGTCTCAACATCAAGAGTTGAGTTGTCTTGATCTTCCAGATGTCCCTTAGTTTGAGTTACATACTTTTGATCACCCAAAAAACCTTCTTTTACTTTTGATTGAGAAGACTTAACTGCATCTCTATACAAAGGATCATTCTTTATAATTCTTCTTCATATATCTTTAGTCTATTTTCTCATTTCTTCCACCTTCCCAACCATCATGATTCTAAATTATTTCTTGTTAGCTTCCTCAATGAGCCTTTTGACATCATCTTGGGAGACAGAAGTGAAAACATTAATCAACTCTCTCTCCTTCATTTCCTTATCAATCTTACTAGTTGTTAGCCTCCTTGCATCAATAATATTGTATAGATCCTTATGGATGCTCTTCTCTATCTCAATCCAAGTTTTACTAAAGTTATGTAAATAAAAAACAACAACTTCTTTAACCTTTCTCTGATTATCCTATTGTTAATGGAGGAACAAATGTTCTAGTCCTTCTTTCTGTCTTGGGTCTTCTGGTAGGGGTAGGTTTAAATTTGGCTTTTTTACTTTGCTGGGCTCCACAAGAATACGGCTTACTCACCACCCTCATAGACTCACTTTGTTTCTTAACCTTTCCTGCTTTCTCCCTTGACTCAGTTTGATTGGCCACTAAAAACACAACAACTTAAGTCCTCTTAGGATTCTCCTTTTGATTCAAAACTCCCTTTCCTGTTGGGCTCTATCCTCAAGATGGTGTTACCAGAGCAGGGTCAGACTTTGTTTCTTTTGTTTGAGCTTTAGAGGGAATTGGGCTAGCCTTTGGATATTTGGACTCCTCTTTAGCTTACATCTGTGCATGTTTTTCCTTGGCCTACTTCACCTCATCTCAAGAGAATCCCATCTAAACAACTACTTCCTCAACCATCTTGGTAACATTCCTCTTCCTTACAGGGGCTGTGAACTGTCTATGCAAGTCAAGGTCCCTCTCCTTAAAAGTGTTAAACCTTCCTTCCTTTTCAACAACTGGCTAACTCAACATTTGTTGAGCATAGACATCTAGAGTAGCGACATCAACTTCATAACCCATAGAAAGAATCCACAAAGTACTTGGCTCAACTACTTACATTAAGCATTAATCATTATCAACCATGAAGCATATTGTTTTCTCATATTTCTCTACTATCTCTTTCATGATTCTTTTTCCGCTCTTCATTGTGGCTTGAAAGGTTTTGAAATAACCCCATATAGTGGATATCCTCATTGTGGATATCCTTCAACATCAGATAGGCAGTGCATATAGTTTTACCAAAGACAAATTTATGTCTGCTAGACTAGTAAACCTTATATCCAATCACCATTGATGCAAACTCAATGTCATTCTATAGAGTGTCATTTGTTGTCATTGATCTACTGTCAAACTAAGAGTCGGTGGTGAAAATCACAATGTTGTTTGATATTTTCCTAGGGCTTCAAACTTCACCGGATGCGCTCAAACAAGTAACGACCTGGATCTCTTGTTAAGTAATCTTGTGAGGCTTATCCAATCACATAAATTCATCTTGGATTTTGCTTGCACAAATTAAGTGAAACCCTTGGCTTGCAAGTGTTGATATTCTAGCTTGAGGTTTCGCAAGCTGTCTATTAGATGCTAATTGTATAGGGTCAACATTTCAGCACTCTCGAGTTCATCAATATGATAGTGGATATATGTCCTTATGTCATCATTCTGAAGAACATCGTAGGGTACAAAAGAAAACACTCCTTCGGGATCATCGTCGATAGATATAAAATGATGTTTCTTGAAAATGGGTCAAGCTGTATCTTTGATCTCCACAACCAACATGGTACCAATTCCAGAAGTTGAAGCCATTGAAAAACCTATGGTTTGTGGAAATTAATAGCTTGAAATAAATAAATACCTCAATTTACAACCAGACTCTGGAATTCTCTTTAGGATTGTTGTAATCAATGTTTAGATCACCAAATCTCTTTTCTTTTTTTCTCTTTACTATTTTCTTGATCACATTGTGATGAATGAAGCTTTGAAATGTCCTTTTAACCTTTAAAAACCAAATTCTGTATTGTAATAAATGTTGCAACTGGTTACCTTGATTTTCATGGAGTCCTTACTAGAGCATCAAATCTTCACTGAAACTTCCAAACAACATCTGCATATGCAATTTAAGCCTTCTGCAACCTTCTAGAATCAATTGTAGATCATTGAAGAGGAGGTTCTTAGAATTTGCATGAAAATTTCCCTACAAGGCATAAATCCCTAGTTACTAGATGAAGATCTCACGTTGGACTCGAGTGGAGATCCGTTGTCTACTTTGAATTCATCTTTTCTGATCCACATCTTCTCATTCTTGTCTCTAATATCATCTACCTTTTCCTTGCACTTCTCATTTGATTTGGTCTTATCTACCAAAATACTATTCTTTCTTTTGTAATATTTTGTGATGTGACCAATTTTATTGCATGCATGAAAAGAAATATTCTACATAGGTTTGAATTTCATCTGATTTGGTCTCATCCGACACTGGTCAGAGATATGTCCAAACATCTCACAAGTGTAGCATCTCTTATTTTGGAGGTTATTCATTACTTCTCTACACATATTTGACTTGTGACCGAAATTATTTCATATGAAACACTGACTGGTAAAGGTAGAAACATTATTCATATGGTTCATTCTACTATCCATCCTACTTTAGCATTGATTTGCCATATGACCAAATTTATTGCAAGTAAAGAATCTACCATTGAATTTATGAGCATTAGGTTGTCTTATTAGAGGATTCTCTCTCTTCTTCTGGTTAGGTTTTGTATTGCTTTGTCTTGATCCAAAGGATTCAACTTTCTCAAATCCAAGTCCTCGCATGTCCTTTCCATGTCTTTGACTTTCTATCATCTCATCAAGCCTTACTAAGATGGCTTTGAATTTTTCTTTGTACTCATTTGGAGTAGAAAGTTCATCTCTTAAGGAAACAATCTATTTTTCAAGTTCTTGACCATTATTCCTTGATTGTGTCAACTGACCATTCTCATAAGTAAGCATGATGAATTCATCTGATCTTTCCTTTAATGATTGTGTCAATTTCTCTTCATTCTTCTTCTAGTCCTCAATATCCTTAGTCAACCTCATGACAATGGATTGCATCTTATTATTCAATGTAGCATTCTCTCTCTCAAGCTTGTCAACTTCCTCAGCAACATTCAAGTTTCTCTTCAACAAACTAATCTCATTTCTTCTTGCACCAAGATCTTTAAGTGCCACACTGAGTTGTCTCTGAAAAACTGGAATCCATTTATTCAATCTCTCAGACCTTCCTCAAGCAGTTTGCCTTCCTCAGAGGAACTAGGCTCTTATACAAATTGTTGGAATTAGGGATCACTAAGAGGGGGGGAGTGAATCAGTGATCTACGGGTTATGAAAATTTTTGACTTAACTTTAAATCAGAAAAAGTATAAGCATGAAACTTAAATGCAGAAACATAAAACTGTCAACCACAGAATTATAACACTGGGTTTTTTTATGTGGAAACCCAAATGGTAAAAACCACGATGGGATTTCAATCTGCAATATTATTCCACAATGGCTAGTAGCAAACCAATATTACAATATGAGGAATACACAAGCATTCAAACACATTTCCTAGAGGTCACTACTCAAATACAATAAGGGCTACAACCCTAGAAGGCTCAATGCCTTATTGATTAATTGTAATGATGAATTAAAATAAATTAACCCCAAAATAACATCTACAATGCTAGGATGAGTTCTAGTTAATTGCCAAATATATTGTATGTATCACCTCTATCATTATGTTCTATTTTGCCTTGTTTATCTATCTCAGTCAGCTACCAGATCAAGAATGTGCATGTGAAACTATGCTAAAATTGATTATTGATCACCACTTACTCACAAAAAATTCATGCCATACACCAAAAATATCTCCCACACCAATCTTATATATCTGCAATCTGAAATACATCATTTATCAATTCAACCTACTAATGTAACATGTAGTCTTATGTTGGATTAACCAGATCACCAAAGATAAATGTGTATCACCAAAATGATGATAAACTGATGTTTATATCTGAGCCTAATCATCCCATACATGATTCGTGACACCACAAACACCGGAAAGCTTCCAAACCAAAACTTCTTTATATTTACATCCTCTTCCAGAAATCAAGATCTGTGATTACCAAATAGGAATATCAAGAAGAATTTCCATCAATGACAACCCTAAACCAATAATCAAGCATCAACTACCACTGGATGAGTGTCAATTTCCAACACCAACTATCTACATATTGATTCCGAAAGTTGTCATTTTCCATTTAAGTGTCCTAGGACACTTTGATAAATATGATAATTGAAAATCTCTCAAAAAATTATGTAAAATATTTTCCAAGGCGAAATATACCTCTTCTAAATATCAAGGGGTCTCTTCTAAATATTGTTCAAAAGTATAAAAAATGGTGTCAAAATAGAAATAATGATCTTGTAGAGAATGAACAAGAGGGAAAGAGATTTCTATCATAGCTATTGAGTATTTGTAGTTTGGACATGTACTTCGACATAGGTTTGGTCTCTATGCATATGGAACTTGTCTCGTTAATTTTCCATATACTATGTTCATGTAAAAGTAAAGCAAAGGATGTGTAATCTTAGTGAAGTGAAGAAGAACATTATATTTTTATAAAAACTAATTCTAGTTTGGAGATCTTGGAGTTATATTTTTAGAAAAGCTAATCTTAGTTTAGAAATTCTAGATCACCAGTGGACTATAAATAGGAATATGGAAGAAGAGATAGACACATTGAGAATAAGATAATTTCCTGAAAAGTTGAGGGAGAAGGATAAAGATAATTTCAATAAGGGAAGCAAAGACAATTCTTTTGTAGATGTAAATTACTATACATTCTAATGTAATTTTGTAGATTCTTTTGTGGGCAAGAAACCAATGAAATTTATCGTTTCGAGATTTTTACCCTCAGGATTTTATAGGGTAAAATATTTGTGTCAATCTTCATGGATTGGTTCTTATTTAAAGTTAAAGAGATTAGTGTAAAGTTGTTCATAAATTTCAGTAATGAAATTTTTCATTTATTTTTTTGGAAAAACATTAGGGTATAAAATATTCATTATAATAGTAATCTAGCTAGGCTCTAGAGATCTTAACTTGGTATCAGAGGTCCAAAATATAAATAAGAATCCAAGGTTATTTGAAACAAGTTTCAAGATTAAAAAAAATAGACTTTCAAAATATGTCAAATTGAAAACAAGCTGATTTGAAAAGAAATTAATATGTGGGAAATTTATCATGTGTGTAATCACCACCTAAAATATATTAAAATTTAAGAGAATTTTGAGATCTTTTGTAAAGGGCAATCATGAATTTGTCTTTGATAAAATGTGATTGGTCAAGGGAGCCTACATTCTCCACTTAATATTTATCTCTAGAAAATATATTTTCATGAAAATAGAAGATATGTTGTAGTGTCAGACATCATATGAATCTGGGTGGATTCTCCACCTATATAGTCTATCAGCTAATTAATAGATATAATTAATAGTTTGTAAATCTTTGATAAGGAATAACACAAAAACAACATGTGACAATCATCATATCAAAATTTCTATTAATAAACTAATTGGTCTGTATAGACACACACACATTGGCAATGGCTATGGGGCTGACAAAACTCCTGTACAAATAAGAAATCAAAACAAAATTATATCAATAATGAAATGGTAAAAAACACACAACGTAAACTTCCTCCCATTAGAGTGAAGTAGAAGAGAGATTGACGATGGGATCCTTGGTGCGAAAATTCAGCGATGGTGCGAAAAACCTTTAAGTGGCGACAGTGGTGCTGACCCGGCTAAATACCTAGCGACTGTGGAGGAGGTTTCCCTCCTCCATGTGGTTTGATTTCTCTATCTCTGCTCTCCAACTATCATTCTTTGTTTTCGCGTGCTTTCTGCTTTGTCTGTCTTTTCTTTTAGGGTTTATTTCCCCCGTGTTTGCATTTACTCCTTCTCTGCATCGACTCTCCTTATGGAGTCCAGCTCAGATGGTGCATTCATTGCACCATCCTCACTTTCTCCCGATGCCCTCCCTATCTCTCCTAACCCTAGCGCCTGCAACCATGGACAACTCCCTGCCACTGGGCTGTCGACCAGTTACAAGGATGTCATGGCAAATCCTGCTCAAGCATTGCCCGACCAGGCGATCTTTGTGGTGGTCGGAGATCACGGTGAAGGATATGGTTTGGGTAAGACTCATCATGGTGACCCTGACTCTTCTTTCCTTGCTCCTAATGAATGTCTCCTAAATGAAATCATTTCTAAAAAGAATAGGCTTAAGGATTGTGCTATCTTCTTTGTTGCTGTTGAGATAGATAAGGTTCCACCTAGGAAATTTTGGGATGATTGGTTTCATAACTTCTAGAATATTAAATTAGGGTTTCGTATCTCCTTCTATCGTCAGATCCAGAAGGGTCTTTTTGTTATATTCTTTGATAACCACTCAATGGAGAGTGAAGTCTTGAAAAAACAATATTGGGTTGTTGGAAAACATCCTTCCATGCCCTTGGTTGGACCCCAAAGGCTATCTTAGAAGAAATTTTGGCTCTCTCAAGCCCTAGGTGGATTCTGATTAAGAATGTTTCACCTTTTCTGTGGAAATTTATCCCTCGAATGCTGGATTCGATTGGCAAAATTGTTAGAATGGACAATTCATCTAGACTGGTTGCTAATATGGATGCCAGGGTTCTGATTTCCTTGAATCCTGGAATTGATATTCCTAGCAACCTCAACTTTTTTATACAGGATGAAATTTTTTTGTGCCCTATTGAGATCCTAGGTGGATTGAATGCTTGCTTCCTCTGCAAAAGAGAAGGGCACCTGTGTAAAAATTGCCCGATTGTTCTCAAATCAAAACCCCACCCTAAACCTAATCCTTCTCCTGCCATCAACGAAGTCTCTCCCCCTATTCCTAATGAACCTATCTCGGATATTCCTAGCCTTGCTTACTCTGCTGACCAGTCTTCCCTTCATTTTGTTGTTGGGTCCCCAAGAGATGACTTTCAGTTGGTTGCTGGAAAATCAAAAAAATGCCGGAGAAAAAACACCCCTATATCTGATAAATGCCCATCCACTAGGAAATCAAAGACTCTGGCTAAGAAACAGGATATCCTTGAGCTTACTATGACGACTAGAGGCTCTGCTGGAAAGACCCATTCTGGCTCTGCAGTTAAAAGTATTGTTCAATCCATCAAGGATGGTGTTCACTCCAGTAGGGATACCATCCTTGGTTCAAGCCTTGCCAGGCTGACATTAATGCATGGCCTTCTAGAGGTCGTTAATGACGTTCTGGCAGAACCACATGCTAATGGTGGTGTCAGTACTAGTGCGAACATCCCTGCGATTGAATCACAATTGAAGGAAATTTGTGATGAGTTTGCTATTAATGTCATCCTTGCGAATCCTAATGATCAAGACTATTCCTCACAAGTGCCATCCTCCCCGCTTGACTGGCAATCGATCCCTAATAATTTGAATCTCCACAATAACTTCTCATTAATGGAGAATATTTCTGATGATGAAAATGACATCCCCCTTCCCCCTCCTAAACCGAAAGGTAGACCTACTAGCTCTAAAAATAAGACCCCCCCCCCCCCCCCCCCCCCCCGCCTCTAAGAAGAAATTGGGGAAGCATGACCCTCACTCTCAGACTCTTGGCTCATCTAGAGCACAGAACTCTAACTCACCTAATTCACCATGAAGTGCATCTCCTAGAATATCCATGGTCTAGAAGCACATCATTAGAAGATCTGTCAACCTTGTCAACTCCATAGATTTCCTCATGCTTCAAGAGCTCAAGGTTACTTCTTTTACTCTTGAGATCAATTTAGATTTTATTTGGAAGGATTCGATTAAAACTTACACTAACCACCCCAAAGGTCAAGGAGGAGCAGCCCTCCTCATTCACCCCAACTGGGAGCCCTTCATAACTTTAAAAGGTGCCTCTCCTTGCAATAGAGCTGCTTGGGTTATCATTAAACATAATAGCTCCATATTCGGGGTTTGTTCTCTCTATGCCCCCAATGATCATAGGGAGAGGGCCAAATTTTGGCAGTTCCTAGCCTCCCTCCTTGATGTGCCCTAGATCTTTAGTGGGGACTTCAACATGATTGAATATCCTATGGATAAGATTGGTGGTAATAGCTTCTGTTGGAAGGCTAATGAAAAGCCTAACTAGGATAGCTTTAAGCATAGTATGCATCTTTTTGACCCCCTCCCCAACAATAAGGCTAACCATGTTGGCATCTGGCATACTTGGTGCAACTTCCAGCAGGGAGCTAACAGGATTTACTCTAGATTGGACCGGTTCTATGTGGATAGAAACCACTTTTCTTTTACCCCTGGGGCTGATGGGAATTTTGTCTCCACTTCCCCCTCCTCCTTATTTGATCATCACCCCATCTCCACCCTCATTAACCTCTCTGGCCCCCCCCTTCCCCTCCCAGTCCCCGGGAATAAGTTCATTCTCAACACTTCCCTCCTTAAGGACCCCACTACCATGGCTGCCATTAAGATGGTTAGATTCCTTAAGATCCATAACCGCTCTCCCACCCTCCACATCTCTAGATGGAACACTAATATCACCTCTTGGCAAAAACTGCTTAAAACTATTGGTCAGCAACAAGCTAAGGCCACTAGATCTATGGAGAAGTCTCTCTCTATCCTCCTTTCCTAGCTTGAGGCTGAGGCCCAGTGTTCCCCTGATAACACCTCTCTTTCCCTTCTCCTTTCCAAGACTAGAGATGCTCTCTGAAATCATCAAAATGTCAGGATTAGAGGGGCCATGATTCGTGGGCGCCACCAATGGCTGCAATTTGGAGACAAAGGTTCCAAATTCTTCTTTAACCTTCTCAAGTAGAAAAATATTAGGGAGAACATTGATACTTTACTCATTGATGATGTTCCCATCACCAACCCTGGGGATATCTCTGAGGCTTTTGCCTCCTTCTATCAGAACCTTTTCTCCTCCAAAGACAATAGCCACTCCAAGGCTTGTAGGAGTAGGTTTCTCTCTATCATCCCCCAAAGAATTTCTAGGGAGGATGTTGTTTCTTTGGATCAGGCCATCAATATTAGGGAAATTGTTAGGGCTATTCACTCCCTTAAAGATGGTAAATCCCCGGGACCCGATGGTCTCTCGGCTGAATTCTACAAATCTAACATTGACTGGATTGCCCAAGATCTCCTTGATGTCTATATGGAGGTCCTTGTGAATGGTTCCCTTGGATCTGACATTAACAGAGGCATCATCAAACTTATTCCCAAGAATGGAGATAAAACCCTTATGAAAAACTGGCACCCTATTACCCTTCTCAACATCTCCTATAAAATCCTTGCTAAAGCCCTTGCTACGAGGTTAGAAAATATCCTCCCTAAGTTCATCTCTTCCACCCAAACTGGCTTCATCAAAGGCCACTACATCCTGGAAAATCTCATCACTAGTTGGGAGGCCAAAGAGTGGGGACGGTTCTCTAAACAGAACTCTACTATGCTCCTGCTGGACTTTGAAAAGGCCTATGACCGAATTGAGTGGGACTTTGTCCTATCCATGCTCAAGGCCTTTGGCTTCCCTGCTTCTTTTTGTAACATGGTTAAGGTCCTCTTCCAAGATGCCTTTGCCCTCATTGAAATCAATGGCTTCCTCTCTTCTACTATCAGCCTTTCTCGGTCTATTAGACAAGGATGCCGTCTAGCCCTGACTCTCTTCGTCATTACTTCGGAAGCCCTTGGCTTCCTTTTGAAAGACAATTCCCTCTCCCCTTGTATCTGGGGCATCATGCTCCCTGATGACTCCCAACTCCTCAACCTGTAGTTCACTGATGATACCTCTCTTTTCCTTGAGCTTTCTAAGACCAACTTTGAGAACTTGCGCCTTAAATTTCAAGACTTTAGTGACATCTCTGGAGCCAAAATCTTGCAAGCTAAATCTATTCTCCTCAGGTGGGATGATACTCCTCCTGATTGGATCCCCCAAACTGGGTTTCAATGGGGGGGCCCTAACAAGATTGTCAGATATTTTGGTATACCCTTTGCCATCTCTCCCTCCCTTAAAGACATGTGGTCCTGGATCAAGGAAAAAATATTTAAGAAACTCCTCAAATGGAACCGAAGTTATTTATCTCTCGCTGGCTAATTCCAAGTCTGTAAAAAATTTTCATCTTCCTATAGCATTTATTACTCTTCTACCTGGATGTTCCCTAACTACCAAATCTACGAAATCCAAAAGGCTATCGGGTAGTTCCTCTGGTCTGATGGTAAAGGTGGGAGGAAAAAACAGGCTGTCAATTGGAAATGGTGCTCTACTAGCAAATCTCTTAGAGGCCTGGGGTTGAAAGACCTTCGTCTCCAAGGTATCTCCCTCGCAGCCAAATGGATCTTCCATGCACTTGATGGAGATGAACCCTAGAAAATCCTCATTCGCAATAATCTTGAAAAGGATGTCCCTAGGAAGGCTAAAACATGGAAAGGCCTCCCTCTCAGTGACATCATTGCTGGGAAGTTCCCTATGAGTGTCCATGGCTTCCCCATTTTCAAATATATCTGGAAATCTTGGGAGGTTGTTAGGGGCCTCCTTAAAGATATTGAGTTCTTCAATGATAAGATTATCCATGGGGAGAGATCTATCTGTTGGAACCTTGAGTATAACTCCAAACCTCTTGCTCTCACAAGGGGATGTTCGGCCCGCCTAAGGCCTCAGAAAGGCATCAAGCAACTTGTCTCTATTCTTGAAGATGGCTATCTCATCCCTTGGGAAGACCTCAGAGATACCCGTAACCTCCCCTCTTCGTAGAAAAGAACCTACAAGCTTATTCAGATCGCCTGCTCTAACATTGGCCTCCCCAAACTCTGTGAGATTGACTCCCATAGCTTTCTTGAGTTTAAATGGCCCCAGGGGACTCTCCTTCACAAAACTAAAGCTAAACACATATACTCCACCCTTTCTTACAATGACTCCATCATCAAGCATGTCAACCACCTCTGGTATATGGACCTAACCCCCCCTCAATGGCACAAAAGACTTGACAAATTCTAGAAAAGGCCTATTGCCCCTAAGATCAAATGCTTTAATTGGCTGATTTTTCTTGACAGGCTCCCCCTGAGAAAGGACTCTGTTGATTATAATATTTGTACTATTTGTAGGTTACCTGAGACTGCTAGACATATTTTTTTTAACTGTGTTATTGCTAAGGAAGTGTGGCTTATGTTTGGTTTACAGATTCCCTATGTTGTGCAAACTTTTGATATTATATCTGGCTTCATTCATGGTCTTAAAAAGGATGCTAATCTTCTCTAGTCTATTCTTTCTGCCCATATTCTATGGTATCTCTAGGATATTAGGAACAAAGAGCTTTTTCAAGGTCATGTGAGGGTTCTTACTGAGTCTTTTCGAAGATTGACTTTCTATCAAATTGCTATGTAGGTCTCTATAATATTGGATTTGGAAAGAGACAAGTTGTTTAGGTTCCTTCAAGATGGAGCTGCTACAATGTTTGTATTCGAGATGCAGGATGGCTATGAGTGGATGAGGTGCGCTAAAGACCTTGACAAATTCAACCAAGCTCTCACTAAGCTGATACGTGAGATCCATGGATCCAATGCTCCCTCATATGAACAATCTCATTTTCTTTTAAGATGATGGAAAGTAAGGAGATAGCTTGGATGGAAGGCCCTGCTAGATGGACTGCCTGGGTGGATAAACTTAGTCATTGGTTATCCTAGTTGTAGGCTCTATGTGTTTTGTCTCTTGACTCTACTTTTGTCCGTTGTGCATACTTGGCTGATTGGTGATTAGGCCTTTTTTTTTATGTAATTTTTGTCTATACTTGATATGAGGCAGTGCCTCCCCCTTTGAACTTATTGTATTCTAATACTTTTACTCTCGATTTCCAATACAAAAAAAAAAAAAAAGTAGAAGAGAGATCGTGTAATCTCACTCAATGTAGATTCTCTTGTAATGATAGTCAATTATTGACACAATGTGAAGTATGACTAGATCCTATCAATAATAATACTTCCTTTAGTAATAAGCAAAACCAATATGGTATGTAGTATGTATTACCATGATCTCGAAAATAATATGAGGGAACATAGGTAATTTAAAATTAATTTGAAATATACAAGTGTCTACATGTTGATTACAAAAGTTAACATTGTCCATTTAAGTCTCTTAGTCTACACTGATAAAGATGATAATGAAAAATCTCTTAAAAACTGATGTAGAAAATATTCCAAAGATAAAGGGGCCTCTTCTAAATTTTGTTCAAAAGTATAAAAAATAATGTCAAAATTTGAATAATAATTTTGTAGAGAATGAACAAGAGGTAAAGAATTTTCCCTCATAGATGTTGAGTTTTTGTATCTCAGATAAGTACTTCTACATAGGTAGGGTGTCTATGTGTGTAGAAGTTATCCAATTAATTTTCCATATACTTTGTTCATGTAAAAGCGAATAATTTGTATTTTTTAGTGAACAAGAACATTATACTTTTTTAAAAACTAATTCCAGAGGACTATAAAGTGGAGTATGGAGGAAGAGCTAGACACATAAGAAAAAGGGAATTTATTGGAGAAATTGAGGAATAAGAAGAGAATTTCAGCAAGGGAAGTAGAGGCAATTATTTTGTAGAAGAAAATTGTTATACTTTCTAATTTTTTAAATTCTTCCTCTTTTCCACATTTTCCTTTTGATATTTTTTAGGGTAAATTATTCGTGTCAGTTTTCATGAATTGTTTTTATTTTCTACCACATAATTCCAAGTTAAAGAGATTAGTGTAAAGTTGTTCATAAATTTTAGTTATTAAATTTTTTATTTTTGGTGCATAAAAATTCAAGTATAAAATATTTACTAGAATAGTTATCTAGCTGGGCTCTAGAGAACTTAACCTAGTATTAGAGCTCTAAACTCTAAATATGAATCAAAGGATATTTGGTACAAGTTTCCAGATACAAAAAATAATAGATTTTATTTTCAATCTCCCTTGAGGGGTTTATTCTACAATGACAACTAATATGAGGATATTCTTGAGGGCATCTCCAACTACCTACTATGCAAGGTTCAGATGACATGTGATCCCATGGGGAACAATTTTTGGGCCTATACTATTATAGAAGTAACTCCTCCCATGAATGATCTCATTGCCATAGATGTATATGACATCAAGGAGGCCAAGGCACATAGGATTATCCTTGATGGGTTAATCTCAATCACTTGATTCAACATTTGTCAATGAAAGACACTACGAGGGAGATGTTGTTGGCAATTGACACTTGTTGGATTGATTTTATTGCCATTGATGGCAAAAAGATCAGATAGAAAGCAACAAGAATTGATGGAAGTCACAAACTGGCACTAGGAGGCATATACTGATAGATACCGACATTGGAAGCATTCAGGGTTACACCAGCACTGACACCGACATCGGCATCAGTACTTCAAGGAAGCTGACATCAAGAAATATTTATTTTAGTAAATCATTTTGTAATTATTGTCGAAGCCAAAATTGAATATTCTTTGTAAATGCATTGTAAGCCAACATAAGGCATATCATATGTAATAGGTATATAAATCAATCTGCTAGGTCAATTTAAGTGATGAAAAAAATGGCATATAATAGACATATAGCAAAACTATGAGATGTGAAATATATGTATGGAGATCATTTTTGTATGCGAACATTGTATCATGCAATGATCTATAGATAGCTAGGAAAGCACTCTTGGAGGAGAAGTAATACCAGTAATAGTTCAAGACTGTGAACCAGTACAGAGCAGAACCAGAACCGGAACTCTATTTGGCATAGCAAATGCATTCTTGAGTTCATTTTCAGTAATTTACATTGGCAAAAAACTTGTAGTCAGTGAAGCTCTTTAGTGATGAGTAGTATGCTCTAGGAAGTATGCCTTCCTGCAAGTGTAGGCTCCTATTTATGTAATATCTTTTCATATGGCCAGTGAACTAATATTGTGGGTGAAAAATCCCATAATGGTTTTTACTCATTGAGGTTTTCCACATATAAATTTTGTGTGTTATGGTGTTCATTTATGTGGATGGTTTATTTGCTTCTTGTTATATGCTTATTTGTTTGGCGTTACATACATGCATGGTTTAGAAAGTTAAAGATTGTTGATTCCAGCAGAACACTGAATCACCTGCCCCCCTCTCAATGTTCTCAAATCCCAACAATTGGTATCAGAGCTTGGTACCTCAGAAGAAGTTTAACAGTTTGAGGAAAATCCTAAAACCGAAATCTTTCAATGTGGCTATGGAAAGGCAAATTGAGATGGCTCTTGAGGATTATGATGCTGAATGGATGAAGAACTTGAAATTGCAAGAAGAATTGGCATCTGCAAATGAATTCATTTCTATTCTGCAAGAAAGGTTGTCATCTTCTAGAGCCAAAAGAAAAGAACTTTTGCAACAACCAGATGATGAGGAGAAGAGTTCTCTTAAGGAACAATGTTAGAAACTAAGTCAAGAAAATATTCTCATGAAGAATGAAATGCAAGATCTGACCATGAGGTTATCAAAAGATATTGAGGACAGAAAGAAGAAGGAAGTTAGTCTTATTTTATCTTTGAAGAACAAATTTGATGAATGTGGAAGATTGACTCATGAGAATAATCTCTTGAGAACTAATTTGGCACACTCCTAGAATAATGAACAAGAACTTGAAAGGAAAATAGCTACTCTAAGAGATGATCTAACTACTGCAAGCAAATATAAAGAAAATTTTAGGATCAGTGTTGCACAATTGGATGACTTACTGAAAAGACAAAGACAGATTGATGATTCTAGAGGACTTGGATTTGTACAAGGTGAAAGCTCCGGTACTGCTAATGAAGATCGAACAACCGGTATGCAAAACTCATTAGAATAGAGGAAAACGATAAGGAAATCTAATGCTTATAAATGGTAGATGTTTTGTTTGCAATAAATTTGGGCATATGGCTAAACAATGTAGAAATAAGGCAAATCAAAACTACAATTTTGTTCTTGATCAATGCACAAACTGCAAGAAATATGGTCATAAATCAGAAGACTACAGAGTGAATGTCAAATGTCATGCATGTGGAAATTTTGAACACTTTGCTAATCATTGTAGGTTAAGAAATAATAATAATACTAAATATGTCAAAGCAATTCAGAAGAACAATGTTACATGTTATGCATGCAAAAAAATAGGTCATACTGCTAAGTATTGCAGAAGCAAGACTCAACCGACTAATAATGATAAAGATAATGAGAAAGGGAAGAAGAAGGTAGATGAAATACAACAAGATCATACCAAGAGATGGGTTAGAAAATCTAAAGAACAAAGTGGAGATGGATCTCTACTGGAAAATCCACCAGTAGTACAGAGTATTCCTTCATCAACAGAAAATTCCATCGGTAACTGAGGCATAAGCCTTAGGGGTTGGCAAAATCGCTGCTAAATTTTGCATATTACCTCGAATCAGATCTAAGGAGATCTGGAAATAGATATGGAGAACTATGTTTATCATCGATAAAGGTTATCCCAGCACTTAACTGTGAAACCAACATCTGTAGGGTTGTTGGTGAAATATTAATGACAAAAAATTAGGGTTTTATTCGCTGATAAAAGAAGCTAAGTGAATTCATTTTCACTCACCAAGCATTCAAGAAATCAGAGCGAAGTAAAGGCGAACTAAGAGAGAGAAAAATCATTGAGAAAGGATTTTGAGCAATTATCTGAAGCACTAAAATCGTCCATCGGTATTCACTTAGGTATTTTACGACATGACATCTGGATCTTCTACTCCTACTTTTATGGCAGGTGATTTCCTTTTATGTATCTCAAAATAGATTTTGATTATTTTTAAGAACATGTTTCAATTATATTTTTTTAAATTGAGTTTGTGTCCATTAAGACTTGATTTATTGCAATATGAACAACTAAGATTCTCCTTCTTAGATCATTCCCCTTAATAAGGACAACATTGATTTATGTAGATTTTATTTTTCTTCTTTCTCTTCTTATTATGATTCCTAATTTTCTTCATAAACATATATAAGGTTAATTTCAAGCAATGCATGTCATTTAGAGGTCTTGATATGATCCATTTGAATTAAATTTGATTTTTCTTGGATTAGGATATTTTCAAAGTCATCAAACTTAACATCATTTTTGTAAAGGGGAAAATTTGATTTGGCAATTTGCAACATGGAGGGGAGAAATCACCAAATCAATTTTGCTTGGAGCGTTTACATTCAAAAGAGGGAAAATAATGCACTAGATTTAGTCACAAATCAGATAAGGACTAAATACTGAAGGGATTGGATTGATTTGTGAATGTTTTTCCTCTCTTTTGTAAGTGGAAATGCTGATTTAAGGTATAGTGTTGGAAAATGAAGATAAAATTGAGAAAACAGTGAGCTATAGATGTGGGATTGAGCTAGGCACCTAGAATTTGGTACTACCAGCTAGTCGGATTTGACCCTTGAAAATCTCTTAAATAACTAGGACCATGATGTGGCACCACAGTCCTCCAAAATTTCTACAAACCAAAAATGCTTGATTTGTCTCTATGAATAAAGTTTATTATGAGATACAACTTTGTACCTATTTCGTGCACAAAAAAAGAGGGGAAAAATGTTGGGAATAGGGGCTTGCCTTAGATCAAACCTTGTTTTTAGAATTAACCATGAAATTGAAATAAAGATATTGAAATGATTCTAAGGAAAGATTCTCTTTCCGAGGGCGATGCTAAAATATGACTGAAAATTGAATGATGATGCCTGATTGTGAATTTTTTCTTGCATCCCCATGGAATTAGGATTTCATGAAATAGGATGTAGATGTCCACTTCAATTCTTGAATCTTGACTTTATTATTGTTGCAAGGCTTGAAGGAAGACTGAAAAATGATCATTTTCTCTTGCATATTTGATTGCTTGATGTCATATGTGTTCTCTTAGATCTCTTAGCTTGTTGATTAATGTAAAATGAGAGGGAAAATACATTTTATATACCTGCCTATAGGGAAGATTGGCTTATTTTTAGACATGAGCCAGCACAGAGAGGGGAATCCCACCCAGATTTGAAATGTTACATTGGGTTTTAAGGGGCTCCAAATTAGGGTGGACCATGGCATAGCGCCATGGTCCAAGTGAGGACCATGGTACCATGGTCCTTCCCTATTTTGGGTAGTCTTTAATGTGCTTTTTGATGTGCATTTTGAATTAAATGACATTTGTGATGTGTATAAGAAAAATCAAGTCTTCAATCAAGCCAAGAAGCGTAAACACTAAGGTGAAGACCAAAATATGATCAAAATAATGTTTATAAGAATAATCAATCATAAGAATAATCAAGTCGTCAATCAACACTTTACTGGTTTTAACCAATCGAAACTTTTGCTTTTAAGTTTGAACTAATTTACTATTTAACAATGCAAACATTTACTGCAGAAAATAAAGCATACTTGAACAAATACACTATGATGTGCATGGATTTATCTCTTGGAAACCCAATAGGGATAAAACCACGGTGTGAGTAGGAACTCACAAAATTTGTACTCTTCTGGAGTACACCCGATCAAGAGCCATCCTTGTTAGGAGATTACAAAGACGCTGTTAAGTGCCATCCTATTAAGGGATTTTGAGTGAGGCCGGTTAGTGCCTTTACCTTGTTAAAGGTACCCTGGTTAAAGGACTTATAACATCTATCAAGATGTCACCCGATTAAGGGATTTTTACAATGAGACCTATTAAAGTCCATCCAGTTAAGGGATTTAAGTTGTAGCTGTTAGAAAGCAACATATGAATGATCTACTAAAATTGCTACTCACTGGCCTAATCAGATCACACTGAAGATTCACACTAGATCTGCATTGGTTGTGTCTGTTCTACACAAATTTGATTCCTCAATGCACTATGAACCCTTCCTTCTACCGATTTTTTGATCTTTCAATATCACACTACCAGTTCTTTGTCACCTAAATCACCAATCTCTGAAATGTCACTCTACCAGTCATCTGTCATTCGACTCTACAATCTCTTAAACTCCCCCTGTGCACACTGTCACATTATCTTCATTCACTTTGGCAACAACTATCTCAAGAATGAGATATGTGTATTTATAGACCCTTTAGTCTATCGCCAACTTTCACTCCAAAACATACCTTTCAAAATTCCATTATTAGGCCTTAAATTATGCCTCTAAGATCATGCAAGAATCTCTGTCAATCTAGTTGAACATGTTGATAAAACTGTTGGTTGACTACAAAAGACTCCCTATATAGCTGGATGTAATTGAACATTGTCAGTGTGTTAGTTACCGATTCTTTCGGTGTGCCGATCAAAATCTGTCTAGCCGATTTCCTCTTGTATACCGGTCTATTCTTTGTTTAGTCGGTGAACCTCTTGTGTGCCGATTTACTCACCGCTACCCAATCTTCATACTATTTACCGATCTACTTCTCTGCTTGTTGGTTTACCGGTCTACTTCTCTTCTTCTCGATTTACTTCTCTATCGATGGACTATGAAGACTTAAGGAGATAATGTTGCCAACAATGACAAGCATACTATTTACCAGTCATACAAAACAGTATCAAAATGCCAACAAACCCCTGATAGAAAATTACAATCCTCAGCAAGTATGTGAAGGACATTCATGATGATGTATAGAGACATGAAGATTTGTTGAAGTGGCTTTTATGGTAGATGAATGTTGTAATACCGAAAATTAATAGTTTGGAAGTGGCTATGGAGGTTGAAGCTAGGGATAATACTTGGATTGAGGATGTTGACGATGATAGAGTTTGGAGGTTTGCTAATGAATTTATTGGCCTTAAAGAAAAGTAGGACAAGGTGAACGAGAGGAAGACATGGATGTCAAGGTCAAGATGACTTTCACTAAAATGGAGGTGGAAGAAATTCAACAGTCCTAGGAGGCCCTTAAATTGAAAATTGAGCACATCGTTTTGCCCTGTAGGAATGTGACCAACATGCATAAAGCTTCTTTATAAGCTATCGAGGCCATATAGGCCAATTTCAATATGAAAAGTGAGAAGAAACAAAAAAGGATTGAGGCCCTAATTGTAGGCTCAGGTCCCATGGAGTCCCTGGTTAAAGCCACCCCTAATTCTACCTTGGTGTCTTCAAGCTCTAGAAATGGGTCCTACCAAAAGGTGTCATTCTTTGATAAAGTGTTAATTATATGCCAAGAATGGTAGGATAAAAATCTCCCCATGTAGTTGGCCATCTCTTTATGCCCTTCATGGGTGGTTATGCTAGCTTTTTGTTTTCTGGTGTTTCGATTTCTGCAGGCTTTCTAGTTTCTTTGCTAGCTTTCGAGTTGCTTTTCTGGTCTTTTGGTCTGTGTTAGTGGGGGTTTTTTTGGTTGGTTGTGCATCCCACATCTGCCCCAAGTGTCACTATGTAGATATTTAATGGTACGGGCCTATCCTACTTTTATTAATCAAAACTATATATGTGATTGTAAATTGAGAAGGGATTGTGGGAAGGTGTGAAGAAATCCAATGATAACATAAACATGACTTATAATTGCATATGGTGGTGTCATGATGCAAATGGTAACCTTCCACCAAGATCGGATAGAGTGAATTCCAACTTTGTGTAGCATATTTAGAGGAAAAGCCAACACAATTGTGTGAAATGTCTTTTAATCTAGTCCTAAAATATAGTACCATACTTTCAAAGCTTCTCAAGAATGAAAACTCTTAGCAACTATAGAGAACAAATCATAGGGTGTGCATATCAAAAGAATTTTGATTTAATCTTATAATTACTAATCATATGGTAGATTCTAACTGTAAGGAATTTATGTGATGAACTATCATTATTTGAAAAATTATATTTATAATATACTATTTTTAAATAGATCTTAAAAATTTCTCTATAAATAAAAAATATTACATAATACATAAATATAGATAAAATAAAATAAAATATATATTGAATGATGAAATAAAGATAGAATATTAGAATTCCCCCCTCTGTCTATATATATTCTATTCTTTTAAATAAATAAAATAGTTCTTAAAAAACATAACAATATTTTCAAATGAACACTAGAAACTCTTAAATAAATGTATGTATGTATGAATGTATATATTATATGTGTATTTGTATGCATTATTTACTATTAAATTATGAATAAATATATGTCATTTTCAAGTTGTTTTCTTTTTTAGAGGTTTAAGATCAAAGTTGAAGATGCACCTCGAGAAAGATATCTTTTGCATAGTCTTTTAGAAATATAGATGACTTCTCATAAGTATAAACAACACGCAATTTTTAAGCTGTTTATTTCTTACAAGGATTCTGATAAAATTTGAAGAGGCATTTTCAGAATGATATGTCTTGTGTTTTTTAAATAATATTTAAAAATGAAAAGATAAACTAATTTGAAAACTTGTCATATATGTAAAAGAGAGGCGAGCTAGTTTGAACACTTGACATATGCTCAAACAAAATAATATTACTACAATATTTACCTATATAGATAATAAAAAGTAGTTTACAGCACACAATCCTAAACGATGACCATTGAAAGAGTATGTGTAATTTTTTAATGAATCTCTTTATTATTTTAAATATATTTTTAATTATTAATATAGACAGTTTTCTTAAACACAAGTGTAGTATCAAATTACGATAATTGGAATTATTTCCTTGTTACATGAAGTGCTTTTGACTGATCTATGAATAAGAAATGGATTTTGAACGGATCCCAAAGCCCTTCACCATTAGAACATCAAAATAACTTCACAAAACAATATTTTTTTGTCATCATTATTTATCATGATTTTCTTCCAATTCTTAGTAGGCAATCTTATGGATTTCCAATATAAAGGGAAGTATGTAGACCTCATTTGTAGAATAAATTGATACCTCTTACAAGTATTATTAAAAACCATCTATCATTTTCAATGACTTTGAAACTGTGTGATACCAGTTGCCCTTCCCTATAAATTTCCCATCTACTGTAACTTCATTCATCCAAGTTGCTATATAGTATCAATCAGTGAGTCATTAGCTCTTGCTATATAGTATAATGTGGTTTGTGCTGAAGAGGTTGAGAATTCGATGGATATTGGGTTAGGGTTCCATTTTACTGACGGCCCTTTTCCTCCAGACCCTTCGCCTCATGCTTTGGCTTAGTTACTTTTTCTCGCATGGTCCCAAAATTCAGTAAGTAGATAGATTTCTTCAGAAATGTCAATTAATTTAATTTGTTAATTTTTTATGTGTCTTATTCTAAGATTTTATTTAATCTAAGATTTTATTTACCTGCAGATGAAAAATGGGAAATGGGCTGCCCAAATAGCCTCGACCTCAATACATCGCATTCTGCTTGTTACCACCCCAACGGTGAGGATGATTTGGAGGAAGATTTTAATGAATGGATTGTTGAGAACCAACAATGAACAAGCGGATGCTTTGGAGGATTGTCAGGAGAAAAATATGCGTATTTGGAAGAATGCTTCGACCAGAGCACTACAGTAGAATTTGTATGTGTACTTTCCACCATTTACTGACAGTTGATTTTGTGTGTATTTTCTTATTAGCATGCCTATCAATGTTTAGGCGCTGTCGACGGGTTGATAGAATGGATCAGTTTCATAGTGTATTTTGTAGCTAAGAGTTATAAAATATATTATAAGACTGGTGTATTTTCATTTGTTAATGCTTATTACTTATATATAAATTTAATAAACATTTTCTTTTTATTATTTGAGACTATAAAACCAGAAGCTTGAATAGATTGTAGATGATAATTTTTTTAATTGATATCTTAATAGAGATTTTGATTTGCTGATTTTCATAAATTGTTTGATCTGTGTTCTCCACCAAAGATTTACAAGCTGTTAATTATATCTATGCCATCAAAATTTATCTTGTTAATATTGGATCTGGTTTAATTTAATTTTATTGTTTCAGTTGATCAATAGGCAATCTTAAAAACTACCTAGCTCCAACCAACGAACTGTAAATAAATATTGGTTTTAGGGTTCGATTTTAAGATTAGCTTTAGAAATCATTTTCTATATAAAGATTCCACAATACATTGAAAAGTTAAGTCAAATTGATTTTCATGAATTTTACCATTCACTCTCGATCAGGATAGGTACTGCTATGGCTAAATTTATTCAGAATGTGCTATGAAATAACTTTAAGGAATATGAAGAAAATATAATTTAAATTATATAGAAAAATATATACTAATATTTCTTTGGGTAAGAAAGGAGATGTGACAGCTATACATTTTGTCAAAGTTGTCTCATACCAACTTCAAACCTTATATCATACTTCAAAAGATTTAAACTTTAATAAATGATGTAATACAAAAATAAACTATTTACATAATTTTATTATAAATATTTCCTATAACTGATGGACCATTCTTTAATTTTCTTTTATATATCAATACAATTTTTTAGTTTTTGCAGTTCCCAAAAGAAGCTCTGGCGATGCAGCTAAATATCGGCCCTCAAGAAGCTCTGGCGATGCAGTTAAATATCAGCCCTCAATATTACACTGATTGTTTATTCCCTGAGCAATTTCTTCTTTAAGATTTATTGAAAATCTGCAACCCTTGAATAAATCTAAGTCAATTCATGCTTTAATTATATGTTATTTCTGTTGTAAGTGATCCAGATTTAGTAGACTTTGTGTTGAGTTCTCTTGAGTCAACTCTTCTCTTACAACAAAGGTTGTAGAAAACTTTCAAAATAAACAAATTTCAAGTGAAATTTTTTTTTAAGAATGTTTGTCAACGTTTTTTACTTCCTTAAAACAGTTTCTTTAGTACAAGCTATTCTGAAAACATTTAACAAAGACTACACCTTCACCACAGTTCAAGTATTAGATACAGATATTATTTATTCCTTACTGTTTGAGAAAATATGGTTCCTTGAATCCTAGATGAAGATGGATCCAATTCCATTGTGCTTTTCAGAATGACTTGATAGTAGCTGGTGGAACATGTGTTCTTGCAGGAAAATACAAAAGCTTTACACTTCCCTTTTCCTTCATTATCATTCCCGCACCCTATAATAGCTGTTACAAAGTGATCCCTCTGAAATAGTTTTTTCTGCTTCTTTTGTGATAGCTTTTCCATATTCATTGGAGGAGGCGATGGAAACTGATGATGATGATCATTAGGAAAGCTCCGTGAAATACTACTTTTGGTTGTTGTAGTCGTTCTCCTTGTTAATTCCATTATTTGAACATTTGAAATTGGTAATACCAATCCTTTGTCAAGTGCAGGACAAGATGCACACATCTGCCAAAACGATGAAGAATGCGAAGCCATGAAATGCATGTTCTATACAAGTGGACTGCATTTTATATGATGTTGTGATGACAATCTGACCCTCTTGTTAGAAGGATATGGTTCATTGAAATCGAGGCTGCGCATTTCCGATTTGTCGTCTGCAGGAATAGAAAATTTTAGAATAACATAATAAAAAAGAGAAAAAGTCAAATTAATCTGCGTATGCTAAAGAAATTATCTACCTGACGATTTTTTGGGCGGTGGATGAGACAACAAATAAGCAAAAGCAGATTTTAATCGGTCATAAAATCGTTAGGTAGATAATTGCTTTCGCATAGACAGATTAAGTAAACTTTTTTTCTTCTTCATTATGCTATTCTAAAATTTTCCTTTCGTACAGAAGACAAATCTGAAATAGGCATCCTGGATCTCAGATTATCATCACAACAACATAGAAAATGCGGTCCACTTGTATAAAACATGCATTTCTTGGCAGTTGTGGGCATCTTGTCCACCACTCGACAAAGTATTAGTAATACAATTCAAATGTTAAAAAAATTGAATTAGCAAGGAGAATGACTACAACAGCCAAAAGTAGTATTTAGCGGAGCTTTCCGAAGGATGATCATCATCATTTATCACCGCCTCCTCCAATGAATATGGAAAAGCTATCAAAAAAAAGCTGAAGAAACTATTTCAGAGGGATCACTTTGTAGTAGCTATGATATAATGCAGGAAATATAATGAAAGAAAAGGGAAGCGTAAAGAGCTTAAGAATTTTCCTGCAAGAAGCATGTTCCGCCAGAGACTGTCAAGTCATACTGAAAAGCACAGAAGAAATGAATTGACAAGGGCCATTTCTAATCAGATAAATAACATACAATTAAGAATGAATTGACTTAGATTTTTTCAAGGGCTGCAGATTTTCAATGAATCATTAAGAAGAGATTTCTTTGGGAATAAACAATCAGTGTATATAATATTCTCTTCAAAATATTGTCCAAACATCCTTAGTACAAATGTGGGCAGTATTATTACTGCCGAAAGCACCTTGATTTTCTTACTCAAATTGTATTATGCTCAAGAAATGAGTGCTAAATGGGTAAGATTCCTGCCCTCTTATTTTTAAACTAAATATAACTAAATATTTACTTGTTGAGGGCTGATATTTGAGGGCAATTATAGACCTCAAAATTTTATATTGTTTATAGAGATAGTGGAAGTTCCGTTGTTCCATATTACCTCTAGGTTTTTCCATATAAGATTTAAGAATAGTTCGAGTGTATGGGAAACACTCCAGGTATGTGTAATGTTTCTGTTAGGAACCCTTTTGTGACGAGAAGAAACATAAAAACAAAAAAATAGGAAAAAAATAAAATTATTTCTGAACCTCGTTACTGAAATACAAACTGCATGTCTTCAATTTAGGGTCTTGATAGTTGAATTTGGGGTCTTGATAGTTGATTGAAATACTAGCAAGTTTACAACACATTTTCTTGATAGTTGATCGAAATACTAGCAAGTTTACAACGCATTTACCAAGCCCTCATGAAACCAAATAGCAAGGCTTGCTCTTAAATATGGTGTATGGAACTGATAAAGTAGAATTTGATTTAAAAAACAAGGTTACCCACCTGTATCTATTCATTGGAGTCTTTAACTTTTCATCTTCTAAGTTTATATACAACTAGGATATAGATTTGAATCCTTCACCTTTCTAGGTGGTAATGCCAATACCTTTGTTAGCGAAATGATCTACAACTCTGGCAGTTTTGTGACCGAAATGATGTGTCTTGTATCTTTTGCATAGTCTTTTAGAAATATAGATGACTTTTCATAAGTATAAAGACATGTAATTTTTAAGCTGTTTATTTCTTACAAGGATTCTGATAAAATTTGAAGAGGCATTTTCAGAATGATATGTCTTGTGTTTCTTAAATAATATTTAAAAAAAAAAAGATAAACTAACTTGAAAACTTGTCATATATGTAAAAGAGAGGCGAGCTAGTTTGAACACTTTGACATATGTTCAAACAAAATAATATTACTACAATATTTACCTATATAGATAATAAAAAGTAGTTTACAGCACACAATCCTAAACGATGACCATTGAAAGAGTATGTGTAATTTTTTAATGAATCTCTTTATTATTTTAAATATATTTTTAATTATTAATATAGATCTTTTTCTTAAACATGCCAAGTGTAGTATCAAATTACTATAATTGGAATTATTTTCCAAATCTGATTTAATGTTGAGCATTTATACATAATTGTTGTTGCAAACCATATTCTCTTGTTACATGAAGCGCTTTTAACAGATAAATGAATAAGAAATGGATTTTTTCACTATAAGAACATCAAAATAACTTCACAAAACAATATTTCTTGTTATCATTATTTATCATGATTTTCTTCCCATTCTTAGTAGCCAATCTTGTGGATTTCCAAAATAAAGGGAGGTATGTGTAGAATAAATTGATACCTCTTACAAGTCTCATATTATTAAAAACCATCTATCATTTTCAATGACTTTGAAACTGTGTGATAGCAGTTGCCCTTCCCTATAAATTTCCCATCTACTGTAGCTTCATTCATCCAAGTTGCTATATAGTATCAATCAGTGAGTCATTAGCTCTCGCTATATAGTATAATGTGGTTTGTGCTGAAGAGGTTGAGAATTCGATGGATATTAGGTTAGGGTTCCATTTTACTGACGGCCCTTTTCCTCCGGACCCTTCGCATCATGCTTTGGCTTAGTTACTGTTTCTCGCATGGTCCCAAAATTCAGTAAGTAGATAGATTTCTTGACAAAAGACACATTAATTTGATTTGTTAGTTTCTGATGTATCTTATTCTAAGATTTTATTTAATCTAAGATTTTATTTACCTGCAGATGAAAAATGGGAAATGGGCTGCCCAAATAGCCTCGACCTGCAGATGAACTGGAGGATTGTCAGGAGAACAATATGCGTATTTGGAAGAATGCTTCGAACAGAGCACTACAGTAGAATTTGTATGTGTACTTTCCACCATATACTGACAGTTGATTTTGTGTGTATTTTCTTCTTAGCATACCTATCAATGTTTAGGCGTTGTCGACGGGTTGATAGAATGGATCAGTTTCAAAGTGTATTTTGTAGCTAAGAGTTATAAAATATATTATAAGACTGGTGTATTTTCATTTGTTAATGCTTATTATTTATATATAAATTTAGTAAACATTTTCTTTTTATTATTTGAGACTATAAAAGCAGAAGCTTGAATAGATTGTAGACAATAATTTTTTTTTATTGATATCTTTATCAGTTAGTTTCTTAATAGAGATTTTGATTTGCTGATTTTCATAAATTGTTTGATCTGTGTTCTCCACCAAAGATTTACAAGCTGTTAATTATATCTATGACATCAAAATTCTTGTTAATATTGGATCTGGTTTAATTTAATTTAATTATTTCAGTTGATCAATAGAAAACCTACTACTATGGCTGCTAAATTAAGCTCAGGCGAGAGTGAGCTATGCGCTGCGATTATTGAGCCCAAAGACTAAACATAATTTCTATTTTGCGGTCGTGATTTTTATCAGTTGTGTGATTCCCTTTTTACGGAAACCCTAACCCTAAACCCTGTTTTTTCGAGGTGTCAAACTTCTGAAGCTAATTATCAATCTAAATCTCCAAAACTAAGACACAGCGGCCAGACAGCACAAATCAATTACAGTGGTGAATGAGAGAATAAGAGAGATGCAGTTTTCTGGCAGATCCTCCAATGTAGCGCCATTTTTCCTTCCTGTTGAGATCTCCATCTTTAACCTAGTTTAAGATTTGCGGAACACGGCTCTACGTTTCGAGCTTGCGAGAAGATGAGCAAAATATGAATGAAAGGTTAAGAGACAAGTTCCATGGCTTCTAAGAGACACCTGATCAAAGAGCAGTTTAATCAGAAGTGTTAACAAAATATATCAGCCAAGATATATCAGTATGGGGTCTGCGCAGGAAGAAGCTAATAGCTTTGCACAGAGTTACAAAATGATCATTTAAAGACTCGGAAGCAAGAGGTGCAGTAAATTTGGTTTTGCGCAATCTAGATCTTTCAGATTTTAAAAGTGCTCTGCATGGACGAATCTAGGGCTATTGGCATGGGCTGATGTGGGTGTGGGCTGGGAAGATCTGCCGCATGTCCCACAGCTGGTCTTCACGAAGGGCAAATGGGTAGATATTGCGGCGCAGAACTGGTTGAGGGCAGACTTACGAAATTTCAGACAGGTCTTCAAGTATTTTCGAGGTTTTTTCAGAGGTCCAAGCAGTGGAAATTGGTGGAATATGGACAAATCTGGTGAAGGTTAGGGCCCGCAGCAAAAGTTTATACCAAATCATTTAAAGGGGCTTCTAGGTAAACGATCTATAGAGCTGGGAGGAAAACCATCCTATGCAAAAGTTGTGAAGTTTTCATCTGTAAATGAGGCAATTAGGGCTTCTCGGCTAAACAGTGGTGAAAAGATGATGGACAAATAGTCTAATAGTAACCCGCTTGAGTTATCTTCGTCACATCAAAGGGGGGATAAAGTAAGGGAATCTTCGACATCAGGAAAAGACGATAAGGTAAGTGAAAATCAAACCGGCTTTGATTTAGGAGGCGGGTCTTCACAGGTATGGGTTCCTATTCCATGCATTGATTTACTTGATTCTATTATGGATTTGAAAGCTCGTTGTTTGCATACACATGCTATTTCTGGGGAAATATGGGGGGATGCAACTAGTTTATCTAAATTTCATCATAAATTGCAAAAAAAGTGGTCTAATATGCATTATTTTCAATTACTCTTTGCAAATGCATTTATTATTGTTTTCAACTCTTCTTCTGCTAGGGATGAAGTTTTAAAATCTTCACATTACTGGTTTGGTAAAAATTTAGTGTTTGTTTCAGCTTGGAAACCATTTTATGTCCCTGCTTGGTCTTGCTTTAAATTAGTTCCTTTCTGGTTTGGCTTGCCGAAATTACCATTTGAATTTATGTACCCAGAGGTTTTGGAACAAATTGGTAATACTTGTGGTTCTTTCTTATCATCAAGATTTGATTTTGTGGAGGGGGAGGTTTTGGTAAAAATTTGTGTCTTGACTAACCCTAATAATGTTTTCCCTCGGACCTGTATCATTAAATCTCATGAGGGTATCTAGAAACAACCAATTAATAAGTTGGAGAAAGACTTTGGTAAAACTTCCTTGCAATTGGATGCTCCTTTGCTTATGGATTTTTTGAAATCCTCTGTTCTGGATAAGGCAGAACATTGCTTGGGTAGTAACAGTAATCCATTTCTGGATAAACTATTAGTTAATGGTTCCACTGGGATACATCCTACTACTTTTGAGGTTAACCAGGCTATGAGGGATGTTGGGAAGTGAGATGTTTATGTTGTGTCTCACGATCCGGAGTTTGTAGGGTTTTTTTACAAGGATAAGACAGTAGCTCACCAAAATATTATGGTTTCGGGGGACAACAACATGGATGATCTGCTTCCAAATCTCACTACCTCGAATTCCTTGGATAAGTCACTAAATGATGGTGGTGGGAATCATGTCTGTCCTATGAAGTCAAAAGAATACTTAGAAAGTTGTTAGGGGGTTGGTCAGATTTTTGTGAAGAATGATGGGGTTTCTTCTCTAGGGTTTCCTAATGATGCTATCCTTGCTCAACAAGTCAAAGAATTGGTGTCTAATTCTTCGCAGCATGTTGATGTGGATGTGGATAATAATGCCACCTTAGGAAATAATATTTAGTTGGGGGACATTCTTGTTATTGTGCCAGATTAAAATATGGTTCACCAAGTAAATGATCTTTTTAAAGATCATGAGCATCAGATGGATGAGGACATTACGAATAGGGTTATCTGTTCAATTGAGAATGACTTGGGGGGAATTAAATCGACCCTTCCTATTTCTGCATCTGCTAACACTTTTGAGGTATTGGCCTCATTAGAAGTGGGCATCATAGATAATTTAGCTATGACTTCTCCTAAGTCAAGAAAGAGTTTACCAATTATTCAAACTACTCTAATTAGGGCTTCATCTGTAGTTTCTCCTGGTAGGGGTAGGTCTCCAAAGAATCTAAAGACTCAATTGGAAATTGATGCTGGGATTCAACAGATTTTGTCTCTTTCTCCTAATGTTAGGAAAGGGAAGCATTTGGTTTCTCTTGGTGACGCTATGAAAGGAAGTGGTACTCCTAAGGGCAAGAGGAGTAAGAGGTCTATTATCAGTCCTCCTGTGAGTAGGTCGGGGCTGTGAAGCGTAATCTTCAAAGTAGTTTTGGAGAAGGAAAGTCTTCTCCAACTAAAGGAAAGAGGGGAGCCTCGGTCTCCCCTCGAGAGCAATGAGAATTATATCTTGGAATGTTAGGGGCTTAAATGCCCCAAACAAAAGGTGCTTAATTAAGTCCCAGATGGAATTAGTTAAGTGTGATATTTTCATGTTGCAAGAGACAAAATTATCAAAGGAGTCTACTGATTTGGTTTTTTCTTCTTGGCGAAAGTGGGAATTCCTCTCCTCTCTAGCTTGTGGTGCATCAGAGGGTTTGGCATTGCTTTGGAATAACTATAACATTGAGGTTGAGATGGTTTCTTCTACTGTAAACTGGATGTTGGCCTTAGTTAAAAGAAAGCTTTCAAAGGTTGAGTTTTGGCTTTTTAATATTTATGCTCCTTCTGGTATTCAAAGGAAGACTAAATTATGGGGAGAACTTAAGAGGATTTCCTCCCCTTTAAGGCATGGTCCCTTTATAATCTTTGGGGGGATTTTAATGCTATCACTGACTTGGGAGAAAAGAAAGGAGGTATTCTTCCTAATAAAAAAATTATGGAAGACTTTGGGATGTTCATTAGGGACATGCATCTTTTTTATTGTCAGTTTCAGAATGGGATTTTCACATGGACAAATATGCAAAGAGATTTTTCTCAGATTGCGGAAATGTTATACCAGTTTTTGTTATCAGATGTCTGGATTGATTCAGAGTTCGAATTTTTTTCCTCTATTCTTCCAGTTTTGGGGTCAGATCATTTTCCAATTTCCCTATCAATTCTGGAAGATAAAGCTCCTTTTAAGTCACCTTTTAAATTTGAATCTATGTGGTTTAGAGATTCTTCCTTTTTGCCTTTGCTCAAAAAATGGTGGAGTTCTGCTCCTTATTGCTCTAGATCCTAAATGTTTTAGATTGCTAAGAAGTTGAGATTTTTGAAATTTAATATTAGAGAATGGAATATCTTGCATTTTAAGAAAATCTTTCAAGAAAAACAGAGGATTCAAGATATGATTGAATGTCTTAATTCACAAGTGATTCAACATGGTATGGTGCCTCTTGTTTTTGATGAACTAAAATTGCTAAAAGCAGAGCTTGAAGAAGTTTTGTCCAGAGAAGAAATCTATTGGAGAGAGAAATCGAGGGAGATCTAGCTTTCAGATGGTGATAGAAATACAAAATTTTCACTCTTCAACAAAAATTAAGAGAAGTAGAAATAGGATATCTTGTATTGAGTGTCCAAATGGTAGACTTTTAATAGAACAGGAGGATATTGCTTCAGAGGCAGTTAGGTTTCTTAAGTCACTATTGTCTTTGGAGCATGGAGATCTTCATAATAACATTTCTTCTAATATTCCTTCTTTGGTATCTTCAGAAGATAATAAAATGTTGATGTCTCCTTTTTATTTGGATGAAGTTAAGAATTCTATTTTTGCAATGAACCTTGATAAGGCTCCGAGACCAGATGGATTTACTCCTTTATTTTTTCAGAAATGTTGGGATTTTGTGGGGAATGATGTTTTATTGGCCTTTGAGGAAGCTAGAAGAAATACGTCTATTTTGAAAGAGCTTAATACTACAATGATTGCAATTATTCCTAAAAAAGAGGTTACCAAGACATTTGCTGATTTTTGCCCTATTGCTTTATGTAATACTTTGTACAAGATTTTTACCAAGGCGATTTCTTTAAGGTTGGCTAAAATTCTGCCTAGGATCATTTCTTTAGAACAAGGTGGTTTTGTTCTAGGAAGGGAGACAACAAAGGGAGCTATAGTGGGGCATGAGGTTCTACATTCTATTTCTACTCAGAGAATCCCGCCCATGATCCTCAAATTAGATATGATGAAAGCATATGATAGAGTAGAATGGGGGGTGTTGTGTGTTGTTCTACTTAAATTGGGCTTTTCCAAGGCATGTGTCAAATGGATTCATGCTTGTATTTCTTCTACAAGGTTCTTGGTTCTAATTAATGGCTCCCCTTTTGGTTTTTTCTCCTCTTCTAGGGGTTTGAGGCAGGGGGATCCCCTGTCTCCTTTCTTTTTCATTCTTCTAGCTGAAACGTTCAGTTGGGCTATAAGAGCTGCTAAGCTAGGAGGGCTTTGGAAGGGAATTCGGATTCATAATGTTCCACAAAACATTTCGCATTGCTTGTTTGCAGATGATACCTTGTTATTTGGTCAGGCCTCTTTGGGTGAGGCAAGAGTGATAAAGGGGATAATACAAAATTATGCATCCTTTTCTAGTCAGAGAGTCAATGTTGATAAGTCAAATATTCTTTTCCTTCATGCTTCACAATTGGTTCAAGATAGATTGAAGATTTTTTGGGGATTTGCATCTGGAAATCTTCCTTGTTCTTATCTTGGTATACCTTTCTTCATTAAGAAGGTTAGAGTTGAGTTTTGGGATAAGATCATTTCAGTTGTCTCTAGAAGGATCCTATCCTGGAATCATAGATGGTTATCTTTAGCTGGTAAGATTGTTCTTATTAAGTCTGTCCTAAATGATGTTCCTATTTATCTCATGTCTATTTTGCAGTCTCTGAAAGAGGCTCTTGTTAGTTTGCAATATACTCTTAGGTCCTCCCTTTGGAGTAATAATAAAGAATGTAAGAAGAAACTCCCTCTGGTAGCATGGGATAAAGGTTGTTTGCCTAAAAACCTTAGGGGCACAGGCATTAGGAGTCTGGAAAGTCAGAATTTAGCCTTAGGTGCTAAGTTGGTTTGGAAATTGTATGAGAGACCATTCTCCTTTTGTGCACAAATTATGTTTGCTAAATATTTAAATAATGAACCACAAGAGTATGTTTTTCAAGTTTCTAATTTAACGTCTGGTTCAGCTATTTGGAATTTTCCATGTAAATGTAGATCAATGATTTTACCTCATCTCTCATGGATTGTTCATAATGGTAGAAAGGTCAAGTTTTGGGAGGAAGTTTGGAATGGACATCCCCCTTTGGTGAACTCAAGGGATTGGTCTCCTTTAATTTCCACTCTTTCTTCCCTTTGAGGTGTCTTTGTGGCTTATTATCTTGAAATTGAGTATAGTGGGAATCTTAAGGTGGCAAAATGGAAATCAATTGAGTTTTTAGATATTGATCAAAATGTGAAATTGGAATATGAAAAGATGTTGGGGGAGAGAGTAATAATTCTTTTTGATGTTGACGATGAGCTTATTTAGACAAGGAATATCTCTGGTAAGTACATAGTAAAGGATGGCTATAATTGTCTCTTGGTTGCTAAAGATTTATCTACTTGGCCATACAAGCTATTTTGGCATATGGCTTGCCTCCCAAAGGCTAGTTCTTTTGCTTGGTTAGCAGTGTAGGATAGGGTCCTTATAGGAATGAGGTTGGATAGGTTGGGTATTACTGCAGTATTTTCTTATGTCTTTTGTAATAAAAATTTAGAATCCTTTGCACACTTGTTTCTTCACTGTGATTTTTCCTATGCTTGCTTGCAGTGGTTGTTTGAAAAGCTTAATCTATTCTTTTTTATTGGTAAGGATCTCCTTTCCCACTTTAGAACCTGGCCTCTCCTATTTGCCTCATCTTTCTATGCATGTCTTTGGATTATTTCTCTATCTATTGTGATTTGGAATATTTGGTTAGAGCGTAATAATAGGATTTTTAAACAAACAAGTTCTTCCTTGGCTGAGGTTTTATTAAGGATTGAATCTTCCATCTCTAAAGTTGCTTTGTCTTTTATCTATAAGAATCTGGAAACCCTTACCTCTTTTTCTCATTGGGATGGTAGGGTAACTCGAGTTTGGAGAATGTTATCAGTCTTACCTTCTCATGGATCTATTTTAAATAAGACTAATGCTATAAGTAAGAGAAATTTTTCTTGCTGGAAACCTCCTCCGCAAGGGCACTTTAAATTGAATTTTGATGGTGCTTCGCCTAGCAGGGGCAGGTATGGCAATTTATGATCATAAGGTAAGATTTGTTTAGGCTTGTTGTCATGCAATTGGTTTCATATCTAACAATTGTGCAGAATTCTTTGCTTTGTCCTTTGGTTTGGATATGGCTATATCATTGGGAATTAAGGACTTGATAATTGAGGGTGATTCTATGGTTATTATTCAAAGTGTCATGAAAAAGAAGTTGAATTGTTGGCAATTACAATATATACTTGATCATATTTTGCAAAATTAGATTTTTTTGATTCTTTTTTGATTTCCCGCTATTATAGGGAAGTGAATAAGATTGTAGATTTCATGGCTAACTTAGCCCTTGACAGTGAAGCTAATATGCGGGAGGTAAGTGTGGATGAGATCCCTTCCTCATTTTTGGAATATTTGAAGTAAAGAAGGGCATAGTTGTAGTCTTCATCAACCTCCTTATTTGGTGTGGTTTTTCTTTGGTGTGGGTTCTACTATGCTTGATCACAATGTTTATTTTGATAGGGTCTCTGATTATGGTTTCATTTCTGCTATGTGGTATCATTCTAACCAGTGGTTTGGAGAATTGTGTTTCATAGACAGGGGTGGTTCAGACTGGTGTTTTTTGGCAGCAATGGATATGCATCCTTCGGTGATCATACTTTAATCTTCCTTCTATATTCTTCTATTGGCGACTTCCTTTTGACAACCAACTAATTGCTATCCCACTTGACAAATTACTAGCTGTATTCAGAATTTCAATATATTCAACAATTTACTTGACAACTAGCTAATTGCTATCCCAACGAACTAGATTGCTCTCCTTTTTTGGTAGTGTGATCTACAGATTTCACACATTTGGTAGCCATAGTTCTATTTTTCCTATTCCTAGATTGTCTTGCTTCTTTTGTGATAGCTTTTCGATATTCATTGGAGGAGGTGATGGAGAATGATGATGATTATGATGATCCTTCAGACAGCTCCATGAAATACTAGTTTTAGTTTCTATAGTCATTCTCGCTAATTCTATTTTTTTAACATTTGAAATTGATAGTAACAATCATTTGTCAGGTGGAGAACAATATAAGATGCCCACAATTCCATCTTGTCCTCCACCTGACAAAGGATTAGTACTACCAAATTCAAATGTTAAAAAAAATGGAATTAGCAAGAAGAGCGACAACAACCAGAAATAGTATTTCACATAACTTTCCAAAGGATGATCATCATCATTTATTTTTCACCACCACTTCCAATGAACATGGTACAACTATCACAGAAGAGGCAAAAGAAACTATTTTAGAAGGATCCCTTTCTAGCAGCTATGATTGAGTGCGGCAAAGATAATGAAAGAAAAGGGAAGTGTAAAGATTTTGTATTTTCTCGCAAGAACACATGTTCTAGCATTCTAAAAAGCACAAAGGTGATGGAATGAGGTAGAGGAAATGAAGAATGGAATGAGGTAGAGGAAATGAAGAATAGATAAACACAAAAATAAAGAACACAAATAAACTGAAAGTGGTATGTATATTTATATTTTCAAAATGCATACAGAAATTAATACACTTCTCTTGTTGTTATAGCTACATAGCTCTCCTTTTCTTTCTATAGCTCTCATTTTCTTTCTAGCATCCTGTTCAAAAAATACCCTACCTCCTTTCTTTTTATTTTCTTGTTGTTATAAGTTTCTAGGTAAAGAAGGAAAAAACAAAAATATATAATTTAATTTAATTCCTAAATTACTTGTTCGCTATACGCAGATTGAGAATAGATTACAATCAATACTTCTAATCAAAGCACTGTCCTATTTGGAGTAAACAACAATGCACATTAGGTGCAAGAGGAATGAACATACACATATCAAAATGATGGAGAGTACATTGGACGACAGAAGATAATGGACATATACAGGAGGAAATTTAATATGGTAGTTGAGATTAGTTCCCAACACTCCCCCTTAATTACAACTGCCATCTATGATTCCTAGATCATCTCGTTGATGAACAAAACTTTCTTTTCCCAATGCCTTGGTGAAGATGTCAGCAAATCGATCCTCTGACCTACAATGTTCCAAAATGATTTCTTTATTATTGATCAACTCCTTGATGAAAGGATACCTTGTGTCTATATGCTTTCTTCTTTTATGAAAGACTGGGTTCTTAGATAGTGCTATGGCTGAACTATTGTCACAATATATCTTTGTTGCCCCTTGTTGTTCATACCTCAATTCTTTCAACACTCTTCTTGTCCATACCACTTGACATGCTTGACACGCTGCCCCTGTAGCTGCTACATACTCTGCTTCAGCTGATGAAACAATGACTATAGGTTGTTTCTTTGAAGCCCATGATACTACACTTGATCAAAAATGAAAAGCATAGTCTGGAGTGCTCTTCTTATCATCTATACTGCCAACACAATCACTATCCATGTATCCTATCAGCTTGAAATCATTTGCCCTTGAGTAAAATATTCCATAATTCTTTGTTCCACTAACATATTTCAAAATTATTTTCCCAACATTCCAATGTGTAACTTTTGGAGACTCCATGAACCTTGAAATGAGACTAACTCCAAACATTATATCCGGCCTTGTAGTTGTTAGATACATGATACTACCAACAAGTTTTTTATATAAAGCTTGATTTACATCAACACCTTTGTCATCTTTACTCAACTTCAAACCTGTCAGTATTGGTGTTGGGGCTGATTTGAAATTCATCATATTAAACCTCTTCAAAATATTATTTGCATATTTAGACTGTGAAATGAAAATTTCTTTATTATTTTGACTTACTTCAATGCCAAGAAAATATCTCATTAAGCCCAAATCAGTCATCTCAAATTCCTTTTTCATTGTTGATTTGAGCATGTCAATTGAAACATCACTAATGAATATCAAGTCATCAACATGTAAACAAAAAATTATGATCTCACCTTGCTCATTCATCTTGGTATACAAGCTAGGCTCAGTGTTGCACCTATTGAATCCATTTGTAAAATATAAGAATCAATTCTACTATACCATTCTCTCGGGGCTTGTTTAAGTCCATAGAGTGCCTTCTTGAGCTTGTAAAACTTGTTTTCATGACCTAAAATCTCATATCTATGTGGCTGCTCCACATAGACCTCTTCTTTTAAAAATTCAATCAAGAAAAATGATTTTACAGTCATTTGATATATTGTCCACTTGTTTTGAGTTGCTATGGTTAGTATTGATCTCACGGTGCCTAAGCGGGCAACCAGTGCAAATGTCTCATTGTAGTCTACCCAAGGTTGTTACGAATAACCTTTTGCCACTAACCTTGCCTTGTTTTTTTGCACATCACCATTTGCATTCTATTTTATTTTATAAACCCACTTCACTCTTATCACTTGTTTTCCTTGTGGAAGACTATGAGAATTTGCTAAGATCTAGAGGCAATGGAAAGCACAAATAAGAGAGACAAAATATATGATAGGAATAAATTGTATTCTATCAAGATGCAAAATATGATCAACTGGATCATCAATAAGATGTTCAACAATTGTCTGTACAAATAAAGTAGACCAGTTTGCTTATATAGGAAAGGCTAGGGATATGTGAGCACACAAGCATGACATGTGGCTCAATAAGAAACAAGGGTAGGTAGGAAATAGATGTGGGTAGGTAGGAGAAACAATAAAATATTCCACATGAAGTGGAATGTAACAACAAGATAAGATCAACACCATAAAAGGTGGAAATTCTCCTATACACACTATCTCAATATGGCACAAACACCCAAGTGTCTCATACCCAAACTACTATTAAATGCATGTACATAAGTAAACTTAAGTATAGTATAATAATATCCAAGATGAATAATTATTTAAACCAACACCCCACTTAAGTGCAACTTAGGGGAATGCAGTTTAGTATACAATGCAACTAAGCAATGAAAGATGGGTCCCAACTACAAGGCCATGTTAGGTACCCATGTACAAATGCAATCTCCCACAAATGGAGAAAGAAAGAAAAATCCAATGGGAAAAAAACCTCCCCCAAAAGAGAGATGATAAAAGCACACAATGCTCTCAATGATGAAAGAGAAGGATAAAATATGTCCCCCCCATAAGAGAGAAGAAGAGACCATGAAGCCCTTCCTGAATGTCAAATCTCCTGCAACGATGGTCCAATGATGATGACCAAAAATACCTCTCCATAAGGAAGAAAGAGAGCCAATGCCACACCAATAATGTCAAAGTGTGACAAAACCAGGTATCAAGTCGATGATGATGAATCACTCATTCCAACAAAAAGAAGATCAGGCATGGAGACAACCTACTTTGAGCATCATCTGGATACTCATAAATGGCAGAAATACTGGTACAATCTAAGTCTCACAGGAGCCATGCATAAATGTGTAAAATCTAAGTCTCAACTGGAGCCATGCACCAAGTCTCACAAGATATTCCTAATCTACATGTACAAGAGGATTACATCAAATAGTCAATAATGACAAGATTCAAACAGGTGTGGCACTTTATGATAGTGTGAATACAACATTGCTCAAGCAAGAGTATACATCATGATAAAATATTCAAATGTGGAAACATGAAAATGATGCCACTAGCAAAGAAGC
Source organism: Cryptomeria japonica (assembly GCF_030272615.1). Lineage (NCBI taxonomy): Eukaryota > Viridiplantae > Streptophyta > Pinopsida > Cupressales > Cupressaceae > Cryptomeria > Cryptomeria japonica. Next base: position 824,916,636 of record NC_081409.1, read on the forward strand.
CCTATAGAATATTGCAGATGAAGATCCCTCTGAATGGAATTTCACCAATAGATATAAATGAACAACTGACCCCCCATACAAAGATCATGTTGGCACTTGCAAATAATGGTAAAGTGGACATCTGATTTTAACTTTACAACTTCTCAAAATGAGATATAAGAGACTTCAACAAATACTGCTAGTGATCTAAACTGAGATCCAAGCAAAAGATAAGTACCAAATAGGCAAAAAATGACCAAATACTGAAAGTACAATATCCAATCATTGAAATTAGAAGTCCACTTTGCCATTATTTGCAAGTGCCAACATGATCTTTTTATTGGGGGTCAGTTGTTCATTTATATCTCTTGGTGAAATTCCATTCGGAGGCATTTTCATCTGCAGTATTCTACAGGGCTTCATTGTTGGTGACATCATTTTTCTTGTTTCCACATTTAAATATTTTATTATGATGTATGCTCTTGCTTGAGCAATGTTGTACTCGCACTATCATAAAGTGCCACACCTCTTTGTCTCTTGTCTTTGTTGACTATTTGATGTAATCCTCTTGTATACATAGATTAGGAATATCTTGTGAGCTCTGATACCATGTAAGAATTTGCCAAGATCTAAAGGCAATGGAAAACACAAATAAGAGAGACAACATATATGATAAGAATAAACTATATTCTATCAAGATGCAAAATATGGTCAGCTAGATCATCAATAAGATGTTGAATGATTGTCCATACAAACAAAGTAGATGAGCCTTCTTATATAGGCAAGGATAGGGATATGTGAGCACACAAACATGACATGTGGCTCAATAAGAAATAGGTAGGAAATAGGTGTGGGTAGGTAGGAGAAACAATAAAATATCCCACATGAGGTGGAATGTAACAACAAGATAAGATCAACACCATAAAAGGTAAATTCTCCTATACACACTATCCCAATGTGGCACAAACACCCAAGTGTCTCATACCCAAACTACTATTAAATGCATGTACATAAGTAAACTTAAGTATAGTGTAATAATATCCAAGATGAATAATTATTTACACCAACAAAGACTAACTAACTCCCATGTTTCATTCTTTTCAATTGCATCAATTTCTTCATCCATTGCATCTAGCCATTTTTCTTCCTTAATAGCATCTTCAAAATGAATTGGATCATCTATATGCAACTATAAAGAAAAAAGATAAGTCTGACCTGCATTATTTACACCTTTGTTTTGCTCATAAATCTTCCTTAAGCTTCTGAGTTTTTGTCTCCTCAAGCTTGCTAATGTAGGATTGGACATGCCACTTGAATTTGTTGAATTTGAGCTTGATGGTCCAACACCAAGACTGTCAGTTTAAGATGTGTTAATTGCACATTTGATGGATTATTTTCTTGAGTGTGTGGGGTTGTCCTTACACTTGATGGTATCATTTTTTTTCCACTTTTTTGACCTTGAATAGATATAGGAGGAGTCACATTTGAAGGAGTACTTACCGATATAAAATCTTCATTTTCTTCTTGTGGTATGTTGGCTGCAATATTGATTGTTTAATCCAGAGTTCCATCCCATGCTTCATCTTCTATTAATTGCACATCTCTATTGATTATAACCCTTTTGCAAATTTGATCGTATAACTTGTATGCCATTGACTCATCACTATATCCCACAAATATACATTTTTCTCCTTTACTGTCCAACTTTCTTCTTAACTCATTTGGCACATGTGTAAATGCCACACATCCAAATAATCTCATATGAGAAACATTATGTTTTCTTCCACTCCATGCTTCTTTCGGAATCATATTGATAACACTTTTAGTTGGAGATCTATTAATGATATATGCTGCACATGCTACAACTTCAGCCCAATATTCATTAGACAAATGTTTTGCCTTCAACTTGCTTCTTCCCATTTCCATTATTGTTCTATTTTTTCTTTTAGCTACTCCATTTTTTTTAGTGGTATACCTTGTAGTGAATTGTTTGTGGATTCTATGGTTGACTTCACCACCTCTATCTATTCTCAATGCTTTGATGTAGTTCCCACTTTGCTTTTCAAGAAAGAGCTCTGAATTGATGAAAATAATTAATCACCTCATGCTTATGTTTTAGAAAGTAGACCTATATTTTTATTGTGAAATGATCAATGAATGTCAAGAAGTAGTAGCTTTCACCAATGGAAGGTGTTTGCATTGGGCCACAAAATTTTTGAATGAATAATCTCTAATGGATTGTTTGCATGAATTGACTTTCTAGCTAGAAATGTTTCTCTATTTTGTTTACCCAAAATACAACCTTCACATATTTTATTTGGTTTGTCTATTAGTAGCAACCCCTTCACCATTTTCTTCTTATGCATTAAGTTTAAGCTTCCAAAGTAGAGATTCCCAAATCTTTGATGCCATAACCAATTTTCATCTTTAATTTCCGCTTGATAAACTACTTGGGGGACTGCTACAACTTTTTCATCATGTACTTGTGGCTTCATTGAGGGGTATTCTTGAGAAAGCTCTACCTTCAAATTTGGTTCTATCTTTAAGGGAAACATTCTATTGTTTGTCATTTGGAATTTTTCTATGAGCTATTTTCTTGGAAATTTGTCTACAATTATGCATTCTTTGTTCTTGAAATAGACTCTATACCCCTTTTGAATGAGCTGCCCTATACTCATTAAGTTATGTTTAAGACCAGGAACAAAATATGCATCTGAAATATACTTTTTTTCTCCCTTTTTTGTTAGAATGTTGACACTTCCTTTACCCATAATTGAAACTTTGTAGTCATTCCCCAATGTCACATCTGATTTTACACTCTCATGCAAACTTGAAAACATTTCCAAATTTCCAGTCATATGACTACTACAACCTGAGTCTAAAAACCATATGACTTTCTCACTTTCTTGTGCAACATTACAAGATATGAACATGTTGTCCTAGGTTTGATTTTCCTTGGTAAAATTTGCACTTTCTTGTCTAGAGTCATATTGCTTATTTCTACATTCATTTATGTAATGCCCAAATTTCTTGCAATAATGACATTAGATTGAGGATTTGTCATACCTTTGTCTTTGGAGCTGATTTTGAGTTGATGTTGATAGTTGCCTCTTCCACTTGAGCTTGATGGGCTGCTACCTATTCTAGTTGAGTTTGATGGGCTTCCTCTTCCACCTTTTTATGCATTTCTTCCTCTACCTCTTCAATTTGTTCTTCCCTTGCCTCTACCATGGCTGATTGAGACTTGTATCTTGAATGCATGCTCCAAATTTGAATTTGTTGACCTAGTCAATCTAGCTCATGAGAAATGAGTGAAGCATGAAGTCCATCCACTTAAAATTGTGAGAGAGTATTTGTTTCTTCTATGACCACCACTATTGATTCAAACCTCGTAGGAAAAATTCTTAGAATATTTTCAAGCACTCTTCTTTCTTCAAGGTTTTCACAATGAGATATAATTTGGTTTACCAATCCAGTGATTTGAGTCAAAAAAGAGTCTATTGTATCTAATTCTTTCATGTAGATGGTCTCAAAATCCCTTCTTAAAATTTGCAACTTAGCTATTTTTAATTGATAACTCAATGATGAACCACTAGTACCAGACCGGTACTGAGAAGGGGGGGTGAATAAGTACAGACACAAAATGTGGTCCACAACTGGTTTGATAGAAAACACTCACAATGACTGATAAACATAGATACCGATAAAATAGAGTGCAACCAGTAGCATCCAGAATAACTCAAACAGTCATGAACCAGTCACTTACTAAGCTTTTCTCTTAGCTCAATACCACATTATCATAATATTCTCATGCATGAACTAGTAGACCTAACCATCAAATCTTCACAACAACAAGTTCAATATCTTTTATAGACAGGCATAAAACATACAAACTTCATGTGCTTAACAGATAAAACAAAGCATCACAAGACAAAAGCATTTCACATGACACACATATTTTTCACGTGGAAACCCAACTGGGAAAAACCACGGTGGGGATGAATACCCACAAGCTATTTTTTGAACTCTTTAGAAGTCCACTCTGTTAGGAGCCTTCTTCGGTTAAGAACATTACAATAGGTTCTGGTAGGAACCGATCCTGTTAGGGATCACCTGGTTAAGGGTTAAACCTGGTAGGGTCACCTTGTTAGAGGATTTTAAGAACTCAATAGCTAAAAGGATCTCCTAAGCTTCTCTAGCTTCTCAGATCTCATTAGCTTCAAGTTACCCGATTAAGGGATTTACAACAAGCCGGTTAAGACCACCCGATTTAAGGGATTTTGAATCAAGCCAGTTAAGGCTACCCTGTTAGGGGATTTTACAACTGTTGAAGTGGTTAGAGATCAACATGTATTACAATGATCTGTTAACAGTACTTAATACTAATATAGATCCGTTTAGGCTCCTCTTTTCCTTCTACACATACACTTTGCAGGTATCTCTTTTCCCCTATGGTCTGGCAAGAATCTTGTATCACTTTCGTTGGATACACACTCACAACTTTTTGCCAACAACTTTAGACAGAAACCTAACATCAACCTTTTAGGGAACATACAGGTCGGTAGAAAAAACCCTAAACCCTAAACCTGTTAGGTTGAGAAATTCAAACGGTTCGATCCTGACCATTGAAACATACTGCATTGGATGCACCAGTCTTGAGTCAATCTCAAGACATTCTCCATTGTCCATTATCCACCGTTTTCATGGTGGCTGATAACCCATCACGCATTATCACAATTTGACAAACTTCGCACATTCCTGAGGTAGATAGGAATAGTCTTCTTCATGCAAGATCCTTCACATGCACAGAGCTTACGTGGCAACACGATCTATCCTCCATCATACTAGTAACTCATCACACAAAGATCACTAATTGAGTCACACAGACTTAAGATACTCCAACTGGAAACCCCAAAGTGGAAGCTGCCTTACCAACTGGTAGTCATATAGTGCTTGCATGTATCGGTTCACTTTGAACAAATGTGCCACTTCACTTTGGCATATACCGGTTCACACATATGCCTGTATCTCTTTCTTCACTTATCTTATGTGCCGGTTCACACTATGTCTCATATTGACATCAACACATATGTCGGTATCTCTTTCTTCACTTATCTCATGTGCCCGTTCACACTATGTCTCATATTGACATCAATGACAACACACAATATCATTTTGTCTTCATGCTAGTTTTACATAAGGCTCATGCCGGTTCACATAATGCCAACAATCTCCCCCTTTGGCATTGATGGCAATATACAAAAGATATCTTCTCTACTTCACATCTTCTCCCCATTTGCTGCAGATGTCTTTTCACTTCACTTCTTCTCCCCATTTGCTGCAGATATCTTTTCGCTTCACTTCTTCTCCCCCTTTGACAACAATGCCAAAGTGGAGGTACAATCACCACTGTTTCCTTATGCTGCTCCCCTGAGGAGTAGCATCCTTAAACACACCAATCAACCAAATATTTGTCTATCCAGTACCTGACTGATGTGGAACAACCACTTTTAGTTCACCTCCTGAAGGGGCAATACCCCTAATTCACCTCTCAAATGCACAAATGTTGTCTTTGGGAGAGGCTTGGTGAATATGTCTGCTAACTGCTCCTTACTGGACACATGCTCCAGTGCAATCTCTTTATTCTAAACCTTTTCCCTCAAGAAATGATACTTAAGCTCAAAATGCTTGGTTCTAGAATGTAAAACCAGATTCTTTGATATATTGATAGCACTTGTGTTATCACAGAATATACTTACCAGTTCAGGTACAGGGATCTTGAAGCCTTCCAGTACATGCTTCATCCAGATTGTCTAAGTACAGTTCATGAAAGCTGCAACATACTCTGCTTCCGCTATAGACTAAGAGATGCAACTCTTCTTTTTACTCATCCATGAGACCAGTCTACCACCGAGAAAGAATGCACCACCGGTTGTGCTCTTCCGGTCATCCACATTATCGGCCCAATCAACATCTATGAATACTTTCAGATTGAAATTATTGTTGTATGGGTACCACAATCCATAGTCAATTGTTCCCTTTAGATACCTAAGAATCCGCTTGACTACACTCAAGTGAGATTCTCTTGGACTCTTCTAGAACCTTGCAGTGATGCCAACTGCATGTGCAATATCCGGTCTACTATGCACTACATAGTGCAACTTACCAATCATTGATCAGTATTCCTTCTCATCCACCAGTGCGGAATCATCTTCCTTTGTCAATTTGCAACCGGTCACCATTGGTGTACCAACCGGTTTGCTATCTTCCATGCCAAAAGTCTTCAACACCTCTTTGACATATTTGGACTGAGTGATGAAGATTCCATCTTTCATTTACTGGATCTGCAGTCCAATGAAGAACTTAATCTCCCCTATGAGTGACATTTCAAACTCTTTCTTCATCTCATCAACAAACTCATGACTCATCTTGTCATCTCCACCAAAGATGATGTCATCAACAAAGACTTCACAGATCAGGATCTGATCTTCTTCAGACTTCAAGTAGATATTACTATCTTCACTTGTTCTCTCAAAACCAATCTTCACAAGATGGGAATGTAGGTGCTCATACCATGCCCTAGGTGCTTTCTTTAGACCATATAATTCTTTGTGTAGCCTACATACCATGTCACTGTCTTTAGATAGGGTAAACCCATTTGGTTGCTCAATATATACCTCTTCTTCAAGTACACCATTTAGGAATGCAGATTTTACATCCATTTGATACACCTTGAATCTCTTAAAAGCTGCATATGCAAGAATCATACGAACTCCTTCCAATCTGGCTACAGGAGAAAAGGTTTCCCCATAGTCTTCACCTTCTTCTCGAGCATATCCTTTGCATACCAGTCTGGCTTTATTCCTAATCACTGTGCCATCCTCATTCAACTTATTTCTGAACACCCATTTGGTGCCAATGACATTCTTATGCTCTAGTCTGGGTACCAAGGACCATGTACCATTTTTCTCTATCTAGTCAAGTTCTTCTTCCATTGCCTTGATCCAGTCCTCATCATTATGAGCCTCTTTGAATGATTTAGGCTCAAATTCAGAGATCATGCATAATTTTTCTCTGATCTTTCTTCTGGTAAGGATTCCTACATCCTTATCACCTATGATGTGCTTTGGATCATGATTCAACTTGACATATCAAGGAATGGTCTTAATTGATTCTTCTTGCTTTTCTTCTTCATCGTTATCTTCATCAGTATCAACATTCACTGGTTCAAGAACACTATTACTGGTGCTCACTTGATTGACAACCGGTTCCCAAAAGGTTGCAACTGGTTCATTTACAACTTCCTCACTGCCGGTTTTCTCAGTCTTCTCAGAGGATTCATCAACTCTTACATTGATGCTTTCCATAATTCTCTGAGTCCTATTGTTGTAGCACTTTAAAGCTTTACTCTTGGTGGAATATCCTAGAAATATTCCTTCATCACATTTAGCTTCAAATTTGCCCTAATGTTCACTCCTCTTGATGTAACATTTGCTACCAAAGACCTTAAAAAAATTTACCACAGGGGTCTTACCAGTCCAATACTCATAAGGAGTTTTGTCCTTGCCCTTTTTGATGAGTACTCGGTTCATAGTGTAAACTGCAATGCTCACCGCTTCTCTCTAAAAGGTGTGAGCAACCTTTCCTTGGATCAACATAGTTCTAGCTGCTTCAACCACTGTCCGATTATTCCTCTCTACTAGGCCATTCTGCTATGGAGTCTAGGGGGTAGACAGCTATCTCTTGATGCCAAATTCTTCACAGTACTTGTTGAATTCACTAGAAGTGAATTCCCCTCCTTGATCAGTTCTGAGACACTTGATCCTTTTACCACTTTCCTTTTCCACTAATGCTCTGAAAGCTTTGAATTTCTCAAACGCTTCAGACTTATCTTTCAAGAATGTGACCCACATCATTCTTGAGCAATCATCAGTGAGAATCATGAAGTACCTATCACCCTACACACTTCTAGTTTTCATAGGACCACATAAATCAGTATGCACAAGATCAAGCAAGTTGTCAATAGTGAAAGATTTACCTTTAAAAGTTGAGGAAGACATTTTCCCCAATTGACATTCTCTACACAAGGTATTATCCGATTTGCTTAGCATCGGCAACCCTCTAACTGCCTTGATCTTACTAGCCTTCACAATGTTGTCAAAGTTCACATGGCAGAATCTCTTATGCCATATCCAGCTATCATCAAGCTTAGCCATAAGACATGTACTTATATTAGCATTTAGATGAAATAGGTTACCTTTAGTTTGCATGCCGGTGGCTACCAATGTACCATCTTTACCTTTGATTTTGCAAACTCCATTTTTTAATTGCAGAGTAAGTCCACTGTCATTTAACTAGGCAACACTTAGAAGGTTGTGTTTGAGACCATCAACCCAATACACATTGTTAGCACTAATCTTTCCATTCAAGGAGATGGACCCTCTACCTTTGACCATGCATGGTGCATCATTGCCAAAGCGAACAACACCACCATCATACTCTTCTAATGATAGAAACTTGCTCTGGTCACCAATCATATGGTGAGAGAAGCCACTATCAATGATCCACTCATTGGAATCATCAAACCGAGAGACAAGAGCCTTCTTGTCTATCACATCTTCCTTTATAGAAATGAACACAAGTCTTCATTTACTTCATCTTCGGATTCCTCATCTGTGACGCCTTCATCAACTGCCACAAAACAATTTCTCTGGTTTCCTCCTTTGAATTTCTTGAACCTTTTCGGTTTGTCCTTGTTGTCACTATTAGGACAGTTCATAGCAATATGTCTTATCCGGTTGTAGGAGAAACATTTCAAAGGTAGTTTACCTTTGTATTTACTAGTTCCTTTTGGGAATCTCTTGGCCAGAAGAGCTTCAAATTCCATTAGAAACTCTTCATCCTTCATCTCTTTGTTCTCACTAGGTTCCCCATTAGTGCTGGCCTCTTTTCCTTTTCTGGATGGTATAGCAGAAGCTTTAAAAGCTAATTCTGACTTTTGAACACTACCATCAAAGCTATTTAGCTCATAGGCTATCAACTTGTCTATGATGGAGTCCAAGGATGTCTTAGACTTGTCTATTGATCTCAGCTCCTGAATAGCAACAACCCTTATTGCATAGTCCGGCAATAGGGATCTCAAGATTTTACTTACCACAGTGGAATCTTCTATTTTGCCACCTGCACTTTATTTCTCCAACAACTATTTTGATTCTTATTCCATACTGCCGAATGGTCTCTCCTTCAACCATTCTCATGTCTTCAAACTTTCCTCTCAAGCTCTCTTCCTTAGCCTATTTTACATGCTCATCACCACCATAGATATTTTCAAGAGCATCCCATACTTCTTTGGGATTTGCCTTGTCCTGAACATCAATAAACTCAATGTCAGATAGACTACTGATGAGGGCTTTCATGAATTGCCCATTTTCTTGTATCTCTCTCTTTTGTTCATCGGTGAGAGTACCGGTAGGAACAACATATACATTTTCAACATAACTCCAGTGCTGAACACCCATACTTTTGATGAATATCTTCATCCTGTCTTTCCATATACCAAAGTTTTCCCTGTTGAACTTTGGACCTTCCCTCTTCATCATTTGGCTAGGATCTTTTCCTTAAGTAGTTAAGCCTACAACATAGAGGACTTGGAGTGCTCTGATACCAATTGATAACTCAATGATGAACCACTAGTACTAGACCGGTACTGAGAGGGGGGGGGTGAATTAGTACAGACACAAAATGTGGTCCAAAACCGGTTTGACAGAAAACACTCACAATGACTGATAAACATAGATACTGGTAAAACAAAGTGCAACCGGTAGCATCCAGAATAACTCAAACAGTCATGAACTGGTCACTTACTAAGCTTTTCTCTTAGCTCAATACCACATTATCATAATATTCTCATGTATGAACTAGTAGACCTAACCATGAAATCTTCACAACAGCGAGTTCAATATATTTTATAGATAGGCATAGAACATAGAAACTTCATGTGCTTAATAGATAAAACAAAGCATCACAAGACAAAAGCATTTCACATGACACACATATTTTTCACATGGAAACCCAACTAGGAAAAACCACGGTGGGGATGAATACCCACAAGCTATTTTTTGAACTCTTTAGAAGTCTGCTTTGTTAGGAGCCTTGTCTAGTTAAGAACATTACAATAGGTTCTGGTGGGAACCGATCCTGTTAGGGATCACCCGATTAAGGGATACCTAGTTAAGGGTTAAACCCGGTAGGGTCACCTTGTTAGAGGATTTTAAGAACTCAATAGCTAAAAGTATCTCCTAAGCTTCTCTAGCTTCTCAGAACTCATTAGCTTCAAGTTACCTGGTTAAGGAATTTACAACAAGCAGGTTAAGACCACCCGATTTAAGGGATTTTGAATCAAGCCAGTTAAGGCTACCCTGTTAGGGGATTTTAAAACTGTTGAAGTGGTTAGAGATCAACAGGTATTACAATGATCTGTTAACAGTACTTAATAATAATACATATCCATTTAGGCTCCTCTTTTCCTTCTGCACATACACTTTGCAGGTATCCCTTTTCTCCTATGGTCTGGCAAGAATCTTGTATCACTTTTGTTGGATACACACTCATAACTTTTTGCCAACAACTTTAGACAGAAACCTAACATCGATCTTATAGGGAACATATAGGTCGATAGAAAAAACCCTAAACCCCAAACATGTTAGGTTGAGCAATTCAAACAGTTCAATCCTGTCCGTTGAAAAATACTACATTGGATGCACCAGTCTTGAGTTGATCTCAAGACATTCTCCATCATCCATTATCCAGTGTTTTCATGGTGGTTGATAACCCATCACGCGTTATCACAATTTGACAGACTTTGCACATTCCCAAGGTAGATAGGAATAGTCTTCTTCATGCAAGATCCTTCACGCGCACAAAGCTTACATGGCAACACGATCTATCCTCCATCATACTACTAACTCATCACACAAAGATCACTGATTGAGTCACACAGACTTGAGATACTCCAACTAGAAACCCCAAAGTGGAAGCTGCCTTACCAACCGGTAGTCATACAGTGCTTCCATGTGCTGGTTCCCATAAATGCATGCCAGTTCACTTTGAACAAATGTGCCACTTCACTTTGGCATATACCGGTTCACACATATGCCGGTATCTCTTTCTTCACTTATCTCATGTGCCAGTTCACACTATGTCTCATATTGACATCAACACATATGTTGGTATCTCTTTCTTCACTTATCTCATGTGCCCATTCACACTATGTCTCATATTGACATGAATGACAACACACAATATCATTATGTCTTCATGCTAGTTTTACATAAGGCTCATGCCAGTTCACATAATGCCAACAATTTTTACCTTTTCCATTCCCTGATAAGTTGTTTGAAGAATGTCCCATTCTTGCTTGGACTTTGTTGCTACTTGAATCCTTGGAAAAATGATTTCATTCACTCCTTCAATGATGAAGAAGAGGGATTTTGAATCATTCTTTTTATTTTCCTTCAATAAGTCTTTCTCTTCTTAGGTTAATGCATTATATTGCATTGCATCTACTGGTTCTTGGTTGCCATTCTCAACAAACTCCCATAAATCTTGTGCATAAAATAATGCCTTCATTGTGATTGCCCAGTAATCACAATTTTTCCCATTAAACCGTGGGATCTGTGGATTTGTCAAACTTGTTCTTGGAGCTTCCATTATAGAGTGTGAGATTTTTCCAAGATCAAGAAGGCACAATGAAAAGAATAAAGAGAGACAATAGAATGACAAGATCAAACTATATTCTCATCAATATACAAATGATCAACCGGATTAACAAATACAATGAATATGGGCCTACTTATATAGGCAAGGCCATATGGATATGTGAGCACACAATCATGACATGTGGCTCAAAGAGAAACAAGGGTAGGTAAGAAATACTAGGGGTAGGTAGTTGTAATAATATAATATTTCACAAAAGGTGGATGACCCACCGAATATGGAGTGTAATAGCAAAAAAAGACCACAAAAGGTGGAATTTCTCCTACAAGATATATCCCTATGTGCACACTTCCCTAAGTGCCTTATATCCAAACTATGAAGAGAATGCATTATCCCAAGTTAACTTAAGTAAAGTGTAATAATATCCATGATGAATATTTATTTACACCAACACCCCCCCTTAAGTGCATCTTAGGGGAATGAAGACTCAAGTCAACAATGCAAGATGGGTCCTGGCTATTAGGCCATGATAGGTACCCATATACAATATGCAAATGCAAAGAAAACTATGCAATGCAATCTCTCACAAATAGAGAAAGGGAGAAAACCCAATGGGAAAAGAACTCCTTCCCAAAAGAGATATGAATGGACAGAAGACTCTCAAAGAAGAAGGACAAAACCTCAAAGAGGAAAAAGTACCCCCATAAGAGAGGAAGGAGAAGTCAGCTGAGCCCCCCTAATGAGACATCCCACACCCCCAAGAGAGCTCGGAACAATGGGAACTTACTCTCAGTGAATGGTTTGGTAAAGATGTCGGTAACCTGCTCTGTTGTAGGACAATACTACAAATCAATGACCTACTCCTGAATCAGCTCTCGGATATTTGTGCATATGGATCTCAATGTGTTTGGTCTGCTAGTGTTGGACTGGGTTCTTTGAGAGTGCAATAGCACTCTAATTGTCACAATGTAGAATTGTCGGCCGTGGAGTGGTGAACCCAAACTTTGTGAGAATCTGTTGAATCCAAATTGTCTCAGTCGTTGTGTTAACAACTCCTTAACATTGACCCTCAATTAAAGAAAGAGTAATAGCATGTTACTTCTTGCTCTGCCAATAAATGGGGCCCGAACCAAGGTGAAAATTGTAACTTGAAGTAGACTTACAATCATCAAGATCTCCAGCCCAATCAGAGTCTGTGTAACCAGCCAAGCGAAGTCCTGTGCCCACTACATAGTGAATCCCATAGTGATGTGTACCCTAGATGTAATGAAGGATGCATTTGGTGTCTTTCCAATGAATCTCATGTGATTCCTAGATGAAGAGGGAAACCATGCCAACAACAAATAAAATATCATGGCATGTGTGAGTCAAGTAAATGGGACTACCCACAAGTCGACAATACAATGTTGCATCAACTGGTGGAGAAGAACATCGAGCCTTAAGCTTGACTCCTAAAGAAAGGAAGTCGGTGCAAGTTTACAATCAGCCATGTGAAAGTGTGCAAGAAGATCAAGAGCATACTTGGGTTGTGAAAGAGTGATCCTGGAAGATGATTGTGAAATCTCTATCCCAAAAAAATAGTGCAAAAGACCTAAGTCCGTCATAGAAAATTTGTCATGCAAAGCACATTTGACACTACTAATCATGGATGCGATGCTCCCTGTAATGGTTAAATCATCAACATAGAGCACAAGTATCAAGTGTGAGTCATCCTGTCACAAAATGTAGGCATTTGGATTGGAATGACACCTGGTGAACCCTACTGAGAGAAGAAAAGAATCCATCTTGGTGTACCAAGCCCTAGGGGCCTGCTTCTTAAGGCCATAGAGAGATTTCCTTAGTCTGCAAACCAAGGAAAAATACTAGATGAAACCCTGTGGCTGCTCCATATAAATCTCCTCATCAAGATCCCCATGAAGAAAAGAACTCTTCACATCTATTTGATGTACAACCCAACCATGAGCTGTAGCAATAGCAAGTGTCAAGTGAATGGAGTTCATCTTGGCTATGATCGCAAAGGTCTCAGTATAGTCAACACATGGAACTTGAGAGAAACCTTTCACAACAAGCCAAGCCTTATACTTATCCACACTACCATCTGCAGCAAACTTGGTCCAATAGATCCAGTTACATTGAATTATCTCTCTCCCCTTGGGGAGAGGGACTAACTCCCATGTGTTGTTCCTCGTGAAGGAACTATAATCTTCCTCCATAGCTTGGTCCCACTTAGGAACCACTGATGCTTCCCGAAATGTCTATGGATCAGAAGAAGTAGCAATGAATGCATGTGGAAGGTCCTGATGCTATGATCGAGTCCTCGGTGTGTCTGAAGGATCCCCAACAAGAGAACCCACTGACTCAAGTGTCTATCAAGCCCAACAAGGTTTAGGTGGAGGTGGAGAATGAGGCTCCTTAATTGCAAGTGGATCTGGTAGAGGTGTAACCCTTCGAGTCAGAGTTGAAGGAGTCTCATCATCTGAATCACTTGCATCACTATCCACAATGGAGGAAGGTGGAGGAGGTAGAGAGGCTAAGCTAGGAGAGTTTTCCTCAAAGTGAACACACCTCTCAATAAACACCTCACGTGTCTCTAGATCCATCAATCTATATGCCTTAACACCCTCAGAATATCCAACAAATATGCAAGGCCTACTCTAAGGTTCCAATGCCTTGAGTTTCTGTGGAGGTATGCGAGCCCATGCTAGACACCCAAAGACTCTGAAATGTCTCACAACTAGTTTCCTACTAACCCTAGCTTCAAAAGGAGTAATACCTTGCAAAGCTTTGTGAGGAACCCAATTTTGGATGTGTGTGGCACAACTGATAGCCCTACCCAAAAGGCGAGATCAAGAGAATGTGCATGTATCATACAACTAGCCATTTATTTGAGAGTTTTATTCTTGTGCTCTGCAACTCCATTCTAATCTAGAGTGTATGCAACAAAATGCTGGAGATCAATCCCCTCAAATGTAAAAAAATCCTCAAGTCTTTTGTTCACATATTCCCTTCCATTGTCTATACGAAGAATCTTGACCACTTTCCTAGATTGCTTCTCCACACGAGTCTTGAAGTCCTGAAATCTGTCGAATACTTCACTCTTATGAATAAGAAAGTAGACCCAAGTGAAGCAGGATTAGTCATCAATGAAGGTGAGGACATAGTGGGCCTTACTAAATCAAGGTGCTGAAAATGGACCTGCTACATCACTATGAACAAGTTGAAGAACTTCCAAAGCTCTCCAAGCTTTTCCCTTATCAAACTTCTCCTCAGGATGCTTGCTCATGGAACAACCTGAACATACACCATCTAAAAAATTGATTCGAGGTAGACCTATGACCATGTCTTTAGTGTTGAGCTATTGAAGATAGCGGTAGTTGAGGTGACCAAACCGCTCATGCCATAGCTTATTTTCTGAATTTGAATGAGTAAGCAAGGCCCTAGAAGGAGAACTTGGCACAAAGTGGGAGAATGAATAAAGCCTTGAGTTGCCAATAACTTGTCCCACTTCTACCAAGGAATCATTATCAAGTTCCTTTACCACAACTAAATCAGTTGTAAACTCAACCTTTTTCCCATTCCCATAGTGAGTGATTTGGTAGATAGAGAGAAGGTTGGTAGACAAGTTAGGTACATCGAGAGCATTCTCAAATATTCCATCATCCATGTCAACTGAACCTTTTCCTTCAACCTCAACTTGTGTATCATCACCTATGTAAATGTGAGGTACCTTGGATGGCTCCAATGAAGAAAACTATTGCTTGGTAGAACCCAGGTTATAAGATGCACCTCAGTCAAGTATCTATTGCTGTGAAGAACCTATTGTAGCCACAAATGTTTGCCCTTTTCCCTTAGACTGTGAGGAAGAGGAAGGAGATGAATCCTTCTTGTTGTAGGTAGATGCCAAGTTGATGTTATTTTCTTAAGAAGATTAGTCAACTCATCAACTTGCTTGGTGTGGCATCGATGCTCATCATAACCATACTTCTTGTAATATGCACAAGTTGGTTTATCCTTCTTAAGTGGAGTCCCCTTCTTGGAATAGGATGAAAAATCGCCTTGTGATGGAGAGGATGATTTCCCTTTTTCTTGCTATGGCTTTGACTTGGATTTATTTTTCTCCTTGTTGGAATCTTTGCCTTGACCTCCTTGATTCCCTTGATTAGCCACCAAAGCCTTGGACTTTGAATACTTGAGAAGCCTTGTTCCAACATCAACATTTAGGTGAAAGCATTAAATGAAGGCATAGTGTAGGAACTCCCCACTATCAAACGATGAGTTTGAAAGTTAGAAACAAATGCTGCATATTCTGGTGCAAGCTTGTCCAACAAGTTGAATATCAACTGAGGATCCTTTTTGTCAATTCCACAATCCTTAAGCTTTGCTCTTAGCTCATTTTCTTTGGTCACATAATCTTGGATTGTATCAAAATTCTTGTGATCCAAGTTGGCGAGCTCATTGTCAATCTTGTAACCTTTGATTTCATCAGCTTGACCATACTATTTTAGAAATATATCCCAATCCTCTTTAGTTGTAGAACACTTCTCAATGTGAAAGATGAGGTCATCTGATACATACTTGCATAAAGTTCCAAGAGCCATGCAATTTTTAGTGAGCCATTCTAACTAAGCATTAGGATCAGTCTTAGGATCAGGTGGTTCTGCTATTGTTCCATCTATGTAATGCGTGAGTCCTTTTTCCATTAATTTGCTCCATGTTTTAATTTTCCAAGATGTATAATTATGTGGAGTTAAAGGTGGAAATTTATGAGGACTCATTGCAACAAAAATGAAAGAGCACAAAGAAAGAGAGACACAATTACACAAGACACCCCCCCCAAATTCACTCAATCAAAGAACCGCCCCCCCAAAAAAATGATGATTTGACACTTTATACTTATTGCGTGTACAATGGGCCACTTGCAAAAAAAGGCAAAGTGGACTTCTGATTTCAACTTTACAACTGCCTCAATGAGGCCAAAGGAGACTCAAACTAATAATGCAAGAGATCTAAACTAAGATCCAAGAAAATTACAAGTACCACATAGGCCAAAAATGACCAATATCTAAAAGTACAATATCCACTCAAAATCTCTAAAATTTGATCATAGATTATGAAAGTAGACGAAAAATTATGCACTTTAAAAAAAAACGACGCTTGAAAAGGAGGTCATATGAGCCCAAACGAAGCGTTTGAAGTTCCAAAATCGAGGATTGGATAGATATAGCTTTGAGAATCCGAAAATAATCATACCACTACGAAGAGTACGCAAAATTAGCCCCAAAAAAAGAAAATTGCACCCAAAGAGAAAAATTGAGTAAGTTATGAGCCTTCAAAGTTGACCCAAAAATCCAAACTGGTCAACTAAGAGGGGTCTAAATTTTTTTTTAAAAATGCTGACGTTAGCAAAACAATTGTGCTAAATGTGATGGTCATTTGACCATCAAAATGGTCCTTGCACCCCTTGACCAGGTTGTCTCGACGCTGATTGGGCACTGACTGTGCGTTGCTAACTAGGCAAAAGGTACGGATGTTTTTTTTTAAAAAAAAAGATTTTCAATTGGAAAATTATTTTTCAGAAATTTTTTTTTTTTTTTGAAAAAATCTGAAAATTTCGTACTGTATCGTCCGAATTGGGCAAAAAATTTCTTCAACACCCAAAATTCGACTTTCGTCAAAATAGGTCGAGTTTATACTTGATTTTTATGGAAACGATCTCCCAGACGCAATGGTCAGGTCAAAAATGCTCTAGGATGCCTCCAAAATGTGCAATATCTTAGATCAAAAATTAGAAGTCTTCTAAGATGTCTCCCAAAACCAATCAATGAAGCCCCAATAGCTCTGATACCATATGATATTTTGCCAAGATCAAGGGCACAATGAAAAACATAAAGAGAGACAATAGAATGACAAGAACAAATTGTATTGTCATCAATATACAAATGATCAACTGGATAAACAAATACAATGAATATGAGTCTGCTTATATAGGCAAGGCCATATAGATATCTGAGCACACAATCATGACATGCGGCTCAATAAAAAGCAATGATAGGTAAGTAATACTAGGGGTAGGTAGGAGAAATAATAAAATATTCCACAAGAGGTGGGTGACCCACCAAATGTGGAGTGTAACAGCAAAATAAGACCACAAAAGGTGGAATTTCTCCTACAAGCTATACCCCAATGTGCACACCTCCCTAACTGTCTGATATCCAAACTACGAAGAGAAGACATTACCCGAAGTTAACTTAGGTAAAGTGTAATAATATCCATGATGAATATTTATTTACACCAACATAGAGAGTGAAAAAACCTTTCTATCTAACTTTCTACCATTGACGAAATGAGGGAGAGGAAATGAAGAATAGATAAACACAAAAAATAAGCACACAAATAAACTGAAAGTGGTATGAATATTTATATTTTCAAAATGCATACAAAATTTAATATATAATTCATAGATCTCGGACTGCTACACTTCGCTTGTGCAATTACATAACCCCTATTCTGAATAGTGTCCCCTGTTCTTAAAATGCATTTGTTGTTGTTACAGCTACATAATTCTCCTTTATATATTACAATCAATACTTTTAATCGAAGGGTTGTCCTATTCAGAGTAAACAACAATGCACGTTGGGTGCAAGAGAAATGCACATACACATATCAAAATGATGGAGTGTACATCGGACAGCAGAAGATAATGGACATATATAAGAAGAAATTATATATGGTAGTTGAGATTAGTTCCCAACAAAAGGCGTTGGACCCATCCTCATCTAGGAGTCAAGGATTCAGACCAAACCATAATTGGATTTCAACTTATCAAATTACTTTTGTAAGATCTTACAAGAATGATTATTTTTTGAAGTCTTTTATGTATTATTAGTTCATCCTGGACTCATATTAAATAGTGATTAAACAAGTTTTGCACAGCCAATTCAATATTTCCTACAAAAATGTGATCGGGCTTTAGCAGCTATCTGTCACATATGTGTTTTGGCAGGATACCATTGGAGGATACAGTGGCATTTCACGATTCAATGCAAGAGAAGACATAGATAAAGAGAAAAGGGAAAAATCAAAAATCTTGGGATTACCATTTCTGCAAGATGTTGTATACCTGACGATTGGGGTTTCAGTTCGAGAATGATGTGTTGTTTCACAGATAATATCAATTTATTTTTTTATAAAGATTTTCAAAGGTGCATGTTTTTTTTCATCTGTGTGGGGAATATTTCCACGTGTCTTGTCCGTGCTTTCACATTTTCCTTGCATTCTGCAGGGGTAATACATATTTTGGGTAACAACTACTTTTGGATGGTGCTATTTGAGGAAGCTGGAAATAGTTTATGTTGTGCTAGAATTTTGTATCAAATTGACAAAACATGTCCATGTATTTCATGTGTTGTACACAAGGTCTGCACTGTGTTCTTCCTTTTGGCAGTATATGGTAACCGTTTTTCAGGCCCTAATTGTTAAGTTTGTTCCTTTTGGTTGTTGCATAAAAATGATACCTTAACCCCAAAGTCAGCATAGTTGTTAGCTGGTTAATTAAGGTTTGAATTTTTGTTTTGTAGGTGCAGTTAAAGCAAGCAACACAATCTGCATTGGATTTTCAAGCACATGTTATTGTCAGAGTTGATTCCAAAGGATTCTGTGTTTTTTACTATTGAAGTATATATGTGGATAGATGTGGTTAGTTTCAGTGTAGTTATTGTTTTTTGGAACCTTTATGCTGTGCTTGTTAGTTTTTAGTTTTTTTTAAAAATTGGATTCATTTCTTTTAAATATTTCTATGTGGAACTACATTTTGGGAAGTTCTTAACTGCCTTGAAGATTTTAACAATTCTGATTCTCTTGATAGCGGGGTCTATCTTGTTCAATGTGTGTCCATTATGTTGCACCTTCATTTTGGGTGTGGAAGGGATATGAGAGGCAATTAAAAGGATTGAGAAACATAGTTGATCACATACTATGCATTCTACCTTTTGAAGAAGAAATATGCAAAATGAATGGATTAGCTGCAACCTTTGTGGGCCATCCTATACTGGAGGATGTTTTTAATGCACAAGTTGTATGGATCTGCTGGTACCATTATTTCCATTTTTAAATTTTCTATTTAAATATGTAATTCCTGGAAGTAAATAAGAATACTTTAACAAAGAATTATAAACAGTCTGGCATCAAATTCACATGCAAGAAACTTTCCTTGAGAAATAACATTATGAAATTGACATTATTAAACAGCTAAGGTGATTGTAATGAGAGTAAGTAATGTCCAACTCAAGATTCAATATGTATAGCTATACAAATCATAATATTTATTAAATAAAGATATTTAATAATAGAAAATTTAATGATGTTTATTATTCTGACATGAATTCCCAGCAAATTTTTGTTCATAACTTTTATTTTCTTGTCATCAAATTGGGGTCCTTAACACTTAGACAAACCTGTAGGAATGAACATCCCTAGAGAGAGGAAACCTATCCTACGAATCTATAAATTCCTCTCAAGATACATGCCAATGTGTTTAAAAGTACATATCCTTTTAAAGATAATAATTAAATTTCAAATGATAGAATGATTTACTAATTAGAAGAAAACAAAAAAAACAATATCACTAAAATTAACTTACTGTAGAACAAAATAAAACTACAATATAACTTGGAGTCTAGAGTTGCTACAAAATATCAGTCATTTAAAAAAAAAAATCACTTCCCCTATCAAACATCACAAAGATATCCCAAAGAGTTGACAAATATATCTCCTACTGTTAACCGCATTTCAATTTTCCCGAAGACTTTCCATAATAAGTGACTATGGCAACCTTCAGAAGGTATGTGATCTAGTAACTAGAAGTGCTTCTACCATAACTCGCACCAATTGCGTGTGGCCATTGAAACAAACTGAATATTTAAAATTGTTTGAACTTTCATATGTTGAAAAACATGGTAAAGCTTTTTGAGCTTGTCTGCCTTGCCATGTACGTTAAAGTGGGTTATACCAGCCATTCAATGGAAGCTGTCAATTTATAATTTTAGTTTTCTTATACACAATAGTGCCAGAATACTCTCTAGTTTTTCAATGCAAATTCTCTCTGTATTTTCTGTGATATTTTGTTAAAATTGAAGGACTGCAGAAACAAAGCTTCATTATCATGTATACATTAACAAAACTGCACAGTTTTTTTATAGATTTTTTTTTTATGAGATGGTGTATGAGCCCTATAGAATACACTCAGTGTTTTTTGGATTGAATCTGCACTTAAACTGTAAATTTAAACTACTTTTATTTACTATATGACTAAAACATTCACATTCAGAACTACTTTTAATCAACATAAAATAGATACTTGAAACATTTTTAACTTTCTGTGCAATAGTGAACTACTTTTAATCAACATAAAATAGATATTTGAAACATTTTTAGTTTGTCTAGTTTCTGAATACAGCTATTTGAAGCCTTTTGAACTTCTTGTGCAATAGTTATAGACATTTCAAGCTGTATAGATGTTTCAAGCTTCTTGGACTTGTTTTACAATAATTATTAACATGAGTATTAAAAGCTTACCTTTGTAGAATATTAATTTTTCATAAACATTTAAATCGAACAAACCCAATCTAAAACCACTTAACAACACTGGGCAGGAACTAAGCTGCCTTGCAGCCCTTGCTGAATTTTGGCATGCTTGTGTTGCTTTATGGTAATAATTTAGTCAATAATAAAAATATTCAAGAAGTTATTTTTTAATGTAAAAAGATGACTTTGATTCTGATACAGCAAGGAATAAGTAATATGTGTATCTAATAGAGGAACAGTGGTGAAAGGTGTAGCCTTTGTCAAATGTTGTTATAATAGTTTGCAATAACATAAACAGTTCAAAGGAAGTAAAAATGGTTCAAAGATTTACTCCAAAGAAAACAACTTTTAAACAAAATGAATTAAGAAAATTAGATAAAATGCTATGCATTGTTTATTAGAACCTATTTTTGCAACCTTTTAAGTCTAGTATGACTGCTGAAAACATCTATATTTTCTTCCTCAAATTATGTTATACCCAAAGAAATATTAGTATAGACTTATGCTCTCATAATAATAATACCAACTCATAGAAAGAAAAAATGCTTTTTATAATTTATATTATATTTTCTTTATGCTCCTTAGTTCCAGATGCTATTTCACATCACAATTTGACACAATTTATAATACATTGTTACTATACAAACTCCTAGAGATACCTATCCCGATCAAAAGTGAATTGCAAAATTCATGAAAATCAATTTTGATATAACTTTTCAATTTTTTTTTTAATATCTATATAGAAAATGATTTCTAAAGGGAATCTAAATTCCACCCCTAAAATCAATAATTTATTTATAATTTATTATCTATACAATATTAACAAGATAAATTTTGATGGCATAGATATAACTAGCACTTCACCTCAACCATGCCTATAGTCACATATAGTTTAGGTAATATATTTAGATGGTTGGGACGTCATAGAAAATGAAAATTGTCTTAATTAAAAATAATTGAATCCTATCCCTAAAGCTACCTCCAATCTTAGTGTAAATATTAAGACACGAACTCCAATCCTAATTGAACCCTAATGCTAACCCTAATCCTAGTTCAACACTAACCCTAATTCCAAACTTATCCTGGAATGGAGATCTTCTATTTGAATCCTAACAACTCACTCTAATTGAACCCTAATACTAACCCTAACCTAAGCTTTATTTTGGAGTGGAAATCTTAAGTTCAACAACCCTTAAACCTAACGTTAAGCTAACCTCAACTCTAACACTAGCTATAATTAAAAATGGCATATATTATTTAATTTTGGTATAAATTATTTAAGTTTTGTACATAATATTTAATATCTACATTAGATGGCCTAATTCAATTAATAAAAGATTGTATTTTTGCATAATGCAATACAATATTTTTTCATATTTTCTAATCATTTTTTATTAGAAAATATTTTTTTAAAACATTTAAATTTTCAACTTCTTTGTTTTTTAAATAATTCTTTTAAAATTTATAATATTGTTAAATGCAATGTATAAATATTTTTTTTCTAAAATGACAATACATAATATATGAGACAAAAAATTTCTTAGAATTAAAACTATTATTAATATTTATTTTTTAAAGGTAATTTTCATCAAGTTGATATGATGAAGATAGTAATATTAAGTATTATTTATAAAAAATAGTAAGACAGTTGGAAAATTGGAAAGACCAACATAAAATAATTATATTTTAGAAAAATATTATATATTTTGAAAATTTTAAATAGTTGTACATTGTTTATTATTTATTTTAAAAAATATTTAAATATTTTTGTAATAATTTATAAGGTAAGATGTTTTTTTTGTATTTTATTATAGTAATTAATTTAAACTCAAATAATCCTAATTCTAACACTAATTGAGCCTTGATACTAATGCTATATTGAGACAAAAGAATAACAATAGGATAGTAAATACTCAACTAATGATTTCTTTATATTAAGAATTAGATTTAGTTTATTACAATATTCATTAAAAAAAAGTTAAATTTTATAGTAAAGTAAAATGTGGTTCATTTTTATCAAAAGTAACTATTTAAAGACGTATAATAATTTATTGGTCCTTATAATTATTTTTTATATTTATTAGACAACTTCCATATGCAATTTTAATGAAAGGTCTTATATATTATAAATCGAGAGACCAAAAAAGATGTTTATATAGATGAGTTCAGTGGAGGTAGGGCCTCAATAGTGAAATCAAAAAGAACTAGACAAGTGTCATATACAATGTACTAAAAGAAAACTCCAAAATAAAGTTTTACTTGCTACCATAAGGAACTAGAGGAGGATTTCATCCTGGTCTTCCAGCCATGTGGTCCACCCCTCTGGTCCTTCCATCCATACCACCTTCTTCCTTTTCATGATTTGTATGCACATGTCAACCCTATTCAACGACGGAGCTCTGGTATCTTGGAGTTCTTTAATTAGTTTCTTAACTGCACTCTCGAAGGCAGTTTGATTTTCTGCAATCCTTGCCCATTCATAACCATTTTGCATCTTGTATATAAACATGGTGGCTCGACCTTCTTTGAGGAACCGTAAGAGTTTGTTTCATTCAACATTCATCAGGAAGCAAATCTGTACAACAATTTTATAATGTGTTAGTTTTTTAAAAAAACCAGTAAGTTCCCTAGGATTACCTTGGAACTTCTCCTCATTTCTAAGTTTCCAAATAAACCAAAGGATAAAAGAGGACAAAATTTGCCAAATTAAGTTAGTGTCCTTTTTAATATTATGGATGAAACTAGTAACTATATCATAAGTAAAGACATGCTCAGTAATGGATATTCCAAACATTAACCAGATCTCCCTAGCAAAAGGGCACTCAAGGAAGATGTGCCAAATGGATTTAGGTTTATTGCATACAGGAAACAAAGATCATATGCAGCTAGATTATTCCTAATAGGTAATCTATCTAGTAAGAGCTTCCATCTAAAACACTTGATCTTAGTGGGGATGAGAGATTTCCAAAGGTTCTCAAAGGTTTTATACCAGGCAGTAGGGTTGAGGTGGACATTCCATAGGGTGTTGACATGGTCGATCACAGAGGTGTCCTGGTTAAGCAAGTTGTAGATAGCTTTGGATTTAATTTTAGGGAGGGGGAAACCATCCTTCCAAAGGAATGAGAGATACCTGTGGGTGTCGACATGAGTGTTCTTAGGGAGATTGAGGGTGTTACAGGCATTCCTAATCATATTGTAGTTCCACTTATGCGAAGCAGGGAGATTAAATTTACTACTAAGTTCCTCCCAGGTGATGAGGTTGTCATTTTCTAGGATATCCATAAGATACTTGATTCCCTTATTATGCCAGAATCTAGCAAAATAGCCTTGGGTTAAGGCTAGTGGCTTAGAGTTGTGGTGGAGGTTCCACCAAATCGACCTTTCACCATGTATAGTATTGTCACAGTCAATGCTAGAGTTGCAGATAAGTCTATGCACATGCTCCCAGGCTTTCCAGATGGACTTAAAGACCCAGGTACCTTGGACAGACACTAAGAAACTTCCAAAAAGTAGATCACTGAGTGGGAGGGCTTTCCATGATTTGGCAGCCTTTGGGAATCAATTTTGAATGTTGTTTCTGATAAGAATCTTCCAAGGTTCTTGCCCATATAGTGCATGAAATATCCATTTTGCGGCAAGAGAGATTCCTTGCAGCTTAAGATCCTTAAGGCCCAAACCTCCAAGTTTTTTATCTAAGTGGCACCAGGACCATTTTACCGAATGGGCCTTTCTTTTTCCCTTACCATTAGACCAGAGAAAGCACTTGATAGCCTTTTGAATTTCATAAATTTGATAGTTGTTGAACATCCAAACTGAAGAGTAGTAGATACCATATGAGGATAGGATTTTTTAACATACTTGAACCCTACCTGCTAGAGAGAGGATCCTATTGTCCCACTTATTGAGCTTCTTATCAATTTTCCCCTTAACCTAGGTCCACATGTCCCATAGAGAGTGGGAGATAGAGAAGGGGATACCAAGATATTTGACAATCATGTTGGGTCCTCCCCATGAGTACCCGTCTTGCTATAGCCAGTCTGGAGGTTCATCCTTCTAGCCAAGTAAAATAGATTTGGAGCTGGAGATCCTGGCTCCAGAGGCTTTACTGAAGGTGTTGATTTTTAGGTTGACGGAATCTATGTTTTGCCTAGATAGCTCCAGGAACAGAGAGGCATCATAAGCAAATTGGATATTCAGCAATTTAGAGTTATCTGGGAGCGCGATGCAATGGACTCTAGGAGATAGAGTATCATCTCTAAGGAGATAGAAGAGGGCATCTAAGGCAATAACAAACAGAGCAGGGGCAAGAGGGCAGCCTTGCCTTATGGATCTAGAGAGAGGAATAGGCTGGGATAGGGTTCCATTAACTTCAATCATGGTGGAAGCATCTTTGAGGAGAATTCAGACATAGTCATAGAACTCATTAGGGAAGCCAAAATCTTGGAGCATCATGAGGATGAAATCCCACTTGACTCTATCATAGGCTTTCTCAAAATCCACAAGGAACATGGCAGTGTCCTGGTTAGAGGTTCTAGCTCATTCCATGGATTCCTAGCTAGTGACAAGGTTTTCCAATATGTACCTACCTTTAATAAATCTAGTTTGCATAGAGCAAATGAATTTTGGAAGAATCTTTTCAAGCTGTGTAGCTAAGGCTTTGGCAAGGATTTTATAGGAGACATTGAGGAGGGTGATTGGCCTCCAGTTCTTAATGAGCACTTTGTCTCCATATTTAGGGATGATTTTAACAATACCTTTATTTATGAATTCCCCTAGAGTGCCATTGTCAAGAGCTTCATTGTATATGTCATAGAGGTCATGCGTGACCCAATCAAGATTGGCTTTGTAGAACTCCAAAGGGAGACCATCGGGGCCTGGGGCCTTTTTAATCCTTGAGGGCTTTAATGGCATCAATAATTTCTTGTATAGAGATCCTGGCTTTGAGGAGGAGAGCATCACCATTAGAGATCCTTTTAGGGATGATGGTACTATATTTGTGTCGAGCCTCTTTCGAGGCCTCATTATCTTCTGAGGTAAAGAGAGTTCTATAGAACATTTCGAAGGCTTCTTTGATATCATTGAGATCCAGGAGTTCCTTGTTGTCTATAGATATTCTATCAATTTTTTCCTTGTTTTGTTTCTGCTTAAGGAGGTTAAAGAAGATTTTGGAGCCTTTATCTTCGAATTGGAGCCAGTGGTTGCGGGCTGTAATGAAGGCTCCCCTGATTTTGACCTACTGGTGCTTTCTGAGGATGTCTTTGGCTTTAGAGACATGCTTGGCGAAGGTGGGGGAGGAGGGGTTAGTCTAAATATCCTAGTCTAGGGATTGGAGGTGAAGGGTGAGAGTTTTGTCTATGGCTCTAGAGTCCTTGGCTTTCTTTTGGCCAATGATTTGGAGTACTTTCTGCCAGGAGGAGACATTCCTTGTCCACCTGAGAGTGCAGGATTGGGGAGGCTAAGGCTGAAGGTTAAAGAACCTGACCACCTTAAGGGCACCTAGAACATCTTGGTCTTTGAGGAGGGAGGTGTTGAGAATAAATTTCTTGCTACAGGGGTTGCTGATGGGGATAGCATTTCTAGTGTTGATGATCGCAAGGATAGGGAAATGGTCAGAAAGGGTAACTGGCAGGACAACAACTGCACTCCCCAAGTGGTTAGGGGAGAAGGAGAAGAAGTCGTTGTTAGCATAAAATCTATCCATTCTGGAGTAAATACGGTTGGAGCCTTGTTGAAAATTGCA
Organism: Cryptomeria japonica; assembly: GCF_030272615.1. Taxonomy (NCBI): domain Eukaryota; kingdom Viridiplantae; phylum Streptophyta; class Pinopsida; order Cupressales; family Cupressaceae; genus Cryptomeria; species Cryptomeria japonica. The sequence continues at coordinate 824,943,652 of NC_081409.1, forward strand.
CCAAGTGTACCATAGGTTAAAAGAAGCAACTTTAGTGCCCTCGAGGGGGTCAAATAACTAGAGTTTTTGTTTAAGTTTGTCCCAGTGGGGTTTTTATGCATTTTTCATTCAAAAAGAAGTCCCCCAGCCTTGTCATCTTGATGCTCAGTTATATTGAAGTCACTAGGCACTATCTAGGGGATACTTGGGAGGAAAGTCAGCCAGATCCAAAGGGACACTCTTTCCTTGTAGTCATTAGGTGCATAGATAGAGCAAACGCCAAAGCTGGAGCCCCTAATATCTAGGGTAGCCCAGGCTGCTCTGTTGCAAGGGGAGATCCCTTTATCCTTAATGTTACTTTCCCACTTAGGGGAGATAAGAAGGCCAACTCCTCCCTTTCCTTTCAGGTGGTTAGTGCAAATTTTGATTGCATCTCTCAAGATAAAGTCAAGTGAGCTATCAAGATGGAAGCCCACGGATTTAAGTTCTTGCAGCATCAGGAAATCTATGTTCTTGTGGTGGCTCAGAGAGCTTTTGGTGACAAACTTCCTATCAGGCGACTCAAGGCCTCTTATATTCCAAGATATGTATTTCATTAGAGAGGAGGGTTAGGAAGTTCAACTAGGGAGACCGCAAGGATCTCCAAACTTCTTTTTCTTCTTGAAGCCCATAGGCCTACCTTTTTTCTTTGTCAAGGAGGATCCTTTTATAAGGTTATCCTCATCTTCACTAACTTCAGATGGTTCATTCCTAGTATCTACAATTCCTCCTATGTCAGACCCAAACATTTGGGAGTCTGGAAATCCAAGGAGCACTGTTCTAGACCTAATTTCTTCAAGACCCTTATTGGCCTAGATTAATTCAATAACATGATTATCTTCTAACTCTTTGAGCATAGAGGTTGTCGAAGGGTTGGTGATGTTAAATTCAAGGGTAAGCCCTACAGACAATGAGGAGTCTAAATTCTTGGGGGTTTCAAATTTGATCATCACATTTGTAGGGTTATCACTAGTGCTAGCAACATCAGCACTTCAACTAGGGTTCTCAAGTTTCTTAACCATTTTCTTTACCATAGAGTTTTTCGGGGTTCGAGCGGGAGTGGGTGAGCTAATATTTGAAGGGAGGGGAAAATCGTAGATGCCCATTGTTTGGCTGATAGATGGGATAGAAGGAAGGCTTTGATTAGGGGCATTCTAGTTGCTAATTTTCCTCCTACACTTTCTAGAAGTGACCAACTGAAAAAAATCAGAGGGTGATTCTGGAGGACCAATTGGTGGGTCAGAGGCTGGATCGAGGTGATTAGAGACAAGGGACGAGTGATCAATGTGCATGCGTTTTAATTCTAAAGAATTGGTGGTGGGAATAGTGGTTTCTTCGTTAACAGGGAGCGGGGTGGATGAGTGTTGAGAAACCTTGGATCTAGGGTTCGTAGGGGCATCAGATGAGTTACTGCTAGGTTTATGATTCCTGCAATTAATGATTGGGCAATTTTTTTGAAGATGCCCTTCTTTTTTGTAGAGAAAGCATGCATTTAATCCACCAAGCATTTCAATAGGGTAGACAAAGGTTTCTTCATTGACATTTAGGGTTAAAGATGGTGGGATATCAATCCCTAGCTTGATCAATACAAGCATTCTGGCATCCAGGTTAGGGACAAGGCGGGCCATTTCATCAATACAGATCATTTTTCCAAATGGTTCCATTAACTATGGAAGAAAATGCCAAAGGAAGGGGGGTACATCCTTGAGGATGACCCACCTTGGGGAGGATATTGCGAGAACCTCATCACAGACTACCTCTGGAGACCAAGCTAGGGCATGGAAGGAAGTATTTCCAACTGTCCAATATTGATGCTTTAGTGCCTCCCTTTGAGACTTGTGAGAATTAAAGAAAATAAGGTAGAGACCCTTTTGAATTTGTGTACAAAAAGATATTTTAAGCCCTAATTTCAAATTCCAGAGGTTATGAAACCAGTCGTCTAAAAATTTCCTAGGTGGGCATTTCTTGACATCAAGACATGAAAAGAAAATGGTCATATTACTTAACCTAGTCTTTTCTGAGGCAATTTAATTCAACATATCCATATTGGGCAAAATGCAGAGGGAGCCCGAGATATTGCTAGGGCACTTACCTGCTTCATCGGATCTTTCTTTGCTAGGAGCCTTAGAAAATCACACATTAGGGTTGACTCCATTTGCAGGAGGGGAGACGGTTTCAGCGAAAGATTTCTTTGGTGGAGATTTAGATTTGTCTGCAAATTTAGGGCCGTTAAGGGAACTGCCATCTTATTGTGAGTCCATAGGGAGCCAAAGATTAATCCACAAGAGCGACCAAGTAGGTGGGGGGAGTTACAAATTAAATGAAGTGCAGAATTAAATATGCAAACAGAAGGAAAGAAAAGAACGGAAGGAAATAGTAGTGGAGAGGAGTTTCAAATTGGGTGGAGGAGAATTAACCCCTCCGCAAAGATGTCATGGTGTCCATGTCACCACAGTTTCCTTGATCAGCGTGCAAACAACTAGACTTAGTGCTCGCAGGCCCCAGGGTTCGCAAATGTCAGATTCGCAATTGCCGAATTTGCAGACCTCATCTCTGAATCAAGTCATATTTTGTAAAATTTTTGCCGTTCCCTGAGATCGCTAGGATTTGTTCAGATGGCTATAGCTTTCTCCGCATAGAAAAAATAGGGGTTTACTTTCGCAGGTCCTTTCAACACCAAACTACCTATTTTAATTTGCACAGCTTTTGTTATATTTCACACGCTAAAATATCTGCCTCAAACTCTGCCCATTTTGCATGGTTGATGGTAATATTTCTATCCATTTCACCATTCTATTTTCCCATCTCAATTATCATATCTTCATGAGAATCTGGATGTGGCTGTGTTAAATTTTGAAAATGATGATGATCAAAGCTCCAAATTTGTGTTTTATTGTCTGCACTATTGTTGTATAATCTCTATTGTGCTCTTGCTAGAGGCTGCAATTTGAACTTGTATCTTGTTCATGATGGAATGACAGAGAAAATTGAAATAAAATGGAGAATCAACTTGCACAATGAAACTGCTCCGCTTCCTCGCTTCCTTACCTGCTGCTTTCGTAAACCTGCTTCCCCTAAAAGGTCTTATAAATTTCCTAAAAAATTAAGTTTTGTACATTTTTTAAAAACTTACTTTAAATTTATGGCCCTTTTTGTGACTCCTTTCCATTTTTGAGTGTGGGTGGTTTGCGAAGGTAGTTTTTACCTTTAGTGTTTTATGGCTTTATGCCATGCTCAATTTTGTGGTGCAGTTTCCATGGGTTGCTTGGTGGCCTCCTATCTCTATGCACTGTTGGCACCTTTGGGCTACTTTTTGGACAGTTTTGATGATGGGTTCATCCTGTTCTCCTTCCAATGGTGCTTAGGCCTCATGTCTCTTCATTGTTGGGGACTAGTGGTGTGTTTTTTTTGTGGAGTTTCTACCTTTCAGGTTGGGTCCCTCTTATTTGTGGCCATATGGACGAGGGTTTTAGAGATGATCAAGGCTTCTTGTTTTTGTTTGGTGGGTCCTTAGAGCTCATAGATTTTGTACTTTTCTCTTTGAGACTATTTCTCAGGATTTTTACTTTCTCCCTTTTATGTTTGGTTCTTGGGTGGGTTTCTTATTCTACTCCTTTATGGTGCCCTTTGGAGGTGGGCCTTTTGGAGGAGCTTTCTAAGTTTTTTGGTAATGTGGGGTGCTTGTGGGTTCTAGTTTGGGTGTTTTTGAGAAATATGACATCAATTTTGGTAATAGTTATATTTGTGATGGTAGATGGATTGTGGATTGATATTGAAGGCTAGTTACCCTATGAGAATCTAACCAATGAGGACTTGGATCCCTATGCACCTGATTTTGTGGTGGATTACTATTGCTAGAGTTTGTTGTCATTCTTGAGGACCTTGGCCTTTTCCCACCTCTTCCCCCATCATGTGTTGTTCTATGTTGGGATTCCACTCCCCAGAGTTTCTATAGATAGTTGGCCTATTGAGGCAACCATTGTTGTGTTTTCTATGAGTTTCCTTTTGAGTCAGACGAAGCATGCTTCTGGGAAAGGTAGTACTATGGAGAAAAGGTTTCAGGGTGCCTTTCAAAGCCTAAGGGTTGTGTAGATCTTTGTTGTAGGTCTTGACAAAGATCATTTTGCGAACAAAGAATCTATAGAGGTACTCTTGGGTGGATTTTTAGAGGTAGTCCATGCTTTCATGTCTACAATGAATTTATTTTGGGCAGAATTGGGTGTTTTGGCTTTTTCTCTTTTTGTGAACAATGTTTTCCGTAGTGGATCTTCTAGTATAAGGTTTAAAGATGTCTTTTAAAAATCCAGTGTTTGTTGTTTCCTCCCTTGGCTTCTCTCCTTCAATGTAAGGGGTTACCATTGGTAGATGGTTTGAGGGTCTCCTAAACAACTTTGTTTTTGATTAGGGGAGTTTTTTTTTTAGGGATTTTTTCCCATCGGTTTGATGCTCCAGTTAAAAGTATCCTTTTTATAAAAGCATTGTCCTTTTTGGGTTTTGAGTTTGGTGAACTCATTTCTTTGTGAGCTCATGGGGTGTGTCTTTTTTAAAATTAACTTTAAATGAATGATAATAGTTTAATTAAAAAAATTCATACGTTTATTTTTTAATAACTATAATAAAAAATACCCCCCAACACTGCTTCATTGAAGCTAAATGTAAATGGCTCATCTAGAAGCAACCCGATTTAGGGAGGAGGGGGTGGAGTTATTAGAGAATCACATGGCATCCCTGTCCTTGCTTATGTGAAAAATCTCAAGATACAAACTTCCAGCATAGTTGAAGTGGTAGTTGTTATCATGGATTGATCGGGACCAAGGAAAAGGGACTTAAGCATATCATTATTGAAGGTGACTCGAGAAATACCATCATGATTCTTACAACGGAAGTGAAGTTGAATTGGAAAACTAACCTCTTATCACCAAGTTTCACGTGCTCCTTCACTTTCTTGGAGATATTAGATTTTGTCACATGAGACAAGAAGGCAACTATGGGGCAAACAAGTTGGTGGGGATGGGTGCATATGTTAATGATTTCAGAATTTGGACCTACTTGCACATTATCTTGGTGGAGATTCATGCCGTGATATTGAAGGGCTTGTCAGTTAATGATACATAATCCCAAAGTTGGCATTTTTGCACTTTCCCTTCTTGATGTTTTCTTTCCTTGTTGGTTAAGCCAACGGGATTTAAAAATAATTGTTGGTACTTCCTATCACTATATTCCCTAAGATGTCACTTTCTCAACCTAGTTTTCTATCTTGTTACTATGGGTGGTGATTTGGTTCAGATTAAGTTGGACAATTGCTTTGAAATTTAAAATAATGGGTAGTTGTGGGACAAGGTGATTAAAGGGAACATGCATAACTACATAGAAGGGATGAATGGCCATGACCATAAGCTCTTTAATGATTTTGTTAATGCTTGGTACAATGGGAATGTGAAGATTGGTAGTATTACTTTGATGGTTTTGGCATAGACTATTGCAAACGTGACAAGGCTAGCCCTTGATGATGTGTCTTTTCCCGAAAAACCCAAAGGTATTTACAAGAACAACTTTGATCACATTTTTCAACCCAGAGAAGGAGTTTTCAAGCTTCAAAATGTCTAGAATGGGGAGGATCTCACTGACATTTGGAACAATGCAGCTCTGATGATCACAAAGTACTTCACCTTGGATGGAAGGAGAAGACGGTTCCACATCCAGATTTTTCTCATTTTAAATCATCTCTGGTATGGGGTAAGAATGAATTTCTCTTTTAGATTATGTCTCCTTTGTCTTAGTCCATTTTAAAATCCATAGAAAAGGCTAAATCCCCTCTCCCCCCGGGTCTCATTTCAAGAATGTATAACTTAAAACCATCTTATTCCCCCTATGCTAGGGTCCCTTCCATTGTGGTTGGGTTTTCCTATGATTCCAATCTGAATGCTGACCTTATTATTACCCCCTCTAATTCTAGGGAATAGATTATGTTCCACTTTGTCTCTAGAATTCTTACTAAGAAAAACCCTGCTAGAATAGCCAAATTTAGGGCTATTGTTGTACTACCAAAAAGGATCAAGATGTGGGTGTCCAGTATAAGATGAAACAAGATGTAGTTAATGAGATGGATGATTTAGGCTTTGATTCTCTATCTTGGGAGAATTTGGACTCATCAGATACCTCAAGGTCAAATTGGTCCCTTACTAAAATTAAAGGAAACACTAGTCGTCCCCCTAAATTCCCCTTCCCTAGTAATCCCAACCCTTAGAGCACCATTTTATCTTTGGAAAAATTATGAAGGAATTGCATGAAGATGCTCAAAGATAGGAAGAGTTGATTAAATGGCTCTTCATGCAAATGAATGTGCCCATCAAAAAGATCAATTAGTTGGAAGAGTAGCTGAGGATGAAGCCACCTCAGTAATATTTGGGTTGATGAGTTAGATGAGGATTTCCCATGTATATAGTCTATCAACTTATCATTGAGACATCATATGAATCTAGTGGGATTTCCCATGTATATAGTCTATCAACTTATCAATAGATATAATTAATAGTTTGCAACTATTTGATGAGGAATGATAGATAAAACAATTTGTGACAATCATCAAATAAAAATTTCTATTAATCAAATAATTGATAAGGATATCAATAAAAATAGATTATTATATACGATCTATTCAGCCTTCTGACTTTAAAATATCAAACAATAAAAAGGAAATGTCTAGCAATGGCTATGGGGATGACAAAGCTCCTCTACAAATAAGAAATCAAAACAAAATTCTCTCAATGGTGAATGAAATAGGAAAAAAAACATGAGGAAAATTTCCTCCCATTAGAGTAGAATAGAAGAGAGATAATGTAATCCTACTAAATGTAGTTTCTCTTGTAATGATATTCGATTATTGACTCTAAATGATAAATATGATTAGATCATATCAACAACAATTATTCCTTTAGTAATAAACAAAACCAATATGGTTTGTAGTATGTATTCTCATGAACTTGAAAGTAATATGAGGGAACATAGATAATTTGTAATTCCTTAAAAAATACTAAGTGTTGGAATCAGGGATCACTGAGGAGGGGGGGGGGGATTGAATCAATGATCTACTAGTTATTAAATGTTCTTACTTAACTTTAAACCACTGGAAGCATAAGCATGAAACTGAAATATAGAAAGATAAAACAATCGACCACAAAATCATAACACTAGGATTTTTACATGGAAACCCAAATGGGAAAAACCACAATGGGATTTAAACCCACAATATCATCTCACTGTGGCTAGTAGAAAAAAAATATTACAATATGAGGAATGCACAAACATTCAGGCACACTGCTTAGAGCTCACTACTCAAATACAATAAGGGCTACAACCACAGAAGTCTCACTACATTACTGATTGATTACAATGAGGAATTATTAAAAATGAACTCTAAGTAGAATCTACAATGCCTGGATGAGTTCCAGTTAAGTGCCGAATAGACTGATTGTATCACCTCTATTATTTTGTTCTGTCCTATGTATTTGTCTTGGTCAGCTACTGGATCAAGAATGTACTAAAATGGATTCTCGATCACCACTCACTTGCAAAACAATCATACCATACACAAATAAGATCCCCCACACTAGTCTTCTATATCTTCAATCTCAAAATATGTCATTTATATAGTCAGCCTTCTAATGTAACATGTAGTCTTATGTCGGCTTGACCGGATCACAAAAGGTAAATGTGTATCACCAAAATGATGATAAAATGATGTTTTTATGTTGGATCAATCATCTCATACACAATTCATGACACCACAATCACTGAAAGCTTCTCAACCAAAACTGCTCTGTTCAACCTGAAATGCTGGTTAACTGGCTACCAGTTGACATACTCCTCTAGAAATTAAGATCTATGATTACCAGATAGGAATCTCAAAAAGAGTTGTCATCAATGACAACCCTAAATAAATAATCAAGCATCAACAACCACCGGATGAGTGTCAATTTCCAACAATCTCCCCCTTTGGCATTGATGACAACACTCATGAAAAAAATGGCTAAGTGATGGAAAACTTGTACACTGGATCAAAATAATTTCTAAGGATCCCCCTTAGACAAACAGTTTTGAAACTTGTAATTACACTCTTCTACTATACATTTTTCACTTTTACTCTCCCCCTTTGATAGCAATGCCAAAGATGGGGTGCTGCCCAAAAATTATATACAATGATACCTGCTGGAGACTTTACAAGTACTTGAGGATGTCAGCAAAAATTCTCTTCAAATGTACTCGGTGAGTGTCCCACCAACTCTTCAAGTTATATAAAACTGTAATGAAGGCACTAAAAAACATATCCTTGAATGTCAACATCCTTTAGTTCAGATGGAACATCTTGTTCCATAGCCTTCATATAGTCTACCTTATTGCTCATTGATATGGTGTCCAACAGGGGGGCAATCAAGTTCTAAAGTTTACCATATATCCTCCAAAAAATTTCCTTATCTGTATAAAGGTGCAAGATCTAGTCATTGAGATCCATTATCTTCCCTTCAGCATTGTTGACCAGAGTTACATTAGGATGAAAAGATTGAGAAATACGAGCAAGGTTACCCTAGCAAACACTTATTCGCTGATAACTTAATGATGAACAGATAGTACCAAACTGGTACTAAGAGGGGGAGGTGAATCAGTACAGACAAAAACACAATCCTAAACTAGTTTTTCAGCAGATACTGTGCTTTGGCAGACAAACAGTAACACCGGTCTTAAACAAAGTACAACTAGCAAAACCTAGAGTAACTAAGACAAGCATAAACCAGTTGACACTTATCTTTTCATACAATCTAATACTTCATTTCCATTTCACCCTAGTGCATGAACAGGTAATCTATCATCAAAGATATATAAAAAGCTAGATCAACATGATTTATCTTCAGACACAAATCACTCAAACCATTAGATGAATAACACCACACATGACACACAAATTTTTCACATGGAAACCCAACTAGGAAAAACCATGGTGGGCATGAATACCCACAAGCTATTTTTGAACTCTTTAGAAGTCCGCTCTATTAGGAGCCTTATCCGATTGAAGACTGATATAATAGGTTCTGTTAGGAACCGATCCTGTTAGGGATCACCCAATTAAGGGATGGCTAGAATACCCAGTTAAGGGTTAAACCCTGTTAAAGGTTACGTTGTTAGAGGATTTCAAGAACTCAATGGTTTTGAGTCACCTTGTTAAAGGATTTACAGTAAGCCAATTAAAGCTACCCTGTTAAGGGATTTCCCAACTGTTGAAGTGGTTAGAGATCAACAGGTATTACAATGATCTGGTAACAACACTCAATGCCAATGCAGATCTGCTTTAGCTCCTCTTCACCTTTTGCACTTACACTCTACAGGTATCACTTCTCTCTTCTGGTTTGACAAGAATCATGTATCTCTTCTCTTGGCTACACACAAACAAATTTTTCGAACAACCTCAAAAAGTAACACAACATCGACCTTATAGGAAATAGATAGGTTAGTAGCATAAACCCTAAACCCTAAACCTGTTAGGTTAAGTGATTCAAATGGTTCAATCCTGACCGTTGAGCACATTGCATTAACTTCAATAGTCTTGAACCAATCTCAAGACGTTCTCCATCATTTGTTTTCCACCCATTTCATGGCAGTTGATAACCCATCACACATTATCACCGTTTACAGACTTTGCACATTCTCGAGGTAGATAGGGACAATCTCCTTCATGCAAGATCCTTCACACGCACAAGGCTGACGTGGGAATATGATCTATTCTTCGCTAAAATGCTAACTCATCACACAAAGTCATCGATTGAGTCACACAGGCTTGAGGCACTTCAACTGAAAACCTTGAAGTTGAGACTACCAATCGGTAGTCATACAAAGCTTCTATGTACCAATTCCCATAACCACATGCTGGTTCACCTTGAACAAACAGACCAGTTCACTTGGGCACATATACCGATTCTCACATATACTGGTTCTTGGTAACATACCAGTTCTCTCTTCTTTAGCATATTGACATCAATGACAACATACAATGTCATCATGTCCTCATACCGGTTCACATAATGCCAACAATCTCCCCCTTTGGCATTGATGGCAATATACAAAGATATCTCTCTGCTTCACATCTTCTCCCCCAATTTCTGTAGATATCTTCTTCGCTTCACTTCTTCTCCCCCTTTGACAACAATGCCAAAGTGGAGGCACAAGCTTCCCTGTTCCATTATGTTGCTCGCCCTGAGGAGTAGCATCCTTCAACACATCAATCCTGAAGAAAAATTTGACTATGCAATACTTGACTGATGTGAAGCATATACCTTTAGTTTACTTCCTAAAGGGGAAGCACCCCTAATTCACCTCTTAAGTACATAAATGTAGCCTTTGGGAGAGGCTTGTTGAATATGTCTACTAACTGCTCCTTACTGGAAACATGTTCCAGTGCAATCTCTTTGTTTTGAACCTTTTCCCTCAAGAAATGATACTTAAGCTCAAAGTGCTTGGTTCTAGAATGTAAAACCAGATTCTTGGAGATGTTAATTGCACTAGTATTGTCACAAAATATACTTACCATTTCAGATACAGGAACTTTGAAGCCATTTAATACATGCTTTATCCAAATTGTCTGAGTGCAGTTCATGAAAGCTGAAACATACTTTGCTTCCACTGTAGATTGAGAGATACAACTTTGCTTCTTACTTATCCATGAGACAAGTCTACCACTAAGAAACAATGTACCACCGGTTGTGCTCTTTCGGTCCTCCACATTACCTGCCCAATCAACATCTGTGAATACTTTCAAGTTGAAATCCTTGCTATATGGATACCACAATCCATAATCAATAGTTTCCTTCAGATACCTAAGAATCCACTTGACTGCAACCAAGTGGGATTCTCTTGGACTTTTCTAGAACCTTGCAGTAATGCCAACTATATGTGCAATATCTAGTCTACTATGGACTACATAATGCAACTTACAAATCATTGATCGGTATTCCTTCTCATCAACCAATGCTGAGTCATCCTCTTTGGATAGTTTACAACTGGTCACCATCGGTGTACCAACCGGTTTGCTATCTTCCATGCCAAAGGTCTTCAACACCTCTTTGACATACTTGGACTAAGTGATAAAGATTCCATCTTTCATCTGTTGAATCTGTAGTCCAATGAAAAACTTAATTTCCCCTATGAGAGACATCTCAAACTCTTTCTTCATCTCATCTGCAAACTCATGACTCATCTTGTCATCTCCACAAAAGATAATTTCATCAACAAATACCTCATAGATCAGAATTTGATCTCCTTCATACTTCAAGTAGATATTGCTATCTTCGCTTGTTCTCTCAAATCCAATCTTCACAAAATGGGAGTGCAAGCATTCATACCATGCTCTAGGTGCCTACTTTAGACCATATAAGGCTTTATGTAGCCTACAAACCATGTCACTGTCTTCAGATAGGGAAAACCCATCTAGTTGCTCTATATACACCTCCTCTTCAAGTACACCATTTAGGAATGCAGATTTTACATCCATTTGATATACTTTGAATCCTTTAAAAGCTACATATGCAAGAAGCATACAAACTCCTTCCAATCTAGCTACAGGAGAAAAGGTTTCTCCATAGTATTCTCCTTCTTCTTGGGCATATCCTTTACACAGCAGTCTAGCTTTGTTTCTAATCACTGTGCCATCCTCATTCAGCTTATTTCTGAAAACCCATTTGGTGCCAATGACATTTTTATGCTCCAGTCTGGGTACCAAAGGCCATGTGCCATTTTTCTCTATGTAGTCAAGTTCCTCTTCCATTTCCTTGATCCAGTCTTCATCTTTATGTGCCTCTTTGAATGATTTAGGCTCAAATTAAGAGATCATACATGAGTTTTCTCTGACCTTTCTTCTTGTAAGAATTCCTGCATCCTTATCTCCTATGATCTGCTTAGGATCATGATTCAGCTTGACATACCGAGGAATGGTCTTGATAGATTCCTCTTTCTTTTCTTCTTCATCCTCATCTCCATCAGTATCAGCATTTACATCTACCAGTGTAGGAACACTATTATTGGTACTTGGTTGACTGACAACTAGTTCCCAGAAGGTTACAACCAGTTCATTTACTGCTTTCTCATTGTCGGATTCCTTAGTTTTCTCAGAGGTTTCATCAACTCTTACATTGATGCTTTCCATAATTCTCTGAGTCCTATTATTGAAACACTTAAGAGGTTTTCTCTTGGTGGAATACCCTAGGAATATTCCCTCATCACATTTCGCATCAAATTTGCTCTGGTGTTCGTTCCTCTTGATGTAACATTTTCTACAAAACACTCTAAAGTAGCTAACCATAGGTGTCTTACCAATCCAATACTCATAAGGAGTTTTATCCTAACCTTTCTTAATGAGTACCCGATTCATTGTGTAGACTGCAGTGCTCACCGCTTCTCTCCAAAAGGTGTGAGCTACCTTTCCTTGAATCAACATAGTTCTAGTTGCTTCAACCACATTCTGGTTATTCTTCTCTGCTAGGCCATTTTGCTGTGGAGTCCGGGGGGCAGACAGTTGCCTCTTGATGCCATGTTCTTCATAGTACTTGTTGAATTCACCAGAAGTGAATTCCCTTCCTTGATTAGTTCTCAGGCACTTGATCCTTTTACCACTTTCCTTCTCCACTAATGCTCGGAAAGCTTTGAACTTTACAAAGGCTTCAGACATATCTTTCCAAAATGTGACCCCCATCATTCTTGATTAGTCATCAGTGAGAATCATGAAGTACCTATCTAGTGTAGGAGCACCCTTCCAAGCTCTTCCTCCTTCTTTGTTTTGTTGGTTTTATGCTTCTTTTGAAGCCTTTGTATATAAAATAAAGGGCCATGTGCTCATTGGTCATAGTTAAGGTCCTAGTTGAGGTCTTCGGGTCATAAATCAAGATTGACATTTTCTTGAAAATTGAGGTTATGTGTGCCCTTGAGGTGTTTAGGGGTCCTTCATAGCTTGGTAGTGTCCTTAGGTATCCCCAATGTGGGTCTAGGAGTCAAGAAAAGCAACATTGGGAAAGTTGCTCAAAAGTTGCATGACAACTTTTAAAAGTTGTCAAGCAACTTTTCCACCATGAGGTCAAAATCCTTGTAGCCCTATTTTGAAGGCAAAAACACAAAATAGTGAAATTGGTAAGGGGTTGAAAGCTTGAAACCTCTTGGGGGCACATGGATGGGTGGAAAAAACCTTGTCAGAGACCTGACCTATCCTTGCTAAGACCTTGGAAGGTGTGGAACAAGCGAAGCCCTTATTAGCCATAGAAAGGGGTTTTGAGTCTCATGAGTAGGTGAGACCTTAGGAGCAGCATTGAAGCTCATTAGTAGTGGATTGGGCAAGGTCAAGGGATTCTTCAAGCAAGGGAAGTCCTAGAGACCCTAGGGTGTGAAGAGAACACTAGGTGATCCAAGGGAAGGATCCAAGAGCATAGACTAGGCTAGTCTATCCCACACCCCATCCCATCAGATTGGTATCAGAGCCAAGTTAAATATTTGTTGGACTGTGTATGTCTCTATATACTAGTGAATCAGTAGGGGAGAGAAGAATGGTCACTAATGTAGAGCTGGCTAGGGAGGTAGAAGAGTAGAAGGAGAAGAATAGACTCCTTGAAGAAGCTATGAGTGAGATAAGGGATAAACTGCAGGAAGTGGTGGATCAAAGGACACAAGGACCTTGGGGTGAAGACACCAAGGACAAAGGCAAGAAAACTATAGACATAGATGACATTATACCTGAACCAGATCCCTTGTTTAATGAAGAACCATTTGTAAAAGCTATCAAGGCTTTGAACACCAAAGCTTTTGAAGGATTGCCACATTTTAGTGGAAGGATGGATATTGATACTGTCATGGAATGGATTGAGGGCATGGAAAACCACTTTGAGTGTGAAGGAGTGATAGAGGCTTAAAAGGTTAAGGTTGCCAAATCAAGATTAAGGGGAGCAACCTTGACATGGTGGAAGTACCTGCAAGAAGAGAGAGTTAGCATGGGGAAGCTACCTATTGCCAATTAGAAGGCTATGGTGAGTAAGATCAAAGAGAACTACTTACCAAGGTATTATGAAGTCCAAATTCATAAGAAGAGATAGGGATTGAAGCAAAAAGACCTTTATGTGACCTCCTACACTAAATAATTTCAAAAACTTTTTCTTAGATCCAAAGTCCAAGAAGATGAATCTATTAAGGTGGCTAGGTATCTAAGCGGCCTAAAGTGGAACATTCAAGAGGAGATAAGCCTATGGACTCCTACTACTATTCAAAAATGTCACCAGCTTGCTGTCAAGGTGGAAGAGAGGAACAAAAGGAAAGGAGACTCCAATAACAGGGGTAGAGGCAGAGGTAGAGAACAAATGAATCACTGAGGTGGTTACCAAAGCAAGGAAAATGAGCAAAGGAACCAAGGAGAAGCCAAGTTGACTAAACATGGCAGTGAAACCAATCTCAGAGGGGGCCATTCTAGAGGAAGAGGTGCACAAGGTGGTCCAAGTAGGGGTAGAGGTATTGGCAGAGGTAACTCCTACTTTGCAACTATGAAGTGTTACAATTGTGGTCAATTGGGACACCCGACATATAGATGCCCTGACAAGCCTACCTCATCAAAAGTGGAAAGAGGGTTTCTTGTGCACATGAAGACTCTTCAAGTAGCAAGACACCTGAAGTGGACCACATTGAATTAGAGACTAGAGAAAATCTGATGTTCAATAGGGTCTTGATAAGACAACCAGTCAAGAATGAACCCAAACATAGGAGAGCATTGTTTAGGGTGAGATGCAAAGTTCTTGGTAAAGTGTGCAAGGTGATAGTTGATTCAATCTCAACTAACAACATCATATCAGAAGAGGTAGTTAGGAAGTTGAAACTTACAAGAATACCCCACACTAACCCATACAAGGTGACATGGTTGAACCATCAACAGAGTGTGCTAGTCAATGAACAGACTTGGGTAGAGTTTTCTATTGGAGGATAAAAAGGATAAGATCCTTTGTGATGTGTTACCTATGGGTGCTTGTCACCTATTACTAGGTAGACCCTAGAAATTTGATAGGAAGGTGATCTATGATGGACAGGAGAACTCCATTTCATTCAAGAAGAACAACAAGACCTTTAAGATTCAGTCTTTGACAGAGAATGAAGAGGGCTCTTCAAGAACACCTAGTGTCTTATTAGCTACTGGTAAAGAGTTCTTAAACTTGTTACATGAGGAGTAGATAGTGAAGTGTGCCATCTTTGTGAAACCAAAAGAGGAGGAAGACAAGTTGCAGGCAGATGTACCCAAGGAGGTAAAGCAAATGTTGCAAGAGTATAAGGACATAGTGAGTGATGGAACACCTACAACACTCCCACCAAGAAGGTCTATAAGTCATCAAATAGACTTTGTTCCTAGATCATCCCTACCTAACAAGGCAACATATAAGCTCACACTTGATCAAAACAAGGAGGTAGTAAGGCAAGTGCAGGAGTTATTGGAACAAGGACTGATTAAGAAGAGCATCAGTCCATGTGTAGTCCCGGTAGTGCTAGCATCAAAGAAGGCAGGCAAGTGGAGACTTTGCACTGATTTAAGGGAAATCAATAGGATCACCATAAGGTATACGTTTCCTATTCCTAGAATAGAGGATTTAATGGACTGTTTAGGAGGTGCTATGTATTTTACCAAGTTGGACCTTAAAAGTGGTTATCACCATATTAGAATCAAGGAGGGTGATGAGTGGAAGACTACTTTCAAGACCATAGAAGGGTTGTTTGAATGGCTTGTGATGCCATTTGGACACACCAATGCCCCAAGCACCTTCATGAGGTTGATGAATGAGGTGTTGAAAGACTTCATAGGTAGATTTGTGTTGGTGTACCTAGATGACATTCTCATCTATAGCAGAACCAAAAGGGAGCACCTTGAGCATTTGAGGTTAGTCTTTTAGAGGTTGCATGAGGAGAAGTTATCCATCAACCTAGAGAAGTGTGACTTCTTGAAGAAAGATCTAGTCTACTTAGGATTTGTGGTGTCTTAAGGAACCTTGAAGATGGATCCAAGAAAAGTGGAGGCAATCTTGAATTGGCCTGCACCTAGAATAGGGATTGAAGTTAGGAGTTTCCATGGTTTAGCCCAATTCTATAGGAAGTTTGTGAGGAACTTTAGTGGCATATGTGCACCAGTCCTTGACACCATAAAAGGAGCCCTTAAAACCAAGTTTAAATGGACTGAGCAGGCTAACAAAGAATTTCAATTATTGAAGCAAGAAGTAGCCACAAAACCTATCCTTCTCCTACCTACTTTTGATAAGCTATTCACATTGGAGTGTTATGCAAGTGGAATTGTAGTAGGGGGTGTATTGAGTCAAGAGGGAAGACCTGTGGTATTTTTCAGTGAGAAGCTTAATGAAGTAAAGAAGAAGTACTCAACCTATGACCTAGAGTTGTATGCATTAGTGCAGTCTCTTAAGAAATGGAGGCATTACCTACTTCCAAAGGAATTTGTGGTGTTCACAGACAACTAGGCATTGAGTTAAATTAATACTCAAGAGAAGCTTAGCAAAAGGCATTTGAAATGGATGGAATACCTCCAATCCTTCACCTTCACCATCAAGCATAAGAAGGGGCAACTCAATAAGGTGGCAAATGCATTAAGCAGGAAGTTGTTGATAGTTCAAGAACTATAGTTGCAGAGCATGGGAATAGAAGGTTTCAAGGACCTCTATGAAGGAGATGAAGACTTCTCATCAACTTACAAGGTTTGCAAGGAGTTTGAGAACCATTTCCATGGTGAGTATGCAGATTACACTCTCCAAAATGGTCTCTTGTTCAAGGGTAATCAGTTGTGTGTGCCAAGAGGATCCATGAGGGAAAACCTCATCCAAGAGAAACACAATGGCAGTTTAAGTGGACACTTTGGAGTCAACAAAACCTTGGATTTAGTAAAGAGGTACTACTATTGGCCAAAGTTTCCAAGAGATGTGAAGAGGTATGTAGAACAATGTGGTGTGTGTCAAAGAGCAAAAGAAGGATCAAGCAATGTTGGTCTCTATCAACCATTGCCGGTCCCTAATAGGCCTTGGGAATGCATAAGCATGGACTTTGTAGTAGGACTTCCCTTGACAAAGATAGGTATGGACAACATCTATGTGGTAGTAGATAGATTTTCCAAGATGAGCCATTTCATACCATGTAAGACTACACATGATGCTAGCTATGTTGCACATCTCTTCTTTAAGGAGATTGTTAGGATTCATGGACTACCTTTAAGCATTATTTCAGACAGGGACAACAAGTTCATGGGCCATTTTTGGCAAACATTATGGAGGAGACTAGGAACTAACTTATCATTTAGCTCAGCTTACCATCCTCAAACTGATGGTCAAATTGAAGTTATCAACAAGGTGCTTGGCAACTTGTTGAGGTGTTTAACTAAGGAGTATGGGTAGACATGGGACCTAATCATTCCTCAAGCAGAGTATGCATATAATGACAGTGTGAATAGAACCATTGGTAGAAGTCCTTTTGAGGTTGTATATGGCAGACATCCAAGGGGAGTATGTGAGTTGAGAGACCTTGGTACTATGGAGATGAAGAGTGGGCAAGCAAAGGACTTCACTCAAACCATCAAGGAAGTTCAAGAGAAAGTCAAGAAACCCACCCTTGAGTCTACCCAAAAACTAAAAGCCAAAGTGGATGAGAAAAGGAGAGAGGTTCAGTTCAAGGTGGTTGACTATGTGATGGTCCATTTGAGCAAAGCTAGGATGCAAAGTGGCAAGCCTACTAAACTGTAGATGAAGAGGGTAGGACCTTTTAGAATCCTATCAAAATATGGTGAGAATGCTTACAAGGTTGACCTGCCTTCAGATTTGGCTATATCACCAGTCTTTAATGTTCCCGACCTGATCATGTATAGGGGTGAGATAGAAGGGCAGACCGAGAGCCAAGCCAAGGTACTGCAGGACCTAGATGTTAATGTCTTACCATAGGTGAAGAAGCCTATAACTGAGGAGATCTTGGAATCCAGAGTAAAGAAGTCCACCAAAAACCAATTCTACATGGAACACTTGGTGAAGTGGGTAGGATAGCTTGAGTCTAAAGCTACCTAGGTTGAAGAGAGCAGGTTCAAAACACTTGGAATATACCTCGCTCTCATCTCTTCTTCTATTTCTTAGTTGTGTGCAGAGGGGGAGTATGGTGCAGGAGCACCCTTCCAAGCTCTTCCTCCTTCTTTGTTTTGTTGGTGTTATGCTTCTTTTGAAGCCTTTGTATATAAAATAAAGGGCCATGTGCTCATTGGTCATAGTTAAGGCCCTAGTTGAGGTCTTAGGGTCATAAGTCAAGATTGAGATTTTCTTGAAATTTGAGGTTATGTGTGCCCTTGAGGTATTTAGAGGTCCTTCATAGCTTGGTAGTGTCCTTAGGTATGCCCAATGTGGGTCTAGGAGTCAAGAAAAGCATCATTGGGAAAGTTGCTCAAAAGTTGCAAAAGTTGCATGACAACTTTTAAAAGTTGTCAAGCAACTTTTCCACCATGAGGTCAAAATCCTTGTAACCCTATTTTAAAGGCAAAAACACAAAACAGTGAAATCGGTAAGGGGTTGAAAGCTTGAAACCTCTTGGGGGCACATGGATGGGTGGAAAAACCTTGTTAGAGACCTGACCTATCCTTGTTAAGACCTTGGAAGGTGTGGAGCAAGCCAATCCCTTATTAGACATAGTAAGGGGTTTTGAGTCTCATGAGTAGGTGAGACCTTAGGAGCAGCATTGCAACTCATTGGTGGGTGGATTGGGAAAGGTGAAGGGATTCCTCAAGCAAGGGAAGTCCTAGAGACCCTAGAGTGTGAAGAGAACACTAGGTGATCCAAGGGAAGGATCCAAGAGCATAGACTAGTCTAGTCTATCCCATACCCCATCCCATCACTATCACCTTGCACACTCCTAGTTCTCATAGGACCACACAAATCAGTATGCACAAGATGAAGCAAATTGTCAGTAGTGAAAGGTTTACCTTTAAAGGTTGAGGAAGACATTTTCCCCAATTGACACTCTCTGCACAAGGTATTTTCTAGTTTTCTCAGCATTGGCAACCCTCTAATTGCCTTGATCTTACTGGCCTTGACAGCGTTATCAAAGTTTACATGGCAGAGTCTCCTATACCATATCCAGCTATCATCAAATTTAGCCATAAGACATGTGCTTATATTTGCATTCAGCTGAAATAGGTTACCTTTTGTCTGCATACCGGTGGCCGCCAATTCACCATTCTCTCCTTTGATTCTGCATACTCCATTCTTGAATTCCAGAGTGAGACCACTATCATTTAGCTAGGCAACACATAGAAGGTTGTTTCTTAGACCATCAACCCAATACACATTGTCAGCACTACTCTTTCCATTCAGTGAGATGGACCCTCTGCCTTTGACCATACATAGTGCATCATTACCAAAGCGAACCACACCACCATCATACTCTTCCAAGGATAGAAACTTGCTCTAGTCACCAGTCATATGGTGAGAATAGCCACTATCAATAATCCACTCATTGGAATTATCAAAAGTGGGAGACAAGAGCCTTCTTGTCTGACACATCTTCCTTGACAAAAACAAACACAATGTCTTCATTTTCTTCATCTTCTGACTCCTCATCTGTGACACCTTTATCAACTACCACAAAATGGTTTCTCTGGTTTCCTCCTCTCAATTTCTTGAACCTTTCCGGTTTTTCCTTGTTGTCACTATTAGGATAGTTTACAACAATATGTCCTATCCAATTACAAGAAAAACATCTCAAAGGGAGCTTACGTCTATATTTACTGGTTCCTTTAGGAAGTTTCTTGGCAAGAAGAGCTTCAAATGCCATCAGAATCTCCTCATCATCCATTTCTTTGCTTTGTCCTGGTTCACCACTAGTGCTACCTTCTTTTCCTTTTCTGGATGGTATAGCAGAAGCTTTAAAAGTTTATTCAGTCTTTTGAACATTGCCATCAAAACTATTTAGCTCATAGGCTATCAACTTTGCAATGATGGAGTCTGGGGATACCTTAGTCTTGTCTATTGATCTCAACTCCTGAATAGTAGCAACCCTTATTGCATAGACCAGTAATAAGGATCTCAGGACTTTTCTCACCACAGTGGAATCTTCCATTTTACCACCAGCACTCTTGATATCTCCAACAATAGTTTTGATTCTTATTCCATATTGTTGAATGGTCTCACCTTCAACCATCCACATGTCTTCAAACTTCCCTCTAAGGCTTTCTTCCTTAGCTTGTTTTACATGCTCATCACCACCATAGATATTTTTAAGAGTATCTCATACTTCTTTAGGATTTACTTTATCTTAGACATCAATAAACTCAATATCAGATAAGCTACTAATTAGGGCTTCCATGACTTTCCCATTCTCCTGCATCTCTCTCTTCTGGTCATTAGTGAGAGTACCGGTAGGGGAAACACAAGCATTCTCAACATAGCTCTAGTGTTGAGCACCCATGCTTCTGATGTATATCTTCATTCTATCTTTCCATATACTAAAATTATCTCTATTGAACTTTGGACCTTCCCTCTTCATCATTAGACTGGGATCTTTGCCTCAAATGGTTAAGCTTATAACATAGAGGATCTGGAGGATGCTTTGATACCAATTGATAACTCAATGATGAATGAATAGTACCAAACCAGTACTAAGAGGGGGAGGGTGAATCAATACAGACAAAAACACAATCCTAAACCGATTTGTCAGCAGACACTGTACTTTGGCAGACAAATAGTAACACTGGTCTTAAACAGAGTACAAAAGGAAAAACCTAGAGTAACAGAGACAAGCATAAACTAGTTGACACTTATCTTTTCATACAATCTAATACTTCATTTCCATTTCACCCTAGTACATGAACAGGTAATCTATCATCAAAGATATATAAACACCTAGATCAACATGATTTGACTTCAGACACAAATCACTCAAACCATCACATGACTAACACCACACATGACACACAGATTTTTCATGTGGAAACCCAACTAGAAAAAACCATGGTGGGGATGAATACCCACAAGCTATTTTTGAACTCTTTAGAAGTCCGCTTTGTTAGGAGCCCTGTCCAATTAAAGACTGATACAACAGGTTCTATTAGGAACCGATCCTATTAGGGATCACCTGGTTAAGGGATGGCTAGAATACTTGGTTAAGGGTTAAACCCTATTAAAGGTTACCTTGTTAGAGGATTTCAAGAACTCAATGGTTTTGAGTCACTCTATTAAAGGATTTATAGTAAGCCAGTTAAAGCTACACTGTTAAGGGATTTCCCAAATGTTGAAGTGGTTAGAGATCAATAGGTATTACAATGATCTGGTAACAACACTCAATGCCAATGTAGATCCGCATTAGCTCCTCTTCACCTTCTGCACTTACACTCTATAGGTATCACTTCTCTCTTCTGGTCTGGCAGGAATCACGTATCTCTTCTCTTGGATACACACACACAATTTTTGCCAACAACCTCAGAAAGAAACACAACATCGACCTTATATGAAACAAATAGGTCGGTAGCATAAACCCTAAACCCTAAACCTGTTAGGTTAAATGATTCAAATGGTTCAATCCTGATCATTGAGCACATTGCCTTAACTGCAACAGTCTTGAACCAATCTCAAGACATTCTCCATCGTTCATTTTCCACTGATTTCATGGCCGCTGATAACCCATCACACATTATCACCGTTTATAGACTTCACATATTCCCAAGGTAGATAGGGATAATCTCCTTCATGCAAGATCCTTCATGCACACAAGGCTAATGTGGCAACATGATCTATTCTTTGTTACAATGCTAACTCATCACACAAAGTCACCGATTGAGTCACACAGGCTTGAGGCAATTCAACCAGAAACCCTAAAGTTGAGACTACCAATCGGTAGTCATACAAGCTTCTATGTACTGGTTCCCATAACCACATGTTGGTTCACCTTGAACAAACACGCTGCTTCACTTGGGCACATATACTGGTTCGCAATGTTATCTCGGTTCTCACATATACCGATTCTCACATATACCAGTTCTTGGTAACATATCGCTTCTCTCTTCTTCAACATATTGGCATCAATGACAACATACAATGTCATCATGTCCTCATACCAGTTCACATAATATCAACATTTGCTTGTCTATGTCTACTGTAAACTTGGGAAAAAATTACCACCTTCTACCAATGCATCTGAAATAGTGTACAGACCTTTATTCAGTCTAATTCTATCATCTTTAATCATTTTGCAAAATGTCTGCATTCTACCTCCTTAAATCTATCCAAAACTCATTTAGTAGTAGCCTTCTCCAAAGAATTAAAATTTGTATTTACATTGTTAATCAAGTGCAGTAATTTACCAGAGGAGATAGCATTAGGATCTAGCTGTACATCCAGTGCCACTTTTTGTAACACATCAACAGACATCAAAATAAGTTTTTTATCTTTTGATTCTAATTTGACCAGATCTTGAGTGGCCTAATCTTGAACAGTTGTTGCAAGCATCAACTTTTCTATGGGTGACATTTGTCCAAGATTTAGAGGACCATCTAGATTGATAGAGATTTGAGGTGGGGTCCTTGAGACTGCAAGAATGTCAATTGCGAGATCAACAAAACCTTTACCCTTGTCTACCTCAACATCCTTTGCCTCTTCTTTCTCAGGTCCCTTTTCAACTCCATCCCCTTTATCTTATGTAATGCTATTAATACTTGGTGTAGTGTCATCTTTTTGAATCTCAAGGACTTCAAAACTATCTACCACTAGAGGATTATCACCGGTCTCAACATAAAGAGTTGTTTTGTCTTGATCTTCCAGATGTCCCTTTGTCTGAGTTACATACTTCTGATCACCCAAAACACCTTCTTTTACTTCTAACTGAGAAGTATTAACTGCATCTCTATACAAAGGATCAGTCTTAATAATTCTTCTCCAGATATCTTTAGTCTCTTTTGTCACTTCTTCCACCTTCCCAACCATCATGCTTCTAAATTATTTCTTGTTAGATTCCTCAACGAGTCTGTTGACATCATCTTGGGAGACACAAGTGAAAACATTAATCAACTCTCTCTCCTTCATTTCCATATTAATCTTACTAGCTATTAGCCTCCTTGCATCAATAATGTTGTACAGATCCTTAGGGATGCTCTTCTATATCTCAATCAAACTTTTACTAAAGTTATGTAAATAAAGAACAACATCTTCTTTAATCTTTCTCTAATCAGCCTACTGTTAATGGAGGAATAAATGTGTATTTACCTTGCTAATCACCTTTCTCTTAGGTCTTCTCGTAGGGGCAGGTTTAGATTTGGCTTTTTTACTTTGCTGGGCTCCACCACACTATGGCTTCCTCACCATCCTTATAGACTCACTTTGTTTCTTAGCCTTGCCTGCTTCCTCCTCTAACTTAGTTTCAGAGGCCACTAGAGACACAACAACATAAGTCCTCTTAGGCTTCTCCTTTTGCTTCAAAAATCCCTTTCTGTTTGGGCTCTATCTTGAATATGGTGTTACCAGAGTCGGGTCAGACTTGGTTTCTTTTGGTTGAGCTTTAGAGGGGACTAGGCCAGCCTTAGATTCTTGGACTCCTCTTTATCTTAAATATATGCATGTTTTTCTTTGGCCTACTTCACCTCATCTTGAGAAAATCTCATCTAAACAACTACTTCCTCAACCATCTTGGTAACTTTCCTCTTCCTTACAGGACCTGTGAACTGTCTATTCAAGTCAAGGCCCCTCTCCTTAAAATTCCTAAACCTTCCTTCATTTTCAACACTTGGCTAACTCAACATGTGTTGAGCATATACATCTAGAGTAGCAACATCAACTTCATAACCCATAGAAAGAATCCACATAGTCCTTGGCTCAACTACTTCTATTAAGAACTGGTCCTTATCAACCATGAAGCATATTGTTTTCCTGTATATCTCTACTATCTCTTTCAGGATTCTTAATCTGCTCTTCATCATGGGTTGAAAAGTTTTAAAATAACCCCATATAGTGGATATCCTCATTGTGGATATCCTTCAACATCAGATAGGCAAAGTATATAGTTGAGACAGATTTGTCTCTACTAGATTGGTAAACCTTACATCTAACCACCATTGATGCAAACTCGATGTCATGCTCTAGAATATCATTTGTTGTCATTGATCTACTGTCAAACTGAGAGCCAGTGGTGAAAATCATAATGTTGTTTGATATTTTCCTGAGTCTTGGAACTTCACCAAATGTGTTCAAACAAGTAACAACCTAGATTTCTTGCTGAGTAATCTTGTGAGGCTTATCCAACCATATAATTTCATCATGGATTTTGTTGAGTACAAATTTGATCCATTCTTTCTCATCAAATATCATAAAATGCACAGATTAGCGAAACCCTTGGCCTGCAAGTGCTAATATTCTAGCTTGAGGTTTCCCAAGCTATCTTCCACATGCTTGTTGTATAGGGTCAACATGTCAGCACTCCTGAGTTCATCAATATCATAGTGGATATATGTCCTTATGTCCTCATTGTGAAGAGCATCGTAGGGTACAGAGGAAAACACTCCTTCAGAATCATCCTTGATAGATATAAAATGATGTTTCTTGAAAATGGGTCAAGCTGTATCTTTGATCTCTACAACCAACATGGTACCAATTCCAGAAGTTGAAGCCATTGAAAAACTTAGGGTTTGTGGAAAATGATAGTTTGAAACAAATAATTACCTCAATTCGTAACCAGATGCTAAAATTCTCTTTAGGATTGCTGTAATAACTATTTAGATCACCAAATCTCTTTTCTTTTCTCCTTTGTACTATTTTCTTGATCGCATGTTGATGAATGATGATTTAAAATGCCCTTGTAACCTTTGAAAACCAAATTCTGTATTGTAATAAATGTTGCAACTAGTTAGCTTGATTTTCATGGAGTCGCTTACTAGAGCATCAAATCTTCACTAAAACTTCTAGACAATGTCTAAATATATGATTTAAGCCTTCTGCAACCTTCCAGAATCAATTGCAGATCACCAAAGAGGAGGTTCTTATAATTTGCATGAAAAATTCCCTCTAAGTCATAAATCCCTAGTTACTAGATGAATATCCTGCACCGGACTCGAGTGGAGATCCATTGTCTACTTTGAGTTCATCTTTTCTGACCCACATTTTCTCAATCTTGTCTCTAATATCCTTTACCTTTGCCTTTCACTTCTCATTTGATTTGTTCTTATCTACCGGAACACTATTCTTTCTTCTACAATATTTTGCGATGTGACTAATTTTATTGCATGCACGACAAACAACATTCTACAAAGGTTTGAAGTTCATCTAATTTGGTCTCATCTTGCACTGGTCAGAGATATGTCCAAACATCCCACAAGCATAGAATATCTTCTTTTGGAAGTTATTCATTACTACTCTACACATATTTGACTTGTGACTAGAATTATTTCATATGAAACACTCACTGGTAAAGGTAGGAACATTATTCATATTGTTCATTCTACTATTCATCCTACTTCTACGCTGATTCACCATATGACCAAATTTATTGTAATTAAAGCATCTACCGTTGAACATATGAGCATTAGGTTGTCTTATCGAAGGATTCTTTCTCTTCTTCTAGTTAGGTTTTGTATTGCTTTGTCTTGATCTAGAGGATTCACCTTTGTCAAATCCAAGTCCTCACGTGTCCTTCCATTTCTTTAACTTTCTATCATTTCATCAAGCCTTACTAAGATGGCTTTGAATTCAAGTCTTTGTATTCATTTGCAGTAGCAAGTTCATCTCTTAACGCAACAATCTGTCTTTCAAGTTCTTGACCTTTATTTCTTTGACTGTGTCAATTGACCATTCTCATAAGTAAGCATGATGCATTCATCCGATCTTTCCTTTAATGATTGTGTCAAATTATCTTCATTCTTCTTCTAGTCCTCAGTATCCTTAGTTAGCCTCATGACAATGGATTGCATCTTATTCTTCAATGCCTAATTCTCTCTCTCAAGCTTGTCAACTTCATCGGCTTTACCCTGATCACTTGATCCTTCAAGTCATTAATAAAATTATCAACAACATTCAGGTTTCTCTTCAACAAACTGATCTCATTTCTTCTTGGATCAAGATCTTCAAATGCCACACTGAGTTGTCTCTGAAAAACTGAAATGTATTGATTCAATCTCTTAGACCTTCCTCAATTAGTTTGTCTTACTCAAAGGAAGTAGGATCTAATACGAAGTTTTGGAAATAGGGATCACTAAGAGGGGGGAGTGAATCAGTGATCTACGAGTTTTGAATTTTTTTGACTTAACTTTAAATCATCGGAAGTATAAGCTTGAAACTTAAATGTCGAAACATAAAACTATCAAAACAATATTACAATATGAGGAATACACAGGCATTCAAACACATTGCCTAGAGGTCACTACTCAAATACAATAAGGGCTACAACTCTAGAAGGCTCACTGCCTTATTGATTGATTGCAATGATGAATTACAACAAATTAACTCCAAAATAACATCTATAATGCTAGGATGTGTTCTGGTTAAGTGCCAAATATACTGACTGTATCACCTCTATCATTCTGTTCTATTCTGCCTTGTTTATTTATCTCAGTCAGCTACCAGATCAAGAATGTGCATGTGAAACTATGCTAAAATGGATTATTGATCACCACTTTCTCACAAAATAATCATGCCATACACCAAAGTTATCTCCCACACTGGTCTTATATATCCGCAATCTCAAATAGTTCATTTATCAAGTCGACCTGCTAATGTAACATGTAGTCTTATGTTGGCTTGACCAAATCGCCAAAGATAAATGTGGATCACCAAAATTATGATAAAATGATGTTTATATGCGAGCCCAATCATCCCATACATGATTCATGACACCACAATCATCGAAAAGCTTCTAGAGAAAAACTGCTCTGTATTTACATCCTCTTTCGGAAATCAAGATCTCTGATTGCCAAATAGAAATATCAAGAAGAGTTTCCATCAATGACAACCCTAAACCAATAATCAAGCATCAACTACCACTGAATGAGTGTCAATTTCCAACACTAAGTGTCTACATGTTGATTCCAAAAGTTGTCATTGTCCATTTAAGTGTCCTAGGCCACTTTTATAAATATGATAATTGAAAATTTGTCTAAAAATTATGTAAAATATTTTCCAAGGATAAATATACCACTTCTAAAGATAATGGGGCCTCTTCTAAATATTGTTCAAAAGTATCAAAAACGATGTCAAAGAAGAAATAATGATCTTGTAGAGAATGAACAAGAGGGAAAGAAATTTTCTATCATAGCTATTGAGTTTTTGTAGCTTGGACATGTACTTCTACATAGGTTTTATGTCTATGCATGTGGAACTTGTCTAGTTAATTTTCCATACACTATGTTCATGTAAAAGCAAAGGATTTGCAATCTTAGTGAAGAAGAACATTATATTTTTATAAAGACTAATTCTAGTTTGGAGATCTTGGAGTTATATTTTTAGAAAAGATAATCTTAGTTTAGAAATCTTGGATCACGAGTGGTCTATAAATAGGAATATGGAAGAAGAGATAGACACATTGAGAATAAGACAATTTCTTGAGAAGTTGAGGGAGAAGGATAAAGATAATTTCAACAAGGAAAGCAAAGACAATTCTTTTGTAGATGTAAATTGCTATACATTCTAATGTAATTTTGTAGATTCTTCTATAGGCAAGAAACTAATAAAATTTATCTTTTCCAGGTTTTTGCCTTCAGGATTTTCTAGGGTAAAATATTTGTGTCAATCTTCATGGATTGGTTCTTATTTAAAGTTAAAGAGATTAGTGTAAAGTTGTTCATAAATTTCAGTTATGAATTTTTATTTTTATTTTTTGGAAAAAAATTAGGGTATAAAATATTCATTATAATAGGAATATAGCTAGCCTCTAAAGAACTTAACTTGGTATCAAAGGTCCAAATTCTAAATAAGAATCCAAGGATATTTGAAACAAGTTTCAAGATTAAAAAAAAGTAGACTTTCAAAATATGTCAAATTGAAAACAAGCTGATTTAAAAAGAAATTAATATGTGGGAAATTTATCATGTGTGTAATCACCACATAAAATGTATTAAAATTTAAGAGAATTTTGAGATCTTTTGTAAATGGAAATCATGAATTTGTCTTTGATAAAATGTGATTGATCAAGGGAGCCTACATTCTCCATTTAATCTTTATCTCTAGAAAATATATTTTCATGAAAATAGAAGACATGTTGTAGCGTCAGACATCATATGAATTTGAGTGGATTCTCGACCTATATAGTCTATCAGCTAATTAATAGATATAATTAATAGTTTATAAATCTTTGATAAGGAATAACACAAAAACAATATATAACAATCATCATATCAAAATTTCTATTAATAAACTAATTGATCAAGATATCAATAAAAGTATATTATTGTATACAATCTTTTCAATATGTTGACTTTATAACCTCAAACAATAAAAAGGAAACGTTTAGCGATTATATATATATATATATATATATATATATATATATATATATATTTATTTATGTATATATATGTATATGTATATATATGTATATACATATGTATGTATATATATATATATATATATGTATATGTATATATATGTATATACATATGTATGTATGTATGTATGTATATATGTATATGTATGTATGTATGTATGTATATGTATATATGTATATATATACATGTATATTTATGTATTTATATATATGTATATATGTGTGTATATATATGTGTATATACATATGTACGTATATAGATATACATATATTTATATGTGTGTGTGTGTATAGACACACACACACACATTGGCAATGGCTATGGGACCGACAAAATTCTCTCAATAATGAAATAGACAAAAATGTGCAATGTAAATTACCTCCCATTAGAGTGAAGTAGAAGAGAGATCATGTAATCTCACTCAATGTAGATTCTCTTGAAATGATAGTCAATTATTGACACTAAATGCGAAGTATGAGTAGATCCTATCAATAATAATACTTCCTTTAGTAATAAGCAAAACCAATATGGTATGCAGTATGTATTACCATGAACTCGTAAATAATATGAGGGAACATAGATAATTTAAAATTAATTTGAAATATACAAGTGTCTACATGCTGATTACAAAAGTTAACATTGTCCATTTAAGTCTCCTAGTCCACACTGATAAAGATGATAATGAAAAATCTCTTAAAAACTCATGTAGAAAATTTTCCAAGGAGAATATACCTACTTTTAAGATAAAGGGGCCTCTTCTAAATTTTGTTCAAAAGTATAAAAAATAATGTCAATTTGAATAATAATTTTGTAGAGAATGAACAGGAGGTAAATAATTTTCCCTCATAGATGTTGAGTTTTTGTATCTCATATAGGTACTTCTACATAGGTGGGGTGTCTACGTGTGTGGAAGTTGTCCAATTAATTTTCCATATACTTTGTTCATGTAAAAGTGAAGAATTTGTAATCTTTAGTGAACAAGAACATTATACTTTTTGAAAAACTAATTTTGTTTGAAGATCTAGGAGTAATATTTTAGGAAAGCTTATTTTTAAACTTGGAGTTATTTTTTTAGAAAAGCCAACTTAGTTTAGAAATCGTCGGTCACCAGAGGACTATAAATAGGAGTATGGAGGAAGAGCTAGATACATTGAGAAAAAGGGAATTTATTGGAGAAGTTGAGGAAGAAGAAGAGAATTTCAGCAAGGGAAGTAGAGGCAATTATTTTGCAGAAGCAAATTGCGACACTTTCTACTGTAATTTTTCAAATTCTTCTGTGGGTAAGAAAATAATTAAATCTCTTTTCCATTTTTTCCTTTTGAGATTTTCTGGGGCAAATTATTTGTGTCAATTTTCATGAATTGGTTATTTTTTTTACTATAGAATTCTAAGTTAAAGAGATTAGTGTAAAGTTGTTCATAAATTTTAGTTATTAATTTTTTTATTTTTGGTGCATAAAAAATTGGGTATAAAACATTTATTAGAATAGTAATCTAGCTGGTCTCTAGAGAACTAAACTTGGTATTAGAGCTCTAAAATCTAAATATGAATCAAAGGATATTTGACACAAGTTTCAGGATACAAAAAAAAAAGATTTTAGTTTCAATCTCCTTGAGGGGTTTACTCTACAATGGGAACCAATTTCTGATATGAGGATATTCTTGAGGGCATCTCCAACTACCTACTATGTAAGGTTCAGATGACATTTGTTCCTATGGGGAACAAGTTTTGGGCCTATGCTATTATAGATGTAACTCCTCTTTTGAATGATCTCATTGCTCTAGATGTATATGAAATAAAGGAGGCCAAGGAACATAGGATTATCCTTGATGGGTTAAGCTCGATCACTTGATTCAACATCTGCTAATGAAAGACACTAATAGGGAGATGTGGGATACACTCATGAAACTATATCAAACAGAGTATTAGAGTCATAAGATGATGTTTAAGGACAAACTATACAATACCGATATGTTCAAGGGTGAGAGTGTAATATCTTACTTGTCTAGGCTGACATAGGTTAGGGACAAGTTAGTTGATATTGGAGATATGATTGATGATGATGAACTAGTGTGCATATCCTTAAATGGGCTTTCAAAGTACATTGGTAAGTGTGTAGTTAGTCAAGATCACCTACCTAACAAGGTGAGGCTTTGGGATGATTTTGTTTAGGAGGATATCCAAGAAACTTCTCATCGAGGAAGTCAATCAAAGAAGGTTGAAGATAAAGAAAACCTTTATCTTGCGAGCAAGGGTAAGCAGAAGGCCTAGAAAGGGCCAAGTGAAGAGTCTACTTCCAAAAGTGGGAAGAAGAAATATTTGAGTAAAGCAAAGGGTTTTTGTTGCCATTGGTTGGAACACTATGCTAGTTAGTGCCCGAATAAGACAAACAAGGGAAAGAAGAAGAAACAGGTTGCAACTACTGTAGGGTGGATTAGTTTTCAGCATAGTTTGAGAATGAGTTTTCACTCATTGCTTGTCTCTCAAGTTCAGTTGCCAATAATGTGTGCTATATTGACAGTGGTGCTTCTCAACACATGATAGGAGTGAGAGAGTGTTTCACCAAGTTGTAAGAGAAGAAGTTATAGTTTTATATTGAACTTGGTAACAATGCAAAATTATCATGTAATTGGTGTAAGCATAGTCAAGTTTCAGAGAGATTTTGATAAACTTCAGTTGGTGGAGGATGTGTTGTATGTCCTAGGCATGACAAATAATTTTATATCCATTTCTACGTAGGAGGAAAAGGGTTACATTATGACCTTTGAGGTGGGTAAAGTCTATATTTATCTCAAGGATTCTAAGGTAGTGAAAGTGATTGGAGTCAGTAATGACAACTTGTTTTGGCTACAGTTTGAACCAACATATGTATTGGTGAGAAATAGTACAAGGATAGGAGAACTATGTCATGATAGGATAACCTATCTTCACTATGGAGCACTTAATGTGCTCAAGTAAATAGCTATGGAGATGCTGATATGTAGGTTGAGAAGCATGAGGTATGCAAGGGTTGCGCTTTGGGAAAATTTGCCAATACTAGTTTTTCAAGCAATGAGACTAGGTTAAAGGGGATATTGAACTTAGTACACTTTGATGTGTGTAGGCCCATGTCAATAGTATCCTTGAATGGGTACAAGTATTATGTTACCTTCAGTTGGTCAATGAAAAAATAGGGCTATAGTTGAAGCCAAAACTAGGCTCCATGCTCAAGTTTTTCCTTGGTTTCTATGGGAAGAGGCTTGCAATATGGTTGTATACTTGCAAAATAGAAGACCAAAAAAGGTGTTGGGCAAGTTGACACCAGAGAAGGCATTCACCAGGAAGAAACTAGATTTGGAGCATATTCGTATCTCTAGATAACTTTTGTATTGTCATGCTCCAAAAGATAAGATAACTAAGTTGTAACCAATTTCTGAGAAGGGTACCCTTGTTAGGTATAGCGAAACTTCCAAGGCCTATTACATTTAAATTATTTCCCTTACAAAAATAGTTGTTTGTAGACATGTGAAGTTTGAGGAAGGGAGGGATCTTTAGATGTTTGATAGCTTGATGAAGGTTTAGAAAGAGGAGTAGGGACCGAAGGTTGAGGCAATGTAGATTTTGTAGAATTCAGTGATAGAAGATAGAGAGCAAAGCAAGAAGGCCGAGTAGGTGGATTAGAAGGAAGAACGAATAATTCCTTAGCCTGAAATTCATATCACCTAGAAGAGGTGAAATAGGAGAGTTGAGGAAACATTAAGAGAGGCCTAGGAGTATGTTTGTGATCCTAAAGATTAAGTTAGATAGAGAAAGATTCCCAAATTTTGTTATGAGTATACAACACTTATATGTGATTTGAATGTGGTGGAGCCTTCCATCTTTCAAGGGGCATCCAGGAACTAGGTATGAAGGGATGTCATGGTGGAAGAGTATTATCCCTTCATTCATAATAGCATGTGAAATGTAGTAGCTATGACAAAAACATAAGTCTATGGTGGGATCGAGATAATTCTATAAGGTCAAGCATGCTGAAAATGGAGGTGTGGAAAAGTTCAAAGCCTGGGTATTGGCTAAGGGTTTTTCATAAGGAAAGGATCAACTATGATGAGACATTGACTCCAATATCTATGTACTCATCCATCATGGCTTTTTTTTTGTAGCAATGCAGATGGGTTGGAGGATCCATCAGATGAACATGAAGATCAAGTTCCTCAATGAAGTGATTGAGGCAGAGATCTACATAGAGATTCCAATGTGTTTTGAAGTGCATGGGAGGGATTCTTGGCATGTATGAAAGCTTAAGAGAGCATTGTATGGGCTTAAGAAAGCTCTGAAGGTGCAGGGATAACTTTAAGAAACCACCCCACAAGAAACTGTACAAAATCCTGGCGAATTAGACATTATTGTCAAGGGGAAATTTTCATATTGATGGCGAATTTTTTTTTCAAAATAGGGAAAAAAATTATTTTTTATTGCCGATTTTTTCTAGGGTATGAAAATTCCATAAATTTCTGGTGAATAATACCTTGTTCTATGGGGAAAATATATATTGTAGGAGGCGAATAATTTTTGTTAAAAGGAACGAATATATAATTGTATGGGCAAAAAAATTTACTCTGAAGGAAAAATTATTTAAATGTATTAGCGATATTTATCCACTGCTTGAAAATTATTTAATTTATTTTGGCGAATATTTTGTTATTTATGGAAAAATATATAATTTATTGGCGATTTCATGAATTCATTGTCATTAATAGACAAGGCACATCACATCACATAAGTACACCACATTGAGTCCAGAGTCTGCACAATGTATCAATAAGCATGGCCTCTTTGACACGTGAAGGGTGAAACATACCTAAAATACATCAATGATTTTAAACCATTTGATGATCACAGATCAATGGCTGAAGTTTTATTTCAACCCAATTTTATGAAGAGAACATAGCTCACCAGAAAGTGCCCAGAATGGAATTGGATTCAATAGACAGGTATCAAATGTCATGAATCATGATTGATAATTCTGGCCATTTAATATATATCTATTCACTTAGTGCAATCCACTCTATCCCCATGACTTTAAATGTGGTACTTGCCAACTTGGTACTAGTTTATAGTTGTTTCCAATTTCGCACACTAGTGCATTTAT
This sequence comes from Cryptomeria japonica, assembly GCF_030272615.1. Lineage (NCBI taxonomy): Eukaryota > Viridiplantae > Streptophyta > Pinopsida > Cupressales > Cupressaceae > Cryptomeria > Cryptomeria japonica. The sequence continues at coordinate 824,977,344 of NC_081409.1, forward strand.
GGGAATGATTTGCAAAGATATGAAAGATTTAAAAAATTTGAAAGCAATTAATACAGTTAGAGAAATAATAATTACAATCAAGAGCTTCAACTATTTATATATGATCTTTGCTTCTTTCATCTTCAATTAGCCTTTGCCATTTGGTAGATAAATCATCGGAGCTCACGATATTTAAATTCTTCCTTTGGTTTAGGTTTATAGGCTTAGGTTGTTGAATTTGTTTATTTGATTTCTCAAGATGGACACTCCCATCCGCTTGAGCAACATTTCTACAAAGGACCAGAGGGCCTTTCTGGGCTCCATTAGAGACCCAACCCTCCAATCAATCTGCAAGGAGGTTGGATCATTCACCAATGAGGCTATGCGGATGGTGCTGGGGAAAGAGTTTCTGCGAAATGAAAATAGATACCGTGTTAACACGAACATTGCATCCCAGGTCTTGGCATCTCTTCTGAACATTGAAAGAGACAAGATGGATATGTTGATGATGTTGAGGAAGGTTTTTAAGGAAGACTTCCTTGGAGATGACATTACTATTGTCATCCTTGTAGAAGTAGGGGTGGGGATCCCTTAGGAAAGAGAATTAACCAAGCTTCTCCTCCCTGACCAAACAGTGCTAGTGGTCAGGCAACCATTTTTCCTAAACCTGAATTCAAAGCACTTGATGCATCATAGGAAATGGGCATGGATTGGTGTGGAGTTCCTCTGAAAATGGTTGCTCCTGGACGACTTCCCAAAATACATGTGGCTTGAAGAATTCTCCCAGCTTATGTTGTCTAAAGAATTCTACATGGAAGGAGGGCCAGATTCTTCGGGCAAAGTTGTAAATCATCCACTACCTGTGCCCTAGCCCCGACCCCCTAGTAGTTTTTTTTTTGCCTGTGTCCTCGAAACCTCATAGGCTCAGTGGCTCACTCATTTTGGCTTTTAAGTTTTTGAGGGACTCAAGTCTCAGATGTAAAAATTGTAAATTTCCAAAGCATAAATATTAATGATAAATTTTCAAATTCCAATTTGTTTTAGTTTTCCTCTTAGAGTCTTATGGATATGAAAATGCTTTCTATAATTCTATTTCATTTTTATTAATGAAAGTTTTTCAAATGCTTTTTGTCTATGAGTTATGTTATTTCAATATTTTGTTAAACAATGGAAATAAATTAATACTATGGTTTTTTTTATGTAATGCTTCTTCCTCTATATTTAATATATAAAAAAAATACAGTTCATTCCATTAATTATTTGTACATTGATTATGGTTGATTATAATTTTATAAATATATATAAAAAAGAAGTTTATCTCATGAAAAACAAGTGAATTAAAACTAAAAGACCAACTTACTTGTTGTTGTAGTTTTGAACTAGTGCATGCGTGGGGTGGTACTGGGTACATGATATGCTTTATAGTTAATATTTTGTCATAATGAATAAATTTGAGACATTTATTAAGAGTAGATGGGATTGCTTTCATGGAAGAGAACCAAGGGCAAGGATGTCCCAACTTCACACAAAATTAACCTAAAGTAGGTTTTAGGAATGACATCTAAGCACTTAGTACCAACCTTAATGGGAAGAGTAATAGAACCTATAGTACGACAAGAGAAACCATCTAAGATCTTAACCACTAAATCGAATTTATCATATCAGTATGTTACTTCATGAAATTATAAATTATAAAGATATTGTAAACTTATTACATTCACCATACATGTTGGATCAATCATCAATGAGAACCCCTCGTGAGAGTGTGTCGTTGATCTTTGTAGGTGATATATAGAATTATAGTGGGCCATCAGGTGTTTCAAATTTCAATAGTCTCACTAGGAATCTAGGATCAAAGGTAATGCATATTGCATAGGTCCTTAGGAGGTGCAGGTTTATCAATAAGATTCACCACATTATTTATCAATAAAATTATATTAAATTAAAATTGATATTAAACTAAATTTATGTTGAACTTTTGTATATACTTTTAGTCTTTATTTATTTATTAAATTAAATTAAATTAAAATTTATATTACACTAAACTTATGTTGAACTTTTATATATATTTTTAAACTATTTTTTAAAATTATATATCGTAAACATATTTTTAAAGAATTTTGTTAAACTTTAAATAAATATTTTAGCTTTAATATTGAATGTTTTCCTTTTTATATTAAACTTTTAGCTTTCAAATAAAAATTGTATATTTTTATTTAGTTATTTTTTTTATTCTAGAAACTAAGTTTCATGTTCTATACTATTTTGAATTTCATATTTTTACAAATAATATTAACATTATATTTAATAGTTATCTCAAACTATTGCACATCTTTAAATGTTTCTTATTATAGGACCCATGACATCTGACAACAAGTAATATCATCCATTTGATGAACAAAGATTAATGACTTAGGGTGGATTTCCACCCAAATGTGGGAAGTGAACACATTTGTGAGAACTTCTCGTGGAATTGAATGTTTTAATTTTAATTAAATATAATTAAGTCTATAAAACTCTTTTTCGGATGGAAGTTTAAAATTTTAAATGATTAAACAGACTTAAAAAATAGTCTAGAAAAGTGACACCAGTATGGTGACATGCCCAAAAAATGGTAGAAGTCATCAGACCCATGACATATGACAATAGGTACCATCGTCCGTTGGATGATCAAAGTTCAACGGCTTAGGGTGGATTTTAGCCCAAATGTGCGAAGTGACCACATTTGTGAGAACTTCACCCAGAATTGAACATTTTAAATTTAATTAAATATAATTAAGTCTATAAAGCTCTTTTTCAAGCGAAAGTTTAAAATGATTAAACAGACTAAAAAATAGTCCCGACTCTTGAAAAGTGACTCGAATGTGGTGATGTGCCTTAAAAATGGCAGAAGTCATGGGGCCCACTACATCTAACAATAGGTACCATCGTCTATTGGATGAGTAAAGATCAACGGCTTAGGGTGGATTTTTGCCCGAATGTGGGAAGTGGACACATTTGTGAGAACTTCACCCAGAATAGAACGTTTTAAATTTAATTAAATATAATTTAGTCTATAAAGCTCTTTTTTGGGTGGAATTTTAAAATGATTAAACAGAATTAAAAAATAGTCCTAAAAAGTGACTCGAGTGTGGTAACGTGCTTGAAAAATGGCAGAAGTCATGGGACCCACGGCATCTGATAACAGGTACCATCATCCATTGGATGAACAAAGATCAACGACTTAGGGTGGATTTCCACCCGAATGTGGGAAGTGAACATATTTGTGAGAACTTTGCCCAGAATCAAACATTTTACATTTAATGTCCTCAGAATTTAGACTGAAAGTGAAGTAATGAATGTTTTTTTCCTTTGGCGGCGAATAGATATTAAGAATAATTAATAAAATTACAACATGATTATAGATATTTTTCCCTAATGATCACTTTTGTACTTTTTAGAGTTTTCAAAATAAGTCTCATAAATCATAATTGTATTTTATTTCATTGACAAACTAGTAAATTGAGGGAGATTGTGAAACAACTACTAGATTAAGCAAGGCAAGTTGCAACAAAGACTGTTTGCTCCATTCTAGTGAAATAGAAATTTCAAGTAAAATCTAGAGCATATCCTGCCTTTTTTAATTTTTTTAATCTCATGGTCCAATTTGAGGGTTAGCATTTTCAGGTTTGTATCTAGCATTATTTTGAATTATTAACAATAACAGTGATGGGGAAAATAAGAAGCGGTAGTTCAACACGAAGCCAAGTGAAAAAAAATGTACCTAACCGAACTGGTTAAAACACCAGGTTTAACTGATGAATACCATGATATTTATGACCCTTCTATCCATGGTGAAAAGAGTATCATAGATATTAGATATGCATTATCTAATAAGGCGGTAGATCCATCTAGGGCAAAATTTACTGTTTTCAATGCAATGTTACAACTAAGAACAAATAAAATTGCATCATGGGATGCTGGATTGGGAAGCATGGTGTTACCTGAAGTATTCCCTTGCCCTGATTTTGTCATGCTTTGCGCCAAAAATTATGATGGAGATAAAAAAGAAATTGTCAATAAAAATACAAGAGGAAATTCTATCCATAAATGTGAGCGAATTTTCTCGTTTGTTGAACCCAGGGTTTGAAGCACAAAACTCAAACATCCAAACTAACCTAGGAAAGTTGGCAGAGAATTATGTGAGTCTCGATTCAAGTCACAGAGATTCATTTAACAAAACTCTAATAAAGCATGGTAGTCAGTTGGATCAAAATCATAAGCCTCCTTATGATTCTAACATTTTTGTTCCATGGATTGGGGATACTATTTCCTTGGTGTCATTTTGCTTAGGATTGGAAAATGATAGGGAAGTGGGTGCAAGCCTTCTTGAAATGATTTTTAGGATCCATTGTGTAGGTTAGCCAGTAAAATATAATTTTATTGAGCATATTGTGCAATCCATGCAAAAATAATTACTAATGATCAAAAAAGGTTCATGTAAGATATTTAGGTTCTCATCCTACTTGTGCTATCTCCTTCTATCCAATTATCATGCAATATTCGAGACCAACAATCTTCAAATTGTGAACTATAAGATTGATGAGAAGTCTCTAAATAAAATAGAGTTTCCAATATATGAATGGGCACCAAAGATAAGGATGCATGATAATAGAAAGAGCTACAACTATTTTGTATACTTCTTTTTGGCACCAATGTATAATGAAATTACAAGCACTCCAATGCCTAGATTGGTTGTGTCTTGTAGAGATTGCATTCAACTCAGAAGTCAAATATAATTGGCTGACTGGTTCTTCATGGAAGAATTCACTATGTTCAGGTTTTATGGATCAGTAGTAAAACCATGCAAACTTCCAATACATGTGTGAGAGAGGGTATTTGAATTGGAATATGTACGGTAGTTGGAGAGCACAGATAGGCACTTCCATGGTTAGCAAATGAAGAGCATATTTCCTTCCTTGCCTTTCTCATGTGGAGGGTTCACATTTGAGAGAAAAGCATTCAATGTGGCACATGCTTTTTTGACAGTTTTTAGCTTTTGTGATAAGGGCCTATGATAGTATGATCCAATCAGTGTAGTTCAAGCAAGGTTTAAGAAAATTGGGAACTCTTCAGCGTTATGTCAACATGAAAGTAAACCATTGCTAGAAAAGATTAGAAAAATGGACTCCTAGGATGAGATAAAAAAAGAGATGGAGAAAATTACCACTGACAATAATATTTCAATAGTAGAAATGTCATCACAAACAATGGCATTGCACACACAAAGGACAATAAAGGATGGCTAGGGAATCCAAAATAGGAGGTTCTACAATTTCTACCAAAAATATGCTAATCCATCTAACAAATCTATTCCCAAATCAATTATACAAGAATTTAAAGAGAGTTATTGGACTCAAACCAAAATAAATGATTTTTGGACTATGAGGAAGAATTTTGGTGAACCAAAAACCAATGCAGAATTTGAGACCATTGACGAGGATGAAGAGTTTAGCAAATTGTGGAATATGGAGCATCCTACAACAACATATGACAGGAGTGAAGATGATGACGAGTATGAGGTTGATCCCACTCTAACAACTATTACAGTCCCTAAAATATTAAGTGGAGTCAATTAGTCCATGAGATAAAAATATAGCGAAGGGGCAAACATTGTGGAAAAAATGGGCTTTGAAGGTGGTGGTCTAGGTCCCAGAGGAGAAGGCATTTGGTATCCACTTGAGGTACAACTTCCATCATATTTAAAATCAAAATCTCTTGTTAAACTAGTCATTGGACTTGATTCTTCAGATTTATCATGGAAAGGTACTACTCATTACCCTCAGGGTCCACCTACATTTGTTTTAGGTTCAAATCCACAACCACCACCACATCATGGTATTCCCATTGGTGGTGAATCAAGTGCCATTGCCACTAGTGGGGAATCTGGGAATAGTATTCCTATTATTGTTTAGTCAACTACTGTTGTGATTGGCGTGGTTGGCATGTGTAATACTACTGATACTAGTTGTCTTGGTGTTGGACAAGGGCTACAACAAAATATCTCTCGCAAGAGGCCAGTAGTGGTAGATACTCAATCTCATACTATTGAGAATCCTATATTAAGTGACACTGAAACTACAAATCAATCATTTGCAGCTTCAGATCAAACACCTCAAAATATTATGAAAACTACTCATGAAAGTGTCAGTGGGATAGGATCAGGAAAGGTTGTTGGTAATCCTAGTAATGCATTTGTTAAAACCATAGACATAAGTTGAACTAGAGCCTCTGTTCCTCCTATGTCACCTTTCAAACATTCAATTGCTTCAGCAAGCCCAAATTTTCAATTTTGTGATTACTATGAAAAATTTGAACACACAAAAAATGCAAATAAAGAAAAAAGAGATCATTTCATATGGTTGCCTTGATTGAAGTTTTAGACAAACAACTTGCAAGGAACATAGTATTTACAACATATGACCCACAAAAAGATATGATGGATTTCATGGTTGTTATGCCCCCAATTAAAGATAAAAATCCACCACACAGTCAGATAGATCTCTCTGAATTTCAAGTTAGCACCCTCCAAAATGATTTTTCCAAAGTACATAATGTGGACAAAATTAGTGTGTCAAAAAGGACTAATGAAGTGGTCTACACTTCACTGGTAAAGGTGGAGAGAGAAAAAAATAAACTAGAGAAAGAAATAGAAAAGTTAGAGGCAGACTTGGCAAACAAAAAAATCAAAGAGGAAAGCACCAGATAACAAGTGCAGTGAATTACAGAAAAGGATAAAAAATTCATGCTCTACAGTAGAAATTGTAGAGAAGGAGAAGATGGATGCAGAAGTGAAGCACCTAAGAGAAAAACTGGCTAAACAAAGTAAAAAATAGATAAGGAAAGAGCCAATTTTCAAAAATTATACAAAAGTTATGAGTCTGCTACTGCCAAAATAAGAAAAACATAGAACCTATTGGATCATGAGAAGGAAAAAGAAAAACATTTGCAAGAGGAAGTAGAGGAAGAAAAAAAAAAATGTGCACAAATGAAAGAAGACCTGCACAATGCAAATGATACAATTAAAACTTTGGAGGATATATTGAAAGATAATATGAAAAATACAATGAAGTATATACAAGAAAAAATTTGGCGGTAAATAATGTAGAGGAGCGGCAAGTTTTGTGAGTGGTTTGAATTGAATGAAAGTCTGAGAGTAATTTATATGAAAATCAAAGGGTACTTTGAGAAGAGCATACATGTTTATTCAAAAGAGGATATGACAAAACACATTCTGCAAGTAGTCTACAGTACCAGTGACAACTACTTGGCATCCAAGGGAATTAAGAGCTATATTGATGCCCCAGTTAAGACATCACCTATCATTCAAAATTTCTAGAAACTAAGGGAAACATCAAAAGTGATGGATAAATGTGGCAAAAAGATATTGAAGCTGCAAGAAAAGAAAACTAATTTGATTAAACTTGGTTTGCCGAAGACCATTGACCCATCAAATAAATTCATTGGAAAAGAAGCTTACAAAAAAGAAATGGAGATAAAAATGAAGTTTGATTTAGACTTGCTTCCTAAGGACACAACTCCCCAAAGCTTTCTTGAATTCATCCAACCATTTACAACACTGAATTCGTTATTGGGTGAAACACTGATGTCAAGTCACTCTTCTAAATATGGAATGTTGATGAAGTTGTAGTTGACTTTTCATAGTTTACAAAATATTGACCTTCCATCAGATGAAGAGTGGAGCACCCTACAAAAACTGGCACATAAATCTTTAGAATCATAGTATGTATTGCACATTTTTCTTCTTTTACTCTTAATTTCAAGGTTTTATGTTTTTTCTGTTTGGAATTTGGCATCACTTGAAATAACTCCGTTTTATGAATAGTAAAAAACCAGCATTCACTATTGCTAAATTGGTAATCCAGCCTATGAATCTATGATGCATAGTGCAAAACTTCAGCCTGTGAATTTGTATTCTCAAAGTCTCCTGAGCTTTAACATTTCTGCATTTCTCTATTTCTGATTACTAGGTTTTGGGCACTGCTATTATCTATATTTAATTTGTCATGGCATGAATTAATATTTAATTTTAAACTCTATTTTTTGAAAAGGAGACATCAGACATGTAGCAGTTGTTAAATTGCTAATCTGGCCTGTGATGGCCATGTAAATCTGTGCTGAGTTTGTTATTTTGATGTTTAGTCTTCACATGTTGCAATTCGACCTGAAGTTGTTGTTGCTCTCTTGTTTCTATAAAATGGAATTCAAGGTCATTTGCAAAGGGTTCTGAAACTTTGTATTGAATTTTGCATGGAGAATCACACAGATTGGTGTATTACTATTAAATAAATTGAATCATATGGCTATATTTTGAAAGAATTAATGAAAATCTAAGTTCTTGACATGTTACACTACTAGACATGGTTCTAAAATGTATTACTATTGAATGAAATATAACATATGGCTATATTTTATTACCAGACATGGTTCTGTAATGTATTACTATTGAATGAATTGTATCATATGGCTAAATTTTGAAAGAATTAATGAAAATCTAAGTTCTCGACATGTGTACTACTATTGAATGAATTGTATCATATGGTTCTCAAATATATCACATAGATTTGAGACTCAAATATTTATAAATAAACAATAAACATCTCTATATCAATAAACACATTATGGTATTTTATTATGCTATTTTAAATCTAGAAATATAAAGTTAAAAAATACAATTACAAATCAATATTAAATTCTAATTGCAAAAAGTAATATGATTTTGTAATATGAATGATGAGATACAGTAATAAGATTAATAAATACCAATCTATTACAGTTGCCATTCATCCTCATCAAATTCAGAGCTTTCTTGATTCTTGGCTATGGTTTCTTCACTCCGAGTCTACATACCTTCGTTGAAATGCATCTCAATGCTACCAGTAGGTCCAGTACATGAGTCAATAGTCCCACTGACACTTTGGTTTGAATTTTTGCCCAAACCTCTTCTTTCACATTTGGACCTCCAGATTTGCAGTGCCCTATCGTAAGCAAAAGTGTGGACATCATACCTAGATATATAGAGCCTCAAGCAATTTTCCAAATTTTTGTCTAGTTTGTTTCTTATCTTTGATTTTAGGAACCCCAAAGCACTGAAAAATCTCTCATCTTCCACTGAACCCAATATCATGGTAAGACATAAATCAACAAGCTTCAAATATTCTGACATTGAATCACACAACACTACATTCTCAGCTATATATTTCCAAAGCCTTGTTACTAACCCCTCTTCGTAGGGGTTCTCCATTTTTCCATATTGTTCTCTCATAGTGTATGAAAAACAAGATGATTACTCTTGAAGATGAGTTTTGTCTAATATTCCATTTATAGTTCCTCCATTCAGTTCTTTGGATATGCAAAATTGTTTTATCAAAGTCAGTAGCTTACTTCGAAAATCAGCTACACTGCTGAGGTTCCAATAATGAGGAAACACAATAGACATGGCTTCAAGTAGGTTGTCAGGAGAGAATATAATATTCCATTAATAGTTTCGTCTAATATTCCATTTATAGTTCCTCCATTCAGTTCTTTGGATATGCAAAATTGTTTTATCAAAGTTAGTAGCTTACTTCGAAAATCAGCTACACTGTTGAGGTTCCAATAATGAGGAAACACAATAGACATGGCTTCAAGTAGGTTGTTAGGAAAGATCATATGCAATTTTCTTCATAGAAGTGTTATTCCATTAGCAAAGTGTTAAAATTTCATAAATCGCTTGGGAATTCGAGAAAAGTGTGAGTAGAGGTCTTTCATTAAAATTTTAATTTTTTTTACCGAAGCAAACTTGCTCATAATTCCAAAAGCTAGATTCATTCTATGAGCCATGCAATGAATTGTAGTAATGTACGATGCAAATGAAGTTTCAATCTTTGTACAAAGACCATTCATGTGTCTTTGCATTACTGAAAGTCCATCTGCTCGAACATAAACCAATTTTTTGGCTACCGTCATGTCATCCATACCTCCATATTCAATTAAACTTCTCTTTACTAGTTGAAATAAATTTTCCATTGTCACACTCTCCTTCATTTTAGAAACAGATAGTAGATGAGGTTGGTGGGTATGATTCTCTAAAGTATAAACATGCATGCATACCCATGAAGTATTGTCTACTGTCGTAACTTTGTCAACAACAATGATTTTCCTTAGTTTGAAACTTCGCTATTGATCAGAATTCAAAGCCTAGAACCCACAAAATTGTGTAGAGATAGATCTGATCTTTGCATGTATTTATACCAATCCTTATATGGCGAATTCCATGAGAATTTTATATGGTATACAAATATTTGGCGAATCCCACGTAACTATAACACGATTTATGGAATTTTCGAGGTGATTATGGGTCATCCAAATAATTGGCAAATACAATATAGTTGGCGAAAGTTGATGTGAATGGAGACTCGTGTCATAAAAATGTCAGCTGAATTGGGTCCTCCTAGCTAACAAATTTTTGCATGCCTATAGGCGAATTATGGTCATCTATTAAGGCAACCTCAGAGAGTGTAAGCGAAAAATTAAATTTACCATGTGTCCACCGTATATTGTATTGGCCAAATCCTCGCATAGAAACATTTAATTACATAAAACATATGGTGATTGGGCCATGAATTTTACAAAAAGTGATTATGTTCTGACAACATGGCCACCCCTAGTCAGTACAAAATATTCGCCATTTCCCAGGTCATCGACATGAAAAAGTCGCCATTGGTGAATATTCACCACTAAACATATTGATGACTACTTGTAGAGAATGGGCTTCACCAAGACTGAGGTAGATCCAAACCTATATTATGTTCAGGTTAAGGGTGAACCTCTCATATTGGTGTTGTATGTTGATGACTTGTTTCTTTTTAGTGTCAAAAGAGCTCATAGCACATTACAAGAAGGATCTTTTAGGAGAGTTTGAGATGGACTTGGGGTTGATGCACTACTTGGTGGGATTGGAGTTGTGGCATAAAGAGAGAGAGAGATCTTCCTTCAACAAGGGAAGCACACAATTGATAAATTAAAATGATTTAGGATGGAGGACTGTAAGCCCGTGTCTACACCACTTGTGACCAACTGGAAGAAGATTGATGCTTCCAGATGAGAAGAAGTGGACTCAACTTTGAACCAGCAATTGATTGTCTCTCTTATGTATCTGGTCAACACTAAGCTAGATATTTGTTTCGTAGTGAACTTACTAGGTTAGTTTATGGTAGAGCCTAAGGGAGTGCACTAGGTAGCTACGAAGCATGTTTTGAGGTATCTTTGTGGCATAATTGATTATGGGATATGGCATATGCAGCTTGATGAAGTGAATCTTGAAGTGTTCATCGATGTGGAATGTGAAGGTAGTATGACTAATAGGGAAAACACTTCAAGGTGCATTTTCAGTTTGGGATCAAGAACAATCTCTTTGTATGGTAGTAAATATAGGTATTTGAACTAAGTTTTGTAGAGGCCAAGTATATGGTAGCCAATATGGCTACATGTGAGGCTACCTAGATTTGGAAACTTCTAGTTGGGTTTTTTTATCAGGAGATAGATCTGATAGTCATTTACTACGATAATCAAAGTTTTATTAAACTCTTTGAGAATCTAGTATTTCATGACAAGTCGAATAACATTGAAATCAAGTACCACTTCTTCATAGATTATGTACAAAACAAGATGGTGAAGTCGCAGTAAAACAAATGAACAAGTAGTAGACATCTTCACCAAGGCCTTGCCGAAGGGCAAGTTTCTACACTTTAGGAATAAGTTGGGCATTGTGCGGAATACCTTCCTCGCTAGGAGGGAGCATTGAGTTTTTGTAAATTGGAAATGAACTTCGACATAGGTGTGGTATTTACACATGTGGAAGTCATCTAGTTAATTTTCCATACACTTAGTTCATGTAAAAGTAAAGAATTTGTAATCTTCAGTGAACAAGCACATTATATTTTTTGAAAAAATAATTTTAGTTTGGAGATCTTGGAATTATTTTACAAAAGCTAATTTTAGATTTTGGAGTTATAATTTTAGAAAAGCCAATCTTAGTTTAGAAATATTGGGTCATGGGAGGACTATAAATTAGAGTGTAGAGGAAGAGCTAGACACATCAAGAAGAAGAGAATTTCCTAAGAAGTTGAGGAAGAAGGAGATTGAGAATTTTAGTGAAGGAAGTAGAGGAAATTCTTTTTGGAAATGCAAATTGATACACTATCTGATGTAATTTTTCATATTCTTCTATTTGTAGGAAAATAATAAAATTTCTTTTTGCTGGTTTTTCACTTCGGGGTTTTCTAGGGTAAACTATTTGTATCAATTTTCATGGATTCATTTTTTTTTTTGCTGCATAATTCTAAGCTAAAGATCTCAGTGCATTGCTGTTTATAAATTTTAGATCTGAAAATTTTTATTTTCTATACATAAAAATCTGGTATAAAATATTTATCCAAATAATAGTTATCATCAATAGTGTCTTCCAAACATAAAATGTGGCACTCCACAAAACAATTTGCATGTCTGTCAAGTGATCAAGGCAGGTAGCCATGTTTGGAGGATGATGTAAGTCTTTGCTATACCAAATCATAAGAGGCCAAAAGTATGGAAAAACAATTATCTTTAGATGCAATAGTAGACAAAGGAGATGGAATAAAATACATCTTGTTGGAACTCCAGAAGTCTCCCAAACATCAGAGACAAAGTATAAAATATTAAACAAGCCATATACAAAATATTTAACAGGCCATTACAAGATACTTAACAGACTATATTTGTTGGACCTCTCTAGCCGGATGAAATAACTAGCTAAAATAGAGAAATCATGATGACCACCTTTACAAAAATGCCCTTGAACATATGATACAGAATAGGGCAAGAAGAAGACTGAATATAAAGCTATCGACCATCATCTTTGAAAAAATTAAGACTATTAGCTAGCCACAGCATAATACTTCTGAAAGCTTAAAGCGACCCACGCATACCAGAACAGAGAAATGAAGAACTTAAGGCCCATGAAACAAAATGCACAAGGCAATTTAAGGTAATAGGTAAAGCAATTAAGTGTTGATCATAATACCAACTCATTCTTATGCAATGCCACCAAAAAAATTAGAAAATTTAACCTCCTCAAATTATTTATCAAAAACATTATTGTCAATAGCCCAGATAACCAGCTAGTCGGATGGGGAGTTCACGTCTCTAAAACATTAATAAAAAATTTGCTATGAAAATACCAAATGATGAAATAATATGATGTGAACTCAATCCTCTTTCTTACTCCACCATGTGGTCGTCTGATAGATATAGAAAATATCAATTTAAAATAAAGGCATACAAAGAACACCACTGAATTCTCCATCATCCATGTAAATAGACCCTTTCTCAAAAATATACATATATATTGCATAAGTCGTTAGGATATGTGGTGATGAATAAGACTTGGTGTGAGGCTCTATAATTAAGTATTCATAGAATGCGTAGGTAGAAGAAGTGATTTCCTTTTATGTATCTCTAACTTGGATGAAGAAGATGAATTGCAAGACAATTTTTGAGGGAAATATATTTTGATTATTTTTAAGAACATGTTTCAATTATATTATTTTTAATAAATTTTGTATCCATTAAGATTTGATTTATTGCAATATGAACAATTAAGATTCTCCTTCTTAGATCCTTCCCCTTGATAAGGAGAAGACTGATTTATCTAGATTTTATTTTTCTTCTTTCTCTTCTTATCATGATTCCTTGTTTGGTTCATAAACATATAGGGTTAATTTCAAGTAATGCGTGTAGTTCAGAAGTCTTGATGTTATCTATTTGAATTAAATTTGATTTCTCTTGGATTAGGATATTTTCCAAGTCATCAAACTTAACATCAGTTTTGTAAGGGGGAAAATTTTATTTGGCAATTTGCAATATAGAGGGGAGAAATCGCCAAATCAATTCCACTTGGAGCCTTTACATTAAAAAGAGGGAAGAGAATCCACTAGATTTTGTCACAAATCAGATAAGGACTAAATACTAAATGGATTGGATTGATTTGTGAATGTTTTTCCTCTCTTTTGTAAGTTGAAATGCTGATTTAAGGTAAAGTGCTGGAAAATGAAGATAAACTGAGAAAATAGTGAGCTATAGATGTGGGATTGAGCTAGGCACCTAGAATTTGGCAGTATAAGCTAGTCAGATTTGACCCTCGAAAAATCTTTTAAAAAGCTAGAACAATGATGCAGCACCATGATCCTTTGAACTTTCTATACATCGAAAAGGGTTGATTCGTCTGTGTGAATAAAGCTTATTCTGAGAAATACAACTTTGTACATGTTTCGTGCACACAGAAAAAAAGGCAAAAAATGTTTGGAATAGGGGCTTGCCTTAGATCAAACCTCGGTTTTAGAAATAACCATGAAATTGAAATAAAGATATTGAAATGACTCTAAGGAAAGGTTCTCTTTTCCTGTAGGGAAGATTTGCTTATTTTTTGACATGACACGACACGGAGAGGAATCCTGCACAAATTTGAAAAGCTACATTAGGTTTTTAGGGGCTTTAAATTAGGGTGGACCATGGCATAGCTCCATGGTCCAAGTGAGGACCATGGCGCCATGGTCCTCCACTATTTTGGGTAGTATTTAAGGTGCTTTTTGAGGTGTATTTTGAATTAAATGACATTTGTGATGTGTATGAGCATAATCAAGTCTTCAATCAAGCCAAGAAGCACAAACACTAAGGTGAAGACCCAAATGCGGTCAACATTGTACAGGGGTACAATTTTAGGATGCTACATTTATCCCCCACTTTAGCGGGAGTATGAAGTCAATCATACTCTCAGTAAAGTACAAAGGATTCACATTGAAAAACTTTCACCTAGTCATCAAAGAGGCAAGATACACTAAGCCCCCAGTGGACTTTAGGATCTTACAACTTTAATGGTAAGGTAAAAGTGAAGATCATGAGAGAGAAAAAGAGAGAACGATGATTACAAGCTATTAAGGTTCTCTTACTATGAGCCATGAAAGGAAAAATACCTAAAATTATAAAGAAAAAGATAATGTTTGCTAATTAACTTTAATTATCAATACATGCAAGAGAGAGAATCATTGAGCGGAGTGTATGCCCGGGAGAAATTGATTTAAGGTAGGATACAACCAAAAAAGACAAACATGTTATCACAATAATTTAACCCCCAAGAGAGGATAAATTAAAGGATAATAATTAGAAAACTACAAACATGAGGTGGTTTCACTTAACTTTGGAGTCAGTATGCTTTTTATGATAACCAATGTATATCATGTGTGTATATATTTATAGAATTGTCCTCATCCCTCAAAGAAAGGAAACCACCATGGAAGAAGGGAGCATGCATCTTTTGAGTCAACATAGGAGAAACCAAAAGAGATCTCAACACTTTGCATCGTCCTCAAGTATACAACAATAGGGACAAAAAATTCAAAAATATAAGGTCATGAACAAGTAAGAGAGGAGAGAGAGAATCTATGGTGCTAATGAAGTTAATCAAGCATGTCACTCGTCCTCGATCTTGTTGATCATTATTTCGAGAAGGTGGAAAAATCACAAGAGGAGAAACATCAAGCATGGTAGATGGATCTATCACAAGTTCCAAACAAGGACCATGCTCTAATGATGAGTCACATTGTATGTTACTAGGAGGTAGGATTAATTCTTTTAAAAATTTCTGAGATAAATCATTGTAAACATTAGCATATTCATATTCATCATTAGAAATATTAGGATCAATATTTTCATCATTAACAACATTCTCACCTATTTCTTCATCAAGATTAACAAACATGGGGTCTCTAATAGGAATAGAACTTGAACCATCATTTGTCTATTGGCATTATGTGAACCGGTATGTGGACATAATGACATTGTATGTTGTCATTGATGTCAATAAGTTGAAGAGGTATGAACCGGCATATGTCAGAACCGATATAACACTGTGAACTGGCATTTGTGCCAAAGTGAAGTGGTTTGCTTGTTCAAGATGAACCGGCATATGGTTATGGGAACTGGCACAAGGAAGCATTGTTGACTACCAGTTGGTAGTCTCAACTTCAGGGTTTTTGGTTGAAGTGCTTCAAGCTTGGATGGCTCAATCGGTTACATTGTGTGATGAGTTAGCATTGTAATGAAGAACAGATCATGTTGCCACATCAGCCTTGTGTGCATGAAAGATCTTGCATAAAGGAGATTGTTCCTATCTACCTTGGGAATGTGCGAAGTCTGTAAATGGTGATAACATGTGATGGGTTATTAGCCGCCATGAAATCGGTGGAAAAAAAATGATGGAGAATGTCTTGAGATTGGATCAGGACTATTGCATTCAATATAGTATGATTAACGGTCAGGATTGAACCATTTGAATTCCTTAACCTAACAAGTCTAGGGTTTAGGGTTTATGCTACCAACTTGTCTGTTGTCCTATAAGGTCGATGTTGTGACTCTTTCAAAGGTTGTTGGAAAAAGCTGTGTGTGAGTATCCAAGAGAAGGGATACGAGATCCTTGCCAGAACAAAGGAGATAAGTGGTACCTACAGAGCGTAAGTGTAGAAGGTGAAGTGGAGCTTAAGTGGATCTGCATTGGCATTGAGTGCTATTACCACATCATTGTAATACCTATTGATCTCTAACCACCTCAATAGTTGGAAAATCCCCTAATAGGGTAGCCTTAACTGGCTTCCTGTAAATCGCTTAATAGGGTAACTCAAAGTTATTGAGATCTGGAAAGCTAGAGAGCTCTAAAAATCCTTTAGCTATTGAGTTCTTCAAATCCTCTAACAAGGTACCCTTAACAGGGTTTAACCCTTAACCAGGTATTGTAGCCATCTCTTAACCAGGTGATCTGTAACAAGATCGGTTTGTAGTAGAACCTTTTGTAATGTCTTTAACCGGACAAGGCTTCTAACAGAGCGGACTTCCAAAGAGTTCAACAACAAGCTTGTGGGTATTCATCCCCATCGTGGTTTTTCCTAGTTGGGTTTCCACATGAAAAATATGTGTGTCATATGTGATGCTTTTATCTTGTGATTCTTTGTTATTGCCTATTAAGCATATGATGGTTTTGTGTTTTATGTATGTCAATAAAACATGTTGAACTAGCTATTGTGAAGATATGATGATAGATTACCTGTTCATGCATAAGGGTGAAATGGTAGTGTAGTTTTGAGTTGAGTGGAAAAATCATTGAGTAACCGGTTTATGATTGTTTTAGTTGTTCTGAGTTTTACCAGTTGCACTCTATTTCAAACCGGTGTCACTGTTTGCCAGTCATTTGGAGGGATTGTTGCTGAACCAGTTTAGGTCTGTATTTTGTCTATACTGATTCACCCCCCCCTCTTAGTACCAGTTTGGTACTATTCGTTCATCATTGAGTTATGAATTGGTATCATAGCATCCTCTAGGTCCGCTATGTTATAAGCTTAACCACTTGAGGTAAAGATCCCAAACAAATGATGAAGAGGGAAGGTCCAAAGTTTAACAGGGAAAATTTCAGTATATGGAAAGATAGGATGAAGATATTAATCAGAAGCATGGGTGCTCAACACTGGAGTTATGTTGAGAACGTCTATGTTGTCCCTACCGGTACTCTCACTAATGACCAAAAGAGAGAGATACAATAAAATGGGCAAGTCATGGAAGCTCTCATTAGTAGTCTATCTGACATTGAATTTATTGATGTTCAGGAAAAGGTAAATCCCAAAGAGGAATGGGATGCTCTTGAAAATATCTATGGTGGTGATGAACATGTAAAATAGGCTAAGGAAGAAAGCCTAAGAGGGAAGTTTGAAGATATGCAGATGGTTGAAGGTGAGACCATTCAACAATATGGAATAAGAATCAAAATAGTTGTTGGAGAAATTAAGAGTGCATGTGGTAAAATAGAAGACTCCACTATGGTAAACAAAGCCCTGAGATCCCTATTGTCGGTCTATGCAATATGGGTTGCTATTGTTTAGTAGCTGAGATCATTAGACAAGACTAAGGTATCCTTGGACTCCATCATAGAAAATTTGATAGCCTATGAGCTAAATAGTTTTGATGGCAGTGTTCAAAATATTGAATCAACTTTCAGAGCTTCTGTTGTACCATCTAGGAAAGGAAAAGAAACAAGCACTAGTGGTGAACCAAGACAAAGTAGAGTAATGGATGATGAGGAGTTTCTGATGGAATTTGAAGCTCTACTTTCCAAGAAGCTTCCTAAAGGAACTGTTAAATACAAAGGTAAGCTACCTTTGAAATTCTTTTCTTGTAATCAGATAGGACATATTGCTATAAAATGTCCTAATGGCAATATCAAGGACAAACCGGAAAGGTTCAGGAAATTCAAAGGAGAAAACTGAAGAAACTGTTTTGTGGCAGTTGATGAAGGTGTCACAGATGAAGAATCAGAGGATGAAGAAAATTTAGATATTGTGTTTGTTGTTGTCAAAGAAGATGTGTCGAACAAGAAGGCTCTTGTCTCCCAGTTTGATAATTCCAATGAGTGGATCATTGACAGTCGTTGTTCTCACCATATGACTGGTGACTAGAGCAAGTTTCTATCCTTGGAGGAATATGATGGTGGTGTGGTTCACTTTGGCAATGATGCACCATGCATGGTCAAAGGTAGAGGGTCCATCTCTCTAAATGGAAAGAGCAGTGCTGACAATGTGTTCTGGGTTGATGGTCTCAGACAAAACCTTCTGAGTATTGCCCAGCTGAATGATAGTGGCCTCACTTTGGAATTCAAGAATGGAGTTTGCAGAATCAAATGAAAAGATGGTGAATTGGTGGCCACCGGCATGTAGACCAAAGGTAACCTATTTCATCTAAATGCAAATATAAGTACGTCTTATGGCTAAGTTTGATGATAGCTGGATATGGCATAGGAGACTCTGCCATGTAAACTTTGATAACATTTTGAAGGCTAGTAACATCAAGGCAGTTAGAGGGTTGCCGATGCTAAGCAAACTAGATAATACCTTGTGCAGAGAGTGTCAATTGGGGAAAATGTCTTCCTCAACCTTTAAAGGTAAATCTTTCACTACTGACAACTTGCTTGATCTTGTGCATACTGATTTGTGTGGTCTTATGAAAACCAGAAGTGTGCAGGGTGATAGGTACTTCATGATTCTCACTGATGATTGCTCAAGAATGATGTGGGTCACATTCTTGAAAGGCAACTCTGAAGCCTTTGTGAAGTTCAAAGCTTTTAGAGCATTAGTGGAGAAGGAAAGTAGTAAGAGGATCAAGTGTCTCAGAACTGATCAAGGAGGGGAATTCACTTCTGGTGAATTCAATAAGTATTGTGAAGAATTTGGCATCAAGAGGCAACTGTCTGCCCCCCGGATTCCACAACAGAATGGCCTAGCAGAGAGGAATAACTGGACTATGGTTGAAGCAGCTAGAACCATGTTGATTCAAGGAAAGGTAGCTCACACCTTTTGGAGAGAAGCAGTGAGCACTGCAGTCTACACAATGAACCAGGTACCCATCAAGAAAGGTAAGGATAAAACTCTTTATGAGTACTGGACCAGTAAGACACCTATGGTTAGCTACTTTAGAGTGTTTGGTAGCAAATGTTACATCAAGAGTGAACACTAGAGAAAATTTGATGCAAAATGTGATGAAGGAATATTCCTAGGATATTCCACCAAGGGTAAAGCTCTCAAGTGTTTCAACAATAAGACTTAGAGAATTATGGAAAGTATTAATGTGAGAGTTGATGAAACCTCTAAGAAACTAGAGGAAATCGGCAGAGAGAAAGCTTTAAATGAGCTAGTTACAACCTTATGGGAATTAGTTGTCAGTCAACCAAGTACCAGCAACAGTGTTCCTAAACCGGTGAATGCTGATACAGATGAAGATGAGGATGAAGAGGAAAAGGAAGAAGAACCAGTCAAGACTATTCCTTAGTATGTTAAGCTGAATCATAATCCTAAGCAGATCATAGGAGATAAGGATGCAGGAATCCTTACAAGAAGAAAGATCAGAGAAAACTCATGTATGATCTCTGAATTTGAGCCTAAATCATTCAAAGAGGCTCATAAAGATGAAGACTAGATCAAGGCAATGGAAGAGGAACTTGACCAGATAGAGAAAAATGGTACATGGTCCTTGGTACCCAAACCGGAGCATAAAAATGTTATTGGCACCAAATGGGTGTTCAGAAACAAGTTGAATGAGGATGGCACAGTGATTAGGAACAAAGCTAGATTGGTGTGCAAAGGATATGCTCAAGAAGAAGGATAAGAATATGGAGAAACCTTTGCTCCTATAGCCAGATTGTAAGGAGTTCATATGCTTCTTGCATATGCAGCTTTTAAAGGCTTCAAAGTATATCAAATAGATGTAAAATCGGCATTCCTAAATGGGGTACTTGAAGAGGAGGTGTATATTGAGCAACCAAATGGGTTTGCCCTATCTAAAGATAGTGACATGGTATGTAGGCTACATAAAGCCTTATATGGTCTAAAGCAAGCACCTAGGGCATGGTATGAGTGCCTTCATTCCCATCTTGTGAAGATTGGATTTGAGAGAAAAAGTGAAGATAGTAATATCTAATTGAAGTCTGAAGGAGATCAGATCTTGATCTGTGAGGTATTTGTTGATGACATTATCTTTGGTGGAGATAACAAGATGAGTCATGAGTTTGCTAATGAGATGAAGGAAGAGTTTGAGATGTCACTCATAGGGGAGATTAAGTTCCTCATTGGACTGCAGATTCAAGAGATGAAAGATGGAATCTTTATCACTCAGTCCAAGTATGTCAAAGAGGTGTTGAAGACCTTTAGCATGGAAGATAGCAAACCGTTTGGTACACCGATGGTGATTGGTTGTAAACTATCCAAAGAGGATGACTCAACATTGGTTGATGAGAAGGAATACTGATCAATGATTGGTAAGTTGCATTATGTAGTGCATAGCAGACTAGATATTGCACATACAGTTGGCATTACTACAAGGTTCCAGAAAAGTCCAAGAGAATCCCACTTGGTTGGAGTCAAGTGGATTCTTAGGTATCTGAAGGGAACTATTGATTATGGATTGTGGTATCCATATAGAAAGGATTTCAACTTGAAAGTATTCACAGATGTTGATTGGGCAGGTAATGTGGAGGACCAAAAGACCACAACCGGTGGTGCATTCCTTCTTAGTGGTAGACTAGTCTCATGGATAAGTAAGAGGCAAAGTTGTATCTCTCAATCTATAGCGGAAGCAGAGTATGTTTCAGCTTTCATGAACTACACTTAGACAATTTGGATGAAGCATGTATTGAAAGGCTTCAAAATCCCTATACCTGAATCGGTAAGTATATTCTATGATAACACAAGTGCTATCAATATTTCAAATAATCCAGTCTTACATTCTAGAACCAAGTACTTTGAGCTTAAGTATCATTTCTTAAGGAAAAAGGTTCAAAACAAAGAGATTGCACTAGAGCATGTGTCCAGTAAGGAGCAGTTAGCTGACATATTCACCAAGCCTCTTCCAAAGACTACATTTACACACTTAAGAGGTGAATTAGGGGTACTGCCCCTTCAAGAGGTGAACTAAAGGTATATTCTCCACATCAGTCATGTATTGCATAGTCAAATCTTTCTTCAGGATTGATGTGTTGAAGGATGCTACTCCTCAGGGGGAGCAGCATAATGGAACCGAGAAGCTTGTACCTCTACTTTGGCATTGTTGTCAAAGCGGGAGAAGATGTAAAGTAGAGATGTAAAGTAGAGAGATCTTTGGTGAAGCGGAGAGATATCTTTGGTGAAGTGGAGAGATATCTTTATATATTGCCATCAATGCCAAAGGGGGAGATTGTTGGCATTATGTGAACTGGTATGTGGACATAATGACATTGTATGTTGTCATTGATGTCAATATGTTGAAGAGGTATGAACTGACATATGTGAAAACTGGTATAACACTGTGAACTGGCATTTGTGCCAAAGAGAAGCAGTGTGCTTGTTCAAGATGAACCGACATATGGTTATGGGAACTGGCACATGGAAGTGTTGTTGACTACCAGTTGGTAGTCTCAACTTTAGGCTTTCTGGTTGAAGTGCTTCAAACTTGTATGGCTCAACTAGTGACATTGTGTGATGAGTTAGCATTGTAATGAAGAACAGGTCATGTTGCCATGTCAGGCTTGTGTGCGTGAAAGATCTTGCATAAAGGAGATTTTTCCTATCTGCCTTGGGAATGTGTGAAGTCTATAAACGGTGATAATGTGTTATGGGTTATTAACCGCCATGAAATTGGTGGAAAACAAATGATGGAGAGTGTCTTGAGATTGGATCAAGACTATTGTATTCAATACAGTATGATCAATGGTTAGGATTGAACCATTTGAATTCCTTAACCTAATAGGTCTAGGGTTTAGGGTTTATGCTACCGACCTATCTCTTGTCCTATAAGGTCAATGTTGTGACTCTTTCAGAGGTTCTTGGCAAAAGTTGTGTGTGAGGATCCAAGAGAAGGGATACGAGATCCTTGCCAGACTAGAGGAGAGAAGTGATACCTGGAGAGTGTAAGTGCAGAAGGTGAAGAGGAGCTTAAGTGGATCTGCATTGGCATTGAGTGTTGTTACCAGATTATTGTAATACCTATTGATCTCTAACCACCTCAACAGTTGGAAAATTCCCTAACAGGGTAGCCTTAACCGGCTTGCTATAAATCCCTTAACAGGGTAACAAAAAGTTATCGAGATCTGGAAAGCTAGAGAGCTCTAGAAATCCTTTAGCTATTGAGTTCTTGAAATCCTCTAATAAGGTACCCTTAATAGGGTTTAACCCTTAATTGGGTATTGTATACACCCTTTAACCAGGTGATCTCTAACAGGATTGGTTCCTAGCAGAACCTTTTGTAATGTCTTTAATTGGACAAGGCTTCTAACAGAGCGGACTTCCAAAGAGTTCAACAACAATCTTGTGGGTATTCATCCCCACTGTGGTTTTTTCCAGTTGGGTTTCCATGTGAAAAATATGTGTGTCATATGTGATGATTTTATCTTGTGATGCTTTGTTATTGCCTGTTAAGCATATGATGGTTTTGTGTTTTATGTCTGTCAATAAGACATATTCAACTAGCTATTGTGAAGATATGATGATAGATTACCTATTCATGCATAGGGGTGAAATGGTAGTGTAGTTTTGAGTTGAGTGGAAAACTCAGTGAGTAACCGGTTTATGATTGTTTTAGTTGTTCTGAGTTCTACCAGTTGCACTCTATTTCAAACCAGTATCACTGTTTGCCAGTCATTTGGAGGGATTGCTGTTGAACTGGTTTAGGTCTTTATTTTGTCTATACTAATTCATCCCCCCCTCTCAATACTAGTTTGGTACTATTCGTTCATCATTGAGTTATCATTGTCTTAATCATTGTGTGTCTTGGAGAATTGGGTTGAACCGGTTGGTTAGGAGAAGGTTGAGAAAATGGTATTATATCAAGAGTGGGTATTTTTGGAGAAGAAATGGTTTGGGAAGAAATTTCATGAGCTCTCACGCAATGTCTCCATCAACGTTCTCTTGCACAATGGTTTCTTTTGGTTTTAGATAAAGGTTGTGAAGATTTAGGTTCATCAGGTATAGGATTAATTTCTTATTTGAAGGATGGATGCATAGGAGAGGGTCTTTTAGGTTGAGCAATAGGAGAGGCTTACCACTTCCCTGTTAGGCCCAATATGGAAAGCTAATGTACTGAGAGGGGAGGGGTGAATCATTACTTCAAAAAATTTCTTCAACAATATCTTTACTGTTATGCATAAACCGAATAGTGTAGTAACATAATATAAAGCTAAAACAAATAGATAACAATCATACATGATTCACTCCATAATACATATATTTTGATTATGTAGAAACTCTTGGTTAGAGAGAAAAACTACGGTGGGGATGGCACCCACAACTTCACTACTGCAATAATAAAGAGTGCTCGGTTATAGCTACATGTTTAGCTATTTCTGATAGCTTACCCTGTTAGGAGTAACAAGATCTATTAGATCTACCTTGCTAAAGGATTTTATAACACTTCATCTAAATTCTACACCTGGTTAAAGGCTTTACAATTTATAGACTTGATTATAGTCTTTTACCTTGTTAAAGGTTTCTCTTACAAATTCAAAATATTACAATAAAATCACTACAAATATCTGCAACTTTACATCTAGAATGTTATAGTAGATTCTATGCACTCAAAATAGATTACCTTGCTTATTGCATACCTCGGTAACCCATATAGTAACTCGGTAAACCCTTCTGTTTACTCTGTTCTTCGACTGTTCTTTGAAAATCTTCTCGATGACCTCTGTTTCTTTGTAATAGTCTTCTTACACTCATTCACACACCTTTAACTCTTTAACTCATGCTGTATAAATAGATCTCTTATGACAGTGATCCAATTCATTGCTTCGATCTTACAAACATGATTTACTGAATGAATAACCATGCAAAATATTTCATTGGTTAGATAACCTCAAAATCATACACAATCTTTAAGTGCAATTTCCAATGTGATAACGGTTAGATGTGCCTCGATCTTGTAACATGTTTTCATATGCATGTCCAAGTTCAATGAATATGGTAACACATTTCACTTGGTGTAAATCAACTCGATGTGTCATCTTTGCTGCTTGGTAGATATGTAAAGATACCTGGTAGACAACTCGGTGTATACCATGTTTTGTGACTGCTTTCTTCTGTAACTGACTAGACTGTACATACTGACTGAATATTTTGGTAATAGATAACTGACTAGAGTGTATAGTATAACTTTGACATAAAACTAATGGCAATCTAATAGGTAGTAACATTCCCCTTGTAAGATGTAGGAGGCATAACCTCACCATGTAGAGGAGGAATAGGAGGTGTGGGAAGGAGACTGGGTTAATCATGAGGAGGAGGAATAGGTCTACCCTTAGGAGTAGTAGATTTACACTTAGGAGGAAGAGAATTTCTATCCTTGGTAGGAAGAATGGACTCATCCTTAGGAGAAGAAATAGATTCCTCTCTGGGAAGAAGATTATTTATTTCCTTAGGAAGAAGAATAATCTTTTCCTTAATATTAGGTATATGATCATCAAGAGGAAGGCTAATTGTTGGATTTCTAGGTTTACTCAAGGTTATCATATCATTTTTCCATTTTTGATATGATTTAAAGAGAACATCACTTCTAGGTTGAAGAGGTTTGAATTATTTAGACCAAAAATAATCAAGAGAAACATCTCCATGACTCACCATAAGTTGACATATGCTATAATTCATAATTATGATTTTATCATTATGAGGAAATTTTAAACACTTATGAATAGTAGAAGGGATCACTTTCATGGAAGAGATCCAATGATATCCCATCTTGACACGAAATTGATCAGATGTAGCAATTATAGAAAAGACAATATCTAAGAATTTAGTGCCAACATCAATAAGAAGTGTGATAAAAGCAATAGAAAGACAAGAGAAGCCATCAAAAACTCTAACTATCACATAGGTTTCATCATATGTCACTTGATGCAGTTGAAAAGTATAAAGAAATTCTTCAGTTATCACAAGAACCATGCAAGCTGGATCAATAAGCACTCCTCGAGAAGGTATGCCTTTGATTTTTGCAATTATGTAAAGTGGGCCATTAGGTGATTTAATAGTCTCACTAGGATCAAATTTAATGCATGTCCTTAGGAGTTTCAATTTTATCAACATGGCTCACCACATTATTAGACTCAAGGTCAACATCATCAAGAGAGAAGACAAGTCGATAAGTCACAATTGCATTAGTGGAATGGGAAGGTAAAGGATCAATGAAAATTTGAAGGTTTTGATTAGGAGGATCTATGATTTTGTTTCCTTTATAATTCACACCAGCCACATATATGGTATTCTTATCAATCAAGCCTTAAATCTTACTCCTTAAGGAATAACACTTTTCAGTGTCATGATCAGGTTCACAATGGTATTGGAAAAAGTGTTTGGCATCATAGGAAGTTGGAAAAGCCTTAATTGTGTCAATTGGTTTAATAGGACAAAGTTTCAACATAATCTTTTGTAACAATTGTGATATTATACTATGAAGAGATTCATTAAGGGGACTAAATTCTTTTCAAAAGTATTTGGAGAGAGGAGGCATACCCGTTGTTGTGGCTCTCATGTTAGTGTTGTTGTTGTTGTAATTGAATTTGATGAATCCCTTATTTGGTTTGAACTTCACAAAAGGTTGTTGATCACTTTTACTTTTATTACTTGGAGCCATTGAAGATGATTTTTCCAATTGACTCAACATAAGCTAATAATTATGAACCCTTGGGCACAACTGTGTAAAGGAAGTAAACTCAAAAAAGAAAAGTTTATCCCTAATATCTATTTACAAATTAGAAATAAAAATTCTTTGAATATCTTGATCAGGCAAAGGAAAAGAAATTTGAGAATGCAAATGCTTACATCTACTAATAAAATCAGTCACTTTTTCTTTAGCACCTTGTTTATAATCCATCAAATCATTCAAATTAATTTTCGGACCAATATTATTCTCAAATTGTTGAATAAAATAATTATCCAATTGTTGAAAAGAAGTAATGGAATAAGGAGGTAGAGAACAATAAAATTGCAAAGCTTTATCCATTAATGTTCTAGTAAACAATTTAGCCAACATTCTTTGGTCATGAGAAAAGTTACTACACAAAGTTTGAAATGTTTTAACATGAGTCAAGGGATCACCTTTCCCATTATAAAGTTCCAATTGATGGACTTCTATGTGTTTAGGAGGGACATATTAGACAATGTCATTGGATAATGGGCTCACTATAACAAATGTGGGCACATTGTACTTAGATTGATTCATGGAAGCTACTTGTTTTTGTAAGGATGACACTATCAGGGTTAGACTATTGATGGTAGCTTCAATGGAAGGATTGAAATTGGACATGTTGGATTAAGAAAGAGGAGTAACATTTTTGAATGAAGGGGTTGAGAATAAGGAATGATATTGTTATAAGAAGGCAGTATTGTGAATAACGAGGTGGGATACTATGGTAGTGTTATCCAAACCTTGTCCTCTTTTACTTTTTGGGTCTTTGTGTTCTCCTGCATAGTGGACCTTATTGTTTTATATATAATCTAAGTCTTGAACCATGGATTTTATGTGTTTCCAAACCCAGTCGCTTGTCCCTTATATTTCACAATGTCACAGGGTTGAATTTCCATAACTTCTTGAATGTTCAACCTACTTCCTTAGTTTCTTTGTTTTGATCACTTGGACTGAAGTTTCTGAAAAAATCAAAGTCTCGGTCATTGGTTATGGAGTTTAGATTTCTCACAAATATGCTCACTTATTGGGGCTTTTAGACTAAGGCACACAAACCTAGGCAGGATACAAGATAAGGAATTTGTCAGATGAAGATAACTTCTTTAGGGAAAGGTACAAAAAACAATTGTCTAGATACATCAAGAATAATGGATTGAACTGTATAGATAATACCACCTATCTAAATATAGATAAGAATTTACAACTTAATACTCATCTGTCTATTTTTGCATATTTCTATACCATTCATTCACTTGAACTTCACATTATATTCACATTGCATACCTCATTAAATTATTATATATCATCTCTATCAAACACAACTAATATACCCATTATGTTTCAATTAGATCAACAATAATCTCTACTAGGTTGGGAAAAAGGAAACATGTAATGTGTACATAATATTGACCCAAAATATATGATCTAAAAGTTAAATAAGATATGTCAGTGTTAACATTAAGTCGACCCACCTTCCAAATATCACCTAAAGACATTACATGCAACCACTGAGACCAAAATTGCATAAGATGGTACAAACCGCTCTACTTATCCAAAAGGATCTTAATCTAAACCAAAAAATAGAATTAGTGGTCCACCAAAAAAGAAATACAACACCGTAGGAATAATAACAATTGATCTACAATATATTCAAAATAATATTAAGATTTGGGAAGTAATGCATTACTTTGCATAATGTTAACAAGTATTATAAGATAATCTCCAACAATCTTTTTACCATTATTTTGAAATGAGTGGAAGTGATAGAGGCTAGAGTGGAGGCCCTAAGGTTTCCTTAGGGG
This sequence comes from Cryptomeria japonica, assembly GCF_030272615.1. NCBI lineage: Eukaryota > Viridiplantae > Streptophyta > Pinopsida > Cupressales > Cupressaceae > Cryptomeria > Cryptomeria japonica. The sequence continues at coordinate 825,005,441 of NC_081409.1, forward strand.
AGGTGGATGCAGACAATGATTTTGAAGATGATGGAGATGGAGAGACATGAATTGCAACAGGGGTTTGTGGCATTGCAGTATATGGTGCCTATGTCATGTTGGGGGTGGTTTGGAAGCCCCTCCCTTTCATTTGGCCACTACCTTTGGTGCTTTCTCCCCTAGGTTCTACTGAGGTTTTTGATGTTCTCCCCTTTGGTATGGGTTTTATTATTTCTTTTTTGGTGCATCAGGGAGAGGGTTTCACTTCTATTGGAGGATCAGAGGTAGGGAAGTGGGATATTTATTTTTTAAGGCTTCTTATGTTGTCTTCCCTTCTTCTATGAATCTTTTTTGTATTTGGGCAGCCTATTCTCTAGGTAGTATATTTTGTGGCAACATTGTTTTGTTGGGGATCCCTTTTAGGAGTTTTGATTCCTCTTTGGGCTTTCCTTTGGTGGTGACCCTATTCCTTTTTCAGATGGTGATAGGGTTGTGGTGTCACCATGGTCCAGTGGGTCCTCAAAGAGAACAGACAAGATCATACAACAAGACTAACATGATGGAAGCAACAACAACACAAAGAAAATTATGCAAAATCAGATATCCATGTCATCATCTATTCATTATAGATCATCCGATTACATATAGGCTAACATGCCTAGTTACAAACTACATGCCAGATTATAATCCATTTGGACCTCTAATAAGTATCTGAATTACAATTACTGAATCTAGTTCATCCTCTTCTTTGAATTGCCTTGTAAGGGTCACATACAACAATATTTATACCATCTAGAACACATCTGGGTTGGCCACAAAAGATTACATTTACCAAGTTAGAAAAATGAAATGTGTAAAATAGGTTATCCCCAAAACGCAAAGATCTCCTTCACCAAGAATGCAAATGAAGTGCAAACCACCAAGGAAGGTCACCCAAGGACTCAAGAACATCGAGAAAGGCACCAAATAGATCCACAAGCAAATAAATCACCAACTAGTCGTTAAGCTCAAAAACTACTCTAGGAACCAAGAAAAACCAAACCAAAAGCAATAAATCACCGAAAAAGAATCCAAATGAATTAAAAATTTGGAATGATGATCAAGAATAGGAATGGAAACCAAAAATCTAATCCACAACAGAAAAAGAACCAACTATTGGAACACCTTGAAAGAACTCAAAAACTTCAATACTGAACTAAACAAGAACAAAACTAAAAGGAAATATTTTTGGTTGATGCAAGATTGCCCATAGATCGGGGATGCTCCTACATTAGGTTGGCTAGAGGTACATCTTTTGTTTCAAAGGCCATTCTAGATGGTTGTTTTTGGGAGATTGGATATCTTGGCCTTATCTCCAATAATTTTGTTCCACGGAAGAAGGATGTGGTTTGTTCTTGCCTCTCTCTATTATTTTCTCCTTCTTGCAAAGTGTTCACCTTGTGGGGTTGGTTGTGTGGCTTGGCCCCCTGATGTTGTTTGATATCCTTTCTCTATGGGCTTTTTTAAATGCTTCTATATTTTTTGGCCCTTTGGTTGGATTCCCCTCTTTTTTTCTTGTCTTCTTCCTCAGCATCTTTAGTTTTGGCTAGTTATTTCTATTGAGGTGGCTCTATCTTCTTTAGAGGTGAAGATAGATGATGGTAGAGATGACATAAATTATATTGAGGTGAAGATGTTTACTACGGTTGATGTTCAGAAAGGTTGTCGGGGAGAAGATGGTGTGCTATCTCTTGGCTGTTGGGAGGCTGAGATGAGCTTTTAAATGGTTTTTTCTCCTTCCTCTCATATTAAGGTGGAAAGAGTGGAGGGTATGATTTTCTCAGTGATACTCAAAATGGTTGATGGTACCCTATTACTTGGATGCATGGGAACAAAGATTTATCTTTTATTTGTTTTCTCTCTTTTATCACCTACTGAGGTGGTGATTTTGGAGGGTATTTTTGGTTCTACTTTGTTCTAGTTCAAGGTTATGAGAGCCTTTGAAAAACCAATTGTTACTCATTGTGGGAGCCCCATAAAACCCTCTTTCATGGTTGAGGGAACATGGAAAAACCATCAGTCTATTGCTTTTCTCAGGGATAGGCTGGATGCTAGTAGTTTTCAAGGGCCCAGTCTAGCCAGTGTTGGTTTTTGGTTAAGATATAGCTTTGGGGTTGTTGTGGCCCGAACAAACCTTTTGGTCCCACATTCTGACTATATGTTTATCAACAAGAGTTTGGTCCTTATGACATTGGGATCTTTGATCCATCTTAATGTTCAGGTTATGGGTCTTGGAAAAACCCTTGGTATCTGATGAAGGTTAATGGGGCCTTGATAAAACCCTTGTGCTAATGAAAGGCTTTGGCCTTCTTCCTTTTCAGCTCGGTTCATTGTCATTTCTTTGTTGCTAGTTTGAGTTTGGGCTATTTTTTATCCTTGATGCATCTTTTGGCAGTTGGGTATGTGGAGGATTATGGTGGGCCAAACAGGGCCTTAATTGACAATAAAAATAAGAAAAATAGAGTAAGGCAACTTGAAGTAAAAATTTGAATAAGTTACCAACGTTATTTTAAAAATATGTAAGAATAGAATCTATTAAAAAATGAATGTGGTTTCTAAGCTACTAATTTTTTTCTAAAAAAAATTAATTTATTTGATAGAAATTTTAAATTTAAATGCAATAGGTACTAAAATTTCAGGAAAAAGATAGGAAGCGGGTGTCTATGTGACCACCCTAACCACAATCAAATTATAATATTTTTTTATAATATTTTAGATATAAGTAGAAGACTCATGTCTAGATGTGACGCATTGTTTTGTATTTTTTAAAATAAATAATTAATTATGATTTTTTACTACATTTAAAAAAATATATAAAAAACTCATATGTTTGACCACCATAACTTGGTCAAATAAATACTAGAAACAATAAACAACAATACTCACAAACCATCCATCTAAATAAATGGAAAACTAAAATGAAGCTATTAGAATCACTCTACAATAGTAAACATGACCATCTGAGACATAATGGGTACAAACACATATTCTAGACTACAATACTCCTCACAAAAACAGTTAGCAGAGCTAACAACATCACTTCCGGACTAAGAAAAGAGCATTGAACTTTTAGAAAAAAACTAATATCATCATCCTAATTCATTTAGAATACACCACATCATAGTGCTAATACCTTTGTAGCATATAGTCAATCAGATAGGCATCCAAACTAGCAACCAAATGTAAATAGTAGGCATCAAGATTAGCATCTAAATACAAATAGCCATCAAGAACATAATCTAGAATAAACTGTTAGACACAAAACTGCACTGTACATTTATTCTAAATATTACCTTCATCTCAAAACACTGATTTCATGGTTTATCACAGTATATCCAAACCAACAACATAAAGACCCAAACCACTAATAGGTTTTACGTCCATGAAGACCAAGATACACATATGTGTAACAAAAATAAGTGTTCCAAATATAGTTTTGAAATATGTTAATCCTCCCACATGCATGGGAAGAACTATAGTTGCCTATATGATTTAAAAAAAATAGAATTTGAATAAAAAAACTAAATAAAGCTATGGAGAAATATGGATGCTTGTTTTTCTATTTTTAGCTAGCATTCATGTGCCAAATACCTCTATTTATTGGGGTAGAATTGTAATATTCTATTGGTCTCTAATCATTACATCACTTGAGCATTGATCACATGTTGAAGAAGCTTGTAATCTCAATTTTAAAGAATTCAAAGTTTTATTTTCTCTTGAGAAAATTCATATGCATATATTATTTTTATTTTCTTCATTTGGTATCAAAGATTTTACATTCTACAAATAACAAATGGTGGACTAAGGAAGAATTTTGAGTTCACATTATATTATTTCATCATTTGGGATTTTCATAGCACATGTTTTATGATTGTTTTAGAGAAGTGAACTCCCTGTCCAACAAGTCAGGTAACTAAGCTATTGACAAAAAGGTTTTTAGTAAATATTTTGAAGAGGTTGATTTTTTCAGTCTCTTGTGACACTCCATAGGAACGATGTGGTGATATGATTAAAATTTAATTATTTCCCCTATAAAATTAAATTGTTGTGTCAAAAATTTAGCAACGAGGAAACTGATTTTGCTATCAATAGTGAGGGAAGAAACTCATCTCGACCCTCATCTTTAGGTGATATTTGAAGGTGCATTTTTAACTTTTTCCTTGTTCTTTTTGTTTCGTAGGTTTTAAGTTCTTCATTTCTAAATTTCAGTATCTCTAGGTTGCTTTAACCTCTTGTGAGTATTCTACTAGGGATGTGTGTTTATGGGCTTATTTTGGTCAAATACAATGGATGATAGCTTTGTATTTTGTCTTATCCTTGTGTTGTTTCATATCATATGTTTGAGGATATTTTTTCAAAACTCATCATCTTGATTTCTTTGTTTCACATAGTTCTTTCTTCTAGCTAGGGAGGTCCTACAAATATAGCATATTGAATATCTTGTATATTATCTATTTAATGTTTTGTACATGGCCTATGAAATATTTTGTATATGGCTTATTTAATATTTTTTATTTTCTCTAATATTTGGGAGACCTTTGGATTTTGTATTTATTTTTCATCTATTTTAATATAAGTATGGTGTTTGCTTCTTTATGCAAAAGAAAAAAAAATCTCGTCTACACCTTTGCACATTTTTCTCCTTTTGTTTCTTTGACTAATGTACACAATAGAAAATAGTATCAACACTTTTGAAGAGATTCATTATTATCATATTTGAATCTTGGATCTCTTTGATCTTCTAAGGTTCTAGAGAGATGTATTTTATTCCATCTCCTTTTTCTACTATTGCATCTAAAGACAACTAGTTTTCCATAGTTTTGAGTTCTTATGATTTATTATAGAAAAAAATACATCATCTTGCAAATATTGCTACATGGGATGATCACTTGATTGATATTGTAAGTCTATTAGTGTATTAATACATTTTAGTTTTGGTAGACACCATTGATGATATTCAAATTATCTTTGATGGAGATGATAATTCTTCAGTTTCTATGAGGGAAAACTCTTTCCCTCTTGTCCATTCTATACATAATCATTACTCAAAGTTTGACATTATTTATGATACTCCTGAATACTATTTAGAAGAGGTCTATTTATCTTCAAATGAGGTATATTTTCCCTTAGATAATGTTCTAAATAAGTTTTTAATGGATTTTGGATCATCATCTTTTTCAGTGTTGCCTAGGACACATAAATGAACAATCTTCCTTCATATTACTTTCAAGATTGTGGTATATTTCAAGGGAATTGCAAATTATCTATCTTCCTTCATATTACTTTCAAGATCGTGGGAATACATACTACATACAATCTTGCTTTTGTTTCTTACTAAAGGAAGTATTGTTGTTGACGAGATCCAATCATCTTTAGCATTTAGTGTCAATAATTGACTATCATTACAATAAAAACTACATTGAGTGGGTTTACATGATATCCTTTCTACTTCACTTTACTTGGAAATTTTTTCTCTTATTCACCTTGTTAATAATTTCTAAGTTTGGTCCCACTTGCACAAAGTACCCATTTTGGCTCATGCCATGATTTTAAATGACATACCCATTAATAATGTGTAATCCTAAGATAACGTTTTAAGTATTTTCTATTCTTGGCTTCTCCTTTCCATGTTGGATAAGGTAGGGATAAATTAATTCTATTGGTACTCTTTATTGGTGCTTTCAAAACTATCACTTTCTCAATTCAGCTTCTAGGGTTGTGAGGATGGGAGGAGATTTGAACCAAGTTGAACCAGACAAATTCTCTAAGTTAGAAAACAATGATGAAATTTGGAGAAAGGTGGTTCAAGATAATTTGGACTCCTATGTGGAGAGTATAAATGACCATGATCCCAAAATTTTTATAGCCTTTGTTCATGTCTAGGATAATGGCACTATTAAGATTGAGAGTTTTCACTTTGTTCTTTTTGAGGAGACCATTGCAAAAGTGTTTGGCTTGGCTCTAGATGGTGATTCCTTCCCTAAGAAACCTAAGGAAAATTTTAAGGAATATTTCAACCATTTCTTTGAATATGGTGAAGGGGTCTCTAAAGTCCAAATTGACTACAATAGAGAAGAGCTCCTTGGTATCTAGAAGGAGGTTGCCCTTCTCCTCATGAAATGTTTCATCCTTGATGGGAGAAATAGGAGATTTCACCTTTATCTCTTCCCTATATTGAACCACCTATTCCATGGGGTAATAATGAACTTTCCTTAATGGGTCTTACCTTTTGTGTCTCAATCTATTTCCAAGTCTATTGTCAAGGGTAAACCCCCCATTCATCAGGGTCTTATTTGTAGGTTGTATAATTTTTGTTTGGCCCAAACCCCTTAGGTGGGATCCCCACTATTGAAATTGGGTCCACCTATGACCCCAACTTATATGTTGATCTTATTGTCACCCTATCCAACCCTATTGAAATGTGTCATTTGAGCCATAAAATGCCCAATAGAAAAAACCCTATGTTCATGGCTAAATTCAAAGCCATTGTTGCCTCTAGAAAAGAACTTGTTGAGGAACAGTAGATTGAGGAACACAAGGATGTGGAAATAATTCAGGACTTGGATTCTAATTCGGTTTCCTCTAATGAATCAGATTCCTCTGAAAATTTGGGCTTGAATTGGTCCCCTACTAGCAATGTTAATGAGGATATTAACCCTTTTCATACCCCATAAAGTCTCCCCCACTGCTAATACAAATCCCCTTATAGATAATTACAATCCTCAACAAGATTGTGAAGGAAATTCATGATGATGTATAGAAACATGAATATTTGTTGAAGTGGCTTTTTGGGTAGATGAATGTGGCAATAACAAAAATTAATAGGTTGGAGCTGGCTATGGAGGTTGAAGCTAGGGCTAGTGGCTTGAGGATGTTGATGATGATAGAGTTTGGAGGTTTGCTAAAGGATTTTTTGGCCTTAAAGAGAAGTGGGACAAAATCAACGAGAGGATTGAAGACATGGATCCTAAGGTCAAGATGACAGGGACTAAAATGGAGGTGGAAGAAATTAAGCACTCCTAGGAGACTCTTAACTTGCAAATTGAGGAGGCCAATTTGGCCTGCAGGAATGTGGCCAACATGCATAAAGCTTCTTTATAGGCTATCCATACCATATAGGCCAATTTGAATAGGAAAAATGAGAAGAAAAGAAAAAGGATTGAGGCCCTAATTGCAGGCTCAGGCCCCATGGAGTTCCTGGTTAAAGCCATCCCTGATTCTGCCTTGGTGTCTTCCAGCTCTAGAAATGGGTCTTGCAAAGTAGTTTCATTCTCTGATAAAGTATTAATTTTATATCAATATTGCCAAGATAAAAATTCCCCCATGTATTTGGTCATCTCTTTGTGCCCTTCATGGGTGGTTGTGCTAGTTTTTTGTTTTCTAGTCTTTCTATTTCTGCTAGCTTTCATGTTGCCTTGCTAGGTTTTTGATTTGTGTTAGTTGGGGGTCTTTTGGTTGGATGTGCATCCCTCATGTGCCTCAAGTGTCGCTATGCCGATTTTATTAATCAAAACTATATATGTGATTGTAAATTGAGAAGGGATTGTGGGAAGGTGTGAAGAGATCCAATGATATCCTAAATGTTGCTTATAATTGCATATGGTGGTGTCGTAATGCCCATGGTAATCCTTCCACCAAGATCAGATAGAGTGAATGTAAACTTTGTGTAGCATATCTAGAGGAAAAACCATCACAATTGTCTCACATATGTTTTAGTCTAGTCCTAAAAGATGGTACCATACTTTCAAAACTTTGCAAGAATGAAAACTCATAGCAACTCTGGACAACAAATCAGAGGGTGTACAAATCACATTAATTTTGATGCTTATTAACCTTGAATTTAGATTTAATCTTATGATTACTAATTATATGGTAGACTCTAATTGTAAGGAATTTATGTGATGAACTATCGTTATTTGAAAAATAAAATTTATACTATGCTATTTGAAAATAGATCTTAAAAATTTCTCTATAAATAAAAAATATTGCATAATACATAAATATAAATAAAATTTTTTAAAAAATATATTGAATGATGAAATAAATATTTTTCAAATGATTGAAAGTGATTGTCCACATAATTGATTAAGATTTTTATATTACCAGATGGAGAGTCTGATAAGTCCTTCTGAAATGAATGCATGAGTTTCTCCAATACACTAGATGCCAAAATTCAACCAACTCATTGTTCTCGCTACAATATTTTTCCAAGTCTTCACTAGATTTGGCTTGATAAAATGCCACCAATTTGAGTGTCTAAATAGGAGACAAAGAAGCTAGGTTGATGGGGCCTTGAGAAAATTTTGGATCCTTTACATAGATTTTCTTTCCTTTTATCGGATCCTCAATGTCTCTTGCCTCAATAACAACCTTAACTACTAACTCCTCTCAATCAACCTTATCTACTTCATCAGCATCAACATTAATCTTATCACCTTTATCTTCAACTTCTTCCAGAACTAGTTTATCTTGATCTTCTTGTGATTTCTCTAGAACCATGTCATACTGATTATCTGACAAAATTTCTCTTAAAATTTCTACTATTTCTCTTCTAACTTTTTCACTTTTGCCAACCATTATCTTATTTACTCTCTTCTTTCTTTTGAATTTTTATTTGTTTTCTTCAAGAATCTTGTCAAATTTTGCCTTTGCTATCACAAGACATAGTTGAACTAATATTTATTATCTTATTCTCTCTTCCTCTATTCTAGAAGTTTCTTTTCTCATGTCTAGAATGTCAGATAGACTCCAAGGAATCTCTGACATTATTTCAATAAGAGCCTTATTATATTTATTCAAGTATTCAACAATTGCCTCTTCTATAGATCTCTTTCTAGCATCATCCAATATCTCATAATATTTGGAAATAGGTTTGAGGTTACCTTCCTGGACAATGGTTTCCTTAACATTTCTTATAGTCATAATAGTGTCATCTGGCTGGGTCTTCTTGTTGAACTTCTCTTCACTGGCTTATTTTCCTTTGAAAACTTTAGTTGCTTTGCCACTCTTCTTTATTTCTTTCACCACATCATCTAACTTTGTTTCCTCTTCATTGTCAAGAATAAGAACTCTGGCTTGTCCTCATTTCCTTTTAACTTCACCGAATGATTTATCTTGGGTTTTGGGTGAGATAATAGGTTTTTGACCATTGGATGAGGGTGCATAACCCTTTGACTACTTTGGCTTGGGAATAGGGGCTTTCGATTTAGCCTTCTTTGGCTTAACCATATCTTCTTCCTTTAGAATGTTCTTTTCTCTTTCTCTCTGGACTACCTCCTTGGTAATTCCCATATTGTTGGCCAGCTACACAACCTCCTTTCTGACTTTTTTTTGTATCTCAGGTTTCTTGATTTGATAATGGAGGCTCAAGCTCTTTTCCTTATATGTGTCGAACCTCACCTCAGACTTGTCCACCGGTTTTCTCAATAGGTGCTAAGAATATGCCTCAAGTAAATGTCCTTTAACTTCATATCCCATAGGCATTATCTATGAAGTCCTTGGCTCAATGGATTCCATAAGACATTGATCAATGTCCACCATAAAGAAGATAGTATCTTGATACTTCTCAACTATCTCTTTTGGAATCATTTCTCTACTTTGCCTCATGCTTTAAACTATTTTAAAATATCCCCAAATAAGTTCACTTGGAACTATAATATCTCTAAGACCATAAAGTGTTTCTTTTATCTGCATTGCCATTTTTCTATGATAGGCCCATTGAACCTTTCTTACTCCCAAAATATCATTCATGAAGTAGAAGTATAGACAGATAATCAAAGTACCAAATTTGAACACATGCTTCTTGTCTTTCTTCATTTTCTTCAAATTGTTCAATAACTCTCTCCAGAGAACTTCACATAGATTATATTTCTTATCTTCCTTCAATATCTAATAGGAAGCATATACTATTGTATTGGATACTGAATTGTCTCTATTGGACTAATACAACTTGTAACCCATCACCATTGATGTGAATTGGACATCATACTCAACAATATCATGGATTTTCATTGATCTATTGTGAAATTGTGAACCGGTTGCCTCAGTTACCATCTGATTATTCACATTTCTTAAGGTAGGTACTTCACCAACTAAGCTTAAGAAATTTATTTCCTTAATTGCACTCTGAGTAGCCTTATAAGGATTATCAAGCCACATGAATTCATCATGTATCCTGCTCAAAAATGTATCTAACCCACTCTGGCTCATCGAACACCAAAAAAATGAATAAATTATGCAAAACCCTTCTCCTTAATTGATTTGAATTCAGGTTTCAAGCTTCCCATTCCATCAAGGGTGAACCCACAATAGTGGGTTACACTTTTTTGCCAACTTTGTCACTGGAATTTTCATTTTTAGAATAATCTTCACATTTAGACACGTATTACTACTAAACCATAAAGAATTTGTGGATGATGTGAACTAGTGATTTGTGTCATTTTGTGTGTAGATTCTAAAAATATTTTTTTGGAAATTTTTTGAATCAATTTTCTTCCATTTTTCTATCTCCCTTGGAAACTTATTTTTTTTATAGAAACAACATTTTTAAAGAGCGATACTCACTTGGTTAGGCATAACTTTTATTCTAAAATAGATATGAATGTGTCTCTTTCAAATTTAGTTTTTTAACATCCATATCTAATGTTTACAATTGGTTTCATAACATTATCTTCAATATTTCATATTTAAATATTTTAAAGTTGAATTAACTATAATTTTGACATGTCCATTTGGTCATTCATAACTTGTTGTGTATGTAACGAAATTATTATTTTTTGTTGGAAAGAGGACCTCAAGACATAGTGCGTAGATATTTTTCAGATTTTTTTTCACTTGTTTACTATTTTTCCATAAGCTTTGAACTCAGAAGTTGATGTTTGGTGTTGAACCTATGTTCAATTAACCTTAAAAAAAATCTTAATAAATTCAATATATATTAAAATAATAATCATTGGAAAGCTCGCTTTGAGTATTGACATCATGTGTTTGGGTTTACCAAAATTCATCCATTTGGGTACCAAATTTGAGCTTTGAAGGCCAAAATTTTACAGATTCCATGAGAGGTTTGGGAGGAGATCTCTAACATAGAGGATTGATAGAATATATGTTCTATCAAAAGGGGTTTGATCCAACCCCCTTTCTATTAAACCTCCTTGATAGAAATTTTGTGTTGAATTCTTTTTTGGGTTCAATCAAAAGGGGGTTTTGATCAAACACATTTTTTATTCAACTGAAAGGGGGTTTCGATAGAATGTGGCTAAAATTAAGTTTTGGAAAAAACAATCAATTTATTTTGTCCAAAAAAGTGTAACCCACTATTGTGGGTTCACCATCAATCATGTGCATTGTGTACAAATTGAAAATTTTGGCGCTTATGAGATCTTCAATATTACAATGGATGTAAACCCTAATATCTTCCACAAGCAATACTCCAAACATGACAGATGAAAAAGAACCATTCAGATCATCTTCCATAGATTTATAGGGATACTTTTAATGATTGGCCTAGCCCTTTCAGTGACATCAACTACCAATGGGGTAGCAATACCACAAGATTCCATATTGAATTCTCAAGCTTCAAATTGCAAAAAAATTAAGCTAATAAGTATCTTTCAACTCGATGCAAAATCGGACAATGAATCCTAAATTTTCTCTAAATTTATGGAAATTTATCTCTTCTTCTCTCTACTGCTCTTTTTCTTTGAATGCAAAGTGAGAAATGAAAACATTATTCACCTTTTATCCACTGCATACCTAATTTTTAGGTATAGTAAATGTACTTAACCCTAATTCTCTCAATTACTCTGCATACCGACAACTCTTCAAGAAATCTTTTACAAATCATCAAAATTTTCCAAAAAATCATTAAACAAACATTTGCAACCTACTGGAACTAGGTACATATCTCCAACAAGGGATATAAAATATATTTCATGAAAATATCCCCCTAAGGCCTAATGCATTATCTTAGTTACTTGATGAGGTTCCAACACCAAAATTAGGTGCGGACCCACTTCCTGCATCATCACTGCTCTTATTTACCCAAGTCTTCTTCATTTGATCTCTGATCTCTTCAATTTTTTCTTCACCCTTCTCATCTAGCTTCACATTCTTGTTCTTGTCTTCCAAACATCTCCTATTCACATTTCTTCTTCTACAATACTTTGCAATGTGTCTAGATTTGTTGCAAGCATAGCGAACAACATTTCCTTGCATAGGTCTCAAATTCATCTAATTTCTTCTTGTTCTTGACTAATTAGCAACATGTCCAAACATACCACATGCATAACATCTAATATTTCTTTTATTTTAAAAATTATTCATCACAATTCTCTTTACATTTGCCTTATGACCATATTTATTGCATTTTAAACATTGACTAGTAAAAGATGAAGCATTATTGATCATCCTATTTCTGCATTGACTAGCCATGTGACCAAATTTATTTCAAACAAAGCAGTTACCATTGAATTTATGAGCATTAAGTTTTCTTACTAGAGGCCTTCTTGAAATGTTCTTCTACTGTGTTGATTTGGAACTTTCACCTTTCTCAAAACTAAGACCTTGAGTGTCATTAGAATTCTTCTGAGTAACAAGCATTTCATCAAGTCTAGTTGAACTTATTCTAAACTTCTCCTTATACTCATTTGAAACATCAAGATCAAATTTACGAAGTAGGACGTGCTTTCCAAGATCTTCCTCATGTCCTCTAGAATTTTGAAGGTCACTTATCAACTATCCATTCTCATTCTCTAGTCCATAACATTCTTTAGTTTTGTCTTTCAGGGACTGAGCAAGATTTTCCTCATTCTTCTTCCTTTCTTCAATCTCCTTTGTCAATTTCATTACTATAACTTCCATTTCATTTTTCTAAATTGCATTAACTCTAGCAAGTTTCTCACATTCTTCAATATTCTTCCTTAGAAATTTTTCAATTCTTTGACTTTATTTCTCCTAAATCTAATCAACAAGCTCCTTTCTTTTGTCTCTTGACTTGTTTACCTAATCTTTCAGTGATTCAATAAAATTTTCAGCATTTTTTAGATTTTCCTTCAATTGCTTGACCTTAGCTTTGGATTGATCTAGATCATCAAGTACAACAAGTAGTTGTTCTCTAAGACTACCAGAATCCATTGATTCACTTACATGATCCACCTCAAGTTGTTAGAATTCTTCCAAGGAATTTAGTTCTGATACCAATTATTGGAATCAAGGATCTAAGGAACATTGAGAGTGGGGGGGTTGAATCAATGTTTTTCACTTTCAACTTAGTTATCTAGATCTATAAACCACTTAATGAAGATTAAGAAAAATAAAGTATAGGAACACAAAGAAATGAATAGAAACACCATAACACCAAGTTTTGTATGTGGAAACATGGTTAAGGGAAAAATAATGGTGGGATTGAAACCCAAAATATTAGTATACTCTATTAGAAGTATAAAAATATTACAAAAGGGAATGCACCTACATTTAGGCACAGTTCCTAGAGCTCACTGCTCAAATTACAAATAAGGGCAACAACCTTGGAATGCTCACTACCTTACAAAATGTTTGTAAGATATTATAACGGAGTTTTAACTATGAAGTAGCATCAAAAAATGCTTGGATATTGTTTCCATTAAGCACAAAACATATTCTTATTCAATTCTGCAACACTAGTATATTCTGATATTCTACTTCAATCTGGAGTAAAATTATAACACCTGTGCACTTTAAACTACACACAATCACTCATACACACTTTGCACACTACCACTACACAAAAAAATACCTGATACAATCGATCTTATACATCTAGATCACAAATTAAGAACCATTTCATGTCGGCTTCAATAATATGCCACAAAAGATGAAATGTATAAATGAGTTAGCTCAAATCCATTTTTAAAGAATATGTAGATTAAAAAAAATATCCACACACTTCCCATGTGACATCTCATCAACATCAAATATGCAAACAATCGTCAAAATCAATCTACAAGATCCACAAACTAAATTATCACTCATTACCACTAATAACTACTATTCTAACCAAAAACATGAATATCGGATCTTCTAACTTGCACAAAACTTATCACCAGAGCGTACAATCCAGGAATTAGGCATATTACATGACTACAAGCCTTTTTTGAAATCCGCATAGAAAAATACACAACCAAATAGTTCACTAACAAAAAATGTTCACTACTAAATATCCTTCTCTGCTAACCAGACCTCACTGAACTCAAACAATCTTCACTCAATCTATCGAAATGATAAAAACATGGTGTGGATATAAGAATTTATATAAGTTTTCATCAATGACAACATCTCAACATACCTGCAGTGTCTCTTGCGAATAGAGAGTCCCAAAAAAATGAAGTTCTTGGATCTTCCACTCAATCGTGATCTGTAAACCTATTGTTCATGCCTCATACTTTGCTATTTTGTTTGTGCAAGGTAATGATAATCAATATGATTTAGGAATGGAATCCCCTAGTGGTGTAGAAAAAAGTATGCTTGCACCTACTCCATGTTGTGTATAAGAACTATCAAAATATAGCTACCAAAGTATTGAGTTGGTCACTATAAAAATAAATTCATCTAGAAATTATGAGACAATAGGAGTGTCATTGATCATAGGTGCATTTGAAATTTTTTCTGCAATAACTTATCCTTTCATAATTTTATGTCAATATATTCAATATCAAATTCACTCAACATCATGACCCATTTTTCCAATCTACCTATGTGATTTTCTTTGTATGTGGTGAAAAGGGAATGATAAAAACTATTGCAAAACCAAGAAAGATCAAACAACATATAACTTTAGTTCTACAATCAAAAATCCAACATACACCAATGGAGAACCTAAAATATGCAAATCACAACATAATAGAAAAAATTATACCATTCACATGTTTGGTAGGGTTTGATCTCCATTTTTTACTATCTCTATTGATCTTGGTTGATATTGGTTTCTCTTAAATTTTGTATTATTTGCACAAGAGATCAACAAAGAGTGGATTGTGGTTGTGTAGTTGCTTGATCGTAAGAAGGTTGATTGATCACATATGTCATTGTAAAGCAGAAAAATCGCGATCGAACCCTAGTTGCTCTCCCCTCTTCCAACTCCAAGGAGAGAGAAGGGAGGTTCGCTAGGATTCGATGGTTTTCACTTAGGGGGGAGACTTTACATTCAAAAGAGGGGTTGAACCCCACAAGATCCAATCCCACGCAATGCAAGATTGGATGCTAAATGAGTTTCAAGGGTTAAGATAGCAAGGCTACCCTCTTTTGTAAAGAATGTGCATAGAAGAATTGAGCTAGGAATGCATAGAAAGTGACAAAGATTCGTTTATAAACTGAGATAGGAATACAGTATGAAGCTGCGGACTTGGAATTAGCAGTAAAATGTCGATACGGCGCTGTCTTGCAAATTTGAGCAAAAGTTGTCAGGACGATGGCGCCCGGCGCCACGGTCCTCCGAAAAATCCGCGAAACGAAGGGGGATCTATTCGTCTCTGCACAAGGATTCCAGATCTTTAATCTCAGTCGTGTACCTACAACCTACACACAGAAAAGCGAAGACGATTGGGGGGTTAGGGATTAGGGGTTTGCCTTTAGGTCAAACCTCAGTTTTGGAATTAACTAAGAAATGAGCAAGAGCTGTAAATGTAAATGACTGTAAAACAAGTACTAATACCTTGTTCTAAGGATGTTTGTATCCTTATGTGTGAAGGTTTAGATGTTGTATGTTGTATTTTGTAGTAGTATGTGATCTCCTCTTCAATGGTTGAATCCTTGTCTTGAATGCAACACTTAGCCTTGAATGGAGACTTAGAAGGAATGCTTGAATGCTTGAATGCTTGAATGCTTGAATGATTGAATGCTTGAGTATAGTTTCCACGCTTTGTACACATCTCCTCTTTTATGCCAAATGAGAGAGAAAAATGTAGTTTATATACTTGTCAATTAGGGCTGATAGATTGATTTTCTCGACCTTAGGCCGACCAGGAAAGTTAATTTCCAAATTGCAAACAAAAAGACCCGAGACCCCTTAGGAGACCGGGCCCAAAATAGGACCCAGGGACCAGGGCGCTGGGCGCCATGGTCCTAGGGACCAGGGCACTGGGCGCCCTGGTCCTGAGGGACCAGGGCGCTGGGCGCTCTGGTCCCACCTCCCGGGACAGCAGGGTGCAAGGAGGTTCAGGCCAGGGTACTTGAAAAATGCAGTTTTTGGTGTCGTGAGCAAGTTTCGGGGTCTCCATTCAGGTTGCGTGTTGCGTCGCCATCGTGAAGACCGAAATGTAGTCGAAATTGCAAGTGTCACAATTTTAGGATGCTACATTTAGCCCCCACTTTAGCGGGAGTATGTATGCTCATACTTCCGGTAAAGTACAAGGAAACAACATTGAAAGGCTTTCACCACGTCAAGGAGGCAAGATACACCAAGCCCCCAGTGGACTAAGGATCTTACGACTTCGATTGACAAAGTAAAAGGGAAGATCACGAGGGAGAACCATGACTGTCAGTAGTAAGGTTCCCTCACTATGAGTCATGCAAGAAAGATATCAAGAATTTTCAAGGCAAAGCTAAATTTGCCAAGAAATTCTCAAGTATCTTGAAAAGATATGAACGGGATGTATGCCCCCCTACGTTAAAGCGATCGCACACGCCTCACCGGGGGTGATTATTTTAACGTAGTGATACACATAAGAATGAGAAAGGAAAGGAGCACGTTATCGCAAGGATTTAGCCCCCGAGTGTGAGATAAGCCCAAGGATAATAGACACAAAACACAAAGCATGAGGTGACTTCGCTTTCGTTGGGGTCAGTATACTGTATGATAAGTCATGTATATATATCATATGTATGTATGCATAATTGTTCTTCATTCCCCAATCAAGGAAGGTCACCTAGAAAAAGGGAACACATGTGTCTTTTGAGTCAACATGAGAGAGGTCGAGAGATCTCAATGCTTTGCATCGTCCTCAAGTAGACAACACTAAGGACAACAAATAGAAGAATGAGAATAACATATAGAAGAAGTAACACAAGAGAGGAGGAGAGAATCTGCTATGCTAATGTAAGTATTCTAGCACGTCATCTACCCCCCGATCTTGCTGATCAATGTTTCGGGAAGGCAGGGAACACGCTAGAAGAGGAACATTCAACACAGCAGATGGAGCTATCACAAGATCCAAACAAGGGCTATGTTCATGTTCTGAGCCACATTGTTCTTGTCTAGGAGCTAGGATAAGTGCTTTAGAAAATTCATTAGATAAATGGTTATCAATATCAACAAGTTCATATTCACTATCAGAATGAACAGGAGTAACATTTTCATCATGAATAACATTTTCATCTATATCATCATCAAGATTTATAAAAATAGGATCTTTAACTCGCACAGGATCAAGACCATCATGCATCTTATGTTTAGGAGATTTAGGCTCAATGTCCGGCTGAGGAGAAAATGGAATAATGCTCGTTAAAGGTGTTTTTGGAGATGGCAAAGTTTGAGCTCTAAGACGACGCTTTCATCGGCGTTCACGTGCAGAACGATTTCGTCTAGTCTTAGTAGGAAGTGAAGAAGATTGAGGAGGAGGAATGTTCTCATCCCTATCACTTGGGTGTTTAGGTTGTGGTCTCTTAGGCTGGATAATAGGAGAAGAAGAAGGTCTCTTCTCTCTATAAAAAGAAGGAGGAGGAACTGCTCCATATAAAGGAGGAATATTTGGTTTAGGAAGAAGACCAAGTCCATCATGACGAGGAGGGATAGGTCTACTCTTAGGAAGTTTATTAGATATAGACATAGTCACATCCATAGGGATGGGTTGGGAATCTTCTTGAGGAAAGACATTAGTTTTATCTTTCAAAGGAAGAACTTCCTTCTCAAGAATGATAGGAATGTCAAGTTTGGGTGTTCTAGGTTCACTTAAAGATAGGATCATATTTGTTTTCCACTTTTGATAAGATTTGAAAAGATGATCACTTCGCGGAGGAAGGGATTGGAATTGTTTAGGCCAAAAGTAATCAAGAGGAACACTAGAGGTTCTTTCAGCTGGTTTAAAGAGGCTATGATTGACAGTAACAACTTCACCATTATGGGGAAATTTCAAACACTTATGAATAGGAGAAGCAATAGCTTTCATGGAAGATAGCCAAGGATAGCCAAGCTTCACACGAAATTGTTCGGAAGATGGAATAATAGCAAAGTTCACATCAAGGGATTTGTTATAGACCTCAATAGGCAATGTAATAGAACCAATTGCAGGAGAAGAAAATGCATCAAATAATTTCACAATCACATCTATTTTTTCATAAATCACTTGATTCAATTGCAAAGTAAAAAGAAATTCTTCAGTAATAACATTAACCATGCACGAAGGATCAATAAGCACTCCACGGCAAGGTGTATTCTTGACTTTTGCAACTATGTATAAAGGACCATCAGGTGCCCTAATGGTTTCATTGGAATCAAATGTGATGGAAGGTTCTTTAGGGTTTTCTTGCTGCTCTACAAAGTTAATCACATTTGGAGTCATAGACACAAGACCATCGGATGAAAGAGAGGAATCATTAGTCTCAATCGCATTAGAGGTATGAGAAGGTAATGGATCAGTGAAAATCTGAAGATTTTGATTAGGAGGAGCTACAGATGTATTGCCTTTATCATTCACTCCAGAAACAGAGATAGTATTATTATCAATCAAATCTTGAATTTTACCCTTTAAAGAAAAACATTTTTCAGTATCATGCCCAGGCTGACGATGAAATTGACAAAAGGCTTTGTTATCAAAATAAGGTGAAGTAATCTTTGCAGGATCAATTTGTCTTATAGGAGGAAGAGTAAGCACATTTTGTTCCAATAATTTATTCATAATACTATGCAATGATTCATTCAAAGGAGTATACTTTCTTTCTTGAAAAATTTAGAAATAGGAGGCACACCTGATGCTGCATTCACATTGTTGTTGATGATGTTTTCATTGAATTTGATGGAGTCTTTGTTCGGTTTAAACTTCCCAAATGGTTGTTGACTGCTATCACCCTTATCACTCGGAGCCATAGGATGTGATTGTTCCATTTGACTCACAGTCAGTTGATAATTGTGGAGAGTGGCACACAACTGTTGAAAAGAAGTAAACTCAGAAAACAGAAGTTTGTCTCGAATATCTTTTTGTAAATTAGAAATAAAGATTCTTTGAATATCATTGTCAGGCACTGGAAAAGAAATTTGAGCATACAAATGCTTATATCTACCAATGAAGTCAGTCACTTTTTCTTTAACACCTTGTTTACAATGCATTAAATCAATCAAAGTAACTTTAGGACTTATATTGTTTTGAAATTGTTGAATGAAAGCATTTGCAAGTTGTTCGAAAGAAGAAATAGAATAGGAAGGCAACGAGCAATACCATTGTAGGGCTTTGTCTCTTAATGTTCTAGTAAAGAGTTTTGCAAGCAACCTTGGGTCATAAGCAAAATCAGTACAAATTGTTTGAAAAGTCTTAACATGTGTTAGAGGATCACCTTTACCATTATAAAGTTCCAAATGTGGAATTTCAACATGTTTAGGGGGAATAGCTCAAACAATGTCAAGAGAAAGTGGGCTCGCAACATCAAATGTGGGCACACTAAACTTAGATTGATTCATAGAGGCAATTTGTTGCTGTAAAGAAGAGACAGTTTGTGCAAGATTGTTAATGGTCGCTTCAGTCGAAGAGTTCATATTAGATGTGTTAGATTGAGATGGAGGTGTTATGTTATTGAAAGAAGGTAAAGAGTAAGGTGGTGGGACCCTATGATAATTAGTCATAGGAAATGATTGGACAGGAGGAACACTACAAGGAGGAATGGAATGGTTAAACGAATTGCCCCATTGTGTCATGTTCATTTGTGGAGATGTAATAGGAACACTCATTGAAGGAGTGAATGAAGAAGTCGGATTGAATGAAGGAAGAGGGTTAATTGAAAAGGAAGGATTGCCCCCATGACTAGTGATCACAGGAGGAATGTCTTGTGTAGAAGTAGCCATTATGTTTGATGTAAAGGTAGGTATGCTAGCAATAGAAGTCATCAAAGGAATAGAATGATTGACTTGTGTAGGAGGTTGTGTATAACCTAAAGTTTCGGCACAACTCTTCATAGGCATCACGTTCAAATCCACAATGTGTGAAATACCACGCAAAATATCAATTCCATTCTTATCACTTTGAAGCATACGTTTTAGACCCTCAATTAAAGGAAGAGCTTGACTATCAGGGTATTCTTGAGACATCCATTGTCGAAAATCGTCAAATTGGTTATCCAATTTCGAAAGTTGTTCTTCAGAAACCTCATGTCCTCGTTAAAAAGGCTATTCAAATTAGGTTCCATCTCCTCAGTAGTTAAACCTCGGAAAGACTTAATTCTACGGCTTCGTCTAACCGGAATAGTGTAAGTAGGGCTTATTGTTGTAAAACTCATGCACTAGAGAAGGAGAGAAAATTTTGATTTTAGAGGTAGCAATTTTTAGTAAAATCAGCCAATCTTCTGGATTTAAGCTGTTAAATGCAATCACGATAGTCTCCCGAAATTTCGGAAAAAATGTCCGGGACCGTGGCGCTCGGAGTGCAACACGGTCCTTGCAACTTTTTTCGAAATTTGTAGGGATGAAAGGTATGATGATTTTAAAGCCAATCTGAAAAAATTGAGTGATTTTATGATCTGTAGATAGGCCAAATTAAAGTTGCAATCTCGAAATTGAACCCTACCCAGATTGTCAAAAAATGCAAAAATTTGAATTTTGAAAAAGAGAGGGAAACTGAAATTTTGAATTTTATGATTTTAGAGGGAATGTCAAAACCAATGCAAGCTTTGAAATTCAAAAATTGACTCAATTTCATGCAAAATTCAATTTTGAAAGTGGAAATCAAAGTTTTTGTAATTAAGCATTTAATTTCAAAAGTCACAAAATGCAAGAATTTGAATAAAGCACTAAAATTTTTAATGAATGTTAACGCACTTTTCAGATTTAGGACAGTAAGAACACAATTTTGACACAAAATTTCAGTTTCAATGATTTTTGAATGATTAGAAGCGTTAATCCAAGCAATTACAAGACCAACTTTGACTATAATTTTGAAGGTGTTAAAATTGATAAAATCAGCCAAAATTCTGGATTTTAGCAGGAAAATACAGTAAGATCTAGCTCCCGAAATTTCGGAAAAAATGTCGGGGACGATGGCGCTCGGTGCCACGGTCCTCGCAACTTTTTTCCAAATTTTCAGGGATGAAAGATATTGTGATTTTATTGCGGAATCCAAAGTTACAACTGATTTGGAGATGTTTTGATCGGTGAAATTGTCGAATAAAGGTTGAATCAAGAGGGTTTCAAAAATTAGGGTTTTGACACTTAACCACTTAATTTTCAAAATTAAAACATAGATATGAATTGATAATTTGTAATAGAAGGATAGATCTGAAACAAGCATAAACAATTAAATATTTCACAAGCTTAATTACTAAAAAGAAATTTTAGGGTTTTTATGCAATCACCTCTAAAATTTTGCAAAAGATCAAACATGGAAATGTAATCAATTTTTTCAGATCTAAGCATGAAAAATCAGAAAGGATGTTCATGTCGGGTTCACCAAAATGTAAAGCGGAAAAATCGCGATCGAACCCTAGTTGCTCTCCCCTCTTCCAACTCCAAGGAGAGAGAAGGGAGGTTCGCTAGGATTCGATGGTTTTCACTTAGGGGGGAGACTTTACATTCAAAAGAGGGGTTGAAACCCACAAGATCCAATCCCACGCAATGCAAGATTGGATGCTAAATGAGTTTCAAGGGTTAAGATAGCAAGGCTACCCTCTTTTGTAAAGAATGTGCATAGAAGAATTGAGCTAGGAATGCATAGAAAGTGACAAAGATTCGTTTATAAACTGAGATAGGAATACAGTATGAAGCTGCGGACCTGGAATTAGTAGTAAAATGTCGATACGGTGCTGTCCTACAAATTTGAGCAAAAGTTGTTGGGATGATGGTGCCCGGCGCCACGGTCCTCCGAAAAATCCGCGAAACGAAGGGGGATCTGTTCGTCTCTGCACAAGGATTCCAGATCTTCAATCTTAGCCGCGTACCTGCAACCTACACATAGAAAAGCAAAGATGATTGGGGTGTTAGGGATTAGGGGTTTGCCTTTAGGTCAAACCCCGGTTTTGGAATTAACCAAGAAATGAGCAAGAGCTGTAAATGTAAATGACTGTAAAACAAGTACTAATACCTTGTTCTAAGGATGTTTGTATCCTTATGTGCGAAGGTTTAGATGTTGTATGTTGTATGTTGTAGTAGTATGTGATCTCCTCTTCAATGGTTGAATGCTTGTCTTGAATGCAACACTTAGCCTTGAATGGAGACTTAGAAGGAATGCTTGAATGCTTGAATGCTTGAATGCTTGAGTATAGTTTCCACGCTTTGTACACATCTCCTCTTTTATGCCAAATGAGAGAGAAAAATGTAGTTTATATACTTGTCAATTAGGGCTGATAGACTGATTTTCCCGACCTTAGGCCGACCAGGAAAGTTAATTTCCAAATTGCAAACAAAAAGACCCGAGACCCCTTAGGAGACCGGGCCCAAAATAGGACCCAGGGACCATGGTCCTGGGGACCAGGGCGCTGGGCGCTCTGGTCCCACCTCCCGGGACAGCAGGGTGCAAGGAGGTTTAGGCCAGGGTATTTAAAAATGCAGTTTTTGGTGTCATGAGCAAGTTTTGGGGTCTCCATTCAGGTTGTGTGTTGCGTCGCCATCGTGAAGACCGAAATGCAGTCGAAATTGGAAGTGTCACAATTTTAGGATGCTACAGTCATTAGCCAACTGATTGATTAAGGTTATGAAAGGATGAAGGATCCTCTTATATAGAGAACACCTTATAAAATGGAGGGATAAGATTAAAAGGTGAAATGATAAATATTCGGATAGGATTCAACGGTAGGTAGGGAAAATGATAAAATAATGTCAAGAGGGTTGTTAGGATAAATGAAAAGATAAATGACAAGTGTCATGGAGGAAAAAATATAATTAATTAATTAAACAAATAAATATCTATTTAATTAATAGAAGAACTGGGATTATTGAAATAAAATATATATTTATTTAATTTAGGGAAAGGATAATTTAAATAAATAAAAATCTATTTAATTAGCAGAGAAGGCTTAGGATAAAATAATTAAATAAACAAATATTTATTTAATTAGGCTAGGGTAATTTTAGATGTCTGTAGTTTTTATGGGCAACGTTAATAACTTCATGATTTGTCATGAAAATTTTGCAGAAGTCATCTCCATATTGTATTTCTTCATCATACATGAATAATAATATCAAGGATTTTTTTATTCATCTTTCCAAAAATCCTGTGAATGTGTAATCTTGTTTGTGGGTTGTTTTCAAGGAAAAGATTAAATTCTTGCATACTCATTACAATAGGTTTTGGGATATAATATGGGTTTGTAAGAATGATTCCTGTAATAGCAACAAGGGTTGCATTAGTGTAAGGAATTTATGACATTTAAGCTCACTAATTAAGATAAATTGCTATTTGATGTTTGCATTTGGATATGGGTTAGACTCTATACCCTAGATTAGACACTAGTCTATGAAATTTTTAGAAACTCGAGTCATAAGAATTTTAGAACATTAACAAAATTTTACTTACTTTGTATTCTTTTTTTGTGTTTTGGCTATTTATATCTCTAATATGTTCCTATGATAAATGTTCAAAAGAGGGGACACATATAGAAAAATAATATATACTCATATGAATATGAAATACAAATGGTAATTTAATTATTATAAATGATTACCTAAAATATGGGGTTAGGATTAGATAGTTGTGAATTATGAACACCCATTATTTATAAATCTTAGAATTATCCACTATTAGCAATTTTTTTTTTGTTTAGAGATGAATTTATGATATTTTTTGAACTTGTGAATTAAGAATACCCTCCTGAGTTTGGTGGATCTCAAAGTGAAGAAGGCTTGTTTAGCCTTGTTATGGTATATTTTC
This sequence comes from Cryptomeria japonica, assembly GCF_030272615.1. Lineage (NCBI taxonomy): Eukaryota > Viridiplantae > Streptophyta > Pinopsida > Cupressales > Cupressaceae > Cryptomeria > Cryptomeria japonica. The sequence continues at coordinate 825,029,497 of NC_081409.1, forward strand.
TTGTCCTCAATCTATTAATAGGGTTGAATATGTGACATAGAGTTTCAATCCCATGGCCTCAGTTTTTATAATTTCCATTAGGACTTAGCAATGCATGAAAAATCTTCAACACATTGGTGCATCTGCAGGTTGGTTTGCAATGACTTGTCCTCTGATAGCTTTTTTGTCCACATACTCAATGATGAATTCACTTAACATCATGACCCACTTATCCAACCTTCCTCTGAGAGTTTCTTTTTTGAGTAAGTACATTAATGGGTCAATTATTTCAACAAGCTTAGTTTTAAGAGTTAGCATGTAATGATGTAACTTCTACAAAGTAAAAATCACAACAAGATATGCATGCTCAATTTGACTATATTTAAGTTCATATCCAACCAATGTGTGATTGATGTAGTAAATGGTTGTGTCTTTTCCTTCATGGTCTTGTTGTGCCAAAAGTACCTCTAGTGTTATTGTGGTCATTGATATGTACAGTAACAATGGTTTTCTCTATATTGGTGACATAAGCATTGGTAGATTCAAGAGATAGTCTTTGAGGATTTGAAATTCTTGTTGACATTTATCATCCCATTTGAACTTGATGTTCTTATGAAGAAAATTCTATAATGGATGACATTAATCTATATACTACTCTATGAAGCTAAGGATTTATTGGAGCTTCTCTTGTAATGATTTGAGTTGACTGGTATGCTTAGGAGGAGGCATCTCTAATATTGCTTTAACTTTTGCTAGATCTACTTCAATACCTCGCAGTGATATGGTGTATCCTAGGAGTTTTCCAAAGGTCACTCAAAAGACACATTTCTTAAGATTCAATTTGACCTTATATTTCTCTAAAAAATTAAAAAGTACTAATAATATATCCAAATGTTCTTCTCTTGTAACTAATTTTCTTAAAAGATCATCTACACAGTCTTCTATAGTAACATGCATGAGGTTATGAAATATTACTAGTGTGGCTCTTTGATATGTTGCATTTGTGTTATTCAATTCAAAGGACATGATGTTCCAATAAAGGGTACCCGAAGGACATGTGAGTGTTGTCTTGTGTTGATCTTCGAGTGCTATTTTAATTTTCTTGTATTTGTAGAATCCATTCATAAGTGATAATATTACATGGCTTGTTGTGAGATTGATGATCAAATCAACATTTGGTAATAGAAATTCATCCTTGGGACAAGCCTTGTTGATGTCTCTAAAATATGTGCATATCCCTATGGTGCCATCTGGCTCACCAATAGGTACAATATTAAAAATCTATTTGGGATAGTCAAATGGTCTAATTATCAAGTGATGCATAACCAAATTAATATCAAGTCCAGGCATGTTTGCGTATAACCATGCAAGATTTATCTCTCTCTTTGAAGAACTTTATGAACTTCGGCCACTCAATTTATGTCAATGTTTGTGCAAGAAATATATTATGTGGTACTTCTTCTATGCACAGGGGTTTCACATAGTGATCCTGGGTTATAGCACATGTGTTCATGGCATACTAAAGAATCCCCCTATTTTTCAGAAAATATTGACCTAAAATGTTTTTTTATCACCCCCTCCCAATACACAACCCTAATTAAAAGCCCCCCTATTTTCACCAAATATTGTATTTTTTCATAGTCGGAATTAAGAAACCCCCTATTTTCACCAATAGGCAATATATTGCACCCTTGTTTTGGATATTAAACCCCCCAATATGAATGCACATTATATAATATTGCTTAGTCAGTGAAGCCCCGATGCTTTTATGCCAATGTTTATTTTGATAGTTTCCTCGATCAATAGATGACATTTCCTCATCTGATGTCATGGGGGGAGTGTCAAACCTTCCCTCCTCTGACACCTTGGAGAGGTTTTCACCATTGGATGCATCCTTTCTTTTTACCTTTTTGGGGTTAGAAAATAATGCATTGTAGTTTTTACTAAAAGTCCTATTATTTGTGTTTATTTTAATATTTTGGTGATTAGAATGTTTGGCACCCTCTCTAAAGTATAGCATGATGTTGAGTTCAATGATGTATACTACTTTATGTTCGACAAGAGGGAGATCATCTCTTATACCAAGGTAATCAATGAAGGCCTCATCATTTTGGAATGTGTCAAATTGTGAAGGTCTTTGTTGATTCTAGTCAATGAGTTGTGGATGAATGAGGGGAAGGCCATCAGTGTTTTCAAAGTCAGCAAGTGTAAGGGTAAAGACTCAAAAATATTTAGGTATATCAATAAAGTAATTTGGGTTATCAATGGTACTCTCCCCATCGATCTCGATTGTAAATGAATGTAAATTAGCATCACTAGAAGGACACTCTATAATGGGAGCTCTCACTTTCATGTTTTCCCTCTAGAGCTTTGAGACATAAAGAGTTTGGGATCCCAAATTTTTTTATCCATGCTTCACCTCTATCTTTCTTATCTTGAGATGTGGTAAGTTCACCAGGTTCTCTGAAATTTTCTACAAGCTCATAATAACTAGATGATCTGTTAAAACCCCATTCCCATTCATTTGATTTTGTGGAATAGAATTTTTCTTGTTTTTGATCATTAGGTGAAGTGGGATAAGTAATTTGCATTGTTACTTGGGTATAAAGACGACATAATCTCAATGGTGCAAAACCAAGTCCTTTTGTACATTGTTTCATTGGTACAAACCCTAGATGTAGTGGTTCCAAAGTACCTTTCTTTTGGAGGCCAAGCAAACCTTTTCTATCATATCCCATCTTTTGAATAAAATTAAATCCTTTTCTTTAATTCTTAATTGGTATTGTGATGTGGCCTTGGTTAAGATCTTCTTATGGCTCTTTATAAATCTTTTTGTAGATATTCTCTTCTTCCATTTCACCTTATTTCTTGAAAGTAGTGGGATCCCATTTTATGATGACTGTTGATATCTTCTTTGAATGATGTGGTCAACCACAATTCTTAGGAGAGTCCATTAATTTTCTTAATTACATGGTTTCATTTAGATTATACTCTCCCATTCCTTTGTCCTTGAATTTCCATCTAAATTCTACTTTTTTTTATGTGGAAGCTTGAAAAGATGTTGGATTGATGTATGTTGAAGATGGAATAGCCTTTTGATTGATTGGTACTTTTATTTTAGGTCATAGTCGAATATTTGTTGCAATTTATGTAAGGATTTGGATCACCTTTAATGATCACTTCGGTTCCATTGTGTGGGAACTTGATGCGTTGGTGGTAAGTTGAAGGAATTTCTCTCATTTCATGTATCCATGGTCATCCTATTAGTATATTGTATGTAAGATCAAGATCAAGGACTTGGAAAATCGCATTCTTTGTTATTGGCCCAACTCTTAGAGGAATATTGATTATTCCTTTTGAGGAGTATTCTTCATCATCATATGCTTTTATGGTGATCTTCTTTCTAGAATTTATGGCTTGTTAAGAGTATCTTAATTGTATGATAGCTTTCAATGTATAAATATCAAGACATGCTCCTTTGTCTAAGAAGACTCATTTAACGTAGTGTTTATGGAGTAAAGCTTTAATGTGAAGTGGTGCATTATATGGTTTTTGTGGAGATGCATCCTCTACTTCTATGAAGGTAAGGTAATAGGGAGTGGAAAGGTGTCCCACCATGGCTTGAAACTAGTCCACATTTAGATTGATAGGAACAAATGTCTCTCACAAGATCTTGTCCAAAATATCCCTATGTGAGGGTAAATTGCACAGAATCTCAAGGATTGAAATAAGTGTGGGTACCTTTCCCAATTGATCTACAAGGTCATATTCATTCTTGCTAGATGATGAAGTTGTTTTGGATGAAACACCTTGTAAAGTAACTTTACCCCTTCAAATAGTGAGATTGCATTTAGGGGCTTTGTCTTTTATAGTTATGGTAGACACATGGTTTTTCAATTATAAAATATAGGTAATGATTTAATCATAAGACTTATAGGTATAATTGACATTATTTTTTGTTCTAGGGTCCTTTCCCTTATCATGTTCTAGAAATAATTCCTTGAACATCATATGATCTTCATTGGTAGTATGGACATCAATTTCTATTGTGCCATTGCCAATAAGATCTTGTATAAGATTCTACAATCTGTGGTAATTGCTAGTCTTATGACCCTTCCTCTTGTGATATTAATAAAACTCATTGTCATTCCAGCATGAATGCTTTACCTTTGGTTCAAATGGTTGATTAATTGGCAATGTAATGAGCTTATTTGCAACCAACTCCTTGAATGTAGTTTCAACTGGTTCTCCCAATGGAGCGTCCTTCCTTGGAGGTATAAATGTCCTTTGAGTCTTTACTTGATTGTTGGATGGACTTGCACTGGGGAAATTTAAATTTGGTTTAACTACATTATCATCCACCACCCCATCATTCATAGTATTCTTACTCTTGTTCAAAAATAGGGGTTTGTCTTTCTTATTAAAACCATCTTTGTCTTAATCGAATATATTAATGGTTCCTTTGTCAAGAAGAACTTTCTCAACTACTAAACCCTTTTCAATGACCTCCTTAAAGGTAGATAAACATTATTTTCTTATTTCAAATTTAATGTCCTTGTTTACATTTTGGGTAAACATCTCAAATATTTATTTTTATGAAATTTGACAAGAGCAACAACTATCCAAACTTCCCCATCATTTTAAAAATGACACAAAATACTCTCTAATTTCTTGGTTCATGTTACATAAAGTAGTCACTGATACATCATTTTCAATCTTATATGAGAATTTTTGTATAAATGCCTCTACCAATTAACCCCATGACTTGATCCTAGGAGGAAGTTGTGAAAAGCATGTCATGGCTTGCCCACCTAAACTTTGTGGAAATAATCTCATCATATGAGATTCTTCTCTTGCTACCTATATGCAAGCTATGAAAAACTCTCTAATGTGTGCCTTGGGATCTTCCTTTACTTTGTACTTACCAAACTTTGGTGTCACAAAATATGGAGGAAAAGGACACATTGGTATACTTCTATCATATGGATAAGGACATATGTCATTGATTGTATATTCCTTTGTTGTTGTTTGCATACTTGCCATTTGTTGTTGCAACTCCTTAATTTTCTATTGTAAATCATATCTAGATGTTGAGCTTTCTCTCTTTGAGGTATTCCCATGCCTACACTACCATGGAGAGGAGGAATATAATGCAGGTATGGATGATACTAGTCATATACATTCTCATATGGTGGAGGAATGTAGTTGTTGGTATTATATGGTCCACTTGGTATTGTATTATGATTAGGATAATGAGGCCGAGGGTTATTATATGTATCATGACCATGGGCAAAATTGGTATTATAGGTATGATCTTAATTATTTCCCCCAAACCTAACACATGGTCTCCTTGTATCATTGTCTTGGATATTCTTATATGTACTAGTATTCCTTCATCCTTTGAGAGGATGACCACATGGTTTTTCATGGGTGTATCTATTACATTGGTCCTTTAAAGCAAGGATGAGGGTGACTCAAGCACATGACATTATATTATATTACCGCCATCATTAGTAATAGCATTGATTTGATTGGGGTCCTCTTTCAAAAATTTGTGACAAATTAAGTCTTGGTGTAGTCTCTCACCACTTTGCATAAACATTTGTAAGAAATATTTGATGAAAATAGGGCAGACAATTGAGAGGGGGGTGAATTAGTTGTCACCAAAACTTTTAGCAACTTACACAAATCCAAAATTTGATAATTAGCGATGAAATACCATCACAACTTGAACACACATACCATCAATATTTTTGACATGGAAAACCCAATCACGGAAAAAAGCACGGTGAGAACCTACCCACAATATGATGATACCCTGTTAGATGTATATGAAATATTACAACCAGGAATGCACATAGAGTTAGCCACAATGCCTAGATATCACTGCTCAAAGCAAATAACAAGGAGGGCTATAACCCTAGGAAGGCTCACTGCCTTACAAACAAATTCAAATCACTTCCGAAAAAATCATGAACTAAAGAGTAACATCTTCAATGCCTGGTTACAGTTCTGGTTAAGCACATAACATATTTCACTTACTTATCCACACTTCTTCTCTACTACATGATACCTTACACATGATTATTACATTTATTTATACATGACATCAAATAATTGATCTACATAAGGTTGGCTCAACACACATCCCCTAATTATATAAATATAATCATAGATGGTAAAATATCATATGGAATCAAAAAAATGTTGGCTAAGAAATAGCATGGACCTAAACTAACACCTCAAATATGAAAAAATTCCAAGAATTTTGTCTCTGACATTTGTCGCATGCTACAAGCATCATGTCGACCAAGAACATGAAGAACACCACCAAACCAAAGAAATCATCAATAATGATCTCAATAATTAATGTAGATCATCAACACGAATGACAGATGATCTAAGAACATCCACAAGCACAATGAATTACCATAGAAACAACTGCACCAACTAAAATTACTAGAATCAATGTTATCATTATACCAAACGTCAAAAAAACCAACAAAACTGACTGTCGACTTGAAAGACTCACTTGTGGACCTCCAAACCACAAACCACTTGAGTTGAGGAAACACATAAATGTTTAAAACATATTCCATACATTCACAGATCAAGATATTACAATGTGGAGCAATGTAGATTAAAATACAGAACACTAGCAACACTGAACAATAAAAAAACTAGCCACAACATAGATACTCAAATCATCCTACGAACATATGTAAATTGAAATGAATCAACTAAAGGAATCTATATAAAAACCTTTTTATTTACAATAGCTAATTATCAACATATAACACAAACCAACTAACTGAACTCCACTATATCACTACATCGAATAGAGAAATTTGTTGATATCAATGACAACACATATCTCATAAGCACATATTTATAGCACTCATCCAACAATATCCAAAAATCTCCCCCTTTCATGTTGATGGCAACATATTGTGTGAAAAAAATTAATAATAGAGAAAAGGCTCTCTCCCCCAAATATTTGATTCCCTCCCCGAAATTATGAAGAAGGATTAATAGCTCCCCCTTTGACAGAGCATACCAAATTATATTTTTTCAAATGATTCTCTCCCCTTTTGACATCAATGGAAAAGGAAAATATTTGCAAACATAAAACACAAAACTCACAAATCCGAACATCTAAATACTCCCCCTAAGTAGTAGCCACCTCATCAATTTGTATCACAAAATATGACTGTGAAGTGCACCAGACTGATGCATACCAATGTACCATAGTTCTGATTAGTAGGGACAATCACCCCTAACTTCTATTTGAGATACTCAAAAGTATCCTTAGGAAAAGGCTTCGTGAAGATATCTACTATTTTTTCCTTTGTGGATACATACTCCAATCTGATTTCTTTTTCATTTACCTTCTCTCTTAGAAAATGAAAATTGATAGATATATTATTAGTCTTTGAATGCAACATCGAATTCTTAGAAATGTTAATAGAAATTCAATTATGACAATAGATAGAAATAGGTTCATCATACACTACTATGAAGTCCTTCAACATCTTCTTCATCCATACTACCTACGTATAATTGTTAGTGGCAACAATATACTCAACCTCTATAGTAGATAAGGAAATAAAAATTTTCTTCTTACTCAGCCATGAAACCAATATCTTTCCCAAGAAAAATGCACCAACACTTTTACTCTTCCATTCATCAACATCACCTGCCCAATCAGCATGAATAAAACCACTCAATGTAAAATCATCATTCTTAGAATACCATAACCAAAAATCAACTCTGCCCTTAAAATATCTGAAGATTCTTTTCATAGCCTACAACATGAGATTCCTTAGGATCAACTTGAAATCTAGCAACAAGACACATAGCATTCATGATATCAAGTCTAGTGAGTTAAATAGAGTAATCCACCAATCATAGATATGTATCTAGTCTGTTTTACTTTCAGAGAATCATCATCCTTTGTCAACTTACATCCAGTCACCATAGGAGTACAAACAGGCTTTGAATCATCTAGTCCAAACTTCTTCAACAATTCCTTCACATACTTGGATTGAGATATGAAAATACCTTTTTTAGACTAAGTTATTTGCAATCCTAGAAATAATTTCATTTTATCAATTATAGACATCTCAAAGTCATTCTGCATCTCATCAGTAAACTTCTTGCACAAACTATCATTTCCTCCAAATATAATATCATAAAAAAGAATCAACAATCAATATGTTATCATTATCAATCTTCAAGCATATATTACTGTCAATAGTACCTTTTTTGAATCCTATATTTAACAAATACTTATCCAATCTAGTATACCATGCTCTTGGGGCTTGGTCCCATCCATGCAATGCTTTCCTCAACTGACAAACCATATCTTCTTGATTAGTCAATTGAAAACCATCAAGTTGCTCAATGTACACATCTTCCTCTAGTTCACCATTTAGACAATACTGACTTGACATCCATCTGATAGACTTTGAAATTCCTATAAGAAACATAATAAAGAAATAATCTCACAACTTCAATCCTTGCCACTGGAGAAAAAGTCTCCTCAAAATCAATTCCTTCCATGTGACAATAACCTTTACAAACACGTATTTCCTTAATCCTAACAATTTCACCTTTCTCATTCAATTTGTTTTGCAAGAGCCATTTTGTTCCAATTAGAATTTTATCCTTAGGTTTGGGAACAAGATCTCATGTATTGTTCTTCTCAATCTCATTCAATTCTTCTTCCATAGCTTTAACCAAATGTTCATCTTTACAAGCTTCATTAACATCCTTAGGTTCAATCTTAGAAATCAAACAATACTCAACTTTATTTTCTGGAATTCTTCTCCTAGTTTGAACACATTTATTCTTATCTCCTCTAATATTATTTTCTGAATGATTCAATTATACATACCTGGGAGTCTTAGGATTTTCTTGATTTTCACTCTTGTGATTTTTCTTTTGCATTTGCACTAGTTTCCTCACCCTGGGGTACTAGATGCACTGGAGCAATCTGAACTTGATTTTGGTTCTAATTTTTCTTCCCATTGCTTGAACTATCATTCTAATCATCTGATTCATATCCGCAAGATCTAGGTTAATACTCATTGCCTTCATCAACCTTGACATTGGTACTCTCAACTATATCTTTCAGACTCTTGTTGTAACACTGGTAGGCTTTACTGTTAGTAGAATAACCAGGAAAGGTTTGTTCATCACATCTAGCATCAAACATCCCTAAATCTTCATCCCTTTTGATATAGCATTTACTTCCAAAAATTCTGAAATATCTAATAGTAGGAGTATGACCAAACCATAATTCATAATGATTCTTACGAGTATCACCTTTGATATGCACCTGGTTAAGAGTGTAAATAGTAGTACTAATAAATTCTCTCCAATAGACATATGAAATATTTCCTTCAATAATCATTGTTATAGAAGCATTCTGAATGGTTTTGTTCTTCCTTTCCACCACTTCATTCAGCTGAGGGATTCTTGGAGCAGATAACTGCATTTTTAATCCCATGCTCTTCACAATATGCATTGAACTCGCCATAAGTGAATTCACCACCTTTGTTAGATCTCAAACACTTCAGCTTCAAACTTGTCTTAGTGTCAACCATAGCCTTGATAATTTTGAACTTCTCTAAAGCTTTAGACATCTCCCTTAAGAAAGTAACCCATATCATCATAGAATAATTATCCATCAACAACATGAAAACTGTATCTCCTTGTAAGCTTCTAACTCTAGATGGACCACATAAATTAGTATGCACAAGATCCAGTAATCCATTAGAAAAATGTTTTTTTTCTCTTGAAGGAAACTCTGGATTTCTCCCCTAATTGACATTCTTTGCATATAGAGTTAGTAGGTTTCATAAACTTAAGAAGATCTATCATTTCCTGAGTAGGAATAATCTTAACCATGCTATCAAAATTCACATGACACATCCTTCTATGACATAACTAACTTTCATCAATCCAAGCAATCAGACATATTTTATCAGCACTATTAAAATGAAAGATATTACCTTTTGTCTTTGCACCTGATGCAATCTCAATTTTGGTACTACCTAAGATTCTACAATTGTCATTTTTGAATTGAAGATCATATCCCCTGTCAACCATCTATCCAACACTCAAAATATTATTCTTTAGACCTTCTACATACAAGACATATTCAATATTATTCTTATCATCAAGAGAAATATAACCTCTACCATGGATTTCACTGGTTTTGTCATCACCAAACCTAATAACACCACCATCATACTTCTCCAAGCTCACAAACTTGTTCTTATCACCTTTCATATGATGAGAGAATCCATTATCAAATACCTATTCATATTTTTCTTCAACTTATGCAGCCAAGGCTCTGTCCACATTCATGCTGCTAGCAGAATCAGTAGGTTTAGGATCATCTTCCTTGATAGCAATAAACACCCAATCATTATTTGTCAGATTCATCATTTGTCACACCTTCATCAACAACATAATAAAATTTCCTCTGATGTTTAGGCTTGTATTTCTTCCTAAGAACTCTTTCCGAATACCCTAAAGAAAAATTTCCTATCTTATTACATGAAAAACATTTAAGGGGCAACTTTCCTTCATACTTATCGGCTCCTTTAGGCAATCTCTTGGTAATAAGTGCTTCAAGCTCCTCAATCTCTTTCTCTTCTTCTTCAATTTCCTTCATCTCTTTCTGGTATCTCGATATCCTTCTTGAATAACTTTCACCCAGATCATATCTTTCCTTATCCTTTTTGAAAATAAAGGCTTTGAATACAAATTCTACCTTAGGAAGGGAGTCACCAGACTCACTTAACTCAAAGGAAAAAATCTTACCAATCAACATGTCCCTGGTTACATTAGTCACAATCCATATCTCCTCAATAGCAAGAGATTTGTGTTTGCAATATGGAGGTAAGGATCTGAGCACTTTAGCAACAATCTATGATTCTTTCAATCTTCCACCAGCATATTTGATGTTGTACACAAGCTCATTCACTTTCTTCATGAAAGAAGTGATATTCTCATCTTCAACCTCCCATATTTACCCTTGAGACTCTGCAACTTGGCAATCTTCACATAGTTGTCAACTTCATACAATGTTTCCAACTTCTTCCAAATCTCATGAGTAGTCTGTAAATCCATCACATTTGTCATCTTAGAATCAGTCAAAGCACTCAACAATGCTTCCTTAGCCCTAATATTATATTCAGCTTCCTTTATCTCATCTGGAGTTGAAACACCATTTGTAGGATAGTATATTTGTCTTTGATAAATTTCTAGTAATCTTCACCAATGCATCTCAAGTGACACTCCATCTAGCTCTTCCAAAGAGAGTAATTAGTACCATCAAATCTTGGACTATCCTTCTTGCACGTCACCATCCTGGATCACCTCAAGCTATTAAACTTCTCTGGAGGAACTAGCTCTAATACCAATTGATCAAAATAGGGTAGACAAATGAGAGTGGGGTGTGATTCAGTTGTCACCAAAACTTGCAGCAACTTACACAAAATTTAGATGTGAGAATTAATAATGAAATACCATCATAACATGAACATGATGGAAAGAGGTAACACTCAGAGGGGGCAGGGTGAACCAGTGTTATGCAAATTAAACTCTTAATCCACTTAGAGAATTTAAAAAAAAGATAGATGTAGAAGAATAAAGAAAAGATCCACAACATTACCATAACACAATGCTATTTGTACATGGAAAATTGGTTAAGGGAAGAACCATGGTGGGGCTAAAACCCACAATATTAATATAATCTCTTAGAAGTATACAAATATTATAATGGAGAATGCACATGTATTTGGGTACACTGCCTAGAGCTCACTGCTCAAAAAGAATAAGGGCTACAACCCTAGGAAGGCTCACTACATTATAAAATTATTACACAAGATAACTAGAATGTCTAAACTAAAAAATAGCATCTACAAATGCCAAATTATAGTTCTGATTAAGCACATTATGTACACTACACACACTTTAACTCATACTACTATGTTCCATTGTTTAGCAATATACCAGAGAACAAATCCTTCATTTGCACATGTGAGACTACACACAATAGATTATAAATACTTTCCACATATCCACCAATATCCAAAATGATCATATCCATCATTATTTTAAATCTACAACATTAAATTAATTTTCTGCATTTTGGCTTCAAGAGTAATATGCAATTGATGAAATGTGCATACCTAGTCGGCTCAATCTGAACTTCCAATGCATATCCATATTTAAAAATAATTGTCCACATGCTACCCATAGGTCAGCTAAACATCCTCAAACATAGAAATGATCACCAAAATTACCCGACATAGTATGCATAATTATTACTTACATAATGTTGCTAAACTACTTTGTCAAACTGAGAACCAACGCACTAGATCTTCTAACTCAACCATGAGTCAACACTGAATGACAAAAACCTAGAATATGGTAGATAAAAAATTCATAATGCTTCCATGAGATTCATAACATAATATACAAATCTATATTGAAGTATGGATCGATCAACCTGTTCTCTATCAAATACTTTGTTTTCCAATCCATCGGACCTCACCAAAATCAATCACTCTTCCATTATGAATAGACTAAGCTATTCAGATGGTTACATTAGAATTATTTGCCATCAATGACAACATTGGATCATCTATGCAATGTGTCTTTCCAGCAATCTCTGCCTTTGGCATTGATGGCAACACTTAGTGAAAAATGACTAAGTGTCAAAACCAAAACCAAAACACTATACACTGCAACAAAAAATCTAACAATCAAACTTTCAAAAGTCATAAAATCCCCCTAAGATCAACTTTTCACTACCTACACTCCCCCTTTGACATCAATGGCAAAGATGGGGTTTCAAAAAATAAAGGCCTCATCAAAAGTTTATGTACAATCTAGAATATATACACACAAACTATGGATATTTATATAAACTTAAACAAATTGGCAAAAAGATTCTACAACAAGGCATAGTCACTATCCCAATTCTTCTTCATGCATTCCAAAATGGATATGTGACCACTAAATAAAAAATCTTGTACGTCAACTATTTGTAGATCATCTGAATCAGATGTGACTGTTGCATCATTAGCTTCACTCAAGTCACTCATCATCATCTCCATTTTAGGTGCAATAAGACACCTAAGTTCATTTACTCTGCTAATCATCCTACCCTTATCATGTATCAAATTCTTGATTTTATCAATTATTGGAATCACTTGACTCTCCTGAGTACTCATCTATGATGCTAATAGAGGATCAAAGGACTATGATATAGTCGCCAATTTGTCTTCATTGTCCTTGCTCTCCTTATCAAAATTTCCAACAAACATAGATAATGATAAACATGACTTATATACATTTTTGGCTTCAGTCAAAACTTCCTCAATAATCTTAATGCATGTAATCAATAACTTTCAATCACTTATAATTATATTTTTCAGCATATCAAACCTTTTGATGTCAACCTCCTTTTGGACTAAGGCTTATGTTGATTTTTCAAGTGTTTCAAAATGTGTATTTACAGTGATAATCAAGGATTTTAATTGGTTGGATGTGGACTTAGATGGGTCTTTTACAAAGGAGGGCACTAGCTTCTCCAAAATTTTGGATGTATATCTCAATAGTTCAATATCCTCAATGTGATATTTTAAAATATCCTCTCTTGCCTTAGCCTATGCAAAAGATGCAAACTTCACATTTTAGATTGGAGATAGAGGCCAAATTTACCAGACCCTATGAGAGTTTAGGATCATGCAACATCTCTTTATCCTTCTCTAATAACTCCTTTACTACACCAATAGTGTCTCTTGCCTTAGTGACTTTAGTCACTTTAGCATCATCACCCTTAGATAGAATGCTAGTCACTGGAGGTTGTACTAGAGGATTTTGTGTATCCTCAACTTTGCTTACTTTAACTACCTCATCTTCTTTCTTATCCCTCTCATCCTGCATCCTTTTATCTAAACCTTCATCTTCAAGAATAGAGGAATCATTTACATTGACCTGTGCATCCTATGCTTGATTTCTTTACACTTTTGAAACTAATGACACAACATCATACTGATTTTTCTGCAAAATTGGTTTAAGGATTTTCTTTGTATCCTTCATCACTTCATTAGATAGACCTATCATAAGCTTATTGACTCTATTTTGTCTTCCAAAGTGTGTCTTAGCCTCTTCAAGTATTTTGTTTATGTTTGCAACTGCTATTACCAGACATAAATTTACAATTACATACTCTCTTAGCCTTTCATCTTTCTTATTTGCAATTTTAGTCATTTCCAAAATATCATACAAGCTCTTAGATATTTCAGACATTATTTCTACTAGAGCTCTATTGTACACATTCAAATACTTAATAGTAGCATTCTCTAAAGTTTGTTTTCCATTATCATCAAAATTGCCATACCATTCTAACATTGGCTTTAAATTTCCATGCTTGACAATCTCATCTAAAATTTCATCTAATGACATAGGAGGTTTAACTGTGAATCTTAGTTTCTTAATTATCTTGTCTATTAAGGATGTTTTTGGCTTCTTGCTTGGCTTGACTCCACTGGATGGCTTCTCCTTAGCATCTTTAGTGGCCTTAGTTTCTTTGGCCTTTACCTCCTTAACTGTATCATCATATTTTGTCTCCTCATCTTTCTCACTAGTGATTTTCTCCTCAAGCACTTTTACTTTTAGCCTTTTGGTTGACTTGTTGGATGGCTCCCTTTCTGGCTTCATTGTACTTATCGATTTTTGACCAGATGGAGGTTCTAATCTTTTGGATTGCTTTGTATTGGAAGAAGTTCCTCAACCACTTTTCTTGTTTTCTTTTACTTTTGCAGTCCTCTCCCTTCCCTTCCGGACCTCTTCAACAGTAAGTCCAATGCTTTTTGCATAATTTTCAACTTCTTTTTGGACCTTTCTCACAATCTGAGACTTCTTGAATTGTGTGTGGAGTTACCAATCTTACTTCATAAAGGTTCTAAACCTTTCTTCAAATGGATCTATTGGTCTGCTCAACATATGTTGAGCATATAGCTCAAGGATGTCACCTTCTACCTAATATCCCATCGGCATTATCCATACATTTCTTGGTTCCATTGCTTCCATCTAACATTGGTCAATATCAACCATAAAGCATATGATATCCTTATACTTCTCAACAATGTCCTTAGGGATTATTTCCCTTGATTGCATAATCCCTTGGAAGTTCTTGAAATATCCCCATAATGTTGTCTTTAGAGTTTTCATGTCTCCCAAACTTATAATATAGGTCTAGATTTGGACAAATACCAAAGTGTCTTATGACCATTGTACATTGCTAATTCTTGAAACTTAATTTTGAAGTATAAAATAGGCATAGAATGAGTGTACCATATTTGAAGGAATTCTTCTTGTCTTTATTAATCTTCACTAAGTTCTCCATCTGCTATGACTAGAGCAACTCACATAGGTCAAATTCCTTGTTCTCTCGGACCATGTGATGGGAAACACAGATGATCGTTAGATACTAAATTGTCTGTGTTGGAGTGATATATTTTATATCCAATCACCATCGATGCAAATCTTACATCATGCTCAATATGTCACTAATAGTCATGGCTCTTTGATCAAAATTGGACTCGATTGCATCTATAACAATCTATTCTTCACAACCTTCAATGTCGATAGTCTACCAATTGATTTGATTCCTATTATGGCCTGGATAGCTTCTTTTCTAGTCTTATGTGAGCGGTTCAACCAAATGAATTTAACAAGGACTCTGCTTAGCATGTACTGAACCCAATCATTTTCATCAAATACTAGAAACCTAACCACCTAAATTAATTTATTCTCCTTCAGTACTATGAATTCAAGTTTCAATTTGTAATTTTCATCAATCAACTAGCTGATATATAGATTTAGGACCCGTGATCCACCAATTTCCTCAATGTTTGAATGTATGTATTCCCTAACACCCTCTACATGCAATACAATGTACAAAATAAACAAAAAAGAACCAAGAGGATCTGTTTCTACTGATTTAAAAAGATGCCTCATAAAATTTGGGTGGGGTCTCTGCATTGTTCACAAATTTTAGGGTTTCAAGCTTCTGAGATAAATACCTTGTTCACTAGACTAGGGTTCCTTGTCAAATCACCTTCTCATTTTGAACTGCTTAGGTCTTCTGGATATTCTGTATCAATGAATTTCTCCACAAAAATATTTTATGGACCTTCAACATTTCTCAATAACTTTCAAAAATCCTTCCAATAGATTAGTAATCATCAAATACAACTTCTAGAACCTACCATAATTAGGCATAGATCTCAAACAGGGGGTTTATAAGATTTTCATGAAAACTCCCCCAATGCTAGATGTCTTAGCTTACTTACCAGATGAAATTACAGCATCAGAATTAGGTGTAGACCTTCTCCCTACATCAGTATTGCTCTTCTTCACCCATGTATTCTTCATTTAATCTCTAATCTCTTCAACTTTCACTTTTCCCTTATCATCCACCTTCACATTCTTGTTCTTGTCTACCGAACCCTTTCTATCCATGTTCTTGCTTCTACAAAAAGTTGTAATGTGACTAAATTTATTGCAATAATAACACACAACATTTTCTTATCTAGGATTGTAGTTCATCTAATTTGTTCTTTCTCTATGATGATTAGTAACATAACCAAACCTACCACATGCATAACATCTAACATTCCTTCTATTTTGAAAATTATTCATCACACTTCTGCATTCACTTGACTTATGACCATACTTATTGCATTTGAAATACTGACTAGAGAATGATGGACCATTGTGATTCATCCTATTTCTGCATTGACTAGCCATATGACCAAATTTATTGCAAAAAAAACTATTACCATTGAACTTATGAGAATTAGGTTTCATTATTGAAGGCCTTCTAGAAATGTTCTTTTGATTTTGAGACTTAGGATTTCTTTCACCTGAACAAGAGCTTTCACCTTTTTCAAATCCAAGAACTCTTATGTCATCAACATCCTTTTATCTTACAAAAATCTCATTAAGCTTGGTTGAACTCATCTTCAACTTCTCCTTGTACTCATTTGCAACTTCAAAATCATATCTAAGAAGAAGGATCTGCTTTCCAAGCTCTTCCTCATGATATCTAGATTCTTGCAGGTCAAGCTTGAGTTGGCTATTCTCACAATAAATTCTACAAGATTCATCAGATTTATCTATTAGGGACTGAACAAGATTATCCTCACTTTTCTTCCTTTCCTCAATCTCCTTTGCTAATCTCATCACTATGTATTTCATCTCATTCTTCTAGACTGCATTATCTCTAGCAAGTTTCTCACACTCTTCTGTCTTTTCCTCCAGGGTTTGATCATCAATGTTTTGGATTTATTTCTCCTTTAGCTTTTCAACAAGTTCCTTTCTCTTTTCTCTTGACTTGTTCAACTGATCTTTCAATGATTGGATGAAGTTCTCAACATCCTTAAGATTCAATCTAATCTGTCAGACCTCAGCTTGGGATTGATCAAGATCCCCAAGTGCCACAACAAGATAAAGTTTGAGACTACCACAATCCATTCATTCACTTTCATAGATTCTCATCAAGATGTTAGGCTTCTTTCGAGGGACTAAGCTCTAATACGAATTGATGGAAAGAGGGAAAACTAAGATGAGGAGTGAATTATTGTTTTGCAAATTAAATGCTTAATCTAATTCTTAATCCACTTAGAATATTTAAGGAAAAGATAGATGTAGAAGCATAAATTAAAGATCCACAACAATACCATAGCACAATGATTTTTGTACGTGAAAACCCTGCTGAGGAAAAACCCACGTTGGGGCTGAAACCCCCAATATTAATATACTTTGTTAGAAGTATAGAAATATTACAATGGAGAATGCACATGCATTTAGGTACACTTCCTAGAGCTCACTGCTTAGAAACAATAAGGGCTACAACCCTGGGAAGGCTCACTGCCTTGTAAAATGATTACAAAAGATAATTGGAATGTCTGAACTGAAAAATAGCACAAATGCACAATTCCGATTAAGCATGTTATACACATTGCACACACTTCAACTCATACTTCTTTGTTCCACTATTCTTCAATATACTGGAGCACAAATCCTTCACTTGTGCATGTGATATTGTGCACAATCGATCACAAACACTTAAACCACATATCCACCGATATCCAAAATGATCATATACATTGGTCTTTTATATCCGCAACATCAAATTAAGTCTTCTACATGTCCTCTTCAATAATACTACGCAAATGATGAAACGTGCATACCTAGTCATCTCAATCTGAACTTCCAATACATATGTAGACCAAAGAGAATTATCCACATGCTACCCATATATTGGCTAAACATCCTCAAACATAGAAACACTCACCAAAATTACCCCACACAATCCACACAATTATTACTTACATAATACTACTAAAGTGCTTTGTCAAATTGAGAACCAACAAATTGGATCTTCTAACTCAATCATTAGTCAACACCAGATGCCACAAACCTAGAATATGGTAGATAACACATTGATAATTCTTCCCTAATATCTGCAATACAAGATATAAAAATGTATTGAAGTACGGATTGATCAACCCATTCTTTGTCAAATACTCTATTTTCCAATCTGTCGGACTTAAACCAAAATCAATCACTCTTTTGGTATGAAAAAACTAAGCTATGCAGATGGGCGCATTAACATTAGTTGTCATCAATGAAAACATTGGATCATCTATGTAGTGTCTCTTACCAACAAAACACACATAACATAGAGATTTTTGATGTGGAAAATCCGGTCAAGGGAAAAACCATGGTGGGAACCTACCCACAAAATGATGAAACCTTGTTAGAAGTATATCAAATATTACAATGGGGAATACACATAAATTCAAGCACACTGCCTAGAGCTCGTTGCTCAAAACACATAACAAGGAGGGCTACAACCCTAGGAAGGTTCACTACCTTACAAACAAATTCAGATCACTTCTGAAAAATCATGAACTGAAGAGTATCATCTTCAATGCCTGACTACAGTTTTGGTTAAGCACAAAATATCTTTCACTCACTTCTCCATACTTTTTATCTTCTATCAAATGATTAATACATTATTCACTCACTCTACATGATACCTCACACATGATTATTACATTTATTTATACATGACATCAACCAATTGATCTACACAAGGTTCGCTCAACACACATCACCTAATTATAGAAATATAATCATACATGGTATAATATCATATGCGAACCAAAAAAATATCAGCTAAGACATATCATGGACCCAAACCACCACCTTGAACATGAAACACCACCAAGAATTATGTCTCATACATCCGCAAAATTCTACAAGCATCATGTTGGCTAAGAATATGAACACCACCAAACCGAAGAAATCATCAATAAAAATATCAACAATCAATGCGGACCATCAACACAAATGCCACATGATCTAAAAACATCCACAAGCACCATGAATTACCACAAAAACATCCACACCAACTCAAATTACTAGAATCAACGTTATCATCATACCTGACCTCAAGAACACCAATAGAACAGATTGTAAACCTGAAAGATTCACTTGCAGACCACCAAACCATGAACCACTTGAATTAAGGGAACACATGAATGTCCCAAACATATTCCATACATCCACAGATAAAGATATTAGAATATAGAGTAATACAGATCAAAATACCGAACACTCACAACACTAAACACCAAAAAAATTGGCCAAAACATAGATACTCAAATCCCACTCAAATCATCATACTGACCTCTATAAATTGACATGAATCAACTATAGAAATCCATCTAAAATATTTTAATCTTAAATAGATGATTATCAACATACAACATAAACTAACTAATTGAACTCCACTGCATCACTACACCGAAAAGAGAAATATGTTGACATCAATGACAACACATATCTCATAAGCACATATTTACTTATGAGTATGAGAGTACAAGAATACAAGAATATTATTATGAGGATACATGTACGAGTACTAGAATACATGTACAAAGTAAAGATTACAAGAATATTCCTATAGGGTTAGGGTTATTCTTTGTTAGCCGACTTTGTATGTTGACCTAAAATTGCATGTTATAAGTGGTTGGAATGTATAAGGTATTAAAATATTGTTGTATTGATTTACTCGATAATAAGAAAATATTGGATAACTTTGTTTTGTGGATGTATGAACCATGATAAATCATTGTGTTTCTTTGTGTTGTATTTTCCTTCATCTTTATGTGTTTATATCTACATATAATTGTTCATTATATTTGTTTTAGATCTGCCTAAATACTAATAATGGAAAGAAAGAAAAATAATAGGGAGAGAGAGAGCTAGTGAGAGATATGAAGGGAGTGGTCGATGGAAAGAAAGGAAAATACCAATGATAGAGATATCCTAAGGGGAAGAGATATAAAGAGAGGTCAAGTGGTAAAGATGGAAGGAGGTAGGGAGGGGTTGATAGAAAGAGGGGTATATCAAAGATGTTTGGAGGAAGGCATGAAAAAATAGGGAGAGATCAAAGGGAGAGAAGTAGATTTAGTGAAAGAGGGAGGGAGGGGTTGAGGAAAAGAGTGAACCCAATTGAGAAAGATGGAGGGAGGGAGGTAGGGGTTGATGAAAAGAGAGGGTGAGATCTAAGAGAGAGAGAGAGAGAGTGGGGGGGTTGATGGAAAGAGAAGGAGATACCAAAGAGAGAGCCCAAGTAAGAGAGAGAGAAAGAGGGAGGAAGGGATAGAGAGAGAGAGAGAGGAACTAGTTGAGAAAGAGTGAGAGGGGTGATGGAAAGAGAGGGAGTAACCTAAGAGAGAGAGACAAAGTGAGATAGATGGAGGGAGGAAGGGGTTGATGGAAAGATAGGGATACACTAAGAAGAGATCTAAGAGAGACACTTAGTGAGAGAGGGGCAGAGAGAGTGGAAGGTAGGGGTTGAGAAAAAGAGAGGGAGATACTTGAGAGAGATACAACTACCTTCCTCCTTCCCACTCTCCCACTTGAGCTCTCTCTCTTCCGAATCATCCCTTCCTTCATCTCTCTCACTTCGTCTCTCTATAAACCCCTCTCTTCCTCCCTCCCTCTCTCCCACATCAGATCTCTCTATCTCTATCTCCAATATCTTCATCTCTTTTTGTCAACCTCTCTTTCTCTCAACCCTTCCTTCATCCCCCCCTCTCTATCAATTGGGTTCTCTTTGGTCTCTTACTCATTTTCCATCCATTCCTCCCTCTCACTCAAATTATATTTGTCTTAGTCTCTATTAGGTCTGTCTCTCTTAGGTTAGGCTTGGGAGGTAGAGAGGGAAAGTGATGTAGCCATAACCATTAAAAGCCCTCAAAAGAGTCAACCGACTTATGCAACAACAGAGACACACAAAAAAAAGTAAGAAAACATAACAAGTTCACATAAATAGATCATATTAAAGCCTTAGAACCTCCAACAATCATCCGAAAATCATCATATTGTCATCAAAGAACATCCAGTGATTAACCAGTTACATGGAGGCTTCAAGCTAGATATAATTCAATTAGGACTCTAAGAATCAACTGCATCACAACATGCAAATCTCAATCCTTATTCTAAGTTCTACTTCCTCTACCCCTACAAATGAATACATAATGACATATCTGTAGCATCCTAAAATTGTGACACTTGCAATTTCAACTGCATTTCGGTCTTCACGATGGTGACGCAACACGGAACCTGAATGGAGACCCCGAAACTTGCTCATAGCACCAAAAACTGCATTTTCTTGCACCCTGGCTTGATCCTCCTTTGCACCCTGATATTCAAACATTCAAGCATTCAAGCATTCAAGCATTCCTTCAAGCAATTGAGCATTCTAAGTCTCCATTCAAGGCTAAGTGTTGCATTCAAGATAAGGATTCAACCATTGAAGAGGAGATCACTTACTACTTACTACATACAACATACAACATACAACATCTATACCTTCGCACATAAGGAAACAAACATCCTTACAACAAGGTATTAGTACTTGTTTTACATTACAGACATTTACATTTACAGCATTTCTCATTTCTTGGTTAATTCCAAAATTGGGGTTTGACCTAAGGGCAAACCCCTAATCCCTAACCCCCCAATCGTCTTCGCTTTTCTGTGTGTAGGTTGCAGGTACGCTGCTGAAATTGAAGATCTGGAATCCTTGTGCAGAGACGAACGGATCCCCCTTCGTTTCGCGGATTTTTCGAAGGACCGTGTGCACGCTGGGCGCCATCGTCCCATCAACTTTTGCTCAAATTTGTAGGATAGTGCCGTATCAACATTTTACTGCTAATTCCAGGTCCACAGCTTCATCCTATGTTCCTATCTTTGTTTATAAGCGAATCTTTCTCACTTTTCATGCATTCCTAGCTTAATCATTCTATCCACATTCTTTACAAAAGAGGGTAGCCTTGCTGTATTAACCCTTGAAACTCATTCAGAATCCAATCTTGCATTGTGTGGGATTGGATCTTGTGGGTTTCAACCCCTCTTTTGAATGTAAAGTCTCTCCCAAGTGAAAACCGCCAACCCTAGTGACCTCCCTTCTCTCTCCTCGGAGTTGGAAGAGGGGAGAGCAACTAGGGTTCAATTTTTCCGCTTTACATTTTGGTGAACCCGACGTGAACATCCTTTCTAATTTTTCATGACTAGATCTGAAAATTTGGATTCCTTGATTACATTTCCAGGTATGATCTTTTGCAAAGTTTTAGAGGTTAATTGCATAAAAACCCTAAATTTTCTTTTTAGTAATTGAGCTTGCGAAATGTTTAATTGTTAATGCTTGTTTTAGATCTGCCCTTCTATTACAAATTATCATTTCATATTTGTGCTTTAATTTTTAAAATTAAGTGGTCAAGTGTCAAAACCCTAATTTTTGAAATCCTCTTGATTCAACCTTTGTCCAACAATTTCACTAGTCAAAACATCTCCAAATCAGCTGTAACTTTGTATTCCGCAACAAAATCACAATATCTTTCATCCCTGAAAATTTGGAAAAAAGTTGCGAGGACCGTGTGCACTCCAAGCGCCATCATCCCCGACATTTTTTCTGAAATTTCGGGAGCTAGATCTTATTGTATTTTTCTGCTAAAATCGAGAATTTTGGCTGATTTTATCAATTACAACACTTTCAAAATTACAGTCAAAGTTGGTCTAGTGATTGCTTGGATTAAGGCTTCTAATCATTCAAAAATTGGTGAAACTGAAATTCATGTCAAAATTGTGTTTCTTACTGTCCTAAATCTGAAAAGTGTCTTGGCATTCATTCGAAATTTCAGTGCTTTATTCAAATTTTTGCAGTTTGTGACTTTTGAAATTAAGTGCTTAATTACAACAACTTTGATTTCCGCTTTCAAAATTGAATATTGTGTGAAATTGAGTCAACTTTTAAAATTCAAAACTTGCATTGCTTTTGGTATTCCCTCTAAAATCATAAAATTCAAAATTTCAGTTTCCCTCTATTTTTCAAAATTCAAATTTTGCATTTTTCGACAATCTTGGTACGGTTCAATTTTGAGATTGCAACTTTAATTTGGCCTATCTACAGATCATAAAATCACTCAATTTTTTCAGATTAGCTTTAAAATCATCATAACTTTCATCCCTGCAAATTTTGAAAAAAGTTGCAAGGACCGTGTGCACTCCGAGCGCCACGGTCCCGGACATTTTTTCCAAAATTTCGGGAGATTGTTATGATTGCATTTAACAGCCTAAATCTAGGAGATTGGCTGATTTTACTGAAATTTGCTACCTCTAAATTCAAAATCTTCTCTCCCTCTCTAGTGCATGAGTTTTACAACAATAAGCCCTACTTACACTATTCTCGTTAGACAAAGCCATAGAATTAAGTCTTTCCAAGGTTTAATTACTAAGGAGATGGAACCTAATTTGAATAGCCTTTTTAACGAGGATACGGGTAATTCCTCTAATCCTCCTAATGATGAAGAAGCCCTCCATGAGGTTTCTGTAGAACAACTTTCGAAATTGGATAATCAATTTGACGATTTTCGACAATGGATGTCTCAAGAATACCCTGATAGTCAAGCTCTTCCTTTAATTGAGGGTCTAAAACATATGCTTCAAAGTGATAAGAATGGAATTGATATTTTGCGTGGTATTGCACACATTGTGGATTCGAATGTGATGCCTATGAAGAGTTGTGCTGAAACTTTAGGTTATACACAACCTCCCACTCAAGTCAATCATTCTATTCCTTTGACAACTTCTATTGCTAGCATACCTACCTTTACATCAAACATAATGACTACTTCAATACAAGATATTCCTCCTATGATCACCAGTCATGGGGGCAATCCCTCTTCTTCAATCAACCCTCTTCCTTCATTCAATCCAACTTCTTCATTCATTCCTTCAATGAGTGTCCCTATTACATCTCCACATATGAACATGACGCAAGGGGGCAATTCATTTAACCATTCCATTCCTCATTGTAGTGTTCCTCCTATCCAATCATCTCCTATGACTAACTATCATAGTGTCCCACCACCTTATTCTTTACCTTCTTTCAATAACATAACACCTCCATCACAATCTAACACATCTAATATGAACTCTTCGACTAAAGCGACCATTAACAATCTTGCACAAACTGTCTCTTCTTTATAGCAACAAATTGCCTCTATGAATCAATCTAAGTTTAGTGTGCTCACATTTGATGTTGCGAGCCCACTTTCTCTTGACATTGTTTGAGCTATTCCCCCTAAAAATGTTGAAATCCCGCATTTGGAGCTTTATAATGGTAAAGGCGATCCTCTAACACATGTTAAGACTTTTCAAACAATTTGTACCGATTTTGCTTATGACCAAAGGTTGCTTGCAAAGCTGTTTACTAGGACATTAAGAGATAAAGCCCTACAATGGTATTGCTCGTTGCCTTCGTATTCTATTACTTCTTTCGAACAACTTGCAAATGCTTTTATTCAACAATTTCAAAACAATATAAGTCCTAAAGTTACTTTGATTGATTTAATGCATTGTAAACAAGGTGTTAAAGAAAAAGTGTCTGATTTCATTGGTAGATATAAGCATTTGTATGCTCAAATTTCTTTTCTAGTGCCTGATAATGATATTCAAAGAATCTTTATTTCTAATTTACAAAAAGATATTCGAGACAAACTTCTGTTTTCTGAGTTTACTTCTTTCCAACAGTTGTGTGTAACTCTTCACAATTATCAACTGACTGTGAGTCAAATGGAACAATCACATCCTATGGCTCCGAGTGACAAGGGTGATAGCAGTCAACAACCATTTGGGAAGTTTAAACCGAATAGAGATTCCATCAAATTCAATGAAAACATCATCAACAACAATGTGAATGCAGCATCAGGTGTGCCTTCTATTTCTAAGTTTTTCAAGAAAGAAAGAAAGTTTACTACTTTGAATGAATCATTGCATAGTATTATGAATAAGTTATTGCAACAAAATGTGCTTACTCTTCCTCCTATAAGTCAAATAGATCCTACAAAGATTAATTCACCCTATTTTGATAACAAATCTTTTTGTCAATTTCATCGTCAGCCTAGGCATGATACTGAAAAATGTTTTGCTTTAAAGGGTAAAATTCAAGATTTGATTGATAATAATACTATCTCTGTTTCAGGAGTGAATGATAAAGGCAATACATTTGTAGCTCCTCCTAACCAAAATCTTCAGATTTTTACTGATCCATTACCTTCTCATACCTCTAATGTGATTGAGGCTAATGATTCCTCTCTCTCATCTGATGGTCTTGTGTCTATGACTCTGAATGTGATTAACTTTGTAGAGCAGCAAGAAAACCCTAAAGAACCTTCCATCACATTTGATTCTAGTGAAACTATCAGGGCACCTGATGGTCCTTTATACATAGTTACAAAAGTCAAGAATACACCTTGCCATGGAGTGCTTATTGATCCTTCGTGCATGGTTAATGTTATTACTAAAGAATTCCTTTTTACTTTGCAATTGAATCAAGTGATCTATGACAAAACAGATGTGATTGTGAAATTATTTGATGCATTTTCTTCTCCTGCAATTGGTTCTATTACATTACCTATTGAAGTTCATAACAAATCCCTTGATGTGAACTTCGCTATTATTCCTTCTTCCAAACAATTTCGTGTGAAGCTTGGCTATCCTTGGCTATCTTCCATGAAAGCTATTGCTTCTCCTATTCATAAGTGTTTGAAATTTCCCCATAATGGTGAAGTTATTACTGTCAATCATAGTCTCTTTAAACGAGCTGAAAGAACTTCTAGTGTTCCTATTTATTATTTTTGTTCTAAACAATTCCAATCTCTTCCTCTGCGAAGTGATCATCTATTCAAATCTTATCAAAAGTGGAAAACAGATATGATCCTATCTCTAAGTGAACCTAAACCACCCAAACTTGATATTCCTATCATTCTTGAGAGGGAAGTTCTTCCTTTGAAAGATAAAACTAATGTCTTTCCTCAAGAATATTCTCAACCCATCCCTATGGATGTGACTATGTCTATGCCTAATAAACTTTCTAAAGGTAGACCTATACCTCCTCGTCATGATGGACTTGGTCTCCTTCCTAAACCAAATATTCCTCCTTTATATGGAGCAGTTCCTCCTCCTTCCTTTTATAGAGAGAAGAGACCTTCTTCTTCTCCTATTATATAGCCTAAGAGACCACAACCTAAACACCCAAGTAATAAGGATGAGAACATTCCTCCTCCTCAATCTTCTCCACTTCCTACTAAGACTAGACGAAATCATTCTGCATGTGAACGCTGATGAAAGCGTTGTCTTAGAGCTCAGGCAACTGCTTCTCACACTTTACAATCTCCAAAAACACCTTCAACAAGCATTATTCCATTTTCTCAAAAATCTCCTAAACATAAGATGCATGATGGTCTTGATCCTGTGTGAGTTAAAGATCCTATTTTTATAAATCTTGATGATGATATAGATGAAAATGTTATTCATGATGAAAATGTTACTTCTCTTGCTTCTGATAGTTAATATGAACTTGTTGATATTGATAACCATTTATCTAACGAATTTTCTAAAGCACTTATCCTAGCTCCTAGACAAGAACAATGTGGCTCGGAACATGAACATAGCCCTTGTTTGGATCTTGTGATAGCTCCATCTGCTGTGTTGAATGTTCCTCCTCTAGCATGTTTCCTGCCTTCCCGAAACATTGATCAGCAAGATCGGGGGGTAGATGACGTGCTAGACTAGTTTCATTAGCATAGCAGATTCTCTCCTCCTCTCTTTTGTTACTTCTTCTATTTGTTATTCTCACTCTTCTATCTGTTGTCCTTAGTGTTGTCTACTTGAGGATGATGCAAAGCATTGAGATCTCTTTTGGTCTCTCTCATGTTGACTCAAAAGACACATGTGTTCCCTTCTTCTAGGTGACATTCCTTGATTGGGGAATGAAGAACAATTATACATACATACATATGATATACATGAATTATCATACAGCATACTGACCCCAAGGAAAGCGAAGTCACCTCGTGCTTTGTGTTTTGTGTCTATTATCCTTGGGTTTATCTCACACTTGGGGGCTAAATCCTTGCGATAACATGCTCCTTTCATTTCTCATTTCTTATGTGTATCACTACGTTAAAGCAATCACCTCCATTGAGGCGTGTGCGATCGCTTTAATGTAGGGGGGCATACACCCTGTCTATCCCTTCAGGATACTTGAAAATTTCTTGGCGAACTTAGCTTTGCCTTGAAAATTTTTGGTATTTCTCTTGCATGACTCATAGTGAGGGAACCTTACTACTGACAGTCATGGTTCTCTCTCATGATCTTCCCTTTTACTTTGTCAATCAAAGTCGTAAGATCATTAGTCCACTAGGGGCTTGGTGTGTCTTGCCTCCTTGACGTGGTGAAAGTTTTTCAATGTTGTTTCCTTGTACTTTACCGGAAGTATGAGCGTACGCTTATACTCCCGCTAAAGTGGGGGCTAAATGTAGCATCCTAAAATTGTGACACTTGCAATTTCGACTGCATTTCGGTCTTCACGATGGCGATGCAACACGGAACTTGAATGGAGACCTCGAAACTTGCTTATAGCACCAAAAACTGCATTTTCTTGCACCCTGGCCTGATCCTCCTTTGCACCCTGCTGTCCCGGGAGGTGGGACCAGAGCGCCCAGCGCCCTGGTCCCTCAGGACCAGGGCGCCCAGCAACTGGTCCCTCAGGACCAGGGCGCCCAGCGCCAGGTCCCTCAGGACCATGGCACCCAGCGCCCTGGTCCTTGGCCCTATTTTGGGCCTGGTCTCCTATGGGGCCTCGGGTCTTTTTGTTTGCAAATTGGAAAATAACATTTCCTGGTCGTCCTAAGGTCGGGAAAATCAGTCTATCAGCCCTAATTGACAAGTATATAAACTACATTTTTTCTCCCATTTGGATGGATGGAAAAAAAGGTGAAAGCGATATTCAAACATTCAAGCATTCAAGCATTCAAGCATTCCTTCAAGCAATTGAGCATTCTAAGTCTCCATTCAAGGCTAAGTGTTGCATTCAAGACAAGGATTCAACCATTGAAGAGGAGATCACTTACTACTTACTACATACAACATACAACATAAAACATCTATACCTTCGCACATAAGGATACAAACATCCTTACAACAAGGTATTAGTACTTGTTTTACATTACAGACATTTACATTTACAGCATTTCTCATTTCTTGGTTAATTCCAAAATCGAGGTTTGACCTAAGGGAAAACCCCTAATCCCTAACCCCCCAATCGTCTTTGCTTTTCTGTGTGTAGGTTGCAGGTACGCTGCTGAAATTGAAGATCTGGAATCCTTGTGCAGAGACGAACGGATCCCCCTTCATTTCGCGGATTTTTCGGAGGACCGTGTGCACGCCGGGCGCCATCGTCCCATCAACTTTTGCTCAAATTTGTAGGACAGTGCCGTATCGACATTTTACTGCTAATTCCAGGTCCGTAGCTTCATCCTATATTCCTATCTCTGTTTATAAGAGAATCTTTCTCGCTTTTCATGCATTCCTAGCTTAATCATTCTATCCACATTCTTTACAAAAGAGGGTAGCCTTGCTATCTTAACCCTTGAAACTCATTCAAAATCCAATCTTGCATTGTGTGGGATTGGATCTTGTGGGTTTCAACCCCTCTTTTGAATGTAAAGTCTCTCCCAAGTGAAAACTGCCAACCCTAGTGACCTCCCTTCTCTCTCCTCGGAGTTGGAAGAGGGGAGAGCAACTAGGGTTCGATTTTTCTGCTTTACAATATTTAGATGCACTAGAACACATCCAGTTTGGCCTCATAACATTACATTTAGTAATGCAGGAAAATGAAATGTGTAATTAGGTCAATACTAAGAATTAGATAAATCTTTTCGGAAAATAACAACAAAGCGATGCGGTTCAGCAGAAGGTTATCCACACTCCAATGAACATCGGACAAGACCCAAGATAGATCCATAAACCATGAAAAACAAGAAACTATCAGTACCAATTGGTAAGATCATAGAAAATTAAACAAAGAACTAAACAAGAACAAAACTAAAAGGAAATAATTTTGGTTGATGCAAGATTGCTCATCGAATGGGGATGCTCCTGCATCAAACAACCTAGGTACAAAAAGATGTTCCATGAGAGGCAACTCGTGAACATCTAAAAAGATTTGGAATGAAGATCCCATGCTCATTTCTGATCCAAACATCTTTCTTATCTGCCTACCTCTTCTTTTGCTCCTCTGGTGCCTCAACTAGCTTCTCTAACCCTTGAATCCCTTAGCTTCTATTTCTTTGCTTCAGATCTGCACATTGTCTCTGTTTTTGCAACTCTAATTTTGTTCTTCCATAAGACTTCATCTAGTTTGTCACCATCATCTCTCTGTCAACCAGTTCCATCAAATCCTTCTACAATCTTATGTCACCCTCTCGTTTAATCTCTGCAACTGGTTGTATCCAATCTTTCTTCAAAACCTAGGCTATGACCTCTACAACCGATTCTATCAAACCTTCTAGTATAATCTCTGCCACCGGTTTCTCAGTACTGCAACTATTCTCAAGACTTAGATTCTTCACCTCCTTCTCTTTAATCTTCAAAGAAATCAATGTGAACTTCTACCCATCTTTTTCAATATTAACTAGATTTCTTCTACACTCATAAATAGCTCCTCTATCATATTGCAAAGGTTTTCCCAATAAGACATGACAAACACTCATAGACACAACATCACATAAAACTTCATCTCTAAAAGGCCAAATATAGAAACGCACCAAACACTGCTCTGTTATCTCAATCTTCTAATCATCTTGTAACCAACTCACCTCATAAGGACAAGGATGCTTAAGCCTCTTCAACCCAAAATTCACAACCATCTCCTCAAATACTAAATTAGCAATACTTCCACTATCTACAATGACCTTGCAATACTTACCACCTGATTTGCATACAGTTTGGAAAAGACTCTTCCTCTGAGTAGATCTGATATCCTTTCTTCTGAACATCAGGGATTCTCCTTGCTCTATTGCACAATCAGATATGGTACAATCACCTTTTAGTTCCTCTCTTACAATACCACTTCTTTCCATTTCTTGATTACATTCATAGAATCTATGTCTAATTTCTCCACACTTGAAACATTTTCTAGGGAATTCTCTACCAGTATTGCTGCTACCTTTCCTCGGTGTCTTCTATTCTGGTTCTTTACTCCACTTAAGTTTTGACTCCTCTTCTTCAACAGGAATCTTCATACTATCACTCATCTCAAATTTCTCCTTTCTCTTATTCGGTTGTCTTCTTCTCACCTTCTCCTCAGCCTTCAAAGCATACTGGTAAGCTTCTTCAACTGTTGAAACCTTCAACATACTCATATCATCTTGATTGTTAAAATCAAGTCCATTGATGTACCTTTCCACCTTTTCTTTATCCATCTCTCTATGTCCATTTCTAATCACCACCTTGTAGAATTCCTCAGTATATTCCTTCACAGTCATATTTCTCTATATCATGTTTTGCAACTTCGTAAACAACTCCAATTCATAGTTTGTTGGTATGAACTTGGTCTTCAATCTTGCAAATATCTGTTTCCACTAGGTGATCTTTAATTCACCATTATCCAATCTCTCTTTCTGCAATTCCTTCCACCACAAGGCAACATGCCCTTTCAACTTGGTCTATTCCAATCAGACTCTTTCCAGGTCCTTGACATCCTCAAACTCAAAGTAGTCCTCCAACTCCCCAATCCAATAGATCAAATCCTCCGGATTCAGTGTTTTGTAAATGTTGGAAACCTCAACTTTATGAACTTTACTCACTTGTGCCAGTACTGTCACAAATCTTTCCTCTCTTTCATGTTTTGGTCCTTCAGCTTCCTCAAGTTCTTCACTGATTTCCTCATATTCATTCTCAGAATTGGGGTTTCTCCACAAACCTGCCAAAGCATTTCAGATTTCATTCTTGAGGTCTTCCATCATTTTCTCCACCCTCTAGGGGTCTTTCCTTCTTGGTGACATCTCTTCTTCCACTCTGGTGAACTACCTCAACTCAACGATCTGACTACTGATTTTAATTGCCTCCCCTTGATGATCTATTCAACACATGCACAACCTTCATGCAATCAGTAATCTATCCACCTCAAGGAATGCCTCAATGTTTGCAAATGACTCTTTCACCAACCAATCCATGACCAGTTGTGATGCCACTTGATGTAGCCATAACCGGTAGAAATCCTCAAAAGAGTCAACCTTCTTATGCAACAAGAGATACATAATGAAATAAGTAAGAAAACATAACAAGTTCACATAAACAGATCATATTAAAGCCTTAGAAATTGTGGCAATCATCTTATTATCATCAAAGAACATCTGGTAATTAACCAGTTACATGTAGGCTTCAAGCTAGATACAATCCAACCAGGACTCTAAGAATCAACTGTATCACAACATACAAATATCAATCATTATTATAAGCTCTAAATCCTTTGCCCCTACAAATGAATACTGAATAACATATTTATACCCACTGTAACACATCTGGGTTGGCCTCAAAAGATTATATTCACCAATGTAGGAAAATGAAATGTGTAATTAGGTCAGCCCTTAGAATTAGATAAATCTTTCTAGAAAATAACAACCAAATGATGTGGTTTAGTAGGAAGGTCGGCCACATGCCAAAGAACATCAAACAAGACCCAAGATAGATCCACATGCCAAGAATAAAGTTGATAATGAAGGAAAACCAACTAGTAAGCACAACAACTATCGTGAATCCCAGAAATAGTCAACCGAAAGTGAGAACTGACTGGAAAAGAACCCAAATGAACTGAAAATTTGGAATCAAGTACATGAAACCATTTGGAAATTGAAAATGAGATCTACCATGAAAAAAAAGCAACTACCAGTTGTTACTACTTATCAAGTTGCCATTAGTTTTATATCCAAAGTCATTCTATATACTCTAGTTGGTTACTACTACCAAAACATTCAGTCGGTGTGCATAGAATAGTCGGTTATAGAAGAAAGTAGTCACAGAGCCCAATATGGACCGAGCTGTCTACCGAGTATCATTCCATGTCTACCAAGCAAAAATAATGATACACTAAGTTGATATACACCAAGTGAAACATGTTACCAGATTCAATGAATCTAGACACACATGGGAAAACGTGTTACAAGATCAAGGAACATAGAATCAGTATCACATTGGAAATTGCACTTAAAGATTATGTATGATTTTGAGGTCATCTAACCAATGAAATATTTTATATAGTTATTCATTCGATAAATCATGTTTTTAAGATCGAAGCAATGAATCAGATCACCGACATAAGAGATCTATTTATACAGAGGTGTATGAAGCAAGACATGTGTGATACATAAGAAAGCACTAAGTGTTATGACAGTTACAGAGACACAAAGGTCACTGAGAAGGATTTCAGAGAACAGTCAAAGAACAGAGTAAATAGGAGGGTTTACCGAGTTATTCTATGGGTTACCGAGGTATGCTATAAGCAAGGTAATCTTATTTTGAGCACATAGAGTCTGCTATAACATTCCAGATGTAAAGTTGTAGATATTTGTAAAGATTTTATTGAAATATTTTGAAGTTGTAAGAGAAACCTTTAACAGGGTAAAAGACTCTAACTAAGTCTATAAATTGTAAAGCCTCTAACCAGGTGTAGCATTTAGTTTAAGTGTTGTAAAATCCTTTAGCAAGATAGATCTAACAGATCTTGATACTCCTAATAGGGTAAGGTGTCAGAAATAGCTGAACATGTAGCTCTAATCGAGCAACCTTTATTATTACAATAGTGAAGTTGTGGGTGCCATCCCCACCGCAGTTTTTCTCTCTAACCAAGAGTTTCTATGTAACCAAAATATATGTGTTATGGAGTGAATCATGTATGATTGTTATCTATTTGTTTTAGCTTTATGTTATGTTACAGCAATTTTTGGTTTATGCATAATAGTAAAGTTATTGTTGATAAAAAGATTTGAAGTACTGATTCACCCCTCCCCTCTCAGTACATTAGCTTTCCATATTGGGCCTAACAATTGGTATCAGAGCCTAAATCTTGGAAAAAGGTTTAACAACCTAAAGAGAAAGATCTTATCAATGGAAGGCTATAAACAATCTCAGAGAATTGTGTATCTGCAAGAAGAATTGGATCATGTTAATCAAGTGATTGTAGACATGCAAAGACAAATGAAAAAATCATTGAAAGTGAGAAGAATATTATCTGATGATTTGCAGGACCCTCAAGAGTTAGTGGAACAAATTGAAACATCATCTGAGAAAAGTATATCTAAAGAAACTGAAGAGATGATTGGATTATTGAAAGAAAAGAACAAAGCATTGGCTGATCAGCTCAAAGCAATAAAAATAGGACATGAACATTTCAGCACACAGATGACTGAGAATATTGATGCATTGAGGACAGCTGAAGATAAAGTAAGAGATCTAGCAAGAGAAAAACAACAGCTTGAAGCTTTAGTATCTAAAAAGAATGAAGAAATTACAAGGTTGACTGGGATTCAACAAAATCTATCAGATCAATTAGGTTATGCACATCATGAAGCAAATCTGAAGGATGATGAGAATCAAGCATTGAAACTTGAAGTATCAAGGTTGACCGATGAACTTGAAACAGAAAAGAAATCCAAGGAAACACTAAAGAAGAGCTATGAAGCATCAAAGATGTTGGATGAGCAACTTAATACAAGAAGACCCAACAAAGAAGCACGACTCTGTTATAAAGGAAAAGACTCTACCGAGAAGGGAATTCATACAACCAAGAGAGGAAAATCATCAAAGCAAGCTGGAAATAAGAAGAATATCAAAGGAAAGAAACCTATTTGCAACTATTGTGGAAATCAAGGTCATACTGCTAACATGTGTCAAATCAGAAAAGGTAAGCAACTGAATGTCACTAAGTCCAATGGTTATTGTTACAATTGCAATAAATATGGTCACACATTTAACCAATGTAGGACAAAGTCTGTTAACAATTATCAGAAGGCAAAATTCAAAGGGTTTTGTAAAAATTGTAATAGATATGGACATAGTACCAAGAAGTGTTGGCTTAAGCAAAAGAAATATATGTGGTCTACACACCGAGCAAATACTAGAGGTTACCGAACTCGCATAGCTCCTTACCGATAGTATTCTGTAGTACCATGGGATTACAATACAAGGATATGGTGTGAATGTTCTAGAAGATATGGACATATAAGTACCAATTGCTTTATAAGGTTTGGAATGAACAACCGAAGATCATGGAGAAATCCTGGTATGACATGTTTTCATTGTCACAAAATTGGACACTTGGCTAGAGATTGCAGAGATCAACCTAGAGGAGACACTAAAGAAATAAAAGGCAAATTACAGATGATTTGGAAAAAGAAGGAAATCATGTTAAATGAAGAAAGCACCTCACCTACCAAGTTAGGTGCACCTATTCGAAATTAATTGGTAAAGGTATGAAGGGAATGCATTCTCTCAAAGATTAAATCTTAATAGTTCCTATTTTATCATGCACTTAATTCAAAATCTGCATAGTTAAAGATGCATTAGAAAGTTTGAAATTCTATCAAAGTCTTTTGGAGCACTATACAGGAAGACTATCAAGCTGGTGAATAGAGGAAGCCTATCAAGTCGTTAAATGAAGAAAGTCTAGTTACTCGGTTAAAGCACATAAAGGAAAGAAAGTTTAGTGGAACTGAGTGCATTTAATGTTTTTTGACCTAACCTACATGAAGCCCAATAAGGTATATTGTGTACTTAAAGCATTTACGCGGTCATTTTTCACTCACCAAGTTTTCAAGAGAGTAGAGAAAAGTGAATCAAAGGTGATCAAACCACCTCCCAAGTGAATTTCAAAGGTATTTACATCAATCTCAATGCATTGTTAAGTTGGTTTACCGATCATATCAAGTTGTTATTATCTGCTAAGTGTGAAGCATCTGTCGTTTGAAAATCTTCAAACCCTAAGGATCTTGTGTTAATTCTTATCTGAAATCTGCAATGGCACCTAAGATCCAGAATCCTGTTGTTGTTGAGAACATCGAAAAGCCCTCACTGAAATACTCTTTAACTCCCAAAATTGTATCTGAACCAGATGAAAAAATCACATTTTCACTCATTCTGGATAGAGTTTTATTAGTTGAGGATGTGAGATTCTTCACTAAATGTTGAGTTGAAGAACTAGGTCACGTTGAAATCAAAGACACATATGATGAATTGTGCACCGATGGTAAAATGGATAGCAAGTATGAGCACATTAAGATCAAGGGATTGACTGAAGCCCTAACCTATCCCCATGTCTTCAAACCCTAGTGGGTCAAGTTTGTTCTGAGCAGAGTTCATGATGACTTCATGTGGCTAGAAGAGCAACCATTTAAGATCACCAAGGAAATCATTCATTTGATCACCAATTAACCAGAGTAGAATCAGATTGTAGAGGACTGAAACTAAACAATGTCATAGATGTAGAGCTAAAGTTTGCCATTAGAGTAATAGGTTATTGTTTCTTCCAAACAGCAAGGGAAAATAGTGTACCCTATGCAACAATAGACTTAGCCTGTAAAATTATGAAGAAAGTCATGAAAATTGATTTATGTGAGGTATTGTTGAAAAACCAGTTTGAGAATCTCAATATCATAAGGAAGCCAAAGAAGAACAATTCGGCTAATACACTAAAGTTTGGATCACTATTAATATGCATGTTTTTCAATTTTGAAAAATTCTTTCCATCAGTCGATAAAGTTGTTTGGGAACTACACTGACCAATCACCCATCAAATCAATGACTTCATCAGGAAGCTAGGTGATAACTTTAATGATATTATGGATGATTACTTTAGCAAGTTTCAGGAAAGGATGCATAACAGGTACCGGATTCCACCCAAGCTAGTGGAGAAATACAAGGATGACATATGTTTTGAAGTGGACATTGATTACTATTATGTGAATGTTGTGGAACCAAGAACTCAATATTTGCCACCTATGGGTTACGAGATTAATTTTGACATCACACAATAGCAGATAGATGCATTTCTAACATTACCAAGGCATGCTACTAAGCTGAGGTATGGAACATATGAAGAAGTGAAGGAAAAAGTAAAAATGAGCATTGTAGTACCCAAAGTTACAAGGAAGGCAACAAAGATTATTAAGACATTAATGGAGAAATTTGGAGAAGGTTCTTCCTCCACACCTGTCAAAGGCACTATAGTAATCACCGAAGAGGAATCTGAAGCCCAAGAGGCAACTATAACACTAAGCACCAAATTGCCTAAGGGAAAAGTGTTGAAAAGAAAGAAACAGGATACATCAAAAGTATCACCAACTCCTCCTGCAAAGTGACCTAACACAAGAGCATCTAAAGCTTCATCAAGTAAGAAAACAAAGAGTGTTGTCACACCCAAGGTAACAAAAACTTACAAGAAATCTACTCGGAGACTCATTTTGACCAAAGAGTCTAGTGACATTGAATCTGAAGATGCAAGCAAATTTTAGATTGTCAAGAGCAAAAAGGTAAATGTATATAGTGTTGAAAATTTTTGTGCTAATCTGAATCAATATGGTGGATTTGGAGCATTCATATATATTAAGTATGAATCCAAATGTGATGATGAAAAGAGATAAATAAAAGAAGCTGTCATCTACACACTATTGAAATTCTGATTGGCCCCATTAGAATTATCTAAATCTCTTCCAAATGAATTATACTTACATGTTGACAACAAGTGGAAGTATGCCATGGACTTAGAGAAATAGATGAGAGAAAGAAGTTTGGTACATCTTTTCCCAGACATGTCAATAGATGAGATCACTGAACATCTGAAAAAATGCCACACAAAATTCCTAGTCAAGCAAAGAGCTTTGAAATTGATGAATGGCCTTTACTTGGATGTAGAGAATGAGACCAAGGAAAAATGGCAGGAAATCTTTCAAATCAAGAATGCTGGTGAACAAGATAAAGTTGAAATAGTTGATTTCATCGAGCAAGTTCCTGATATCACCGAGCAGGACCCTACTGACACCATACAAGTAGATGAAGATATCATGGATACAGAGGCACCGGAACAAGAAATGATAGAAGGAAATGCATATGCCCAACTGGTATCCAGTGAGTCAGTTTTGGAGCAAGTTCAACCCTATCCTCCGGTCAATTGGGCTATTTCAACCAAGGCCCCTAAGGATACGATGCAAGGCATAGAAGGTCACAAGTCAACAATAGGAGAAGCTACTTCTCAAGAACAGACCTCTCAAGCTCCTTCTAGCATTGAAAATGTTGCAACCGAGACACCAAGCTCAGAGACACCAAAGGACACTATAGAGGCTAAAGAAACTGACCAAAGTGTTGCCTCTACTGAGCAACCTACCAAGGGTCAAAAAGCCTCACAAGCCATTGTTTTAGTCCAACTGATGAAAGGCAAAGAAAAGAAGATGAAAAAGCATAGTTTCAAATTACATTTGTCAAAATCAATAGTGTTGCCTGATGTTGATATATCCAAATTAAAGGGGCAATCACTCATTGAATTCAGTGAACTATGCAAAGCCAAAGATGAACAGGAGAAGAAAATGGCTATTCAAAAGAAAAATAAAGTACTTCAGAAGGTGAAAGCACTCTTAACCGATATGCTACCTGAAGCTACAGTAACCAAAGATGCAGCCATCCACATTCAATTGGATGAACTCCTAACCAGGATAGAGACATCTAGAGTAGATTCATCCAAATATTTGAGAAAGTTAAAAGACAAGGAGCTCACTGCAAAAATGATTGAAGAGGTACAAAAAGCTATTGCCATTGGCAAAGTTAAACTTGTCAAATTTATTGCTGAGTTGTCTCGTCAACTCAAGCACATTCTTTATTTATTTCAAAAACTCTATACATTCTCTCTACTCATTAAGGACATCAAGAATAAAACAAAAGCAATTGAGAAAGAGATCACCGATCTCTCTAATAAGTTGACCACTGAGCCACATTCCATTTAGAATTTGTATACCAAGCTACAACAGCTCATGGCTCACCAATTGGAACTAAGGAATGAAGAACACAAGATAAGGATGGACATAATGACCTTCAAACATTATTCCTTCCTCATCTTCCATCCGTCCAAGACCATATCAACAAAGCTACCTCCCTATCCACTCAGCAAGAGGGAAGCACCTTAGATGGACTCATTTCACTATTAGCTGACATTCAAGTGCATAATTCACTCATGGACAGTGTTAAGGATGCCCTCTCTGCCGCTCTTAGCGATGCAAGAACAAAGTATAAATCCATTTTTGACTAGTTGCCACCACCCAATGGTAACTAAGTTTAGATGTTTGTCAAAAAGGGGGAGTGAGTATCATATCAAAGTATACAGGGGTGTATACCGAGCAAAACAAAGTATTCAAATATAGAGTCAGAGGCAATTTTGATAGGGAACAGAGAACAGAGTAGTGAACTGAACAGTTATCATAGAACATTGATCACGGAGCATGCAAAATTAGAGTTTTGTATAGCATATTGATAAGGGGAGTCTATCTAAATATACTATTTCATTGACTAATGTATAGACTATTTGTTTAGACAAATTTTGTAAGTATATATATTATTGAGTTATGACTTTGAAAGTAGTTTGGTCAAACATCTCAACTAATGTCAAAAGGGGAGATTGTTACTACTTATCAAGTTGCCATTAGTTTTATATCCAAAGTCATTTTATATACTCTAGTTGGTTACTACTACCGAAAAATTCAGTCGGTATGCACAGAATAGTTGCTTATAGAAGAAAGTAGTCACAGAGCCCAGTATGCACTAAGCTATCTACCGAGTAGAAATAATGATACACCAAGTTGATATACACCGAGTGAAACGTGTTACCAGATTCATTGAATCTAGACACACATGGGAAAATGTGTTACAAGATCGAGGAACATAGAATCATTATCACATTGGAAATTGCACTTAAAGATTGTGTATGATTTTGAGGTCATCTAACCAATGAAATATTTTCTATAGTTATTCATTCGATAAATGATGTTTGTAAGATCGAAGCAATGAAT
The DNA here is from genome assembly GCF_030272615.1 of Cryptomeria japonica. NCBI lineage: Eukaryota > Viridiplantae > Streptophyta > Pinopsida > Cupressales > Cupressaceae > Cryptomeria > Cryptomeria japonica. The sequence continues at coordinate 825,069,039 of NC_081409.1, forward strand.
CAGATCACTGACATAAGAGATCTATTTATATAGAGGTGTATGAAGCAAGACATGTGTGATACATAAGAAAGCACTAAGTGTTATGACTATTATAGAGACATAGAGGTCATTGAGAAGGGTTTCAGAGAATAGTAAAAGAACAGAGTAAATAGAAGGGTTTACTGAGTTATTCTATGGGTTACTGAGGTATTCTATAAGCAAGGTAATCTTATTTTGAGCACATAGAATCTTCTATAACATTCTAGATGTAAAGTTGCAGATATTTGTAAAGATTTTATTGAAATATTTTGAAGTTGTAAGAGAAACCTTTAACAGGGTAAAAGACTCTAACTAAGTCTATAAATTGTAAAGCCTCTAACTAGGTGCAGCATTTAGTTTAAGTGTTGTAAAATCCTTTAGCAAGGTAGATCTAAAAGATCTTGATACTCCTAACAAGGTAAGCTATCAGAAATAGCTGAACATATAGCTCTAATCGAGCAACCTTTATTATTGCAGTGGTGAAGTTGTGGGTGTCATTCCCACCGCAGTTTTTCTCTCTAACCAAGAGTTTCTGCATAACCAAAATATATGTGTTATGGAGTGAATCATGTATGATTGTTACCTATTTGTTTTAGCTTTATGTTATGTTACAATAGTTTTTGGTTTATGCATAATAGTAAAGTTATTATTGATAAAAAAATTTGAAGTACTATTCACCCCTCCCCTCTTAGTACATTAGCTTCCCATATTGGGCCTAACACTGGTACCAATCGGTAAGAACAAAGAAAACTGCACAAAGAACTAAACAAGAATAAAACTGAAAGGAATTTTTTTTAGTTGATACAATATTTCTCATCAAACGGGGATTCTCTTGAATCAGACAACCTAGATATAAAAAGATGTTCTATGACATGCAACTCATGAACATCTAAAAGGATTTGGAATGAAGATCCCATGCTCAAATATGATCCAAACATCCTCCTTATCTTCCTACTTGTGGTTTCGCTCCTCTGGTGCCTCAATCACCTTCTCTAACCTTTGAATCCCTTTGTCACTCTTTCTTTGCTTCAAATTTGCATATTTTCTATGTTTCTACAAATTTGATCTGGTTCTGCCACAAGACTTCATCCAGTTTGTCACTTTCAACTCTCTGTGGACTAGTTTCATCTGTCCATCAGGTTCATCCACCAGATCCTTCTGCAAACTCATGTCACCCTCTAGTTTAAGGTTCATAGCTAGTTCTATCAAATCTTTCTTCAAAACCTCCAGTATGACTTCTACAACTAGTTTTATCAAATCTTTCGATATAACCTCTACCACCAGTTTCTCAGTACTGCAAATTTTCTTAGGACTCAGATTCTTCACCTCCTTATCTTTCTCCTTCAAAGAAATCAATGTGAACTTTTGCCCATCCTTTTCAATAGTAACTAGATTTGTTCTACAATCATAAATAGCTCCTCTACCATACTGCAAAGGTTTTTCCAATAGGACATGACAAACACTCATAGACACAACATCACATAAAACTTCATCTCTAAAAGGCCCACTATAGAAACTCACCAAACATTGTTCTGTTATCTCAATCTTTTGATCATCTTGTAACCAACTCACCACATAACTACAAGGATGCTTAAGCCTCTTCAACCCAAGCTTCACAAACATCTCCTTAGATACTAAATTAGTAGTACTTCCACTATCTACAATGACCTTGCAATACTTACCGCCTGATTTGCATACAACTCAAAAAAGACTCTTCCTCTGAGTAGATCCGGTATCCTTTATTCTGAACATCAAGGATTCTCCTTGCTTCGGTGCATAGTCAAATGTGTTACCATCACCTTTCAATTCCTCACTTTCCACACCACTTCTTTCCAGTCCTTTCTTACATTCATATAATCTATGTTTGGTTTCACCACACTTGAAACATTTTCCAGGAAATTCTCTACCGGTACTGTTGCTACCTTTCCTCAGTGTCTTTTGTTTTGGTTGTTTACTCCACTTGTCTATTGAGTCCTCTTCTTCAACTGGTTTCTTCATACTATCACTTATCTTGAATTTCTCCTTTCCCTTATTTGGTTTTCTTCTTCTCACCTTCTCCTTAGCCTTCAAACCATACTGGTAAGATTTTTCAATTGTTGAAACCTTCAACATACTCATCTCATCTTGAATGTTAAAAGAAAGTCCATTGATGTACCTTGCCACCTTTTCTCTATCAATATCTCTATGTCTAGATCTAATCACTACCTTGTATAATTCCTGAGTATATTCCTTCACAGTCATGTTTCTCTGTGTTAGGTTTTGGAACTTCTTGAACAAGTCCAATTCTTAGTCTCCTAGTATGAACTTGGCCTTGAATCTTGCAGCCATATGTCTCCACTAGGTGATCTTTCATTCATCATTCTCCACTCTATCTTTTTGCAATTCCTTCCACCACAAGGCAACATGCCCTTTCAACTTGGTCTATGCCAACCAGACTCTTTGCAGGTCCTTGACATCCTCAAACTCAAAATAGTCCTCCAACTCCCTAATCCAATCATTCAAATTCTCTGTGTTCAGCATTCTAGAAAAGTTGGAAACCTCAACTTTATGAACTTTACTCGCTTGTGGTACCGCTCTCATGAATCTTTCCTCTCTTTCATCTTCTGGTCCTTCAGCTTCCTCAAGCTTGTTAGATAGTTCAAATAACTGGAAGACAAATTAGAGGGTGGGGGGGTAAATCAGTTCTCACCAGATTACCAGAACCTTAAGAAATTAAAAATTTAATACCAGAACCTAAAAGATCAATACCAGAATGCATAAACCAAATACCAAAATAGTATATAAACCAATTAAGCATAAACAATAATCAAAGAATAAATACCATCCACATGACACCAAGATTTATATGTGGAAAACCTGATAAAGGGAAAAACCACAGTAGGAAACCTACCCACGGTATTGATCCTTTGGGTTCTGGTATATGTGCTTTGTCTTAGGGTGAAATACTAGATTCTTTGATATGTCAATAGCAATAGAGTTATCACAATGAATAACTATCATTGCAATGCAATGCACTTTAATATCCTTCAACGTTTTCTTCATCCATAGAACTTGTGTATAGATAGTAGTAACGACAACATACTCAACTTCAGCAGTAGATAAAGAAGTACATAATTGTTTCTTGTTGATCCATGAAACCAACTTCTTTCCAAGATGGAAAGCTCCACCAAAAGTACTTTTCTGATCATTAACATCACCAGCCCAATCTGCATCTGTATATGCACATAAAGTAAAGTCAACATCCTTAGGGTACCACACTCTCATTATTTTCTCTAGGATCACTTTGATATCTTGATACAATACAAATAGAATTCATTATGGCAGGCCTAGTCTTAGTCAAATATAGTAGACCTCCAATCATAGACTTGTATATTGTAGGATTTATTGGTGCAGATTCATCTTTCCTTGACGATTTATCACTTGTAACCATAGGAGTACTTACTAGTTTAGAATCTACCATACCAAATTCCTTCAAAAATTCACTAGCATACATAGTTTGATAGATGAAAATACCTTTATCAGTCTGAGTAATCTGAAAACCTAAGAAAAATTTCATTTCCCCAATCATACACATTTCAAATTCTTTCTCCATATTTTTAGAAAATTTCATACACAACTTATCTTCACCTCCAAAAATGATGTCATCAACAAAAAATTCAATAATCAATATATCATCATTAGTAACTTTATAATATAGATTACTGTCAGCATTACCTTTATTGAAACCAAGATTCAAAAGATATGTATCTAACCTTGCATACCAAGCTCTAGGTGCCTGTTTCAATCCATATAAAGCTTTCCTTAACCTGCAAACAATTTTTTTATCATCTAAAAGTGACAAAACCATCAGGTTGCTCAATATAAACTTCCTCATCAAGATCCTCATTCAAAAATTTACACTTAACATCCATCTGATAAACGTTGTAGTGTTTATGTACAACATAGGCAAGAAATAATCTTAGAGCTTCAATCCTAGCTACAGGTGCAAAAGTTTCACCATTACCAATTCCTTCCTTCCAAGAATATCCTTTACAAACAACTCTAGATTTATTCCTTACAACTTTTCGATCTTCATTCAATTTATTCCTAAATACCCATTTAGTTCCAATAACATTCTTATTTTTAGGCTAGGGAATAGAAAATTGTCTCCTTATACCATGCTTCTCAAAAAGGTTATTAAACTCATTAGATGTGAATTCTCCACCATGATTTGACCTTAAAAATTTAATCTTCAATCCTTTCTCACTCTCAACTTTATCTTTAAATATTTTAAAATTTTCAAAAGCCTCAGATTTCTCCCTTAGAAAAGTAACCCACATCATTCTAGAATAATCATCAATGATTAGCATAAAATATCTATCACCTTGAAAACTTTTAACTCTAGTAGGGCCACACAAATCAGTATGAATAAGATCAAGAACATCATTAGATTTTTCTTGTATACTCTTAAAAGAGGTTTTGACTTGTTTTCCCATTTGACATTCTTTACATACCGGATTATAGGGCTTCACAATCTTAGGTATATTTATAAGTGCCTTAGTTGAACTGATCTTCACAATGCAATCAAAATTCACATGACATAGCCTTTTATGTCATAGCCAACTCTCATCAATTTGTGCAATCAAACATGTCTTCTCACTAGAATTCAAATAAAATATATGACCTTTTGTCTGTGTACCGGTTGCAATCTCCAAAGCAGATCTATTAATGATTTTGCATTCTCCATCCTTGAACTGTAATTGAAATCTTTTATCCACCAATTGTCCTACACTTAAAATATTATGCCTCAAACCTTCAACATAATAAACATTATCAATATTGTGCTTACCATCCAATGATATAGTTCCTTTTCTCTTGATAATACATACTTTGTCATCTCCAAATCTAACCAGACCACCATCAACATCTTGCAAAGATAGAAACTTCCCTTTATCTCCAGTCATATGATGTGAACATCCACTATCAATTACCCATTCATCCTTATCTTCAATTTTAATAGCAAGTGTGTTCTCTTTAGGTACATTCTCTTCCAGTGCTGGACATCTTCCTTGATAGCCAGGAACACCCATTCCTTCTCATTGCTAGAACCACTAGTAGAGTCTTATGCTAGTTCATCATCAGAATCAGTCACACCTTCCTCATCTTCTATGTAGCATGATTTGTCTCTATTTTTCATGTACCTATACTTGTTCTCATATCTAGGGTTAGGCTTAAAATATTTTCTAGCTCTTTCTTCAAATCTTGAATTCCTTTCAAGACATCTAGATGTAAAATGACCTATGTTCTTACATGCAAAACATTTAAAAGGTGTTTTTCCTTCATACTTACTTCCTACTGGTCCTTTACGTACTCTTCTAGAAAATAGGGCTTCAAGTTGCTCAAATTGTTCATCTTCTGTCTTCATATCATCCAATTTCCTTGCATATTAAACTTTCCAATCTTTCGTGCCAGTTCATGATGCAGATGCATGAAAAGAAGGTTCAAACTTCACAGCTCCAGAAGTTCCAAATTCTTCAGGCTCAAAAGAAGATAATTTCCCAACCAAGGTATCTCTATTGACAAAAGTATTAGCCATTGTTCTCATTTCTTTAATTGTAGTATCCTTCATCTTGTAAGCCGGTGGTAAAGCTCTTAGAACTTTAGAAACAATTTCAACTTCATTGAAAGTTCCAACACAACATTGAATTGCCATAACAATCTCATTCACCCTTTCCATGAATGTAGTAATCCTTTCATCTTCTTCCATCTTCAAGTTTTCACATCTCACCCAATAACCATCAAGTTTAGAAATCTTCACAGTAGGGTCACCTTCCTTAAGAGTCTCCAACTTGTCCCATATAGCCTTTGCAGATAATTTGTCAGTTAATCCAATTATTTGTTGATCAGAAAGTGCACACAAGTGGGCTTCTCTTGCTTTACAGTAATTATCAAACTCCTTATCCAAGTTTTCTGGAGGAGGATTGCTAGATGTTAGATTATGAGGTGTAACACCATTCTCTGTGATCTCCCAAATCTCCTTACCAAGACATCTCAAGTGAGTCTTCATCTGAATCTTCCATACTTTGTAATTTGTTCCATCAAGGGTAGGAATATCTCTCTGAAAGATAGCAACACATGAACTAGATGAACTTGAACTGTTAGTCGCCATAGGATCTTCCTCAAGTGGTTAAGCTTCTGCAAAGAGGACCAAAGCTCTTATACCAATTGTTAAACAAATCAAATAACTAAAAGACAACTAAGAGGTGGGGGTGAATTAGTTGTCACTAGATTACCGGAACCCAAAATATCAATACCAAAATTCATAAACCAAATACCGAAATAGAAAATAAACCAATTAAGCATAAATAATAATCAGAGAATAAATACCATCCACATGACACCGAGATTTATACTTGGAAAACATGGTAAAGGGGAAAACCATAGTGGGAAGCCTACCCACATTAGGATAATACTTCTGTAGTAAGTATGTGAAATACAATTGAGGGGCCTGCACTTGTAGGAAGGCTAACAGTCTAGAGCACATTGCTCATCACAAAATGAGTCTCATTGACTATATATAAATCCACACTACAATCTGGGGAAATCAATGAACTGCAAAGATATCATCTCCTATGCTAGAATATAGCTCCAATTAAGCTCAATATTGGAGGACAAAATCCTCTTACATAAACCCAACTTGATCACCAATGATCGACCAAATCCTCTGCCTGAATGATTATTACATTATTTTCTCATAACTCCTTACCTATATGATCTACAATAAGATCTTACATCATATATATACAAACCCTTGACCATAAACAATAAGGTCAGCCACCAGACAATAAAACAATTACATAATTACAAAACATGTTCGATAGAGACCAAACAAATAATATCCAACCCATAAGACATCCAGAAAATGCATCATGAAGTCCAATCCACATGTTACATTAAGCCGGTCCATAACCTAGACAATACTGGGACCCAATATAGGTCCACACATGCCAAAGAAATAATCCCAATCAAATAAGTCTCAAACATGATCACCATCACCATCCTGAATCTCCACTAGAAGTCGCACCAACACCACTTATGCATATCATCAAAGATCTTCATGAAATCTCTGCCGGTGAAACCAAGCTTACTAGCAAACAATATAGCATCTGATCACTAGACTAAAACCAACTAACTGAACATGAATCCAAGTAGCATGAATAAGCCAATTCCATAACCCAAACATACCGAAGCATACTAGATCATGATGATCCAATCCAACTAGAAACCAAACAACCTATCGCGACCAGAAGGATACTGGTAAAGCATCCAAAACAACCAGTGTTGACATCAATGACAAAAAATCAATGCAACACATAATCAATTCCTCCAATGGCCAACAAAGATCTTCACCGACTTCCTCATATTCATCCTTAGAATCAGGGTTTCTCCATAAATAAGCCAAATAATTGTAGATTTATTTGCTTACTTCATTCTTGAAGTCTTCCATTATCTACTCTACCCTCTGGGGATTTGTCCTTCTTGGCGGCATCTCTTCTTCCACTCTGGTGAACTGCCTCAACTTGACGATCTGACTATTGGTTTCAATTACCGCCCCTCAGTGATCTATTGAATACACATGCAACCTGCCTCCAATCAGTGATTTTTCCACCTCAAGGAATGCCTCAATGTTCACAAATGATTCTTCCACACTAGCCAATCCATAACCAGCTCTAATACCACTTGATGTAGACATAACCAATAAAAACCCTCAAAAGAGTCAACCTGCTTATGCAACAAAAGAGACACAAAAAAAGAAGTAAGAAAATGTAACAAGTTCACATAAATAGATCATATTAAATCCTTATAACTTCCGACAATCATCATATTATCATCAAAGAACATTCAGTAATTAACTAGTTACATGTAGGCTTCAAGCCAGATACAATCCAACCGGGACTCTAAGAATCAACCGGATCACAACATGCAAATCTCAATCCTTATTCTAAGTTATACTTCCTATAAACCTACAAATGAATACTCAATAACATATTTATAGCCACCAAAACACATCTGGGTCAGCGTCATAAGATTACATTCACCAATGCAAGAAAATGAAATGTGTAATTAGGTCGGCCCTAAGAATAGATAAATCCTTTTGGAAAATAAAAACCAAGAAATGTGATTTAGTAGGAAGGTCAGCCACATGCCAAAGAACATCAGACAAGACCCAAGATAGATCCACATGCCAAGAATCATGTTGGTAGTGAAGGAAAACCAACTCATAAGAACAAGAACTATCCCGAAACTGAGAAACAGTCAACCGGAAGAAATAAATGATCGGAAAAAAACCCAAATGAACTGTAAATATGGAATCAAGCACACAAAAACCATTTTTGGTTGATGCAAGATTTCTCATTGACCAGGGATGCTCCTGCATCAAAAATGGAAGAGATAGGATGGGGGATGCAAAGAGGGAAAGAGAGGGAGAGATACTTGAGAGATAAAGAGAAAGAAATCATGAGAGAAAGAAAGAGTGTTATAAGGAAATAGAGAGAGACTTAAGAGAGAAAGAGAAAGGGAAGGGAGGGAGAGAATGTGAAAGAGAGATGCTTGAGAGAGGGGGAGAGAGAGAGGGGATGGAGGGAAAGACCGAGAGGGAGAGAGGGGGAAGAGAGAGGATGGGGGAGGGAGAAAAGGAGAGAATAGGAGAGGGAGACACCTAAGAGAGGGGGAGAGATACAGAGAGAGTGAGAGGAAGATAGAATTAAGAGAGAAAGAGAAAGGGAGTAGTAGGGAGAGAGGGAAAAGTAGTTAGAGGGAAAGAGAGAAAGACTTGAGGGAGAAAGAGAAAAGGAGGGAGAGGGGGAAGGAGAGAGGGAGAGAATGAGAAAGAGAGACACTTGAGAGAGGGGGAGAGAGAGAGGGAGAGAGGATGAGGGAGGGAAAGAATGGGAGGGCTAGAGGGAGAGGGAAGATTGAGTATGGGTGAGGGAGAGATGGAAAGAGGAAAAGAGGGAAAGAGAGGGAGAGAATGGGAAAGAGAGACACATAAGAGAGGGAAGAGAGAAAGAGATAGAGGGTGATAGGAAGAGAGACTTCAGAGAGAAAGAGAAAGGGAATGTGTGTGTGTGTGTGTGTGTGTGTGTGTGTGTGTGTGTGTGTGTGAGAGAGAGAGAGAGAGAGAGAGAGAGAGAGAGAGATGTTGGAAAATGGTGTTGTACACCTTGCATAATAATGTTTAATTGTTGTATTATTTTATTATTGTGTGAGGTGGACATGGAATTATATTATAATATCATATTGTATTGTTGTGCTAGGAACACCTAGATGGACATTCAACATGTAGAGATTCCCTTAGAATATTCTTGTAACCACTTGATGAGTTGTATTGACACATTGGTATTATTGTATTATATTTTTATTAATATTGGGGAATGTAATTATGATGAAATATCCAATAGTAAATGTGGGTCAAGGGTAGGTAGGAAAATATTATATTTTAGTGTCACATGGTTTTGGGCATATGGTTTTGATGTAATACCACTTGGTGGTTTTGTGGGAGCTTGTGTTTATAAAAGCAACCAGAAGGGTAGTTATTTGGATTAGCCGCTTGGTCACATGGAGTGCTTGGTTATGGCTGGTTTTTTGAGGGCTTTCCATAGTTGTATTGTAATGGACGCATTGCTGATAATACATGGTGGATGATTCTTTTCGAGGCTAGGTTTTTCCCTCATGAGGATTTTCCCAAGATATATCTTGTTTCTCATTTTCATGGATATGTTGTCTATTCTTTGCATATGGCTTCTATGTATTGATTTGATTGTTATCTTAATGGGTTATGTGAAAATTGTCACAAAGATGGTGGAAGTTTCCTTACAAGTGGTATCAGAGCTATTTGTTTAATGGTCTTTATAACCCTAGTTGGAATCCATGAATGCATGAAAGAGTCAAAAGACAAGGAAAGATATATGGTTTTGCAAGTTGTTATTGCAGATCTATGTTATTTGGGTTTGCGGATATGGTTGGTTGTTTGCAGATTTGGGGTTGGAATAATTTTGGTCAATCTAGGGCATCATTGAAAAATGCTTTAAATGGGGGTTTTGGGGGCGATCTTTCAGATTTGGCCCTATGACACAAAATAGACCTCATGGATGGATTCAGGTTGGTCAGGAGATGAAAATTGATATATAATTTGACCTATTTTAGTGACAGTTGAAAAGATTGCAATTTTTTTTTTGTTTAGAAGCCCCGACAGACATCAAATTTTTGGTCGCGATTTGCAGAAAATTTTTTAAAAAATACTTATGGGAATAAGAAAATCCAAAACCTGCAAATATTAAAAAATATATTTTTGGGGGGTGGTCAGCTTTTTAAAAAGGCAAAAGGAAAAAATAAAAATGAAATTCAATGATTTATGTGGGGGGCCGACATGACCCAACACCCCCCATGAGTCCACCTTGCGGCATGGAAAGTACTATAGTACCTATGGGAACTATAGTACCCATGCAAACTGTAGGGCTCGTAGGCACTATAGTGTCATGGGGTTTACCCCGCTGCTAGTGTCGAGGTACCACTAATGGTGGCCCCGCCATCGTGCGGTGGTAACACCCACCACCTTCACCCCGCCTCTTGGGCGTTGAACAAAATTTTAAAACTTCCAATAAATATTAAATCCTGATGGTTTTTGTTGAACATTATTATTAAATATTTGCAATAAATTAAATAATCAAATTTCCACTAGAAGTTTTGGAAAATGTGGGGCTCTAGCTAGTGGCTGCTTTTATTCAACGGAGCATAACTTTCACCCGGGGAGTCCATTTTTTTACTTCTTATACTTGTTGGAAAGGCAATTATGAGAACTATAGTTTGGTACTTGTTTGATTTCCTTATTTTTCCATTTTGACATGTTTTTAGGGCCTGAAAGCTATATGCTCTCCTCTACACAGTTTTTGGTCATAACTTTTGCATACAGAATCAGATTTTGGATTTTGAATAGGCGTTGGAGAGCCTGTTCAATTGAATATAGTGTAGTTCTCATATTTTATTATTTTGGTGAGTTTCAAAAGGTTTACATGTGTTTCTTATAGTTATACTTTGATGGTGATAGGTACATAGGTTGTCTTCGATTTGAGGACATGGTTTGAGACTTGGAGTTTCATGTGGGTGATAGTTGAGTGTAGGTGCATCATTGGTGATGATTATGGTGTCTTGGGTATGTAGGTACATGTTTTTCATTGACATTGCATAGTCATGTTTGTGGTGATTTGGTTTAATGTTCGAAGGTTGTTGTTTATCTCCTTGATGCTCATTTGGTTCCTTGACTATGGTACTTGGCTGTGGACATGTTTGACAAATTAGATTGAATGTTGATTTGGTGTTTGAGTCATGTGGTTTCCATGATTATTCTCTTTTATATCTTAGTTTGTTGTTTACTAATGTGATGATGAGTTTACATGTTCAGTGTTTCACCTACGAGTTATGAAGCTGTGTGGGTTGATCACCTATTTAGTTGTCGTGGGATGGTTCGGATGTGGACTGTCTATATCCATCAGGTTTGATTCATTATGGTGTATACTTGTTAGTTGAATTGTCTGTGGTCATTTGTGCATTAGTATGGTTGTTTTTAGATGAGAGGATGGATAATTTTACAGTACTTAAATAGTTGGCATGGGACTTGTAGCATGTAATCGATCATGATGTCATGATATCTTGGTTATTTATTTGATTACACTTTTAGTGGGAGATTTTGACAGTGATGAGTTGGCGGTGTAGGATTGATTCCTGATTGGTGGTTTTGTTGGTAGTTTTATGTATCTTCTTCGATTTGAGTTCATGATTACACTTGATATTGTTGATATTTCAATTGTATGTGTGTAGAACTATATGTTCTTCATTTAGAAGATGGTTATCACAATGCCATGTGTGACTTCGTATCATGGTTCAATGGGAATTGTTGGAAGTGATGTGTATTCACCATGTTGGTTGGTGGATGATCTTCTTAGTGTGCATATGTTGGAGGATGCCTTAGATCTTGTTGTTGCAGAAGTTTTCTCTTGCATTTGCGGGTACACTCTTAGGAGATGTTTACATCTTGAGGGCTCAAGGATTCCTTGGTTAAGGTGTGATTTTATTCTTTCATTTGACATGTTATCCTTGATGGTAGGATGTAATTATATTATGTCATGGTAGATGAGGCATGTTATCTCTTTGAGATGGATTAGATCATGTTGTCATGTTTATGTTCCTGATTCAGCTATTGGATCTTTGAAATTGATCTTGGTGGTTCTCTTTGTATTGAGTGCATTATTATTTGCTTGATAATTCATGATATTACGGTGTTGCATTTGGAGTTTGGCATGGATTGATCGATTACTGGAAGACCGAGGAGCATTCACCTAGTTTATAGACTTGAGAGGATATTTCTCTTAGATGAGTCATGATTGCTTGGATGTCTTGGATGAGCATTCTCATTCCCCACTCTTGGTCTACTCGGTAGTTTACTACTTAAGAGGTATTAGCCATTGTTCCTTTCAGGTGCATTAAGTTATGCTTATCTTTCATTGATATGGATCTTGAGCTATAGATAAATGGTTAGTTCTAGATAATCTAGTTTGAGAGATGTATGGCATTGGTTATATCCCTGTGCATTTGAGTAATTATTATGATGGTGGAAGTCATTGATATTAGTTTCAAAGATGGTTTATTGGGTGTATTCCCTAGACTTGGGAATGGAAATTTAGTTTGAACTTATTTGTTATGAGAGGCTTACATCCATGTTGATTACATGTTATATGTTGGTTTAGTCCAAGCGACTGAACGATGTTTGGGTGTTGTTATGCTTTTCATCTGGGGTTCTATGGAGGATCTCATAATTGACACATTTAGCATTTAGAGGTGTGTGTAGAAGGACATACTATAGGATTTTATTTGCATTGATCCTCTCTTTGTTTCGGTTATCTTCCTGGATGTTCATATTTAGATTATATTGGCTGGAGGTTTTTTGGAGCTATGTGTTCACTGATTTTGTGTTTATGTGTTTTCATGTGGGAGATGACATAGAGCTTCCTTTATCTATTTCTTTTGTTGGTGTGGAGAACATGGGAGAATGTTGGAGACATGGTTTGAGAGTGGTACTTGTAGGTTATTGGTTTACATGATGTTCATATTGACGTGGATGTTCTTGATACTACATGGTTACACTTCTATGATATGTTGTTAGTGGATTCATTTTTATATTGACATTACCTATGCAATGGGAGTTCCTTGGTGTATATGCGTGACAGGTATTGCACTTGGAGCTTATGGTTGAAAGTTATAGGTTGCATATGTTGATGAGATGTTATTCACTTGTTTTGTATGCATTGGAGGCATGTATAGTTAATGTGTTAGCACTTGATATGGGTGTTATTTCATCTATGTAAACAACTACCTTTACATTGGATACCTTTGGATTAGTGTTTGTGTTTGGATATCAATTCATGTAGGACTGATCATTTGTTGTGACAAATTGTGTGGCTTTCTCTTTGGATGGCCTTTTCATGTCCAATGGCAATTGCATGATGGAGGGTGGGAGAATTCATGTATGAGATGGTGGTCACTTTGTTTCTTGTTGCAGGTATCTTGATGGAGCACATGGAGCACATAGATTCCATGACGGTATATGTACATGGAGAGATCAGTCTCTTGTTCAAGTGACAAATTACTTCTTGGCCCTTATGCAATGTATATAACAAATGGGAGCATGTTGGGAAAATGGTGTTGTACACCTTGAATCATAATGTTTTATTGTGGGAGGTGGACATGAAATTATATTGTAATATTATATTGTATTGTTGCACCTAGGAGGACCTAGATAGATGTGCAACATGTAGAGATTCCCTTGGAATATTCTTATAACCACTTGATGAGTTTTATTGACACATTGGTATTATTATATTGTATTTATTTAATATTGGAGAATGTAACTGTGATGAAATACCCTATATTAAATGTGGGTCCAGGGTAGGTAGGAAAAATATTATATTTTATTATCACATGGTTTTGAGCACATCGTTTTGATGTAATGCCACTTGGTGGTTTTTTGGGAACTTGTGTTTATAAAAGCAACCACAAGGGTAGTTGTTTGGGTTAGCCAGGTCAGCATTTGCGAAGGAGGAAGCATGGCATGTGATTTTTGGATTCATGCTTGGTCACATGGAGTGATTGGTTATGGCTAGGTTTTCGAAGGCTTTCCATAGTTGTATTGTAATGGATACATTGTTGATAACACATGGTGAATGATGTTTTTGGAGGCTAGGTTTTTCCCTCATGAGGGTTTTCCCAGTATATATCTTGTGTCACATTTTCATGGGTATGTTGTTTATTCTTTGCATATGGCTTCTATGTGTTGATTTGATTGAAATCTTAATGGGTTATAGGTTTTCTAATTTTCTTTGATTGTGAGAGATTGTGTTACATTGGATTTGTACATGGCTATCAAGCATGGCCACCTAGTCAAGTTGCATCTTACATTCTTTGCATTTTTGTACATTCTCCCTAAGTTGCACTTAAGTGGGTTTTTTTGTGTGAAAGGATATTTTAAGCTATGTCCATCCACTAGATCCTAATTGCAAATGTGTTATTTTATTTTACTTACAGTACACATGGGACCTAGGATTTTTTCTCAAATTTGTAGTTGTCATGTGATCAAATTATCTTATTACATTTACTTCTTGTTTCCTAGGTCATTTAATTTTTATCTTATTCCTTGTCTCAAGTCATAAGATTAAGACATATTGATAACAATGGAAAAATAAGAAGAGGCATCTTAAATATTTTGGTTGGAAAAAAATTGACAACTAGGTCAAAAATCCCCATATGCTTAATGTGGGTGCTTGCAGGAAAGCATTGGAAAAGAATATGCTAGGTGAAATGGGAAAGTTTAGGCTCAATGATAGTCAACAAAATATTGTGGAAATATTGTTGCAAAATAGAACGAGCTGAAATTAAGAGAAAGCACTGTGGGAAGGTGTGAAGAGAGCCATCAATAACCTCAACGTGTCTTATAATTACAAATAGTGGTGTCGGGATGCCAATTTCGATCCTTCCACCATGTTTAGAAAGAATGAATGTCAACTTTGTGTAGCATATTCAGAGCCAAAGCCAACACAACTATGTCAAATGTCTCGTGATCTAGTCATAAAAGATGGTACCAAACTTTCAAAACTTCCCAAGAATGAAGATTCATAGTATCTTTGGAGAACAAATCACAAGGCATACAAATCACATGTATTTTAATTCTTATTGAGTTTGGATTTTTCTTTAAGCTTATCAATAATTATTCTTATGATCAACTATAATTTTAATGAATTTAATTGATGAAATATCATTATTTAAAAATTTCTACAAATAATATACTACTTAAAAATAGATCTTAAAAATTTCTCTATAAATAAAAATAATGCATAACACATAAATATAAACAAAATTATAAAATATAAATATTGAATGATGAAATAAAGATAGAATATTAGAATTTCCCCACCACACACACACATATTCTATTATTTTAAAAAAAAATAGTTTTTAAAAAACATAACAATATTTGCAAATGAAACTCGTAACTCTTAAATAAATTTTATGTATGTATGTTTATATTATATGTATATGTGTATGCATGATTTTATATAAAATTATGAATAAATATCTATTATTTTTAAGGTGTTTAATGTTTAGAAGTTTCGGATTAAAGTTGAAGATGCACCTTGAGAACGATATGTCTATGGTGTCGGACTTGTCATAAAATTTGAAGAGGCATCTCCAGAATGATATGCCATTGTTTCTTATATAATGCTTTTAAAAAAAAGATAAACTAGTTTGAAAACTTGCCATATGTATAAAAAAGAGGAGAGCTAGCTTGAAAACTCAACATATGTTCAAACAATATAATATGAGTACAAAAATTACCTATATAAATACTTAAAAAGTACTTTCAGGGACACAATCCTAAATGATGACAATTAAAATAGTATTTGAAAGGAAATACAAGAGCAAGGAAAGAAAATATGAAATCCAAGTAAGTTTATTGATGAAGTAAATGTTACCAAGAGAAATGCAAAAAACCTTGGAGCAATCACCCAAATGTGAAGGAGGCACAAGAACTTTTGAAAGGGGAAAACAAAGAAAAACCCCTTGTGATATTATGAATGAGGCAATGCATAAAATGAGAGAGAGAGAGAGAGAGAGAGAGAGAGAGAGAGAGAGAGAGAGAGAGAAGCTCTTTACAATATTGTCATTAAGGAGAAATGAGAGAGGAGACATCTCTTAAATAGAGTTGAGGAGAGGAGTTACAAAGTAACTCCCAAATCTATGAATGCCACCATTCATAAAATGTGTGTGCCATGTGTCCACATCCTCTTATGGAGGAAATCTAATATTCCTTAATAAAGGAAAATAAAAAGAAATGACTTGTCCTCACACATGTACTAGGACAAATTACATGTAGGAATTCCAAAGGAATATCCTAAACTAAATACAAATAAACCTAAGCTAAGTAAAGATTAAATATTCTAACACCCCCCCTTAAGCTTTACTTGGGGAGTTTACATCAAACCCTTCAATGGGTTTCAATCCAAGATTTTTACAATGAAATTGGAACTTTTCTTTAGAAAGTGGCTTGGTCAAAATATCTGCAACTTGGTCTTCCCCCTTGCAATAGAGGAGTGAAACTTGCTTGTCTTCAATTTGTTCTCTAAGAAAGTGGTGTTGGAGAGCAATGTGTTTTGTCCTTGCATGGAAAACTGGATTTTTAGCCAAGGCAATGGCACTTTGGTTGTCACAATACAATTGAGTTGGTTCATGTTGAGGTAGACCCAAATCTTCAAGTAGTCTTCTAAGCCACAAGACTTCTTTGGAAGCATTAGTGCATCCTTTGTACTCAGCTTCAGTGGATCCAAGAGAGGTAGATTGTTGCTTTTTACTATTCCAAGAAATTGCTCCTGATCCAACAAAAAAATAATAACCACAAGTAGATTTCCCATCATTGGGATCTCCACCTAGATCAGAATCAATAAAACCTTTTAAAGTAAAATCAGAATTTACATCATAAAACAAACCTACATTAATAGTTCCTTTAATATATCTTAAAATTCTCTTAGCAACTTTAAAGTGTGTTTGTTGAGGTTTAGACATGAATCTTGAAACCAAACCAACACTATAAGCAATATCCAGCCTAGTAAGAGTTAAATAATTTAAACTTCCAACTAATTGTCGATACAAAGTAGGATCAACAAGAGGAGTTTGCATATCAAGCATTAACTTAGTGCCTAATTCAATAGGAATTGAAACATGGTGAGCATAATTCATTTTAAACTTATCTATGAGATCTTGAGCATATTTACTTTGGGATAGGAAAATTCCTTTAGAGGTTTGCCAAATTTGAATTCCTAAAAAATAATGTAAAAGACCTAAATCAATCATTTCAAATTTTTGATTAAGTTGAAACTTAATATTAGAAATCAAAGTATTGGAACTTGAAGTAAGAATAAAATCATCTACATACAAGATAATAATTATAATATCATCTTCACTATGTTTAATATACAAGTTAGGATCATTTTTACTTCTAATAAAGCCTTGCGAAAGAAAGAATGCATTAATCTTTGAATACCACTGCCTAGGAGATTGCTTTAATCCATAAATTGATTTCTTTAATTCAAAAGCTAAGTGTGCATTACCTTCTTTAATAAAACTAGGAGGTTGAGACATATAAATTTCCTCATGTAAATCACCATTAAGAAAAACACTTTTAACATCCATTTGGTGAATAGGCCAATTCATTCTAGAATCTAAAGCAAGCAAAAGTTTAATTGTAGGCATTTTAGCAATAGGAGCAAAAGTTTCAGTATAATCTAAGCCTTCAATTTGAGAAAAACCTCTAGCAACTAATCTAGCTTTAAATTTACTAACTTGATTATTAGCATTCAATTTGGTTTTATAAAGCAACTTGCAAGAAACAAGATTTTTACCATGAGGCAAGGGAACTAAATCCCAAGTTTGGTTAGAAATTAAAGTATCATATTCTTCCTTCATTGCTTTTTGCCAATGTGGTTGATTTTTAGCTTGGTCAAATGTTTTAAGATCATTAGAATTCATAATAGTAGTCATTAAAGCATAATTACAATAATTAACTCTTCTAGCTTGAATTCTATCCATCCTAGCTAAGTATTCATCATTATCTTGAATTAAAGATTTAAACCATTTAGGTCTTCTTTTAGAAGTAATGGATTCATCACTAGAAGAAGAGTCATGAGGAGTAGAGTTATTATTATCATCATCACTATCACTAGAAGGAATAGAAAGAGGTGCATTAGGAGTAGGGTTAAGAGATGGAGGTTGGTCCTCCACAAGCACAACTTTTCTTTGAGTAAGTTCATCATCCTCTACTTTAGAACAATCATGAGTGCCTTTTTCTGCAATACAAATAGGTCTTGCAACTTTTACCTTGTTAGTAATAGGATTGTAAACTCTATTAGCTTTAATATTTTCATCATAACCAACAAAAATAAAAGGAGATGATTTAGCATCTAATTTTTTCCTTTTCTCCTTAGGTTTGTGAACATAAGCTATGGAACCAAAAATTCTTAAATTCTGCAAATTGGGCTTTCTACGAGACCAAGCTTCTTTAGGAGTTTTATCCTTTAAGGATTTGGTAAGTGTTCTATTAATTAAATAAGTTTCACAAGCCATAGCTTTAGCCCAAAACTTGTAATCCATATTTTTAGCATGCAATAAACATCTTGCCATTTCCACAATGGTCCTATGCTTCCGTTCCGCCACACCATTTTGTTGTGGTGTATAAGGAATGGTAAGCTCATGTTTAATTCCAAAAGATTTCAAATAAGCATTAAATGCATTTTTGACATATTCTCTTCCATTGTTAGTACAAAGAATCTTAATTTTAGAACCAGATTACCTTTCTACAAATATATGAAATTCAGTAAACACATCAAACACTTGATCCTTACTATGAAGGAAATATATCCATGTTCTCCTTGAAAAATCATCAACAAAGGTAAGTGCATACCTTGAACCTTGGATGGAGGGATTCCCCATGGGACCCAAGAGATCACTATGAACTAAATGCAATTTAGTATATGCCCTCCAAGATTGACCATGAGGAAAGGGTTCCCTATGCATCTTACCACTCATGCAACCATTGCAAACAATTTGAGAAGGAATAATACTAGGCAATCCATCAACCATATTTTTGTTTTTTGCATTAATGAAATATAATCATAATTGAGATGGCCAAGTCTTTCATGCCATATAGTAAAATTAACATTAGTAAGCAAAGAATACTTTGGAGGAGCAAATTCATAGAACTTGAATAAGTTATCACTATCCATTTTAGCAGTAGCAATAACATGATTAGTTTTTGGATCAATGATATAAAATATGCCCCTATAAAATTTAATCTTATAATCTTGATAAAGTTTAGGAACTGAAAGAAAATTTGATTTTAATTCAGGAACATAAAGAACATCATGTAATTTTCCATTAGGAACATTCACATCACCAATAGCTTCAACTTTGCAACTATGATTATTAGTTAATTGAACAGGAATATTAGAAGTATCAGGATGCAAAGATTCAAAACATTCTTTATGAGAGGTAACATGTTGAGATGCACCAAAATCAATAATCCACTCAAGTGCTTGAGAAACTTTAGAAGTACATGTAAATGCATGATGAGATGAATTACCATTATTATTACCTTTCTTATAATGAGGTTTATGTTGTTGATTATTTTGATTATTTTGGTTCATGTGCTTTTTACCATTTTGCTTCTAAAAACAATTATTAATAATATGTCCATCTTTCCCACAATATGTGCAATGGGGTCTTGTTTGAGAATTATTCCTTTGATTATTGTACGTATTATTATGATTATTATTATGAGAATTGTTATGATAGGATTTAGAATGAGATTGATAATTAGAAGATTTGTGATTATTATTATGATTATTATTATGATTATGATTATGATTATTATTATTGGATCTAAAATTATTATTATGATTTTGATTTTTAGACATAAAAGCATGTTCACTACTTTTAAGAGTACCAAATTGAATTAATTTAGCTTCCTCTTGACGCAATAAATTATGAAAAATATCATAAGTTAATTGAGTAGCTAAGCTAGGAATAGCAAGTTGAGCATGAATATTCGTAATAAATTGTTGAAATTGACGAGGAAGACATTTTTTAAGAATAAGATGAATTAAACGTAAATCAGTTAGAGTAACTCCTAAATCAGTTAATTGACTATTAACATAATCAAACTTTAATAAGAATTCATCCATGGTTTTAAAATCTGTATACCTGAGATCTTCAAGTTGAATTTTTCAGGATTCATTTGAGCTATCATAAGTTGTTTTTAAAATTTCCCAAGCTTCATACGCTTTTGTACAATTTCCAATTAGAACATACAAATCAGGAACCATTGAAATGAGCCTTCCATCTATGTTGGTTGGCTTGAGGAGCAGTTGTAGCGGGCTCAAAGGTTTTATCAATTGCAACATCCAAAAGATGCTTGAAACGAAAAATAAAAGAAATATGTGTTTTCTAAGAATGATAATTAGAATTATTTAATTTAATTTCTGGAATTAGAGTGGAAATTATAACAAAATAAATGGGAACAAATAATGATTAGTTGTTAAAAAACAATTGAAAAAAAAATTACCCCCTTAAAAAAAAATATCTTCCTTGATTAAAACTAACCAAATTTGATTAACAAAAAAAAAAAAAGTTTTTTTTAAAAAAAAATATTTATGAAAAAGTTTTCAAAACTTTATGTTTATCTAAATAAATTTTATATTAAAAAAGTTTAATTAAAAAAAACTATTAAAATATTTTCATTTTTAAAAATAAAAAAATATGTTAACTTTATTATGTGAAAGAGTCTTAAAATAATCTAAAGGAAACTTTCATATATGTGAAAGAATCTTAAGTTTTTTTTAACTTTTTAATCTATATAAACCTTTATAATTTTGTAAAGAAACCTTCAATTAAAATTTATATGTGTAAAAACTTAGAACTTTTAAGGCTTCTAAAATTTTAAAGTAAAATTCATCTCATGAAAAAGTTCGAATGAATTAAAACTAACAAATTGAATATTAGAGTTAAAGGAAAAGAAGCGTTTCTTTTTGAAATGAAATAAATGATATTTATTCTACAATGCAATGAATAAATGGTAGAATCATACTTTTATGAATAAAAGATAGATACGTTACAAGTTCTTTTTGAAGTAAGTTGCAGAGAAGCGTTATGGCAGAGAAGAATAAAATCAGAAGAGAGCAGAGATTGCAGAAACGATATATGAGAATGCAGCTTTGACTATAGTTCAATGCAGATCATGCAGGAGAAGAAAATAGAGGATATCTCCAATATGAAAAGAGATGATTCAAAATGCAGAAGGTTCAAACAAACAAACTCTATATCTCAAGTTGATAAATATGCTGGAAAAAAAAAAAACAACACAGGCAGAGATAAAATAAATATTGAATTTTTATCCAAAAATCGGCAACTGAAATTGAAACCAAAGATCTTTGAAATTAAAGTTTGCATAAGAGGCAGTTAGGAGGTTGAAGTAAATGAAATGGACAGATTCAGATTTAAAATGAAATAAATTTAGATTTAATAGAAATATTTTAAACATATTTAAATAGAAAGATGAAAGATTTAACAAAAGATTGAAATAATATAAAAACAAAATTACTAATAAATTTAGATTTAATAGAATTATTTTAAACAGATTTAAACAGAAAGATGATAGATTTAACAAAAGATTGAAATAATATAAAAACAAAATTACTACAGCAGAGAAACATAAATATTTTTTCTGTTGAATCTGCAAACATAAATAGTTAGAAAATATATAAACCAACAATAATTTGCAAGCGAAATAAAATTTTAGAACCTGCAAATAAATAGAGAAGCAATGCAATAATAAATAAGATTTGGCGGCAAGCTGACCAAATAGATTAAGGAGATTGAGTTTGGCGGTAAACCTTCCAAACTATTCACACTAAAAAATCAGAAACTTTGGTGGCAAGCCTTCCAAAGCCCTTTTTTTTAATTAAAAAAAACTAGAATAGAAGATTAAACCTGCAGGCAAACTTGTTAACAAGTTTGAAAAAAAATTTAAAATCTGAAATAAAAAACCTGCACAGTAGAAAATATTAGAGAAATAACTTCTTCTCCTCTCAAGAATGCCTCCAAGAAGGTGAACTCCACAGAATGGTAACCTTCATCAATGTCAACTTAAAATAAGGATTAGAAACCTGCTCTGATACCATGAAAGGAAATACAACAGCAAGGAAAGAAAAAATGAAATCCAAGTAAGTTTATTGATGAAGTAAATGTTACCAAGAGAAATGCAAAAAACCTTGGAGCAATCATCCAAATGTGAAGGAGGCACAAGAACTTTTGAAAGGGGAAAAACAAAGAAAAACCCCTCGTGATATTATGAATAAGGCAATGCCTAAAATGAGAGAGAGAGAGAGCAAGAAGCTCTTTACAATGTTGTCATTAAGGAGAAATGAGAGAGGAAACATCTCTTAAATAGAGATGAGGAGAGGAGTTACAAAGTAACTCCCAAATCTATGAATGCCACCATTCATAAAATGCCTGTGCCATGTGTCCACATTCTCTTATGGAGGAAATCTAATATTTCTTAATAAAGGAAAATAAAAAGAAACGACTTGTCCTCACACATGTACTAGAGGACAAATTACATGTAGGAATTCCAAAGGAATATCCTAAACTAAATACAAATAAACCTAAGCTAAGTAAAGATTAAATATTCTAACAGTATGTTTAATTTTCTGATGAATCTATTTATTTTTTTAATTATTAATATCTAGAATATAACTATAAATATTAAAAAAATTCAAGATATTTGAATAAAAAATGTCAATTGTAATGAGTAATATGACTTATAAAATAAAATAAGAGAAAAAAAAATTAAAAAATAATACCCAAAATTTAAATTGATTACTTTTTTTCTAAATATATATAGGTGCCAAGTACAAGATAATGTGTGTTCAACAAACATGTTTTATAAAAGAAGTTATAGATTTTTGAAGTTCTAATGACATTTTTTTCTCTTAAACATAGGTCAAGTGCACTATCAAATTGCTATTATTGGAATTCTTTCTCAAATCGGCTTTATTGATGAGCATACATACAAAATTGTTTTTCCAAACCATGTTCTCTTGTTATACATAATTGTTTTTAGAAACCATATTATCTTTGTTATATTAAGATTAGCGTTTTTGACGGATCTATGAATAAGAAATGGATTTTGAACGGACCCAAAACCCTTCGCGATGAGAACATCAACATAAATTCACAAAAATGTATCTCTTATTTATCATTATTTATCATGGTTTTCTTCGCACTCAAAATAGTCAATCTTGTAGATTTCCAATATAAAAGGGGTGGTACATACCCTTCATTTGTAGCATAAGTGGATACCTCTCACAAGTCCTTTATTAGAAACCATCTATAAATCCAAAAAAAGATAGTCCCAAATCATTAACTATAAAAAAATCTATTTCCATCCATTTTAATTTCCGACGACTTTAAAAGCGCGTGATAGGAATTGGCTCTCCCCTATTTCCATCCATTTTAATTTCCGACGACTTGAAAAGCGCGTGATAGGAATTGGCTCTCCCCTATTAATTTCTCATCTACTGTATCTTCATTCATCCAAGTTGTTATATATTATCAATCAGTGAATCATTAGCTCCTGCAATATAGTATAATGTGGTTTGTGCTGAAGAGGTTGAGAATTCAATGGATATTGTTTTAGGGTTTCACTTTACTGACGTCCCTTTTCAATCTGTTAGTTAGATCCATTTCCTCCTGTTAAATTAGATCCTTTTCCTCAGGACGCATCATGCTTCGGCTTAGTTACTGTTTCTCCCGTGGTCCCAAAATTCAGGAGGTAAATAGATTTCCACCGAAAAGTCAGATTGATTTGATTTCTTATGTTTTGATTCTGAGATTTTCTTTACCTGCAGATAAAAAATGGGACATGGGCATCCTAAATAGCTTCGAGCTCAATAAATCACATTCTGCTTGTTGCTAGCCAACGGTGAGGATGATTTGGAGGAGGATTTTGCAATGAACAAGTGGACGATGGTATTAAAAGAAGGCTCAGATTGTCAGGATAACAATCAATACTGCAGTGGATTTTGTATGTGTACTTTCCACCATTTACTGACTCTTGATTTTGTGTGTATTTTCTTCGTAGCATATTTATTAATGTTTAGGTGCTGTCATGACAGAAATGTATTTTATATTTAAGAATTTAAAATATCTTCATTAGTAGTTCCTTAATAGTCATTTTGATTTTTCAATTGTCATAAATGGTTTGATCTGTGTTCCCATCAAAGATTTACAAGCTGCCGTCAAATTTATTTTGTTAATGTGGGATCTGATTTAGTTTTATTTTATTGTTTCAGTTGATCAATTGTAAATAAATAATTATTTTAGGGCTGGATTTTAAATTATTTTCTATGTAAAGATTAAAAAACATATGGAAAAGTTAAATCAAAATTGATTTTAATTTATTTTACAATTCACTCTTGATCAGCATAGGTATTACTATGGTTCAATTATGAGGAAAATATAATATAAATTATATAGAGTATTATAGCTTTTATGAATTGTTATTATTATTCTTTATGAGAGCATAAGTCTATACTAATATTTTTTTGTGTAAGAAAGGAGATGCGAAAACTATCTATTTTGTCAAAATTGTCTGATACCCACTTCAAACCTTATATTATGCCTCAAATGATTTAAACCTTAATAAATAATATAATACAACAGTAAATTATTTACATAATTTTACTATAAATATTAATCATATCTTCTAATCGATGGACCATTATTTGATTTTCTTTTATATATCAACAAAAAACTTTAATTATTTTTCTTTTTGTTTTAACAGTACCGAAAGGAAGCTCTGGCGATGCATCTAAATATCAGCCCTCAACAAATAAACATTTTCTTTAAGAAAATCATGATGTTTTAAGCAGTCATAATACTGCCGACATTTCTACTAAAAATGTTTGGATAAATTTTTGAAAAGAATATCATATATACTACACTAATTGTTTATTCACAAAGAAGTCTTTTCTTTAGGATTTATTGAAAATCCTAAATCTAGGTGAATAAATCTGCAGCCCTTGAATAAATCTAAGTGAATAAATCTGCAGCCCTTGTCAGTGACGGAGATTTAGTAGACTTTTTGTTGAGTTCTAATAAACAATTTCAAATGCAGACCATTTCATTTTGCTTAGAAATCCTTTTTTTCAAAAAAAAAATTAGGGTTTTTGTTAGAGTAAATGTTTCAACTGATTTTACTTCCATTGAACAGTTTCGGTTAGTGCAAACTATTTAAGGTTTTTGTTAGAGTAAATGTTTCAACCCTTTTTACTTCCTTTGAACAGTTTCCGTTAGCGCAAACTATTCTGACAACGTTTAACAAAGACTATATTTCACAACTCCTATATTTGATACACATATTACTTATTCCTTACTGTGTTCGAATCAAAATCATCTTTTTACATTAAAAATAACTTCACCTTGAATATTTTTTATTATTGGAGATACCTATTACCATAAAGCAACAAGAACATGCCAAAATTCAATACATTAAAAGACTTCAGAAAATTATCTTTCATGTAAGATATTACATTTATTAGATGAAATCCACTTTATGCTTTGAAAAAAAAATCGTTTCGTTGATTCCCACACTCTACAAAACTTTACACTTCCTTTTCTTTCATTATCTTTCCCACACTTTCATAGCCGCTACAAAGGGATCCATCTGAAATAGTTTCATTGGAGGAGGCGGTGAACGATGATAATGATGATGAACATCCTTTGGGAAGCTCCGTGAACAATTCCCCTTGTTAATTCCATTTTTTTAACATTTGAAATTGGAGTACTAATCCTTTTTCAGGTGGAGGACAAGATGCCCACAACACAACCGCCAAGACGATGAAGAATTATCAGTCAGTCAATGAGTCATTACATCCATTTCATGGCTTGCCGTTCTTCATCGTCTTGGCAGTTGTGGCCATCTTGTCTTCCACCTGACAAAAGATTAATACTACTAATTTCAAATGTCAAAAAAATGGAATTAGCAAGGAGAACGACTACAACAACCAGAAGTTGTATTTCACGGAGCTTTCCGGAAGATGATCATCATCATCATTTACCACCACCTCCTCCAATGAACACGGAAAAGCGATGGATCCCTTTGTAGCAGGTATGATAGAGTGCGGGAAAAATAAGAAAAGGGAAAGTATAAAGGTTTTTATTTTCCTGGAAGAACTCATGTTCCACCAGCGACTCTCAAGTCATTCTAAAAAGCACAAAGGCATCGGAGATATCTTCATCTAAGATTCAACAAACCAATTTTTTTTCCAAACCATAAAGTGGATTTCAGCCTATAAATGTAATATCGTAAAACAAAGATTATTTTATGAATTTTTTTCCATGTATTATTGAATTTTGCCATGTTTGTGTTGCTTTATGGTGATAGCTGTGTCTAATAATAAAAATATTTAAGGTGAAGTTATCTTTTAATGAAAACTGATGACTTTGATTCAGAATCATTAAGGAATAAGTAATGTGTATCTAATATAGGAGCTTCGTGAAGGTGTAATCTTTGTCAAATGTTGTTAGAATAGTTTGCTCTAATAGAAACTGCTCTAAAGAAATAAAAATGGTTGAAACATTTACTGTAACAAAAATCTTAATTTTTTGAGAAATAAACTTCTAAACAAAATGAATTAAGAAAATTTGAAAGTGTTTATTAGAACCTTTTCTAGATCCTTTATTGTAAGAGAAGATTAAATTCAGGAGAATTAAACACAAAGTCTACTAAATCTGGATCACTAACAAGGGTTATTTCTGATCAGATAATTGATCTAGATTTATTCAAGGACTGCAGATTTTTAATGAATCTTAAAGAAGAGATTTTGTTGGGAATAAATAATCAGTGTAATATATATAATATTCTTTTGAAAAGATTGTCCAAACATCCTTAATAGAAATGTCGGCAGTATTATGACAAACACCTTGATTTTCTTACTCAAATTATACTAAGTGCTAATTGGGCACTAATTGGGTAAGATTATTACCTTGCCTTCCTATTTGTAAAGGAATAATTTACTTGCTGAGGGCTGATATTTAGCTGCATCGCTAAATATCCGGGCAATAATATACCTCAAAATTTGATATCGTTTATACAGATATTGGAAGTACCGGTGTTCCATATCACCTTTAGGGTTTTCCATATAAGATTTGAGAATGGTTCGAGTGTATGGGGTACACTCCAGGGATGTGAAATTTTTCTGTTTTTTCTGTTAGGAACCCTATTTGACGAAAAGAAACATAAAAACAGAAAAAAAAGGGAAAAATGAAGAAGAAAGTTCTGGACCTCGTTACTGAAATACAAATTGGATGAATTAAGTCTGCTGTCTTGATAGTTGATCGGAATACATGCATGTTTACAACAAATCCCCCAAGCCGTCATGAAACCAAATAGCAAGTCTTGCTTATTAACTGTGGTGTATGGAACTGGTAGAATAGAATTTGATTTAATAAACAAAGTTACCCACCTGTATCTATTCATTGAAGTCGTTAACTTTTCTTATTCTAAGTATATATACAACTTGGATATAGATTTGAATCGCCAATACCTTTGTTAGCAAAATGATCTACAACTCTGTTTCTGTTTCTCAAAGCAAGATAGTCATATCCTTTTAACACTTGCAACACAGCTATCAAAAGGTACTGTTTTGTATGCTTGTTTATTTGTTAGTAGCCCAAACCTGAGCAAGCAAAAGGTACTGACTCTTTTTTTGCGGGTTTTGCAGTAATCATGTATCGTTAGTTTATCAAGATACTTGCGATTTCTCTTTTTCATAATCCTTCCTCTTTGAATATTGATGTAGATGGATTTATTACTACATCAAGAGATTTTGATTATTTATTTGAATATTGATGTTATTTCCAACTCTTCAAGAGGCAATCGGTGGCAAGGTATGGGATGTGATATAAGTTTAACTGCTTGTATTGTTTTTCAATATCAATCTTGGCTTTTACTGTTAAAGGCTAAGTTTATTATTATTGAAAATCTAAGTCAGACTTATTTGCCTCCTGCATCAATTAGAAGATAAATGTATCCTATTTCATATTCTTGAAATTCTAATGATCCATCAATTGTCTCGAAGATGATCATATCGGTTCTGTTGTTTTCTTTTCTTTAAAAATGTGGTCAGTAAATATGAAATGTTTATTATTCATATTTAAAAGATATTTAGATATGAATATAAAATCCATAGTCCAAAACACTTCTTTTAATGATCTTTTACTTCCATTGCCCCTGTCTATTCTATTAATAGCCCTTATTTCATAGAATTGGCAGATTTCTAATAAGAAAAGTTGACATGAAAAATTAGTCCTTGTTTCATAGAATTAGCCGATTTTTCTTTTTTCCCAGGTACTACTTCAATAAATTCAACAAGTTATCTGACCACCACCTAATCCCTATCCCACCGCACTGGATTATTTGGTAGCCTCACGTTTTTTTTCCTGGTCATAGATTGTATTTTTATGAATAAACAATTTCAAATGCAGAACATAATTTTTGTAATTCATTTTGGTTAGAAATTTTTTTTCCAAAAATTTAGAATTTCTGTTAAAGTAAGTGCTTCAACAGTTTTCTTTTCCACTTTTTCTATTTCGCATTGTTTTAGGGAGATCAACGTCATTGTAGATTTTTTAGCAAATAATGCTATTCTTGAGGATGTCAATTTCCTGGAGGTCTCTCCCTCGGACATTTCTGCATCTTGCATGAAGATGCTTTTTTATAGGTGGTCCTCCTTCTTGAAATCCTACTTCACTATCAATGCTTCGTTAGTATATGTAGTAAAGTGTTGGCCTTCATAACAATTTTGTGCTATTGATATCTTATGTTAGATTTCATTCATGGGGTAGGAAATTGGTTGGGTTTTCTTCTACTGGTCTGAGATGTACCTTCTCATGTCTCCTTTCTTTATGTGATGGTTACTTCCCTATATGGCTATAGGGGGGGATGTTGTCCTGCCTTATGGCAGCATTCCTGTTGTAGTCATATTCGGTAGTTTCTTCACACAAAGTCTAGAGGTAGGAGGGGTATCTTTGGTTTGGATGGTGAATTTTTCTTTCTTGGTTGAGTGGTTGTCTTTGGTTATCTTGATTGGCAAGCTGTTTTGAATTTCTTTTGTAAATTTGGGATCTCTTTGGCTTATGGCAACCATTACATATTAATATCTATTTTTGGTAATCTTTTCTTTTTGCGACTAGTTGCTGGTTGGATACTGTTCTCAGTTATATTGATTTTTGGTGGGCACTTATGGCTATCATTCGATCTTTGTCTTGCTTTTCACTCTAACATCATGTTCTATTTTCTATGGAGAATTATTGCCAAATTCGATGGATGGTGGCTTTTTCTGAGGAATTGGAAAGAGCAGTTAATGTGGATCTCTTATTCTTCGTTCTCTCATGGCTCTAAGTTTTGTTTTCTTTAGAGCTTTGGATTCTTGTGCTGTTTAGACAGGCTAGATTTTGGGGTGATGGCTCTGATTTTTGGTGGACATTCTTGACTCCACCTTCAGATGCTCCCTGTTAGACTGCTTCTTATAGCTTCCTTTATATCTAATGTGGATGGCAATGTATTGCAATGTATCTAGGGGGTTTTGGTATGCCTATGGGCTTTTTGTAATGGGTAGATAGGCTTATGTTTTCTTGAGCAATACTGAAGGGTTTTCTTACCTGTTCTTTCCCTTCAATGCTCTTTGAACCAGACACATGTAAAAATATATATAATTAATATATTTTTAGTGGTCTCATTGACTTTTATCAAAAAAAAAAAAAGTGCTTCAACAGTTTTTATTTCCTTTGACCAGTTTCTATTACTGCAATCTATTCTAACAACATTTGACAAAGACTACACCTTCACCATAGCTCCTGCATTAGATACACATATTACTTATTCCTTAATGTTTCAGAATCTAAGTCATCTTTTTACATTAAAAAATAACTTCACCCTAAATATTTTATTGGACTCAGTTATTACCATAAAACAACAAAAACATATTAAAATTCAATAATAAATGGAAAGAGACTTCAGAAAATAAGCTTTCGTATAAGATGTTACATTTATAAGCTGAAATCCACTCTAAGCTTTGAAAAAAATATGGTTTGATGGATCCTAGATGAGGATGGATCCCATGCATTTGTGCTTTTATGAATGACTTTATAGTCGCTGGTGAAACATATTTTCTTGCACGAGAATAAAAAACCAGTTTCTGCTACAAAGGGATACCTCTGAAATAGTTTCATCTGCTACTTCAGTGATAGCTTTTCCATATTCCTTGGAGCAAGCGGTGGTAAATGATGATGATGATCATCCTTGGGAAAGCTCCATGAGATACTACTTCTGATTGTTATGAAAATGATAGTGCCATATAGGAAATCAGATGAATGAAGCTACAGTGAAGAAAGATGATGATGATCATCATCATCATTTCCCGTCACCTCCTCCAATGAGTATGGAAAAGCTATAACAGAAGAAATGAAAGAAACTATTCCAGAGGCATCCATTTGTAGTAATTATGATAAGTGTGGGGAAGATAATGAAAGAAAAGGGAAGTGTAAAGCTTTTGTATTTTCCTGCAAGAAGACATGTTCTACCAGTGACTGTCGACTCATTCTGAAAAGCACAAAGGTATTGGATCCATCTTCATCTAAGATTCAACGATTAAAAAAAATTTAAGCATAAAGTGGATTTCAGTGTATAAATAAAATATATTACAAGACAGATTATTTTCTGAAGTCTTTTTTCATATATTATTGAATTTTGGCATGTTTGTGTTGGTTTATTATAATAGCTGTGTCCAATAATAAACATATTCAAGCTGAAGTTATTTATTATGTCAAACACTAAGGAATAAGTAATATGTGTATCTAATTCGGGAGCTGTGGTTAAGGTGCAATCTTTGTCAAATGTTGTTAGAATAGTTTGTGATAACAAAAATAGTTCAAAAGAAATAAAAATGCTTAAACCATTTACTCTAAGAAAAATTCTATATGTTTTGAGAAAAAAACTTCAAAACAAAATGAATTAAGAAAATTACATAAAATGTTATGCATTTGAAATTGTTTATTAGAACATTTTCTACAACCATTATTGTAAGAGAAGATTGGACTCAAGAGAACTCAACACAAAGTCTACTAAATTTGGGCCATTGATAAGGGCCATGGGAGATCTTAGTCTCGCAAGAGTAAGGTTGTTGAACAGCTTAATAACTACATTGAATAGAATTAATTGAAGTGCAAAGGATGAGAATAGCAAAATGTAAAGAGTGTCAAGGAAAGGGATGTGTACGACATGGTTAGGAGCCATGCCACTGTTCTATGTGAGAGGTAATCAAAACTGAGGTGTTATGAGATGATCTCACCCAAATTGGAAATGTGGTCTGCATATGGTATAAGTCTACATATAAGGTAGACAGTGTTGAAAAAATGCAACATGAGATGAGACCCTTTTAGAAAATTAATAGCAGGTGACAAAGAAATAGTTGTCAAGTTGAAATTAAAGCCTAGTTTCGTTTAACACTGGCATAGTGTGCAATGAAAGCTGACAAGAACAATTGTGTGCATATGAAGTGTCATGATTTTTTTCTTTGTTAAAGAAAGGATTTGAAACCCTTGTTATCTCTCATGGAGGAGAGAGCTAAGAACTTCGACAAGAAGTGTACCTTTTTGGTCTATAAGACCTGGTAAAATAGTGATGGCAATTTTGGATAGTGAGTTGCAGAGATTCAATTTTTGAGTCCACTTAGCATCAAGGGGAAGTATGTTGGATAGTGATGGAAGTGTGCAACTCTAAATGGAACTAGTAATTTCAAATATGCAGTTGGGAGGTTTTAGGGAGACTTTCTATGTAATTTTCTAGTGATATTGGTAAAGTTTTTTAGGTAGGAATTACCATGTTTTAAAAGTTTCTTTATTTATGATTAGTAATCAATTATGATTTTAGAGACTACAACCTCTATAAAATGCTACCTTCTTGTATTGTTTATGTAGATAAAAATATAACCTCTATATAGAAATAAATGATGATGTAGTAGATATTAAATAAATAAATAAAATTTATTCCTTAAATTGAATTTATATTTTGTGATTGATTTAAATCTGCAATCTTCAAGCACCTTGAACCCAAACCAGAAAAAAACAGGGCCCACAACCCATGAATGAACAAAACAAGGCACCCACTTTTTGAGACTAACCAGCTGAAACAATTCAACGTAGACAACCCTAGAAGCACAAATCTCGAAAAAACAAAGATATGAAAAGTAGCATTTAACTTCCAATAGAGGTAAAGGACAGGAAAGTGTTGCTTCCTTTAATACTAACTGCCAAATCACTCTCCTCATCACTGAACACTTCATCTCAAACAATAGATAAGTTTGAATGGTTCAAATCTAGCTTCGCAGGAACCGGATGAGAGTGTTTCAATAGAGTCTTCAAAGCCTATATAAGTATTTTGACTTCAGGAATAGAATGTCCTCTACTTCCTCCTCAGCAGAGTATATTAAACTTTTGAAACCTACAGGGCACTTTGTGTCCAAACTGAAAACCATCCCATCATACAAACACTTAACACTGGAAGAAGCCCTAACCAACTTCACAGGAAAAATACTGCCAACCAGGCTCGCCCCTGCCAAAGGCCCAAATCTCCCAAAAACAATTATGAAATTTAAATAGAAATAATGTCCTCTTTAATGAATTTCTCATGCAACGATTGAAGTACATGTGATTACAAAATATCTAAGCTAATTTTAAGGAAAAGGAAACCCATCTCATATACTGTGAACTGTTTCTCCACATCCTCAAGAACATCCACCCTATTACTCACGAAATGACTTCTTATAACAAGTGTCAGTTAAAATTGTAGATGGCTTTAAAATTTCCTGTATTGAATTTTGTTGAGAAGGTTGGTCCTTTGGGTTGTGATGCAAAAACTCAAAACTTATCTCAATGAAAAATCTCAATCCCTCAATGTATCCCCCTCACCTACTCATGCCTCCTCCTCCATATAAAAATATGGTAAAGGAAAGAAGGAAAAGGTGAGTAATTTGGAGAATGATATTGAGGTCATTTTGGGATCATTAGCTTGCACCCACAACAAGGACAAAGTAAGTTGGTTAATGCTAGCATTATTGAGAAATTATCCGAGCTTAATATGAATGTTATAGATAAAAAAATTAAGTTTGTCCAAATGTTGAATGTTATAGATAAAAAAATTAAGTTTGTCCAAATGTTGAACAATATCATGTAGTTTTTGGGTTGTTGGACCTTATTTCATTCTTTTGTTTTTCTACTGGCTCATTGTAGCTTAGCATCTAGTTCATCCTTATGATTGTTTTTTTTTAATTGTCTTTTTGGTCCCTATGAAACCTGCTTTACTCTAATAAAAAACAATACATTTTTCCAATAAAATAATCCAATAAACCACTTAGTTAAGAAAAATGAATTATAGAAATGATAGATTTGAACTATTAATGCTTCTAAATCTAAAAAAGATATGCAATAAAACTCAAATCTGACCATACAAATAAAAAATTATGC
This sequence comes from Cryptomeria japonica, assembly GCF_030272615.1. Lineage (NCBI taxonomy): Eukaryota > Viridiplantae > Streptophyta > Pinopsida > Cupressales > Cupressaceae > Cryptomeria > Cryptomeria japonica. The sequence goes on from NC_081409.1 coordinate 825,102,777, forward strand.
ATTGCACAAATAAAGTTCACCAAAACTTAATGGTGATGAAATAGGGTTTACTAGTCTAATCATGCAAACTAAGAATCAAACCCAGTCACATCAACATACATTAGGGAAATAACCAATAGGCCCAACATCAGACCTAAGGGCCGAGCTAGGCATAATGGTTGCTTGTTTGCCTTTTGTTGTGTGTAGGTGTAATTGGATAAGATATAATGGTTAAATGAAAGAATTAGGACCAATGATGAAAAATTGAGAGTAATCGGTATAAGCAAAAAGCTACTAATTAGATATGCACACTTTGATTATAAATATGGAAATGTGAGTCAAATAGGAACCTATATCTACAATCTAAGCTCAAAACTGCTAGAATATGGAGCTAAGCATACTAGTTTTGAAGGTGTCCAATGCAAAGACTGATAATAGATTTAGGATCAAGATGTTGCTCAAAATATTCTCTTCATGTTTCATGAGAAAAGTGTCAAATATTGTTCAACAATAGTCACCATCTAGAGCTTCCTACTTCATAAAAATTTGGCTCTATTTCTCTCATTTTCCACTTTCTAGTTCTATATTCCTTCTTTGCTAAAATTGCAACTTACACACACAAGAGAAAAATTGTTGTTTGGTTGATAAGAGTTTGCCTACATCAAACACTAGGTCTGAAATTAACACTATAATTATGAATGAAATAGAAAATATATCCTTCTCTTGCAAGGTGTGGAGGTTCAATTGTTAAACAAAATGTTAAATTGAAATTTTATACCTTCTTTTATGAATCTCATTTTCCTTGAAGTCTTCATTAAAAGGTTGATGTTTCTATGTAAGACTCGTCCATTTTTCATATATTTTTTTTTATTATGGATGCCATATTAAATGCTTGAAAATTTGAATAGTGAACCTCTCCTTCACTACCTTAATGTTATTTGATTTATTTCTGAATAAGAATTATCTTGGAAACTTTTGGAGAGATGTTTCAAATGAGTGCATCTAATTATATTTTCTAGTTATCCACATGAAATGTGCTGAAAATTATGAAGGAAGTCAACATTGAGTTTAATTTCCCACTTAGTTTTTTCCACCATTGAAGGACTCAAATTTGGGCCCATTTATCCTAGACTATGGCACCTAATGCCCTTTCTCATTCCCTACTAGACAAAAGCCTGGAGGTCAAAGAAAAAGAGAAAAGATAATAGATTTGATACTAGTTTGAGCAAAATTAGGCATAATTAAGGCATAAAAGATAGAAACATTGAAGGAAAACTTAAATGATCATTAAACTATATCAAGATACAATTTATGACACTATATAAGCATATTATCCCTTACTATGGAATTAAAAAATGGGCATATTGGTTTCTCCCAATAAGATCAATACCATGGTTATCCTCAACCCAAAAGGCATATTTCGAATATCAAACTTCAAAAGTTTGGTATCATTAATGAAAGTAGAAAAAAAAGAATCTAGCACATATTATTAAGTATGACATAGATATAAAACCTATAATTCTAGTTTAGGGAATACCTATTTAAAAGATGTAATTATTCCAAAAGAATTAAAAATATAAGAATAATATGGAAGAAACTAGTCATTCTTTTCTAGTCATTCATGTTGATATATCTAGGATTTGCATCTAATATGTTTTCTCATGTTGAGTTAATCTTATAAGTAGGTTTAACTCCTTTGAATGTATACTTCATTTTTTTATAAAACTTAACTTGCCATTTATATGTGAAAATTAAAGAAAAAATTTATACATTACTTAGCCTATTGTATTAAGCTTTCATACTGAACCGTTCTTATGAATTTTATATAATTTCTAATTTTAATAGTGACATAGAGGCATGGAATGAATACTATCTTCTTATCAACCAATATTTCATATTCAATGTCCTTTCTAATTTTAAGTTTCAATTTTCATTTCATTCAATCCATGTAAAATTGAATATAATATATATTCCTTTTTTATTTCTATTTTATATGATTTTGTTCATACTATATAGATTATGAGGTTAGATGTGTTTAATTTATATCTATTATAAGTTCAACAAAACTCAAAGAGCTATCAAAATTTCTAGTAGCTAGAGATGTGTAGTAATAATGCTAAAGCATCCTCCTCCTTAATGAAATTTTGTTATCTTTTTTCACTCTTATTATTTGTTAAGTTTCACTACATATTAAGTTCAAGTGTGGAATATGATTGGAGATAAATGTTTGATACCTCATTTCCAAAATGGTCATATTGGTTAGAAAAATCAGAAATGCTTCATTTAGGACTTTTGTATAAATTCAACTTGGAAGAGGGTCTTTGACAACTATTGAGAATTTTTTCACTCTTATTATTTGTTAAGCTTAACTACATATTAAGTTCAAGTGTGGAATATGATTGGAAATAAATGTTTGATACCTCATTTCCAAAATGGCCACATTGGTTAGAAAAATCAGAAATGCTTCATTTAGGACTTTGTATAAATTCAACTTGGAAGAGGTTATTTGACAACTATTGAGAATTTTATGTCATTCTTATGAAGTTATTTTTCTCATCTATTCTAGGGCATCATTTTATGGAATTTTCTATAATTTTTCAATTGACATTAACTCTATGTATTTGAAGTCTTTTTACCAAGGTTTTCATTAATTTCATAATTTTATGTTTTGGTAAAACTATTGAATTTTGATAACAAATCTTTTTTCGGATTAAGTTCTTTTTATTTTATGATTATTTCTATCTCAATTTTATTATGGTATTCATGGGTGCTGAAGCTTGAAAGTTCGATTTGATGAAAATAATTAATAATTTTCATACTTTTAGTGAATAAGATATTGAGTGCAATTTTACTTATAACCTTTTTCTAGAGACTCTATAATTAAAAAACTTTAAAATCTCTGTAGACACCTAAAATTGTCATGTCTAATTAAATAAATATCTTATTTATTTAATTACTTTAGCCTAATTCTTCTATTAATTAAATAAAAAGATTTATTTAATTAATTCATTTATCCTCTTCTAGCCTTATTTCTCATTTAAATAAATACCTTTATTTATTTAAATTACCCTTTTCCCAAATTAAATAAATATTTTATTTATTTAATTGATCCCACTTCTTCTATTAATTAAATAAATCTTTATTTATTTAATTAATTCATTAGCCTTTTCTACCTATGACACATGTCATTCATCTCTTAATTCATACATTACCTACCATTTCATTATTTTATTATTTCTTTTACCTACCCTTTAATCATAGCCGGCCATTTATCTTTTACACCTCTTAATCGTATCCCTCCATTTCATATAGTGTCTTCTATATAAGAGGATACTTCCTTCATTATCAACCCTAATCAATCTAACTATGCACCCTAATGATCAATTGACTACACTACGCCTTTGCACTTTCATATGTGATCCTACTTGCAACCACATTTCCGTTCTTTGTTGAGCTCTTGTGCATATAAAATCTGAGAGCAAATATATCAAGCAAGATCAATGGAGATAGGAAGAATGGAGATCCAAACCTTATTGGACATGTGATGGTATAATCTTTGTGATTTCATTTGATTTGCATTGTCTTAGGTAATCTTCATATGTTATGGTGGATCTTTGTTGTTGTTAGGCTAGAGTTTTGTGGTTGAATTCATTTAGTCTTTCAATATTGTTGTTTCCATTTTGACCATATACATTTTGGCGCCCACCATGGGGTATGGATTTTTGTTAGATCTATGTTTTTCACAGATTTTTCTAACCCTATATTTCTGTTTTGTAAAACAATTTGGAGAATAACCTTATGCAGCTAGGGTTTTGGACACAAAATCAAGATCTTGGAGAGATTTGATCATATCTCACAAACGGCTTGGAAATTTTGTATCAAATTTTTTTTTAGAGGTTGAAGAAAGTATCAGAAGCTCGTAATCCAAAATTCAGAATTGTTGGAGCACATTTTCATTTTCTATGAATTTTTAATGATTTTTCATAAAAAAATAATTTTGAGAGAAAATGAGAGAATTTTTCAGATTTGATTACATTTTTGGAAATCTCTCATAATTATGCACAGGATCTACTCTTTGTCATTTTAATTATGATGCAAAATATTTCCCTAAAAATCTGATCTTTAAAAATTAGGGCTTTTCCTTATTTTGTTCAGATCTGACAAACGGCTTCAAATTTGGGCATCAAATTTTTTTTGGAGGTCAAAAAAAGTATTAGAAGGATTCAGTAAAAATTTTAGTTTTTTTGGTTCAAATTTTCATTATATATGAATTTTTTATGAGTTTTCATAAAAAATTAATTTTGAGAGAAAATTAGTGAATTTTTTGGATTTTCTTACATTTTTGGAAATCTCTCAGAATTATATATAGGATCTATTCTTTGTGATTTTAAATTGGATGCAAAATCATTCCTCAAAAATTAGATCTTTGAAAATTAGGGTTTTGCATTATTTTACTCATATCTCACAAGCTGCTTGGATTTGTTGTAGAAATTTTTTTATGCTAGTTTGGAAGACCATTAAGACTCTCTAATAAAAATTGTAGATTTTTTGGATCGATTTTTCATTTTATATGAATTTTTTATGATTTTTCATAAAAATTAATTTTTAGAACAAATTAGCAATTTTTTTTTATTTTCTTACATTTCTGGAAATCTCTTGAAATTTTACAGGTGGTATTTTTTTATGATGAATCAGATCTTTGAATTGGTCAACAAAATGCATTGTTGAAGGCCCCTATTTCACAAAGTCTTTTGGATCTAAAATTTACCTAACTTGTGTGCTTGTAGGAAGGGATGATCATTTGAAACAATCCAAACTACTAACAAATATTTGTTGTAGGACCTTGGCAAGGGTTTTTGATCTTCATTGTGTGCCTTGTTCTCATAGACTAGCAAAAATTTCAATTGGTGCACTAAAATTGAACCATTGTCTTTTGTGTCTTGAGCAATAGGCTCTTTTTGTTTCATCTTTAGAGGGCCTGTTTCCCCGTGTGGTCATTAGGACTACTAGTGAGGAGAGAATGACCCAAGTGGTAGCAAAAGAAAAGCCATCTTCTTCCAAACCACTATAAATAACTGTATCCATGGTGAAAACTATGGATAACATGTGTTGATTAGTTCATACTGACACTATGTCTCCCCATAATCCTGTTTGATTAAATTTATTTGATCAGTTGTAGGGTGTAACCCCTACTGGTTGGGAGCCTTCTGTATTTACAGAGCTGAAAGTGCCACATGTATGGCCACATGATTAGATGCCCTTACTAGCACCTTTTTGTTTTAAAAGCCAAAATCCTTCTAGTTGTTGGGGCAGGAGGTCAGACCTCTGGTAGAAGCCCACACACATAAGGTTCTTAGTAGAGATACAAAGTTCACCATGGGGAGTTTTGTGGGGACTGATGCTTGGCTGCCCCAAGAAGTGAGTGCTGAGGGTGGAGCCAGTGGGGTCAAGCATCTAAGTATCCACTCTGAATAGCGTAGCCTCGGGGGAAACTCTGTGTGGGATCAACAACTATTGTCCTGGCCAACAATAAGAATTGTGCTTGTCTTATTTTGAACTATCAAACATTCAAGACCAAACATTAAAACATTGTGTCTTTTCTGTCTTCAAGTGTATGCAAAACAATTTTACATCAAACAACACACTTTCTTTCAGTCATCTTGATTCTAAACACTTACAAACATTGAGTCCTCATCAACATTGTGTCCTCTTGTCACGAAAAATAGTCAAAATTTCATACTGGGTCACAACAAAATAACCTCACAAATTAGAAAAACTTTTACAGTCCAACAAACAAGAGCAATTAGTTTCAGAATTCTTGAGCTTCCTAAGCTATCTCTTCAGGTTTTCATCTAGCATTCAACTTGTCTTTAGGTCTCACAAAGTCCATCATTTCTTTACACCTTACATTACATACACATTTATCTAAACTTGAGTCAAAAGGTCACTTGCTTGTCCTCATCATACTTTGTCAACACACTACATACAACAACATTTTGCTAAGTGGTCCCTCATCAAGGTCTATCACCTCTGGGTCTCATTTGGTCTTACTTAGAGTAAATGTCAATTTACCTCATCAAGAGAAACTATTATCTCTTTGGAAGTCACACCTACTCTACTACATACATACTTGGTCTTACACTTTGGACATTGCAAGTACACCTCAAATTCATTTACATTCCATCCAACTCTTGGTCTTCCATACTCTTTCCATTTTCATCTAGTCTCACACATCTTGGTCAATACCTAGTTCATGGTTGAAACCCATTCCTAAAAATCTAGGAGAGAAGCTAAAGAGGCTCAAGAGTCCACAAACATGAGTTCCTATGAGTATGACAATGATATCTTTTTCAATTCTGATCATACTACATTACCTAACATGGATGCCTATAGAAACATTCCAAATGTTGAAAACATTGACACTACAAACAACAATGATACACACAATGACAATATGGGCAACCTTTTTGTACATTCAGTAGAAGTGGAAGACACCATTATGGATCCCCATTTCAATTAATTGGTTGAGGAAATAATGAGGAGAGATAGACAATATTTCTTGCAAATGATGGCACAAAGTGGAGCAAAGATACCTCATGATTTTGACATGTCTCAAATAATGGAACATAGACCTTTGCAACAATCTCACTCCAACATGGATCAAAGGAGGCCTAATAGTGGAGGCAATAGAGGACCACATCTTGTTCCTAAATCACCATCATCTTTGTTTCAAAAACCAAAGGTCCCTTACACACGTGGTCAAGCATACTCACCTTCGTAGACCATTATGGAAGTCCTATGCAAAAAAATATGCTCAACAACATATCAATGCTAAGGATCAACCACCAAAGCAATTGGATATTCAAAGGCATGCTCAAAATTTGGACACAAGGAAACCTCATGTCAAATTTGGGGGCAACACACTAGAACAAATTCATGACATGCCTGTAGAGTATGGTATACATGGAAAAAGTAGATATTCCATTCCTCATCATGACTCTATACCAAGTGGTCCTTATACGCAACATCATTATAGACCTCCTCCATATGAACATGTGTATGATCAATATCATCCATATATGCAACATTCTCCTCCTCCAATTGGTGCCTCAAGCATGGGGTATGGTCCAAGAAGGCGATCTCCACCTAAGAATAATTTGGAGCAACAACTCAGGGACTTATAAAAGAAAATGGAGGACATAAATACACCAAAGCCAACATACACAATGAGAGACATATGTCCTTATCCATTTGACAAGAGCATTCCAATTCCTCCTTTTTCTACACACTTTGTGACACCTAAGTTTGATAAGTATAGAGGCAAAGGAGATCCTAAGGCACATATAAGATAGTTTTTCACAGCTTGCATTGAGGTAGCAGCAGAAGAGACATATTTGATGAGATTATTCCCACAAAGCTTAGGTGATCAAGCTATGGAATGGTTCTCCCAACTTCCACCTAGAATTAAATCATGGGGTGACTTAGCTGAGGCATTTATACAACATTTCTCATACAACATAGAGATAGAAATATCAGTCACTACCTTGTGCAACACCAAGCAAAAGGATGGAGAATCTTTTTCATCATTTTTACAAAGATGGAGAAATCTAGCCAATAGATGCTCTTGTGAAATTTCACAAAAACAAATGGTAGAAATGTTCACCCAAAATGTTAACAAAGACATTGGTTATGACCTAAGAAAAGCTTGTTTGTCCACCTTCAAGGATGTCATTGAAAAAGGCTTAGCGACAGAAAAGGTCCTAATTGAGCAAGAAGTCATTAAGATATTCAAGGAAAACAAAGTTGACTTTAAAGGAAAAGATAAGCCAAGATTTTGGAACAAAAACAAGAACACAATCAATGACGGTGTTATTGATGCCAATATGGTATGACTAAAAATCATTTTTTCTAGATCAAGTTCTACAAACAATCAAGTGAATACTCAAACAACTTCAAAGTCACAAAGGAAGTACACTCCATTGGGAGAACTACTTGAGTTAGTTTTCAAGAAACTAGTGGCAAACAAAGTAATTACAATTCCAGATTTACCTCCATATGAACCAAAGGTTAAACCAAATTGGTGGCATGATGATGAGTATTGTGAATTTCATAAAAGCAAGGGACATAAAATAGGAAATTGCCATTGACTGAAGAACATCATACAAGATCTCATTGATAGAGGTGACATTGAGATTAAAGGACATTCCTCCAATCAAGAACATGAGATGTTTAAGGAACCATTCCCAAAGCATGACAAGGGAAAAGCCAAAGCCATAGATGAACAAACAAACTTTACCAAAGCATCTTATAACTATGATTCAACTATCAATCACATTTTGATGGACAATTATGTCTCTACCATTATCATCAACGACAAAATGTCAGAGAATTCTACCCAAAGACCCAAGATTGTCCTAAAAGGCATCGGATCTTCTTCTAAACCTACCTCTAAATGTAATATCACAACTCGATGAGGTAAATTCAATTTCCAAGGTGCTCCAGCTAAAAACACTGCTTCCTCATCAACCAAGCTTGAGTACGATCTTGTAGAACAGTTAGGGAAGACACCCACGCTTATCTCAATCCTTGAGCTCTTATGCATATCCCCCGCACATAAAGATATTCTTGACAAAATCTTGAGAGACACTTCTATCCCTACTGATCTGAACATGGACCAGTTTCAAGCCATGGTAGGATACCTTTCCATTCCACACTTCCTTACATTCACAGAAGCTGATGATACCTCTGTGAGTTAACCACATAATGCACCTTTACACATTGAATCCTTCATACACAAACATCGAATAAAATGAGTCCTGATAGATGGAGGAGCAGGTCTAAACATTTGTACTTTGAGCACTATTAAACAATTAGGATATTCAGATAAAGTTGTGAAATCTACAAACAAAATTATCATCAAGGCATATGATGATGAAGAGCGTTCATCCAAAGGCACAATCACCTTGCCTCTCAGAGTTGGGCTAGTTACTAAGGATGTGGTTTGTCAAGTCCTAGACCTTGATCTCACATACAACATATTGCTAGGACGTCCATGGATTCATGAGATGAGCGTAGTCCCATCTACATATCATCAATGTGTCAAGTTTCCACACAATGGAGTTGAAGTGACTGTCAAAGCTGACCCAAATCCATTCATATATTGCAATAAACTGCAACCTAGATCAAAAATAAAAATTCTAGTCAATCAACAAGCTATTCCTTCATCAGCATATGCTGATCCTGAATCCTTGAAAGCTTCTACATCCAAACAATCAGCGCTAAAAGAAAAGATCAAGATTAAAGACCTTGGATGTGGTGAGTATATCTTTCATGTTGATCAACTCCCACTATCTCATAAGGTATTCAGTCAACAAGAACAACCTACAAACAATTTGCAATGCCAAGGAATTGGGTGTGAACCACCTAGTGTTGTGGCTACTGAGTCTGAATGCAAATTTCCTCTAGTGGTGCAAGCAACTCTTGATATCAATAATCCTAAGAGTGGTTCCAACAAAGAATATATTGAGTGTATCACCAACCCTCTTGAGAAATCACATAGCTTTACCATTTCATCCACTCATTCCATTTCCACTCCACTTCCAGACTTGGATCAACAAGAATTACAAAAGCCCTTACTCATTGGGAATCAAAAAATCAAGCTTTGAAAAGAAAAATCTAAAAGTCAAAAATAAAGAGAGGTCCTTTAGTCCAAATCAAAATCAAAAGCTATTGGACTTTGCAAAAAATAAAGTCAAGGATAAAAATCCTATGAAAGAAAAAGAACAAGAGTTGATCTACCTAATATCAAAATAACTGGGGGCAAAATTTCTAAAATTTTAAGTCAAAAAGCATACTTGTTAATCCTAAGTCTCCATCATGCTATCCTACTTTCACTTCTTTTTGCAATCACAAGCCTTCATTCCTCATCCACTTGTTCCACACATCTTTTCCCTTTTGGCGATACATCATGGACCTTTAATGGAGCTTCCTCGAAGGACTTTGTTGTCAGTGATGCCCAAACTTCTTTGAGTGACACGCATACGGGCCTACGTAGTCCACACATTAGTAATTCTATCTCAATTCCTTTATCAACGAAGACAATCGCTCAAGCTACATATCATTCAGTCAAGGAACGGTACAGTTACAATCATAAGGTTAAGCCTCACACATTTGAGGTGGGTGCCTTGGTTCTCAAAGAAAATCCTCAAAATCAGCAAGATAGAGGGAAGAAGGGCAAGTTCGAACCAAATTGGCTTGGTCCTTACATCATCACAACAACATATGGATCTAGTGCATATCAGCTCTCAACCATAGAGGGTGAACCTTTGGAGGATCCTATCAACAGCATACACCTTCACAGGTTCTACACATAGCTGTTCAGAGTATCCTAATTCAAAATACAAAAAAAAATTCAAAAATTTCAAAATACAAAAAAATCATAAAATAAAAAATCATTACTTCGTGAAATCCTGGCAAATAGGCACCTTGTGACACAAAAAAATTTGAGAAACAAAAAAATATTTCATCCAATGGTGAAAACCACTTCGGTGGCATCCTGGGCAATTACTATGGTGAAAACTGGGTCACCAGCACCATGCGTAGAGACACTGCTCCTCCCTCCTTCAGGATTCACTTTCATGCTTTCACTTTTTGCACACACTCATGACCTCTCCATCCATAATAAACTTACCCACTCCCATCATGGCTTGTTATTGATCCACCCAAGATTGGTTCACCATTCAGAATAAACATTCCTTTTCGCCCCTTTTTCCATCCATAGTAAATCAGCTCCTATCTGTGGCTAAGACAAATCCTACATCTAGTGATGGGTGTGGAACTAAGAGCATCACATGTTCTGAGGAGTACAGTTTCTTCTACTTTTCTTTAGTCTATCCACACACAATCCACAATAAAGCAACACTTGCATTGCCAATCTGCAATAAAGTTTTGTCTTCTCCACAATAAAGTATTAGTTTCATGGATTTAGTCAGTTTCAGATGAGACAAAGCAGCAACAATGGGCTTCAACAAATCAAATCTTTCAACAAACTCAGACAACATTATGGTTCAGTGCGATCTATCCTTTTTGTGACAATAAACATTGTGACCACAATCAAATAAGACTTATACAAGTGACAAGAGACACTAAACCTGAGGACTATAGTGGATGTTGGTGTCGAGTCTTGGTTTTCTTTTGATTTTATCTTTTTGGTGACATGTCTTTTAGCTTATCCAGGATGTCTCTAACTAGAGATTTTATCTCTAGGATGTCTTTGACTAGAAAGGTGAGGATTGGGTATCGTCACCTATTTTTATTTGCTGTCTGTGGATTGTCTCTTAGTAATGCTATGACTTGTCCAAGGATATGAGGACACTATGAATCTAGTATGAACTGGGGCATTCCTTGTTTGAGACTGTCTTATCTCCATGCAAATAGGTACAATAACTTTCTGGGTCGAACATATACCTCGATTGTCATAACCTACTTGCCATAATAAAGCTCAATGATGATAACGCACAAGAAGCTCTTTCACTTTCATATCTTATATCTCCATCTTCCTTTCATGATTGACCTCCATCATCCTTCCCAAGTCCGCGTAGCCCGCTATCACATGACTGAGTATAATGACACACCAAAAATATTTACATTTCATGTAGTTGCACCTGCATTGCCACATATAAGCATTTCATACATACATATAGATATCACAATTACATCACATCCTACACAAAACACATGTTAGCACATTTTACATTCTCATCATGTAAATAGTTATTTGCATTATCATATTCATCTACATTTCATACATTCACATTTGCATATGCATAACATATAAAACATAAAAGAACAAAAATATTGCATTTCATCATGTACATATTTGCATCCATATCATAAGCATCATACATCATGAAACATCTCATCACATAGGTACGCATGCATACAGCTACCGCAAGGAGGAATCATCTCATATATATCTCAAAATCATAAGTGTCATGATATGATGATGTCAAAATCATATGGCTACAATCACCCGCAGGTGTCTACATCATCATACAAAATGGTACAAAACTGATACATAAGAACCCACTAATCACTCCTACCAGTACTGATGGTAGTGCCAATCCTTGTGTCATCATATCCCACACCACATGTCTAGCCCTCATCTCCAATCCCGGATCCTGGAACACTCATTTCAGGGCCTCCTTGTCTCCATCTCGATTGTAAGGAACCAACTCCCCATCGATCGATATCCTTAGAATCCTGTATACATCCTCTAAGGTGACTATCATCTCACCCATTGGCAAATGAAAACTACAAGTCTCTAAGTGCCATCTCTCAGCCAGCACAGTCAGCAAACCCATGTTCACCCGAAACTCAGGCACATACATAATAAATTGCAGGCCCATGGCCTCAATAGCTGCTCTATCCTCAAATGTCAGCTCCAGTCGTAAACTTTGAGTTGATGGGAATCTCTCCCATGACTCCAGCATAGGTAGGTACTCTTGCAGTCAAGCAAATCAACTGTGTTAGTTAAAGTGGCATTCATTGTTCATCACAAAATACTGCTTATTATCCTAGTGCTTATATCTATCATATGGCACTATTTATCCTAGTGACACTCACTATTCATCACAAAGTGTTGCTTCTATCCTAGTGACACTCACTGTTCATCACAAAGTGTTGCTTCTATCCTAGTGGTACTCCATGTTCATCACAAAGTACTACGTGTTCTTGCACTCACTTTTCATCACAAAGTGCTGCTCATATTTGCACTTCCTGTTCATCAGAAAGTGCCTCAATCTATCCTAGTCTTCCCTAGAGGACCTGCTTGAGTGTATCCTCTCAGCAGCTTATCTAATTGACAGTGTATGTTCATCACAGAACTGCTGATTTGGCCTAGAAGACATAAATGCACATTTATTACCCTACCTAACATGCATTTATGACAACATTTATTGCGACAAAGTACAAGGAGTTTTTGTGGTACTCACCGGCTCTCCTGCATCTGCTGGCCTCTAAAATCAACGAACACAATCGAATCTATGCACCAATGCCATCGCTGTTGACTATTGTTGCTATATTCTCTCTCTGCACTCTGATCTCTTAGATGTGTGGATGACAATGAGGATGTTTTTCCCCTCATAGTCTATCTTATAGACTACACTAGCCCTAGCTCTAGCCCTCGTTTCTCGAGTCAGTCTTCTTTATCTTGTGACTCTGTCACTCTATCCTATCCGGTCAGTCCATTCTAGCCATTCTTTCTTATCGAGAGATTGTTTGTGATCTTTTCACACATTTTCATCCAATCTCTTGAGGGGGCATATCATTCCCATCTTGGGGCAACTTTGTATCAGTTCATATTATCTTCTTTGAAACAACGCGACAAGCCACATTGTCTCAAAGAGGGGCAAAATGTAGACACCCAAAATTGTCATATCTAATTAAATAAATATTTTATTTATTTAATTACTTTAGCCTAATTCTTCTATTAAGTAAATAAATCTTTATTTATTTATTTAATTCATTTATCCTCTTCTAGCCCTAATTTCTCATTTAAATAATACCTTTATTTATTTAAATTACCCTTTTCCCAAATTAAATAAATATTTTATTTATTTAACTGATCCCACTTCTTCTATTAATTAAACAAATCTTTATTTAATTAATTAATTCATTAGCCTTTTCTACCTATGACACATGTCATTCATCTCTTAATTCATGCATTACCTACCATTTCATTATTTTATTATTTCTTTTACCTACCCTTTAATCATAGCTAACCATTTATCTTTTACACCTCTCAATCTTATCCCTCCATTTCATATAGTGTCTTCTATATAAGAGGATACTTCCTTCATTATCAACCCTAATCAATCTAACTATGCACCCTGATGATCAATTGACTACACTACGCCTTTGCACTTTCATATGTGATCCTACTTGCAACCACATTTCCGTTCTTTGTTGAGCTCTTGCGCATATAAAATCTAAGAGCAAATATATCAAGCAAGATCAATGGAGATCCAAACCCTATTGGACATGTGATGGTATAATCTTTGTGATTTCATTTGATTTGCATTGTCTTAGGTAATCTTCATATGTTATGGTGGATCTTTGTTGTTGTTAGGCTAGGGTTTTATGGTTGAATTCATTTAGTCTTTCAATATTGTTGTTTCCATTTTCACCATATACAATTTGTTCACCCTCTAGTTTCTTAACTCCTTGTATCATAAGGCTTCGTTCCCGAATACATGGCAAGTGAATTCACTTTCTTTCCCGAATTGATTGGTATTTAAATTGTTTATAAAATGTAAAATTAAGTTATAAAATTTAGTTTATACAATAGGATCAATTATAATCCATATGAAATTAATTTCATAGAAGGGTAGTTGAGGACCATTAATGTTTTTAGTGGGATTTTTTTAGTGTTTTTTTTTTTTTAAATTATTTTTTTTAGATTTTTTTATTTTTGAGGATATTGATCTTTCAATATGAATATGGATATAGAAATTTTTAAAGGTTCTCATCCAAAATCTCAATCTAAATCAAAGTTTTGTCAGGAAAATGGTATCTCAAACTTACAATAATTAAAGGTTTCTATTGATAAATGAGAATGGGGTTGGAATGGGTGGGGGAGAGGGAAGGGGGGATTGGGGGCAGAGGAGGGGGGAAGGCAGTGGGGGGATTTTCCTCCAATGGGGTTTGGGGAAACACCTTTGAAAGTCACATTTTATTTATAATCTATTGTAAACCTTGACCATTTGTTATTAGGCCATAGATCTAACAATAGATATATTGTGTGCTTTTATTTTCTTATATGGCATCCCTATTGTATGAGGGAATTTTATTATGGATATGTATTGTGATGTATATTGAGAGTCTAATAACTATTGAGTTGCCCCTAGGTTTTCATTAGTTATAATTTTGTGAGAAGGTTGTTATAAAAGTATATAGTAATCTATTATTGTTTTCCAAATAATATATTGGATAGCTTTTAGAGTGTGGGGTTTTTCTCTTGGAACAATTTTCCCCATGTAAATCACTATGTTGTGGTATGCATGTTGTTTATGTGTATTTCTATAACTATTCTAAAGATCTCAAAAGTTTTATACAACTGTCCTATCAAGGTTAGTGTAGGAAGTTGTTCCATTACCTTAACTTTATAACAAGTAATATCAGAGCCCAATCACCTTTGTTTTCAGTTGTGTGTTGTTGGGATTTTTTGAACTAATATAGATTTAAATGGGAGATTGTACACAAGATATTTTGTGATATTGTTGTAGAAATTTTTAGAATGGAAAGTTTTTCACAGAGCATATAGGTGGAGAAATTTTATAGAAATAATTTTTAGATGTGGAAGCTAAAGATGGAGGATTTGTTAATGTGTAGTAATTTATGAATTGCTCTTGATGATAATTTCTCAAAATATATAGATCCCACATCAACTACTGAATATAATATTATGGACTATAAATCCAAGGATTTAATAATATTTTGTTGGGTTGGCTATTTTAACCAATGCCCATGAATAGTCCTCTACAAAGAAGCTATGAAAGAGACTAGGTTTGATGTATCAAACCTAATATTTAGTGAAAAATATTTTCTTGAGGAAGAAATTGTATTCCTTGAGAAAGAAAGAGGGTGGATGAATTATAGACCACATCAACTATTAGAATTCAATATTTTTGTGGATCAATTTTCATCTATTGGTGTCAAGATGTATGAGAAATAGATATGCTAGATCACTTTTTTATGAGTGTCATTCTAGTACTTCTACTATTTTGAAGACTGAAGATGTGGAGGGTTCATTTCTTTTTGAATAGATGAGAAGAAAGGTATGTATTAGTACCAATGAGGACCTCAATTTTTATGAAAAAACTAAGGAAAAAGGCAAGAATATTGTGAAGTATGATAAATCCAAGTCAAAGGGGAGATCCAAAGCTCCTAGAAAGTCCAAAGTTATTTTCTAGAGTTATTGGTAAATCTGGAAATCACCTAAGAAGTGCAAAGAAGAAAAGAAGAAGAAAAATAAGAAATTTAATTTTGATTATAAGTTTGAGAAGGAATATGGTGATGCATCTATTACAACTTTGGACACTCATGCGAGGAATGTTGCATTCTTAATTAACTCAAGTGCACCTTTTCATATGACATTTAATAGAATTTTTTTATTTCTAATATGAATAATTTAATGTTGGTAAGCTGTAGTTTTGTGATGATCTCATTTAGATATCGTTGGCTATGGTAAAGCTCAAATTAGGTTTCTTGATCATAGAATAGAAAGGATTAATGGTGTGTTGCATATCCTTCCAATGACTAGCATTCAATGTCTTATCTATGAGTAAAATAATAGATACAAATGTGTATGTAGTCTTTTCTAATGTAGGATGCAAAATAGTGAGAGGTTATGTGGTGATTTGTAGAGGTGTCATATTTGACACATTGTATCAAATAGATGCATACTTTATTAAGTGTGATAGTACTTGTAATGCCCCTCCCTCATTTAGATTCCGTTTAACCTAGCTTGACTTTGGTTGAATTCTTCTATGGATTATATGACTGGATGATACTCTCTAATGTAATTTTTTTACCATGATTCTAGGATATGATGTTGGTTATGCATTTTATCTCTATGGGTGTTTAGATGATAGATAATATGATTAAGTAATGACTTTGGATTGACATATCAACTTTATGTATATATATTGTGTTCATTTTCTCATATGGGTTTGAGACTATATGGGGTGCAAGGGTATGATCTTCTGCCACCCACTTTGGAGAGACACAGAATGTCACGACTCTCCTCCACTGGTGTGCCTATATATGTTGGAGTAATCTATGTGTGCTTACTCGGTGATGCAATTGCAGGTATCGAGCATCGAATCCACCTGAATCTTCAGGTCTGAATGTTCTCTTCATGGTAAAGTAGAAATTGGAGTTATCAATCAGACCCTTGTCATACTATCATTCTTACAGGAATGAGATTCCTATCAGATACTCTTGTTCATTGTTGCCAGTAATCTTAGTGTTGGCCCTGCTGGTATTTCATGTTGTTAGTCTTAGTCCCTTACCGTTGTGTTTAGTTTAATGTTTCATTATCAAGGAAGTATTAATATTAATATTTTAAAGGTGATTAAATATTAAGGATTAATTAAATAAAATTGAAAATTATTACATCAATATATTAATTTAGTTTGTGGAACTAGAAAGTTTAAATTATTTAACTATTTCCAAAATGATTATTTTAAGGGAGTTAAATATTTATTTGGTATTTTATTTGTGCTCATAAAATACTCTATTGAAAATTAATTTCTATTTAATTATTTTCAAATTATATTTGCATGAGGGAGAGTTACAAAAGTAATTAATGAGAATAAATAATGAAAAGTTCTGGCATGCATTGGAGAGTTACATTTTGGGGAAATTATTATAATACTTTTTGAGGAAAATAGGGGAAGCTCTTGCCATGAATTTTCCCATGTGTGCATGAATATTCTAAAAATGGTGTTTTAAAAATAATTTGGGAAAATTTGGTTTGAAAGGAGGAAATTGGGGAAAAATTCATAAGAGGATATAGGGAAAAGAGTTGGAATTTTTCTTTCTTGGAGCAATCTGGATCTTGTTACCTTTATTTGGAGAAGCTGTGGATTTCATTTTGGGAATTTTGTTGCATCTTTGTGTTATTTTTGGAATAGAATTTGGAGGTAGGAAATTTAACCTCTTTTTCCCTTGAGCATTTCGTTCAAATCTTTTGAAAGGAATCTACAATTTTTTTTTTTCATTGGGGGCTTATGGATTTCCAAATGATAACTATGGGTTTATTTTGATTTTTGGGAAAGATTCAATTTTTTATTGTTTGGAGTGTTGTCGACTTACCCACCTGTCATGGGCTACCCATGGTGGTGGTATCTCCTCCACCACCCTAGGAGTCCATAGTGGTATTTCCCCCTGTACAACATAGATTTCTTTCGTCTGTAAGAAAAAATATAAAAAGCAATTTGTTTAATTATTTAAAAGCATATATATACATATATATGTGTATATATATAAATATATTTATGTATATGTATATGTATATATGTATATATGTATGTATATATATGTATATATATCTATATATGTATATATACATGTATATATACATATATATGTTGTATATATATACATATAAATATATGTATATAATTGTATATATGTATACATATACATACATGTATATATATGTATACATATGTATATGTATACATATATACATGTATGTATATGTATATATACATATGTATACATATATACGTATACATAGATATAGATACATTTACATATATACATATATACATATATATATATATATATATTTGTATACATATACATACACATATATATATACATGTATATGTATATATGTATTATACATGTATATATATACATGTATATGTATATAAATATATATATGTATATCTATATATATATATACATATGTATATATACATATATATATATATATGTATATATATATATATGTATATATACATATACATATATATACATATACATGTATATGTATATACCAATAGGGCCAACACTAACATTACTCCAGTAGAGAGATTTGAAGAAGAGTTACAAAATCCATTTGGAACAAGGAGATAACTTTAGTATCAAATTATATTTTTTGTATTCACTGAGTTGTAGCTCAGTGCAGGGGTTGTATCTCCTTGGGTTGGTTCCCTAAATTAGGGATTGGTGCTCCTTGGGTTGGTGCCCTAAAGTAAAGGGTTGGTGCTCCTTGGGTTGGTGCCCTAAACATTGTAATTAGAGATCAATTGTTAGGTTGGATTGGAGCAGTAGTCTCCAACAACATTTCTCATCGAGATTTTTCCTATCTTACGTTTTCCTCGTATATGCTGGTGTTATGTGATGTCCCTCTTGTGTGAATACAATTTTTTTTATTCTCCTCACTAACTAGTAATTCTGCATTGTGTTAGATCCCATAATCGATATACACACATAGATTAGTTAAAGGGAAAAGTTTGAGAACCACTCACTCACCCCCCTCTGAGTGGTGCATTGTGTCTAACAATCGATATCAGAGTCTAGGTTCCTAGTCAGACGAGCTTTCTCTAGCTTGGGTAGATTCTGGCTCAAGGACACAATGGTATGTTTAGTGTGGGTAGATTCTGGCTCAAGGACACAATGGTATGTTTAGTGTCAATCCCAGCTCCGCTGTTTAATGGGTCTAACTATTCCATTTGGAGTTATAGAATGGAAGTTCACCTATCCTCTCTAGGGTATGATGTATGGATGTGTGTTGTAAATGGCTGCCCTAGTACAGTTAGTCCTCCCATCGATTTAGATGTAGAAAGAAGAAACTAGTGCAATGAAGAAGCAATGAAGGCTATACTCAATGGGCTAATAGATGATGTCTCCTCTTAGGTGGATAGATGCAAATCTTTAAAAAGCTTATGGGATAGATTGAAGAAGCTCTTTGGAAATGAGCCTACTACTGCATAACTGAATTGTGAAGATAGGATGAGAAATGCATCGCATGAATTTGCAGATGATGAAGGCAGATCTAATAGCAGCTACAACAATGATGATGAAGGAACCAAACTCTTCATGGCTCAAGAATCAAAAGATGAGAGGCACACATCTAAGAATGATCATGAAGATCACTCCTACCAGCAAGGTGTGTTTACCAGTGATAGTGAAGGTGAAGAAGAACAGGAAGAATAAGTTGATCTTGAAGGAGAGCTTGTAAATACACTTGAAGAACTCAAAAGAGTAAGAACTGAGTACAAGCTATTCAAGAATGTTTTTATAATGGAGCAAAATCGGTTGATAAAATATCTTGAAAAATCTGAGAAATGCATCTTTGAGTTAAAGATTCAATAAGAAGACACCAAGGAGTTTCGATGTAGTGATCTAGCCTCTGAGCTAGAAGTAAAAGCTTAAGAATATCAATAGCTACTTGGAGAAATGGAGATTCTCTGAAATGATGTTGAGAAGTGTCAGGATGAGCTCAAGTTAAGAATCTAGTTTGATGGCAATAGTGATACCTTGGACAAGATGTTAAAGAATAAAAAGAATTCCAAGGACACTGAAGGTTTAAGAAGTAGTGTTGGTGAATGCTCCACCAGCAAGAATGCCAACCAAAATGAAATTTTGTTTGTCTTCTCAAATGGAGAAAACAAGGGACAGACCTTCATATTTAGAAATGCTCCTTGGAAGAAAGTTGACCTAAATATAATCGATGAAAACATGCAAACAAGAATGAAGACTAGTGTTGGAAGGAGGAGGAACAATATAGATCCCAAAGGTAAAGGGAAGATGGGAGAAGAAAAATTCTCCAGAAGAAGGAACAGGAGAAGACAACAAAGAAGACTTCCTACTAGTAGAGGACAAAGAAATTTTACCGCCCACATGTCAAGACAAGTTTGGGAGAAGAAGAGATTAGATGGAGGAAATGCAAAGAATGGACAACCTAGGGTCCATTCGCGAAGAAGCAGAAATGGAGATGCTAAACCAGAAATATCTCCCAATGCATGGAAGAATAAATTTGTAAGTCATATGTCATCCTTCTCCAATTATTTCTTTGCATGTAATGGTCATGGCCATAGGGCAGATGAATGTAGAAAGGGATCTAGAAGGAATAATCTAAGATCTCATAGATTTCAAGCATATGAGAAAAATGTATCCAGGAGTAGATACATGCATCTCCCCTCTCCCAGTCATGCAAATATTATTTGTTATAACTACAATAAAGTTGGCCATAATGAGGTTGAATATAGGAAGAGGAACTTGCAGTCACATGGAAGCCAATATGGCAGCTATTCTCAACATAAGAATGGAAATAGAGCATAAGGAAATTAGAGACTTGCATGGAACCAAAGGAGAAATATCCCTACATGATCAAGAGGTCCATCAGTTTCAGTTGTTAGTCCCACTAACATGAACAAAAGAAGATGGTCAAACCAGTATGTTAAGATATTCCCCAATCATGAAGTTGGGATGAATGTTGTGTGCTACTTTATCACTACTTCCAATTGTGATGTAGAGTCCAAGAATGAAAGGACCCATCAGCAGAAGAAGGAAAGGCCTTGACTAAAAATGGGAAGAAGAATGAAACCAAGTGGGTATGGAGGAAGAAGAAAGAGGATGCAACCATGAACCAACACTATGCATTCAATGCACATGTGATATCTCCTAAGGCCTAAAGGAGATGCATGACCTTAGGGGGAGTGGCATATTGAATAGATCATTCAACCCCTCAATGAAGAAGGAAACTTGGAAGAACAAGATGTTGTCAATATGAAGGATGGAAATGATAAGATAAGTGTGTGTAATGGCTACCTTGGCTACACACCTACAGATAAGAGCTGGATCACTACCGCATCTGTCAATAGATAGATATTATCAATTCAAATCAGATGCACCATGACACATAATGTCTGGAGTTACGGGAAGATGCTCTGGTAGTGATGATGGACTAGTACAAGAAACTAGTATGTGTAGGATCTTGGCGATATGAATTCTAACAGGTACTTGTAGGTTATGTAAGACAATAAGGTTGGAGATCATTGCATTAGCCTCGATAGCATGGAATGTAGAGTTTATATCTCAGGTGGTGTTGATGATGACCTGAATGACATATGTTGGCCTGGTGGTTGATCATGCAGGCATGCATGTTTTTGGGCTAACCAATTTGATTTATGACTTGATGATGATATTGTATGGCATTGTGTACATCCAGGATCATGTCATAGGTTGTGGTGGATATAATATGTTGAAAGATCATTAGATGATCATAGTTGCACAAGTCAACTAGTATATGGAGATGATTGGAGACCCGGTATTGGATGTAACTGGCATTGTGGACCTGAGATCTATTACTTAGGGGGAGTCGACAACCATGCTTTGTAATTTTTATCAGACTTGCTAGGCATATAGGATGTCCAAATGTCTACAGCTATATTGGTGTAATGGTGCTTTTTGAAGTCTCCGGGGTTGTGATATATTTCAATGTCTATCCAATTGAAATCACAAGTGGATCACCAAAGAGTTGTCTACAAAAAGGGAGAGTTACCTGCATAAGAGAACATCCAGTTGGTATTAGAGAAGATACAATTGGTATTAATGTCAACTTCAACACTTGATATCAACTGATTGGGGTTTGAATAATTTCTAGATATCAAAGGGGAGATAATGCAGTCTGACCTATAGGTGAGTAGTATTCACTGACACATCCTTCTGCAATTGAGTGCTTTAACAAATATTATCAGATGTGCATGCTCAATTGGTGTTAGTTCATGGTTGACTCCTCCATCTCAAGTGTTGTGACTTAAGAAGATGTAACAATTTGTAACAATTGTTATCAAAGGACAAGATACATTCGGTAAAGAAAAAGGGGAGAAAGATTTTTGTTAGTGATCGGTAGACACAAGGAGGAGTGAAAAATCTGACAATGCCCTTTCCCATTGTTGTCAAAAAGGGAGAAATATTTTGTAGTATACCATATACTACATGTGTAAGAATCCATGGATTGGCCAAAGGGGGAGAAAGATTATGTAGTATGCTAGATACTACATGAATTGACATCCATGCCAAAGGGGGAGATTGTTGGCATTGTGTTGTCATTAATTTTAACCGGTATAGGATGACTACCGATATAAGAGATGTATATGCAACACTGTCATGGATGAGTACAGGATGAGATATCATTGATATCACCTTATGTTGTAGAATAGTGGTAAGGTAAGGGAGAGAATGTCATTCAGATGAATGACCACTGGAGTCACTGGTACACAAGTTAGTGTTTGACTTGTGTGGATGAAATGGACAGGTTACTAGTAGAGTCTATCATGAGTAAGGAAAGGATGTCAACCGATAAGTGTTGTGTGACAGTGAGTAGTTTCCAACTGACAAGCTCATGACTAGTGTACAAGTGGGATGGGAAAGGTGCTTGAGTTGTTGCTTGTGATGAAGAGGCGGAATGCCACCTAAATCACATCAACACTGGAGGAGAAGGATGTATAGGTCACTGGTATGTTGTGTGGATACTAAACAGTAGGACTCCCACCAAATAGAGATGTAATCACCATGTGAAGAGATGACTAAAAATGAATGTTCCCACACCGGATCACATGTGCCTATTTGAAGATATGCTACACAAATAGGGAAGCCACATGAGTGCATTGCAGGATGCAGATGACAAGGAATCACTACCACTGGTAAGTGGAGTTTATCTCCTATTACACATAGTGTGCATCATAGTTCTGTAATATAAGGAAGAAGAGGTAAAGGCAGATGTTTGATGGATCACACCAGATCTATCAGTGAACCATTCGGATGCTTCAAGTGCATGACATCAGGGATATGCACTAGATCGACAAAGTAGGAATGTTGAGTTTCCTATATAGATGAAGTGTGATGCATTTGTCACTTTCAAAAACCTATTTAGATATGGTCTAAGATGATCAGGAAGAAGGTAAGGGTGAGCAGATGCAGACACACGAAAATGGCTAGATTAAAGATGGAGTCTGTTGAAGGTTGATGGCATAGTGTCATCAAGAGAGTTTACTAGTATGTTAGTCTACTGGTAATATGGACAAGGTACAGATGTAGAAGACTTCCCATCTAATGAAGATGTGCATAATGTAGGTTAGCAAGAGTGTTGACTGGTTGAGTGTTCCATCAGAAGAGAATTAGAGTGAAAGGTTGATGATAGACTGGTTTGAGGGTTTAATTGGTAGGGTTAGTAAGTCGGTAGATGAACCTAGTAATGGAGTTGGTTGGTGATCCAGTCTATACCAACATGGTTGCCACATAGAGATGAAGTGGGATTCATGCATAGGTTGGTGTGTTGAGTCAGAGAAGTGTCAGGCGGCAAAGTAGATGGTGAGAGGTAGACATTTATGTCGACTGCAAGATTCATGGGATGAAAGAAAAGGTTTGTTGCTCAAGGTCTGGAGGATAATAGAGAACCATCTCAGACTAATTGAGGAGTCCGAGGCAGGTGAAGAAAACCGCAAGACCAATCTTGGTGATCGACCAAGAAATCAGTTGACAGGTCAAAAGAAGGTTGCCAAAGGTAGAAGGCGAGATCAAGAAGGCACGACAATGGTGGTATTGATTGATGTGTTATAGTTCATCAATCTAGGTGATTAGATCAGATGAGATCTAATTGGATTTGGTTTAACTCAAGGTTGATGAGAAAACCCTAACTGCCTAAAATTTGAATTGCCTTTTGGTGGCAAAACCAGGCTATAAATATACAAGCCAAAATCTTTGAGTGAGCTGTTGAAGGAGAGAGTCTTTATCTCTGGATGAGGGAGTGTTGCTGCATGTAAGGTGAAATCAGTCAAGTGCTTATCAAGAAGAAGAAGACACTGAGTGTGAGGAAGAAGAAGGTTAAAGTGTTCAACCAACAACAAAAGTGTAGAACCGATAGTGACCATACTGACAAAGAAGAAGTGAAGAAAACTACAGAGAAGGCAGGCATAGAACCGACAACGTATAGTATCGATGGAGAGCAGCAAAGCAATAGAGAGAAGAGGAAACCAAAAGAGAGAACTGGTAGAGAGAGAACCAGGAGTGAACTAGATAGAAGATCCAGCAAAGAGATTTGAAGAAGAGTTATAAAATCCATTTGTAACAAGAAGATAACTTTAGTATCAAAGTACTTTTTTGTATTCATTGAATTGTAGCTTGATGCAGGGATCCTAGCTCCTTGGGTTGGTGTCCTAAATCTGGGGTTTGTGGTCCTTGGGTTGGTGCTCCTTAGGTTGGTGCCCTAAACATTATAATTAGAGATCGATTGTGAGGTTGGATTGGAGTAGTACTCTCCAACAACATTTCTCGTCGAGGTTTTTCCCATCTTGGGTTTTCCTCGTATATGCTGGTGTTATGTGATGTCCCTCTTATGTGAATGCATTTGTGTTTAGTCTCCTCACTATCTGGTAAGTTTGCATTGTGTTAGATCCCATAACCAGTATACACACATAAGTTAGTTAAAGGAAAAATTTTGAGAACCACTGATTCACCCCCCTCTCAGTGGTGAATTGTGTCTAACAAATCAATCATGTGGTTAGGATTGGTTTAGGACTATATATATGCTTTCATATGTACTTGGATAATCTTCATTTAATTAGTTGTTTAGCAAACATAATGATAGAAAAATTGAAGGAATGAATTACAATATCTTGAATGTTTTGTATAATAAAATGTCAAATTCATTGTGCAAATTATTAGGAAAAAAATGAGTAATAATGGTTTAAAGTTTGGGTTATTGAAATTAATATTTTTGATTAAGTGAAAAAAAGGTTTTGAAGGGACCCAAAACCCTTTATAGCAAGTTATAAAATAGATAAAACATTTAAAGTGCATTTAGATAGAGAAAAACACAAAAAAGAGACAGCTGGCAAAGACAAAAAGCCAACAAAAACAACGAAAGAAACAAAAGGACAACATAAAAACTCCTAGGGGACAACCAGAAGCAATAGACCTAAGAATTGTTTTTGATAATATCCATAACTTCTTACTCCTATTGGACCATTGAGATAGGAACACTCTTCAAATCCTCCAACTCCTTGCTTTGCTGGGCCATCTTCCTTGTGCTTTCCCGTTTTCTTTTACCATGACTAGTAGCCCCCCTCAAGGGTCGAAACCTTATCCTTAGTTATATAAATTGTGTTCTTATCCTAGTGGATCTGTTCTAGTTTTCTAATCATCACACTAAAGCTATCAATAGAGGCTTCTCAATTTTTTTTTGCTTTGTTATCCAATTTTCTTCAAGGTATTCTCATGATTGAGAACTTGCTTCTCCAAATCATTGAACCTAGACTCCACAACCTCAAATTGAGAGCCACATGGTCCAGTGATAGTCTCCATATTGTTGATGGCTTTTGTCAATTCATTCAGGTAGTTAGGTAGGATACTGAGATTACCTATCCCAATAGCTTCTAAAGTATCCACTTTCCTAGAAGATTCCTCCTTCTTGTTCTTCAAACTATCCATCTCTAAATAGACCCATTCAATAACCTTGTAAAACTTCATCATCCCACTCTTCACGATATGTAGCATGGTGATAGGAGAATTTCTGCTATCTTTGTTGAACCCTAGAAAGACAACAATATTGTCTAGGGTCTCCACATTAGAAATACTAGGTTTATCATTGGGAGGTAGAGTATCACCTTCCCTCACCATCTTCCCTTCTTCTTCAACATCACCAGTCCATTTATTAGGGTCCAGAGGAGTAGAATGGACATTTAAGATACCTTTCCCCTTCTCTTGGCTAATATCAGTAATGATAGGACTCTACTTATTTTTCTTCTTAGGCGGTGGGGTAAAATAATCACTTTCAGTCTCCATCCCCTCATCATCTTCATCATCTTCTTCAAACCAACTTTCCTCCTCCTAAACCTTACTCCTATTTCCTTTAACCCCTTTTCTAGCTATCTTTTTTATGGACCCAAAAGCCATATGTTTATCCTTCTCCTTACCAAAACTTTTAGTAGAGGTAACCCTATAACAGTCATCTTCTAACTCAGTATCAGACCCCTCAGCTTCACTGTCATTTGAGTTCTCGGACTCATATTATGAGTTAAATATCTTAGTGATAGAATGTTGCACAAAGGAGGCCTTGACATGGTTCTATAAAAACAACATTAACCCTTCATGCATAGGAGGGTTGGTATATGGATTTGCCCTAAAATCCTTTATGCTAGTGTTTAGGGAGCTAAACAGGTAGAAGGGTATTAAAACCAAATCTTTATGGTGAAAATGATTCAGGAGGACAAAGTAATAAGCATAGACATGAGAGTATCTACCATTTAGAGTAACATATTGAATAATGGAAAACAAAACCCATCTCCATACCTTCTTAATCACCTTTGGTTAGTAGTAGGTCTTGCTGGATTCCACTAGCTTGGTATTATTAGACTCTTCCTTCGAGAATCGCTTGATAGCTACCTCTATGATATTTCTATCTCTATACAATTTTCTGCCATCCATCGACATTCAAGTGACTTTTGTGATCATCCCTTCATAAATTTCAACCTTTCTTTCACCTATGGTAATTTTTCCTTCCTTCCATTTCTTCTTGAAAATTCAGGTAACGGTAGGGTTTTTCCCAATAATTCGCTGCATATACCCTGTCATCTTAGTTGTGTCCAATATATCCCATTCTTTCAGCTTATCTTTCCCTTCATCACAGGAGAGTGGCTCAATTCTTTTCCTGTTACCTCCCATAGAATCAACTGCCAAATTTATCCCTTCCTTCACAATGTAGAATAGGAAAAAAATAGAGATCAAAGTGCATAGCAAGGAAGTCTTCGAAATAGAAATGGGCACCTAGAAAGCATGTGGAGTCTTGTCTACTTTAAATGCCATCTCAATCTTTCAGTGCCGCTCTTTCTGACTCATTATGGCAACTTTCATTGATAAGTACATTGTAATCATTCCTTATCACTCCCTCTTTTCCATGCACTCTATCATAAATGAGGATGGCATAGGCATCATGAGGAAGATTCAGCTCACCACTCTAGTTCATCATATGATTAGCATGAACAACCATATTGGTAGCCATGTCAGCCATAGTATTGGTTTCTCTATAATTATGAGAGGTAATACACTAATTGAAACACTTAATTATCTCTTTGGCTTGAGATATAATGTTTTTAATGGTCCATGACAAGGAGGATAGACCCTTTAGGCATTTAACAATTTTATTAGAATCTCCCTCAAGCCAAATTTTATTAAATACCAAAGATTTAGCAAGGGTAAGGGTTTTATAAGCTACCATGGCCTCGGCTAAGTGGTTGGTCTAGGATCCCATCAAGAGTGCCACCATTGCAATACAATTGCCCGCTTCATTTCTTATCACTCCCCCCCCATACTCAGGTTGCCCTGGGTTTCCCTTTCCGCCCCATCAAAATTAGATTTGATCCAAAATTAGATTTGATCCAACTAGTCAAAGCAAAATACCACTTACTACTTTCTCTCATTTCTTTTTTGTCACCTATGTCTATAGAACCAAAAAATTTCTAGTTTTTGAACAGATCCAATTCATCCTTTCTCCTAAAAAGAAGAGGCTTATCATCAGCTTTCAAATTTTCTATAATGGCTCGCTTAATTTTAGTAAAAATTACTTTAGGTGAGGAGAAGGAATCACTGAATATTTTGTTGTTCCTTTCTTTCTAACTTTCCCAAACCACATGAGGCAGGATGAGGTCCCATAGAAGTTTGATGGATTTGTTCAAGGAAAGGCATCTCCAACCAATGAAACACTCTTGAATATAAGAAGGAAAGACCCAATTCAGATTCCTTAGCTGCAAAATATGTGACCAAATAGCATGAGAGAAGGGATAGTGGATATCTATATGGTTAACATTCTCTTCCTCATTATGGAAAAGGTAGAACCCATTGGGCAGATGGAAACCTCTTTTGCAGAGAATATCAGTGGTGAGGATTTTATTCTGCAAAAGGATCCAAAAATATATATTGATCTTGGGAATAAGACCACAAATCCAAGCTTTAGTAGCAAGGTTGGTGACCGAGCACCCCTTCAAGATGATAAATCAGGCTCAGAGGAGGAAGAATAAGGCATCAAACATGTCTTTAGGATGTTTTACATGTTTTTCAATCATGCATTGTGTGTTTGTAATAAAAGACCCCATCTTGTAAGCCAAACTCCTATTTTGGCATCTTAATAAGCCAATTAGGACTTTTGGACAAAAGGGGATCAAGAGTGTGTAGGACATAGTTATCCTAGTAGTTTTAGTTCTTTTAGGGTGTTTTCAGAGGGGTTATTCTTTACCCAAGGAATTAGGGGGTGGGAGATGACGTTTTCACAACTTTGGCAAAAGTTGTCATAAGCAACTTTAATGCACTTTTTGCATTTTTGTTTGTTTGAACTCCTCCAATGGCTCTAACCTCTTGTTTTGGTTGAGAGAAGTTGTGGAGTGGTATATAAACCTTGTGTATCCAATTCCCAAGGTTATACTATATGGAGGAAAGATTTGATGACTCCAAATTAATGAAATTCTAAGTTTTTCCTATAATTCTGGAGTTTTGGTACAGAGTATGGCATTATACGGATTCAAGTCAACTCCTAATGATGTGAATTGGTTAGAGTAGAGAGTTAAATTTTATTTGGTTGTGGTTTGAGGTCCATATCATATGTTTTTCTCCTGTTATTCCAATTTTGTTGTAGACGCTCGGAAAACTAGGGTTTACCTAGGGTTTTACTCCTTCATGGCCACAACTTGCAATTTATCAATATGAGACTCATGGGATTGGGCCAAATACAATTATGGAAAGTTTATCCTAATTTTCCAAAAGAATTTTGCAAGAGGAGCAAGGGAGTTGTGCATTTGAACCGACGCTAGGTAGACATCTCTATGTGGCTACCTAGTCCTTAAACATCAAAGTTACCCTTCAATGCAAATAGCGATGATTTGATGCATGTAACCTTGAAATACATAATGTTTTATGGTTCCTCACATGGTCATGGGTTTGTGATTGTATGGTTTTCTCATTTGGACATAGATGCTTCACAAAGGGAGACCTAATTAGCCCTTCAGGACAGTTAACCTTCTACTGGTTCAGACCTTTTTTTGCTAGAACTTGACCCTTCCTTTTGAGGAATTGTGTAAGGTACAAAAGGGTATTAGAATCTGTAATTTTTTTGCTAGGGTGTTTGGAAAAGTTTGGACTTAAGGTCCCTTTACCCGTTTCAAAGGGCTACTAGCAAATAGGCCTAATTGTGAAGGTGCTATAGGGAATGGGGTTGAATCCTTACAAACAATGTGTGATCTAGTCTAGGTGAGTCATGTTTGACCCAAAACAAGTGTGCTAATGGTCAGTAACCCTTGGAGGTTTCAAATTTTGTGTTGGAGAAAATTATCCAAGTTGAGTAAGTATGAGTCTTGGAGATTGTGAGATGTTGAAATAATGTTGTAGAGCCTTGCCTTGATAGGATCCTATTGTTGTTTGAGGGGTTAGATTCATACGCCTTGGAGTATTTGGAAGGATACAAGGAGGTATATTCATCAAAGGGGAAGGCTCAAGAGAGTGGGACAACAAAAGAACAGGAGAAGCCACAAAATAACTATCAGAGGAAGTATCCACCCAAATGATTTTATCTTCAAGAAAAGGGTGCACTAAAATAGAATTAAGAAGAACCACGATAGGGTTAAGGGATGAGTCTATGGAACTCAGATTCACCCAGTGATTATCTCTCCAATAATCAGGCACCTTAGTATCAATTCTGGCCTTGCACATAGAGATAAAGGGAGAAAAACAAACCTTATTGGAGAGGGGCATCTCCATCAAACAAGTATCCTCCCAGAAATTGACTTTTCTGCCATTACCAATAGTCCATCTTTTACCTATTCCAACAACCATTTTATATTGAGCAACATTATTCCAAATCACAGATCCAGAAGGGGCTTCATAGGAGTTAAAAAACTCTACGGGAGATGTCTAAGGTTGTATGTATTTGGATTACCAGATTCAATTCCATTCACTAGTTTTCTCAATCAATCTCTAGATTTTTTTGGCGAGAAGGGATTTATTAATGGTTTTAATTTTTCTTAGAATAAGGCCACCCATTTTTTTAGGTCTACAAACTATATCCTAGGCTATCAGAGAAATCCTTTTCCTCTCCTCAACCCCTAACTAGAGGAAGGACTTTTGAATGTTTTCAATAACATTAGCAAACTTGGTTAGAATTCTAAATAGACTTAAAGCATACAAAGGTAAACTCTGGAGGGAGGATTTTAATAATTGGATCTTCCCCACTTGGTGTAGAAGGTCTCCTTTCCATCTTGCTAATTTTTGTATAATCTATCCACCAAGTTACTCCAAAATGTCTCAGGAGGATTTCTGCATAGAGGGAGACCCAAGTAGATAGAGGGGAGAAAACTGATCTAACATTCCAAAATTATAGAAATTCTCTCTTTTTTATCTTCAGGAGTTTTGACGAAGAAGAGGGAGCTTTTCATCCATTTAATCAGCTATCTCGATCCTTGGCAATAGTTATTCAGAGATGATTTTAGGGTGTTCACTTCCTTGATAGTTGATGCATGCATCAACACAATGTCATCAACAAATTGTTGATGGGAGCAAACCCTCTTAGCCAAAAAAGATCTGACACTTTTTAGGTGACCTTCAGAAACAAGTTTTATGATATATTTGCCCAGACTTTCAGCCAAGATAATGAGCAAAATAGGAGATATAGGATCCCCTTGTTTGAGACCCCTAGAAAACCTGAACAAGGAGGCAAGAGAACCACTAATAATGACTGATAGTGAGGGAGTAGAAATAAGTTGGCAAATCAGTTGAATCACTCTCTCACCAAATCCAAAAGCTTTAACAATTTTGGAAAGAAAACACCAGTCCACCTGATCATAAGCCTTTGATAGATCAAGTTTCCTCAGGAAACGTTGACTTTTGGAGACTTCTAGAGAGTGAATAATCTCATGGACCATGATGATGGAGTTGAGAAACAACATTCTAGGAATGAAATTGATCTGTTGAGGAGAAATGATATCAGGAAGAATAGAAAGAAATATTAGGGTGAGAACCTTAGATACAATCTTGTAAGAGGAATTACAAAGACTAATCAGTCTGGAAAGCTCCATAGAATCAGCACCCAGAGTCTTAGGGATAAGGACCAAAAAAGTGGCATTGACCTCTTTCAAAATTAGCTTAGATCCAAAACAATTTGTAACACCCTTAAAAATGTCTTGTCTAATAGTGTGACAATACAACTAAAAGAAGAACATCGAGAAAGAATCCATACCAGGGTCTCTATTACCTTCAAAGAAAAATACCACATGCTTGATCTCAGTATCAAAAAGGGATAATAGAGAGAAATTGATTTTGTTCTCTCCCAGTCACATTTGGGATGGCTGCAAGGAATAAATCTTGAGTACTTTTATCTAGATTGTAGTCAACCAACAACAAAGATAAGAAGTAAGATCTAGATTCCTTTCTTATTTCCTCTTCCTCAAAGGATAGGGCCCCCCCTATAGACATTTTTGAGATTCTATTGGCCACCTTGTGTTTCATGGTAGTCATATGAAAGAATCTTGTATTCCTATCTCCTTCCTTAAACCACAAAGAACAAGAGTGCTTCTTCTAGAATATCTCTTCTTTTTTAATGATATCATGATATTTAGATAAAATCTCATTCTTAGAGGCAATGATATCCTTAAGATCAAGCTCGATTATAGATTTAGAGGCAAAATATTACCAAAGACTTCCTTATTCCATATCTTTACCTTGTCCTTCACATGCCTTAACTCTTTAGCCACATGGAACATGACAGAACCCTCCACTGAAATGTTCCACCAATCTTCAATAGCCTCCTCAAGCTTGGGGTGGAACATCCATATTTTCTGAAATCTAAAGGGGAAATTTCTCCTCCTAGAGATAGGGTCCACCACAAAAGAAATCGTATAGTGATCCAAACCAATACAAGAAAGAGGATTCAAGGAATAGATGTAATGATTGAACCAATCATTAGAGATGAGGGTGCTATCAAGTATCACTTGTATAAAATCTAACAAACATCATATTATTCTCAAGCTAGACAAGATTCCCATGGACATGCTGAAAGTTCCAAAAGAGGGAAATACCTCCAAAGGCACCATCCGAACTACCCCCAAAATCCTTGTAGTTCTTAAACACTTCGATTTTTTGCACTTTATCCTTAGACATTTTAGTCTCTTCACTCAAAAACAATATCAAGTTTGTGATCCCTATCTAGGTTCCTAAGAATCTCCTATTTATTCAGACCATTGAGTCCGTGAATTTTCCATGAAATAATCTTCATATTTGTTTAAAAGATCATACCTCATGGATGGTCAACTAGGTACCATCCGCTATATTCTTGCTGGCTTCCAACTCTCTCATTTGAGTAGCTGATCTCCTTCTTGGCATTGCTAGGTTTGAACCCACATCAACTTTGGCCCTCCCCCTAGTTTTCATTGGAGTTTTTTGGGGTATAGTTTTAGGACCCTTTTTCCCTTCTCTCTTTCTCTTTGTGACATCATTGATCTGGATTTCATCATCCATAGGGTTCTTGATAGGTGCTTTTTGCAAAGCATCACTTTTTCCTTCTTCATCTGCCCATTTAGAGCTCATATTAAGAAGAGAAGTTGTTGGTGACAATGAAAAAGTGGATTTTTTATACTCAACAAACTTTTCAGACTCAGAAAAGGATGTTCCTCCAAGGATATTGCATTTCTAGGCATATTCAAAGCTAGGATACGGCTCCCCACTATTCTAATCCTTAGTAATAGAGTTCAAATTCTCCTGCACATTATTCGCTTGCAGATGAACATGGATTTCCCCTTCCTCAAGATCTTCTTCCTTCTGCTCATCACAGTTGGGTCTAGGCTTTTTTTCCTTCAGCAAATCTAGTCTTGTCTCCCTCTTTATCTTCCTTCTTTGATTCCTCAATACAAACCATATTATCATTTTCCTTTTTATCAAAGGTATCAGGAATGATAGCATTTAGAATCTATTCTTCCACCTTCTTATTGGTGTTTTTAGCTTTCCACTACATCCTCTATCTTTTTTGGCTTTATCCTTTTCAACCTATAGAGATCATTTCTTAGCAATATGTCTAGAATTTTTACAATGCAAGGACGTAAAAGGAATAGTCATATTCTAATGGTTGGATCCATTTCTCAAGCCTAGAGTTAATCTCAATAGAGAGAGGCATATTTGTTCTTTGTGAAACATCCACACAAATTATTGCATAGGTGAATCTTCTTCTAGCTGTAGTAGTCAGACCAATGGAAAGGAGTTCACCAAAGGAGTAGAAGAAACCATTAAAGACAACTTCAACACAAAATTACAGGGGAAAACCTGGGAGTCTTACCCAAGCAAGGGCCTGAGCAAAGAAGGGAACATTAAGATCCAACAATGACGACCACTTCTAAAGTGCCAATGTAGTCTTCCCAATCACCCAAGGACCACCAAAAATAATCTTAGTCATATCTTATTGACAAAAAAAGTTGAGGGAAAGAGCCCCTTTGAGCATAGCATTTATTTCAACCTATCCCTTAAGAACATGCTTTTTCTAGTATACTCCCTAATGACATCAATATTCGGTCTAGGGCCTAGGAATTTACCAACTAGAGTCAGGGCCATCAAAGTAATATTGTGCTCAATCACCGGATCTTAGACTTCAATTACAAATCTCCCTTTCTCAGGGTTGGAAAAATTTCATACCTTAGGGAGAGAAGAATTCTTGAATGGTTTAACACCAAACAAAGATGACTAGGGGCGAGACGTGTCCACTCAATTGGACCTCTATCTTGAAAATTCTCCAGCACATGTCATTCCCCTTCCACCTAGATCCAAGGGTTTGTCACCCTTTTGTGGGTCCCCGATGACTAGATCCTTGCCATCTGCTTAAGGATCTGCTGTCTTAGGAATATCTCCTAAACATTCCTTTCCACTAGCATATTGGATTGCAAGGCCTACACAGGGTTTCCCACCAAGAACATAATTAAAAATTCATTTCTGCATTGTTTCATATGACAAAGTTATGTGTCATTGTTACAAAATGAGTGTAAGAAGAATTTTCAAAACTGCATTGTCTAAAGTGTCCTTGTCAATGGGATCATCGAGGGTAGAAAATGAGAGAAGTACATCTGATGGAAAGTGCAAAGTCCATCTGATTATTGAAATTAATGTTAACTTGAATCAATTGTTGCATAGATGGGATTATATTCTCTTGGTATTTTAATTAAGATTATATTATTTTATGTTTGATATTTGAAACCCTATAATTGATTTGATTCTTGTTCCTTTTGTGGGATACTTGGTTATGTTATTAAATACTTTTAGGTTCCAGAGGCTAGGACAATGTTGGTGTTCCTAAATGTGTATATTTTCTCATTGTCATTATTTCTAATGAGGTTGGTGTCTAGCATGACTTCGGTGTTGGTCAATCTTTCTTTTTTGGTATTGTCCCTTCTTGTGTGTAATCCTATTCTAGCAATTTAGCTAACCTTGCTATGGTGGAGGGATCTAGACTCTTGTTGTTTTTGGGTGTCATAGACCTTGTGTTGAATTTTGATTCCTAGGTGCAAGTTAAGGGGGAGTGCCTTTCATTGGGGGTCGGGATCCAATGTGGTTCCCTGGGTAACTCAATGAAAGTTTTATAAACAAGTTATAATTTAAAATAATGAACTTAGGAGGGTAGTTAGCTCACATTATTAAAGAATAAATTGTTGCCTCTCTTATGGTTGGGTTCTTGTTTAGGGATGAGGTAAGTAGAGAAGGGCCTGGAATGGCTTCTACCAATCTTGTCCTTTCGAAAGTTTGGTGTGGTCCACTACTATTTATATGGGGGTCAGGGGTTAGGAGAGGTCACTAGGGTAACCTAGGAAGGGAACCAAGACCTAGTGAAGACTCACTAGGGTAACTCGTGACAACCTAGTAATGACACTCTTCCCTATTGCATACCTAGTGGTTCCTCTTGGTTTTTTCCTTATGTGGATTACTTGGGCCTCTCGAAATTGGTTGTTTTACTTTGATTTCCTATGATTATAGCCTTGTGGGTCTCATGTGATCATAGTCTTGTGAGCCTTGTATGATTCATTTGTGTCATCTTGTACTTCCTTCCATCTCTTGGGTTTGGCTGATACCTCCTAGTGTGGGAGGTGGTCTTGATGGTACCACATGGCTGGGTGGAGTGCTTTTCACACCGATTGGGTTTTGGGTTTTCCTGCTTCATGTTCATGATGGCTCATGGAAAGATTGAAGACTTTCATTATGTACCACATTTTTGTATTCACTCTATTGTTGTACTCATGGAGATTATATCCTTATGGATACCCTATGATGTAACTGATGATCATATGTATATTCTCATGGCAATGTATTATGTAACTTGATCATTGTAAGATAGTGCTATCATAATTTATGATATTTCATGTCTTTGTATGTACGGTTATTGTTATCACTAAGTAACATCGTTCTGGGGCCTTGAGGACTCTTGTATGATATTATATGTTCTTTATGTCTTAATCTTGTATTATCATGTTACTCATTACATTTGTATGGTTGTTTCTTTTATGAAAAAAAATTGTTAGTATTTTCATTGATTATTTGTTTAAGTCCTCTAGGCCTCCTAGCGGGGTGTTATAGTACTTCCATCAAAAGAAAACCTATGGATACTTTGTTAGAAGTTGCATAAGGGTTTCACCTTTAGAACATGGTCATAAAAATTTTTGTTGAAGGTATGCATGCTTATAATCTTGGATTTGATTTTTGTGAGTATTACATATATGGAAAACAAAAGTATGTGTAGTTTTACTTGAGTTGTAATAAATCTTGTGATTTCATGGATATTACTCAATATTATGTGTTTGTCTCTCTAGATGTAAATGTTATAAAATCCACATATTATGTTTCATTTATTGATGATTATAGACAGACATGGGTATACATTTTAAATAGTAAATCTAAAAATTTTAATTAATTTAAAAAATTTAAAGCAATGGTTGAGTTGTAGACTAAAAATAAAATTAAATATTTCAAGGTTGATGGTGGTAGTAATTTTTTTTCAATTAATTTGATAGATTCTATAAAGATTGTAGAATTCATAGATAAAAGATTACTCTGTATTATCCAAAACAAAATGAAGTTTTATAAGAAATGAATAGGACATTGATGGTGAATCTATGAGTGTGTTGATTGGTGTTCTGGTATAGGAGCACCTAGGTTGAGAAGCAATTAGGACCACCCAAATTTTTATTTTTTTTCAGTTTGTTTGCTTTCCCAAATATGGTTTGTTTTTAGTTTTGGTTAGCATATTTGTGTTTAGTTGTGATAATAAAGTAAAATCTAACTCAACTATCTAATGGTCATGGAAATACACCAATTTATAAAAGTTTTGTTTGATGCTATAGTTGCAATTGCCTTGATAAACATGTATAAAAAATATGGAATCATAGACTGGGACATGAACTAATTCATAGACTACCTCAAAAGAAAACACATTCTCTTGTATCACAATGAGTGCAGGATATACACAAAATGATATTAATATGCAATCTTTGTCATCTTTTTTTTCCTAACTTGTGTGAAAATGGGAGCTCCAAAACAAAAATAAATTTTTGATAATGGCATTAGTAATTTTTTATCAAAAATATCTCATAGGTTAAAATCAAAAGCCACAACCATTCAATGTTCATGCAGCCAATATTGGAACCTTGGAACAAGCCACATGAAATATGCCACAATGAGATGTACTAACCATGAGAATCCTTTGTACCATTATTATTGAAAGGTATTTCGAACCACTATTTGCACAAATTGGTAAGTGAAAAGGGACATCAATGTGTCTAGACCACAAAACCAAGATATTTGGTAAATTGAGAAAGAGAATCAATGGGAGTAAATTTTAATAGATATCAATATGAAGAGGTATCGATCTTATGTGTCATTGGTCTTCAAGAAAAGTGTAAGCTAGGAGAGGGGGTAGATGAAAAATATGAAGAGAAAAAGAATTGAAATGAATTAATTGATAGTATGCAAAAACATAGCTAATGAATATGAAAACTTTTAAAACAAAGTAACTTTAGATTAAAAAGGTGTAGTGACATACATCAATAGATTGTGAAATGTTGCCAACATAGGTAGATTGAAAAGTGTGATATAAGAAGGTAGGATTCACAGGTAAGTAGGTGGCTACATAGAAGGAGAGGTATTGACAAAGAGGGGCAAGTATTTTGGGCATTGATCATTGGAGTCACTATAGAGATAGTGGAAAATATATAAAAGAAGGCATTGATGTTAAAGGAAATGCTAAGGCAAAGGAAGAGAAAAACAAAATAAGTTTTAATGTAATGTGTGATGAGTAGCAAGGAAAAGAGGCCATGAAAAGGCCTCATATGTTGATAAATTGTGTTACATATTTTGAGTGAATGATATTTGATTTTGTAATTTAGTGGCAATTTTAAAATAAAAAGTTTGTATTTATTTTAGTAATTATAAATTGATTTTGAGTTTGTAGGCAAGATGAATTATTCATCTTGCATCAATTTGTATAAGAACTAGAGGCTCTAAGTGCATAGGAAGAGCATCAAACATGAGGCAGTCTATGCCAATTCTTTTAGGAGAAGAGGGGAGATGTGTGAAAAGATCGTCGATCATGAAGTAGTTCACACTTGAGAGTAAATAAATTATGGAGAGGTCTAAAGGATCATTGCATGTGTGGAGAGTCTTCAGGAATTGTTATTTTGAAGACATGAAAAAGAGTGTGATGTGAGAGATATGATTGCATTAAATGAGAGGATGGGTTTTAAGAAGAGGACATGGTGGGTTGTGAGGAAGTTCATGTTACTTTTATTTTAGAGTGACATTGGGAAGAGATCTACAGGATGTGGGAAATATTGTTATGGAAGAATAGTTATAGCTAGAAGGTGAGAGAAGTTAGGGTAGCCCACATGAATGAAGAAAATAGAGAAGAAATAGTCATGATGGACCATCAGTTGATGAATGAAAGAAATGAAGGTGAAAGTACCTCATAGGTTGAGGTAGTTAAGAGGAGGTAGATCAAAAGGAAGATGTTAATGAGGGCCCAATATTTGATTATAGATTGAAAAAGGTTTGTGTGTTGCTTGGAGAGGATATTGAGATGATTGAAGAATTTTTATTGCAAAAATAGATAAAGTTGTTGTAGTTGATGTTAAACATGATAAAGAAGATGTGAATTTAGTTATAGAATGTGAAAAAAATGTAGATGATAAGGATGAGCATGAAGTAGACGTTGGAGCAATAGAAGAGAATGAGGTAAACTTTGATGAGTTTTATGATGTTTATTTCAGTTTACCTTTGTTAAATGTAGAATAAAATATATTTGTAGATTTACCTATGGATGTTGGTTAGCTACATGTAGAGCATGTTGAAGATATTGTAGGATATTGGTGGAGGTGGTTGGTTTGCAATGAGAAATATTAAATGAAGGAGGAGGATTGGAGAGTGTCTTTGGAGAGAAGGGTGGTCTATGATGGATAGGAGTCCATGAGAGGGAAGAGGAGAAGAGAGCACACTTGGTGGAGGAGGTCAATAAGTGTCCTAGCTAAGTTTTAGAAGAGGTGAAGGAAGAATAGTTGTGATGTACCTAATGAAAAAATAGGGTTTATGATATGTTTATTTACAACTTATAAGATTAGTTTGACTACTTAAACCCATTTTATGATCCAATGCTCACAAATTTCTTACCCAGTGTGTCTAGTGCAAGACCACCCAAGCTATCAAGCAATCAAAACTACCAAAAAAATTAGCTTGTTTCCAAGTTGGCTTGCTTTCCCAAATTTGGTTTGTTTTCAATTTTGGTTAGAATCATTGTGTCTGGTTATTGTAAGCAAGTTAAATCTAAATTTAGCTATCCTATGGTCATAGAAATCCATCAATTTATAAAAGCTTTTTCAAATTCTATAGTCACAACTACCATGGTAAACATGTATACAAAAAGTGGAATCACAAACAAGCACACAAACTAATTCACAAAATGCCTCAAGATAGAGCATGGTATATTGGATCATAGTGACTATAGGATGTCAACAAAATGGATGTTAGTACGCAATCTTTCATGTCAAAATTTTTCTTCCTAACCTATGTGAAAATGGGAGCTTCGAAGAATAAATAAATTTGTGAGAAAGGCTTTAGTAATTTTTAATCAAAAACATATTGTAGGTATCAATAAAAAATACACAATGATTGTAAATGTTAGTGCATACCAATATTGAAACCTTAGAGGAAGGCATGTGGATATATCACAATAAGATATAGTGAGTGAAGGGAAATTGGGGCATCCTAGAAAGACATCTGAGATCAATATTCACCTCTAGTGTCCAATGATTTCCCAAAACAAATTATAACATGATGATACAAGAACATACTACTATACCATAAAAGAGGAAATGGATATAGTTGATTTCCCATAATTAAAACCTTAGAGGAAAGTGATTGCAATTTATAGATCAAAGAAAATTTCAGCAACATTATGGCATATAAATTTAATACATCATAATCATAAAACAAGAAGGATGAGACAAAAGAGAGAACATAGATACACATGGGGAAAACCCTTCCAGGTGAAAAAAATCCAATCTCCAAAAAATTGAGCCAATGTATTTGTTAATATTATTTTGGGATTGCTCGTAGGAGGCATTTTTGATCAAGTGGTAGTGTTTTTCTTTGCCTTCGAGTCTTTTTCTTTCCTAAGTTCCATTCTAGAAACTCCAATACTAGATGTTGATGAAGGCACTCTTGGCTTGAAACGCGTGTTCTTTTTAGAAGAAGATCTAGAATACTTCTTACAAATTTGTCCTATTTCATTCCACATAGACTGTGTAATGTCACATCCTCCCATAAGATCCAAATAATCAGTGCATTCATCATTGATTCCTCTTAAAAATATTAGCTTGAGGGAATCTTCACTTGGAGTACTATGCTTGGACTTTTTGACACCAAATAGAAACCTTTCTAGGTAATCTTCAAGACTCTCATCTTCTTTTTGTGTCATTCTAAAAATATCTTCTCCATGGCGATCAATGCCTCTACAATATTCTATATACTTTGCAAGAAACAATCATTTCATCTCATCCCATGTATTTATTGTGCTACTACCCAAACTCATAAACCATCTTAAAGATTATTCTTTCAAAGTGGCAAGAAATATTTTGAGTCTATGGGCATCTGTAGTATAATCAAAACTCCTTAAAAGAACATAAAATTCAAGCAAAAATGTGTCTGGATCCTCTCTCACTAATCCATAGAATTTAGGGAGGGAAGAAGTTGGAATGTTCTTGAGATTAGCATT
Organism: Cryptomeria japonica; assembly: GCF_030272615.1. NCBI lineage: Eukaryota > Viridiplantae > Streptophyta > Pinopsida > Cupressales > Cupressaceae > Cryptomeria > Cryptomeria japonica. The sequence continues at coordinate 825,143,605 of NC_081409.1, forward strand.
ATCATACTAATCAAATATGGAGAACTCAAACATTAGGTCCAAAGGTGGTGGTGGTGGATTATTTCCACTAGGAGATGGGTTTCCTTGCATTGGACTTGTGGGGGGAGTTACTATATGAAATTCTTCTTCTGGGGGTCCAAAGATGATTTGAAGACTGCCTTCTGGAGATTCAGATTCAGGGTGGTTCAAATTCTCTACAGTTTGATAAAGTTCAGCAAAAGGATTTATATCTGGGGAATTAATTTCTGCATGATTATGATGACTGGGTAGAAATCTACCTAGAACATCTCTCTGTCGCCTATACATGCAGGTTCATAAATTTTTTTCGAACAATCAGGTATTCTAGAAAACAATTAACTGAAAACTAAAAAGACAATAACCATAGCAGGTTCTTAGTTTGACACCATCCCTAGCAATGGTGCCAAAAATGTTCAGCCCAACAATAAGAATAATAACTCTAGTTGAAGTCTCAACCTGAAGTTCGGATATTCGCTTGGTAAAGTAACTATTTCCATAGCTATTGTTCATTTGATTGTCAGCCCAGGGACATAATACTTGAAATGGGTCTGCACTATATATGCACTAAGTTCCTACAACAGCTACTCTACATTATTGCAACAACTAACATTATGCAGAAAAGATAAGAAAGAATTGAAACTATTGAAAGGCTACAGGAAAAATTCTCCATTAACATAAATTCATTCAAGCAAAACTAGCTAAGTTCAATGTTGATAAACAGAAACTACTATGTTTTGGTTTGGCTGCAGGAACAGACAGTGGATCTATTTCCAATGGCTACGAGAACAATCAATGCAAGAACATCTACTGCAGCTAAAGAAGAAAACTAATCTTAACAAAGGCACACGAACACTCACCAAGTGGACCTCCTTGGATGAGTGATTCTAGGCTTCCCAAAAACAACTCTAAGTGCTCAAAATAACATATTTTTATTCATTGTTCTTCAGAAGTCATTACATGATTCAACATAAAAAGAAACTCAAAAACACTTGTAACTTTATTTTCAAAATCCTCTACTCTACTTTCTACCTTTTCTATCTAACCTTTGAGAAGAGATGAAGAGATTATTTTAAAAGAAATCATCTACTTTAAACAACACAGATCACGCTGAAGAGAAGAGGCGGATAACTAATCGAGAAAGGAGATAGTTGGAGTTAAGCTACAAAAAAAGCATATCTAAACTGAACCACAGTCATAACATATTGTGGCGGTATTTACAACACTAATGTCCACTTGAGTTAGACATCAATAGGATCACGTGATTACTTCTCCTTTGTTGTTCCTTACGTTCTTCAACATCTTTGTTGTTTGATTTTTCAGTCATCTCATTTAATATCTCTTCCTACAACTGGCGTGATAGGAGAGCTTCCATCGTAGCATCATTTATTCCCTGCACTTCAAAAGAAATAACATACAAGAAAATACATACATATTTTAATTAATCAGGACATTCATTAATTTCACACATGATATTGCCTTAAAAAATCCGCATGGCAACATGAATGAATAACATGGTTGCAGGAATGAATAACATGGCTACAAGAGTAAACTAGCAAAGACAAAACATGCTTTAATAGGTTCAGGCTATCATCTGAAGTATATATAGTAAACTTCTGATACATCATTACTATAATGTAAATCAAAATATGACAAAAGCCTAAGAGTTCTAAGGATAAAAATGTGCCAATGTCTCAACTCATCAGGACCCTTCCACATTATAAATTGCAAAGGTATAAATTCTTTTGATCTTGAAGATATGCAAGGAGATTCTCTCAGGATGCCGATCAATGGGTTTCACCTTAAACCTTTTCATTAACAGATTTTCTCTAATGTACATAATGTAAATAGTTCTTCTATGTGCCTTATTTTTTTAATTATGTTTCTTAATGCATCCTCGAGGCAAAAATGAATCACAAGATACTCCTTGATCAAACAAAAAGAAATCTTTATATTATAGGTATCTTTATATTACAGTATATCATGAGGCCTGTGACCTAGTTTTGAAGAAGAATAAAAAGAAAAAGTTCTCTGAAGACAAGGTGGTGCTATTTCACGAATCTTCTTCGACTTCCTCCTCATCCATCTGAAAATCAGAGTCATTAACTTCATCTTTGACGTCTTGCACCTCTGACCACTCATGATCAAAATTATCACTAGGATCCTGAGTTATTGATAAAAGTACCAGATTGGGTTTGACATGTGGTGTCAAAATCTATGGAAATATGTAGTCCTGGAACTCAGTATACCATTTAGTGCCAATCGGGACAGGCACTATCAGATGGACCCAGAGGAGGAACTCTGCAGAAAGCTTTGCTCAGAAGCAATGCAATGACAATGACATAGTCTTCAGACCACTGATAAGCGAGTGCCATGTCACTTCCTCTCCAGAGGTAATGAAACACCATAAATCTAAGGCCATAGGAAAGCCTCTGAAAGGGACATGATATGCCACCACGTCTTTCGAGCCACCCAGATAATCCAGGGAGAAGAGAGATTTGGCTAGCTCCAAGGTTAGGTATCTGGTCATCCTGATATCTAGTAACAAAGCTACCAAACGCAAATAGATATTCGTGTTCATGTGATATCTACCTATATCATCAATAAAATCCTCGCCGAGCACCCATTTAATGGCAGTGATCATCAAGGGATTTTTGCACCATGTCATCCTTTGTAGTATTTGGTCTGAAATGTTCCCAAGGAAAGTGACCTATGCCTTACTACTAGTGAGCTTAACGAGAGTATCCATTTCTCTAAGAAAATCCATTGTTGAAGTTGGATACTATGCAAAAGGAATGTTTGAAAAATTATATATATAGTGGATGTTCAGCTCTAGATGACAATTGAAGTAAAAGGACAACACTCCTAATTTTCAACGCATCTATTTTCCCTCATCAATTTGCACAAGTAGGTGAAGTCTAGTTTGAAGGTGGCAAACGTCCTACCCTATGCCTTGAAAAGAGCAACAATGTCCTCAGATGCCACCCATATGTAGTGGTACGTCATGTTTAAGACAGAACGTCTGCAGGTCCACTATAACTTGTGTGAGCCCTACTAGTTGCTGATACTCTCCTTAATGGGGAGATTTGTCCAGACAAGAAAATTATCTCAAGTGGCTCTAATTAATGGCAACTTGAATAGGTATTCTCTTCAGAATCATAGATGGCGGTGCTCCTCCTTTTCAAAAATTAACTGCATTTGGGAAATGAACCAGCATACATGCAAATGGGTGCTCATCATTAATCGCCTTCTTTAACGAAGATCTAGGCATGTGATGCATTTAAGGAAGAAAGTCACCAGGTGCGCATTATATTCTTCATTTTATAACCTAGAGCACCGAGAAGCTTTAGAAGTGTCAGAAAGAGAATTTCTCTTATGGAAGATGGAGATGGAAGCAGCCCCCTCAAGTTCCACCCAAGAAAGATTGTGGGTCGATGTGTTTGGAGAATTCTCATATTCTTCCCATGCCATTCCCCCAAAGTTGAAGTATCATAGGAATAAGGAGAAATCAAAGACGACCACCCACAACCCAGCTACGGCGCTAGATTCTCTAAAAAATGTTGCTGAGCCAGAACTTCACAAGCAACCCAAGAACCTCAGGGAAGCCACTTGCAATAGAATGATAAAACATAGAATGGAGCCACAATCTATAGCAGTTAATTTCTGGAGTAGTGGCGCTCCCCAATTCATGGTCCCCATGGTCCTGCACTGTCCAGACTTTGTGGCTGCATGTGCTAACAGGTTTGACCTTGCTTCTTGTTCAATTAAGGGCTCTTTTTTGAAAGTAGTCATAATCCAACAAGCTATGAGGGACATGATGCATTGTCCTATTGTTGAGTCAATGCAGGTGTTCTCTAAAAATACCAGGGAGGAATATTGGAGCACTAGAAGAGATATGATCTCTTTCTATCATATCGTGCTGAATCGAAGTCTATCTGCTGGACCTCCAAGGCTCCCTCTAACTTATAGTGACTTGAGGCATGATGACCTCAAGGATATTTCCTCAACTCTTGCATGGCAATGTGGATGCAACAGTGACCATGAGATCATTGCTCCCATGATGGGCTTCTTGTTCAAATGCCGAAAGCAAAAAAGGTCATTTCATTTTGATTTCTCTATCTTTATAGCCAGAGAGATGGTAAAGAAGCTAACTGAGTTCCAGTATTTTTGGTGTTTCAGGTTCACCTCAGTCTTAGCTCACGTTTTCTTGCACCAAAATGAAGGGTTTTTCAACCAATTCATGTGATTGGCTACTTATGACGAGTCAGGGAACAAAATGCCTGTATCAACCTGGACACCCCTCTTGCTGGCTTCTTTCAATGCCTACCAATTTTTGGATTGTTTCTTAACTCCAGTCCTTAGAGACCTTTGTTTAATACCTGAGGAGTCCCTTGCCTTCTTTTCTTAGATACAAAAGAATTGGATGTGTAATGAGCATCATCCTTGTGACTGGTTTATAGCTAGAGATTTTTCCTTTGTCTGAGTGCATGGCTTCTTTGATGAGACTTTCCACCTACCTACCTATGTCACCAAAAGAACCCTCAGCCTTGAAATTTCATAATAATTGGTGTAGATTGGAAGAGCTATAGGGGCAAGAAAGCATGACACATCAATTACAAAGGACCATAAAGCCATTGGCCCCATTACTCTCGTCCGGAGGAGTATCACCAAAAATGTCCTAATATCCAAGCTGGTCCAACTTTGCTTAGTGGTGATTGATGATATGTGGATTTATGACCCAAATGGGTGCCTATCAAAGAGGAAGAATGCAGTTAAGCATGAACCACAAAGCTCATGGGTAGAGTGCACTAACTCTCAAGTGGATGACCCAAATCTCTATGTGGGTCTCAATGATTTTCCTGTTTTAAAATGATCCTTGTGGTTGAATTTCTACTCTATCATGCAAAAGTACAATCTACCCAAGCCCATTCCTTGGAGTATGCTAGAAGAAATTGTTAGGATTCCGATAGATACTGAGATGGGGGGTGAATCAGTATCTGACCGGTGAGTAGTATTTCTTAAGTTAAAAGATGCAGAACATAAAATAGCAGTATACCAGTATGCAAGAATTAATGCAATAAACAGAATTAGAAACATCCACATGAAAAGAACACCATAACACAAGATTTTTAATGAGGAAACCCGGTGTGGGAAAAACCTCGGTGGGATTTGTGACCCACAATATTCACTTACTGGCCAATAAGAGAATATTACTTACAATAGGGGCCTGCACATGCAGGAAGGCCAACTGCCTAGAGCTTACTGCTCAATGAGAAGTCACACTGACTTACAATGAGGATTATACTAATCCAATGATATGTACTGCTTTACAATAGAATCTTCAATGCTAGATTCAGTACCGGTTCTAACTCTGCTCTTTACATATACCCTTGACCTATAATTCGCACATTAGGTCTGCCTAATAATTTTCTTTATGCTCGCTTCCTTACTTTTTAAATGTCTACAATGATCTCTTTTATATGCAAGAGTCATTTTACAATTTTCCAAGTCGGCTTACAATAATAATCAAAATATTACATATCAAAAATCCTATCAGCCTCTATGCTGATATACATCTTTTCTTTTGTGTCGGTGCCGATGTCGGTGTAGAGTGATCTTGTTGATGCCGGTGCACTGTCTTGCTTGTGTAATGCTTTGCCGGTATGATGTCTTGCTGGTGCCATAGGATTGCAAGGTTGCCATCTATGACAAAACCTTCAATCACACACAATGTCTCATTGGAGTGTCCATATGCCAACAATCTTCCCCTTTGGCATTGATGGCAACACTCATGAGAAATTTTAAAAAGTGTCCAAAATGTGTAGACCAAAAAATTTACCGAAAATTTGAAGGACTCCCCCTGAGCATATGATTCCTATCTTTGAACTTTCTCATCCTACTACTCCCCCTTTTGCATCAATGACAAAGGTTGTCAAGATGTTAGTAGAGTTTGTAGTTATATCGGTCCATATCCTCAACCTTGTAGTTGGGTAGTTATTATCTGAAAAATATCACCCAAAGTTAAGTTTATACTATCCATAAACATTTTGCTATCTTTCATTGCTATTTTAGTCCTCTTCACAGTATCGGTGAGATGCTGCAATTGTTCTGCCGGTGTTTTACTTCCTTGTGCTAATGCCTCTAAGATTTCCTTCTGCAGAGATGCTAGATAGTCCAATCTTGGACTTAGTTTAGATCTCAAGTGTTTTGCCTTGTTTATTATTGTCTCTTTCTCTCTTTCCTATTTAAGCAATTCTGCCTCAAAATTTGCTAACTTATCTTCAAAAACAAATAGTGACTCTAGTGAGTTGACAAAATTGTCTACAAGCTTGTTTATCTCTTCCTGTGTCTTGCTTATTTTCTTGTCAATATCTATAGTCAGGAAGTTTGTTTTGCATATCTTTATACAGGTTTTTATACTCTTTTAACAAACTAAATAGTTCTGGTAGAAGTGTGTGAAAGTCTCTATTACACTTCTTTATTTCTTCCTCAAGGAATTTTTGTTTCTCCTTTTTGACCATGTCCTTTACAGATTCTTCTTTTATTTTCTCAATATTTCCAGAAATGTATTTACATAATGTATCCAACTATCCTAAAGAATCTTTATTATTTATATTACAATCAGGAGAAATTATCTTCAAAATTGGTATTGAATCATCTATTGCTTTGTAAGCTTGTGAACTATAGTCAGTTATTTTCTTGATGGATTCAAGTAATACCTTAGTCACATTTGTTGACTTTGATGATGACCCAACAAACTGAGTATCGGTGGAAGTGACCATGCTTGTATTGACCTCTGGCAGGTTAGTTTGTGTTTGCATTTCCTTTAGCATTGGTTTTCCTGCTTCATTGCTTACCGGTGGCATTGTTTCCTTGTGAGCCTGTTCTGGAGCCTTTAGCTCTATCGGTTTCTCTGTTTGTGCCTTAGATTCCATCTTTTTCCCTGTATCCTCTACTGGTTGCTCTGTATCTCCTTTTATTAGAGGCTCTTTAGCCATATCTGATTTTTCACTTGTATCTTTATCAACTGTTGTGTTGATCTTTTGGGTATCAACATTTACAGTGTATAGGACTTAAGGATTTGAATTGCTATCCTCTACATCCATGCTTTCAGCTGCGAGTTGGTTTTCAGAGGTTGCAGTCTTTATAGGTGGAGGTAGGTTATCTTTAACCTTTATGCTTGGAGGTCCACCAATTTTGCCTTTCCCTTTATCCTTATCCTTTTGATATACCTTAATAGGCTTGGGATTTTTGTATTCTTCTTGTTTTTCTTTTTCAACCAAAAATATGTCCCAACCATCTTCTGTTTCCTCTGAAACTTCTGTAACTCTACCTTCCATTAGTGAAATATGCTGGTGTACAGTGGAAAAAACTGTCCAGTTAGCTTGGGCTATCAGATCATCAATTTCCTTTGGGGAGTTTATCGGATATACAGCAAGTAGTTTTTCTATTTTAATTTTCTTGTCTAATTCAATTACTCCTTGCCTTCTGGCCTCAATTCTTTTGTATAAGTCACCAAGAATTTCATTTATGACTTCCATCAAAAACTTTTTGGACATGTCCATATGCAATATTACACTTTCCTCAACTTCCCCTTTTTCATCAGCAGATAGGGTGTCATAAATTTTCCCTATGTTCTTCAGTTTTCCTTCCTCTATGATCTCATTTAACAAAATGTCTAGAGGTGCCAAGTCAGTTTTTGTCTTTTTCTTTTTCTTAGGAGTCAGCTTCTTTTTAGGTGTGACCTTTCTGACTAGAGGTCTCACAGCTTGTTGCTTTTATCTTGTCCTTCTAGGTGAAGGAGTGGTTGCCGGTGAGGGATCTCTTTTCCTAACAACTCTTTTAAAGGTTGCTGGCATGTCTCCTTCCGAAGAAGTACCTACCGGTGATAGATGAGCTTCAGGTTGTGGGGCTGCCAACTCATCTTCACTTATGCCGATTTTATTTAATACATCTTCCTTAATGGCTTTTGCTTGTCTAGATCCTTTTCTCACAAATGCTTCTACCTTCTTTACTCTTTTCTTGGACTGTATTTGGTTTTTTATTGTTTCAGCACTACCAAATACTTCCTCCTTAGGTTCATTGGGGGCTTCCAGAAGTGCTTTGGCATAAGTTTCAACTATGTGCTCATCTGTCTCATAGCCCATTTCTGTTACCCAGATTGTCCTTGGGATGACTGCTTCCATCCATATTTCATCCTTTTGATAATGAAGCATATATCATCTTTGTATTTATCTACAATTTTTTGAGATAACCTTGTCCTTTTCTTCAATTTTGTCTTTAGTGCTTGGAAAAAGTCATGAATGTTGTTTTCCTTGTTCTCACCGAAGGTATTAAACAACTCTATCAGTTGCTTTCCTACTGGTATGTCATATCCAAGTTCTTTATATCCTATACCAAGAACTTGTTTTGTTATATGAAGCATTAGACATACTAACAGATTTCCAAATCTAAAAGTTCCTTTCTTATCCTTCTTTATCTTTCGAAGGTTGTCTATCAGTTCATCCTTTAACCATTCATAGATGTCAATTTTTGCATTGTCTGTTATCATATCATAAGCACTCTTAATGCATAAACTTGAAACTAAGTTAAGTCTATTGGCATGAGTGGCTTTGTAACCTAATATCATACTGAAGAATCTCACATTTGTATCCTTTACATCACTAACCCTTAGAGATCTTTTATCAAATGTTGCACTTGTTAGGTTTATGACTAAATCATTTGAAACTTTCTTGTTTTTGTCTGGTCCTTTCCCAGTGGTCGGTAACCCTATGATAGCCTTTACCACTTGCTTAGTGATCTTATGAATTGTATCTAACTAGAAAAATTCTCCATGAACTCTTCTTAACACTATCCTAATCACATCCGTAGGAAATTTAGGAATGCTAAGGATTTCTGTGAATCCTAGGGTTTCAATGATTTTGTGTTTAGCTTTAACATTGTCAGTATCATCACATATCTCAGTTTTATACATGGTTTTGATTTCTTCATCTCCTAACTCTTCAATATTGCAGTGAATATACATTCTAGGGTTTTCAGCATATACAACACCTTTAGGGATTTGAGAAAATGCACCTAAGGTATCATCCTTCTTTGCTATTTCGGGGACCAACTGAAATTCGGGCCTAGGTCTTTAATTGCTTCCATAATAGTAGGGTTCACTATGTATTCAATTGCAGAGGTGGATGCCATGATAAAATACCTTTTTCTATCTTGGATTGATGATTGCTTGGAGTGTGCTTGTTCCTTGATCGAAATGCCTTAGCTCAGAAATCTCCGCACTCTCTAAAAGTTTGAAATCACGGTGAAATGAAATGGAGCCAAAACCTTATTTTATAGTCTTTTTCGCTATCTACCACATTAATTGCATGCCGGTTAAGTATTCACTTAACATTATTTGCCGATAATAAGTGATTTTTAACTTCTTATCTCTAACCGAGGGAATAATAGCACATGTGTCATTAGATTGCCAAACCCTCAAGAAATTTTTCTTCAATTAGATGAAGAACTTCTTGCCGGTGGAGCACTGCTCTATCCTGTCGGTGAAGCATCACTCTGTCCTGCTGGTGGAGGAGTATTCCCAATATTTAGATCAGCTTTTCTAATCCATTTCTTTGAGAATTCTTGCTTAACCTCTTCAACTTTTTCTTTACCTTTAAAGCTAGTGCTTTTGTTGTCTACCGGTGTACCTTTACTTCTACAAAATTTAGCAATATGCCAAATCTTGTTACATGCATAACAAGTTACATTATTTTTCTGAATAGCTTTCCCATAACCTATGCCGGTTTCTGTTCTGCATTGATTAGATAGATGTCCAAATCTTCCACAAACATAACATCTCACATTCATTCTGTAGTTTTCAAAGTTATGACCAACTTTGTTGCATTTGGAACATTTAATGGTGGGTGGATTGATATTCGGATAATTCCTAGATCTACATTCATTTTCCTTATGACCATATTTATTATAGTTAAAGCATTTTCCATTGAATTTATAAGCATTAGGTGGTCTTACTGGTTTGTTGTGATCCTGAGTATTTGCAATACTAGAGCTTTCTCCAACTTCAAAGCCAATTCCAAAAGTGTCACCTGTGGGTTTTTGATTCTTCAATAAGGTACCAAGTTCTTCTAAGCTTTTCTTGAATTTTTCTTTATGTTGATTTGCAGTTTCCAATTCCCTTTCGAAGATTTCTTTTTGTCTCATTAGTTCATTTGAGTCATTCTGAGTATGCATCAGATCTGTCTTCAACATGTCATTTTCATAGCTGAGTCTTATGTTCTCATTTGCTGCATCACTTAGTCTTCTGGTCAATTCTTCTTCATTCTTCTTTCTATCCTCAATCTCTTTGCAAAATCTCATAGTCATATCCTGCATTTCATTTTTTGTTGTCATGATCTCTTATTTCAACTTGCTTATCATATCATTAAGTGATTCCTTTTCATCATTCTCATTTTGCAATTTTTCACAAAGTTCTCTTCTCTTGTTTCTTGTAACAGTAAGATTTTCTTGAAGTTCCTGAATGATATCCTAAGCTGCTCTTAAGTCATCTTCTAATTTGATATTTTTCAACTTCTCTGCATCATAGTCAATAAGAGCTCCTTCAAGTTGCTTCATCAGATTTTCCATCTTTACCGGTGTCAAGATCTTCCTCAAGCTGTTAGGCTTTTGAAAATAGAGGACCAAGCTCTGATACCAATTTTTAGGATTCCCACAGATACTAAGAGGGGGGGGGTGAATCAGTATCTGATCGGTGAGTAGTATTTCTTAAGTTAAAAGATGTAGAACATAAAATAGTAGTATACCAGTATGCAAGAATTAATGCAATAAACAGAATTAGAAAAATCCACATGAAAAGAACACCATAACACAAGATGTTTAACGAGGAAACCCAGTGTGGGAAAAACCTCGGTGGGATTTGTAACCCACAATATTCACTTACTGGCCAATAAGAGAATATTACTTACAATAGGGGCCTGCACATGCAGGAAGGCCAACTGCCTAGAGCTCACTGCTCAATGAGAAGTCACACTGACTTACAATGAGGATTATACTAATCCAATGATCTATACTACTTTACAATAGCATCTCCAATGCCAAATTCAGTACCGGTTCTAACTATGTTCTTTACATATACCCTTGACCTATAATTCGCACATTAGGTCTGCCTAATAATTTTCTTTATGCTCGCTTCCTTACTTTTTAAATGTCTACAATGATCTCTATTATATACAAGAGTCATTTTACAATTTGCCAAGTCGGCTTACAATAATAATCAAAGTATTACATATCAAAAATCCTATTGGCCTCTATGCTGGTATACATCTTTTTTTCTGTACTAGTGCTGCTATTGGTGTAGAGTGATCTTGTTGATGCTGGTGCATTGTCTTGCTTATGTAATGCTTTGCCGGTGTGATGTCTTGCCGATGCCATAGGATTGCAAGGTTAACAACAATGACAAAACCTTCAATCACACACAATGTCTCATTGGAGAGTCCATATGCCAACAACAATGACGTTGGATTCATGGCCTAGGAAAAAGAGGGAGGATTTCTAGATTTACCATCAGGAAGTGAGCCAACCTAGAGCTAATAATTGAAATGCTCCTTTTGATGAGTGTTTTGAGATTGAATTTGGGAATAGGGTCTTCGAACTAAATTGGTGAGAGGAAGAAGAATATTAGGGTCGGTCTCTTTCTCTTTGATACTTATAACCTCTACCTCTGGCTACCATTCAATCGCCTGACTCCCCTCCTAGTAAGAACCAATATTTGGGTCATGCAAAGAAGGGTTCATCTTCTCAAGTTCTAGAGGGTCCCTTAGTCTTGCAATGGTTGGTGACTATGGCAGATTAGGTATGCCCTTATTTGCCCTTTCTCTCTAATCAAGATGTGTGTGTTGCTCCCCATCTCGCGCCCATGCTTGCCTAAATTCCCACTGCTCTAACTTTAGCACCCATTAGGACTCTGATCGATCCTCAACTTGCATTTTTATAGGTCCCCATTTCACTCCTCACCCTTGATTTTATCCCTGCAACATTTTCCTCACTAATGCCTGATACAGTCACTATCTCACGTAGGCTTGGTTTTGGAGAGTTCACTCCTCCCCCAAATATTGGGGCAGCACCTACCTGATCCATTTTCCTCAAGAGCCTCTCCTTTCCTCCCATTGTTTTCTCCAATCACGCTTGTGCATCCCATTTAGACCTCTTTTGCTAGCCCTATTTACCAATTTCCCTTTGCAATCCCTTCTGGTGCATCATTTGTAGGCCAAACTATTGCAAACCCGGATGCTTATCAATAATAGGTTACCTATTCCAAGATTGCACGTATTGGCAAAACTTGTAAAAGAAAGGAGAAGGATGGTGCCAGGCCAACCCATCCTCACATATAGACATATTTCAGTGAGGAAAAGGATAGTCTTTTCTTTGCCACCATGTTTTTCAAGGTCGACAAACCAGAGGCCCAAATGAGAACCAATGATTACACTTTGCATGCTATCGGGGTCAACCTTATGAATGCTACGACATCTGATAAAGTTGAGATGATGGAAGAAAATCCAAAGGCTATATCTTCGGATTTCATCAGGAAGAGTCATCACCTAGAGAAAGGGTAAGCGGAGAATGTGAATCTCCGAGAATATTTGGACCAATAGAGAAAAGAAGATAAAGCTAGGAATGCTGAAATCAACCGATTGCAAAGATTGTTCACACAAGCTAACTCTGAAAAAGGAAAGTTGCCACCCTGAATAATGAGAGTTCTTAATTGAAAGGGCAGGAGGCAATGAGGAATGAGGCCTTGAATAATTTCAAGAGAAGGAGAAAGAAATACAATAGCTAAAGGCAACTTCCAAAGATGCTACCCAAATGCATACACAGCTGCATGAGGAGATCTGCCTAAAATAGGAGTACACTCTATAATTGACTGAGGCATAGGTCATGCTTTTGGAGGAGAAAGAAAGGTTTGAAATAGAGTTGCATGAAAAAGGGAGTAGCCTGGAGCAAGCTGAAAATAAATTCCTAAATATGAAAGGTTTATTGCAGCAAGAACAAGATCTCGTGTTGCGACTTCAACAAGCTATGCAAGATGGAAGCGCCAGAATCATCACTCTGGAAAGTCAAGTGATCCTTGAATAAGACAAGTGCAGGGAGATGCAACATGAAATAATAGCAAAAGATGAAGAAATCTCACAACTATCAATCATTCCTCCCCCATGGAAGTTCTTCATGATTTGTCTCCATTTTTGGTGGAGTTGTATGTTTCCCATTGGGAAAGAATTAAGCAGTATTACCCTTCATTGCAACTTGTGCTAAGATTTCTAAGAGATGTACAGTTCATCTGTGCTGAAGCGGGCGCTCTCATTAATAGCTCTCTGGTTTGTTTTGGTCCTAATCTCCCCATAGCCCAAGGTTTAATTGAGATGTTGTGCACTGCTCAAGATGAAGAGTTGAGAAAAAAAGGGGTTATGGACCACAAGCAATTAATCAGGAAAATTAATGTCTTCATCAACCAGGACATGTTTATCATCCATGTCTCCATAGCCCTTGAACCTTTGCATATTTCAGTTCCAGATATTAAACAGCACATAGAGAGGTTTGTTTCCTTGGGTCCGCCTTCTCCTTTTCCTACAGATAATTTCATGTTAGGGATTGAACAAGTTTGAACCAGATAGAGAACATACAGCAGGATAGGACCTTCCTACAACACCTAAATAATTCTATCTCAGCAAAGGAGTTCGAGCATCTCTTGCATCCCTTAACCCAACTCTACACACTCTTGAAACTGGTCCATGATGAACCAGCTAACTTTTCATTCCACAAAGTAATTTATTTAGACCAACACTACCAGAGTCTAGAAGCATAGGTACTTCCCTCCGAGGATGAATGGCTTTTGTTGTAGCAAGTATTTGATCTACTTTGGCCCATTCTAGCATGAAGTCTGGTCTTCGAACCAACAATTTTGGGTTCAAGCATTCCGCAAGCTTAATTTCCCATTTAGTCACCAAGAAATGTTAATATTATTCTGGGATTTCTCACAGGTGGCATTTTGATCAAGTGGTAGTGTTTTTCTTTGCCTTTGAGCCTTTTTCCTATTTACCAACATGTGAGCCAGGTGGTGTCTCGATGTTGCCTCTAGGTTTTTGCATTTTTCATTCAAAGCAGGGAGAATGCAAAGCTTCTACGTGGTTGGGTTTTTTTAACATGGTACATTTCTTGGTCCCACAATTCATCGTGCGAGGATAAGGACACTTGGTGTCTTCATGCTACCCGATTTGGTTCTATTTCTACGCTCATCCAAAAACTCCAATAGTCCTCCATGGCGTTGAGATGTTACCCATCATCATATAATGTACATGCAATGATGAAAGAACCTTTCTGTAGCAATAAGATCTAAGAATTCTTCCAAACCATCTGCATTAGTAAAGAAGAACATCCATCACCACATGATTAATACACAATCAATTCTAAAGCTCCCACTGAACTATGGTACCAAGCTCTCTAAGCACCATGACACACCATCTCCCAATTCTGAAAATCATTCAGGTCCACACACACAAGTGTACAACTAATCATACCAAGTGAAACCAAGATCTCCAAACCAAGGAAATACACCATGCTATAGGACCCCTTAATCTATTGGAATATTGAGTTTGTTGGTATTTTGCATCAAGATTGCATTAATGATATGTTGTCATTGATGTCAATTGAATCGGTAAATGGTATTCATGTTATTGTTGATATTGTTGTTTTTGATATTGGCTAGTAACTGGTAAGAAGAGATTTATGGAAGATGTTGTAAACCTATATGTTAAGTTTTTGAGTTGAACCAGTGTAAAGGGTTAAACCTTTCTATGTAATGTAACCGGTAGCCCTATCAGCTGTTAAACCCTAACCAACCAAGTTTGATGGTTTGTTATCTGATAAGCGATAATGATGGAGACACTAATAGTTCTGATACTTAATATAAGTACAGATCTAATAGCCAACAAGATGAGGGGGGGGTGAATCATACAAACTTAATCATCCATAAAACATCAGATTCAACCTCAATAACATATATATCAGTCATATAACCAAAAATTGTCAAACATGCAAACTCAAAAGCATATAAACAATATAAACCTCATAACACTAGATTTAACATGGAAACCCAAATAGGGAAAAACCACTGTGGGATTTCGGACCCACTAAGAAATATACTCTTCTAGAGTATGCTCGCCTAAAAGAAAATCCTATTAAAGATTACAAACACATTGCTAGATGTGACTCGGTTAAGGGATTTCCCTCAGATCTGTTAGGATCTTCACTTTGTTAGAAGTGACCTTGTCAAAGGATTTCAAACACTCAATAAGAATGTCACCTTGCTAGAGGATTTACATATAAGACTATTAAGTCCACTCGATTAAGATATTTTATATCACTTTCACAAAATAACAGTAATAAAAATCTATCTGCAACTTCACATCTAAAATGCTAAAGTAGATTCCTATTTGTTCAATACAATCTAGACATAGAACTTATCTTGTCCCTCTAATGGGCTCTATACTCTATTATTCTAATAGGTCTTCAAGCTTCTGTGCTCCGTAATCACTATGTAGCATCCCTGTGCATACACTTTCCCACATACATTGTTTATCAATAGTTTCCTATTTATAAACAATCTTCTAATCACTTAATCTCATTGATCACATTTCCCATGATCAATCATAGCCATCAGATCTTCAATCTTGTCTAGGTTCAATGTATCCTTCAATCTAAAAATGTTTTACCCCACCTTGGAACTTGCATATTTACCTTGGAACTTGTGTTAGGGTATTGCGGTTCAATCTGAGCTGTAGATATTCCTACCGATCTTTCTTTACCATTAGATTCTTTAACAATCTTCATACATGATTTACCAATCATTTAATTTGCTCCAGCTCATCAGCTTCCTTCATTAAATATCACATGTAAACATTTAATGCATTCTGTTATAGCTCAGTTGTAACTTGATGAATACTAAACTTCACTCGGTAGACATTCTACCTTCATTAACCGATAGCAATAACCTTAGGGTTTACTGACTAGGTTCCTTAGGGTTTACCGACTAGGTTCTTTGCCTGGTAACATAGTATAGTATTAACCTTTACATTTTACAACATATGTATGATGTTAAAACAATCTAAAAAATCATGATCTCATCATTGTCTGACTTGGTAGTAGTTGCCCATTGAATAACTTATTCCCTTATTCATCATATTATTTCCTGTGTCTTTTATCAACTTCTTTATAATCTTGATATCATACTTCTCAAGATATGGCAACATCATACTGAATTAGAAAATCAATTTCTTGACATCAATGACAAAATAATAATATCAAGATAGTAAAACATCTTTAATCAGTTATGTCCATAATCATCAACAACCTTCTCAATATCCTTATTGAAATGTCAACAATCTTTCATTGTTTGTTATAATGTAATATTGCCAATAGACACGTGTGATCATTTGATTAAGGAGATATTCAAATTGTTTTTATGTGTTTGTTGTTGTCTAGGGAAGGAGAAAAGTGGATTGCATCTAATGCAAAATGGGTGATGAATTACAAAGTCTAATAGAGTAGTTGAAATTGTCTTGAAGAATGTGAAGAGATTGTCATAATTTCTAATGGTCTAGATTGTACCAACTTGTTTGTAATCTCAATGATGAGAATTAGGTTTTTGTTGTGTTACCGACCTAATTGATTTCTATTTAAGGTCGATGAAGTTGTTTGTTAAGGTTGTTAGAAAGGTTGGTAGAAAACCTATTTAGTGTGTAGTTGCCAAACCGATGAATGGTCTACACTTTGAGTGAAGGCAGACTGAAGGTTATAGAAGGATCTGATCAAGAAAAATTAGTGCTATTCAGATAGATCAACTAAACTGTTGTTTTCTAACAATTACAACATAAGTTAAATCCCTTAATCGAGTAAGCTCTAACAATCTTGGTTACTCATTAAATGCTCTAACAAGGCGGTCCATTAGCTTGGATTCTTAAATCCTCTAGCGAGGTTACTCCTAACAGGGTATTGTGCTTATGACAAGGCATATTTGTAAATCCCTTAACTAGGTGATTCCTAACCGGAATTAGTTCTTAACAAGACTTATTGTAAAGCTCTAATAGGATTTGGCTCCTAACAGGGTGAACTTTGAAAGAGTTCAAATAGCTATCCTTGTGAGTCTCATCTCACTGTGGGTTTTACCTATTTGGGTTTTCCATGTATAAACATTTGTGTCAAGTGGTGAATGCTTTTGTGGTTGTGATCTTATTTGTTGATTTGGTTAATCTCTGATAAGGCATGTTAAGTAGAAGCATTAAGACATGATTATGTTGAGTGATGATTAACCATTGTTGATATTCACAAGATTGAAGTTGTTTACTATTAAAGTTGTGATAATAGTTAAACCGATTGATGTCAAGTATTCTTATGAATATTGATCTTGACTAAGACATGATTACTTTGTTTGACTGAGTTTGAGTTTGGGAACTTTGTATAATTTTTTCAGTATACTGATTCCCCGCCCCCTCTCTTAGTATTCTATCAGATACTTATTCTTTCATCACCATCAATTGGTATCAGAGCATCTCAAGTCCTCTTAATCTAAAATCCTAACAGCTTGAGGAAAAGATCTTGTAGATCATGATAAAGAAAGAAGTTTCAAACTTCAACAAAGATAACTATAGAATATGGAGTGATAGAATGAAGATTTACATTAATAGTCTTGGTAGTCAGTATTTGGAGCATATAGAAAATAAGTATACTACACCTACTGGACCTCTGACTGATGATCAGAAGAAAGAACAGAAAGAAAATCACCAGGCACTAGAAGCTATTATCAGTTCCCTATCTGATGCTGAATATGTAGATGTTCATGGTCTTGAAACTGCATATGAAGTATGGAAGAAATTAGAGGACATTTATAGTAGTGATGAACATGTTAAGATTGCAAAAAAGGAGAGTCTAAGAGGCAAGTTTGATGACATGAGAATGTCTGAAGGTGAGAATATTCAGCAGTATGGTCAAAGGATTAAAGAGATAGATGGTGAGATAAAGAGTGTAGGAGGGAAAGTGGAAGATACCACAATAATTGGTAAGATACTAAGAACCCTGCTACTGATCTATGCTATCCAAGTTGCAGCTATTCAAGAGCTTAAATCCATTGATAAGAGAAAGGTAACTCTTGACTCTATTATTGGAAAACTTACTACTTTTGAACTAAATGGCTATGATGGTCATGTATAGAAATTAGAATCTCCATTTAGAGCTTCTATCTCTAACCCATCTATGAGAAGAAGTAGAGATACTGGCCATAGCTATGAATCTAGACCCATCAGAGATGCTAAAGATGAAGACAACTTAGTAGAACTTGAAGCATTGTTGGAAAAATGACTTCCTAGAGGCACTTGTAAATATAAAGGTAAGCTACCTTTAAAATGTTTTGCATGCAAAAAGATTGGTCATATAGTAGCAAATTGCCCTAATGGTGAAAATGAATACAAAAGAGACAAATTTAAGAAATACAAGGGTAAAGGCAAGAGAGATTGTCCTATAGCTATTGACAGTGGTGTTACTGATGAAGAATAAGATGGTGATGCTAGTGAAGGTATTGTGTTTGTAGAAATTAAGGAAGAAATATCAGATCAAAAGGCACTAGCATTTGTAATGGATAACTATGATGATTGGATCATTGATAGTGGTTGTTCACATCACATGACCGATGATCGGAGCAAATTTCTTTCCCTAAAGGAATTTGAAGGCAGTGTTGTGAGATTTGGAGATGACTCACCCTGTATGGGTAAAGGGAAGGGAGTTATTTATCTTAATGGGAAAAGCAGTGCTAATGATGTCTATTGGGTTGAATGCCCAAAGCACAATCTTCTTAGTGTGGCACAACTTAATGACAGAGGATACCCACTAGAATTCAAAAATGGTATATGCAAAATCTTTGACAACAAAGGAGAATTGATTGCAACCAGTAAACAGACCAGAGTTAATCTATTTCATCTCAATCCTAAAATTAGCAATTTTTTGATTGTGAAAGTGGATGATAGATGGCTCTGGCATAAGAGATTTTGTCATATTAATTTGGACAATATTATTAAAGTAAGTAAGTCTAAGAAAATAAGAGGTATGCCTCAGCTAGACAAACTAGTTAATGCTCTTTGTAAAGAATGTCAACTAGGAAAGATGACTTCTTCAACTTTTAAGAGCAAGTCCTTCTCAGCAGAACACTTATTTGATTTGGTTCATACAGATCTATGTAGACCAATAAGAACAAGAAGTATTCAAGGTGATAGATACTTCATGATCTTCACTGATGATTGTTCAAGGATGATGTGGGTCACATTCTTGAAGGATAAAAATGAAGCTTTTGGTAAATTCAAGTCATTCAGAGCCTTAGTTGAGAAAGAGAGTGGCAAAAAGATAAAATATCTAAGAATAGATCAAGGCGGTGAATTCACTTCTGCATAGTTCACTAAATATTGTTATAATAATGGTATCAAGTGGTATCTTTCTACACCAAGGACACCACAATAGAATGGTATAGTAGAAAGAAACAACTGGTTAGTGGTTGAAGATGCTAGGACTATGTTGATACAAGGTGGTGTAACAAAAACATTTTGGAAAGAAGATGTAAGTACAGTTGTGTACACAATTAACTGAGTTCTGGTAAAAAGAGGTAAGGACAAGACCCCATTAGAGTATTGGTATGGGAGATCACCTGATGTTAGCTATTTTAAAATATTTGGTAGAAAATATTTTATTACAATAGGTGATTACATAAGAAAATTTGAAGCTAAAAGTGATGAAGGCATATTTCTTGGTTATTATACCAAGAGTAAGGCCTATAAATGCTTCAACAATCGGACAGAGAAAATTGTTGAAAGTGTTGATGTTTGTATAGATGAATGTCCTGAAATTGTAGAAGGAACTAGTTCTGAGAAGAAGGATGAAGATCCTTGAATTTTGCTTTTGGAACTTGAAACTATTAAATCAAAAATTGGTAAAGCAAATCCTAATCAACTTGTTCAACTGAACCAAATAAATTTAGAGGAAGATGACAATGATGAAGCTGAACCTAAAGAGAATGATCATGTTATTCCTAGGTATGTGAGACTAAATCATAGTCTTGAATAGATAATTGGGGATAAGGATGCTGGAGTACTAACTAGAAGGAGAATAAGAGAGAACTCTTGCATGATATCCACCTTTGAACCTATAAGTGTTAGAGGCATTTGGTGATGATCATTGGGTGAAAGCCATGGAGGAGGAGTTAGATCAAATTAAGAAGAACAACACTTGGACCCTAGTACCCTGATCGATAAACAAGAATGTTATAGGTACTAAATGGGTGTTCAGAAACAAGTTAAATGAAGATGGTGTTGTAGTTCGAAATAAGGAAAGATTAGTATGCAAAGGTTATGCACAAGAAGAAGGAGAAGACTATGGAGAAACTTTTGCACTAGTAGCAAGACTAGAAGGTGTCAGAACCTTGCTTGCATTTGCAGCTCATAAAAAGTTCAAGGTATACCAAATGGATGTTAAGTTTGAATTCTTGAATGGGATACTAGAAGAAGAGGTCTATATAGAGCAGCCTGATGGTTATGCATTGACACATAAGGAAGACATGGTATGCAAATTGCTTAAAGCCTTGTATGGATTAAAGCAAGCACCTAGAGCATGGTATGAACGACTTCATACTCATTTGATGAAGATAGGCTTTACTAGAACCAGTGATGACAACAACAATTATCTCAAGTCTGAAGGAGATGAAATACTAGTCAGTGAAGTATTTGTAGATGACATTATATTTGGAGGTAATGATGACATGAGTAATTGTTTTGTAGATGTAATGAAAAATGAATTTGAAATGTCATTGGTAGGGGAAATAAAAAATTTCATAGGCTTACACATACAATAGATGAAGAATGGTATTTTTATTACTCAATCCAAGTATGTAAAAGAGGTTTTGATGACTTTTGGTATTAGTGACTGTAAACCAGTTGGAACCGCAATGGTTACAAGTTGTAAATTGTCCAAGGAAGATATATCTAAGTCTATAGATGAAAATGAATACAAGTCAATGATTGGCAAACTACACTATGTTGTTCATAGTCAACCAGATATTGCCCATGCAGTTGCTATTATTGCTAGATTTTAGAAGAATCCAAAGGAGGCACATTAGATGGAAACTAAGAGAATTTTTAGATATATGAAAGGTACTATTGACTATGGGTTATGGTATCCATATGTCTAAAATTTTGATCTAAAAGCATACAAAAATGCTGATTGGGCAGGAAACATTGATGACCAAAAAAGTACTACCAGTGGAGCATTCTTTTTAGGAGGAAGGCTAGTCTCTTGGAGTAGTAAAAAGAAGAGTTGCACTTCACAATCTAGTGCTGAAGTTGAGTATGTAGCCGCTTATATTAATTGCACACAAGCTATGTGGATGAGGCACATTTTGGAAGGTTTGAAGATAGAAATCTCAGAACCTATAAAGATTTTGTGTGATAATACAAGTGCAATAGACATTTCAAAAAATCTTGTTTTGCACACAAGGATTAAGCACATTATATTGAAATATCAATTCTTGAGGGAAAATGTTCAAAGTAAAGATGTTATTTTTGAGTATGTTTCTACCATGGAGCAGCTTACAGATATCTTTATGAAACCTCTACCTAAGACCACTTTTGAGTATCTTAGAACTCAATTGGGGGTTGTCCCTCTTCATGAAGTTAGTTAAGCATGATGTTGATTGCATCAGTCCCTTAACCACTTGTAGAATCTTATATGGATTGATGAAGGAGTCAATGCATTCCATAGGGGGAGCATCAATATCACAGTGAGAGCAAAATTACATTTTTTACTTTCACTTTGGCATTGTTGTCAAAGGGGGAGAAGAATTATGTGTCTTATTAAGTGAACCAGCAGTAGGCTAAAGATAGATAGAGTAAGGTGAATATTTGGTAATGTAAACCAGGATTCCTATAAACCAATCTCACCAATCTCAGCATCAATCATAGGCATTGATATTTGTATTGCCATTAATGCCAAAGGGGGAGATTGTTGGCATTTTGAGTTTGTTAGTATTTTGCATCAAGATTGCATTAATGATATGTTGTCATCGATGTCAATTGAACCCATGAATTGTATTCATTTTATTATTGATATTGTTGTTTTTGATATTGGCTAGTAACTGGTAAGAAGAGATTTGTGGAAGATGTTATAAACCTGTTGTAGATGTATAAAAATGACCATATTCCTAAATAAATATTTTATGTTCATTTCTCTACTTGATTAAATCCAATTTAATTAAAATATCCACATTCCTCTATTTAATTAAGTAAATTATTCAATTTATTTAAATAAAATTCACTATACCATTTAATGAATAAATAATTTTATTCAATTAAATTCCCCCTATTCACTTTTAATTAAATACAAATTTAATTAAATAGTTATCCTAAATTGAATAAATCTAATTTATTTAATTTCCCCAAATTACAACCAAATTGAATGAATTAAATTATTTCAATTAAATCCTATTATCCCCCCATCCACTTGCAAAAACCCAAACCCCTTCCTAATCCCTTCTAGAATCTTCTAAACGCTTCTAATTAACCTAACCTTCCTCTAAACTTTGTCACATCCCTAAGCAAAGGGAAGTCACTTCTCAAAAACCTTAAAGTCTTTGATAACCATTAAAGGTTTTCAACCTTCAACCACCAAAACCCTTAAAGTCTTTGAAAACCATTGAAGGCTTCCAACCTTCAACCACTTAATCCCCAAAGTCTCCAATAACCATTAATGGTTAATTCAAACTCTCCCACATGGTTAAAACATTTGTTTTGACTCAACCTCTACCCAACCCAAAGGTCTCATCAGGCCATTAATGCTTTGACCATGATTATCTCTTAATCATTTGCACAAAGGTTTATCCTTGGATTAACTCTTAATCTAGTGGATAATCTTAATTTAGACTTGACTCTTAGCCTTTAAATAACCATGAGGTCTTTTCAGGCCTTTAATGCCTCCAACCTCTTCTTTCAACCCAACCCTATGTTGACACTTGTCACCATTTCATTGGTGCCAATTGTGCACATGGATCCCCAACTTTCAAACTTGACCCTTGATTAAACCATTCAATCTTAACCATCCATTGCCCTATTTAGGCTATAAATAGAGCTCTCATTCCTCCACTTTTAACAATCATCTTTCAAATTTGAAGCATCACACTTATGCTCAAATTCTTTCAAGCTTTTATATCATTTTTATGCTCATCATTTAGCCTCTCTTTAGATCATAAATTAGTCTAAATATGCATGTTTAGAGTAACTTCTTTATCATTTTAGTTCAATCATAGACTAAATATATTATGCTAGGATAGTATTCATACTAATCTTGTCATCTTATCATCTAGTTTATTGCATTTTAGCATCATACATAGCTTACAACACATTTCATACTAAATCAATCAAAAGCATCTCTCGTTCTCATATTTGCCATCCCTAAACCATTTTGCTCAGTAATTTGAGAGCAAAAACGTTGGTTTGAGGGACATTGTGAGATAGAGAACCATGGGACCCTCCTTGGGAAGCTGAGTAACACATCGTTACTCCATAGCTTGCATCAAGAAGTCCTGTGTGTGTGTGTGGACTAGTATTAACATATTTTCACATATTAAGTTTTATTCGCCCACTTTTCCCGCATACATTTCTGGCGCCCACCATGGGGCCCGACCCCAAATAACAAATCGGTTTTTGAAATTAATCATTTTTGCAGGTCCGCGGGAAACAGGAATCGGCGCATAAAAAATGTTCCATAGCGCATCCGCCTAACAGTATCGACGCGAGCAAAACACAGAGTAGCGCATCGACTTAACAGATTAGCGCATCAGACCCTCAGTTTAGCGCCTCTACTACATTGTCCAGCGCTTAAAACCCAAACAGTAGCGCATCAGATTTAAAATTTTCCTGCAGAATTGACCATGGGAAAAGAAAAACACAGAGTAGCACTTCCAACATCCAGAGCAGTGCATCCCAGTAACAGAATAGCGCAGAGAAACATAAGTATAGTGCATTTGGATCATATTGTAGCGCGTACAGTTTGTTCTGTAGCGCATCAAAAACAAAACAAAACAAAAAAAATTGTTGTAACCAAATTGAAATTTTAGACTTGTAGAAGTCTCCCGAATCACCTGACATTTTATCTTTTTGGTTGCAGGATTCTAACGGTTTCTTGCAGGTAGAGCGAGGAATTTTATTTTTACAAAAACAAAAAAAAAATGATTTCTTTTGTTAACCTCCAAAACGAAAAATTTGCTTTGTTGACCATTTCCATTTTTCTAGATCAGAAAATCTTTCTTTTAAAGATTAAAAAGAACATCATGTTTTTGTGGAGCAACATCTCTACATAGGTTAGCAAATCACTGAATTGGAGGCTTAAAAAGAATCTTTGTTTGCTTTGTCTCGAAAGTGGAAGGTATATGCTCTCCCCTTAACTGGGTGATCAAAAATCCAGACCACTCTTACCACTTTCAGTTATTTCAAAGTATATACATCCTTTAGCAGGTCTGCCTTCCCGAGGAGTTGCAATCAACTCTTAAAGTTGTTTATGGCCGGTGTGAAGGGAATGACCTAAGTGGGGAACGACTTTGATGCCAAGAATTCCAACCCACTATAATCAAATGTGGAAAGTGACGAAAGTCCTTTTCAACGGTTGCGCGCAGTGATTAGCCTTCCCCCAGTATCCTCGAGATAAGTAAAGCCTTTGTTCTAAAGGTTGGGAAGCCTCCTGAGGGAGTTTATCACTGACGGCCGAACGGGAAGCCTGATTACAAACCATAGAATTAGAAACTTTGAGCCGAGTCAATAACCAAACATTTGTAATATCATAGTGCAAGGGTGGGGAAGAATCCGCCCCCAAGATTACTCACCATATATCTCCCAAGATAACTACTCAATTGTGAAGCAATTCACTTTGAGTTAACTTCTGGCAAAAGGCAAAAAAATGGGCACCCTCTAGGGGGTGACATAGCTGTTTGAGCTGACGAAGTATCGAGACTAGTGGGCTATGATGTTACTTATGACCCTTGAATAAAGAGTCTTTCTAAAGTGTTTTATTTGTATCCAAAACCTGTTAAAACATTGGGGATTTGAACACATCCTCGCAGAACATACACTTTCTGTTAGATTAGGCAAAATGATTGTACTTTGTGTGCTGTGCTTACATTTGTTATTTCAGAAAATCATCCATCACACTTGAAAATTTTCTCAACAAAATTCAAAATTCTCACAAAAATCACCAAAATAGAAAAATCAGGGTAGTTTAGCGCATAAGAGCAACACCTTAGCGCGTGGAACACTCAAATTAGCGCATCGAAAACTCAAATTAGCACGTGTAGTAAAAACAGTAGCATTTTATCCTCAGGCAAAAATAGTATACAATCCTTTAGCATATCCAAAAAATAGTCTAGCGCGTAGCAGTAACATCTTAGCGCGTAGGCGCCCATAACTAGCGCATAAAGAAAAACAGTTAGCGCGTGAGAGGCCCAGTATAGCGCGTAGCTTTTCCAAACAAACCTAGCAGTGATTTTCAACAGCCCGAATTTAGCGTGTGGAAGAAACAGCTTAGCGCGTAGAAACCATATTTTAGCGCATAAACCAAAATAGTTAGCGCGTATCAAGCCCAGTATAGTGTGTGGATTTTTCACCTGTTAAAACAAAAATTTTCCAAAATCCAAATTTTAGCGCGTGTTTAGGGGCAGATTAGCGCACGTGCTTATTATTTTAGTGCATCAGAGAAATTAAAGAGCGCATACAACCTCTGTTCTAACGCGTGATCCAAGGCTGAAAAACAAAGAGTTAAAACTGAAATTCTTTTGAAAATTTCAAAAACATTTTAGACGACTTTCTCATCAAAAATCATCTTTTATCAAACCAGAGTGACAAAAACAAACCATTAAAAACTTTTCTCAAGCTCAATTTGTGTCAAACAAAGTTGTCAGAATCCTAAACAAATTGCACGATAAAGGACGTCTCTCCTATCATAATCCAAAAAATTTTCATCATCAGTATCAATCAAATCCTTTAAACATCTTACGGATTTTTATCTCACAAACACTTGTCTAAAAATTTTCAAATTGTCAAATCTAGTTTCTAGATCGGGAAACTTTTTATCCATATCATTTGACACGCTTTATCATGAAGGGGCATCTAAACCTTCATTCTGATAAAGTAAGATTTGAAATTTTCAAAACAAGAATCACCTAAATCCAAACAAATCAATGGAAATCATTGATCACTCATGCATGACTAATCCCCTTATTCTCAGAAGAAAGAACCTCTATCGTAACATCACATTGAAGAAACAACAACCTAGCTTTTCCAAATTCATCAAGAGAAATAAATTTTTATACATCAATCGTCAACTCTTCAAATCCCATCGGGTATTTCTTCATCACGTCAAACGTTATATCCAAAACAAATCTAGCAAATTTGACAAAGAACCCCTGAAAACAAGAGCATACTGTCAAAAGTCTACTTTTAATCAAAAGATAAACCGCGGAGGAAAGATCAATCCAGCATTCTTGCCCGACGAGTGCATCACCTATAACACATCTCGACCAGAACCACCAACGCCCGAGTGACACATCAAAGATGACTTTGTTCCTTTCATCACTGAAAGTTTCTATTAAAATGCCTGTCACTCGCTCTCAAAGAAACAAACAAAGCGAGACACCCGTAGAATCAAGTATGAATCGCAGATTATCAAATCCTTTTGAAGTTGCATCCTCAGAAGAGCCTGAAATTACTGACGCAATTCTTCAGGAATGTCAAGAAAATCCTTCATTCCAAAAACTCATCGAAAAACTCATGGAAAATGACAAAGAAAAATATTTGCTCATGCTTACGAGTAAAGGTGTTAATCTTCCTGAAGATTTCGACGCAAACATTTTTCAAACCGGGTCTCAACAATATACATATCAAGAATGACAAAGAGAAGAAGAAACTCGCATACCTAAGCAACATATTCTAGAGCAACATATACCAGAAATGCGAATACCTGAATTCGAAACTCCAGAACAACACATACCATTTACTACGCCTTTTCAGTTAAGAACAAATACAAGGGAAGAACTCTTCCCTCGGCAAGATAATGTGCCTTGGTTGCTCTTACTCAACAAATGCAAATGTTGCAAAGAAAAATACAAGATATGCAACAAGGGACAACAGTGCGGTACTCTATAAACGAAATCTGTCCTTATCCATTTGATAGAAGATTAAACATGGTACCTTTTCCTCCAAACTCAGACGTTCCCAAATTTGATAAATATGATGGGAAAAGTGATCCTCGGGATCATGTTCAAGAATTTTGCACCATGAGTCTTGAATTTGCTCATGATGACACTTATCTGATGAGATTGTTCCCAAGAATCCCGGGAGGACAAACAATGGAATGGTTATCCAAGATTACACCACCTGTCAGATCATTTGATGAATTGGTTAACAAATTCATCACCCACTATTCTTACAACATCCAACATGCCATAACCATGCTAGATGTTTGCAACACCAAACAAAAGAACAATGAAACATTCATGTTATTCCTTCAGCATTGGCGACGCATGGTATCAAGATATCCTCGAGATATTCCTGAAAAAGAAAAAAAGGAAATCTTCATTGATAACTTAAATGGCGAAATGAGTTACAGATTCAAACTTCAATGCATACCATCTTTTGCCAAATTGATTGAAAATGGCATTCAAGTAGAGGAAGCTTGTGTCAAAAAGGGCACACTCAAGTTCTACAAGGAAGGAACAAACTCATCAAACTACAATAACCAAAATAACACAAATCTAGACAAATCTCGATTTTGGATGTGAAACAAAAATGAAGGCAACAATGAATCATATTATCCCAAATCTAAACAACCAGTGCTTGCCTTATCAGGAAATACTCAAAATGCGAAAAATCTTAAAAATGTTACTCCCAGTGCTAACACATATGCACCAAACAACGCTCAAGGACAACTCGACACCAACAAAACCACCGATAATCAAAGCAAAAACCCGAATCCAGGACCTAACAATAATTCACGCAGCAAAATGAACAATTTCCAAAAGCGTATCTTCACACCACTGGGCCAATCATTAGAATCCACCTTCAGAGAACTATTGGCAAACAAGATTCTTTCTTTGCCTCCAATCAACAATTATGAACCCTCATTCAAACCACCTTGGTGGAATGATTCACACTATTGTGATTTCCATCGCAACAAGGGTCATAGAACAAACGAGTGCATGAGATTGAAACACATAATCTAGGACATGATTGATCAAGGTGACCTAACAGTGGATGGTCACAAAACAAATAATGATCATGAAGCCTTCAAAAATCCTCTCCCAAATTATAACAAAGATGGAGCATCAACTTCAAATGATACACGTGGAGCTCGTATTAATCACATCTACAACAACACAATCAACCACATATCAGCTGAAGACCGTCAAGTCAATGTCATAACCATTCAAGATAGGCATGATCATGAATCTATCAATGTAACAACCCAGACTCAGAAATATGTCTTGAAGGGACATACTGCCCCTCCAACTGCCACACCAAAAATCCAATACGACTTGGTTAACCAACTACGCAAGACTCCAGCTTCGATATCTATCCTGGTGTAGCGTCGTAAATTGTACGCACTTGCTAGGGTGGTACAATTTCACACCTAGTTTAGCACCTGCCTTGGCGCATTTTGTATTTTGCATTGCATTTCCCCTTTAGCACTTAATTAATCAAATTAATTAGGTCTAAGGTTCTATCTTATCATCTTCCATATCATAAAGTTGGGCCCTTTCATTAAAGTGTGCCCTTTTCATTTTATTCCTCCTATACATCATTTAATCAAAAACCCTAATTAGGTCCTATTTCAAACTTGGGGGCTTAATTTCGGGGGTCAAAACATCTCGAAATCACTTGTAACTTCAGGATTCTCTCTAAAATCATCATATCCGACGGCCCTGAAAATTTGGTGAAAAGTTGTCAGGACCATGGCGCCCGAAGTGCACATGGTCCCGGACATTTTTCCTGAAATTTTGGGAGCGCAATCCAATCATAAAATAAAGCTTAACCCCAAGAAATTGGCGGGATATTCAATCTCTAGGTTGGCCAAAAGATGAAATTAGGACCTAGGGTTTCTTACATAAGAGCTCTCTTTCTTCATTTGAAAGGATCCAAATTTTGGTTTTCACGAAGCTCATATGCAGCGAAAGAGTAGATCTTTGAAGACTTCAACAACATTCAACATCCCTCTATCGAGCACTTATCAAATTCATTCATTCATTTAGGGCTTGGAAGGCATTGAAGAACAATAGGAGATTACCGACTGAAGATTGGCTTGTACCCCTCCCTTGAGGGTTGGGTATGATTTCATGTTGTTTTCATGTCTTTGCATAAGCTTCAATATATCACTTATTCATGCTTTAGATCACTTTGCATCTTGATTTAGAGCATTTACATTGTCATTTACAAGAAATTAGGGTTTACTTTCTAGGTTGCTCTAGTTTGCTTTCTTGCATTTTAGGATCTTGCACACACACAAGATCTGCACACACAATACATTTACAATACAACTTGGCTATTCGTGGAGGTGGAAATCATCAAAGCGGGGGTTTGACTAAGGCAAAACCCTATATAGCCACCCACACACCCTTTTCAGATATAAGTGTAGGTTTCGGGACTCGGACGACACCGCAGGATACAAATCCGGGAAAAGCAGGTCGAGACAGCACTCCACATCAAATTGCAAAGCAAAAGACCTGGACAGGGGCGCTGGGCACCCTGGTCCTGCCAGGACAGGGGCGCTGGGCACCCTGGTCCTGCCAGGACAGGGGCACTGGGTGCCCTGGTCCCTGGGACAGAGGTGCTGGGCGCCCTAGTCCCCCTGACAGACAACATTTTTTGACATTTCCGACAGTTTTCCAGAGTGCAAAACAACAGTTTCAGGTGCAGTTTTCGGGACAAAATCAGGACAGTGGCGCCCACACCCCCATCCCGAACATTTTCAATTAGACTTTGACTCCAGGTACGCATCTGCATTCTTGTTTTGTCCTTGTGTTTATAGCTATTCATTGTTTAATCTCAATTCTGCAATCTTGTTATTAGTTCATACATGCATTTTAGGATTAGGACTTGAACTTGCATCATTTTGTCTTTCAATTTCAACAAAGGGATAGAAATCCTAATAGGTAGCCCGTGGCTCTCTCTTTCACAAAAAGAAGTAGCCAATTGTGTGATACCTCTAGGCTCTTTCGTATTTCGTAATGTGTGTCAAAAGGTAGGATTAGGGCATGTTAACCTAGTCTCACTTTTTCCCCTACACATTTTGGTGAACCCGACGTGAACTTATTATTGCTTTCTCTTGCATTATGTGTTTAAATTTTATGCAACTTCAAAATGTCAGATTTTTATTTGCAAGATGTTCATATTTGTGATGATTATGAGTTAGATGAAGCTTTAGATGAGTTTTTGAAACCTAAATATACCAAACCTTATTTTACCAAAAACTCATAAACATTGTTACTATGCCATTTCATTGTGATGAGAATGATAAGTCGAATGATTCCTCTCAAGGGTACATTCCTATCAACTCTTCCACTAAATCTAGTAACATGGTTGTTTTCAATGATCCCCTCTATGAAGATATATCTCCTTTTGAATCAAAAGATAACCCTGTTAATAGATATGATCATGCTTTGTTAGATGATGCCCTTGATGACTTTGTGGCTCCTAAAAAATGCTCCCTTCATGAGGATCCTTTTGTGCAAGAAGATGACATTATCCCTACCTTTCCTAGTGATGGCATTCCTTTTCCAACAAAATTCCCACTAGAGATGATTAATTAATGATAAATACTTACCCTTCTCCTAAAGTTTGTCTTACCCATAAACATCCCTTAGAGAAAGAAGATGAAATAAAAAGCAATTTCCTTAATTCTCTCTCCCCTAAAGATCATATTAAACATATTTTGAGGAAAGAGGATGAGTTTAACACATCTATTGATGCTCTCCCTCCTAAGGATGAAGAATTAATAAACAATGTTATCTCCTCTCCCGAAATTGACAATACTTCAAGCATCCCTTTCAACCACTTCACTATTTGGGATGAACCATTAGAAGAAGGTATAGATTACTCTCTACCCCTAGCCAAAGGGGATGAAATCAAGATTGAAAACTCCCTTGATAGTTTCTCACCTTCCTTGAATCTCAATCATTATCCATCTAAAAATAAAGCATCTCCCTCTCCTCAACTTGGTTCTACTCATAAGGAAACCCTAGTTCAAAGTAAGATGGTTAACATCTCTTTCAAAGATCTCCCTCTCAAAAGTGAGACTTTAGAGAGTAATGTTGATTCTTCTCCTAGAGAGTTTATTCCTCATGTAGATCCTTTGATAATAGAGGATGATATGACCTTTCCTAGCATTACTTTTCCTACTAGAACATCAATGCCTACCCCTTGCCTCTCTCCTAAAATTGATTTAATCCATGATAAGATTTTAGTGCAAGAGAAGACTATCAATAATTTTTCCAACACTTTTTTTCATTCCTCCAAACCATCCTCAATCAATTTGATACATGTGAATGAAACACCTAACAAACCTCTCTTCACTATCCAAGGTGCTTGTCCTTCTCAAAATTCTCAACCTTTAAATAAGCCTATTTTAGTGGTTCAAGGTGGTTATGCTAATGATTATTTTTGCACTCCTAAGAAACCTTTATTACTGTGCAAGGAGGTTATTCTTCTAAGAGCCCTTATGAGTATGCTAAGCAACTAACTAGAGAGAGTTATCATGCGGTTGCCCATACTTATAACACAAGAAACAATAGGCAACCTAATCCTCCTCTAGTTATCCCAACTTCACTTCCTCCTTCCCAACCTATTCTTCCTCAAGCTCCACATATTTCACAAGTTCTTGGTAAGGAATATGATCTCATAGAACAACTTAAAGCTACCCTTGCTAAGATATCCCTTTGGGATTTGATCCAAACTTCTTCCGCTCATCATGGAATGTTACAAGATGCCTTGAAAGATTTGAATGTTCCTCCACCTAATACATCTAGTAATATAGTGTCTTTGGTTAACTCTGTGATGAATCCTAAAGCTCAAATTGTGTTTACTCAAGATGAATTGCCTACTAGTGAAATTCAACATCAATATGATCCCTTGATGATTGTGGTTATCATAAATGACACTGCTATAAGACGAACACTGGTAGATAATGGCTCTGGCCTTAATGTGTGTAGCATTAATCTATTGCATAAGATGAATGTGGATACATCCCTTATTGAGCCTGACTCTCGTCCCATTCGAGGCTTTGATAATGTGGCTAAGTCTTCATTAGGTATTATCACCTTACCCATCACAGTAGGACCTCTTACTTTGCCCACTCCTATCCATGTTATGTCAGGAAATCTAACATACAACTTGTTATTAGGGAGACCTTGGATTCACAGTATGCAAGTTGTCCCCTCTACATTGCATAGACAAGTTAAATTTATTTATAACAATAAGACATATACCTTGATAGGTGATACTAATCTTCAGGCTTGTTTGCAAACATCTACTTCCAAAGGGAGTTCTTCTGAATCTTCCTCTTCTAATGATGACTCTTTAAACAAGATACCTATGGATGAATCATCACCCTCTGATAATCAAAATTCTTTGGATAAGTCTGAAGTTCCTGAAGAAGATTCTTCTCAACTTGAATCTACACATGAAAAGGCTTTTGATCCTAAGAAGGTTCTCACAGAAGATGATTGGGGATTTCTTGATTTCAATCCCACCTTTGTAGGTGAGTATAGGGTTCCTCCTAGAGAGCTTAAGGTTAAAAAGAAGGAAGAAACTAGAGATCAATCAGTCTTACCTGAACCTATGAGCAATAATTTTGTGGCCGCTTCTCAAATTCTTCTCCTCACACTTCTAATTCTAAAGAGTTTGATTCTTTGTCTTATGAAAAACCACCTTCTCTTTCCGAAATGGCTGATTGTTATGGTCATGGTTTTCGCATTTTTGCTAAGCATGGGTATCATGGAAATGGTTGTGGCACTCACAAGCAAGGGATAAAGGTTCCTCTAGAGAATAATCTTCACAATTATGCCTTTGGACTTGGCTATAATCCCTGCAAGCCCACCAAAGCATCTAAAAGACCATCTCTCAATGTGAATGCTATATTTAGTAGTGATGATGATCTCACTTCAACTAAATCATCTTCTACTTCTGTCAACTCTCATTCCCCTCATAAGGAAATCTTGGTGATGAACAAATCTCTTTATGACTCCCCTCAAATTTCTAAATCCACTTATGAATCTTTATCTCCTATTCATCATAAAGTCCTTTCCTCCAGGGATAAGGCTCTAGTAAATTACACTCATCCCTCTTCTAAGATTTCTTGTGACTTTTCTTCTTCAATTTTTATCATTTTATACATGTTTTTGATCTCACTTATAGTTGAGCATTTAGCATGTCATATTCAAATACCTCATTCAATCTATCATGTCTTTAAATAACATTAATGGCTGTTATGTTGCTCATCATTATGTGACATTGGTAGCTCATTTACTGGGGGCTCATTGTCATTCATGATGGTACAATTTCAAGTGCAATCATATTTTTGAAGCAACATAATAGCCTAATTTTTATGTTATCTCTTGTTCCTATGGGGACAAGAGTGATTTCATACATCTCTTCTTTTTATGATTAAAATTTCCCTTTGGGGTAATAGTGTGGAAATATTGATCATCTTTTCTTTAGAATCCTCTTTTCCTAGATATGGGAGAAGATGTGTATTCTCTTTCTTATCCTACCCACTTCTTGTGAGGAGCATTTTACATACACTAATGTCTTGCTTGCATGAACTCATGTGAGTATGTAGTACATTTTTCTTATGTCTAAATCTCTCCCTAGAAGATTGTGTAAGTCCTTCTCATTGTCCTTATCCTTGAGAGACAATGATCTTTCCTTATTTTCATCTAAGGATCCACTTTTTCCTATTTCGTGGATGGGGTGGACTTTATTACTTGATGTTATTCCTTGTATGCATTTTTTGTTGTTTGTTAAAGGATTCTCTCTTACAAGAGGTGTAAGTCCTTGACTACAACCTCTTTTGCTCTTGGTAAAATACATCTATAATGAATTCACTCTCCCAATTGGGTTAAAAGGAGCATCATCCTTCATTAAGAATCACTTTCACCTAGCAAAAGAAGGAAGTATTGCATTCTTATTCTCTTCTTTGTCTTATTCTAGAAGATGTTATATTTGTCTAAAACAATTCCTCTTGGGGATAGGTGTCTTTTGTACAAAGATCTCTTCTCCTCTAAGGATCTCCTTTACACATACTACAAGATATCCCTTTTCAACTATCTTATCCTTGCCTAAAGAGTGTAAAACTCTCTTGCTTGGATCTATGACATTGTTGCACTTTTTGGGGTATCTTCTTTTGTGATGAAGGTAGGTATCCTTGTTCTACTTTTCTTATGACATAAACATTACACTTTTTTAGCAATGGGTCATTCTCAGAACCAAAGCACAGACTCTTAGAGTGAGATGTCTCCATTTTTGTTTTATGCAAGGTGATTATTCTCAGAACCAGAGCACAGACTCTTAAGAGCGAGATGTCACGCTTTTGTACTATACATATATAGGTTGTAGCATACTCGAGCATAGACTCCTATGAGGTGCTTCCAACCTCCCTTACACATACATGCACAAGGTTGAGTGGAACTAGCGGCATAAGGCTAGACTTTCTCACTCTCCTCCCTTACATGGATCACTTAGACAGACTCTAGGGGCCAGTTTTCCATGTCCTTTTTCCCATGGATCACCTAGATAAGATCTAGGGGCGAGAAGTCCATGTTTTCTCTCTCACTATTCTTCTCATGGATCACCAATGTGTGTATTCATGCTTTTTTCCTTTCTTTTCTTCTCTTTGCATTTTGTTTCCATTTACATCCTTCATCTTGTGTTAGAGAACTCTCAAATCCTCACACTCTTTGTTGTGTTGGAATTGAGACTTAGTCCTCTTCTTACCAAATTATTCTCCATTAGTTTTTGATCTCATATCAAATCTTCTTGTGAGCATTTGTCATCAATATTCTTTAACAATTTGAAGTGGTAAACATGATACCCTGTTTCAACTCACTAAAATTAGCAAGCCAAAATAGGGGGGGGCATATAGCTACCCTCAAATTTTCATCACCTTCCATAGTAAGCATTAGGTGATTTTGTGATCTAACGTGTGTTTTGTAGGGTGCAGTTCCTAACTGTGTACTGCAAATACCACTGGGGGCTTCATTCGACAGACTTATGGATATATCCTTTTTCAAATAATGTTTACTTTTCTGTACTTTAGCTTGCATATGCATGTAGTGTTCATATGACCGCTAAAGTGGGGGCTAAAATATAGCTCCTCTCGAATTTTCATCACCTTTCATAGTAAGCATTAGGTGATTTTGTGATCTAACGTGTGTTTTGTAGGGTGCGGTTCCTAACTGTGTACTATAGATACCGCTAGGGGCTTCGTTCGATAGTCTTATGGATATATCATTTTTCAAATAATGTTTACTTTTCTGTACTTTAGCTTGCATATGCACGTAGTGTTCATATGACCGCTAAAGTGGGGGCTAAATGTAGCGTCGTAAATTGTACGCACTTGCTAGGGTGGTACAATTTCACACCTAGTTTAGCACCCGCCTTGGCGCATTTTGTATTTTGCATTGCATTTCCCCTTTAGCACTTAATTAATCAAATTAATTAGGTCTAAGGTTCTATCTTATCATCTTCCATATCATAAAGTTGGGCCCTTTCATTAAAGTGTGCCCTTTTCATTTTATTCCTCCTATACATCATTTAATCAAAAACCCTAATTAGGTCCTATTTCGAACTTGGGGGCTTGATCTCGGGGGTCAAAACATCTCGAAATCACTTGTAACTTCGGGATTCTCTCTAAAATCATCATATCCGACGACCCTGAAAATTTGGTGAAAAGTTGT
The DNA here is from genome assembly GCF_030272615.1 of Cryptomeria japonica. Lineage (NCBI taxonomy): Eukaryota > Viridiplantae > Streptophyta > Pinopsida > Cupressales > Cupressaceae > Cryptomeria > Cryptomeria japonica. The sequence goes on from NC_081409.1 coordinate 825,179,690, forward strand.
CGGGACCATGGTGCCCGGAGTGCACATGGTCCCGGACATTTTTCCTGAAATTTTGGGAGCGCAATCCAATCATAAAATAAAGCTTAACCCCAAGAAATTGGTGGGATATTCAATCTTTAGGTCGGCCAAAAGACGAAATTAGGACCTAGGGTTTCTTACATAAGAGCTCTCTTTCTTCATTTGAAAGGATCTGAATTTTGGTTTTCAGGAACCTCATATGCAGCGAAAGAGCAGATCTTTGAAGACTTCAACAACATTCAACATCCCTCTATCAAGCACTTATCAAATTCATTCATTCATTTAGGGCTTGGAAGGCATTGAAGAACAATAGGAGATTACCGATTGAAGATTGGCTTGTACCCCTCCCTTGAGGGTTGGGTATGATTTCATGTTGTTTTCATGTCTTTGCATAAGCTTCAATATATCACTTATTCATGCTTTAGATCACTTTGCATCTTGATTTAGAGCATTTACATTGTCATTTACAAGCAATTCGGGTTTACTTTCTAGGTTGTTCTAGTTTGCTTTCTTGCATTTTATGATCTTCCACACACACAAGATCTGCACACACAATACATTTACAATACAACTTGGCTATTCGTAGAGGTGGAAATCACTGAAGTGGGGGTTTGACTAAGGCAAAACCCTATATAGCCGCCCACACACCCTTTTCAGATATAAGTGCAGGTTTCGGGACTCGGACGACGCCGCAGGATACAGATCCGGGAAAAGCAGGTCGAGACAGCACTCCACATCAAATTGCAGAGCAAAAGACCTCGACAGGGGCGCTGGGTGCCCTGGTCCCTGGGACAGAGGCGCTGGGCGCCCTGGCCCCCCTGACAGACAGCATTTTTTGACATTTCCGACAGTTTTGCCAGAGTGCAAAATAGCAGTTTTAGGTGCAGTTTTCGAGACAGAATCAGGAAAGTGGCACCCATGCCCCCATCCCAAACATTTTCAATTAGACTTTGACTCTGGGTACACATCTGCATTCTTGTTTTGTCCTTGTGTTTATAGCTATTCATTTTTTAATCTCAATTCTGCAATCTTGTTATTAGTTCATACATGCATTTTGGGATTAGGACTTGAACTTGCATCATTTTGTCTTTCAATTTCAACAAAGGGATAGAAATCCTAATAGGTAGCTCGTGGCTCTCTCTTTCACAAAATGAAGTAGCCAATTGTGTGATACCTCTAGGCTCTTTCCTATTCCGTAATGTGGGTCAAAAGGTAGGATTAGGGCATGTTAACCTAGTCTCGCTTTTTCCCCTACACACCTGGAATTGTTGAAACTATCTCCAAAACACAAAGACATATTAGAGCAAGCACTATTGGAAACAAATGTACCTCAAAATCTGGATACAAACAGATTTCAAACCATGGTCACCCATATGACAGAATCTCATAACCTCACCTTCTCAGAGCATGATAATACTTCATTGAGTCATCCGCATAATACTCCTCTACATATTGAAGTCATTGTTTGCAAACACCGCGTAAAAAGAGTCTTAATAGATGGAGGAGGCCGACTTAATATATGTACTTTAAAGCTTATCCATGCACTAGGCTTCTCAGAAGAATCTATTGATCCTTGTAAAAAGATTACCATAAAAGCATATGATGATGAGGAAAGGTCCTCTAAAGGAACAGTGATATTACCTATTCAAGTAGGACCAGTGCAAAAGGATACTATATGTCAAGTCTTAGATATTGATCTTACCTACAATATCTTATTAGGATGGCCCTGGATACATGAAATGCAAGCAGTACCTTCTACATATCACCAGTGTGTCAAGTTTCCTTATGATGGACAGGAAATCTCCATATCAGCTGATCACAATCCATTTCAACATTGCAACGCAATGGGGGCAGCCCAAGACAGTTTGGTTCCTTATAACAGAGAAAAGCAGCGGTCTTCAACCTCCGATCCACCAACAGCAAAATCCAACTCCTTATGGGGAGACTTCAAACAGAAAATGCAAATCAAAGACCAAGGCATGGGAGAATATTCTATGGAGCCTTTATGTTTGACCAGATTGCCAACATCACCTAGATCGCATGGTTTACCTACTATATCAACACATCTGGCAACTCAGCCCATCACTAAATTTGACAGTACCTTCATCCAATTGGGTACTCTAGCACATGAATCAGAAGATAAGGACGTTCTTAGCTGACTATATAAAGATGAAGAAGAAGCTAATAGAGCAGCCGCTCTGGACATTGTTCTACCAATGCACCTATATGGAAAAGGCTACTTGATCATGAAACAAATGGGATATGGTGGTAAAGGACCTATTGGGAAACACAAAGAAGGAGTCACTGAACCTATAGATCTTCCTTCACAACCTAGTAGAAATAAAGTAGGCTTAGGTTCTAAATTCACCTTCCTATTGAAAAGGCCACCACACACAAATGCAAAACCTTAATGGAAGGAAAGAAGAAGTACAACGAAGAATCATGGCAGGAAGCACTCTTTGAATCAGTAGAAACAATCCACAAGACACGAGAACGTCAAGATCAGAAGTTGCATCAGAGAAAGCTTTTAAATCATAAAAAGGCCATATGTGCAATAGTGGCTCATATTCACACACCAATGGCTCAAGAACAAATCATGTCATCACAAGAAACCATCATTCCTCCCTGAGGAAGCACAATCTATGAACAAATCCAGACCGTGGAAGATGGATCGGATACAGAATCAATCTAGAATATCAAAATAGTATCCATCATCAAAGATTTATTTTCACCATACAACATACCTGTTTGCAGCACAGATAGAATTTGGGATGATGCTTATGAGATAGATTCCAATGAATATGAATGGGGTACCTGCTCTGATACTACTACAAATATCCCAGATGATACTGATTTCATATCCATTTCTCAAGAAGAACATAACACAGAAGATAGACCTCTTGAATTTGGACCACAGCATATCTATGACGTTCAAGAAAGCGAACAGAAATATTATGAACAAGTTTATGTAGAAGATGATACCATCGAAGACCTTGATGAAACCCTAGACTTCTTTAAATCCAAGACCCATCACGATGACAACTCTATCCTAACACTTACAGTAGCCGAACTTGACCCGCCCAATGATTCCTTACCACTTGTCTTCCCTAATCTCATCGACTGAAATGAACCTGAGACCCATGATATACCAATTTTCCCAGATGATGAATCTGTTATCCATTACCTATGTACCGTAAATCCTGAAACAGGCTCTACTAGTGAACAAAATGACGATGTCTATCGATCAGGGAGTGCCAAGTCTCTCAGTCACAAAAATGAATCAAATAGAGAATCTAATGTTGAAAACCAATTAATGGCAGCTATAGATCCCAAAAAATTAAAAATAAAGGACGCATCTGAGGGTGAAAACCTTTTTAAGGCACCTAACGATAGGAGACTTGACACTCTTCCTGAACATTTTCATGAGCTATCACCCATATTGATTGAGCCCACTCAATCAATCAACATTGGTACCATAGAAGCAGCCAGAAACATTCACCTTGCAGAATCTCTGACAGAGGAAGAAAGATCGGCATTCATCATCTTCTTTAAAGGACAGCAAATTAATTTTGCCTGGTCATATGCTGATATGCCCGGAGTGGATCCACACTTAATCATGCATCACTTATCCATCTCTGCAGGAGTCAAACCAGTCAAGCAAAAGCTACGAAAGATGAATCCACAGGTAGCACTCATGGTCAAAACTGAATTAAAGAAACTCTTAGACGCTGGATTCATCTGACCTATTGACTATGCAGAATTCCAACATTGTTCCAGTGTCAAAACCAGATGGTAGTATCAGAATATGCACTAACTTCAGGGATGTCAACAAAGCTTGTCCAAAGGATGACTTTCCTCTGCCAAGTATTGATATAATTGTAGATCTTATAGCAGGCCATGCAATGCTCTCATTAATGGATGGTTTCTCAGGCTATAATCAAATAAAAATAGCTCCTAAAGATCAAGACAAAATAGCATTCACCTGTCCTTGGGGAACGTACTGTTGGAATGTTATGCCTTTTGGCTTAAAGAATGCAGGAGCCACTTATCAAAGAGCAATGACAACCATATTCCATGATATGATGCACACATTTATGGAAGACTATGTGGATGATTTACTAGCAAAATCCTTCACCAGGGCTAAACATCTTGGCATCTTAACAAAGATCTTTGATCGATTGCAAAAATTCCAAGTCCGACTCAACCCTAAGAAGTGTGTCTTTGGGGTTACATCAGGCAAGTTACTGGGGTACATAGTCTCAGCTAAAGGTATTGAAGTTGATCTAGCAAAGGTACAAGCCATCATGAACATGCCACCACCAAAGAATATCAGTCAACTTAGATCTCTACAAGGATGACATCAATCAATCAGGCGATTCATCGCTCAACTAGCAGATAAAAGTCTGCCATTTAACCACTTGCTACACAAAAATGTACCATTCAGATGGGAGACAAAGTGTGCAGAATCTTTTTACCAAATTAAATAGTACCTGATGAATCCACCGGTTCTAGTACCACCAATTGTAGGAAAGCCTCTTATACTATATATCTCAACAACAGATATTTCACTGGGGGCACTATTGGCACAAGAAGATCAACAAGGAAAGGAATGCGCCATATATTACATCAGTAGAACATTGAATGGCTATGAGATCAATTATACATTCATTGAAAAGGCTTGCCTAACAGTGGTTTATGCATCTCAGAAGTTCTGACATTATATGCTAGCACACACTATAAAGCTAGTGGCAAAAATTGATCCTCTCAAGTATTTACTCAGCAAGGTAGCTCTCACAGGCCGATTGGCTAAATGGTTCATGATTCTCAGTGAATTTGACATCCACTACATAGAAAGACGAGCCATCAAAGGACAAGCAATTGCAGATCAGCTGGCTGAAGCACCACTACCAGGAAAACAAACCATGGAGATCGAATTTCCAAACAGGGACGTTTTTGCTCTTTCCTCCAAACAATGGACCCTATACTTTGATGGATCCTATACACAACATGGTTCCGAGGCTGGCATTCTATTCATCACTCCTGAAGGACACGCTATGCCAAGATCATAAAGGCTTATGTTTCCATGTACAAATAATGTGGTTGAATATGAAGCATTGGTCATAGGCATCAAAATGGTTGTTGAATGGAAAATCACAGAGTTAAAAGTCTATGGAGACTCACAACTGGTCATCAATCAAATCAACAACCACTATCAGACAAAGGATGACAAGTTACTACCCTACAAACGCATGGTGGATGACTTCAAACAATATTTTGTGCACATCACCTTTGAACAAATACCAAGGTTGAACAACAAAGTAGCCAATGCAATGGCTATGATCGCTTCCTTACTACAAATTCCAGAACAATAGAGTCGTTATGAGTTCCTGGTAGAGCAACTGTTCTCCCCCGCCTATGATCACTCTGAATCCCAGGTTATATATGCCTTGACCGGTTCAGATTCTCCGTTATATGGACCAATATACGACTACCTCAAGCATAATATCTTACCCAGTGACCAATCCCGTAACAAAAAACGTAACTTTATCCGACAAGCTACCCGTTACACCCTTACCGCTGATACCTTATATTGTCGAGGTCTAGATGGTACTCTTCTTTGTTGTCTTGACCGTAATGATTCCGATTCTGCTTTACACGAGCTTCATGAAGGTATTTGTGGCACACATTCTAGTGGTACTACTCTTGCTAAAAAGATTCTACGAATAGGATACTACTGGCCTACAATGGAGAAAGACTCATATCATTTTGCCAAGAAATGTCCTAAATGCCAGATCCATGGCAATCTGATACATGCACCAGCACAGGAACTGCAGCTGTTTACAACCTCTTGGCCCTTTTGTCAGTGGGGACTGGACCTGGTTGGCAAAATACATCCTTCATCTTCCAATGGACACAAGTTCATTATAACTACCACATAATACTTTACCAAATGGATAGAAGCAGTTCCCATGACTATAGTGACCGAAAAACAAATTGCCTCTTTTATCCTAAATTATCTGATCTGCAGATATGGTATTCCCAGTTCAATCGTCACAGATAATGGATGACCTTTCAAAAACCAAGATATCCAGGAACTATGTGCCAAATTCAAAATCCAACATTGGTTTTCTACACCATACTATCCACAGGGAAATGGTCAAGCAGAAGCATCTAACAAGACAATCCTAAAAATACTCAAAAAAATAGTAAATGATGCAGGCAAAGATTGGCACATACAACTCAATCCAGCACTTTGGGCATATAGGACCAGCATCCGTACACCTACAGGAGCAACACCATATTCATTGGTATATGGATCAGAGGCTATTTTACCCTTGGAGGTAGAAATTCCATCTCTTAGAGTCTCTTTGAAAGGTGTAATCCCCGATGAAAAGTATCGAGTTAACCAACTGGAAGAACTGGAACTATTAGATGAAAGATGCCAACATGCTTATACTCATCTCAAAGCATATCAGCAATGCATGTGCAGGAGATACAATCACAAGGTCATTCCTCGCAACTTCAAGGTTGGTGATCTAGTCCTCAAAGAAAATCCAAGAAATCAACAAGATAGAGAAAAGAAAGGGAAATTTGAACCTAACTGGTTGGGTCCCTATGTCATCATATTAGTCTATGGATCAGGTGCCTATCAGCTAACAAATTTTGAAGGAGATGTGCTTGATGATCCAACTAACAACATTCATCTGAAGAAGTACTATACTTAAGATAGCCTAGTGCACGGAAAAAGCCAAAAACAAACAAAAAAATCAAAAAATCTAGAAAAAGCAAAAATACAAAGTACAATAAAAACAAATGGTGAAAACCTGGTAAACAGACGCCCTTGTGAAAGAACGGCTCCTTTATCTATATCCATGCCATTTTATCCATCAAAACACTATCGGCCATCGCCCGACACTTAGCATATATCCATTCAGGACATACTTAGCATAGTCACTATCCTTGGTTATCCATCTGTATCTATTCTCTTATCGCAATCCACCATGGCTTGGAAATCACTGTACATAATCATATCCAGAGGTATACTTAACTAGGGGCACTAAATTGTTAAAAAACTTGCAAACATTCAAGACATTCAAATATTGCAAAACTCAGATACATGACATCCAACAAACACAACTACGCTTCATCACAACAACCAAAACAAAACAATACACAAGAATCTCAAGGATGGATGATTTTCTGAAGTACTAAATGTTGCATTATCGCATAAAAGTCTTGATTATTTTGCATTTTGAAATTTTTAACTTATTGGAATCTTCTCCTTATCTCATAAAAATCTTCATAGCTAGAGATCATGAGGAACTTCCAATATTTTTTTTAGTCTTCTGTCTGGGAGGCGATCCCTTGTACTATGTGAATATTTGCCTCGAGATGTGATACATTACATATCACTGAAGGCCTGATTCCATTTCATGCATATAAATGATCTACTCTTGTATGTTTACACAATACGCACTCAGGTTGTCCTGGTTCAATTATACCTTGACGCTTGTGCTATCCTGCAAAATCAAATATCATGTAAATTTTACTCAGGTCATTATGGTTCAACTATACCATTATGCTTGCATAAATTTTCAACATATCCAAAAATCAATAAATGCTCCACGATGATATTTACAAAGAAAGCAAATAAATGGTTATATCGGATGGCAAATATAGAATGAGAGATGCTCCAAAAACAATTAGTTGCATATCATTTTACAATTAGTTGCATATCATTTTACAATTAGTTGCACATCATATTACAATTAGTTGCATATCGTTTTACAATTAGTTGAATATCATTCTTATATCATTCATTATATATCATTTTGCATCATTATTACATCATTTTACATCATATCGTATTACAATTAGTTGCATATTAAATCACACATCTCATTTTCAAGATACATCTCACAAGCATATAAAAGCATACATCCTACATCATACATTACATCATCTATGTAAACATTACATCATCATATGAAAGGAAAAAGCTCACATAAACATGCATCCATATACACATCACATGATCAAAAATAGTGCCATCCATATATATATCTCAAAAATGATCCAAAATGTACAAAATATGTCAAAACTGTGTCCAATACAAAGAATACAATGCTAAAAAATACAACGGAGACCATGTCTCTCAAGTATGACTATCTCCTGATAGAGATGGTCTAGCTCCAGATGCACTCGCCCCTGGATCTCCAGGAGGATCCTGTCTCGCTCCCGATACACTCACCCCTGGATCTCCAGGAGGATCCTGTCTTGCTGGCCCCATCACACCCCGGCTCTCCGATCGCATCCCAGCGGTTTGAGATCGACTCGATCTTGACTGTGCAAATCTCTCTACCTGCCGATCTCTGGGTACTGTAGCCTCATAATGCCACCTATAATACTCAACCTCCTGTACTCTCTATGTCAGCTCTCTAAGAGTGTCTCTCAATGGACTACCCACCGCTACTCTCTGCACAGTCGCCAACGCCTCCTCTGCTCGACCCCACCGCTCTATCTCAGTATGTCTCTCAATGGTCAACTGCGAGATTTGTCACTGATATGTCAAAATCTACGCCTGCAGCTACTGAACGGTAATCTGCAGGGTCCGGATCTATGCATCCTCCACATGACCTGGTACTCGAACCCACAGCGGTACCTGTGCTGGAGCCACTCCTCCCACTCGGCCCGTCCTAGGTATGGGAGGTGGGAGTATATCTACCCTCCTCCTCTGTGCTGGTCTAACCACCTCCTCCTCACCCCACACTGCAGCTAGCACCTCCGTCACTCTCCCCTCTCTCCCAGCTCCGATAGCCAATCATCCTCTCCCTCTCTCAATCCTCCCTTGCCGTATAGCTCTCTCAACACCTCTACCACCCCGCCTCCCTCTAGCTCCTCTACCTCCTCCATCATCTCCATCGTCTCCGTCATCTCCATCATCTCCCCCCTCCTCGCCATCCGAATCAAATGCTAGCCTCATCTCCTCTGGATTTGAGATCCTCACCACTGCCCGCGCAACAAACAAACGAGCGAACTCGTCTGTCATCCCTGCATCCTGTATCTCTGGGACATAGTCCTAGATCTGTCCTTCTAGCCCTGTAAACTCCTCTATAGCAATGACACTATCAATAGTCGGCCCCCAATTGGCCACATCCTGCTGCCGTCGTGCATATAAACATGCTCCTTGAGGAATCCCCTACTGGCGCCCGAACTACCGCAAAACTCAGGTCACCAAAAACCGCTCAATGATGAATGGGGTCCTCCCAATCAGATACCTCATCATAAAAACAAAATGCATCTCCATCCCATCCTCCGCCCATACCTCGCAGCCTGTATACAGTCTTCAAGTGACCATATCTATATCATCAAACACCCTCTTCCAATGCTCTAGTTTGCCCAGCTTACGCTGGACAACTAGGCCTCTATATCCGTAGGCATATGTAGCACCTATGGGCCTGTCTCTATCTGCTAGTGGCCTTGCTACTGGAATATGCTCCCAGCACCATACCTGTAATAAGGTCACACCCACTGATAAGCTACCATAACTAAGGTATACTACCTCATGAAGGCTCCTGTAAAGATGGGCCAGCATCGCTGACCCCCATGAAAATCTCCGGCCCTGTGTGACCATCTGCTCCAGAACCAACCCCCATCCCACTGAAAATCCCTTTGAATCCTGCCAATACAGATGGCAGCGGTGCATAATCCAAATCCAAAAACTCCTGCTAGGGAATCTCATATCCACAGATAGTCTCATCATGAAATATGCGGCGCAGTGCCTCTGTGCCGCCCTCCTTTGACTGCTCGTAGGGTAGCAATGCCCCTACCATAGGAATGCGCAAAATCCGGTAGCAATCCTCCCATGTCACTGTCATCTCTCCAGTGGCGAAATGAAAGGTGTTCGTGTTGCTATGCCACCTCTCTGCCAATGCTGTCAAAAGTCCCCAGTTCACAGTGAACCAAGGCATATCCAGAAGAGAGGTCAATCCACATCTCTCTATGATATCCAAGTCTGCCTATGACAATCTCGGTATCAATGTCCATGGTCTCGGGAATCTCTCCCACAACTGCACAATACCCAATCGCTCCTGTCAACAAAACCAAACATATCCAATATCAGTTTCCACATCAACACAAAGATATCAAAATCAAACTTACATCAACAAAATGAAACAATTTTCTCATCTACAATCAAAGTTCAAAATCCTATCATTTCATATCAACTTGTAAAACAACTCAAGTTTTCAAAAACTATATCAAAACTTGTAAAACAACTCAAGTACCAAAATCACATAAACTTGTAAAACAATTCAAGTTTCCCGCCCATATCAGCTTGTAAAACAACTCAAGTTTCCAACCCATATCGGCTTGTAAAACAACTTAGGCTTTCCCACACATTGAACTTAAAACAGACCACGCAAAATACATCATATTATGATCAAAACAACAGCTTGATATTTATACATAACTTGGAAAATTGCACATCAAAACAAGTTATACAAATACTCATCTTGGATAAATTCATCAAAACACGACAGGCAAACAAAAACAAATTTTCAACTCGGACAAAATTGCAAAATTTTTTGGATGCGCTAAAACAGACCTTCAATGTGCTAAATAACCCCCACGCGCTACGCTGCCTCTCCTACGCACTATTCTATCTAACCTATGCGCTAGTTCTAGTTTACACATTAAACTTTTCACCCAATGCGCTACCTGACTCATCCCATGTGCTAGACTATGCCTACGCGCTAATCTACCCTTCCTAAGCACTACCCTTTTAGCCCTATGCACTAGGTTAGTCCTACGCGCTAAACCCCTTTCCCTATGCGAACCCCGGCGGCTCCTATGTGCTAGGTCATACCTACGCGCTACCCTATTGATGCGAAGCGCTACCAAATGCAATACATGCACTGTTCTACGTGCACGCGCTAACCTAAAAGTCCTATGCGCTAACAAAATATTTTCAGATGCAACCTCTAATTTTAAAACTTGATGCGCTACTCTAAACTTCGTATGCGCTAACCTAAGCCTTAGACGCACTAAACCAAAAAGCCCAAACTTTGAAATTAAAAAAAGCCCTAAAAATGACAAAATGAAAAATCCAAAAAGGGTCAAAAATGTTGACTTACTGGTGGTCCATGCGCTGCAGGTCTCCGATATCTCCAGACGTGCTCGAAACGGTGTCTGTGATAAGGAATAGGCATTTTCTCTCCAAAGCAAATTCTCTTTCTTCACAAGTCAACAAAGCACAAATGAACCTAATTTGACCCCTTTTCCCCTTTTATAAGAGGAAAATGAAATTAGGGTTAGCCAATTGGACCTGTAATATGGTCACAGTCTCACCTATACCAAAACAGTTGTAACTTATCGGGAGATGAATCAATCTACACACCTTTTACATGCACGACATCATACACATCATACGAACTTCATCAAATTAAAATAAAAATTTTCTTTCAAAAAAAAATAAAAAATTGATTCATCTCCCGAGGGGGCATCACACATCAAATATCGAATCTGGGGCATGACTTGCAAATAAAAGAGCGACACAACAAAAATTGCATTTGATCATAAATCATGATAAAGCATCATTTTCTTTGAAATAACATGTGCACACATGTCACTTCAAAGAGGGGCAAAATGTAGACATATAAAAATGACCATATTCCTAAATGAATATTTTATGTTCATTTCTCTACTTGATTAAATCCAATTTAATTAAAATATCCACATTCCTCTATTTAATTAAGTAAATTATTCAATTTATTTAAATAAAATTCACTATACCATTTAATGAATAAATCATTTTATTCAATTAAATTCCCCCTATTCACTTTTAATTAAATACAAATTTAATTAAATAGTTATCCTAAATTGAATAAATCTAATTTATTTAATTTCTCCAAATTACAATCAAATTGAATGAATTAAATTATTTCAATTAAATCCTATTATCCCCCCATCCACTTGCAAAATCCCAAACCCCTTCCTAATCCCTTCTAGAATCTTCTAAACGCTTCTAATTAACCTAACCCTCCTCTAAACTTTGTCACATCCCTAAGCAAAGGGAAGTCACTTCTCAAAAACCTTAAAGTCTTTGATAACCATTAAAGGTTTTCAACCTTCAACCACCAAAACCCTTAAAGTCTTTGAAAACCATTGAAGGCTTCCAACCTTCAACCACTTAAACCCCAAAGTCTCCAATAACCATTAATGGTTAATTCAAACTCTCCCACATGGTTAAAACATTTGTTTTGACTCAACCTCTACCCAACCCAAAGGTCTCATCAGGCCATTAATGCTTTGACCATGATTATCTCTTAATCATTTCCACAAAGGTTTATCCTTGGATTAACTCTTAATCCAGTGGATAATCTTAATTTAGACTTGACTCTTAGCCTTTAGATAACCATGAGGTCTTCTCAGGCCTTTAGTGCCTCCAACCTCTTCTTTCAACCCAACCCTATGTTGACACTTGTCACCATTTCATTGGTGCCAATTGTGCACATGGATCCCCAACTTTCAAACTTGACCCTTGATTAAACCATTCAATCTTGACCATCCATTGTCCTATTTAGGCTATAAATAGAGCTCTCATTCCTCCATTTTTAACAATCATCTTTCAAATTTGAAGCATCACACTTATGCTCAAATTCTTTCAAGCTTTTATATCATTTTTATGCTCATCATTTAGCCTCTCTTTAGATCATAAATTAGTCTAAATATGCATGTTTAGAGTAACTTCTTTATCATTTTAGTTCAATCATAGACTAAATATATTATGCTAGGATAGTATTCATACTAATCTTGTCATCTTATCATCTAGTTTATTGCATTTTAGCATCATACATAGCTTACAACACATTTCATACTAAATCAATCAAAAGCATCTCTCGTTCTCATATTTGCCATCCCTAAACCATTTTGCTCAGTAATCTGAGAGCAAAAATGTTGGTTTGAGGGACATTGTGAGATAGAGAACCATGGGACCCTCCTTGGGAAGCTGAGTAACACATCGTTACTCCATAGCTTGTATCAAGAAGTCCTGTGTGTGTGTGTGGACTAGTATTAACATATTTTCACATATTAAGTTTTATTCGTCCACTTTTCCTGCATACACCTGTATGTTAAGTTTGTGAGTTGAACCGATGTAAAGGGTTAAACCTTTCTATGTAATGTAACCGGTAAACCCTATCAACTGTTAAACCCTAACTGACCAAGTTTAATGGTTTGTTATCTGATAAGCGGTATTGATGAAGACACATGTGATCATTTGATTAAGGAGATATTCAAATCATTCTAGCATGTTTGTTATTGTCTAGCGAAGGAGAAAAGGAGATTGCATCTAATGCACAATGTGTGATGAGTTACAAAGTCTAATAGAGTGGTGATCATGGAGTGGTTGAAATTGTCTTGAAGAATGTGAAGAGATTGTCATAATTTCTAACGGTCAATATTATACCAACTTGTTTGTAATCTCGATGATGAGAATTAGATTTTTTTGTGTTACCTACCTAATTGGTTTCTATTTAAGGTCAATGAAGTTGTTCATTAAGGTTGTTAGCAAGTTTGGTAGAAAACCTAAAAAAAACTGGTGAATGGATCTGCACTTTGAGTGAAGGAAGACTGAAGGTTATAGAAGGATCTGATCAAGCAAAAGTAGTGCTATTCAAACAGATCAACTAAATTATTGTTTTCTAACAATTATAGCAGAAGTTAAATCCCTTAACCGAGTAAGCTCTAACAACCTTATTTACTCATTAAATCCTCTAACAAGGTGGTCCATTGGCTTGGATTCTTAAATCCTCCTGCGAGGTTACTCCTAACAGGGTATTGTGCTTCCAACAAGGCATATTTGTAAATCCCTTAACTGGGTGATTCCTAACTAGAATTAGTTCTTAATAGGACTCACTATAAATCTCTAACAGGATTTGGCTCCCAATAGGGAGAACTTTGAAAGAGTTTAGATAGCTATCATTGTGTCTCATCTCATCATGGTTTTTACCTATTTGGGTTTTCCACATATAAACATTTGTGCCAAGTGGTGAATGCTTTTGTGGTTGTGATCTTATTTGTTGATTTGGTTAGTCTCTGATAAGGCATGTTAAGTAGAAGCATTAAGAGATGATTATGTTGAGCTATGATTAACCATTGTTGATATTCACAAGATTGAAGTTGTTTACTATTAAAGTTGTCATAATAGTTAAACCGGTTGATGTCAAGTATTCTTATGAATATTGACCTTGACTGAGATATGATTACTTTGTTTGATTGAGTTTGAGTTTGGGAACTTTGTATCAGTTTTTCAGTATACTAATTCACCCCTCTCTCAGTATTCTATCGATAAATTATTCTTTGATCATACCATCATAATGAACTATCTAGGTACTCACTTATCATGCATCCTCTCATCCCAGAAGAAACCATAGCAATGCACAAGTGACCACAAACAAAGCTAGCTAACAAGTTAGTGTAAATATTGAATCAAACCTCATGGATACAGATAGTTCACATCTAATTCAGCCCACTACAACTGAATAGGTGATCAATGCACACAACTGCATAACTGATAGATCCAATCACTGAAACATGCAAAATCGCTATCACATCAATAAAATATAAATTTAAGATCTCAAAGAGAACAATCATTTAGACAACATGACTCAAGCACCAAGTCAAGCACATATCTGATTTGCCAACCATGTCCACATCGATAACCATAGCCTAGGAATCCAGCAAGCATAACCACAAATATGTTGAGTGACTAATCATGTACCAAAATATTCATGTAGAGAAAGAATCAAATTTTCTCTCACCATGCACAAAGCATACATGTAGAGTTGCAACTATCTCATCCAGTAACACCTCATAGAAACAAAGCCCACAAAATAGGTCTTCAGTAGATCCACAAAATTGCAAGTTTTTTCCTTGATTGTGTAAAAACTAAAAAATCACTATTTTTGGGAACACCCATGCGAATCCATACCCACTTGATATCTAGAAGACTCAAAAATTCTGAAAATACCAAAAAAGATTCAAGTAGAACAATTAAATTTTAATCATAGATGAGCATCACTATAGATTTTGAGTGTAAAATCTATAAAACCTTTAGATCCAAGGAACATGAATCTAAGCCATGGAAGTAGAACCATCCATAAGGAAAAAGTAGAATAGGAATTCTAGACCCATTTGTAAGCCAATTCCACAACCACCACTAGTACATGCATCCAAGAGAGATAAGCTATTTGAGAAACTTTGAGATCATTCAATGATCAACTCCATAGCCTCCATGCATTCGAGGATAATGAAACAATGCCTTCCAATATCAAGGGCTAAACAAAGAACCCAATATAAGCACATTCAAACCATCATTTAGACAAACCAAGTTTCTCCATATTGTCAAGGAGCCTAAAATAAACACCCAACAAGAAAACTTTGTTGCCCGTAACAATGAAATTAAACATCACCACCATGCATTAGGGTTATAACACTATCAAACATGAGCTCGAGATGAATATCATATTAAATTAAAGCACATGGTCAACTCCACTAAAATCCATCTTCACCATCCATCAAAATGCCTGCTTTCACCTAGAAAACTAGATCAAGTACAAGACTTTCACTCATCAAAGGATTAATCATCAGTCGATTCCTTTGAAACATTTCCTCAAGCTTTCCAAGCTAAGAAATATTAATAGAAGAAATACCTAGAACTAGAATCGCCACGAATCCTCACATTCAAGTACCATTCAAATTATGGAACAAATCTCTTATACCAATTTAAGGAAAATTGGTGCATCCCAGAAAACCATCTCAGATCAATATACACCTCTAGTATCCAATGATTTTTCAAAATAAATTACAAAATGTTGATACAAGAACATACTACTATGCCATAAAAGTAGAAATGGACATAGTTGATTTCCTACAATTAAAACCTTAGAGGAAAGTGATTGCAATATATAGATCTAAGAAAATTTCAGTAGCATTGCAACATACAAATTTAATACATCATAATCATGAAACAAGAAGAATGGGACAAAGGAGCTAACATAGATATATGTGGGGAAAACCCTTTCAGTTAAAAAAATCCCACTCTCCAAAACATCGAGCCAATCTATTATTTAGCAACAAGTTCCAATACATTTTCAGACTCTAAGCCTTTACATGGATATTTACATATTGTTTCATATTGGAGAAAAAATGGTAGTTTAGCCTTTGTAAAATGAACTCCTCTCCTCTCTTAAATCAGCTAAAGCATCAACATATAAATAGAGCTTACAACAAGGAGCTAGGTTCCCATGCTTTCAAAAACCATATTCAACACCTAAGAGATAAGTTGTGTCATAAACAATATCTTGCTAATCCCATGACATGTTTCTCATAGCAACTTCCAAGGCAACAACACCTATCTCATCCATAATGGTCATCTTGGAAAATCCAATGTAAAGACAACATAGAGTTTGTTATGACCAGGAATAGGCACCTTCGTTACTTCACACCACTTGTACAAGTGAACTCCATCATAAATTCTAGTAGCTAAATTATAACTCCAATACATAATAGAAGATGAAAATCAAGACTCTTTAGTCAACATAGGAAAATACCAAATCAATTTCCACTCTAACATAACATCTTCCAAGTGGGTACCAACTTCCTAGGAAAAAAGGAATATGCCATTTCATTACCTACCATGTAGGATACCACCTCACCTAGAGTTTCTACAAAGTGAATGACAACATAGGAAGTTCATATCTGAGAATAAATCAATTAGGAAACAATTAATTAAATTGGCATTTGAGGACTATAAGGTTGAGACACCTTAAACCCAGCATTCTCCCACTTATTGAAGACCTATCAAGAGTCAACAACATCAACTTCATAGGAGCTAAAATAGTGAAATGACATCATAACAACCATCCATACAACCACACAAATGTCAAACATGCTCTTATGCTCTATCAAGACACCAATCCAAAGAACACAAACATAAGATCCTAGTGATAACAAAGGCTATAGGATACTACCACAATCTCAATGTTCTCACAAGATATACAAAAGCATCAACATCAACTTAAAAGACCCATAACTAGAACATAATTACAATGTAGTCCTCATAGAAAAAGATAGAACATTAGCTAGAACAACAACCAAAATGACTACTCTGATCCAATTGATATATCGATGGGATTGAAAAATAACAACCACAACAAGTGCTAACCCATCCAATCACACATACCTCAAAGGTATCCACCATTAGTAAACTCATGCCACCAGCATAACCAACCCATAAAATACAACCACAAGTTCCATGTGCAGACCAGTCGATGAAGACCAAACACATCCAGAAAATCCTACTGCATGGGTATTTCCAAATCTAAAAGATCAAAGACATACTAAGTCTACCAATCACAATGCATAAAAAATGTAACAATGTACTACCAAGGACCATCCACAACGATAAGCACATCCTACAAACAAAATTGTTGCAAGAAACATCTCTCTCAAGATGTTTCTATAGGTCTCCCAAGTTCTCCACATCCAACAATGGAAAGAGATAAAGGAACCTCCATGTCATCACCAAAACAACAATAAAGTAAAAGTGACAACATATGACCACAAACTAGTGATCACCATAGCTCCACCTAAGATCTGAAAAACAATTTTATGTCAATCCAAACATCCAAGAAGATAACCAAGACCAAAGAGAGAACTTCCAAATCATAAGCATGTAGCATGTCCTTCTACATACACTTCTAATTGTAAGCTATGTCGAGTAAGGTCTCCCTCACGTCTCCATGAGAAAAGCCATGACAACATCCAAATCCATTCATAGAATATGCCTCATCAATCTACATGGATGTAAGTCTCTCAAGGAAGATCAAACTACTTTCTCATTTTAGTAAATCATCCCACTATTATCACCCAATGATCATAAAAAAATAAAGTACATATCCAAGGAGATATCCATTCTATCCATATCTCATAATGAATCATATAAAACCATTTGATCATAGCTCAAGATTTATGAATATGAAAGAAAACCATAAAGCACCTTAGAAAAACAGTCAACCAAACCTCTGAAGTGATAAACTGTCGAGTAGACCAAGAGTGGAGAATGAGAATTCTCCTCAAAGATATCCAAATCATCATGACTCATCCAAGAGTAATCTCCTCATAGGTATCTATTGAACTCACATTCAATCAAGGTGTAGGCTTTTCAGACTTTCAGCTGAAATATCATTAATAGTAACCATCTCAGCACATGTCTCTCATCTCTAGAGTACTATAGCCTGACCTAAGTCTCTAAGTATCCATGAGTACCAACAAATGATCAATCCATGCTAAAATTAAAAACATATCTCTCCACTCTCATGAAGCTCTCAACATATGACCAAATACACCAAATACAAAGAGAACCACCCAAACCACTGTCAAAGATCTAATTATATGAATCAAGAATCCATAATGATCTGACCATCGCCTCCTAGGACATCACATGATCCAAGTGAACATATCATGGTTTCAACAACAAGGTATCATTCCAAAAATCTAATGTGCAATAAAGAGTATCCCATGACATAACACTAACATAATCTAAACCAACATCACTTGTCAAGCACCACCAACACCTCAACCAAAAACTCCAATAGTCCTCTGTGGCCTTGATATTTTACCCATCCTCAAATAGTGTACATGAAATTGGGAAAGAACCTTTGTGTAGTAATAGGATCTAAGAATCCTTCCAAACCATTTGCATCACTAAAGAAGAACATGCATCACCACATGTTGAATACACAACTAGTGCTAATGCTCCCACTGAACCATGGCACTGAGATCTCTAAGAAACATGACACACCATCTCCCAAATATGAAAATCTTTCAGGTTCATAGACACAAGTGTACAACTAATCACACCAAGTGAAACCAAGGTCTCCAAACAAAGAAAATACACCATTCTATTGGACCTTTTAATCAACTATCTAGGTACTCACTTATCTTTTGTGCCAATGTTTATTTTGATAGTCTCCTCTACCAACATGGATGATTTCTCCTCATATGATGCCAGGAGAATGTCGAGCCTTCCATCTTTGGGAGTGTCAAAGAGGTTTTCACCCTCGGATATGGCCTTTCTTTTTACTTTTTAAGAGTTAGACAGTTCCACATGTGGTTTTCACAATAAGACCCATGATTTGTTTTGATTTTTATATTTTTGTGACTAGAAGGCCCAACACCCTCACCAAAGTATGCCATGGTGTTGAGTTTTATAGTGTATCTCACTTTATGGTCCCCAAGTGGAATATCATCTCGTATTCCCACATAATCTATGAAAGCCTCATCATTTTGAAATGTGTCTAGTTGTAAAGGTCCTTCATGGTCAAATCAATGAGTTGTGGGTGAATGAGAGGAAGGCCATCAATGTTTTCAAAGTCAATGGGCGTAAGGGTAAAGACATGATTACCTTCAGGTATATCAAGGTAATTGTTGAGGTCATTGCTAGCAGTCTCCTCATCTGTCTTGATTGTAAATAAATCCAAATTGGCCTCACTAGAAGCACATTCAGTAATGGGAGTCCTTACTCTTTGTGATTTGGACCTAGAATCTAGAAGCAAAGACTGTTTGGGATCCTCTGGAATTTTTCCTTTATTATCCTCCTTTTGAGCTGTAGATTTTGTAGTTTGACCAACTTTGAATTTTCTATAAAATTCCTCTTCTTTTGTGGGTTCACCTAGTTCTCTGAATGTTTCGGTGAGCTCATAATCACTAGATGATTTGTTTAAACCCCACTCCCACTCATTTGAGTTAGTGGAATAGCATTTTTCTTGTTGATCATTGGGGTCTCTGATTTGCAATGCTTCTTTAGATTTGTGAGTGCTTAACCTGAAAGGTATGAAAGCAAGATCTATTGAGCACTAATTCTCGAATGTCAATTTTGGTTGCAAAGGTTGAGTGATACCTTCTTTTCTTAGACCAAGAGGGATTTTACCATCATAGACAATTTTTTGTAGGATTTTGAATCCTTTATCATACTTTTTACATGGTATCTTGATGTGATCTTGTATATCTTCTTTAGGTTCTTTGTAAAGCATTTTGTACAAGTCCTCTTCTTCCATCTCACCCCACTTTTGGAATATAATAGGATCCCATTTTGGTGTAATGATTGATACCTTTTTATAAGGATGTCATCATCCATACTCTTCTGGAGAATCCATTACTTTTCTCAAGTACATAGTTTGATTTAGAGTGTACTCACCCATGCCTTTATCCTGGTATTTCCCTTTAAGATCACCTTGTTTTGATGTTTAAAGTTTTAGTGACCCGGGATAAATATATGTAGATGATGGAGTTGCCTTTCTATTGATGGGTACTATTGTTTCCGATGTTGACTATAAGTTGTTGCAATATATTAGTGATTTTGGATCACCATTAATGATCACTTCAACTCCATTGTATAGGAACTTGATACATTGGTGGTATGTTGAAGGACCGACTCTCATTTCATGCATCCATGGACGTCCCAAGAGTATATTGTATGTGAGCTCTAAATCAAGGACTTTGCATACCACATCCTTTGTAATTTGCCCAACTCTAAGAGGTAAGATGATTGTACCCCTAGATGAACGCTCTTTGTCATGATATGCCTTAATGGTTATTACATTTGTAGAATTCATAGCCTTTCCAGAATATCCCAATTGCCTAATAGTTCTCAATATACAAATATTTAGACCTTCTCCTCCATCTATCAACACTTGTTTGATGTGGTTTTTATAGGTAAAGGTTTCATTATGTATAGGTGCATTATGAATTTGGGTTATGGATGTATCATCATCTTCTGTGAATGTGAGGATATGTGGAATGGAAACGTATCCCACCATGGCTTGAAACTAGTCTAGGTTCAGATTAGTGGGTACAAAAGTCTCTCTCAAAGTCTTATCAAGGATGGCCTTATGTGTGGGAGATATGCATAAAATCTCAAGGATGAAAATGAGGGCAGGTCTCCTCCCTAGCTGATCTACAAGGTCATACTCATTCTTGGTGGATGATGAGGCTATGGGTTTGGATGGAACACCTTGCAAGATGACTTTACCTCGACGGGTTCTGAAATTAGGACCTTCAGGAGTTTTGTCCTTTATAATGCTAGTACAAACATGATTGTACATTTAAATGTGATCATATTGGCAATTAACACTCATTTAATTGGTTTCATATGGTCTCATTAATGATAAAATGTTCTAGCTTTCATTCCTTGGTTTGGTTGTTTACCAGCAGACACTTCACCAGTAGCGACACCCACACCGGCAAGTATCTTCACCGATAGGAAGGATTCTTTGGGTATTGACATTGGAGGTTGACATGACTTACAACAGGACACCGACATAGGAGGCCAACATCATTGGGAGATCCGACAATTGAAAATTGATTTTGATATTTATGTATATATATAACTGAGCCGACATGTATATTCATTTTGTAATTATCTATGTAAGTCGACATGAGGCATGAAGGATTGTAAGTGTATCTAGGCTAGTTGAATAGATCATTTTGTGATATGTGCGATGTGAGATGTGAGAGTAATATTTTGTAATGAGAGGAATGTTGTAATGCAAAGATTATATGTAAGAGATTATTCTGGTAAGGATTTAGGGTTTCAGAACCAAAACAGTCAAAGCTTGAAATGGAACTTTATCAAGCATAGAAGATGCATTAAATGTGTTCAGTTTTATGTTCTATTATTCAAAATAACTGTAGTCAATGGGAATTCTTTGTGATGTGCAGTGTGCTCTAGGTCGTAAGCCTTCCTCTAAGTGCATGCCCCCATATTATGTAATATCTTTTCATATGGCTAGTGGATTGATATTGTGGGTCACAAATCCCACTGTGTTTTTTCCTCTTTGAGGTATTCCATGTATAATTCTATGTGTTATGATATTCATTTATGTGATTGTCTTATTGATTTCTTTACTTCTTTCAATTATATATGTACTCATTTATCAGTTGGTGAATGCATGTTATAATAAGGTTAAAATTGAATATTTCAGTAGAACATTGATTCAACCCCCACCCCCCCGATCTCAATGTTCTTGGATTCCAACAATTGGTATCAGAGCCTTGTGCCTTAGAGGAAGTCTAACAGCTTGAGGGAGATCCTGAATCCGGAATCCATGGATATGAGTTTTGAGAAGCAACTTGAGGTAGCACTTGAAGATTATGATGCTGAAAGGATGAAGAACTTGAAGTTACAAGATGAATTAAACTCTACCAAGGAATTCATTCTTATCCTACAAGAGAGGTTATCATTTGTTCAAGCTAGGAGGAAGGAACTTCTGCAAAAGCAAGATAATGAAGAGAAAGATGGCCTTATTGAAAGATATCACAAGTTGAGTCAAGAGAACATGGTCATTAAGAATGAAATGCAAGCCCTAACTATGAGTATTTCAAAGGACATTGAAGACCTAAAGATGAATGAAGAAAACCTTGGGAGATATCCGAAAGATAGATCTAAAGAATGCATCTAGTTGGTTCATGAAAATGATATGTTGAGAAATGATTTAGTGCAATCGCAAAGTAATGAAAAAGAAATTGAGAGACAAATGATAATTATAAGAGATGATATGACTATTACAAGTGAGTACAAGGATAAATTCAAGGTTAGTTCAACATAGTTGGATGAATTATTAAAAAGCCAAAGATAGTATGGAGATTCCAGTGGACTTGGATTTGAACAAGGTCAAAGCTCTAGTACTACAAATGAAGATCGAAACCAGAAGACACCAGTAAGGAAACTTAATGCTTACAAATTTGATGGTAGATGATTTGTTTGTAATAAATTTGGTCACATGGCTAGGGAATGTAGAAATAGTGCAAATCAGAACTATAATTTTGCTCCCAGTCAATGTTCTAAATGCAATAAGTATGGTTATAAGATAGGAGATTGTAGAATGAATGTTAAATGTTATGCATGTGGAAAATTTGGACATATGGCTAATCAATGCAGGTCAAGCAATTATACTAGTTATAAAAAATTAATTCAAAAGGACAATATTACATGTTATGCATGCAACAATATTGGACACATAGCTAAATTTTGTAGAAGCAAAAATCCACCAGTTAACAATGATGGATCAAATGATAAAGGGAAGGAGAAGGTCAATTAAATCTAGCAATATTATATCAAGAAATGGGTCAAGAAGTCATATGATCAATCAGTAGATGGAAATACTCCGGTTACTCAACTGACAGAGGAGGTTGCTCCTACACCTTTAGGAAGCTCATCTGGTAACTGAGGCAGATGCCTTAGGGGTAGGAAAAATTCATGACAATACTTCTTAAGCCTCGAGAAGGAGTTTTGGAAGATGTTTCAGAAATTGGAAAGGTTTATCCAGCATGAAGATGTTCGACTAAGATCCAGTATGTTTCACCGGAAGTCATTCATATCAATGATGGATTAGGGTTTGTTGAAGGTTAAAAGGTTGAATCCACTTCATTTTTTATCACCTTGCATTCAGAGAAATTAAGAGCAATTCAGTACAATCAAATATCTTCTTTAGCGACTCCACCAACGATCGAAAGAGTTCTTTAGGGTTTCACCGACAACTATTTGTCAGGTATTTATCTTTCATCATGGAAGCAAGATCATCTTCTACACCTACTTTTATTGTAAATCCTACTATTGTCAAGGTTAAGGATCATCCTAGGTTGATTTTCAAGCAATGTTCACATATTGCCAACTTGGATGATTCGGTTGGTGCATTTTCCCATGTTTCGAAAGGAGTTGTATATGTGGAAGATGTCAAAGCTTACATTCACTACCACATTGAGGATCTGGGTACCAGTGATATCAAGAGCATGTATATGTGCAAGTTAATGGGAGACTCTGAAAAGATCAAGCCCGAGTATAAGCACATTGAGGATCTAAGGTTTACTGGCATTTTGGATATCCTAGAATTTGAAGATGAGATCATTAGATATGTATTGAGTAGAGTGCATGGAGAATTCATTTGGCTGGATAGACCTTATAAGATCACAAAGGAGGCTATTAGGGCCATCACCGGTTTTCTGCAAATTGGTCAGTGTCCAAAGAAAAAGATTTCAAATGAATAGGTTAACAAACTCACTAGCGCAACTTCATACCGATAATCGATGAGGGTCAGCACCATTACTGATAGAGATATCATATTCGGAAGCACGATTATTGGATACAAGGTAAATCAATCTAATCGTCTCAACTCTATTTCTATCTCCTTCATTTGTGTTGCACATAAGATCATGAGAGAAAATGAGAAGTATAACTCTGTGGATGGATGTTAGATGAGTTGTTAATCAACCTAGGGAAGATCAAAGGAAAGAAAAAGGGGAAATTCCAGTATGGAAATCTTATTATCTGCTTGATGTTATTTTTCATTAATGAAACTCTTAGTTTTGGGAAGAGACAATGGGAATTTGATATACTACTAGGAAGATAACTGAAACAATCTATTTCTACTCTAGGTAGTCACCGAGATGATAATGTTTGGGGTTAGTTCAAGGCATTTAAGAAGGAAATGAAATCTAGGGAGAGGGTTCCGAAACAAATTGTTGAGAAATACTCAACCACGATCTTCTTTATGGTTAAAAATGATGAAACCTTGATGGAAGCAATCAAACCTCGAGAGATATGGATAGAGGAAATAGATTATGATGTTGATTATCATATTTTGGATGCTTATGCAAAGATGTTAATTGATACTCCTATTGACGAGACTGGAAAATCCTTTGGTATTGCAAAATAGAAGAATCAAGAGGTTCAAATTGAATTTAATCAGAAGAAGAGGGAGAAATAGCAAGGCAA
The DNA here is from genome assembly GCF_030272615.1 of Cryptomeria japonica. NCBI lineage: Eukaryota > Viridiplantae > Streptophyta > Pinopsida > Cupressales > Cupressaceae > Cryptomeria > Cryptomeria japonica. The sequence continues at coordinate 825,204,543 of NC_081409.1, forward strand.
GGCCAGCAAATTTTTTGAACAAGTATCTTAGGACATCAAGGCCTTAATGGATGTTGTTTCAGAAAAAGGAAGGAAGGGGAAAGAGCTTGAAGTCTTCGTTGAGCCTATTCCATTAGATTGGAATTGAAGATGACACACCTTTAGCAATTAAGTGGGTATTGAGGAAGAAAGGTTAGGAGACTAAGGAGGAAGAAAGGAAGCAACCCGTAAGGAAGCTCACAATCAAGGTAATGAAAAAGAAAAGAGCTCCAAAGGAAACACCTTCTGCACCATCTTGTACTAGCAAAAGAAAGAAGATGGATGACACAGATCTTGCGATTATATCCAGTAATGTAAAGCTTGTGCAGAATTGGTAGATGAAATAACTAAGGATGGTATGTTCAAAAATATACAATTCTATTATGACCATTTAGATAATGATGAGCAGAGAGAAGTTGAAGAAACAGTTTTATTATATTTGGATATATATAAGAAATCTTTGTTGGAAATTGAGAATGAAATCTTGGCACATCTATATGACAACCTAGATGCTAGGAGATTATCATCTATGGAGGAGGATAAGCATATAAAGATTGAAGAGTTATTAATTACTTGTGGATCCATTACTCCAAATGAGTTGGAAATGACACTTGAGGTTGCAGGAAGAAAAACCTTTCACAGCAAGCACAAGATAGTTAGTCTTATATTAGGAAGGGTTAATGAGATAATCACTGAGACCCACAAGGCATGAGTTCAATTATTTTTTGAAATCCATGGTTTCTACACTTCACCGGAAGCTAAAACAAACACTACTAATATCCCGGTTGAAGGGAAAGGCAAAGGTATAGTGGGTACCTCATATACAATTTTGAAAGATAATAAGGTATTGGATGTAGAGCCCCTGGTAGAATCTATTGTACATGACATAGAAGAGATACTGACAAATGTGGAGATACTAGCAGAGTCACAGAGTGTACAGGTTACAAATATTGAGGACAATTGTCCTTTAGGTTAGAATGTACAAGCTAAGGACACAATTCATAAGAAGGAACTGGCAGTAACCGATACTACACCAAGTGGTTAAGCCACCGGTGCAAAACAAGAAGCTATTAAAGTTAATCAACCATCAGAGGAGAAGAAAGATGAATCTGGTAGGGAACTGGTAGTGAGAACATCATTTTTGTGAATTGATACCTCATAGGTAGAACAAAAAAGCATAACTGAGATGAGTTCTACTAAGCTCATGATGATGGCTGCACAAAATATGATGAAGGAAGGATCAGTGGACAAAGGAATTATTGATCAATCAATCCCAATTTTGCATATACTTGCCCCGAAGTGCCATTTTGACAAAGGAGCAAGCCCATCTGGCAAGATCAAAATAATCACAGAGCATATTTCTAAGGACTTTCAATCTTTATAGTAGATATCTAACCAGCATGCATTAGAGAGGTTCACACAAGCTAAGAGAGCTACTTTTAATTAGATGATTGAATCAGAGGAGAAAGAGATTATTGTCAAATTGAAGTTGATTGATAATTATTTAAGGAAATGTACTAATATATATAGAGTATGTTGTAACATGGGTTTACTTGCTGTAGATATAGATAAAGGGATTAAGGATTCATAGGAGAAAATTGTAGGTATAGTCAATTCTTTTGATGGCTCAAATTCTTAAACTACATCTATTGATGGTCAAATTTTGGTATTAGAAGCTCAAGTTTCAGCTCTTGAAAGGGAAAAAGAGAAAATCATAAGGAGAGCTAAAGGGATTAGAGGATTGGTGAGTCCCCGGTTTGACTCTTTGAGTGTACATAAGAAGGAATGCATTGATATTGTTGGTAGGCCCACACCGACAGAGCTTAAGGATAAAGAGTCATATGCTCACATGCTTAATGGACTTGTATCTATTTCTGACATATTCAAATCAGATTGGGACACCTGTCTAGAGATTTTGGAGAAAGCCTATCCAGATATTTTCAACTATATTCATCTCCAGTAAGATGTTTTGGGATATATTCTTTGTAGAGTACATCATCCTGAGTTTTGGAATTTTTTTTGGCATTGATGTCAAAGGGGGCGATATAGGTGAAAAATATATTCTTGACATCAGGAGATATATAGGTATGGAGTATATTGTATAGGTCATGATCACAGATGGATATTCAGCTCAGGGGGAGTAGTCTTAGGGTGAAATCAGCAGATGGAAACCATTATCATTTTTTACATGAGTGTTACCATCAATGCCAAAGGGGGAGATTGTTGGCTATTGAAACTCATTTGATTGGTTTTATATGTTGTCATTGATGGCAACATGTTTCGGCTTTCATTCCTTGGTTTGGTTATTTACCAACAGATACTTCACTGCCACCAGTAGGAAGGATTCTTTCAGTACTATCATTGGCAGTCAACATGACTTACAACAAGACACCGACATAGGAGATCGATATCATTGGGAGACCCGACAATCAGAAATTAATTTTGATATTTATGTATATATGTAATTAAGCCGACATGTACATTCATTTTGTAATTATATATGTAAGCCGACATGAGCAATGGAGGATTGTTAGGGTATATAGGTCAATTGATTAGATCATTTTGTGATATGTGAGATGTGACATGTGAGAGTAATATTTTATAGTGAGAGGATTTTTGTAATGTGAAAATTATGTAAGAGGTTACTCTGGTAAGGGTTTAGGATTTCCAAACTGGAACAGTCAGAGCTTGAACTGGAACTCTATCGGGCATAGCAGATGCATTAAATGAGTTTAGTTTTATGTTTTCTTATTAAAAGTAACTATAGTAAGTGAGAATTATTTGTGATGAGAAGTGTGCTCTAGGTTGTAAGCCTTCCTGCAAGTGTAGGCCCCCATATTATGTAATAAATTTTCATATGGCCAGTGGATTGATATTGTGGGTCACAAATGCCACCGTGGTTTTTCCTATTTGAGGTTTTCTACATATAATTCTTTATGTTATGGTATTCATTTGTGTGATTGTCTTATTGATTACTTTACTTCTTTAAATTATATATGTACCAGTTTATCGGCTGGTGAATGCATGTTATAATAAGGTTAAAATTGAATATTTGGATAGAACATTGATTCACCCCTCCCTCTCAGTGTTCTTGGATTCCAACAAATTAATAGTGGAATCATAGTCATAGGGGGTCTTATTATAATTAGCTTGATTATCAGTAGTTTTTTCTTTTCCCTTGTCATGGTTAGGAAATGGCTCCTTAAACATCACATTCTCTTCATTGGAGGTATGACCATCCACTTCTATGTCACCTCTGTCAATGAGATCCTATATGATATTCTTCAATCAGTGACAATTGCTAGTTAAATGCCCTTTTCTCTTATGATATTTGCAATATTCATCATCACTCCACCAATTTCGTTTAACTTTTGGCTCATATAGTGGATTATCTGGTAGTGTTATGAGCTTGTTTGCCACTAACTTCTGGAATGCTATTTTAATTGGCTCTCCCAATGGGGTGTATTTTATTCAAGGTTTTGATTGCCTTTTATTGTTCACTTGATTGTTTGAGTTAGAAGAACTTGCACTAGGGAAAGTTATCTTAGGTTTCACAACATTTTCATCTACTACCCTGTCATTGACTATGTTCTTATTCTTGTTCCAAAAGTGGGGTTGGTCTTTCCCATTTGATTCCTGTTTGTTTTCTTTGAATATCTTAATGACACCTTGTTCAATAAGTACTTTTTCTATCACCATTCCTTTCTAAATGACCTCTTAGAAGGTAGACAAACATGCTTTTATTATCTCATATCTAATATCCTTGTTGACATTTTGTGTGAACATTTCAACCATTTGTTTTTGTGGTATATCACAAGAGCATTGACTAGTGAGACCTCTCCATCATTGTAAAAATGAAGAGAAGGATTCCCCATGTTTCTTCTTAGTATTTCATAAGGTGACTACTAACATATCTATTTCAATATTGTATAAAAACCTCTACTAGACCACCCCATGATTTAATTCCAAATGGAAATTGGGAAAACCATTCCATTTCTTGTTCGCCTAAGATTTGTGGAAACAATCTAATCAAGTATGTTTCTTCTGTTGCTAGTTCAATGTAAGTTGTGAAAAACTATCTTATGTGTGCCTTAGTCTCCCCTTTTCCTTTGTACTTATCAAGCTTTGGTGTTACAAAATGTGGAGGGAATGGAGGCATTGGAATTCCTCTATTAAATGGGTAAGGACATATATCTTTCATTTGGTACTATTGTTTTGGTGTATTCATGTCGGCCATTTGCTTTTGTAAGTCCTTTATCTGCATTTGTAATTCAATCTCGGGTGACATCTTTTCTCTTTGAGCTAGTCCCATTCCCGAGCCACTGGACGAAGGAGGAGGGATATAATGCATATATAGGTGGTATTGATCATAGATGTGTTCATATGGAGGAGGGACATAGTTATAGCTCGCTTATGAACCACTTGGTATGGTATTATAGTGAGGAGCACTAGGTCTAGGTCGATACATGTTATAACCACTGGGATAGGAGGTATCATAATAATGATCTTGGATATTGCCCCCAAATCTGACATGGGGTCTCCTCGTGTCATGATTTTTAATATTTTCTTGGGTGTAATTGTATGCTTTAGTTTTATCTTGGGTATCATCATGGTCATGCATGGTGGTAGTTCTTCTCATAGGAAAGGATGACTGCGGGGTTGTTCATGAGAGGTTCTATCATAACTCGCATGAGAATGAGTGTATGTGTTTTGAATCTCAGGTTTTTGAAATAGGGGTGAAGGTGACTCAAGCACAAGATTCTCTTTCTTACCACCACTATTGGGCCTCTTTTGTCTTGTATTAACTTGATTTATTTGGTTTGTATCACCCTCCAAAATATATGACATGTAAAATCCATGAGGTATTCTTGTCACACTTTGTGCCATAACTTGTAGGAAATATTGTTTATCTTTTCGTGATCTCTTGAACCAATCTATTAAAATGGGGATCCATGATAGTTTCTTGAACTTCAGCAGAATCCACAGATGCATTGTCATTTTCATTATCATTTCCATTGTTATTGTCATTGTGCGGTATATTACTATGGTTTTCAAATGGATTGTAGAATTCATCTCCATCAAACTCATAGGTACTCATGTTTAAAGACCTTAAAGCTTCTTCATCTTCCCTTCTAGACCTTTGTGAATAGTTTTCAACCATGGACTAAAGTCTTGACCAAAATGAAAGGTGGGATGAAGATGAAAATACTATGGAAGACCAAGAGGTGTATGAAATGAAAATGAATCTAGGGTAAACTTATAATGTCCATGACTATAAGACCAAAGTAGGAGAGTAAGGTGTGGCTTCCAAAGAGATGATGGATCTCTTGATGAGGTAAGTTGACCTTGATTCTAGGTATGTATGTTTGAGAGTAAGGTATGGCTTCCAAAGAGATGATGGATCTCTTGATAAGGTAAGTTGACCTTGACTTAAGAAACTAATTGAGACCCTAAGATGATGGATCTTGATGTGGGACTCACCTAGTGTTGTGTTGTAGTAGGTTTGATGAGGACAAGCAAAGTAACCTTTTGGCCCAAATTTGGAAGATATGTATGAGGGAAATGCCAGTGAAGGAAAATGATTGACTGTGTGACCAAAATAGGCTGACTAAAAATGAAGCCCTATAGGAAGAAGCCTTAGAAGCACTTTGAATCTAAAAACTTAAGTTCGTTTTGTTCTCAAGAATTTTTTGTAATCTCTCAACTGTAAACACAAACACAATTTTATTTGACCCAGACGTGATTTTTAATCAAAAACATAGTTTCAATGAGCACAAACGCAGTTATTTTGTGACAATGATAATTTCACCCTAAAGATAAAAAAAAATAAAGTTATGCTCTACACCGGCATGACTTTTGGACAAAAATGCAATTTTAGATAACACAAACACAGTTTTTGATAAATGTGACAAGTTCTCACTCACAATTTGTATGAGACACAAATGTATTTCTTAACTGCACAGATCAATTTTTTGGACACAAACACAGTTTTAGCAGTCACAGACACAATTTTTGATTCTTTGTATAATTCTATTTGACTTTGGGGATGTTTAATGTGACCAAATATCAATATTTTGACTCTTTTTTGTGGCAAGAGGACATAATAATAGTGAAGACTCAATGTTTGAAAGGTTCTTGTCCAAGGTATCAAAAATATTCTCGAATGTGATGTGTGATGTGCAATTTTAGATAACACAAACATGGTTTATGATAAATGTGACAAGTTCTCACTGACAATTTGTATGAGACACAAATGTATTTCTTAACTGCACAGATGCATTTTTTGGATACAAACACAGTTTTAGTAGTCACAGACACAATTTCTGATTCTTTGCATAATTCTATTTGACTTTGGGGATGTTTAATGTGACCAAATATCAATATTTTGACTCTTTTTTGTCGCAAGAGGACATAATAACAGTGAAGACTCAATGTTTGAAAGTTTCTTTTCCAAGGTATCAAAAATATTCCTGAATGTGATGTGTAATATGAGACTTAAAAACATGACATACACTATGTTTCTTTGTTTTGTTTGAAAAAATGTTTCAGTGTTTGAATCATGCAAGCACAAATTGTAGGGCTGGAAGGGACAATAGTTGTTGAATCTCACTTGGGGGGATACCCCGAGGCTACGCAATTCAGAGTGGATACCTAGATGGTTGACCCCACTAGCTCCACCCTCAGCACTCACTTATCTAGGGTAGCCAAGAACCAATCCCCACAAAAACTCTCCATGGCAAACTTTGTATCTCTACTAAGAATAGTAAGAATGTGAGATGATTTAGAGATCTGACCTCCTGCACCAACAACTAGAAGGTTTTTGGTTTCTAACACAAGGTGTCTAGTAAGGGCATCCATTTGGGTGCCTATAGAGGTTGGCCTCTATAGGGTTTATGGGGAGTCATAACGTCATTATAGTAGCATGTAACACCCATTGCTTGCAATTTTCATCACAAAACACATTTATTTATAATGGCTTTAGCTTGTTACAACTTGGGTCATTCCCTTTCACTTGGCCTTATGGGCTACTCGAGAGGCAAGCCCTCTAAAAGGAATCACAAAAAGGGCCTATCGCTCAACACACAAAAGATAGCTGTTAGTTTTAGATTAGCAATTGAAGTGTTTTCCTAGACTAAAGAACACAAAGAAAGAAATTTTAAAATCAAATCTTTGCCCAAGGTCCTAAACTAAACTTGTTAGTAGTTTTGAAATAATACCCCTCCTACAAGCACACAAGTTATGCAAATTTTAGATCCAAAAGACTTTGGGAAATAGGGGCCTTCAACAAGACATTTTTTCCTTTTAGATCACTGGACCACTTCATTGGTTAGATCAAAAGAGGTTAGTGCCCAAAAACTAGATCTGAAACTCTAATTGGAAGCAAAATAGGAAAAACTGAAAATATAGACATAGATGCAGAATGATAAGATATAGACACAACTTCCCAGATCTGAAACCTAGAAAGAAAACAACAACATAGAAACATGACAGAAGCCTGCACAGATGCAACTTATGGACATAGACGCAAAATACAGATCACGAACACAACTTCAAAACCTGCAACCTACCAAATCAAGCAAAAAAAACCTGCAAGAACAAAAACGTAGTTTTATACAACACAGATGCAACTTTATGACAAAAATGTGATTTTAAGCCACACAAATGTGATTTAATGGCATAAACGTGATAATAAGGTGTGTAGATGTGATTTAAGAGTTGCAGATATGTAAAATCAAAAACTCAAAAATAACAGTCTGAAACGTGGAAATAGAATGCAGGCGCGAGCGGATTTGTCGTAGACATTGAAGAACACAAAATCATCACAATATCGAACCTACAACTTTGAAAAGCACCAAATTTGCAAATAAAATGTTAAAATAAAGGGACAAGAGTCCCATGGGGCATGCCAAAATGCGTGATGCTAAAAAGTGGATAATGGAAATAACAATATTGAAAGACTAAAATGAATCAACCACAAAACCCTAGCCTAACAATGAAAGCAATCCACCATACATAATGTAGATACCTAAGATCATGCAAACAAAAACAAATCAAATATACCATTCACATGTCTAGTAGGGTTTCAATCTCCATTTCTTCCTATCTCCATTGATCTTGCTTGATATGTTTGCTCTCAGATTTTATGTGTGCACAAGAGTTCAACAAAGAACGTAAATGTGGTTGATAGCTTGATTGCATGAAGGTTTGATTGCATCATTAGTGTGCTCATTCATTAGGGTTGATAATGAAGGAGTGTATCCTCTTAGATAGGAGACACTATAAGAAATGGAGGGATAAGATTAAGAGCTGTAAAGATAAGTGGGCAACTAAGATTAAAGGTTAGATAGAGGAATTAATAAAATTATAAAGGGGGTAGGTAAGAGAATAATTAAGAGATGATTGACATGTGTCATGGATAGAAAAGGCTAATGAATTAATTAAATAAATAAAGATTTATTTAATTAATAGAGGAAGTGGGAACAATTAAATAAATAAAATATTTATTTAATTTAGGAAAAGTATAATTTAAATAAATAAAATTATTTATTTAAATGAGGAAAGGCTTATAAGAGGATAAATTAATTAATTAAATAAATAGAGATTTATTTAATCAATAGAAGACTAAGGATAAAATAATTAAATAAATAAAAATATTTATTTAATTAGGCAGGACAATTTTAGGTGTCTACACATACAATCGTTAAGCTCTCTTAGTTATCCAACCATATAATTCTTTTCAAAGTTTGATAATGTTAAGGTCTTCATCCATAATGTCTTTTGTTAGTGTATCCATTTTTTTGTCAAAAACCAACATGTTGCATTTCGACCATAGATTTTTACTCATTTAGAGAATTTTGAAAATAATTACTTATTTAGAAACTAGACTCCATCCTACACTATTTAAAAATATATATTTTTGAACAGTTTTCACAAATTTTTAGGGGGAGCATGCCCAAATTTATATTTTTCAAGATGTATACACTTTGAAAAATAGTAAATAATCATATATTCATTAAAAAATTAGCCGAAAAATCTGGTAAAATCTACATGGTGTTATCTAATTTCTCACAGAAGCGATTTTAAAAATTCCAAAAAAAAAGTTGAATTTTAGGGTGATCCCAAAATATTGGGTTACACATTTTGGTACATTCTATTTTTTGTTGAAATCATACATTTTTTAGAAAATATATTGATTTAAGGTTTAAGAGGTCCCATTTGAAGTAATTAGTTTAGGAGGGTTATATCAAGGACTCTTAGATCAAAATTTCTTGGATATAACATCTCTAGGTCCCTAAATCATACTTTAAATAGAGTCTCCTTTGCACCTATCAAAATGCTAATAAGAATCCACATTTACATTAGCTTTTGGGGGGTCAAATGAATTCATTTAGAAGTTTTTTATTTATTAATTATTTAGTCCTTATTATAAGATTTCCAAATAGTATAATTTTAATATATTTAATTTCATTAATATATGTATGTTTCATTTCTTATGAATGTAGATTTTACATCGAACATTAAGGATTGTGTTTCACACATGTGGAAAATTTGAAAAATAGAGAAAAAAAATTGTAAACAATATATTTTCCCTAGTTATTGATATCCTCAATTCAACACAAAAATAAATTAATTCAAATGCATACAAAAAAAGATATACATTACGGAAGACACCTCCATCAAAATTACAATCACTCTATCTTCAAAAATTAACTAAAAACAATATATGTAACAAAAAATTATGAAAAAGTATCCATTCACTAGATATTGTTGTGACAATTCTATATTTCATAAATTAGAATCTCCTTCTTTCTATAAAAAATGTTATGCATTACCAAATAAATGTCACATCTAAAAAATATTTATTACTATAAATATTGAGTTATTAAAGGTCACGTAGCAATATGGACAATTAATTTCTAATTTAAAAAATATATATATTTAGAATCTAGAGGAAAAATCTCACAAATTAAAGTAGTTTACTTCATCTTCAAATTCTTAATAGTTTAGCTACTTTAATTTTATGAAAGTAAATATCTAGTACAAAATATTGATTTCAGTGTCATGTTTGCATAAAAAGTGTAACCCAGTATTATAAGATCACTCTTTAGGGGGATCACACTTTTTAGTCCCCCATATTTGTGCACTTACCCCTCTTGTTATGTTCACATTTACAAGGACATTTGGGACTACCAATCGAGCTAACCCTAGTCTCCAAGGATTACACTCAGGCTCTTCTTTATTTGATTTGGTGTAAAAATATCTTAAAATGTTATGGTCTCTGATTGGCATATAAGATTCTTTATGATTCCTCTGAGAGTCATGAAATTTCTCTACATGCCCCAAAGTTCTTGGTCTTTGAGAAGACCCAGGATATTGAGCAATTAGGTCATCACAGAGGTTCAACTCCTTTTCTTTTTTGGGTTTCTGGCCCTCTAGTATAGAGGCTTTGGATAAGGTTGACATGTTTTGTGGTTTCTTCATTTTACAGAGAAACCCTAAACATTGAATTAATGCTATAGGTAGGGTTTCTAATTTCTTTAGCCTCTAAACTTTCAGAAATTACAGACAGATACAAGAAAATAGGAAATAAACCAACTCACTATCCAAATTCCCTTGTCTATATTTCCTCTTCAATTTCTTTTCAACACAATCTCCAGAACTCAAGCTTGTCTTTTCTTTCACCTTCAATCGACTTTTGGCTCAAAATTGAGAAAATCCACTCAAATTGGTGCTTTTATCAACTATCTATCCACCATGTGTCTTCCATTAATATACTTTGTGTGAGATTTCATTTCTTGGAACAAGTAGCTAAGAAATTTTAAAAATATGTCGTTTATTTGATTTTATCAATGGTCATCAGCAAAATTTGACATTTTTTTACCAATGGTTGGCTTTGGAACACTTGACACCATTGCGTAATTGAAGTTCATTTTAAAATAATCACTGATGAATTTTTATTCTATTAAAAACCAATTAGGAAATGTTACTATCTTTTTTTGTTAGGTGGATGTAAAACTTTCCCATATGTTTCATCATCAGTGGATCATGGGAGTAAAAAATCTCTCCCACCAATCTCCTTCCCGACATCATTTTATTGTTTGCACTATTTGATGATGTGGATGCCACATATTATGATTTATCAACCTCCTCCATCATCAAGTCATTGAGATGCATAATAATATTTTCCCAATGGTGATTTCTTCTAATGTGTACATTCATGTATGCATTAGTGAGTCAACAAGATGAAATTTAAATGCCCCAAGGATGTAGAATCTCACCAACATGATTTCTCTTTTTGAGTGTCTATCCACATGTGCATCAATGAATCAGCAAGATAGAATTAGAGCCTCCCCTATGTGCAAGACCTCACCAATAAGTGGTTTATCTTTGAACATTGTCCACATTAGTATTGTCAAGTCATTGGGATCTAAGAAATCTCCTAGTGAACCTTCAACATCATTCCTTCACTAACTCCTTGTTGACAAGTGTACATTGTTAGGTTATGGAGACCTCAATAAGGATATCACCAATGCCACCAAAAGATACTTTTGTTATTTATCTATCATGCTGTGGACTTTCACATCGGCTTGGTGGATGAATCAAACATGATTTAGACCTCTATGAGAACTTGATGACCTCTTGGTGGGACCATGACATAGGAGTGAGTTAAAACATGTTCTTTGAAGATAAAGTTACCAAGACATAATAGTGGAGCAATATGTGCTAACACATGACTTAGGAAAGAAAAAAATAGCGAGTGAAGACTTAAGGAAAATATACCGAGCGATAAAATATTGCAAAGCTAGACACGAGGTCAATTAAGGTAATGACTTAGAACCCTTAAAGAAAACTTAAGAAGAAGAACATACTAGATAAGCCGATCAACTTAAATCTAGATAGAGTGGAGATTGAAGGTGATTTGGCTTTGGTTATTGGAGATTCTAAATTTTTTTGAGGTATACATATCAAAATTAGGAAATCCTTTTATTCATTCTCCTCAAAATTTATTTTTTTGTCATTTAATGCTTGGTTGAAATCCTTACATTCTTACCTTCTCCTAACACACGCCAATGGACAAATGATATACAATGTGATTAAGAATGATTTTTTTTAAACAAGATTATTTTTTCTATAGAAAGGATATGTTTTTAGATTTTCAGAGCCTCTACTCATTTCACATTTATTCCATATTTATTATCTCTTTCTCTATTTTTCTAGGTGAAGCCAATTAGTTTTCTATATATTTATTCACAACATCTCTTTTCTCATTCCATTTCAAATCCTTCATTTTCCCACCATTTTTCCTTGGTACTTTTTTCCTTCTTTGCATCCATCTATTTTCCTATCCGCTTGATTTCTACCAAAAAACAAATGTATTTTATTGGAGAAATTTTAGATAAGTGCAACTTAGGAGTTTTGAATCATTCCAGCCCCCTCATCATTCATTCCACCAAAAGAATATTAGGGGAGGATTTCATCATGACTTCTCATAGATATAGAGTGAATGTAGGCATCCCTGTTGTATTCCTATCTTTTATTATCAATGAAAGAGAAAAAAAAAGGGCGACTACCTTTCACTTGTGTCAATAGCTCCTCAACTATGCTTTTTTGGGGAGAAATTGAAATAGTTGTTGCTAATATTCATGGCCATTTCACCATTTTATTCCCACAAGACTATTTTGCAAATCATCATGGGGGTCGACAATTTCACAGGATGCCTATTCTTTCTAGGGAATTTTGGGATGTGTTTGAAGGATGGATATTGAAGATTCTCAAGCATATGAGATTCATGTATAGATTTTTGGGTTTGAAGTTCAACAAAGGTAGGGATTGGTTAAAGGAATACATCAATGAGGAAGGGTTTGGTACAAAGTATGAACCTAAGCATCATGGGGTGGTTATTAAAGAATAAGTTTATCCTTATGATGATGAACCATATCTAGGACACCAAGTATGGCAAGGGAAGGAATTCTAGGACCAATCCATCACTAAGGTCTAAGGGGTGTTCTACCCCTTAATTTCTTCTTCTTATTTTTTATGTTTACAATCTAAAAAATGTATAAGGACTTTTCCAGTTTTGTTTCTAGATATTAAATGTCTAAATATAGTGAAATTATATAGGTTATTTTAATTAATTCTTTTAACTATGATATATTTTGATTTAATGTGATCTTTTGAAAAATATGGAGATACTATAGACTACGGTGTTCATTTTATTTTTGTATATGGTTCAATGGTTATAAAATACTGATTGAGTAGACAATGCACATATTTTAAATTTTGTATTATATTCTCAATATTAAAAAAAAAAGTATATGGGTTATATAATAAATCACTGGTTTTGATATAAGTCTTTCCAAAATGCTTACAAAAAAAATTAATACTTTAAAAGAAAACAATATTGTCTCTTGAGCAATTCTTTGATCCCATCAATTATTTGGATGTATCCATCTACTAGTCTTTATTTAAGTAATCTAACTGATTGAAGTGATAAATTTCAATCGAACTTGATTCTCAGTGAGAAAATATGCAAAAATATATTGAAAGGGAAAATAAGCCTGGGCACTCTTGGCATACTTTATATAGATTAAAGTGAAGATATATAGGCTAGTGTATATCTCTCACAACTTTACTACATATTTTTGATAAAAATCAAGTGAAAAATTATAGAGATTGTCAGTACTTATGTTTTACTTGGACAATTTAGCCCTACAATGACTGTTGACCGCATCAACCAATAGGAAGATGGAGGAATAATTTTATCATAATTATTTAAATGTTTAAAAAATTCAAAACTTTAGGAATGTTAAAGTAATGGAAAAATTGTCTACAATGATTGGTTGATTGAAAAGAAGAATCACATCCAACAGATGCATTAGTATCTTGCCTATCACACAAGATCTAAAAGAAAAAAGGTTTAGCCAATGGCCATTCCTTCTAATGTGTCCACTTACATGTGCATTAGTGAGTCAATAAGATTACTTTTTTAATTTCTTCGAGACGCATAATATATAAATATGGGGTATGAAAAATGTTAAAGAGAAATTTGATACATACAATATCTTATGAAAATAGGTGGGCTTTTTAGTTTTGTTTGTGTGTTTAGAGGGGGTGACAAGAAAGGAGTTTAGAATGATATTTTTTGAAAATAGGGGGATTCTTTAGTATGTCATGAACACATGTGATATAACCTAGGTTCACTAAGTGAAGCCCTAGTGTTTTCCACTAGGTTTTCTCATTTTCTTTGATTGTGAGTGATTGTGTTACATTGAATTTGTACATAGCTATCAAGCATGGTCTGCTAGTCAAGTTAACTAAAGTACACATGGGACCTAGGAGTTTTTCTTAGAGCTATAGTTGTCATGTAATGAAATTATCTTATTACATTTACTTCTTGTTTCCTAGGTCATTAAATTTTTATCTTATTCATTGTCTTAAGTCATAAGATTAAGATATATTGATAACAATGGAAAAAAAAGAAGAGGCATCTAAAATATTTTGGTTGGCTGAAAAGTGGATAAATAGGTCCAAAAACTGGATATGCTTAATGTGGGTGCTTCCCGGAAAACCTTGGAAAAGAATACACTAGGTGAAATGGGAAATTTTAGGCTCAATGATAGTAAAAAAAATATTGTGGAAATATTTTTGCGAAATAGAAAGAGCTGAAATTAAGAGAAAGCATTGTGGGAAGGTGTGAAGAGAAATGGTGGTGTCGGGATGCCAATGTTGATCCTTCCACCAAGTTTAAAAAGAATGAATGTCAACTTTGTGTAGCATATTTAGAGGTAAAGACAACATAACTATGTCAAATTTCTCTTGATCTAGTCATAAAAGATGGTACTAGAATTTCAAAACTTCCCAAGAATGAAGATTCATGGTATCTTTGGAGAACAAATCATAGGGCATACAAATTACAAGAATTTTAATTCTTGTTAAGTTTGGATTTTGATTTAAGCTTATGAATAATAATTCTTATGATCAACTATAATTGTAATGAATTCATGTGATAAAATATCATTATTTGAAAAAAAATTCAAATAATATACTAGTTAAAAATAGATCTAAAAAATTTCTCTATAAATAAAAATAATGCATAACACATAAATATAAACAAAATTATAAAAAATATATATATTGAATGATGAAATAAAGATAGAATATTAGAATTTCACCACCCCACACACACACATTCTATTATTTAAAAAAAATAAAATAGTTTTTGAAAAACATAACAATATTTTTAAATGAAACTTGTACCTCTTAAAAGAATTTTATATATGTATGTATTTATTATATGTGTATGTGTATGCATGATTTAATATATAAATTATGAATATATATATATCTATTATTTTCAAGGTGTTTCTGTTTAGAGGTTTATGATCAAAGTTGAAGATGCACCTTGAGAATGATATGTCTCGTGTCTTTTGCATAGTCTTTAATAAATATAGTAAATCTAATTTAAAAACTTCTCATAAATATAAAAGACCCGCAATTTTAAGTTTTTATGGGGCTTGTCATAAAATTTGAAGAGGCATCTCCAGAATGATATGCCTTTGTTTCTTATCTAATGCTTTGGAAAAAAAGATAAACTAATTTGAAAACTTGCCATATGTATAAAAGAGAGGAAAGCTAGTTTGAAAACTTAACATATGTTCGAAGAATATAATATGAGTACAAAAATTACCTATATAGATACTTAAAAAGTAGTTTAAAGAACACATTCCTAAATGATGACAATTAAAATAGTATGTTTAATTCTCTGATGTATCTCTTTATTATTTTAATTATTAATATTGAGAATAAAACTATCAATATTAAAAAAATTCAAGATATCTGAATAAAAAATGTTAATTGTAATGAGTAATATGACTTTACAAAATGAAATAAGAGAAAAATTTTCTAAAAAATGATACCCAAAATTTAAATTGATTACCTTTTTTCTAAATACATATAGGTGCAAGTACAAGATAATGTGTGTTCAACAAATATGTTTTATAAAAGTAAGTTATAGATTTTTTAAGTTCTAAAGATATTTTTCTCTCTTAAACATAGGTCAAGTGCAATATCAAATTGCTATTATTGGAATTCTTTCCCAAATCCGTTTTATTGATGAGCATACATACATAATTGTTGTTCCAAACTATATTCTCTTTGTTATATTAAGATTAGTGCTTTTGATGGATCTATGATAAGAAATGGATTTTGAACGGACCCAAAACCCTTCACAATGAGAACATCAACATAACTTCACAAAAAAGTATTTCTTGTTATTTCTCATTATTTATGTTGGTTTTCTTTGCACTCAAAATAGTCAATCTTATGAGAAGGTATATACCCTTCATATGTACCATAAGTAGGTCCCTCTCAGAAGTCCTTTATTAGAAACCATCTGTAGATCCAAAAACAAATTGTCCGAAATCATTAACTATAAAAGACTCCATTTCCTTCCATTTTAATTTCAAATGACTTTAAAAGCGCGTGATAGAAATTGCCTCTCCCCTATAAATTTCTCATCTACTGTATCTTCATTCATCCAGGTTGTTATATATTATCAATCAGTGAGTCATTAGCTCCTGCTATATAGTAAAATTTGGTTTGTGCTGAAGAGGTTGAGAATTCAATGGATATTGTTTTAGGGTTTCACTTTACTGACGCCCCTTTTCCATCTGTTAAGTTAGATCCTTTTCCTCCGGACGCATCATTCTTCGGCTTAGTTACTGTTTCTCCAATTGTCACAAAATTCAGCAGGTAAATAGATTTTCTTTACCTGCAGATTAAAAATGGGACATGGGCATCCCAAATAGCTTCGACCTCAATAAATGATCTGGAGGAGGATTTTGCTGAGTGGATTGTTGACGATCAGCAATGAACAAGTGGACGATGGTATTAAAAGAAGGCTCAGATTGTCAGGATAACAATAAGAACTACAGTGGATTTTGTATGTGTACTTTCCACCATTTACTGACTGTTGATTTTGTGCGTATTTTCTTCCTAGCATATTTATTAATGTTTAGGTGTTGTCATAACATAAATGTATTTTATACTTGAAGAATTATAAAATATCTTCATTAGTAGTTCCTTAATAGCCATTTTAGTTTTCCGATTGTCATAAATTGTTTGATCTGTGTTCCCCATCAAAGATTTACAAGCTGTTGATTATATCTACGTCATCAAAATTTATTTTGTTAATGTTGGATCTGGTTTAGTGTTATTTTATTGTTTCAGTTGATCAATAGGTAGTTTTAACAGCTTTGTAAATAAATAATGATTTTAGGGCTGGATTTTAAGATTCGCTTTAGAAATCATTTTTTGCGTAAAGATTCAGAAACATATTGAAAAGTTTAATCAAAATTGATTTTAATGTATTTACAATTCACTCTTGATCAGCATAGGTATTGTTATGGTTCAATTATGAGGAGAATATAATATAAATTATATAGAGTATTATAGTTTTTTATGAATTGTTATTATTATTTTCTATAAGAGCATAAGTCTATACTAATATTTCTTTGGGTAAGAAAGGAAATGTGACAGTTATCTATTTTGTCAAAATTGTCCCATACCCACTTCAAACCTTATATCATGCCTCAAATGATTTAAACCTTAATAAATGATATAATACAAAAGTGAAATCTTTACATAATTTTACTATAAATATTAATCATATCTTTTAATTGATGGACCATTATTTGATTTTCTTTTATATATCATTAAAAAACTTTAATTATTTTTGTTTTTGTTTTAACAGTACTGAAAGGAAGCTCTGGGGATGCATCTAAATATCAGCCCTCAACAAATAAACATTTTCTTTAAGAATAAGAGGGCCAGGTAATAATCTTACCCATTTAGCACTGATTTCGTGAGTATAATATAATTTGAGAAAGAAAATCATGGTGTTTTCAGCAGTCATCATACTGCCGACATTTCTACTATGAATGTTTGGACAAGTTTTTGAAGAGAATATCATATATATTACGCTGATTGAAAATATGGAGCCCTTCAATAGATCTAAGTCAATTCATGCTTCATTATTAGAAATGGCCCTTGTCAGTGGCTGAGATTTAATAAACTTTTTTGTTGAGTTCTCTCGAGTCTAATCTTCTTTTGCAATAGAAGATTTTTTTTTTAAATTTAGGGTTTTTGTTAGAGTAAATGTTTCAACTGGTTTTACTTCCTTGAACAGTTTTTGCTAGCGGAAACTATTTAGGGTTTTTGTTAGAGTACATGTTTCAACCATTTTTACTTCCTTTGAACAGTTTGACAGCATTTGACAACCACAACTCTTGTATTACTCATTCCTTGCTGTGTAGAATCAAAGTCATCTTATGAATTTTTTATCCATGTATTATTGAATTGTTTCAATAATACAACTCCTGTCTTAGATACACATATTACTTATTCCTTGCTGTGTCAAAATCAAAGTCATCTTTTTACATTAAAAAAAATAAGTTCACCTTGAATAATTTTTATTATTAGAAACACCTATTACCATAAAGTAACGCAAATATGCCAAAATTCAATAATACATGAAAAAACACTTCAGAAAATAATCTTCCATGTAAGATATTACATTTATTAGCTAAAATCCACTTAATGCTTTGGAAAAAAACAATTGTTCGTTGATTCCTAGATGTGGATGGATCTAATGCCTTTGTTCTTTTCAGAATGAAAATACAAAACTTTACACTCGCCTTTTCTTTCGTTATCTTTTAAGTTATCTTTTCAGATTAATTTTTAAGTTATATTTTTAATAATTCATTATTTCTAAGTTGTAGAAATGAAGATATCAATATTTATATATTTTTATTTATATTTCTATTTGGTATATTTAATTTTTTATTTTTAAGACATAATTTATAAATATATTTAATTTGAAAATATCAAATATAATATTTAATATGATTATTACATATAAAATAATTTCTCTTAAAATTCAATGAAATTGTTCATCAGTAAAATAGTTATAAATATACAAGTACCACATACAAGATGATGTGTATACACCCTATACATTGAATAAAATATTTAAGTTTCAGTTATATATTTTAAATTTTTTCTTCGGTAAAAGACATTCACATCTGTAAGAGCAAATTACCATAATTTTAATACCGTTCCTTCCCAAATCTGCATTATTTGATGACCAGATGTACCTCTTTATTTATCTTATTTAGCATTGCTTTCAAACTTGTGGATTCCCGATAGCTTCCTTCAGTCATTACAAGTCATTAGTGCTTCCTTCAGTCATCTGATTCGCTATTTTCCATAAATAGCTCAGTCAGTCAGTCAGTAGGTCCATTTCATGGCTTCGTGTTCTTCATCGTCCTGGCAGTTGTGGCCATCTTGTCCTCCACCTGATAAAGGATTAATACTACCAATTTCAAATGTCAAAAAAAACGAATTAGCAAGGAGCACGACTACAACAACCAGAAGTTGTATTTCAAGGAGCTTTCCGGAAGATGACGATCATCATCATTTACCACCACCTCCTCCAATGAACATGGAAAAGCTATCAGAAAAGAAGCAGAAGAAACTATTTCAGAGGGATCCCTTTGTAGCAGCTATGAAAGAGTGCGGGAAAGATAATGAAAGAAAAGGGAAGTATAAAGGTTTTGTTTTTTCCTGCAAGAACTCATGTTCCACCAGCGACTCTCGAGTCATTCTAAGATTCTAAGATTCAACAAACCAAATTTTTTTCCAAATCATAAAGTGGATTTCAATTTGTAAAGGAAAGATTATTTTATGAATTTTTTATCCATGCATTATTGAATTTTGCCATGTTTGTGTTGCTTTATGGTAATAGCTGTGTCTAATAATAAAAATATTTAAGGTGAAGTTATTTTTTAATGAAAACAGACGACTTTGATTCTCAAACATTAAGGAATAAGTAATGTGTAGCTAATATAGGAGCTGCGTGAAGGTGTAGTTTTTGTCAAATGTTGTTCCAATAGAAACTGTTCCAATGAAATAAAAATGGTTGAAACATTTACTGTCACAAAAATGAGAAATAAACTTCTAAACAAAATGAACGAAGAAAATTGCATAATATGCTCTTTGTATTTGAAGTTGTTTATTCAAATCTTTTCTAGATCTTTAATTGTAATAGAAGATTAGATTCAAGAGAATTCAACACAAAGTCTAAACTTTTTAATGAATCTTAAAAAAAAGATTTTGTTGGGAATAAATCCTAAAGAAAAGATTTTGTTGGGAATAAATAATCAATGTAATATATATAATATTCTTTTCAAAAGATTGTCCAAACATCCTTAATAGAAATGTCCGCAGTATTATGACTGCTGAAAACACCTTGATTTTCTTACTCAAATTATATTATACTCATGAAATGAGTGCTAAATGAGCAAGAAAATGAGTGCTAATTGGGCACTAATTGGGTAAGATTATTACCTTGCCTTCCTATTTGTAAAGGAAATATTTACTTGCTGAGGGCTGATATTTAGCTGCATCGCTAAATATCCAGGCAATAATATACATCAACATTTGATATCGTTTATACAGATATTGGAAGTACCGGTTTTTCCATAGTTCAAGTGTATGGGGTACACTCCAGGGATGTGTAATGTTTCTGTTAGGTAACTTTTTGACGAAAAGAAATATTAAAACAGAAAAAAAAGGAAAAAATGAAGAAGAAAGTTCTGGACCTCATTACTGAAATACAAATTGGATGAATTAAATTTGCTGTCTTGATAGTTCATCGGAATACATGCATGTTTACTGTGGTGTATGGAACTGTTAGAGTAGAATTTGATTTAATAAACAAAGTTACCCACCTGTATCTATTCATTGGAGTCGTTAACTTTTCTTCTTCTAAGTATATATACAACTAGGATATAGATTTGAATCCTTAACCTTACTTGGTGGTAATGCCAATACCTTTATTAGCAAAATGATCTACAACTCTGTTTTTGGTTCTATAAATATGCATAAGAGGGAAAATAGGTAGTATTGTCACCAATTGATAGCTATAGTTAATTTCTCAAAGAAAGATAGTCATATCCTTTTAACACTTGCAACACAGCTATCAAAAGTTACTTTTTTGTATGCTTGTTTATTTGTTTGTAGCCCAAACCTGAGCAAGCAAAATATATATTTTTGAACATTGAATATGTGTTCTCTTCAAATACAACCATACTGACTCTCTTTTTGCCAGTTTTGCAGTAATCATGCATTTCTTACTACATCAATATTGATGAATATTATTGATGAATATTGATTATTGATGACTGTTACAGGTCCACTTTAGTATTATTGATGAATATTGATTATTGAAGACTGTTACAGGTCACCATACTTGCAATTATCTATTTGAATATTGATTTTGTTTCCAACTCTTCAAGAGGTAATCGGTATGGCATGTGATATAAGTTTAACTGCTTGTATTCTTTTTCAATATCAGTCTTGGCTTTTACTGTTAGAGGCTAAGTTTTTTTTTTTGAAAATCTAAGTCAGACTAATTTGCCTCCTGCGTCAATTAGAAGATATATGTATCCTATTTAGTATTCTTGAAATTCTAATGGTCCATCAATTGTCTGGAAGATGATCATTTCGGTTCTATTGTTTTCTTTTCTTTAAAAATGTGATCAGTAAATGCTAAATGTTTATTATTCATATTTAAAAGATATTTAAATATGAATATAAAATCCATAGTCCAAAACACTTCTTTTAATGATCTTTTAGTTCCATTGCCCCCCGTTTATTCTATTAATGGTCCTATTTCATAGAATTAGCAGATTTCTAATAAGAAAAGTTGTTTTTTTTCCAGGCACATATGAAAAATTAGTCCTCGTTTCATAGAATTAGCAGATTTCTAGTAAGAAAAGTTGATTCGTTTTTACATATGACAAATTACTAGCTGCACTCAGAACTTCAATAAATTCAACAAGTTATCTGACCACCACCTAAATGCTATCCCACTGCACTGGATTGCTCTCCTTTTTTTGTAGTGTGATCTACAGATTGTACAGTCATAGATTGTATTTGTATGAAAAAACAATTTCAAATCAGAACATTTTATGCAATTTTCGTAATTCATTTTGTTTAGAAAAATTTTTTCAAAAAAAATTTAGAATTTCTGTGCTTCAACCATTTTTATTTCTTTTGACCAGTTTCTGTTAGTGCAAACTATTCTAACGACATTTGACAAAGACTACACCTTCACCACAGCTCCTGCATTCCTTAGTGTTTCAGAATCTGAGTCATCTTTTTACATAAAAAATAACTTCACCCTGAATATTTTTATTATTGGACACAGTTATTACCATAAAGCAACAAAAACATGTTAAAATTCAATAATAAATGGAAAGAGACTTGAGAAAATAATCTTTCATATAAGATATTACATTTATAGGCTGAAATCCACTCTATGCTTTGAAAAAAATTTGGTTCGATGGATCCAAGGCATTTGTGCTTTTCAGAATGACTTGATAGTCGCTGGTGAAACATATGTTCTTGTAGGAAAATTAAAAACCATTTTTGTACTTCTCTTTTCTTTCATTATCTTTCCCGCACTCTACCATAACTGCTACAAAGGGATACCTCTGAAATAGTTTCATCTGCTACTTCAATGATAGCTTTTCCATATTCCTTGGAGCAAGCGGTGGAAAATGAGGATGATGATCATACTTGGCAAAGCTCCGTTAAATACTACTTCTGGTTGCTAATTCCATTATTTTGACATAGGAAATACAGATGAATGAAGCTACAGTGAAGAAAGATGATGATGATGATCATCATCATTTTCCACCGCCTCCTCCAATGAGTATGGAAAAGCTATAACAGAAGAAACGAAATAAACTATTTCAGAGGCGTCTATTTGTAGTAGTTATGATAAGTGTGGGGAAGATAATGAAAGAAAAGGGAAGTATAGAGCTTTTTTATTTTCCTGCAAGAAGACATGTTCCACCAGTGACTGTCGAGTCATTCTGAAAAGCACAAAGGCATTGGATCCATCTTCATCTAAGATTATTTTCTGAAGTCTTTTTTCATCTGTTATTGAATTTTGGCATGTTTGTGTTGGTTTATTGTAATAGCTGTGTCCAATAACAAACATATTCAAGGTGAAGTTACTTACTATGTAAAACAATGACTTTGATTGTCAAACACTAAGGAATAAGCAATATGTGTATCTAATTCAGGAGCTGTAGTGAAGGTGCAATCTTTGTCAAATGTTGTTAGAATAGTTTGCGATAACAGAAACAGTTCAGCATACTTAAACCATTTACTCTAAGAAAAACTCTATATGTTTTGAGAGAAAAACTTTAAAGAAAAATGAATTAATAAAATTAGATAAAATGCATTTGAAATTGTTTATTAGAACATTTTCTACAACCGGTATTGTAAGAGAAGATTGGACTCAATAGAACTCAACACAAAGTCTACTAAATTTGGGGCATTGATAAGGGTCATGGGAGATCTTAGTCTCACAAGAGTAAGGTTGTTGAAGTTTATTGGAAGTGCAAAGGATCAGAATAGCAAAATGTAAAGAGTGTCGAGGAAAGGGATGCGTAGGACATGGTTAGGAGCCATGCCACTGATCTGTGCAAGAGGTAATTGAAACTGAGGTGTTATGAGATGACCTCACCCAAATTGGAAATGGGGTCTGTATATGGTAGAAGTCTACGTATGAGGTAGACAGTGTTGAAAAACTGCAAGATGAGATGAGACCCTTTCAGAAAATTAATAGCAGCTGACAAAGAAATGGTTGTCAAGTTGAGATTGAAGCCTAGTCTTGTTGAACGCTGGCATAGTGTTGAATGACAGTTGACAAGAACAATTGTGTGCATATGAAGTGTCATGAATTTTTTCTTTGTTAAAGAAAGGAGGCAAAACCCTTGTTATCTCTCATGGAGGAGAGAGATAAGCACTTCTACAAGAAGTGTACCATGTTGGTCTATAAGACCTGGTACAATAGTGAGGGCAATTTTGCATAGTGAGTTGCAGAGATTCAATTTTTGAGTCCACTTAGCATCAAGGGGATGTATGTTGGATAGTGATGGAAGTGTGAAACTCTACATGGAATTAGTAATTTCAATTATGCAGTTGGGAGTTGTTAGGAAGAGCTTCTAAATGATTTTCTAGTAATTTTGGTAAACTTTTCTAGGTAAGAATTACCATGTTTTAAAAGTTTCTTTATTTGTAATGTTGTAATTTATTATGATTTTAGAAACTAATTTAAATCTACAGTCTTTAAGCACCTTGAACCAAAACTAGAAAAAAAAAAGGCCCGCAACCCATGAATGAACAAAACAAGGCACCCACTTTTTGAGACTAACCAGCTAAAACACACCAACGTAGACAACCCTACAAGCAAAAATCTTGAAAAAACAAAGATATAAGTCTTTTGACTTCAGGAATATAATGTCCTCTACTTCCTCCTCAATAAAGTACATTAAAATTTTCAAACCTATAGGGCACTCTATGTCCAAACTGAAAACCATCGCATCATACAAACACTTAACACTGGAAGAAGCCCTAACCAACATAACAGGAAAAATACCGCCAACCAGGCTAGCCATTGCCAAAGGCCCTAATCTCCCAAAAACAGAAATAATGTCCTCTTTGATGAATAATGTCCTCTTTGATGAATGTCTCATGCAACGAGTGAATTTCATGTGATTAGAAAATATCTAAGCCAATTGAAAGGAAAAGGATACCCATCTCATATACTGTGAACTGTTTCTCCACATCCTCAAGAACATCCAAGCTATTACTGATGAAATGACTTCTTATAACAAGTAGCAGTTAAAATTGTAGATGGCTTTAAAATTTCCTGCATTGAATTTTGTTGAGAAGGTTGGTCCTTCGGGTTGTGATGCAAAAAGCCAAAACTTGTCTACTGAAACCACGTATAGAGGATATCAGTTAAGAGCCAAGCAAGAAATATCACTTAAGACACACTCATTTGAATGATAAAGTGCTTGTAAGTCGCACAAAGGCCAAAAAATGAAGGAACAATCTACCAAATTCTACTCTAAAGAGATCAAAAACTAAAATATGTGTCAGAAATAAGTAGAAAGGACCAAAAGGGTAGCGGGGAATGAAACGAATGATGCCCAAAGGGAATAAAAAGGAAACTCAAATCCTAATTATATAATTTTTTAATTATTTCAAAGCAGTATAAATGGACTGCACTCTTGCATTAATATCAGGAAATATAAACATTACAAAGTTTCACAAAATGGCTTTCGCTTGAAAGCCTTTCCCGATAAACTTGCTACCACCAGTAACTACTCAACACTTTTATAAATAAAATGATGATCCCTTACATCCCTAGAAGTCTACTTTCAAACACCTACTATACTATGAGCTAGTATACCCATAATTACCAAAATTGGGCATACTTCCACCCAACACAGTACTAAGCAGAAACGTTATGCTCATCAATTTCCTTAACTTTCCTTCATCACTTTCCATAGAAAATTTGGGCCGCATGAGCTTTAAGTTTCTTCCACAGTGACCTCATTTGTATCCTCATCCTCCTGAAGCTATGACCCTTCAAACTCTATTACCCAGCTTGTAGTGTCATCCAGGTTTCCCAAATTCTCTTCTTTAATGTACTCTTGGAGGCGTCATGACCCTTCTTCTAGTGTCAAATTCATGATTCTCTTCAACAAGACAATGATTTTTCCTAACACAACCTAACAATGAGATCTTTAGCAAAGATCAAAGGATATCTCTCTGGTTGCTGACGAAACTTGTGAATGATGTAGTAATCTTTTGGAAGAAAGATCCTTTTCTTCTCCTCCACATTGTTTATTACATCCCCCAACTCTGCAAGATACTTTATACCAATTTTCTACATATTTCAACTGTCATTTATTTTGTTTTCCTCACATCTAACAAGGATGCCAACAAAATAACAAAAATAACATAATTCACAAGATACCTATGATGCATTTTTAGAAATTTGTTTCCTAATGCCATTTTGACAACATGGAGGATGAGCCCATGATTGGTTAAGGAATCCAAATGTTGTTGTAAAGATGAAATATTTTGAATCAAATTGTTTATAGTGGTTTGATGGATGAATTCCATTGATAAATGTTGGATTGTGATGAAGGTGTAGCATTATGATAGGTAGGTGGAACATTATGATATGTAGGTAAATGAGATGGTTGGGGAACAAATGGAATTTTTTTTGAAGGAGATATGTAGAAGCATTGATCGATATGATTCTCCCCATTCTAACATGTGTAGCATTAACATTTTATATATAGCTAGCCATGATATAAGACGTATATGTAGGATCATTAGGCAAAGATGTATGAATGGAAGGCTCAACTTGATTCATACAATTTAAATAACCAACCACTTCAACTTATTTTTTTATTGTCATAACATTGTCATTCACAATAAGACAAATAATACAAAGCACATTTATACCTTATTCATCATTTTGAATCAAACTCCTTAAATCATAAATCAAGGGTTTCCTCTCCTCCCAAGTGTTCTTTACTTTAAAATTGTTGGAGACTTCCCAATTGTTGGTAAATCATTCCCAATTGTTCAATAGTCACTTGAATTAAAGAGTCACCTCCATCATGAGAAATAGGAAGGCAAGGATTCTCAACAATGTTAAACAAATTCCTGTATAGGTAAAGAGGATTCATCTAAGCTCCCATGGAATAGGATAGTCAACTTAGGGTCAATACTCTTAGTATTTAAACTTTGTAAACCATAAGTCTATTAATTCTTCTCATCAAGATATTATATTTGGGACAAAGGTAAAAACACCCATACACAAAAAGGGAAAAGGTAATGAAATATATTTTTACTCACTGTGCCCCTTATAGAACTGATAATGCAAAATATTATAGTAAAAGAATTGATGAAACAACGCAATTTACCACTAGGAGAAAATCAAGATCCCTCACTTAAAAATTGTTGTAGACTTCCCAATTGTTGGTAAATCATTCTCAATAGTCAGTTGAGTTGAAGAGTCACCTCCATCATGAGAAATATGAAGCCAAGGATTCTCAACAATGTTAAGCAAAATCTTGTGTAGGTAAAGATGATTCATCCAAGCTCCCATGGAATAGGATAGTCAACTCAGGCCCAATACTCTTAGTATTCAAACTTTGTAAGCCATAAGTCTATTGATTCTTCTCATCAAGATATTGTATTTGGGACAAAGATAAAAAACCCATACACAAAAAGGGAAAAGGTAATGAAATATATTTTAACTCACAATGCCCCTTATACAATTGACAATGCAAAAAATTATAGTAAAACAATTGATTAAATAGTGCAATTTACCGTGAGGAGAAAATCAAGAACCTGGAGATGATCAATGAAAACCTAAGAGTAGTTATTGCAGTTAACAAGGCAGCCATGACAAACAAAATGGAGGGACTTTAGTGACTAAAACTAAAATCTCAATCCCTCAATGTATCTCCCTCACCTACTCATCCCTCCTCCTCCATATTGAACTATGGTAAAGGAAAGAAGGAAAAGGTGTCTAATTTGGAGAATGATATTGAGGCCATTCTGGGACCATTAGCTTGCGCCCACAACAAGGATAAAGGTAAGTTGGTTAATGCTAGCATTATTGAGAAATTATCTGAGCTTAATATGAATGTTATAGATAAAAATGCTAAGTTTGTCCAAATGTTGAACAATATCATGTAGTTTCTAGGTTGTTGGACCCTATTTTATTTTGTTTTCTACTAGCCCATTGTAGCTTAGCATCTAGTTCGTCCTTGTGATTGGTTTTTTTTTTACTGTTTTTTGGGTCCTTATGAAACCTATTTTACATTTGACCAATAAAATAATCCAATAAACCACTTAGTCAAGCAAAATTAATTATAGAAATGATAGATTTGAACTATTAATGCTTCTAAATCTAAAAAAGATATGCAATAAAACTCAAATCTAAGCATACAAATAAAAAATTATGCATTGCACAAATCAAGTTCACCAAAACTTAATGGTGATGAAATAGGGTTTACTACTCTAATCATGCAAACTAAGAGTCAAACCCAGTCACATCAACATACATTGGGGAAACAACCAATAGGCCCAACATCATGCCTAAGGGTTGAGCTAGGCATAATGGTTGCTTGTTTGCCTTTTGTTGTGTGTACCTATAATTGGATAAGATAATGATTAAATGAAGAACTAGGACTAATGATGAAAATTTGAGAGTAATCAGTATAATCAAAAAGCTACTAATTAGATATGCACACTTTGAGTACATATATGGAAATGTGAGTCAAATAGGAACCTATATCTACAATCTAAGCTCAAAACTGGTAGACTATGGAGCTAAGCATTCTAGTTTTGAAGATGTCAAATGCAAATACTGATAACAGATTTAGGAACAAGATGTTGCTCAAAATATTCTTTTCATGTTTCATGAGAAAAATGTCAAATATTGTTCAATAATAGTCACCATCTAGAGCTTCCTACTTCATAAAAAATTGGTTCTATTTATTATTTGATTAGGATCTATGACAATTATAGACAAATGCTTAACAATATTACACAAGTTAATTCAAAGCTTTAATTTGAGCGAATTAACATAATAATGCTTAAATGAACAAAGCATAATAAAGGTAATGAACTGAAAGAAAGAGAGTAGAAAGATAGAAGACAAAACACAATTGATAACAGAGTTCATCCATGGGTTGGACTACGTCTCCGGGTCCTACTCCAATAGGGGGACTGATCCGATTAGCTCCAAAATCAATTACAAGTGTTACACGATATTCCCTTCAAGCACAATGGTAACATTATTCCCCAATGTGCAGGAATAATGAACAAGCCTTCAAGTTCATAATCTCCTTCTCATCACCTGGATGATTTTCAAAGGCCTAATACCCCCTTTTATACATAAAATTAGCCATAATTAGGCTAAAACAACCAAAACCAAGAATTAATTCCCCTTGGGAAAATAATCCTTTAAATATCCCCTTTACTATTTTATGGTTTGGATTTTACTACATTATTAGGGGTTTGTTTTTAATATATAACCTTGTTTAAATAAGGTTAGGTGGAATATGTTTGGTTATGTAAATTATCCTCCAAAAATATCTTATGCACTATTAATAGCGCACTGGTCATCCTTGGTTTTAGGAGACCGGTGATTGGGAGATTTGAAACTATTTTAAGGAGAATATCCTCCTAGATCAATCCTCCCCACTGGAGAGCTTTTGGACCTTTGAAAGCTTGATTACTTGGAAAGTAAGTGAGGGCAAAGTTCCCTCACTTTACCAATCTCCATCCATCTTACTTTACTAGGGTGCATCCCTTTACGTCCCACTTTAAGGTATTCAACACCACTATTTTTGAAGATCTGATGTTTCTATCCAGGATGCCATCCTTTGGCAGCTCTGACATATACTCAGGTGCAAGGTCATCAACTGAAGGAACTTGAATATTAGCCTCTTCATCGAATATCATTAGAGGCTTGTACAACTTCAGATTTTCTATATTTACAACTAAGTAAATTGTCATATATGGAGGAAGATTAAGGCAAAAGGCATTGGCACTAATCTTTTCCAAGATCTCAAAGGGACTGTATCTGATAGGCTTAAGCTTCTTACCTTCACCTTGCATCCTTTCCTTGCTGATATGTAACCAAACACAGTCACCAACCTGAAAATGATGATCTATATGATGCTTGTCATGTCGAGCCTTGTATTTGGCTTGGCTCTTCTCCAACTGAGCTTCTACTACCTGGTGGATTGCTTGGACTTTTTGGATGAACTTCACAGCCCTTTCTGCATCATGGCGTCCATCTACAACATCATCCTTTAGAAAAGCAAATTCCATTGGTGTCTTTGGCAAGTAACCAAAGCAAGTCTCAAAAGGAGACCTCTTTGTAGAAGAATGTGTTGCATGGTTGTAAGCATGTTGCACATAATAAAGATTCTCATCCCACAACTTAGGATGCTTGCTATAGTAACCTCTAAGCAGATGAAAAATTGTCCTATTGACTACCTCTGTCTGTCCGTCAGTCTGCGGATGGAAGGTTGTACTCTTCTTCAGCTTGTTGTCCATGAGTCCCCACAAAGATGTCCAAAATTCCCCTAAGAATTGAGAATCTTGATCCAATAAAATAGAAGTAGGTAACCCAAAATGAACCCATACAAATTGGAAGTACATATGAGCTGTCAGTTTAGCAGTGCCCTGTTTCTTACATGGCATTAAAATACACATTTTGCTGAACTGATCAACAACAACATACAAATAATCATGTCCCTTCCTAGACATAGGTAAACCTCCCACAAAGTCCATAGACACACTTTCCCATGGAGGGGATGGTACAGGTAATGGTGTGTACAAACCAAATTTCCTGTTACTTGGTTTACTGGTTGCACACATTACACATCCTTTTATACACTTTGTAATAGTTTCTTGCATACGAGGCTAGTAACAATACTTCTGCAATTGAACCAATGTTTTACTTACCTTGAAATGTCCTGCAATCAAAGAGGTATGTGCTTCTCGAATCACCTGGGCTTGTTCATCTATAGGAACACATAATTTACCCAAGTGGTACAACAAGTTATCTTGCACATAGTAATCTTTTTCTTCTACATGTTTACCTTGGATTAAAACTGCATATATATCCTTAAAGTTCTCATCATTAGCATATTGTTCCTGAAAACTTTCATGAACCATGGAACTATTTTTAAGGATTATCAAAACATTCTTAACTGGAGGCCTAGAGAGCATATCTGCTACTTTGTTATGGGCACCTTTCTTATACTTAATCACCAAATGAAACTGTTGAAGAAAACCCATCCACCTAAAATGCCTACTTTGTTGCAGTTTAGACTATGAGTGCAAATACTGAAGTGGCTAATGATCAGTGTGGATTATAGTTTCTTTGCCCATTAAGTAGTGTTTCCATTTCTTAACACTCTAAACTAAAGCATAAAGTTCCTTATCATAAGTGGGATAGTTACTTACTATGCCTGAAAAAGTTTCAGAGTGGTAGCAGACTGGTTTACCTCCTTGCATGAGTACAGCTCCCATGGCAAACCCACTCGCATCTGTCTCGATCTCAAATGGTTGATGTAAATCTGGTAAAGCCAGAACTGGTGTGGTGCTCAACTTTTCCTTCAAAGTGTCAAAATCCTTCTATTGTGGACCTCCCCACTGAAAAGTTGCCTTCGTACTAGTCAATGCATGCAATGATGAAGCAATAAAAGAGAAGTTTGCAATGAACTTCCTCCAGTACTGAACTACACCTAAAAAACTCCTGACTTCTGTGACTGTACTTGGCTTAGGCCATTTTACAATACAATCAACCTTTGCAGGGTCTACTTTCAGTTGACCATTCCCTACGACATAGCCTAGGTACACTAAGGATGTCTTAGCAAACTCGCATTTAGACATCTTTACATAAAGTTTTTCTTTCCTTAATACATCAAGGATTTTTTTAACATGAGTTACATGATCTTCCCAAGACTTGCTGGATACAAGAATATCATCTAGGTAGACTATGACAAAATCATCAATAAAAGGATGAAAGGCATCATTCATGACTCTCATGAATGTAGCTGGTGCATTACAAAGCCCGAAGAGCATAACCAACCACTCGTAAAGTCCTTGTTTTGTCTTAAAAGCAGTTTTCCAAATATCATTTTCTGCAATTTGTATCTGATGATATCCACTACGCAAGTCTAACTTAGTGAAATAAATTGCATGTTTCAACTGATCAAGTAAATCATCAATTCTAGGAAGAGGGTACCTGTTCTTTACCGTTATCTTGTTCAGAGCCCTGTAGTCGATGCACATTCTCCAAGTCCCATCTTTCTTTGGAACCAAAACAATAGGAGAACCGCAAGGAGATGTACTAGGATGAATAACTCCTTTCTCAACCAGCTCTTGAACCTGCTTTTCATCTCTTCATTTTACAAGACTAATAATCGGTACATGCCAATGTTTGGAAGTGGCACATCCTGCTGCAACTGGATCTCATGTTGTATCTCTCTCTTAGGAGGCAATCCTTTTGGTTCCTGAAACAAGTCATCGTAAGCGGAAATAACTTTGACCATTTCATCCTTATGTTTAGGATCACATCCCTTAAATGCCTCAGATGTTTCATCTTCTTTGGCTTTTACAAGCATTAACACAAAGTTCTTACTAGAATTGACCAACCTTTTCATTTGACCAACATTAACTAGTGTAAGATTAGTCTTTATCTTATGTGCCTGTACAATGTATTAAATCTTATCTTTAAAAAGATGATACTTGTTCTCCCCCCTATAGAATATAGCCTGTCGGTCATATAGATAAGGACTCCCAAGTAGAAGACCACAAATATCTAAAGGGACTACATCAGCTTCTACCTCATCTACAAAGTTTGTAGTGATAGCAAATCTTATCTTACATTGTTTAGTTACTTGCAATTGTTCATCATTGCAAACCCATCCCAGAGGGTATGGCTTCAGATGAGGTGTTGTAGTCAAGTTAAGATTTTTAACAATTTCTTCAGATATCAAGTTAACTTGAGA
Organism: Cryptomeria japonica; assembly: GCF_030272615.1. NCBI lineage: Eukaryota > Viridiplantae > Streptophyta > Pinopsida > Cupressales > Cupressaceae > Cryptomeria > Cryptomeria japonica. The sequence continues at coordinate 825,237,044 of NC_081409.1, forward strand.
ACCCATATCAAATAATGTATCAACTTTAGTATGTCTGATAACAACCCGAATATGAAATAATTCATTCCTTTGCTTATCATTTTTAGGAGTAGAATCTTTACTTGTACTTGCACTTATATTAGAAGAACTTGTAGCTGATGAGAGGGATCTACCTTTTTCTTTACCTTGGATTCCAGCAGCAACGATCTTTGTCTCATCACCAGAGTCAGATCCAAGATCCTGTTGAACTATAGTAGTAGTCTTTTGTTTGTCTTTGTTTCCACCATATCTCTTTGGCCTCTTTTCAGGGTGCAGTTTCCAGCACCTAGAATCATCATGCCCTTCTTTCTTGCAATGTGTGCATGTGGGTTTTTCACCCTCTTTCTTCACTGTAGCTATCTTTTTCCCCTTCCCTTTGTTTTGGGATTTGTTCTCAGACTTAGATGGCTTCTTATCAGACTTATCAATAAAAGAACCCTTACCTCTTGACTCGAGGTGTGTGGCTTGAACACATAGTTCATCTAAGTTGCTAGGATTCAAGACCAAAATTGAATGTCTCAGATAAGAGTGAAGACCACCTATGTACTTAAGCAACATGTCCTAGGTATACAATGGAACATTTAATGCAATAGCCTTCTTTCTGAATTCATGGGTGTAATCTTGGACAGACTGACCTTTCCCTTGCCTAAAAAGTTGCCAGCTCATCATTAACTGTTGCATATGGCCTAGGGGATAGAATTGCTTCTTGAGAGCATTAACAAAGTCTGACCAAGTTAAATTGATTTTACCATGTTGTGAAGATCCATCCCAAATTCTACTCTCCCACTAGGTTAGAGCTGTACCTCCTAACCAAAGAGTAGCTAACTGGATCCTATCGGCATCATTTAAGAGGTTTTGGACTCTACAATAGACTTCAACCTGTTGAATCCAATCATCTAATTTTTCAGCATTTAATTCCCCACAATACTTTGGTAGATCAAATTTTACATCCAATTTAATCTTAGGCTTATGTGAACTCTTGAAAAGAGAAGAAGACTTAGAATGAGTAGAAGAGGGAGAAGATGGGGAAGAAGGAGAAGAAGGAGATGGGGGTGTTTTTGGAGGCTCATGGTCACCTCCTGGTCTTTTCCCTTTGTTCTCACAAGCTACATGTCTTCACATCTTGTCCTCTCTCTCCTGTAATAAAACTTGTACAATGGTTTCCAAATTCTAAAGAGTCTTCTGAATACTCTTGTCTTCAGAACCTTCTCCACCACCTTTTCCTTCCATCTGTGATGGTGGATTAGCTCTTTGTTTTCCAATCTTAGGATTATATTCTTCAAGCTTGCCTTTGCCTCATTGAATCCTAGATCTTGTTATCATTCAATTCTGCAATACTAGTCAAACGAAGCTCTGATACAAAACTTGATCTGATTAGGATCTATGACAATTACAGACAAATGCTTAACAATATTACACAAGTTAATTCAAAGCTTTAATTTGAGCGAATTAACATAATAATCCTTAAATGAACAAAGTATAATAAAGGTAATGAACTGAAAGAAAGAGAGTAGAAAGATAGAAGACAAAACACAATTGATAACGGAGTTCGTCCATAGGTCGGACTACGTCTTCAGGTCTTGCTCCAATAGGGGGACCGATCCAATTAGCTCCAAAATCAATTACAAGTGTTACAAGATATTCCCTTCAAGCACAATGGTAACATTATTCCCCAATGTGCAAGAATAATGAACAAGCCTTCAAGTTCATAATCTCCTTCTCATCACCTGGATGATTTTCAAAGGCCTAATACCCCCTTTTATACATAAAATTAGCCATAATTAGGCTAAAACAACCAAAACCAAAAAATAATTCCCCTTGGGAAAATAATCCTATAAATATCCCCTTTACTATTTTATGGTTTGGATTTTACTCCATTATTAGGGGTTTGTTTTTAATATATAACCTTATTTAAATAAGGTTAGGTAGAATATATTTGGTTATGTAAATTATCCTCCAAAAATATCTTATGCACTATTAATAGCGCACTGGTCATCCTTGGTTTTAGGAGATTTGAAACTATTTTAAGGAGCATATCCTCCTGGATCAATTTATCTCATTTTTCACTTTCTTGTTCTATATTTCTTCGTTACAAAAATTGTAACTTACACACAAGAAAAAATGTTGTTTCGTTGATAAGAGTTTGCCTAGGTCAAACACTAGGTTTGAAATTAACACTATAATTATGAATGAAATAGAAAAGAGATCCCTCCCTTGCAAGGTGTGGAGGTTCAATTGTGAGGTAAAATGTTAAATTTAAATTTTATACCTTCTTTTATGAATCTCATTTTCCTTAGGATAACCCTTGCTATACTCAGACTGTGAAGGTATACTAGCTGAAGGGACCCACTTTCTCTAACTCCATCAAAGATAGCTACCTGTTAATGGCCTCGAAGGGGTTCTAAACAGGCTAAATTGATGGCTTTAGAGAGCGGGGGTGCTTTGGCACCTATACTCAGGACTGGGGCAGTTAGTGGACATAGGCAAACGGGGCAGGAGGAAGTCTTCATTAAAAGGTTAATGTTTCTATGTAGGACTCATCCATTATATATATATATATATATATATATATATATATATATATATATATATATATATATATGGATGCCATCTTGAAAATTTGAATATTCAACCTCTCCTTCACTACCTTAATATTATTTTATTTATTTCTCAATAGGAATTATCTTGGAAAGTTGTGGAGAAATGTTTTCAATTGAGTTGATATGATTATATTTTTTAGCTATCGACATGAAATGTGCTGAAAATTATGAAGGTGGTCAACATTGAGTTTAATTTCCCACTTAGCTTTTTGGACCATTGAAGGACTCAAATTTGGGCCCATTTAGCCTAGACTATGGCACCTAATTCCCTTTCTCATTCCCTTTGGACTAGACAAAGGCCTGGAAGTCGAAAAAAGGAGCAGAGATAATAGATTTGATATTTAGTTTGAGAAAAATCGAACATAATCAAGGCATAAAATATAGAAATATTGAAGGAAAGCTTAAATGAGCATGAAACTAGATCAGGATACAATTTATGAAACTATAGAAGCATATTATTTCTCACTATGGAATTAAAAAATGGGATCTTGGTTTCTCACAATAAGATCAATGCCATGGTTATCCTCAGCCCAAAAGGAATATTTCGAATATCAAACTTGAAAAGTTCGGTAGCATTAATGAAAGTATGACATATTATATAGTATGACATAGATATCAAACCTATAAGTCTAGTGGAGGGAATAGAAGATATAATTATTGCAAAAGAATTAAAAATACAAGAATAATATGAAAGAAACTAGTCATTCTTTTTTATTCATGTTGATATATCTAGGATTTGCATCTAATATGTTTTCTCATGTTGAATTAATCTGATAAGTAGGTTTAACTCCTTTGAATGTTTACTTCTCTTTTTTATAAAACTTAACTTGCCATTCATACGTGAAAATTAAAGAAAAAATTTATACATTACTTAGCCTATTGTATTAAGCTTTCATATTGAACCGTTCTTATGAATTTTATATAATTTCAAAATTTTAATAGTGACATAGAGGCATGTAATGAATACTATGACATAGAGGCATGGATGAAATTTTGTGTTCTTTTTTCACTCTTATTATTTGTTAAGTTTCACTAGTTATTAGGTTCAAGTGTGGAAGTGTGGAATATGATTGGAGATAAATGTTTGATACCTCATTTCCAAAATGTTCATATTGGTTAGAAAAATCAGAAATGCTTCATTTAGGACTTTGTATAAATTCAATTTGGAAGAGGGTAATAGATAGCTATTGAGAATTTTATGTCATTCTTATGAAGTTATTTTTCTCATCTATTCTCTGGGCATCATTTCATAGAAGTTTCTATAATTTTTCAATTGATATTAACTCTATGTATTTGAAGTCTTTTTTACCAAGGTTTTCATTAATTCTTTTTTCATAATTTTATGTTTTGGTAAAACAATTGAATTTTGATAATAACTTTTTTTTCGAATTAATTTTTTTTAATTTTATGATTATTTATATCTCAATTTTATAATGATATTCAAGAGTGCAAAATAATTGAAACTTGAAAGTTTGATTTGATGAAAATAATTAATAATTTTCATACTTTTAATGAATAAGATATTGAATGCAATTTTACTTATAATCTTTTTCTAGAGACTCTATAATTAAAAACATTTTAAAATCTCTTTGAAAATTATTTATTTGTTCACCCTCTAGTTTCTTAACTCCTTGTTTCATAATGCTTCCTTCCCAAATACATGGTGAGTGAATTCACTTTCTTTCACAAATTGATTGGTATTTAAATTGTTTAGATCTCACAATTATTTTGCTAATAACCACAAAATGTAAAATTAAGTTATCAAATTTAGTTTATAAAATAGGATTAATTATAATCCATATGAAAATTAATTTCATAGTAGGGTAGTTGAGCATCCTTATTTTATGAGGGCATTTTAGTATGGATATGTATTGTGATGTATATTGAGAGTCTAATACCTATTGAGTTGCCCCTAGGTTTTCATTAGTTATACTTTTGTGAGAAGGTTGTTCTAAAAGTATATAGTAATCTATTTTTGTTTTCCAAATAATATATTGGATAACTTTTAGAGTGTGGGGTTTTTCTCTTGAATAAATTTTCCCCATGCAAATCACTATGTTATGGTATGCAAGTTGTTTATGTTTATTTCTATAATTGTTGTAAATATCTCAAAAAATTTATACAACCCTCCTATCAAAGTTACTGTAGGAAGTTGTTCAACTACCTTAACTTTATAACAAGTAGTATCAGAGCCCAGTCACCTTTGTTTTTGGTTGTGTATTGTTGGGATTTTTTGAACTAATATAGATTTGAATGAGAGATTGTACATAAGATACCTTGTGATATTGTTGTAGACATTTTTAGAATGGAAATTTTTTAGCAAAGCATATAGGTGGAGAAATTTTATAGAAATAATTTTTAGATGTGGAAACTAAAGATGGAGTATCTGTTAATAGATAGTAATTTATGGATTGCTCTTGATGATAATTTATCAAAATCTATAGATCCTACATCCACTATAGAATATAATATGATGGACTATAAATCCAAGGATTTAATAATATTTTGTTGGGTTGACTATTTTAACCAATGCCCATGAATAGTCCTCTACAAAGAAGCTATGGAAGATACTTGGTTTGATGTATCGAGCCAAATATTTAGTGAAAAAGATTTTCTTGAGGAAGAATATTTATTCCTTGAGAAAGAAAGAGGGTGGATGAATTATAGACCACCTCACCTAGAAGAATTCAATATTTTTGTGGTTCAATTTTCATCTATTGGTGTCAAGATGGATGAGAAGGAGATATGATAGATCTCTTTTTTTATGAGTGTCATTCTAGTACTTCTATTATTTTGAAGACTGAAGATGTGGAGGGTTCATTTCTTTTTGAACAGATGAGAAGGAAGGTATCTATTAGTACCAAGTAGGACCTCAATGTTTGTGATAAAACTAAGGAAAAAGGAAAGAATATTGTGAAGTATGATAAATCCAAGTCAAAGGGGAGATCCAAAGCTCCTAGAAAGTCCAAAGTTATTTTATAGAGTTATTGCTAAATCTATAAATCACTTAAGGAGTGCAAAGAATAAAATAAGAAGACAAATAAGAAATTTAATTTTGATTATAAGTTTGAGAAGGAAGATGGTGATGCATCTATTACAACTTTGGACACTCATGCGAGTAATGTTGCATTCTTAATTAACTCAAGTGCACCTTTTCATATGACCTTTAATAGAATTTTTTTATTTCTAATATGAATAATTTAATGTTTGTAAGGTGTACTTGGGTGATGTTTCTCATTTAGATATTGTTGGTCATGGTAAAGCTGAAATTAGGTTTCTTGATCAGAGAATAGAAAGGATTAATGGTGTGTTGTGTATCCTTCCACGGACTACCATCCAATTTCTTATCTATGAGTAAAATAAAAGATACAAGTGTGTATGTAGTCTTTTCTAATGTAGGATGCAAAATGGTGAGAGGTTTTGCACTGATTCTAGAGGTGTCATATTTGACACATTGTATCAAATAGATGCATACTTTATTAAGTGTAATAGTAATTGTAATGCCCCTCCCTAGTCAAACTCTGTTTAACCTAGCTTGACTTTGGTTGAATTATTCTGTGGATTATATGACTGGATGATACTCTCTCATGTAATGTTTTTTTTATCATGATTCTAGGATATGATGTTGGTTATGCATTTTATCTCTATGGGGGTTTAGATGCTAGATAATATGGTTAATTACTAACCTTGGATTGACATATCAACTTTATGTATATATCTTATGTTAATTTTCTTGTATGGGTTTGAGTCTATATGGGGTGTGAGGAGATGATCTTATTTCACCCACTTCGGAGGGATATAGAATGTCACAAATCTCTTCCACCGATGTGCCTATATATGCTGGAGTAATGTATTTGTGCTTACTCGGTGATGCAGTTGTAGGTATCGAGCATTGACTAAACCCAAATCTTCAGGTCTGAGCATTATTTTCAGCCGGATGGTAAAGTGGAAATTAGAGTTATCAGTCAGACCCTTGTCTCGTTCTTACGGGAATGAGATCCCTGTCAAATACTCTTGTTCATTATTGCCAATCATGTTAGTGTTGGCCCTATTAGTATTTCACGTCATTAGTCTTATTCCCTTACCCTTGTGTTTAGTTTAATGTTTCATTATCAAGGTAGTATTAATATTAATATTTTAAAGGTGATTAAATATTAAGGATTAACTAATTAATAAAATTGAAAATTATTTCATCAATATATTAATCTAGTTTGTGGAACTATAAGGTTTCAGTTATTTAACTATTTCAAAAAATAATAATTTTAAGGGAGTTAAATATTTATTTGATATTTTATTTGTGCTCCTAAAATAATCTATTAAAAAGTAATTTCTATTTAATTATTTTCAAATTATATTTGCATGAGGGGGAGTTACAAAAGTAATTAATGAAAAAAATTAATTAAATTTTCTTGCATGCATTGAAGAGTTACATTTTGGGGAAATTATTATAATATGCTTTTTGAAGAAAATGGGGGAGGCTCTTGGCATGAAGTTTCTTGTGTGTGCATGGATATTTTGAAAACGGGGGTTTGAAAATAATTGGGAAAATTTGGTTTGAAAGATTTCCAAATGATAACTATGGGTTTATTTTAATTTTTGGGAAATATTCAATTTCTAATTTTGTTTTGTAATTGTTGTATGATCTTCGTTTAAAATTAAATTTTTTTTAAAAAATAGGGGGTTAGAAAAAATTTAATAATGAATTTGTGCTTCTGAAATCATCAATCCCAAAAGCTTATATTACTCTTACTTGAAATTATTTTTGTGAATCTTTGTATTATAATTTAGATGTTTATATACATATACATATACATATACACACACACACATACACACACACACACACACACACACACATATACATATATATATGTATATATACATGTATATATATATACATATACATATATATATACATATATAAATACATATATTTATACATACACACACACACACACACATATATATATTTTATGTGTGTGTATATATATATACATATTTGTATATATGTATGTGTGTGTATATATATATACATGTGTATATATATATACATATATGTATATATGTATGTATATATGTATATATATATATATATGTGTGTACAAATATATACCTATATATATGTGTGTGTGTGTGTGAATATATATATATACATAATATACATATATATGTATATATATACAAATATACATACGTGTATATATATGTGTGTGTGTATCTATATGTATATATACATACATATACATATATGTATATATGTGTATATATACACATATGTATATATATATATATACACACACACACATATATGTGTGTGTGTGTGTGTGTGTGTGGGTTACTGCACGATCAAGGGGGACCAAAAAGTGCCGATGTGAAAATAATACACCTTGGTCTGGTAATTACCTATGCAAATCGAATATCCAATAAAATCGAATATCCGATTTTTATTTATAATTTTAATTTAAAAAATAAATTATATGTTACATAGTATATAATATATAATATATTATTATATTATATAATATATTATTACATTATATATATTATATAATATAATAATATATTATATAATACGTATTATATAATATTTTATTATATTATATAATACAATATTATATATAATATAATATAATATAATATTATATTATATTATATTATATTATATTATATTATATTGTATTATATAATATAATATAATATAATATTATATTATATTATATTATATTGTATTATATAATATAATATAATATTATATAATACGTATTATATAATATATTATTATATTATATTATATTATATATAATACTATATTATATTATATTATATTATATTATATTATATTATATATTATTATATTATATTATATATTATTATATTATATTATATATTATTATATTATATTATATTATATTATATTATATTATATTATATTATATAATATTATATTATATATTAAAATATATATAATATAATACAATACGTATTATATAATATAATAATATATTATTATATTATATATGTTATAAAAAAATAATTGAAGTATAAAAATCAGATATCTGATTTTCAGAGACTTTTATACTTCAACAGTGACAGCCCGTGAGTCATTTTTAACTCACGGGCCACGTGATTTCATCAAAATCCAATATCTGCTGCACTCGATATTTGGTGTTTTGACAAAAAATTGCTAAAAAATATATTTAGAGGTAAGAATTTTATCGTTTTGAATCATTTTCATTCATTTTTTGTATTTTTTGTTAATGTTTATTTGATTTTTCATTGAAAATATGATTTTTTTCATGAAAACTAGGTTTTTTTAAATCAAATACCTAATTGTTTAAATTTGTTAACTAAATTTAATTGCTTACATTCAATTAGGTTAAAAATGGGGGATAACAATAAAAACACTGACCAACCACAACTACAACAACCAAACCCTCATTTGCCAAACCACCCCTCAATTTAGGATTTGATTGCACAAAATTTGAATGAATTGAGGGGTTTGCCAAACCACCCCTCAATTTAGGATTTGATTGCACAAAATTTGAATGAATTGAGGGGGATTGCAGAAGTATATCATAGGATCCCTCGTCTAAACCCAATGTTTGATCCTCTCACGTCGATCATAAAAAGTATGGAAACCATGATTGAGGAGCACAATGTCACCCTTTTGTGGCGAGATTCTATGAGGGAAAAATATGCAAATGGCTTGTCGTATAAGGATATCAAGGATCTCAAGATATCCAAAGTCAAAATCGCCTCATTGTTTGTGAATCCCCATACTGGTTAGCCCGTAGATCCCAAAAAAATAAAACTTTCTATTAAATGGTGCACAAATGATGGGATTGTGAAAAAATTTTGGCGTTGTTGGTGGATGGTTTTTGACAAACCACCCAAAAACAATCTTGATATCCCCTTCTATTTCATAAAAAAATTGTATGTTGAGTTTGTTTTACACAAACATGTGAACTACTTTGACATCCAACCTTTCCAGGGTGTAGGTTTAGGTATGCCCCAAAATAGACCTAGGGCAGTCAGAGTAGTCCAGGGCCCATACATCCCCCCTCCTCCTATTGATCCCCCACCTATAGTGTAGCATCCTGATATCATTTGTGAGGCGGCTTCATGGACCATATCGACTATTCACTCTTTGAGTAGCCTTTTGGTTTCTCAGGTTGCGTCAGTAGCTCAGCCTACTCTTGATGGTAGCGATGCATCCGGTGTCGTTCACACATCATCCTCAGCTCCACACATATGCATGCCCCATAGTTGTGTCATGTGTGGGCATGTATGCTTGGGTCTAGTTGGACAACCCGTTGATCCTCCTCTTGATAGTGCAGATTATGAGGTGCATGAGATGCATGATGCACCAGATGTTATTACATAGACTAGAGGATACCCTGGGGAGTCCTCACATGCTAGAGGCAAGGAGGCATCATCATCATATATTGATGATGTAGTGGTAAGATTTGTATTTTCATAGTTCATGTTATATTTTAATTAAATATTTTTAAATTAGATAATATTAAGTACTAATTTTTATTTACATGGTCTATTTAACAGTTGATGACCGAGGATGAGTTGAGACAGATTCAAGAGGGCACCTTGTCGGCCATTTCATTTGGCCTTGATAGCTTGAATTTACATATATTATTGCACCTAGTCATTTGTATTTTATTGTACATACATGCTCATCATTTATATTGGTATTAATTAGATTATGTAGTAACTTGCATGTATATTTTATTTTACTCTTGTAGGGCACAAGCAGCACGAGTGCAGGGCAGTGTGATTTAGGATCAAGATCAAAGTTGGAGACAAGGGAAAGGTAATTGAATGCAACTATGATTGAATAAATAGTTTAAATAACTTATAGTGATTATACATGTCTAGACACAAAGTGATAGTTTCATATACTTGTTGTGTATATATACAGAGAATTCTTGGCTTCACATCCTTGATGACTACACCTAGTATACCTAAAGAAGAAGAAGAGATGCCTCGAGTAGATGTGTGTTTATTTTATGTTTTGATTAGTAGATATAATTTGTTATTATCAGTGACAATTATATGCTAACTTGTATCAATGTCATGATTCTGAACATATGTAGGTTGTGTATGAAAATATTCAAAACATACCTCCTCTACTGAAGACATACATCAAGAGTCTTGCAAAGCTAAAGAAAAAACATGGAGATGAGGTAAACATGAATAGTTCAATTATAGTTCATTTTTATGTTAACTTCTAGAATGTGAATTATATAATATAACTAATATTAATTATGGTTTGTTTTTCTTGTGCAGGATCATTCAGAGATGACCAGTGCAGTGAAGAGGACCGATTTTGATGATCCATCAACAGCTTAGGATGTTATAGATAGTTTTGGGATGCTTACATGTAATGCCCTGCCAGGAAACCCCGAAAGGGATTAAGCCATAACACAAGAATAGAGTGCAATTTTTTTTTTTTTAAAAGTTACAACACATAAGATGCAACAAGATATCAAAGATTCAGATTACATAGCGGAAGACATCAACTAACACCTAAAGAGTTTCCCAACGAGATTACTTAAATTTCACAATTCGCTTAACTCACACAATTAATCCAAAAGCTGAATATCTTAATAACGAGATAATTCATAATCAGGATAATTCCTTTCAAAAGAGGGAAATATAAATCACAAGTGAAGATTCATCATTAAGATCCATTCATAATCTTCATTCAAGCTTTCCATTTAAAATTACAAGCCATTCATCCAATATTCTAACACACTAGAATTTCATCATAAACATAGGAGATCTTTTCAAGCATATTTAATTTTCTAACCACAACTGAGTATAATTCATTACTCTAAGTTACATTCTTTCATATTCCAACTTATTGCATTTTAAAAGACGATTGCATACTAGCATCTACGATAAATCTCATCTAAACCACTTATGCATTCGATCAACATGGCATTCAAGAAAGAACTGAATATAAGCATTTATAGTTAATTCCAATATCCACTTAACCATTCTAACATAAGTTAATCATACATGATAAAGCTGAATAAAGGAAACATAAGAGAATACATCACATAACACCATAATGATCTCGGAGTTCACCCCTAAAGGGCTACATCTCCAGGTCTGCTCAACTGCAAGACCCCTCTGATAAATAATAAAGTTAAGAATACAAGAGGTTACACTATACAATCCAGCCATCAAGGCGATACATAAACAATATACAAACGATCACATCGGTCAATTAATACATAAACGATCCTTGAAAAGAACAGGATCCAGCTGAACATACTCAAAGCTAAAACAAGAGGTCCATGAGAGCATCCATAAAACTGAGCCATCACCACCCAAGGTCTAACATGAAACCGACACTCACAAGGGCAGAGACAAAAGGATGACTCACAAAGGTACTCCTAACAGGACAAAAAGACAACACACTAGCGAACGTAGGGACAAGTGTCATCACACAACCTGGTATGGTTACCATGGCAAGTCTTCATAGGTCCCGACCCCATACACTAGGTCACCCTGGCAACCTAATCTGAGCTTCCGGCCCATCCAAGCCTCATGTGGACCCACACATCCGAAATTACATTCTAATCTACTATTAGGTTATCACTTATTAGACTCACTTTCGATGGGTTACCCAGCAGCCACTTTGGGCACGGCCCCCAATCGAAAGCCACTTTCCCATACGACACTAGACTATACTCGGACGAACTCAAAACCAAGGAATACACATGGTCAGACGATCAGAGTTCAAGAAGAGAGAAACAATCATCTGGTCAAACATGACTCAAGGGTAATCACTTACTGACGGTAGTCTAACTAGAGACCCGACCAACAACGGTCAACCACAATCATCATTCGACTCACACACAAGGAGGATATGATCAAACGACACTACCAAAATACAACAGTCAACTCAAAATCGAGGACTGAAACAGGTACCCCAAGTCAATCCATATGACAGGGTCCTACTAAACAAAGCAAAACATGCCATTTCATAATTAAAGGCGAATACAAAAATTAAACTCGCAAGGCAATAATCAAAAAAGATAATATTTCCTCAAATTGATTTAATCATTACAAGTCGATCAAGTTTTCTACAAGATCTAAATCAGCTTACAGTATCTACCTCATCTAGGGATAGGTTGTTCTTGGTTTTCTAACTCTTGAATGTTCAAAGCATCGAACAGACATATAAAGACATAAAGAGTTTTTAAACCAAATTCATATTAATAAAACTCGGACAACCATAAATCAATTAAACAAGGTATTTAATCTCCAATAAAAACGTCACTAACATACTGGTCTAAAACCGACCTCTACAATTTCGTATTATTTCTCAAGCCCAGATGCATTATACGGATTATGGAAATAAAAATGTAGAAAGAGAATCTAAATGGAGATAATCCTTTCCAATGCATATCATTTCAATTCAAATACTCAACGATACATATTTCACTTACTTCTCAATTACTCAAATGATATGTTCTACGATAATATTTAACATCATCAATTAGTAATTATAACATATTTCAATAGTTTTCCAATAACATAATATTCTATTTCGTTTTTAAACAATACTACCTCAATTAGCCAACTTCCCTAATCAGCTAGAAGGTAAGATATCAATTTATTAGCCAAGATCAATCATAGAATAATCGACAATAATAAATTACAATATTACAGTTGTAGAACTTAATTAGAAAGAGGGCAAAAGTCATGAAATGAAGTTGAATAACAATGAACCTATAAACTCCATTATAGAATTAATCAATATTCAACTGACACTTATCGTGATATTGCCACCCTATTCATAATTAAGGACTAATTTCCACCGAACAATAAAAATAACATTTAACATAATGTAAGCATTTTTTATTTTTTTTGAATACTAAAACAAAATGCATTAAAAAAAACATCTTTAAAAACTAATTTAAAAAAAACATTTTAACAAGGGCTAGGGCGGGCCGTGCCCTAACCCTAGCCGCAGGCGCGGGGAACACTCGCGGGCAGTGCTCACGGTGGTGCCCACAGGTGCCGCGGCACCCTGCGGCCACTGCCGCGAGCCGTAGCCGCTGCGGGTTGCAAGCAAAGGTAAGGGGCGAGCGGGGGAGGGGAGAAGGAGCGGGTGGAGCTCCACTCCCCACCCTCCAACCCCAAGCAACAGTTCATTTTTTTTTAATTAAAAACAAGCCCAATTCGGTGAAACAAGGAAACGCACAGACCGAACTAAAATAATGCCCAGTTCCATATTAAAAAAATAAATGTTTTCATTTTCCTTTTAAACACAGTTCGAACTACTAAAAACAAAACGCCCATTACAGAGCTTGCTAATGAAGTTCGATTCAATATAAATTCGGTTTAAACAAACTGAGATTGATATCACATTTTCTTGATGGGTTTCTCATTATTTTACAAACATCCAAGGGTTTCAAACGCCCAAGAGAATAGAGGATTTAACCACACCTCAAATACACTTCCAGCCAAGCTAATTAATTTACTAAATCTATTCATAAGCATGGCATTCGATGGAGAATCTAAAACCAAGATAGCAAGAGAACATTCAAACCCCCATTTCCATTTTAAACAATAACTCAAATTGAGAATTAGATCTACCTGATCTCGCATTCCTGGCAAGATCTGCTGAAGAGTCCCAATCTCCAGCTACCAAAACCCTCCTTCTCCATCCAAAACCCTCAAATTTCATCTCCAAAATCTTTTCCAACCAAAATTTCTCCAAAAAAATGTCCATACCCAAAATTTCCCCAAATTTTGGGTTATATGGAAGAGTTGACCAAAAATTCTATTTTGGGAATTTAAAATTTTTATTTAAAAATAATTCTCAACATTTAATCCTTTTCTAACTATTGCAACAAATTAACTTGCTTTTCAAATCCAAATCGATTTCCTCATTTAACTAAAATTTAATCTTTCTGATTTCAAAAGCCAACAGGATACTATTAAATCTATTGCGATAAAATATAAAACTTTCTTTTTCAACAGCATATATAAATGCATTTAATATTCAAAACCAGTCATTTAATCGAACTTACTCCCAATTTAAAACGAGCAATCCAAAATCAACGAAAATCGCATAATGGAATCCCGATTAATTTAGTCCATTAATCTCTAATGCACAAATACATATTTAATCAAAATGATTACTAAGGACTAATTAATCAATTTAACCAGGCACACCAAGCATGCAAACCGAGAAAGCCAACCAAACAGACAACTCGCAAACCCAAACAAGAAGGGGATACCGACGACGACTGGCGATGCTCACTTGAGCACGACTAAGGTCAACTAGGGTCTTACGACCACCTAATCCAACTCTAAGGATTAAAAAGGTACACTCAAACCTGCAATCCAGGTGACGAAGGACCTCGCACTCATGCGGCATTGTACCTGAAATTTCCTGCAACCAAGAGTCATACATGCATACATATAGAAACTTAATGAAAGCGTTAGCTCAAAATTAATACCACGAAATAGGTACACTAAACAACTTGCATATAACTAGTGTGAAAACCACATCAATAGCTATGCGTTAAATCAACATCTGATTATAAAATTAAATTATGATAAACTGATCAAGATTAAACCAAGGTTAGAGATTGATTAGGGCAGGGGTATTACATTCTCCCCCCCTAGGTTTCGACTTACTCTTGGAAGTCGTAAGGCTAGACGGAGAACATGTCGTACGCATCAGCCCTGAAACTCATTCAACAAAGATCAAATTGCACATAGAAATCTTTCCATAAATAAATGAAATATTATTAAAAATCCTTTACAAACGCCATTATCCATTGGCAAGATATATCTAAAACCATACATTCCTTAAAATATTCTAGGAATTATCCACAATCATAGCAGAGAAACAAGAATTCTCTTCCTTTCATTACACCAAATTAAAACATTACAAGGAGGTAACCAACGATTACCATAATCATCTATCAAACATGACCAGAAACACGCCATCAAGATCAATTTCCTTTACCAATCCATCTTTCTCATAAAATTTTATTGAATAGAACTAGCTTCAAATATCAATTTCTACAGCCAAATTAACTTCCATGAAATAAGAGCAACATAAATAACTCAATTGTTTACACTTGCTAGGCATAAGAAAACCTTTCCAAAGACTATGTCCCATAACATAGTGACAAGTTAACACAATTTACTCCATGATACAAATAATAACAATCCACATAACTGGAATGCATAACGGAAAAGGCCACATGTGAGCATGTCTGATGCTCGGTCAAAGATAACATGCACGATCAGCATCTCTATGCCTGATCTCAAAACAACAATATGATCATAAGAATCCAATATCTCACTCAAGGGCTAGATGGTGCTAGGCACACCATAGCGGTGCTACCTTCCATACAAGACCTCTGTGAATATCCCTTGTTGAACAAGGTGGTTAGCCCCCAAGAGATAGTCACCACACATAGGTAGGTAGTGGTTACTAGCTGCAACACAGCCTCACATACCCCCATCCTCAAGGTTCCCTACATCTACTTCCTCGCACACACTCTACCAATTCCGTATCATACGTCCTTGGAGAGGAATTTCACATCTCGACACAAGACCAGCATCCGAAAACAATAAGGATAAACCAGTTTAGCCACCAAAGTACAGATGAATAAAGATAATAAATCATCAATTCCAACAGTAAGGCAAGAAAATAATCCGGAATTTCAACACCAAATCAAAAGTGCAAAAGATCACAAGATCGTGGCCAAACCTTCAAAGTCAAGGTAAAATAAATTGCTGATCCCCAAGGAAATAATAAGAATATCACAACTGCACATAACATCACTATGTGACTAACATCTAGCCACCAACGAGGAAGGAAGGAACAACTGACTAGCTATTGCAGTAGCTCATCATGTGGTGCGACATAGTCACACTATCCACATGGCATGGCGGTATGCACCTCGACATCACCCCGCATCACGTCGTCATGTGGCATGGCAATACCCCAAGTGGAGAAAACACACAATGGACGTATCCCGCATGGTAGTGCACTCCGCGGAGAAAAGCACGCGCAAGTCACATCCCGCATAGCGACGTATCTAGAAGGATACTCGCCGTAAGTCAGAGGTATACATGACTAGGGTCCACCCACATGCCCACCAACACATACTAACTGGCAGCACATGTGAATAAACCTACCTTTCATGAAGACAAGGCAAAGGATCCTCCAAATAATACCATCACGATACACAAGAATCACCATCCAAACTGCTCAAATAAGGAAGAGGAATAGGCTGACACACATAAACCTATAACTAGGTTCATCAAAGGGAAAGTATTGAGTACACCTTGATACAGTTTAGTAGTACAACTATATCATTCCTCGAAGTAGAGAAGCTACAGTCGCTTCGCGCCGACATTATTCGTACGCCAATCCATACTATTCGAGGAACGGTCGCTTCGAATACTACCCCTTAACATACTGAGTTACCCACAACCCGAGGTTTGGTACTTAGTAGGGAAACAAATAAGCAACATCACATAAACAGTATGGTTTCCCATACTCATAAACAACATATCCTCCATGGTTGATTACTTCACCAATCCATGGGCACATATAATAAGCACTGGTTTCTTACAATACACACAAATACACCAGTACTGGTTTAGTCACATTTACAGGGAGTACTTTTCAGTACACTAACATCTATTCAAGGAAGATTCCAATTATGCTTTCTATATAAATAACTGAATCAAGTTTACTCTAGATTCAAGTACTGAAATTATTAACAATTCACAATTACCTAAGGAAATAACATCATTCCTATATCTTTCTCGAATCTCACTAAGCATTCATAATTAAATTACTAGCTAAGCAAATTCATTTCTAAAGCTTAAGACTTTCATCTATCCCTATGAAGCCAAGAGCAAACATACAATTTCACATGTTTTATAAACATTCTATTTAAATCAATGTACTCTTTAATGGCATTTCTAAAATTCTTATCATTAGGCAAAGAGAAGGGAAAGAGAGTTTGATAGCCAAACTATTTCCTTCAAAGACACAAGATCAATCAAGATCACACTATAATATTAAATTTCTCACTATAAGCCTATCATTTCAATTACACGGTTTTCATTTCGCTACCATTTAGAAGGATGACAATTAGCCTAACAAAAACATTTCCAATAATTATGGTTGCAATAGGAGGTTCTAGTTTTCCAAACAAAACAGAGATCAAGAGAGGCAATCTTTTCGATAATGCAAGACCTCTTAAGAACACTCACTTATAATAATACAATATAGACACATGTCATAATTTGCAACCTATTAGAGAAGATCACATTACGATCAAAGATAAGCAAGGAGCTATCACCCAAATAAAACATATTAATGCATGCACATCAAACAAGCTTTTCCATTCGCACTTTCTAAACACATTAAGGTAATTACATATACCCAAAAAGCGAGTTCAATGGAGCATTAGCTAAAATAAATCTTCAATCAAACTGGTTTAATAAAACACATAAGGCAATCTTTCAGAAAGCACATAAAACAATCTTTCAGGGAACACATTAATACTCTCTCGAAGCTACAACAACATGCTCTTTTTAACACTTCTTCTACCAATCAAGCAGTTTCACATAATTCCACTATTCACATAGCAATGCACCTTACTAAGGTAGAATTTAATCATGCTACTCCTACAACATACACATGGAGAATTCTTTAAACGTACACATACAGTTTTCTCCCATTCACCCAAAATAAATTTTTAAACCCATAGCCCTTTTATAATCTAAAGACATAAGCGTCATAAGGCTCACACAAGGGTCCAAGAAGTCACAACCTTTTTCTCTCTTGCAAACAAGAAACTGAAATCAAAGATAAGCACGGACCAACCCAAATGGATTAGTCTAAAGAGTACAACACTCAATAAGGGAAAGTACATACGACTCTCTTTCAAAATAAGAGTAATCGTAGACCTAGACATCAATAAGAACACAATGCACATATAAACACTCAAACACCCACATCAAGAAGGCGAAAACAAGGTGTAAACACACACGTTACACACCAGCTAAGGTCTGCTCAATCACTCACATGAAAAGGAGGACAAGCATACACATAAGGTTGATACACCTCACACAAATAGAGGGCACATGCGACACTAGAGATCCCAATGTTTGCAACCTGGCTCTGATACCAAATGTAATGCCCCGCCAGGAAACCCCGAAAGGGATTAAGCCATAACACAAGAATAGAGTGCAATTTTATTTTTTTTAAAACTTACAACACATAAGATGCAACAAGATATCAAAGATTCAGATTACATAGCGGAAGACATCAACTAACACCTAAAGAGTTTCCTAATGAGATTACTTAAATTTCACAATTCGCTTAACTCACACAATTAATCCAAAAGCTGAATATCTTAATAACGAGATAATTCATAATCAGGATAATTCCTTTCAAAAGAGGGAAATATAAATCACAAGCGAAGATTCATCATTAAGATCCATTCATAATCTTCATTCAAGCTTTCCATTTAAAATTACAAGCCATTCATCCAATATTCTAACACACTAGAATTTCATCCTAAACATAGGAGATCTTTTCAAGCATATTTAATTTTCTAACCACAACTGAGTATAATTCATTACTCTAAGTTACATTCTTTCATATTCCAACTTATTGCATTTTAAAAGACGATTGCATACTAGCATCTATGATAAATCTCATCTAAACCACTTACGCATTCGATCAACATGGCATTCAAGAAAGAACTGAATATAAGCATTTATAGTTAATTCCAATATCCACTTAACCAATCTAACATAAGTTAATCATACATGATAAAGCTGAATAAAGGAAACATAAGAGAATACATCACATAACACCATAATGATCTCGGAGTTCACCCCTAAAGGGCTACATCTCTGGGTCTGCTCAACTGCAAGACCCCTCTGATAAATAATAAAGTTAAGAATACAAGAGGTTACACTATACAATCCAGCCATCAAGGCGATACATAAACAATATACAAACGACCGCATCGGTCAATTAATCCATAAATGATCCTTGAAAAGAACAGGATCCAGCTGAACATAATCAAAGCTAAAACAAGAGGTCCATGAGAGCATCCATAAAACTGAGCCATCACCACCCAAGGTCTAACATGAAACCGACACTCACAAGGGCAGAGACAAAAGGATGACTCACAAAGGTACTCCTAACAGGACAAAACGACAACACACTAGCAAACGTAGGGACAAGTGTCATCACACAACCTGGTATGGTTACCATGGCAAGTCTTCATAGGTCCCGGCCCCATACACTGGGTCACCTTAGCAACCTAATCTGAGCTTCCGGCCCATCCAAGCCTCATGTGGACCCACACATCCTCTCGTGAAGACAAGGATGGTGGTTTGCCATTTCAGGCCTTCTCACAGCATGTCGAATCTATGATAGCACTCGTCCCATGTGTGAGGCACATTATCTTACTTAGAAATTACATTCTAATCTACTATTAGGTTATCACTTATTACACTCACTTTCGATGGGTTACCCAGCAGCCACTTTGGGCGCGGCCCCCAATCGAAAGCCACTTTCCCATACGACACTAGACTATACTCGGACGAACTCAAAACCAAGGAATACACATGGTCAGACGATCGGAGTTCAAGAAGAGAGAAACAATCATCTGGTCAAACACGACTCAAGGGTAATCACTTACTGACGGTACTCTAACTAGAGACACGACCAACAACGGTCAACCACAATCATCATTCGACTCACACACAAGGAGGATATGATCAAACGACACTACCACAATACAACAGTCAACTCGGAATCGAGGACTGAAACAGGTACCCCAAGTCAATCCATACGACAGGGTCCTACTAAACAAAGCAAAACATGCCATTTCATAATTAAAGGCGAATACAAAAATTAAACTCGCAAGGCAATAATCAGAAAAGACAATATTTCCTCAAATTGATTTAATCATTACAAGTCGATCAAGTTTTCTACAAGATCTAAATCAGCTTACAGTATCTACCTCATCTAGGGATAGGTTGTTCTTGGTTTTCTAACTCTTGAATGTTCAAAGCATCGAACAGACATATAAAGCCATAAAGAGTTTTTAAACCAAATTCATATTAATAAAACTCGGACAACCATAAATCAATTAAACAAGGTATTTAATCTCCAATAAAAACGTCACTAACATACTGGTCTAAAACCGACCTCTACAATTTCGTATTATTTCTCAAGCCCAGATGCATTATACGGATTATGGAAATAAAAATGTAGAAAGAGAATCTAAATGGAGATAATCCTTTCCAATGCATATCATTTAAATTCAAATACTCAACGATACATATTTCACTTACTTCTCAATTACTCAAATGATATGTTCTACGATAATATTTAACATCATCAATTAGTAATTATAACATATTTCAATAGTTTTCCAATAACATAATATTCTATTTCGTTTTTAAACAATACTACCTCAATTAGCCAACTTCCCTAATCAGCTAGAAGGTAAGATATCAATTTATTAGCCAAGATCAATCATAGAATAATCGACAATAATAAATTACAATATTACAGTTGTAGAACTTAATTAGAAAGAGGGCAAAAGTCACGAAATGAAGTTGAATAACAATTAACCTATAAAATCCATTATAGAATTAATCAATATCCAACTGACATTTATCGTGATATTGCCACCCTATTCATAATTAAGGACTAATTTCCACTTAACAATAAAAATAACATTTAACATAATGTAAGCATTTTTATTTTTTTTTGAATACTAAAACAAAATGCATTAAAAAAAACATCTTTAAAAACTAATTAAAAAAAAACATTTTAACAAGGGCTAGGGCGGGCCGTGCACTAACCCTAGCCGCAAGTGCGGGGAACACTCGCGGGCGGCGCTCACGGTGGTGCCCGCAGGTGCCGCGGCGCCCTGCGGCCACCGCGGCCCCTGCGGCCACCATCGCGAGCCGCAGCCGCTGCGGGTTGCAAGCAAAGGTAAGGGGTGAGCGGGGGAGGGGAGGAGGAGCAGGTGGAGCTTCGCTCCCCGCCCTCCAACCCCAGCCAACAGTTCATTTTTTTTTAATTAAAAACTCGCCCAATTCGGTGAAACAAGGAAACGCACAGACCAAACTAAAATAACGCCTAGTTCCATATTAAAAAAATAAATGTTTTCATTTTCCTTTTAAACACAGTTCGAACTACTAAAAACAAAACACCCATTACAGAGCTTGCTAATGAAGTTCGATTCAATATAAATTCGGTTTAAACAAACTGAGATTGATATCACATTTTCTTGATGGGTTTCTCATTATTTTACAAACATCCAAGGGTTTCAAACGCCCAAGAGAATGGAGGATTTAACCACACCTCAAATACACTTCAGCCAAGCTAATTAATTTACTAAATCAATTCATAAGCATGGCATTCGATGGAGAATCTAAAACCAAGATAGCAAGAGAACATTCAAACCCCCATTTCCATTTTAAACAATAACTCAATTTGAGAATTAGATCCTACCTGATCTCACATTCCTGGCAAGATCTGTTGAAGAGTCCCAATCTCCAGCTACCAAAACCCTCCTTCTCCATCCAAAACCCTCAAATTTCATCTCCAAAATCTTTTCCAACCAAAATTTCTCCAAAAAAATGTCCATCCCCAAAATTTCCCCAAATTTAGGGTTATATGGAAGAGTTGACCAAAAATTCTATTTTTGGAATTTAAAATTTTTATTTAAAAATAATTCTCAACATTTAATCCTTTTCTAACTATTGCAACAAATTAACTTGCTTTTCAAATCCAAATCGATTTCCTCATTTAACTGAAATTTAATCTTTCTGATTTCAAAAGCCAACAGGATACTATTAAATCTATTGCGATAAAATATACAACTTTCTTTTTCAACAGCATATATAAATGCATTTAATATTCAAAACCAGTCATTTAATCGAACTTACTCCCAATTTAAAACGAGCAATCCAAAATCAACGAAAATCGCATAACGGAATCCCGATTAATTTAGTCCATTAATCTCTAATGCACAAATACATATTTAATCAAAATAATTACTAAGGACTAATTAATCAATTTAACCAGGAACACCAAGCACGCAAACTGAGAAAGCCAACCAAACAGACGACTCGCAAACCCAAACAAGAAGTGGATACCGACGACGACTGGCGATGCTCACTTGAGCACGACTAAGGTTGACTAGGGTCTTACGACCACCTAATCCAACTCTAAGGATTAAAAAGGTACACTCAAACCTGCAATCCAGGTGACGAAGGACCTCGCACTCATGCGGCGTTGTACCTAAAATTTCCTGCAACCAAGAGTCATACATGCATACATATAGAAACTTAATGAAAGCGTTAGCTCAAAATTAATACCCCGAAATAGGTACACTAAACAACTTGCTTATAACTAGTGTGAAAACCACATCAATAGCTATGCGTTAAATCAACATCTGATTATAAAATTAAATTACGTTAAACTGATCAAGATTAAACCAAGGTTAGAGATTGATTAGGGCAGGGGTATTACATTACATGTCTAGTTGGCATGTATATTTTGCATATGGACATACATTCACATATTTAGACATACATTTTGTTTCAGTTGGCGTTTATGCCATATTTGTGTATGGACATACATTTGTAATCATTTGACATTTTTATATATACAGAAGTTGATATTCGATCATATAAATTGTTGCTCATCTGTGTGTGGTGTTATCATGAAAATCTTTAATCTTCATTTCAATAATTAACAATGGTTAATAATGGCTATTTAATGAACAACACAATTCTTTTCATTTCATCGTAAGTGTTGTTTTTATAATGAACAATATAATTCATTTAATGAACAATACAATACAATTCATTTAATCAATAATACAATACAATTCATTCAATGAACAATACAATTCATTTAATGAACAATACAATACAATTCATTTAATGAACAATACTTGATACAATTCATTATTACCCTATGCATTGTCCTATTTTGCCCCCCACCTCGATCAAACACTGAGGGTTTTATTAGGGCAGCAATTTTTTGGTTGGCAAAAAATTCGTCAGTCTCACTCAATGGAATGTTGTCATGTGGCCGATTTCTCGTTCTTCTCATCGCGATGACGAACCGTCAGCTCTGACATGTCCAATTAGGCATTATTACCCTAGCATGCTCCTATTTTTCCGCCACACTCAATCCAATGCTCAGGGTCATACCCTACCGGCATTGTCCCTTGAGTGCCCTAAGTGCTCAAAATTTTCAAACTTTGATGGGCCTTAACTCAGAATCCGTGGCACGTGCAAACAATTTGTTTGAACCTATGGGGCCATGAGAGGGGTCCCTACAAAAGAATATCTCATTTCTTCAAGTTGCCCTATGGTTTTATTGGGGCAACCATTTTTCTGTTGGCGAAAAAATTGTCAGTCTCACTCAATGGAATGTTGTCGCATGTCCGATTTCTCATTCTTCTCATCATGATGACCAACAATCGGCTCCAACATGTCTAGTTAGGCATTATTACCCTCCACATGCTCCTATTTTTGCCCCCCCACTCGATCGAACGCTCGGGGTCATACCCTACTGGCATCGTCCCTTGAGCGCCCTAAGTGCTCAAAATTATCAAACTTTGATGGGCCTTAACTTAGAATCTATGGCACCTATGAACAATCAATTTGAACCTATGAGGCCATGAGAGGGGTCCCTACAAAATCCTATCTCAGTTTTTCAAGTTGCCCTACAGTTTAATTAGGGCAACAATTTTTCAGTTGGTGAAAAAATCGTCAGTCTCACTCAATGGAATGTTGTTGTGTGGCCGATTTCTCGTTCTTCTCGTCATGATGATGAACTGTAGGCTTTGACATGTCTATTTAGGCATTATTACCCTATGCATGCTCCTATTTTTCCACCCCACTCGATTGAACGCTCGAGGTCATACCCTACTGGTGTTGTCCCTTGAGCGCCCTAAGTGTTCAAAATTGTCAAAGTTTGACGGGCCCTAACTCAGAATTTGTGGCACCTGTGAATGACCCATTTGAATCTATGGGGCCACAAGAGGGGTCCCTACAAAAGTCTATCTTGGTTTTACAAGCTGCCCTATCATTTTATTAGGGCAGCAATTTTTTGGTTGGCAAAAAAATCATCAGTCTCACTCAATGAAATGTTGTCTCGTGGTTGATTTGTCAATCTGCTCGTCGCGATAATGAACCGTCAGCTCTGACATGTCTAGTTAGGCATTATTACCCTACGCATGCTCCTATTTTTCCCCCCCACTCGATCCAACACTTGAGGTCATACCCTACCAACGTCATCCTTTGAGTGCCCTAAGTGCTCAAAATTATCAAACTTTCAAGGACCCTAACTCGAAATCTGTGGCACCTATGAATGATCTATTTGAACCTATAGGGCCATGAGAGGGGTCCCTACAAAAGCCTATCTCAATTTTTCATGTTTCCATACGGTTTTATTAGGGTATCAATTTTTTAGTTGGCAAAAAAATTGTCAGTCTCACTCAATGGAATGTTGTTGCATGGTCGATTTCTCCTTCTTATTGTCACAATGATGAACCATCAGCTACGACATGTCCAGTTAGGCATTACTACCCTACGCATGCTCCTATTTTACCCCCCACTCGATCGAACACTCAGGGTCATACCCTACCGACGTCGTCCCTTGAGCGCCCTAAGTACTCAAAATTGTCAAACTTTGATGGGCCCTAACTCAAAATCTGTCGCACCTATGAATTATCTATTTGAACCTAAGGGGCCATGAGAGGGATCCCTACAAAAGCCTATCTCAATTTTTCAAGTTGCCCTATGGTTTTATTAGGGCAGAAATTTTTTGATTGGCTAAAAAATCGTCAATCTCACTCAATGGAATGTTGTCGCGTGGCCGATTTCTCGTTCTTCTCATTGTGATGATGAACCATCAACTCTGAAATGTCCATTTAGGCATTATTTCCCTATGCATGCTCTTATTTTACCCCCCACTCAATCGAACACTCGGGGTCATACCGTACCGACGTCGTCCCTTGAGCACCCTAAGTGCTCAAAATTGTCAAAATTTGACGGGCCCTAACTCAGAATCCGTGGCACCTATGAATTATCTATTTAAACCTACAGGGCCATGAGAGGGGTCCCTTTAGAAGCCTATCTTAGTTTTTCAAGTTTCCCTACGGTTTTATTAGGGCAGCAATTTTTTGGTTGGCAAAAAAATCGTCAATCTCACTCAATGGAATGTTGTTGCATGGCCGATTTCTCGTTCTACTTGTCATCATGACAAACTATCAGCTTTGACATGTTGAGCTAGGCATTATTATCCTACGCATGTTCCTATTTTTCCCCCCCACTCGATTGAATGCTCGGGGTCATACCCTACCGACGTCGTCCCTTGAGCGCCCTAAGTGCTCAAAATTGTTAAACTTTGATGGGCCCTAACTCAGAATCCATGGCACCTGCAAACAATCTATTTGAACCTACGGGGCCATGAGAGGGGTCCCTACAAAAGCCTATCTCAGTTTTTTAAGCTACCCTATGGTTTTATTAGGGCAGCAATTTTTCGGTTGGCAAAATAATCGTCAGTCTCAGTCAATGGAATGTTGTCGTGTGATCAATTTCTCATTCTTCTCATCATGATGATGAATCATCAACTTTGACATATCTACTTAGGCATTATTACCCTACACATGCTCCTATTTTACCCCCCCACTCGATCCAATGCTCGGGGTCATACCCTACCGGTGTCGTCCCTTGAGTGCCCTAAGTGCTCAGAATTGTCAAACTTTGATAGGCCCTAACTTAGAATCTGTGGCACCTATGAATGATCCATTTGAACCTACAGGGCCATGAGAGGGGTCCTTACAAAATCCTATCTCAGTTTTTCAAATTTCCCTATGGTTTTATTAGGGCAGCAATTTTTTGGTTGGCGAAAAAATTGTCAGTCTCACTCAATGGAATGTTGTCGCGTGGCCAATTTCTCATTCTGTCATCGCAATGAGAAAGTGTTAGCTCCAATATGTCCAGTTAGGCATTATTACCCTACACATTCTCCTATTCCCCTCCACTCGATCGAACACTCAGGGTGATACCCTACCGATGTCGTCCCTTGAGTGCTAAAATTATATATAAACAAGCATTACACTATAGACACATAATGATCATGAATATTTCCATGTATTGTATACACATAATTACCATTACACTTACATGTGACATCCATGAAGGGATATGCAAACATGATTTTTTTTTTTCATTATCAATACAACCACACCAATGTACTCATGTATAGATACATGGAGATTATCATCAATATAACTAAACCAATTTTCTCATGGACATTGTATATCATCATAACAATATTACATCAATTCACATCCATATATAAATACAACATCCTAGTTCATCTGCATCTAACATCCTCATGTCCTAAGATAAAAGCTTACGTATAGCAATGCCTGCATATAAATGAAGACCAAAATAAGTAACCTTTTTATGCGGAATGAACGTGCTACAAGAAACAAATTATAACGCTTAATACAAATTAGTTTGGCAAATTATAAATAGATCATTTCAAACATTTTTAAGATGCACAAGATTGTATAATTACGAAACTTACCAGTTTCTTTGCAAAGTATAGAAGCATAACTTTGAAGAAAGACGCATGTTGATTAAAGCCCTTCTCACTACATTTCTCTGCATGGTTGAAGATGATGGTAGATATGGTCATTTCTAAATAGCAATACATTCACTTGAATTAATGTTTATGCACAAAATTTTATCTCATTAATGCATAAAAGAATATGTACCATCACCAAGAGAGGGTCTTGTCAATGGTGAATGATCTAGCATGAACCTGTATATCATCAAAAATAATAATGTGATGTACTATTGTATATCATCAATAAAGACTTGCATGAGCATAAAGGTTTTGCAATAATTATATCATCAAAAATTGTCAGATAGTGTTCTCTAATAACAAAAAATGTAAAGCTCATCAAATGCATGATAATAAGTCGTGTTGCAAAAATACGTCCCTTCTGATTATATCGTGTACCTGCTATGTGCATGCAAAAACTCTGTTGCCAAAAAAAAACATTCATCAATAGAACTGCATTTTCAACACATCCTTAATATACATGTAACAAACTTGATCATTATTTGAAATGAAATGCATGATAAAAAAAATAAGGCACCATTAAAGATCTACTACTCAAGTGTGCCTGAAGGGTCATCTCTTTGTTTAAGAGTATCCAGTATTGCTTCATGCTCAGCAGTAGTCATTGTCCATAGCTCTTTGGTCTTCGGTTTTGCTTGATGCTTCAATAACTTGACATTTGTAGCTATAATAAGGTGTGAATACATTATAATGGTTTTGTGTCTCTCATAGTCTTCAAATGTAGGTATGCCATTCTTTCTAATCATGTATGTTTGCAACCAAGTTCCCACAACAGCAACTGAACCTGTGGGATAGGTGAACTCGTCATCATCTGTCACTCGTTGTGTTAGCTTTTTTTTTCCTTGTACACATCATGCCAACCAATATTTTGATCTCTCTTCATTCCCTTGCAGTGCAACAACTGCAAAAACATGTCCTAGCTGTACAAGATCTGATAGACGATCAAACTCAAGTGAACTTTCCATGTCATCATTTGACAAAGTATTGTTTGAGATAAAAGGAGTTAGATAGTGGGGAACCCATGTATCAACCCACTCACTTGACTCGCACTGATCCTAATCACATCAAACACAACTCTGACAAAAACAAGCCAACACTCATGTCCAAATGGTCCATGTACTTGCATCTGAGCTGAGAAATGAATGCATCTTTGAAGAATCTTTAATTGTTTGACAATCCAATCTATCTCCCACTGTTCCCTCCTCAACCAACCAAAAGAATCTGCTCACTACTGAATCAAGAGTACCTCCATGTGACAATGCTAAACTACACCAATAAACAATAGAATGTGCATTAAAGAAAGTTACACCTAAAATCCTTAATTGCTCCTTAACTAGAGCTCTCTTCAAACATGCACCTGCTCCATCATGCTCTCCCTTCCCATGCCCTGCCTCAAAAAAACACCGAATATGAGGTATAAGCCTCTCCACATGCATTCTACTCAACCAATAAAACATACGAGCATTCTTGAATTGACCCGTACAGTTATCTGACCATATTATATGTCGGTCAATTGCAATATCTTTCTCATGCAATAACTCAAAAAAATTCTCGAAAGAATGTTGCACATACTCGGAAGAGTGTGATCTATCATCACTCATATAAAAATGATACTCCTTGATTATCTTCTTGTCCTCTTTTGTTCTATCAGGAGCATGTCTATATGTAATGTGAACAAAAATAGCAATCTGGACTGAATTGTAGTACTGAGACTGTACCTCATTCTATTGTTGCAATGTATAGTTCTCTACAAAATCAACCACCGATACAATAGTGCCAATCAGGAAAGAGTTCTTACACATCCTAAACTGTTGATCCAACCACTGAGACCTATGGGTGTGCCTTGCATACTTGTAGAAAATATTTTCCTTAAAATCCAAAATAAAATCAGTAATACTCACTTCTCTTGAGACTAATTCGGATCTAGAACCTTCACCTCCACTCTTCAAAGTATATTTCACTGTCTCGTATCTTTTTTTCTGAACATAATTATTTTCAAACTCGTGTTCGCTGCCCTGATGAGAACATGAAACAAACTTTGACAACCCACCGCATTCTAAGCACTTCTCATTCAAACAATCATTTCTATAGAAATAACAGCCATCATCTCTAGGGCATAAAATAGATCTTGCAAGTCTCTTGATGATCTCGGAAATAGCATTGCACCACACTCCTGCAACATCTCATTAGTATGCATCATAGAATGAATATGACATAAAAGTTCATGGTATATTGAAAACTCTACATGGTACTTGCAACAATAGGTATTGTGAATCTTAAGAAGAACACAATAAAATGGTTTCAAAGATTCAAAGGCCCTTTGTTATATTTGCAAAGTTGGATGTAATTCACAAAAAAAATTTTACAACATTGTTTGGCTTGATTCCAAGAAATGTTTGGGATGCGGTGTGCGGTCTCAGTTGCCGATTCTTAATTTCAAAACGTCCTTTACATTGCGTGACACTCTAGAATTAGAGTGCCAAAATTGTTGAATCTCTTCCTTCGCATTGTCAGTCAACTTTCTATCAACACATGCAAGCCTCCCACCAAATGCCCATGTATCTTGTTAAAGTGGATCATCAAGTCTTTGTCTTCATGCAAGTGCTCTATTCAAAGTTTTACAGTTTATGTTAAAATCAACAAAAGTTTGTCTCATTTGAGAAGCCTCCCTCAATTGCTGGCTTACTAAGGAGGTTGTAATCACTCTTCGAGTGGCTCTCTTATCTCTTTCTTTGGTATTCTTTCCAATAGAATTGAGAGCATCAAATAGATTTTTTGCAATAATAGAATTTTTCTCCATCTTCTTGTTCATACGAATCTTCAATTTGTTTAGCAATGGTCTCATCTTTATCATCTTTAGCAATTGAACAAAAAGTTGGCATTGCTCGATCAATGTCTTATTGCTAAAATTTTGGTTGAAAAGTTGTGTAGCCCACAACCGAACAGTTCTTGTTGACCTCTTGCCTTCAAGATTTGCAATAATGTTCTCATTGATTTCAAATAACCATTTTGGGGTTCTTGAAGGTCTTGGATTTGGAACTTGTCTTTCATCCATGAGGGGATCTTCATTTATAAAGTAATTAGGTGTTACATATGGTTCACTTGGTTGAGCAATTCCACCTTCAATGTTAAAGTTTTCCACATTTTCACCTCCTTTGTCAAAATTTTCCACATGTTGAGCATTTTCATTATCACTTTCAACATTTTCAAAATTTTCAATATTTTCACTTTCAAAATCTACATTTTCATTTTCAATAACTTGTGGCACATTTTCAAATTCAATTTCCTCTTCAGTTGAAGTAACATTAGCAATATTTAACATTCCTTGTCTTCTCCTCCTATGGCATTCTCTATCTCTTTCTCTATACATTTCAACTTGGTCATTTGGCCATTTTTTTTTGTGTTTAGACTTCCAATGACTACTACTCCCCATTTCCCTCCACACATATGCTCCTTCGTGATTGACAATGTAAGTTTACACTTTAAGAATCTCCCAAAAGCACAAATTTGTCTCTAGCTGTCTCAAAACCTGTGAGCCTTGACAGGAAATAGAATATGCAGACTGTGGGCCGTTGGAATCTACAAAATGGCCCACAAACCCTTTTTTTCTTATTTTTTTGTACTAAAATCGGCTATCCGATTTTAGTACGAAAATTTGTGGTCCCCAAAAATTTTCCCATTTATTTAGTAAACTTCCACATGGTAGAAATTTGATATCCGATTAAATCAGATATCGGATTTTATTAGTCACATTTTAGAGAGAGAGAGAGAGAGGAGGAGAGGGAGGGAGGGAGAGAGAGAAGGAGAGGGAGAGAGGGAGAAAGAGATCCCTATGGACACCATATGACCCCTAACGACACCATAGGACCCCTTAAGACATCGAATCATGTCGTTAGGGGTCATATTGTGTCTTACGACCCCTTAGAACACCATCTGAACCCTCACGACATGATTTGGTGTCTTAAGGGGTCCTATGGCATCGTTAGGGGTCATATGGTGTCCATAGGGGTCATATGGTGTCTTGCAACACCATAGGACCCCTTAAGACACCAAATTGTGTTGTTAGGTGTCATATTGTGTCCTAAGGGGTTGTAAGACACAATATGACCCCTAACGACATGATTTGGTGTCTTAAATGGTCCTATGGTGTTGTTAGGGGTCATATGGTGTCCACACGGGTCAAATGGTGTCTTCGAACACCGTAGAACCCTTTAGGACACAATATGACCCAAAGTGACCCAATTTGGTGTCATTAGGGGTCATATGGTGTCCTAAAAGGTCATAAGGGTTCATGGGACATCATATGACCCCTAAGGACACCATATGACCCTAATGACATGATTTGGCATCTTAAGGGGTCCTATGTTGTCCATAGGGGTCATATGGTGTCTTGGGACACCATACGACCCATTATGACCCCTAATGACACCATAGGACCCCTTAAGACACCAAATCATGTCATTAGGGGTCATATGGTGTCCTAAGGGGTCGTAGGCCACAATATGACCCCTTAGAACACAATATGACCCAAAGAAACCCAATATGGTGTCATTAGGGGTCATATGGTGTCCTAAGAGGTCATAAGGGTTCATGGGACACCATATGACCCAGTAGGACACCATATCACCCCTAAAAACATGATTTGGTGTCTTAAGGTGTCCTATGGTGTCCATAGGGGTCATATGGTGTCTTGGGACATCATACGACCCGTTATGACACCATATTGGGTCGCTTTGGGTCATATGGTGTCGTACAACGCCTTAGGACACCATATGACCCCTTAAGATACCATATTTGGTCGTTATGGGTCATATTGTGTCATATGACCCCTTTAAGACATCATATGACCCCTTAGGACACTATTAAACCCCTAATGACACCATTTTGGGTCGCTTTGGGTCATATGGTGTCTTATGATCCCTTAGGACAATATATGACCCATAACACACAATTTGGTGTCTTAAGGGGTTATATGGTGTCCTAGGACACCATATGACACCTATGGACACCATATGACCCCTAAGGACACCATAGGACCCCTTAAGACACCAAATCATGTCGTTAGAGTTCATATGGTGTCCTTGTTGGCAATATTACAAGGATATTGAGAAGGTTGTTGATGATTATGGACATAACTGATTAAAGATGTTTTACTGTCCTGATATTATTATTTTGTTATTGATGTCAAGAAATTGATTTTCTAATTCAGTATGATGTTGCCATATCTTAAGAAATATGATATGAAGATTATAAAGAAGTCAATAAAGACACAGGAAAGAATATGATGAATAAAGGGATAAGTTATTCAATGGGCAACTCTTTCGAGTCAGACAATGATGAGATCTTGATGTTTTAGATTGTTCTAACATCATACATATGTTGTAAAATATAAAGGTTAATAATATACTATGTTATCAAGCAAAGAACCTAGTCGATAAACCCTAAGGAACCTAGTCAGTAAACTATAAGGTTATCGCAGTTGCTTAATGAAGACAAAATGTCTACCGAGTAAAGTTTAGTATTCACCGAGTTGTAACCGAGCTATAACAGAATGCATCAAATGTTTACATGTGATATTTAATGAAAGATGCTAATGAGCTGGAGTGGATCAATGATTGGCAATCTGTAGAAAAAGTTTGTTAACAAATCTAAGGCAATGGAAAGTCGACAAGAAGATCTACAGCTCAGATTGAACTGCATTACCCTAACACAAGTTCCAAGATGAATGTGAAATTTCCAAGGTGGGGTAAAACATTTTCAGATCGAAAGATACAATGAACTTGGACAAGATTGAAGATCTAATGGCTATGATTGTTCATGGGAAATGTGATCAAGGAGATTAAGTAGTTAGAAGATTGTTTATAAATAAGGAACTGTTGATAAACAATGTATGCGGGCAAGTGTATGCGCAGGGATGCTACATAGTTATTACCGAGCACAGAAGCTTGAAGACCTATTAGAATAATAGAGTATTCATGCCCAGGAGATAGACAAGATTAGTTCTATGTCTAGATTGTATTGAACAAATAGGAATCTACTTTAGCATTTTAGATGTGAAGTTGCAGATAGATTGTATTACTATTATTTTGTGAAAGTGACAGGAAATCTCTTAACTGAGTGGACTTAACAGTCTTATATGTAAATCCTCTAACAAGGTGACATTCTGATTGAGTGTTTGAAATCCTTTGACAATGTCACTTCTAACAAAGTGAAGATCCGTACAGGTCTGAGGGAAATCCCTTAACCGGGTCACATCTAGCAATGTGTTTTGTAATCTTTAACAGGATTGGCTTTTAACCAAGCATACTCTAGAAGAGTATATTTCTTAGTGGGTCTGAAATTCCACAATGGTTTTTCCCTATTTGGGTTTCGACGTTAAATCTGGTGTTATGAGGTTTATATTGTTCATATGCTTTTGAGTTTGCATGTTTGACAATTTTTTATTATATGACTGATATATGTTACTAAGGTTGAATCTGATGTTTTTATGGATGAATAAGTTTGTATGATTCACCCCCCCCTCCTCTCATCTTGTTGGCTATTGGATCTATACTTATATTAAGTATCAGAACTATCAATTGGTATCAGATCTTTGGACTCCGAAAGGAAAGTTTAAAGGCACTTGAGTTAAAGATCCAAAGATGTATCTCTCTCAGTGGTCAACTGAGAAATCTACCGCTGATAGGTCAAAATCTGCACCTGCAGCTGCTGAACGGTAATCTATAAGGTCCAGATCTGGGCATCCTCCATATGTCTTGGGACCTGAACCCGTAAGGGTACCTGTGCTGGAGCAACCCCTCCCTCTCGACATGTCCTTGGTGCTGGAGGTGGGAGCACATTTGTCCTCCTCCTCTGAGCTGGTCGCATGGCCTCCTCTACACCACCCACTGCAGCTAACACCTCCCCCACTCACCCCTCTCCACCGGCTCTGATAGCCAATCCTCCTCTCCCCCTATCTATCCTCCCTTGTCTAATAGCTCTATCCACACCTCTCCTCCCTCTATCTCTCTGCCTCCCTCTGGCTCCTCTACCTCCTCCATCATCCCCATCATCTCCATCATCTCCCCCGTCTCCCTCCTCCTCATCTAAATGAAATGCTAGCCTCATCTCCTCTGGGTCAGAGATCCTGGCCACCGCTCGCACAGCAAACAAATGGGCAAACTCATCTGTCATGCCCGCATCTTGGATCTTCGGAGCATAGTCCCATATCTGCCCAGCCAACCCTGTAAACTCCTCTATCACCACCGCACTATCAATGGTCGGCCCCCAATTTGCTATGTCCTATTGCCGCCGTGCATAAAGGCACACTCCCTGAGGTATACCCTGCTGGCACCCGAACTATCTCAAAACTTGGATCACTAGGAATCTCTCTGTAACGAACGGGGTCCTCCCAATCAGGTACCTCATCATAAATACAAAGGGCATCTCCAGCCCATCCTCTGCCCATACCTCACAACCTGTATATGGTCGCCAAGTGACCATATCAATATCGTCAAAAACCCTCCTCCAATGCTCTAATTTGCCCAGCTTACACTAGACAACTAGACCTCTGTATCCATAGGCATATGCTCCACTTACGAGCCTATCCCTATCTGCTAATAGCCTTGTTGCTGGAATATGCTCCCAACACCATACTTGTAATAGGGTCACGCCAGCTGACACACTGCCGCAACTGAGGTATACTACCTCATGTAGACTCCTGTGTCGATGAGCCAGCATCGCTGACCCCCATGCAAACCTCCGGCCCTGTGTGACCATCTGCTCCAAAACTAGCCCCCATCCCACTGAAAATCCCTTTGACCTATGATCGGGACAAAGGAATCCCCCAATGAATCTTGCCAGTACAGATGGTAGTGGTGCATAGTCCAGATCCAAAAAATCCTACCAGGGGATCTCATACTCACAAACTGTGTCCTCCTGGAAAATGCGGTGCAATGCCTCTGTGCCACCCTCCTCGGACTGCACATAGGGTAGTAGTGCCCCTACCATAGGAATGCGCAAAATCCGATAACAGTCCTCCGGTGTAACTGTCATCTCTCTCATAGCAAAATGGAAGGTGTTCGTGTCACTATGCCACCTCTCTGCCAATGCTGTCAACAACCCTTGGTTCACAGTGAACCGAGGCATATCCAAGAGAGAGGTCAATCCACATCTCTCAATAATATCCAAATCCGCCTGTGAAAACCATGGTATCAATGTCCAGGGTCTGGAAAATCTATCCCTCGACTGTACCATGCCCAATCGCTCCTGTCAACAAGCAAAAAAAATCCAATATCAGTTTCCACATCAAAACAAAGATATCAAAATCAAACTTACATCAACAAAATGAAACATTTTGCTCACCTATATCAAAGTTCAAAAACCTATCATTTCATATCAAACTTGTAAAACAACTCAAGTTTTCAAAAACCATATCAAAACTTGTAAAACAACTCAAGTACCAAAATCACATAAACTTGTAAAACAACTCAAGTTTCCCACCCATATCAGCTTGTAAAACAACTCAAGTTTCCAACCCATATCGGCTTGTAATACAACTCAGGCTTTCATACACATTGAACTTGAAACAGACCACGCAAATACATCATATTCTAATCAATACAATAGATTGATATCTATACATAAATTGGAAAATCGCAAAACAAAACAAGTTATACAAACACTCATATTGGATAAATTCATCAAAATATGAAAGGCAAACAAAACAAATTTTCCAATCGACCAATTTTGCAAAAAATTTCAGATGCGCTAAAATAGTTATTCAATGCGCTAAAAACCTACCACGCACTAGGCTGCTTTTCCTATGCGCTAATCTATTTGTCCTATGCGTTAGAATAACTCTATGTGCTAATTTTCTCCCACCATGTGGTACCTAACCCACCCTATGCATTAGACTATGTCTACGCGCTAATCTATCCCATCAAGGCACTACCTGTTTGGCCCTACGCGCTAGGTTAACCCTACGCTCTAAACCCCCCTCCCTATGCGAACTTTTGCGGCCCTTATGCGCTAGGTCTACCCTACGCGCTACCCAATTGACCCGACGCGCTACCCAACAACTGCCCTGCGCTATTCTACCTGCATGCGCTATCCTATCTAGTTCGGACGTGACCCCTAATATTAACCTCGATGCGCTACTTTAAAATTTGTATGCGCTACTCTAGACCCTAGATGTGCTAGAACATTAAACCTGAACTTTGAAATTCAAAAAATGACTGAAAATGACAAAATGAAAAGTCAAAAAAAGGTCAAAAACGTTGACTTACTAGTGGTCCACGTGCTACAGGTCTCTGGTACTTCCGAACATGCTTGAATTGGTGTCTGTGATAGGGAAACAACATTTTCTCTCCAGAGCAAATTCTCTTTCTTCAAAGTCAACAAAGCACAAATGAACCTAATTTGAGCCCTTTTCCCCTTTTATAAGAGGAAAATAAAATTAGAGTTAGCCAAATAGACCTGTAATATGGTTGCGGTCTCCCCTATACCAAAACATTTGTAACTTATCGAGAGATGAATCAATTTACACACATTATACATGCACGAAATCATACACATCATACGCACTTCATCAAATTAAATCAAAATTTAAAAAAAAATATATATTGATTCATCTCCTGAGGGGGCATCATCACATCAAATCGAAACTAGGGCACGACTGGCAAATCAAAAGAGCGACACAAAAATTGCATTTGATCATAAATCATGATAAAACACATCATTTTCTTTGAAATAACATGTGCACACACGTCACTCCAAAGAGGGGCAAAATGTAGACGTATAAAAATGACCATATTCCTAAATGAATATTTTATGTTCATTTCTCTATTTGATTAAATCCAATTTAATTAAATTATCCACATTCTTCTATTTTATTAAGTAAATTACTCAATTTATTTAAATAAAATTCACTATACCCATTT
Source organism: Cryptomeria japonica (assembly GCF_030272615.1). Taxonomy (NCBI): domain Eukaryota; kingdom Viridiplantae; phylum Streptophyta; class Pinopsida; order Cupressales; family Cupressaceae; genus Cryptomeria; species Cryptomeria japonica. The sequence continues at coordinate 825,274,312 of NC_081409.1, forward strand.
AATGAATAAATCATTTTATTCAATTAAATCCCCCTAGCCACTTTTAATTAAATTCAAATTTAATTAAATAGTTATCCTAAATTGAACAAATCTAATTTATTTAATTTCCCCAAATTGCAACCAAATTGAATTAAATCATTTAAATCAATTAAATCCTATTATCCCCCCCATCCACTTGCAAAATCCCAAACCCCTTTCTAATCCCTTCTAGAATCTTCTAATTGCTTCTAATTAACCTAACCCCTCCTCTAAACTTTGTCACATCCTTAAGCAAAGGGAAGTCACTTCTCAAAACCTCAAAGTCTTTGATAACCATTAAAGGCTTTCAATCTTGAACCACTAAATGTCTCAAAGTCTTTGATAACCTTCCAAAGCTTCCAACCTTCAACCACTTAATCCACAAAGTCTTAAATAACCATTAATGGTTAACCCAAACCCTTCTACATGGTTAAAACATTTGTTTTGACTCAACCTCTACCCAACCCAAGGGTCTCATCAGGCCTTTATTGCTTTGACCATGATTATCTCTTAATCATTTGCACAAAGGTTTATCCTTGGATTAACTCCTAATCCAGTGGGTAATCCTAACTTAGACTTGACCCTTAGCCTCTAGATAACCATGAGGTCTTGTCAGGCATTCAATGTCTCCAACCCCTTTTTAACCCAGTCTTATGTTGACATTTGTCACTATTTCATTGGTGCAATTTGCAAACATGGATCGCCAACTTTCAAATTCAACCCTTGATTAAACCATTCAATCCTGACCATCTAGTGCCCTATTTTGACTATAAATAGAGCTCCCATCCCTCCATTTTTATATATAGAATCCTCCAAATTTGAAGCATTACACTTATGCTCAAATTCTTTCAAGCTTTCATATCATCTTTATGCTCATCATTTAACCTCTTTTAGATCAGAATTAGACTAAATATGCATGTTTAGAGTAATTTCTTTATCATTTTAGCTCAATCATAGACTAAATATAGTATGCTAGGATAGTATTCATACTAACCTTGTCATCTTATCAACTAGTTTATTACATTTCTAAGATCATACATAACTTAGCATCCATTTCATACTAAAATTTATCAAAACATCTCTCGTTCTCATATTTGCCATCCCTAAACCATTTTGCTCAGTAATCTAAGAGCAAAAATATTGGTTTGAGGGACATTGTGAGATAGAGAACCATGGGACCCTCCTTGGGAAGCTGAGTAATATTACGTTACTCCATAGCTTACACCAAGAAGTCCTGTGTGTGTGTGTGGACTAGTAGTTTAATCATATTTTCACATTTTAAGTTTTATAAGCCCACTTTTCCACCATACATTTCTGGCGCCCACCGTGGGGCCCGACCCCAAATAACAAATCGGTTTTTCAAATTAATGACTTTTGCAGGTTCGCGGGAAACAAGAATCAATGCATGGGGAACATTCCCTAGCGCATCTGATTGATAGTCCAGTGCATCTCGCTCACTGTTTAATCCGTGGGGCTCATACTACAGTGCGTGAAGACTGTTCTTTAGCACGTAACCCCCCTAACATTTTCCTGTGAGTTTCAACGTGGGCACAACACAGAGTAGCACATAAAATAACCATAATAGCGCATACGATCCATAGTTCAGTGCTTATAGACCATCATCCAGCGCGTGTATTTAAAACGTTAGCGCATCATATTTCAAATTTTCCTGCAGGACTCAGGGCGGGAATAAGGAAAAGATAGAATAGTGCTTCCAACACACAGAGTAGCGCATTCAAAGAATAGAGTAGCGCGTTGATAATTAATTTTAGCGCATCTAACATATATTGTAGCACGTATAGTCTGTTCTGTAGCGCATCATAGACAGTGAACTAAAATTAAAATTGTAACAGCAAGAGAATTTAGACTTGTAGAAGTCCACCTAAATCCAAATTTTCTAACCCATGGATCACAATTTTGCAGGATTCTAACAGTTTCTTGCAGGTAGCGCACGAAATTTTATGGTAAAAATGATTTCATTTGTTGACCACCGAATCAAAAATTTGCTTTGTTGACCATTTTCTTTTCATAGATCAGAAAATCATTCTTTTAAGGTAAAATGAACACCATGTTTTTGTGGAGCAACATCTCCACATAGTTTTTAGCAAATCACTTATTTGAAAGGATAAAATAAACCAAATTGATTGATTTGTCTCGAAAGTGGAAGGAATATGCTCTCCCCTTAACTGGGTGATCAAAAATCTAGACCACTCTTACAACTTTTATTATTTCAAAGCATTTACATCCTTTAGCAGGCCTACCTTCCCGAGGAGTTGTAATCAACTCTTAAAGCCGTTTATGGCCGGTGTGAAGGGAACGACCTAAGTGGGGAATGACTTTGAAGCAAGAATTCCAATCCACTATAATCAAATGTGGAAAGTGACGAAAGTCCTTTTTAACAGTTGCGCGCAGTGATTAGCCTTCCCCTAGTATCCTTGAGATACGTAAAGCCTTTGTTCTAAAGGTTGGGAAGCCTCCTAAGAGAGTTTATCACTGACGGCTGAACAGGAAGCCTGATTATGAACCTTAGAAATAGAAACTTTGAGCCGAGTCAGTAACCAGACATTTGTAACATCATAGTGCAAGGGTGGGAATCCGCCCCCAAGATTACTCACCATATATCTCCCAAGATAACTACTCAACTATGAAGCAATTCACTTTGGGTTAATTTCTGGCAAAAGGCAAAAAAAGGGCACCCTCTAGGGGGTGACACGGCTGTTTGAGCTGATGGAGTATCGAGACTAGTGGGCTATGATGTTATTTATGACCATTGACTAAAGAGTCTTTCTGAAGTGTATTACTTGTATCCAAACCTATTAAAACATTGGAGATTTGAACACATCCTCGCAAGAACATACACTTTTTATTAGATTAGGCAAAATGGTTGTACTTTTTGTGCCATGCTTGCATTTATTACTTAAGAAAATCATCCATCACACTTGAAAATTTCACAACAAAATTCAAAATCCACTAAAAAAATCAACCAAAAAGAAAATCAGTGCAGTATAGCGCATGAGAGCAACATCTTAGCACATCGAATACTTCTGTTAGTGCATCCAAAATTCAAGTTAGCTTGTTGGTTCAAAACAGTAGCATTTCTACCATAAGACAAAATAGTGCAAAGTCATTTAGCACATCTGAACAATAGTATAGCACGTGGAAGAAACATCTTAGCGCGTAGGAACAATACATTAGCGCATAGAATCAAAAAGTTAGCGCATATTAGGCCCAGTATAGCGTGTAGATTTTTCCAACAAATTTAACAACAATTTTCAACAGTCTGAACTTTAGCACGTTCAAGAAATAGCCTAGCGCATAGGAATCAAACATTAGCGCATCTAGTCTAACAGTTAGTGCTTAGAAAGCCCAGAATAGTGCATAAACTTTTTCAACTGTTAGACCACAATTTTCAAAAAGTCCAAACTTTGGCACGTGTCTAGGGGCAGCTTAGTGCATGTGCTCATTCTTTTAGCACATCAAGTGAATTCAGTAGCGCATGTAGACTCTGTTCTAGCATGTGATCCAAAACAGAAAAATAGAGAGCAAAACCGAGAAAAATTTTAAAATTTCAAAAACACTTTTGGAAAACTTTTTCATCAAAAATCATTTTTTATCAAACCAGAGTGACAAAAACAAACCATAAACCTATTTCTTGAGCAAAATTTGTGTTAAACAAAGTTATCAGAATCCTAAACAAATCGAGCAATAGAGGATGTCTCTCCTATCATAATCTAGAAAATTTTCATCATCAGTATCAACAGAATCCTTTACCATCTTACGGATTTTTATCTCAAAACACTTGTTTAGAACTTTCAAATTGTCAAATCTAGTTTCTAAATTCGGGAAACTTTTATCCATATCATTTGACACACTTTGTCATGAACGGACATCTACACCTTCATTCTGATAAAGTAAGATTTGAAGTTTTTTAAACAAGAATCAACTAAATCCAAACAAATCAAAGGAAACCATTGATCACTCATGCATGACTAATCCCCTTATTCTGAGAAGAAATAACCTCTATCGTAACATCACGTTGAAGAAACAACAACCTAGTTTTGCCAAATTCATCAAGAGAAATAAGTTTTTATGCATCAATCATCAACTCTTCAAATCTCATCGGGTATTCCTTCATCACGTCAAACGATATATCCAAAACAAATCTAGCGAATTTGAAAAAGAACCCCTGAAGACAAGAGCATACTGTCAAAAGTCTGCTTTTAATCAAAAGATAAACCGTAGAGGAAAGATCAATCCAGCATTCTTTCCCGATGAGTGCATCACGTACAACACATCTCGATCAGAACCACCAACACCCGAGCAACACATCAATGAGGCTTTTGTCCCTTTTATCATTGAAAGTTTCTACTAAAATGCCTGTCACTCGCTCTCAAAGAAACAAACAAAGCGAGACACATGCAGAATCAAGTATGAATGGTAGATTGTCAAATCCTTTTGAAGTTCCATCCTCGAAAGAGCCTGAAATTACTGACGCAATTCTTCAGGAATGTCAAGAAAATCCTTCATTCCAAAAACTCATTGAAAAACTCATAGAAAATGACAAAGAAAAGTATCTGCTCATGCTTACGAGTAAAGGCATTAAAATTCCTGAAGATTTTGACGCAAACATTTTTCAAACCGGGTCTCAACAATATACATATCAAGAACAACAAAGAGAAGAAGAAACTCGCATACCTGAGCAACATATTCCAAAGCAACGTATACCAGAAATGCGTATACCTGAGCTCGAAACTCCAGAACAATACATACCGTTTACCACACCTTTTCAGTTAAGAACAAATATGAGGGAAGAATTCATCCCTCGACAAGATAATGCACCCTTTGTTGCTCTTACTCAACAAATGCAAATGTTGCAAAGACAAATACAAGATATGCAACAAGGGACAAAAGTGCGGTATTCTATAAATGAAATTTGTTCTTATCCATTTGACAGGAGATTAAACATGGTACCTTTTCCTCCAAACTCAGATGTTCCCAAATTTGATAAATATGATGGGAAAAGTGATCCTCGGGATCATGTTCATGAATTTTGTACCATGAGTCTTGAATTTGCTCATGATGACACTTATTTGATGAGGTTATTCCCAAGAAGCCTGGGAGGACAAATAATGGAATGGTTATCCAAGATTACACCACCTATTAGATCATTTGACAAATTGGTTAACAAATTCATCACCCACTATTCTTACAACATCCAACATGCCATAACCATGCTAGATGTTTGCAACACCAAACAAAAGAACAATGAAACATTCATGATATTCCTTCAGCGTTGGTGACACATGGTATCGCGATATCCTCGAGATATTCTTGAAAAGGAGAAAATGGAAATCTTCATCGATAACTTGAATGGCGAAATGAGTTACAGACTCAAACTTCAATGCATACCATCTTTCGCCAAATTGATTGAAAATGGCATTCAAGTAGAGGAAGCTTGTGTCAAAAAGGGAACCCTCAAGTTCTACAAAGAAGGAACCAACTCATCAAACTACAATAATAAGAACAACCTTGACAAATCTCGATTTTCGACTCGAAACAAAAATGAAGGCAATAATGAATCATATGATCCCAAATCTAAACAACCAGTGCTGGCATTATTTGGAAATCCTCAAAATCCTCAAAATCTTAAAAATACTACTCCCAGTGCTAACACATACGCACCAAACAATGCTCAAGGACAACTCAACACAAACAACGCCAACAATAATCAAAGCAAAAACATGAATCCAGGGCCTAACAACAATTCACGCAGCAACACAAACAATTTCCAAAAGCGTATCTTCACACCACTGGGACAATCATTAGAATCCGCATTTAGAGAACTTTTGGCAAACAAAATTCTTTCTTTGCCTCTAATCAACAACTATGAACCCCCAATCAAACCACCTTGGTGGAATGATTCCCACTATTGTGATTTCCATCACAACAAGAGTCATAGAACAAACAAATGCATGAGATTGAAACACATAGTACAAGACATGATTGATCGAGGTGACTTAACGGTGGATGGTCTCAAGACAAATAGTGATCATGGAGCCTTCAAAAATCCACTCCCAAATTACAACAAAGATGGCGCATCAACTTCAGATGATACACATGGAGCTCGTATTAATCACATCTACAACAACACAATCAACCACATATCAGCTGAAGACCGTCAAGTCAATGTCATAACCATTCGAGATCGGCATGATCATGAATCCATCAATGTAACAACCTGAACTCAGAAATATGTCTTGAAAGGCCATACTGTACCTACAACTGCCACACCAAAACTCCAATATGACTTGGTTAACTAGCTACGCAAGACTCTAGCTTAGATATCTATCCTAGAATTATTGAAACTATCACCGAAGCACAAAGACATATTGGAGCATGCACTATTAGAAACAAATGTACCTCACAATATGGATACAGACAGATTTCAAGCCATGGTCGCCCATATGATAGAACCTCATAACCTCACCTTCTCAGAGCATGACAATACTTCATTGAGTCATCTGCATAATACTCCTCTCCATATTGAAGTCATTGTTTGCAAGCACCAGGTAAAAAGAGTCTTGATAGATGGAGGAGCCGGACTTAATATTTATACTTTAAAGCTTATCCGTGCACTAGGCTTCTTAGAAGAATCTATTGATCCTTGTAAAAAGATTACCATAAAATCATATGATGATGAGGAAAGGTCCTCTAAAGGAACTGTAATAATACCTATTCAAGTAGGACTAGTGCAAAAGGATACTGTATGTCAAGTCTTAGACATCGATCTCACCTACAATATCTTGTTAGGACGACCCTGGATACATGAAATGCAAGCACTACCTTCTACCTATCATCAGTGTGTCAAGTTCCCTTATGATGGACAAGAAGTCTCCATATCAGCAGATCATAATCCATTCCAGCATTGCAACGCAATGGGGGCAGCCCAAGACAGTTTAGTTCCCCATAATAGAGAAAAGCAGCGATCCTTGACATCAGGTCTACAAACAACAAAGCCCAACTCCTTATGGGGAGACTTCAAGTAGAAAATGCAAATCAAAGACTAGGGCATGGAGAATATTCTCTGGAGCCTTTATGTTTAGCCAAATTGCCAACATCACCTAGATCGCATGGTTTACTTACTACATCAACACAACTGGCTACTCAACCCATCACTAAATTTGATGGTACCTTCATCCAATTGGGTGCTCTAGCACATGAATCAGAAGACAAAGATGTCCTTAGCTAGTTATACAAAGATGAAGAAGAAGATAATAGAGCAACCGCTCTGGACATTGTTCTCCCAACACACCTGTATGGAAAAGGCTACTTAATCATGAAGCAAATGGGATATGGCGGTAAAGGACCTATTGGGAAGCGCAAGGAAGGAGTCATGGAACCTATAGATCTTCCTTCACAACCTAGTAGAAATAAAGCAGGATTAGGTTCTAAACTCACATTCCTATTAAAACGGCCGCCACACATAGCTGCAAAACCTCAATGGAAGGAAAAGAAGAAGTACAAAGAAGAATCCTGGCAGGAAGCACTCTTTGAATCAGCAAAAACAATCCGCAAGGCACGAGAGCGTCAAGATCAGAAGTTAAATCAGGAAAAACTTCTAAGTCATAAGAAGGCCCTATGTGCAGCTGTAGCCCATATTCAAACACCAATGTCTCAAGAACAAATCCTGTCATCTCCAGATACCATTATTCCTCCTCGAAGAAGCATAGTCTATGAACAAATTCAACAAGTGGAAGACGGATCGGATATAGAATCAACACAAAATATCAAAATAGTATCCATCATCAAAGATTTGTTTTCACCATACAACATACATGTTTGCAGCACAGATAGAATCTGGGATGATGCCTATGAGACAGATTCCAATGAATATGAATGGGGTACCTGCTCTGATGCTACTACAAATATCCCAGATGATACTGATTCCGTATCCCTTTCTCAAGAATAACATAACGCAGAAGATAGACCTCTTGAATTTGGACCACAAAATATCTATGATGCTAAGGAAAGTGAACAGAAACATCATGAACAAGTCTATGTGGAAGATGATACCATCAAAGACCTCGATGAAACCCTGGGCTACTTTAAAACCAAGAACCATCACGAGGAAAACTCTATCCTAACACTTACAGTCACTGAACTTGATCCACCCACTGATTCTTTACCACTTGTCTTCCCTGACCTCATCGACTGGGATGAACCTGAAATCCATAATATACCCATTTTCTCAGATGATGAGTCTATTATCCATTACCTATGTACCGTGAATCTAGAAACACGCTCTACCAGTGAACAAAATAATGATATCTGTCAATCAAGGAGTGCCAAGTCTCTCAGTCGCAAAAATGAACCAAATAAAGAATCTGATGCTGAAACCAGTTAATGGCAGCTCTAGATCCCAAAAAAGTAAAAATAAAGGATGCATCTAAGGGTGAAAACCTTTTTAAGGTACCTAACGATGGGAGACTTGACACTCTTCCTGAACATTTTCATGAGCGATCACCCATATTGATTGAGCCCACTCAATCAATCAACTTTGGTACTATAGAAGTAGCTAGAAAGATCTGCATTCATCATCTTCTTTAAACGATAGCAAATTAACTTTGCTTGGTCATATGCTGATATGCCTAGAGTCGATCCACACTTAATCATGCATCACTTGTCCATTTCTACAGGAGTCAAGCCAGTCAAGCAAAAGCTACGAAAGATGAATCCATAGGTGGCACTCATGGTCAAAACTGAACTGAAGAAACTACTAGATGTTAGATTCATCCAACCCATTGACTATGCCGAATGGATTTCCAACATCGTTCCAGTGTCAAAACCAGATGGTAGTATCAGAATATGCACTAACTTCAGGGACATCAACAAAGCTTGTCCAAAAGATGACTTTCCTCTACCCAGTATCGATATAATTGTAGATCTCACAGCAGGCCATGCAATGCTCTCATTAATGGACGGTTTCTCAGGCTATAATCAAATCAAAATAGCTCCTGAAGATCAAGACAAAATAGCATTCACCTGTCCTTGGGGAACGTACTGTTGGAATGTTATGCCTTTTGTCTTAAAGAATGCAGGAGCCACTTATCAAAGAGCAATGACAACAATATTCCATGATATGATGCACACATTTATGGAAGACTATGTGGATGATTTACTAGCTAAATCCTTCACCAGATCTAAACATCTCAGCATCCTAACGAAGATCTTTGATCGATTGTAGAAATTCCAAGTCTGACTCAACCCTAAGAAATGTGTCTTCGGGGCTACATCAAGCAAATTACTAGGCTACATAGTCTCAGCTAAGGGTATTGAAGTTGATCTAGCAAAGGTACAAGCCATCATGGAAATGCCACCACCCAATAATATCAGTCAACTCAGATCTCTACAAGGATGAATTCAATCAATCAGGCGATTCATCGCTCAACTAGCAGATAAAAGTCTGCCATTTAACCATTTGCTACACAAAAATGTACCATTCAGATGGGAAACTAAGTGTGCAGAATATTTTTACCAAATTAAACAGTACTTGATGAATCCACCAGTTCTAGTACCACTAGTTGCAGGAAAACCTCTTATACTATATATCTCAACAACAGATATATCATTGGCGACACTATTAGCACAAGAAGATCAACAAGGAAAGGAACAGGCTATATACTACATCAGTAGGACATTGAATGGATATGAACTCAACTATACATTCATTGAGAAGACTTGCCTAATAGTGGTCTTTGCATCTCAGAAGTTCTGACATTATATGCTAGCACACACTATAAAGCTAGTGGCAAAAATTGATCCTCTCAAATATCTACTCAGCAAGGCAGCTCTTACAGGCCGATTGGCTAAATGGGTCATGATTCTCAGTGAATTTGACATCCAGTACATAGAAAGATAAGCCATCAAAGGACAAGCAATTGCAGATCAGCTGGCTGAAGCACCACTACCAGGAAAACAAACCATGGAGGTTGAATTTCCAGACAGGGACATTCTTGCTCTTTCTCCTAAATAATGGACCCTATACTTGGATGGATCCTATACACAACATGGTTCAGGGGCCGACATTCTATTCATCACTCCTAAAGGACGCACTATGCCAAGATCATATAGGCTTATGTTTCCATGCACAAATAATGTGGCGAAATATGAGGCATTAGTTATAGGCATCAAAATGGCTGTCGAATGGAAAATCACAGAATTAAAAGCCTATGGAGACTCACAACTAGTTGTTAATCAAATCAACAACAACTATAAGACAAAGGATGATAAGCTCCTACCTTACAAATGGATGGTGGATGACTTCAAATAGTATTTTGTGCATATTACCTTCGAACGAATACCAAGATTGAACAACAAAGCAGCCGATGCAATGGCTACTATTGCTTCACTACTACAAATTCCAGAGCAACAAAGTCGTTATGAGTTCTTGGTAGAGAAACTATTCTCCCCCGCCTATGACCACTCTGAATCCCAAGTTATCTATGCCTTGATTGGTTCAGATTCTCCGTTATATGGACCAATATACGACTACCTCAAACACAATATCTTACCCATTGACCAATCCCGTAACAAAAAATGTAACTTTATCTGACAAGCTGCCTGTTATACCCTTACCGCTGATACCTTATATCATCGAGGTCTAGATGGTACTCTTCTTCGTTGTCTCGATCGTAATGATTCCAATTCAGCTTTACACGAGCTTCATGAAGGTATTTGTGGCACACATTCAAGTGGCACTACTCTTGCTAAAAATCTTCTATGGATGGGATACTACTAGCCTACAATGGAAAAAGACTCCTATCATTTCGCCAAGAAATGTCCTAAATGTCAGATCCATGGCAATCTGATACATGTACCAACACAGGAACTGTAGCCATTTACAACATCCTGGCCCTTTTGTCAGTGGGGACTGGACCTAGTTGGCAAAATTCATCCTTCATCTTCAAATGGACACAAATTCATTATAACAGCAACAGAGTACTTTACCAAATGGATCGAAGCAGTTCCCATGACCACAGTGACGGGGAAACAAATTGCCTCTTTTATCCTAAATTATCTAATCTGCAGATATGGTATTCCAAGTTCAATCATCACAGATAATGGGCAGCCTTTCAAAAACCAAGATGTACAGGAACTATGTGAAAAATTCAAAATCCAACATCAGTTTTCTACACCATACTACCCATAGGGCAATGGATAAGAAGAAGCATCTAACAAGACAATACTGAAAATCCTCTAGAAAATAGTGAATGATGCAGGCAAAGATTGGCACGTCCAACTCAATCCAGCACTTTGGGCATACAGGACCAGCATCCGCACACCTACAAGAGCAACACCATACTCATTGGTATATGGATCAGAGGCTATTTTACCCCTGGAGGTAGAAATTCCATCTCTCAGAGTCTCTTTGAAATGTTTAATCCCCAATGAAGAGTATCGAGTTAACCGACTGCAAGAACTTGAACTGTTAGATGAAAGACGTCAGCATGCTTATACTCATCTCAAAGCATATCAGCAATGCATGTGCAGGAGCTACAATCATAAAGTCATCCCTCGCAACTTCAAGGTTTGTGACCTAGTTCTCAAAGAAAACCCAAGAAATCAGCAAGATCGAGAAAAGAAGGGGAAATTTGAACCTAACTGGTTGGGTCCCTATGTCATCATATCAGCCTATGGATCAGGTGCCTATCAGCTTACAACTTCAGAAGGAGATGTGCTCGATGACCCAACTAACAACATTCATCTAAAGAAGTATTATACTTAAGTAGCCTAGTGCACGAAAAAAAGCCAAAAACAATCAAAAAAATCAAAAAATCCAGAAAAAGCAAAAACAAAGTATAATAAAAACAAACGGTGAAAACCTGGTAAACAGGTGCCCTTGTGAAAGAACGGCTCCTCTATCTATTTCCATTTTATCCATCAAAACATTATCGGCCATCGCCCGACACTTAGCATATATCCATTCAGGACATACTTAGCGTAGTCACTATCCTGGGTTATCCATCTATATCTATCCTCTTACCGCATTCCACCATGGCTTGGGAATCACTGTACATAATCATATCCAGAGGTACACTCAGCTAGGGGCATTAAATTGTTCAAACACTTGCAACCATTCAAGACATTCCCACTATTGCAAAACACAGAAGCATGACATCCAACAACCAAAACTACACTTCATCGCCAAAACTAAACAAAGACAATTCATAAAAATATCAAGGATGGATGATTTTCTGAAGTACTAAATGTTGCATTATCACATAAAAGTCTTGATTATTTTGCATTTTGAACTTTTTAAAAAAGTTATTGGAATCTTCTCCTTATCTCATAAAATGCTTCAAAGCTAGAGATCAGGGGGAACTTCCAATATTTTCTTAGTCTTCTATCTGGGAGGCGATCACTTGTACTATGTGAATATTTGCCTCGAGATGTGATACATTATATATCATTGAAGGCCTAATTCCATTTCATGCATATAAATGATCTAATCTTGTCTGTTTACGCAATGTGCACTCTGGTCATCCTGGTTCAATTATACCTTGACGCTTGTGCTATCTTGCAAAATCAAATATCATGTAAATTTTACTCAAGTCATTATGGTTCAATTATACCATTATGCTTGTATAAATTTTGAACATATCCTAAAAAAATCAATGCTTAGTGATGATATCTATAAAGAAAGCAAACCTATGGTTCTATCGGATGGCAAATACAGAATGAGGGATGCTCCAAAAATAATTAGTTGCATATCATTTTACAATTAGTTGCATATCATTTTACAATTAGTTGCAAGTCATTTTACATGTTTGCATATCATTTTACCATCATTACATATCGTATTACATTAAGTGGCATATCAAATCATACATCTCATTTTCAAGATACATCTCACAGCATATACAAGCATACATCCTGCATCACACATTATATCATCTATGTAAACATTACATCATCATACAAAAAGGAAGTAGCTCACATAACATACATCCATATACACATCACATGATCAAAAATGGTGTCATCTATATATATATATATCTTAAAAAGGATCCAAATGTACAAAATGTGTCAAAACTGTGTCCTATACAATGATACAATACTCAAAACTACAACAGAGACCATATCTCTAAAGTATGACTATCTCTTGATGGAGATGGTTTCGCTCCAGATACACCTGCCCCTAGATCTCCAGGAGGGTCCTGTCTTAGTGGACCCATCACACCTCGGCTCCCCGACCGTGATTCAGTAGCTCGAGATCGGCTGGATCTCGACTGAGCAAAACTCTGTACTCGTCGGTCCTTGGGTACTGCAGCCTCATAATGCCGCCTATAATAATCCACCTCCTGTGCTCTCAGCACCAACTCTCTAAGGGTGTCTCTCATGGGACCACCCGCCGCTGCTCTTTGCATGCTAGCCACCACCTCCTCTGCTCATCCTCGCCGCTCTATCTCGGTATCTCTCTCAGTGGTCAACTAAGAAATCTGCCGCTAATAGGTCAAAATCTATGCCTGCAGCTGCTGAACGATAATCTGTAAGGTTCAGATCTGGGCATCCTCCATATGTCCTGGGACCCGAACCCATAAGGGTACATGTACTGGAGGAACCCCTCCCACACAGCCTGTCCTTGGTGCTGGAGGTGGGAGCACATCTATCCTCCTCCTCTGAGTTGGTCGCATGGCCTCCTCTGCACCACCCACTGTAGATTACACCTCCCCCACTCTCCCCTCTCCACCGGATTCGATAGCCAATCCTCCTCTCCCCCTGTCTATCCTCCCCTCTCTAACAGCTCTATCCACACCTCTCCTTCCTCTATATCTCCGCCTCCCTCTGGCTCCTCTACCTCCTCCATCATCCCCATCATCTCCATCATCTCCCTCGTCTCCCTCCTCCTCATCTGAATCAAACGTTGACCTCATCTCCTCCGGGTCAGAGATCCTGGCCACCGCTCGCACAACAAACAAACGGGCAAACTCATCTGTCATGCCCGCATCTTGGATCTTCGGGGCATAGTCCCATATCTGCCCAGCCAACCCTGTAAACTCCTCTATTGCCACCGCACTATCAATGGTCGGCCCCCAATCTGCTATGTCCTGCTGCCGCCATGCATAAAGGCATGCTCCCTGAGGTATACCTTGCTGGCACCTGAACTATCTCAAAACTTGGGTCACCAGAAATCTCTCTATAACGAAATGAGTCCTCCCAATCAGGTACCTCGTCATAAATACAAAGGGCATCTCCAACCCATCCTCTGCCCATACCTCACAACCTATATACGGTCGCTAGGTGACCGTATCAATATCATCAAAAACCCTCCTCCAATGCTCTAATGTGCCCAGCTTATGCTAGACAACTAGACCTCTGTATTCGTAAGCATATGCTGCACCTACGGGCCTGTCCCTATCTGCTAATAGCCTCGCTGCTGGAATATGCTCCCAACACCATACCTGTAATAGGGTCACGCCAGCTGACACACTGCCATAACCAAGGTATACTACCTCATGTAGACTCCTGTATAGATGAGCCAGCATCGCTGACCCCCATGCAAACCTCCGGCCCTATGTGACCATCTGTTCCAAAACTAGCCCCCATCCCACTGAAAAATCCCTTTGACCTGTGATCAGGACAAAGGAATCCCCCAATGAATCCTGCCAGTATAGATGGCAGTGGTGCATAGTCCAGATCCAAAAACTCCTGCCAGGGGATCTCATACCCACAAATTGTGTCATCCTAAAAAATATGGTGCAGTGCCTCTGTGCCACCCTCCTTGGACTGCTCATAGGGTAGTAGTGCCCCTACCACAGGAATGCGCAAAATTTGGTAACAGTCCTCCGGTGTAACTGTCATCTCTCCCATAGCAAAATGGAAGGTGTTCGTGTCACTATGCCACCTCTCTGCCAACGCTCTCAATATCCCCCGGTTCACAGTGAACCGAGGCATATCCAAGAGAGAGGTCAATCCACATCTCTCAATAATATCCAAATCCGCCTGTGACAACCATGGTATCAATGTCCACGGTCTGGGAAATCTCTCCCTCGACTGTACCACGCCCAATCGCTCCTGTCAACAAGCAAAACAAATCCAATATTAGTTTCCACATCAAAACAAAGATATCAAAATCAAACTTACATCAACAAAATGAAACATTTTGCTCATCTATAACAAAGTTCAAAAACCTATCATTTCATATCAAACTTGTAAAACAACTCAAGTTTTCAAAAACCAAATCAAAACTTGTAAAACAACTCAAATACCAAAATCACATAAACTTGTAAAACAACTCAAGTTTCCCACCCATATCAGCTTGTAAAACAACTCAAGTTTCCAACCCATATCGGCTTGTAATACAACTCAGGCTTTCATACACATTGAACTTGAAACAGACCACGCAAATACATCATATTCTGATCAATACAACAGATTGATATCTATACATAACTTGGAAAATCGCAAAACAAAACAAGTTATACAAACACTCATATTGGATAAATTCATCAAAACACGAAAGACAAACAAAATAAATTTTCCGATCGGCCAATTTTGCAAAAATTTTTAGATGCGGTAAAATAGTTATTCAATGCACTAAAAACCTACCACGCGCGAGGTTACTTTTCCTACGCGCTAATCTATTTGTCCTATGCGCTAGAATGACTCTACGCGCTAATTTTCTCCCACCATGTGCTACCTAACCCACCCTATGCATTAGACTATGTCTACGCGCTAATCTATCCCATCTAGGCATTACCTGTTTGGCCCTACGCACTAGGTTAACCCTACGCGCTAAACCCGCCTCCCTATGCAAACATCTGTGGCCCTTATGCGCTATGTCTACCCTACACGCTACCCAATTGACCTGACGCGCTACCCAACAGCTGCCCTGTGCTATTCTACCTGCATGCGCTATCCTATCTAGTTCGGACACGACCCCTAATATTAACCTCGATGCGCTACTTTAACATTCATATGCGCTACTCTAGACCCTAGATGCGCTATAACATTAAACCCAAACTTTGAAATTCAAAAAATGACTCAAAACGACAAAATGAAAAGTCAAAAAAGGGTAAAAAATGTTGACTTATTGGTGGTCCACACGCTACAGGTCTCCGGTACCTCCGAACATGCTTGAATCGGTGTCTATGATAGGGAATCGACATTTTCTCTCCAAAGGAAATTCTCTTTCTTCAAAGTCAACAAAGCACAAATGAACCTAATTTGAGCCCTTTTCCCCTTTTATAAGAGGAAAATGAAATTAGGGTTAGCCAAATAGACCTGTAATATGGTCGCGGTCTCCCCTATACCAAAACATTTGTAACTTATCAGGAGATGAATCAATTTACACACATTATACATGCACGAAATCATACACATCATACACACTTCATCAAATTAAATCAAAATTTTTAAAAAAATATATATTGATTCATCTCCCGAGGGGGCATCATCACATCAAATCGAAACTGGGGCACAACTGGCAAATCAAAAGAGTGACACAAAAATTGCATTTGATCATAAATCATGATAAAACACATCATTTTCTTTGAAATAATATGTGCACACACGTCACTTCAAAGAGGGTCAAAATGTAGACGTATAAAAATGACCATATTCCTAAATGAATATTTTATGTTCATTTCTCTATTTGATTAAATCCAATTTAATTAAATTATCCACATTCTTCTATTTTATTAAGTAAATTACTCAATTTATTTAAATAAAATTCACTATACCCATTTAATGAATAAATCATTTTATTCAATTAAACCCCCCTAGCCACTTTTAGTTAAATTCAAATTTAATTAAATAGTTATCCTAAATTGAATAAATCTAATTTATTTAATTTCCCCAAATTGCAACCAAATTGAATTAAATCATTTAAGTCAATTAAATCCTATTATCCCCCCCATCCACTTGCAAAATCCCAAACCCCTTTCTAATCCCTTCTAGAATCTTCTAATTGCTTCTAATTAACCTAACCCCTCCTCTAAACTTTATCACATCCCTAAGAAAAGGGAAGTCACTTCTCAAAACCTCAAAGTCTTTGATAACCATTAAAGGCTTTCAACCTTGAACCACTAAATGTCTCAAAGTCTTTGATAACCTTTGAAAGCTTCCAACCTTCAACCACTTAATCCACAAAGTCTCCAATAACCATTAATGGTTAACCCAAACCCTTCTACATGGTTAAAACATTTGTTTTGACTCAACCTCTACCCAACCCAAGGGTCTCATCAGGCCTTTATTGCTTTGACCATGATTATCTCTTAATCATTTGCACAAAGGTTTATCCTTGGATTAACTCCTAATCCAGTGGGTAATCCTAACTTAGACTTGACCCTTAGCCTCTAGATAACCATGAGGTCTTGTCAGGCATTCAATGTCTCCAACCCCTTTTTAACCCAGTCTTATGTTGACATTTGTCACTATTTCATTGGTGCAATTTGCAAACATGGATCCCCAACTTTCAAATTCAACCCTTGATTAGACCATTCAATCCTGACCATCCAGTGCCCTATTTTGACTATAAATAGAGCTCCCATCCCTCCATTTTTATATATAGAATCCTCCAAATTTGAAGCATTACACTTATGCTCAAATTCTTTCAAGCTTTCATATCATCTTTATGCTCATCATTTAACCTCTTTTAGATCAGAATTAGACTAAATATGCATGTTTAGAGTAATTTCTTTATCATTTTAGCTCAATCATAGACTAAATATAGTATGCTAGGATAGTATTCATACTAACCTTGACATCTTACATCTAGTTTATTGCATTTCTAAGATCATACATAACTTAGCATCCATTTCATACTAAAATTTATCAAAACATCTCTCGTTCTCATATTTGCCATCCCTAAACCATTTTGCTCAGTAATCTGAGAGCAAAAACATTGGTTTGAGGGACATTGTGAGATAGAGAACCATGGGACCCTCCTTGGGAAGCTGAGTAATATTACGTTACTCCATAGCTTACACCAAGAAGTCCTGTGTGTGTGTGTGGACTAGTAATTTAATCATATTTTCACATTTTAAGTTTTATAAGCCCACTTTTCCACCATACACCTTGTTATGGCATAAAAGGTTTTGTCATGTTAATTTTGATAATCTGATCAAGATAAGTAAGAAGCATAGAGTAAGAGGTCTACTGAGTCTTGAAAAACCTGAGAATGCTATGTGCCAAGGATGCCAGATGGGTAAGTTGACAAGAGCCAGCTTTAGAAGTAAGTCCTACACTTCTAAGGGAATTTTAGATCTTGTGCACACTGATCTTTGTGGTCCTATGAAAGTTCAAAGTTATTATGGTGATAAGTATTTCATATTATTTGTGGATGATTATTCAAGGATGATGTCAGTAATTTTTTTAAAAGAAAAGTCAGAAGCTTTTCAAATGTTTAATTGGTACAAGGCTAGAGTTGGAAATGAAACAGGAAGACAACTAAAATGTCTTAGATTAGATAGAGGAGGAGAGTTCACATCTGATGATTTCAACCTATTTTGTAATGATCATGGTATTAAAAGACAAGTCTCGGCACCAAGAACTCCACAGCAGAATGGAATAGCTAAAAGAAGAAATAGATCTATTGTGGATTGTGATAGAACACTAATGATTGAGAAGAAGGTTCCACAAACATTTTGGAGAGAAGCAATAAGCACAACTGTTTAGACCTTGAACCGAGTTCAATTGAAGAAAGGTACTTTGAAGACACCTTATGAAATCTGGTATGGCAAGAAACTTAATGTAAGTTATTTTAAGATCTTTGGAAGAAAATGCTATGTTCATAAAGATGATGGAAATGGCAAGTTTGATCAGAAGAGTGAAGAAGGAACATTTCTAGGATATTCTTCTAGAAGCAAAGCATTTAAATGTCTGATCAAATCATCTAACAAAATAGTAGATAGTGCAAATGTGAAAATTGATGAATTTGTAGAAAGAACTGATGACAGGAATTCCAAAGAACCAGAAGACTATGATGAATTTGCCTATGTGCAACCGAGAAGTCCTACAGAAATAACTGTTGAAGGAAATGAGGAAGATATCCAGTTACCGAGTAATGAAGAGTACCATACAGAGCCTACTGAGCCTATATTAGCCAAATATGTTAGAAGACACCATGCACAAAGTCTGATTATAGGAGATAAGGATGATCCAGTGATGACAAGGAACAAACTGAGATAGAACACATGTTTGATATCTGAATTTGAACCAAGAATAGTGAAAGAGGCATTCAACAGTGAAGATTGGATAAATGCTATGACTGAAGTGATTGATCAAATCAAGAAGAATGACACATGGACACTGGTCCCAAGACCAAAGGATAAAAATGTAATCAGTACAAAGTGGATCTTCAGAAACAAGCTAAATGAGAAAGGTGAGGTCATTCAAAACAAAGCAAGATTGGTTTGCAAAGGTTATGCCCAAGAAGAAGGAATTGATTATGGTGAGACTTTTGCACCTGTTGCTAGACTTGAAGGAGTTAGAACATTGTTGGCATATGCTACTTTCAAGAACTTCAAGGTATATCAAATGAATGTCAAATCTGCATTTCTGAATGGAATATTAGAAGAAGAAGTTTTCATTGAACAACCTGAAGGATTTGTTGAAGACAATAATAAAGATCAGGTATGTAAATTGAACAAAGCTTTATATGGTTTGAAAAAAGCACCTAGAGCATGGTATGAAAGATTGCACTCTTATTTGTTTAAGATTGGTTTTATAAGGACAAGTGAGAACAACAACATGTACATGAAGAATGATGAAAATGGAATACTAATCTCAGCCATATTTGTTGATGATATTATATTTTGTGGAAATGACTCTTTATGCAAGAACTTTGGAAATGAAATGAGCAAAGAATTTGAGATGTCATTAATTGGTGAGATAAAGTATTTTATAGGCTTACAGATACTACAAATGAAAAATAAAATTTTCATTACTCAATCCAAATACATAAAGGAAATCTTGAAGAAATTTGGAATGGAGGATTCAAAGCCAATAAGTACTCCTATGACTACAAACTGCAAACTATCAAAGAATGATGAATCTGCATCCGTTGATGAGACACTCTACCGATCCATGATTGGAAAACTACAATATGTTGTTCACAACAGGCCAGATATAGCACATGTAGTAGGTATTGTTGCAAGATTCTCTACAGATCCTAAAGAAATACACATGACAGCAATCAAAAGAATTTTCAGATACTTGGAAGGCACTGAAGATTATGGCTTAGTATATTAGAAAGGAAATGATTTTGATTTAAAAGTTTATACTGATGCTGATTGGGCAAGCAACATTGATGATAGAAAAAGCACAAGTGGAGGAGCTTTCTTCTTAGGAGAAAGACTAGTGAGTTGGCTTAGCAAGAAACAAGGATGTGTTTCTCAGTCAATAGCCAAAGCTGAATATGTTGCTGTAGCACTGAATT
Source organism: Cryptomeria japonica (assembly GCF_030272615.1). Lineage (NCBI taxonomy): Eukaryota > Viridiplantae > Streptophyta > Pinopsida > Cupressales > Cupressaceae > Cryptomeria > Cryptomeria japonica. The sequence goes on from NC_081409.1 coordinate 825,294,773, forward strand.
GTACCAACATTGCATGGATCAAACAATTGTTGGAAGGTATAAATGAGAAAGTTACCGAGCTAGTAACTATATTCTATGACAATACTAGTGCCATTAATATTTCAAAGAACCCTGTTATGCACTCTAAGATAAAGCACATATCTATCAAATATCATTATCTTAGAGAAGAAGCTCAAGAGAAGAAAGTGTTGTTGGAATATGTTAACACAAAGGAACAAATAGCTGATATCTTCACCAAGCCACTACCAAAGAACACTTTTGAATATCTCAGAAGTAAGTTAGGGGTCCTACCCCTATCTTTTACTCACTGACCAAGATCGGTGAAAGCATCACTTCGATGAATCTATTGAATATCTTTTATGGAGCCGATGCTGGAGTGATACACTTTAGAATGTTTTTCTGAAAGTGTACTGGAAATAATACTGGGATAATACAGAAAATGATACAGGGAACAGGAATTGTAAACAAATGCTCTGACCGAGACTCAGTTGATACACAACAGCATGAAATAACTTCTTACAACAAGAAATTATGTTTTAGTTCTATTCTTTTTGGCATTGTTGTCAAAGGGGGAGAAGACCAAGGAGAAGACCAAGGACAAGACCAAGAAGGAGAAGACCTACCCAGGGGGAGAAAACTGAGAAAAGACTACAAATTGAAATAAAGATTGAAAATAGAAGAGAAGTCTGATGTATGGGGGAGAGCATTTTAGCATTTCAGAATCACAACAATCTGAATTTTTAAAGGTCAAATCAATTGGTTTTGCCATCAATGCCAAAGGAGGAGATTGTTGGCAATATTACAAGGATATTGAGAAGGTTGTTGATGATTATGGACATAACTGATTAAAGATGTTTTACTATCTTGATATTATTATTTTGTCATTGATGTCAAGAAATTGATTTTCTAATTCAGTATGATGTTGCCATATCTTAAGAAATATGATATGAAGATTATAAAGAAGTCATTAAAGACACAAGAAAGAATATGATGAATAAAGGGATAAGTTATTCAATGGGCAACTCTACTGAGTCAGATAATGATGAGATCTTGATGATTTAGATTGTTCTAACATCATACATATGTTGTAAAATACAAAGGTTAATACTATACTATTTTATCAAGCAAAGAACCTAGTTGGTAAACCCTAAGGAACCTAGTTGGTAAACCCTAAGGTTATCACAGTCAATTAATGAAGATAGAATGTCTACCAAGTAAAGTTTAGTATTCACCGAGTTGTAACTGAGCTATAATAGAATGCATCAGATGTTTACATGTGATATTTAATGAAAGATGCTGATGAGCTGGAGCAGATCAATGATTGGAAAGCTATAGAAAAAGTTTGTTAACAAATCTAAGGCAATGGAAAGTCAGCAAGGAGATCTATAGCTCAGATTGAACCGCATTACCCTAACACAAGTTTCAAGATGAATGTGCAAGTTTTGAGGTGGTGTAAAACATTTTCAGATCGAAAGATACAATGAACCTGGACAAGATTGAAGATCTGATGGCTATGATTCATCATGGGAAATGTGATCAAGGAGATTAAGTGGTTAGAAGATTGTTTATAAATAAGGAACTATTGATAAACAATGTATGTGGGCAAGTGTATGTAGAGGGATGATACATAGTTATTACCAAGCACAAAAGCTTGAAGACCT